>NC_068558.1:47347500-48587783 GCF_022201045.2 Citrus sinensis | reverse complement strand
AGCAATTTAGTGAGGGACGAATGATAGAAGTGTGGGGATTTTATAGGCAGTGGGAGTTGGAAAAAGTTTGCCAGCACAGGGAAAAGTCTCTTCAAAATTCAAATTGTTGGAAAAAAAACGAGACTCTAGGTTGGAAATTAATAACAGGATTTAAAATTCCTTCTTCTTTATCAGTCCAAGCGTAATTGCTTGCGTGTAAATTCATGATTCATATAAAGCGCATCAGCATTTTTGATATATAAGTGCACGTGTAAGTGGGGTTTTTGATTTTTCATACTTTGCTTACATGGAAATTTAATCGGGAGCCAGAAGCTGGCTTTGCAATGTGCATGAGGAATTCAACAGCACTATAAAATGAAGTTTCCATGAAGTACACGGGCTTTGAAGAATTTTTGGAAATAAAATATGGGGATTTACCGTATTGCCGGCAAAAGCACTTTTTGGGCGGTATTTGGACTTATCTACCCCATAGTTATGCCATGAGACTCACAATGAATGTACCAGGTGTTAAGTCAGGAATTAATTAATTATTTTAAAAAAATAAAAAAAATTGGGGGCAGTTCCATTAATTTTATTTTCTTCGCCCTTTTAACAAAGATTGCTTGCGCGACAAGGATTTTTCTAAGGGTCCCCCACAATTCCAATCCGATTTCCTAGGTTTTTCTAAGACATTTCTTTCCGTTCTTTCTATCTTACATGTTATGGAAATTATGTCTTAATCTTGTCTCTTGCATGATTTAATTCAAAGATATGAATTTCTCATTTTTAGTACAATCATCTTAAAAGGTATTGCACCTACCTAACGTGTTGATTTCACTTATGCGCGCAATCTCTTATCTCTCTTTTTTTTTTATTAATTACTTTTCATACTTAATTGGTCAACCGTGTTTATGCACTCATAAAATATCCTACTTACTTGATACTAATTTAAGTACAAACACAGTAGATGTTCAAAGACAAAGACATTTAATATGTAGCCACCTAAAGCAGCCACCGTCCTTTACCGGCTAACGTGAGTCATGGCCTTTGCCTCACCGGCACCGCTCACCAATTTTCAATTGTAAGTTAGTTTTTTAATTCTCTATTAGCATTTCTGTACGCAATTCTATTCTGTCACTCTTGCTATATAGATAGTTAGATACTCTCTAGAATCTTGTACTTTTATTTATTTATTTGTTTATTTATTTTTATAAACTATATATAGTTGGTGGCTTTCTCTCACCTTCCTCCATACTACAAAAACAAGATATATGCATAATATATAGTTTATTTTCAATCATGAAGTTCCACGTTTCATTTATAGGTTCTGTGCTTATCAGTGAATTTGAATTTTCGAGATTAATGCTATATATTGGTTATAAATTACATCACTTATATATATATATATATATATATATGTATATTTTGGTGCGAACGAGATTTGATTACCAATTTCCATTTGCAAAGAAATCGCTTTTATGTGCTCTTTGGAGCAGTGGACTAAATGGGACTCAAAATACTCTCAAATTATATGAAACCCCACCAGATGCACCTTAATCTTAAACTTGCTTTTGATTTTGAAGTCGCATTGAAAAACACGAGTCATCAATGACGTAATTTGTTAAATTAGACTTTGAAAACAAGCTACGTTACTTGAGGTTCACGACTAAACGTTGCTGTGTCCAACTTTAAAACATTGTGTTCGGTAAAATGGATATTAATTTTAGAAAAAAAAAAAAGTAAAGTGAAGATTCGGTAGATTATTAATTAAAAAGCAAAACAAAAACGAGTGGGAAATTCACTATTTGACTTGGCAATTACATTTGTCCATCGCCAAAGCTTCTCTGCTTTCTTGCGCGAAGGGTAATTTCTTTCGCCCACCCCAGCTGTATGAGTTGGTTAGCACTGAGCATGCCTGATATACTGTCAATTCATAACATAACATAGGCCATCCGTATTTAATTAATTGGGTAAATTCTTCTTCAGTGCATAGAATTATTAGGAATCAATTCTCAGTTGTTGATCCAAAAATATTCATCCCATTATTATTTCTGTTAGCGTAAAATTTTATTGAAAGAAGTAACTTCTTTTATTAATCTAATTTGCTATACCTAATAACATCAAAATACAATCTTTTGCCCTCTAAATAGCATCTATTTTTAAATATAGGAGGGATTAATTGTGAATTAACGTACGCTGGATAATAGAGATTAGTTTAGTTTAGTAAGGAAAAAAAATGATAAATAGTTAGTACTCCTCTATATACTACATAGTTTGTTTATTTATTTATTTTTTTTTACCATACCGAATTAGATAGGCAGCTAAGTAACCAAACAATTAGAGACAATCTATCTTGATTGAGATCAATAGGTTGGCTTAGACCGCAAATTTTAAAAAAGTATATTTAGTTCCTATTTGAAATTGAGGTGTTGTAATTTTTAAGTTACAGTTTTTGTAGAAAAAATGTTGCAACTATGAAACGAAAGTTAATAATACGTAGTAAATAATAATGTTGACAAAACTATTAAAAATATAATAGATTTTTCATTATATAAGTGAAAACCATATCAACATAATTGTGTTTATCAAATATGTTAGTGCTGTATCTTAAAAGTTATAGCTACTTAGCATCAATTTCAAACGGACCCTTAACATGATGATCAGAAATCTGTTACTTCGAATATTTTATGTCTGTCTCATTATGTATGAAAATGAAAATGAAAATATTTGAAAATGTCATCATGGTTTTATCGAAAAGAAGAAAATAAGAAAAGAAGACGAGGATCGAAGACATCTTTTCAAGACTGGCCGAATACATTATCTGATAAGCGAACTCAAGAAGCTCAAAACTCTTTTTCTATAGTTAGGTGCGAGTGTGACTACCGCTTGTATAGTTGTACATAGGGTTTTCAAACTTTGTACGCATCGAGATTGTACACGTACATCTTTTATGTGATCTGATCACTTACTTGGGTGTTGGGTCATTGATGTAATTCTAAATTCTAATAATTGTTGATTGATTTTGATTTGATGTCAAATATGAAACAAAACTTTGTTCATTTTTTACTTAAAGACGACACATGACTTGAGCCCTCAGGTGATTAATATTTTCCACCCTTGTACGGCAGTATTCAACCACTCTACATGTGTACTCTTTTTTTTTTTGAGGATATGTGTGTATACTCGCTCTACATGTGTGTACATTAGATTGACTTTGTGGCATTACTAGCTGCTAGTGTAAATAAAATCAATATCAATTTGAAACCGTTTTTAAGCTTATTATATAGTACAAGTTATCAATTCGCAATCTAGTAGTTTCAAATGACATGCTCTTACTAACGCTCCTGTTGAATAATTGGTATTACTCGTCAGAAACATTACATAATAATAATAATAATAATAATAATGTAGCAGAATCTACTATTTTGAATTGGACCCTTCTGGTGGTTAAACAAGATAAAGATTCTGGATAATTCTACTATGTTATTATATAAATTTTCTAGATTAATAAACAAAGTTTTAAGAAGAGCTAAGAAATTATGTATGAAACTAACCCAATTAGGGCTTTTAACCGCATGTTCTTTTGTTATTTTCCTGGTAAAATATAATAAAAAATTTAAACATCATAACATATAACTATCATACGATCTCTTCAAAAAAAAAAAAAAACTATCATACGATAGAATGGCTCCTTAAATTTGAACATTATAATATGTAACTACTATGATATAAAATAACCTCTTCAAATTAAAAAATATATATCTCCCGGTCAATCACATGAGTCGAGCCATCAGTCTCTCAACTAATTTTGAGTACGAAGAATAGTATTATATGTTAAGGGAAAATTATCTCCCAACTAACCTAAGAATATCGAAAGTTGAAGAAGTCACTGCAAATTTATGATAATATCTAGACACTACCTTGAGTTCTAATTTTATATCAATCAATTATTTTTTTAGTAATTTGGTTAGCCACCATAAAAAAAAAAAAAAAAAAAAATCTAAGACAAAAGACTATTTCAATTAAGAAAGTAAAGCAATGACTTTACTATTTTTTCATTTTAGACTGAGTTAACGAAAAATTTACTGAGCGAAATAAAATTAAAACTTAATATAAAGATATCATCAGAAAAAAGTCATAGTGACGACTTGCCTTTGCAATAACGTTGAGCTAGTTGGAGCTTATCTCCCTTTGTTAAGTAACAGCGAAGGGCTTTTTGATAATTTAATGGTCAGCCAAATCGGTGGCTGTTTTCTACTTGACTTTTTTGGTCAATCGAATTAAAAACAGTCTTACTAGGTGTCCAATTGGACCCGCTTGTCCGGTTGTCTTCCACTGTTGGTGATTTTTTTCGATGGCCTTTTTGTTTACAAGGCTGCAAGTCAAACTTTAAACACGTGTTAGTTCTGCATATCTTGGCCGCCGGATCTGCCTTGTTTGTTGTTTATTTAACTCCTCAGTTGATTTTACTGGCTGCGACCTTTCCAATAGCATTATTTATTTTTCAAAAATTATTTTTATTCAATTTTTTTTTCTCTTCACCGTTTAAATCGAATATTAACTTGTGATAAGATTAATATTATCAATAATCATAAAACTCATCACTTGTTCACATAATTTTTTTAAAAATGCAATACAGAAACTCATCGTATGTTGGTGGAGACAGGAGCGAATGTAGTGTAGGACTAGTGGGGGCTTGAGCCTCCACTGAAAAAAAAAAAAAACCCTTTTTGTTTAAAAAAATTAATAAATTTTTAAATAATCTCTATCAAATTATCAAAAAGCCCCGTTCTTTCAGTTTCTATAACCACAATAGAGAGAACATTTTCAGCAATGAAATTTATGAAGAATGAACTTCGGAATCGGATGAGAGATGAATGGATAAATAATAATTTGATTGTTTATGTAGAAAAATATGTATTTAATAGTGTTGATAATAAGTGTATTACACAATGTTTTCAAAATATGAAATCGCATAAAGAACAATTGTAAATGTGTTATAAAAAATTTTATATACTCAAGTTTCAGTTTTTACATTTTGTTGTTATTTAATTTAGCCCTGGGTAAATTATTTTTTTAAATCTGCCACTGGGTGGAGATGATGGTTGACGGTGAAAAAAATTGGTGGTGGTGGCAATATTGAGCTTGTTGTTTACACCAAAGGGATTGGAAAAGAGATAATAAAATAAAATAAAAAATAATAATTTCTGAAAAATAATACAATAAGTTGAAAAGTGAGGACCCGTAAGATAATTTGAGAAGATCAAATGTCATTACTGCTCCTATAATTCATTCACTTATTACATAGTTCAGCCCATAAATCCGATTCAAAATTCCATATAGCTCGAACTGGTGTTCCTTAAGGTATCTTTGTCCATCAAATTGGTGTACAGTGGCCTACGAAAATAAGTAAGATTCCGACTTTTCAAGTATTTTGTATGATTGACAAAAAGAGGACAATGTCACTATGAAATGAGAAATTTTATAATATTTATAATGTATTGCAATCAATTGATGCATGTATGATATGTGTAATTGAATTTAATATAACCACCACTTGCATGATGGTTTTTTAAAATAAATGCACACTTATTATAACATTATTTATTTATTGTATTGTTGACGCGATATATCTGATGTATTTTAAAATTTCTCGAAATGAAATTTGTGCACCCTCTTTTCCATTGGGCAAATTCACTTCCCACTCACCGGATTGCACCTAAAAATTGCAGGTGACCACACTGCCATAGATGCTCAAACTTACTAGTGTTTGATGATTTGAATGGCAATTCCTGATTTTGGATATAATAGATACACGTACCAAAAGAAATTGTCATCTCTAGTATTGACCATTAGCGCCCCAGTGAATTCAACATCTTGCATCCTCTTAAAATTCTTTTCAAGTCTGATTGGCTCCAACTAGAAAACTTTTATTTATCATGTGATTATTAAATATCGCACGTTGAGTTAAGACTGTTAAAAAAAAAAAAGGACTTATTAACAGTTTTGGTCCTGTTTCCATTCAACGGGCACGATGGGGTGAATTCAACAATCTTGCTTCGAGGTTTTAACCAATCCAGGCACCTGGAACCAGCAAATTCCGCAGGCCAAAACTAAAGAAAAATCAACACCTAATCCGGTAGAATGTTGAACATTCTTAGCGGAAAACATTATACAAAGCATTTAAATTGTAAAGTAACCGGTTATTCATGTTCCGAGAGAATGTCTTTGACACCATTGCTGCAAAAAGCAAAGGATTAGTTCAAATTGAACTCTTATGAATCCTGTTTCCAAACACATGCGGGTATTCTTGTCTACCTCAATGCTAAACTTACCATTGCATTTTTCAATAACCTTATTTTGACCATTACTCATATATCATTTCATCCCGCCGAAAGCACAACTGGAATCATCAACATGATTGTAATATGCGGTAACGAGATAATTATTGAAAACATGGCTAATATCAATGGAAGAGCAAAATCTCTAGTCAAACATTGATGAAACTATGTCAACAATATCAAGTGCTTCATTTTCACTTTGTCGGAGTTTGTAAAATATCTTAAAACTTTTCAGAGCCAGATCAAAAATGTTGTGAAAAGGGTTATTTTAATGCAAGAAATTCAACATCAATCTAATGTACACCATGTGCGTCAACATTGTGTAAAACACGAGACGAACAGATAGCAGAGACACATGCCTTCTGCATGGGAAACTTTGCACAAGTTTGACTTACAATCTAAATACTGTACGGTTCTTTGTTTTTGAACATACTGGATACGAAGAAGCTTAGGCAAATACATTTACTTGATGGTTTTCAGAAACTACTTTTCAACATAAGCCTAAAACTAGTTCAAAACAAATAAACAAAAGAAAAAACAGCTTTTACTACCTTTTAATTTTATGAGATCATACAAAATTTCTACCCAAAAACTCAAAATAATGTGCTATTGTCCATGGCAATTCAGACACCAAATTTACTTTCGAGATAAATTGGCAAAGCTTCGTTGTAAAACGAGAGCCTTTTGTCATCTCACTACCTTATCCTTTGATCCGTTGCTTCAAGTCGAATAAATATTTACATTACAAGACTTCAGTAGCAACTGTCCCAAAAATAGGTGTTTCTTCGTACAATATGACCACTCAATTTAAGCTTGAATGAGCACAATGTGAGGTGTGACCACGTTGCTATTGGTCCATCCAGAAGGCAATGAACCATATTACTGGAAACAAGTTCAGCTGCCCCTTCACTTGTATTTCTCTTTAGCATATCAATGGCATGTAGCTAATGAACTTCAGCCTTTCTTTTTGGACACAAAGTCATCGAACCTGAGAAGCTGTATACCTAGTGACTTGAACATGTTCTTACATTCAATTAGTGACCGACCCTTCCAAAGAAGTGTTCTATTTGCAAGCTTCCTTGAGACTGCACACTGCTTGTTTTTGCTCCATATTTTAACCTCTTGGCACACGACAGATTCTCCTTACCATCCTGCATAAAAGAGGTAGATGCTACTCATATTGTTAAACTATTAATGTCATAAATATGAAAACATGTAATATAGACCAAGTGACACCCATGAACTGTATGGGGATGACAGCAATACTACACAACAATATTTGAAGGGAGGTGGGGCAATGAATATATGAATTCAACACAAAAGAGTGGAAGTTAGCAAGAAATGAAATGCAACTACCTGCTTGTAAAGATTCTTAAAACCATGCAGAATCTAAGAACAGCACACTGATAGGAATAACTACTATCAAACTGATAAGAAATACGGCTCATAGTGCAAAGAAATTGAACGGGGAAATGAATCTTTGAACCCACCATTGAAGATTGATTGGAAGACCTCAGAACTTTAACTCTACCACCTCTGCCATCAGCTCCAACAGTAATCAGATCACCAATATTTGATCCCTTCATCTGGCCACGCTTGCACCATTTCCCCAAATACCGATTTGTTCCATCTGGGCCAAGCACTCCACTTGAGAAACATACATCCCCTGGAAATTTTAGTAAGTCAACAAGAAAAAGGTGTTGAAATATTAGATACCAACATTCTTTGACCAATAAAATACCATGAACACAAAATAAAGAAAAAAAAGACTATTTTCATTAAATTATGGTATTCCAGATCAATCTATTCCCCGAAAGCTCAAAGAAAACTGAAATTGCACCAACAAGAATATACCTGGTTTGGAAAGTGACACAGGTGATGGAGGATTTTTTTTAATGTTGACAATGGGCTGCACTTGTGCACTGTCAGGAACAATCAAAGTAACATCCTCATCTATATCAATAGTAGGAGCTGAACCTAATCTTGACGGAGTAGGCTTCTGGACAACATCAGCAATGGTTTGATGTATTGAATTATGATTTGAAAGTCCAAACACAACTGAAGAAAATCTTGAGGTATCCTCACGTTGTAAAGCATTTCTCTCCTTCCCATGAGACTTGGCACTTCCACCTTCCCTGGTATGATTTGCATCAATGTTCTTAATGGCATTGAAGTTTTCACTCTTTGTGGAAAACGAAAAATCATTGGTCACTCTTGAAGTCCAATCCAAATTATAGATGGGTACTGAATGCTGTTCCCTTTGATCTTCAAGTGAAACGTTATTGGTACACAAAGAAATAGAATTATCTTCAGTAGCACCCTTGAGAATCTCTTCCTTCTGACTGGCTTTCTTCGAGACTTTTAAAGCTCTCAAAACTTCATTATCTTTTAATTCTACAGCTGTCTCCAGTTCTTGGACCCTTGTCTGATGATATCCAAGTAAGAAAAGGTTTGTTGAGTCAAATTAAGAACAACTTACCAAATAAGATTTTGCATTGGTTCTCATCATCGACTAACCTTTAGTTTATTTATTTTTTCTTTAGCTTTCTCAAGTTTCTCAGAAAAACGAGCCTTTTCTCTTCCTAGAAGATTGCACTTGGCCATCAATTCTGTATAATTCCTGTTAAAAAAATGGTCAGCCCTAAAGTATGTGCAATATCAATAGTAACCAAGGAAAAAAAATGCAGGATACTAACATTAATATCATAAACACATGATAGACATTCTCCTGATAAACACAGTGGATTAGTGTTATCTTGTGATCTTTAAAGATTAAATCATTTTTAAAAATAGAGCTGGCCAGTTGACTTCAGTTGAAATCAGAAGCCATGGTAAAAACTCCAACAATTTGTACAGCAAGTATATCTTAATAAATTATTAGTATGGACAAAATTTTAACTCACTTATTGCGAATGACCAAAGACTTTCTTAGAACATCTATTGTATCCTTGTTGTTCGCCCCATTTCCCAAAAGGGCAAATTTTAGAACTTCATCTTCATCCAGGTTCAAATCGGACACCCTAAATTGAATAACATGCAACTGAGTCAGAAAGCAAACAGAAATTCGTAAAACGATTTCCAATTAGTCAAAAATAGTATTGAATTACAACACAACTACACTCACAATTTGAGTGAAGCAAGCTCTTTGGCCAAATCCATATTCCTTTGTTTCAGCTTCAAGCATTCTAATGTTACTTTATCAAGCTCCTATAAAACAATTTCCATAAACTTTCTAAACATATACCTAATTATCAATATAAACCAAAATCTAATATAAAGCATCTGAACAATGACAAAGAAAGTAAGCCACCTGAGATTTTGAATGAAGCAATTGTTCAACGGATACTTTTTGTCTCAAGGCTTCATTTTTTAATGCTGCTTCCTCCTTAATACGCTCTTTGCAAAGACACAACTAAAAGAACAATTGCCTATTAACATCAAAGCCAAAAAGAAATCCAGAAACTTCTATTTTCGTTTTTTTTTTTAAGAACAATCAATTAATACCTCCTCGTTAATTTCTTTAATCTCTTTTCCTTGACTCTCCAAAACCGTATGGAGCCTCGAAACCTTGACTTCCAATATTTTCACTTCAGCACGCGAAACCTCTGGATCTTCAACTTCGGGATCTTTGGGCTTCTGTGAAATAACCAAATCGATTTGGTCGCCAATTGACTGAAAATAAAGTCGACTTACATTACTCGACGAACATCTTTGCTTGCACACAGGACACGTGCACTTCTTCGAACTTGAACAGTACTCGAACCACTGCTGTAAGCTAGGGTTTCCAGCAAAAAAACAAAAAACCAATTTCATAACACACATAGTAAAAGATTGTTTATAATTTACTCGCACTCACCAGAGCTCGTGAAAGACGTGACCACAAATTGAGATAACTTGGAGGTCTTCAACAATTGGCTTGAGATCTTCGTAACAAATTGAGCATATAGTCTTGCCAAATTTGTTCTCAATTCCCATCTCTGTTTTTTTTCGGGTCTTCCCCTCCGTGGTTGCCCTCGCTCTTCTTTCTCTTCTTATTTTTCTTGAAAATGCAGCGAAATTCGAAAACAAAAGCGGGGGAGGCGGCGGGAAAATGTGAAAATTTAAATTATACTTTTGGCACCGCACAGAATATCACGTGCCAGTCACGTGGTCTTCCGGTCAATGTTTTTTCCTTTTCTGGACATTTTTAAAAGAAATGGAAAAGCCCAAATTGGGCCGGCGATTGTCGCTTCTTGCTATTGTTAAATCTTCACATTCCGAGTACCATTATTTTTTTTTTTCTCTCCCTTTTCTTGAATCTTGAATATTTAACACAGATCGATTTACATTGCCACCAAATGAGCATGAAATTTTGATGCAAAATAACAATTTTCCAATTAGACGAAAAGAAAATACCCTAGTAACACTCATGAGAAGGGCGCAATCAAGTGGTCGTTTCTGGTCCTTATGGCACAGAAACAAGAATATCGACCTCCCTATTCGCTGTGAAAATGCCCACAATTTTTTCGTTTTAATCACACGTTATTACCGCTACGAATTTTAAACCTTTCCATTGAGACGGTGACTCGGTGGGCAAAGCTGGGTCGGTTGACTTGGGATTTGTTTACAGGGACTGGGCTGGTCCGTTAAAGCATGGGCCATACTCATTGGTTTATTGAGGGACTGAGGTGGCCCATTAAAGCATGGGCCAACACTTATGCAGACTGTCAAATATCGTTTTTGGGCCCTTTTTTCTTTCTTCGAGAAGATAAAGAAATTAATAAAACTCAAATTTGTTTTTAACCCTCCGTCTCTCCTTGGGAGACTGGTTTAAAACATTTTAATTCCGGCTAAAACCATCTAATTAATTGTTCAAAGTTGAAATCTAAAGGTGCTCCAATCTTATCTTTTTATTTATTTATTTATATGAAAGTACAGTATGTATTCGTTGCTTATTATATATGACTCTGTCTTTGCACTATATTTATTAAGAAAAATAACCCGTTCAAGCTTCTCCTTGCTGTGCCTACAAGTTTCCCCCGTCGCTCCTCACTTATTTAGTTTTAATTTCCTTATTTCGGCCTTTAAACAAGAGAAACTATATTATACATTTTACTTTAAGGGAAGATAAAAAGGCTGTCCAGGCAACTTATTATATTATTATTATTAATTTTTTAACATAGCTCATTTCCCTCAACAAACGCATTACAATTTATACATTAAAATATTATCTGATCTAATACTACATTCTGTCAAGGCTCGCTTGAAGGTTAAAATCGTCATTACATGAACAAAAATGATTTCGTTGTAATTATCGTTTGTTTCTCCAGCATCACCTGGCTCGATCTACTACCCAACCGAAGCTTACCAGAAAAACGCAAAAGGCCTGTATATCGTACCCCTCTCTCTGCTGTCTCGCTCCTTCACTCGCCGAAGAGGTACCATTCAATTTCCCTCTTGCCCCTATTTTATTCTTGCTCTATACTATAGGTTAAAGAGCATCGTTTTATTTTCTTTTCAATTTCCAGATTTTTTTCCTGTAATTTATCAAGCTAGCGATGGCCTGATTTGGTATAATGAGAGTTCAGTTTAACTGTGTTATCAAATCATTATTACATTCATTGATCTTCATTGAGATAGTAATTGAGTGAATTGCTACAATTTGAGCGTTATTTTAGGGCACTGCATGAATTTGATTGAGCTGTTATTTGTTTTTTTTTTTTTATTGAATTACATAAGTTTCTCTTTAGTTATCAATTGAACTTAGTACCTTAGTCGTGTTTGGCTCATCATTGTAATGTAGATATTTGTTTGTTAATTTATTAATACGGTTTGTGTGTATTGTGATGAGTTTTAAGCTTGCTGTTTAATGCATTGAAATTGGATCATCATATGATGAACATGTAGTTTTATGCTCCTGATTGTGAATATGTGAACCAGATGAAAGAGAGTCGAGATGGAATCGGTCATGATAGAATTTCAAAATCGTCATCGGTTAGCTCTATTCCACTCATTCTTGACATAGATGACTTCAAGGTAAATACTGAAATGGATCTTATTTACTGTCATTATTTTTTTAAATTCTAGTGTTCTTTATAAAAATACTTGATTAATGAACTTAAACTTAAACCCTAAAATTTTTGTTTTGCAGGGTGATTTTTCTTTTGATGCACTATTTGGGAACTTGGTGAATGAGCTTCTGCCCTCTTTTCAAGAAGAAGAAGCTGATTCAGCTGATGGACATGGTAACGTTAGCGGGAATGATACTTTGCCAAATGGGCACAAACGGGCCTCATCAGATGCAATAAAGTTCACACAAGGATTGGCCGCCCCTTTATTTCCAGAAGTGGATGCTCTCTCATCTCTGTTCAAGGATTCTTGTAGGGAGCTGATAGATCTTCGTAAACAGGCAAGTGTTTGTGCTTTGTTGGCTGCGCACATATAATTTCTTTTATATTTTTTTGCTGATTTTTCTGTTGTCCTGGTTTTGAGTTTCAGATTGATGACAGACTCTTCAATCTCAAGAAAGAGCTTTCTGTCCAAGATTCTAAACACCGCAAGACACTTGCTGAGGTTAGTTACCTTTGGACCATTTCAGGAGATGTACTGAAAAGATTCCAAAGAATCTTGGCAATTACTAATTACTCTAAATAAAACATCTTTATCATAAATTTTAAGTTGTTAAAGAACTAAACATCCTCCCATTGTATAGTATAGTATATCAACTATCGATCACTAATGGCAGCTCAATGCATCTGACTACATATTTGGATTGGAAGTAGAATGTACCTAAATTGCACAGTCAACCATAATAATCCAAAGAGTCAATATCCCCAAATGGATAGAAAGACATCTTTGGTAAACAATGCTATTATTCATAATAGTCTTCACACGCCCCGCTTCAACTAGTACCGTTTATTTGTTTCAATTTGAAACTGACTTAAGAGTCCTACTGTCTCTTCTAACATGACATTCTGCCCATTGTCAGAATGAGAATGTTCAAATAGCTAGAATACTTCAGATTATGAATTATTTGATGATTCTGTCTGTGATTCTCAGTTTTTCACTTTAGAAGAGGGAAAAAAGGGCCAAAAAAAACACAAAAACAAATTGCTAGTTATTACAACTGACCCACAATTTTGACTGCAATGTCCTTATTGTTTAGCTAGAAAAAGGTGTGGACGGCTTGTTTGATAGTTTTGCAAGATTAGATTCACGTATATCAAGTGTTGGACAGACTGCTGCCAAAATAGGAGATCATTTGCAGGTAAGTGTCTCATAATTTCTTGTCCATGCTTCTGATCTTTGTTGTGCTAGTTATGTCGTATTCACTTTCTTGTTGGACCAAATAGATTTATATTTTTGTATGAATGGTCATTTTCTTATCAGAGTGCAGATGCTCAGCGGGTAACTGCTAGTCAAACTATTGACCTCATAAAGGTACTTTTTATCTGTGACGTAGTATGAGATAAAATCAGAGGGGGGTCACGTTTTATCTTTTCCACTTTCTTTGTAGATTTTTTTAGTTTCTTTCCTCGTAGAAACCATTATGTATAGGACTGCTTGAATATTATCGTGTGTGCTGAGTCCTTCCCCTTCTACCTTTTTGTGATAAAAACTTCTACTTGCTAAAAGTAAATATTATGCTTTCCTTTGTTTAGATTGGTTTAACTCATTGTCAACCTATATCCTGCAGTACTTGATGGAGTTTAACAGCAGCCCAGGTGACCTAATGGAACTTTCACCTTTATTTTCTGACGACAGCCGTGTTGCTGAGGCTGCTTCAATTGCAGAGAAATTGCGTAAGTTTGCATTACTTTTCATATGATTCCATTGGCTGTCCATTTTCGCAAGAAAAATTCTTTATTCTCCCCATGGCCTTGGTGGTCACTGTATACTCGCATATTTCTTCTGATGATTCTGATTTTCCTCTAGAATCAGTGGGTGAAACATATATAAGTTCAGCCATCAAGAATCATAAGTTTTTTTTTTCCTTTTCTACAAGTTAATATGTGTCCATAAAATCATGTCAATGGCATGTGCTGATATGCATTAATCCCTTTTATTAGTGGCCTTGTTTTTCATAGCTTCATATTTTACCAAACTGCTATTACCGGTGAAAGAAATTGGTGTTGTTGGACTAATATTTTTCTTTCAGTTAACAAATTTCTTTTATTAATCCAAATTCATCTCAAGTAAAGATCTATTTTGCAAATAACATAAAAGCTTATTATTTTTTCCCCTAGAACTTCCTCCCTTTTCTATAGGAAGGGAAAACTTTTTTTGAGGGACCTTTTTTTTGGGTGTGTGAATATGTGTGAAAGAAAGCGACAGGCCAAGAGAGAGGTTTTTTTTTTTTTTTTTGATGATTGATATCCCAGGGAAAAAGGAGAGATTGATATTTTTAATTGTTAAGAATTTGTTCTGACGTTGGTTAAACCTTGTGGTGTTGTTTGGTGCATCTTCCATCCATATGAAAAAAATTAATGCCTTTCACGCTTCCCGCGTTGATTTCAGGATCATTTGCTGAGGAAGATATTGGAAGACAAGGCATACAAGATATGGGAAATGCAAATGCTAGCAGAGGACTAGAAGTTGCTGTAGCTAATCTTCAGGATTACTGCAATGGTACGGTATCTTCAGTATAATGCCATTCTTATTACTCGTAGGCTTGCGACAGCTGTTGGGATGCACATACATTTTTAGAAATTGTTTTTGGCTGATTGTTGGCAATGAGAACAGATACTATGTTTCTTATGAAAGTTGAAACGTTGTTTAATGACTAAACCATCAGTATTTATGTGGTTGAAATAGAATTATATTTTCAGAATGACTGTTTCTGAAAAATATTGGTAGAAAAATTGATGAAATTTGCAAGAATGAAAAGATTTTGTCCCTGCCCCTTTTGTAGAATTGTGGATCTTCCTACCACTTCACTGACGCATGCATTTTTTGTTTGCTTATCCTTGTTTAGAACTGGAGAACAGATTGTTATCTCGGTTTGATGCCGCATCACAAAGAAGAGAACTGTCTACCATGTCAGAATGTGCTAAAATTTTATCTCAGGTGATTATTTTTCAGAAGACCTGAATGGTCTAATTCTTCATACCCACCTCTGATTCCAGTTACTTGTTTTTTTTTAATTTCCTTTTTCTCCTTCCCAATTCTTTATATGCATGACCAAGTGAGAAACAATTGTGGTTCATTCAGAATAGTTTGAAGGGTGTTTCTAATTCTTAGTTTTGAGATTGTATTTAGATTTGATTTTATTCTCTTGGATTTAATAAACACCTAAGCCTTTTTATTCGTTCACTGCCTCTGAGCATGTGTCTGTAATGATCATCCTTTATTTCTGTATTTTTCTTTTAATACAATTTAAGTTATTTCTTTGGCCCTTACCCTGGTATTGTCCATTTGAATGCTAAATTGACTTCCCTATTTCAGTACCAACGTTTCTTCTGAGTGGTTTCAACTGGTCTCAGTTGGATCTTTTTCCTACCATCTTATTGGTTACATTTGCATATTGCAATGCAGTTTAACAGGGGTACTAGTGCCATGCAACATTATGTGGCAACACGTCCTATGTTCATTGATGTGGAAGTCATGAATGCCGATGTCAGACTAGTTCTAGGCGATCAGGGTTCTCAAGCTAGTCCCAGCAATGTTGCTCGAGGACTTGCTTCCTTGTACAAAGAAATAACAGGTTTGGAGGATCAGAATTGGTCTGAACACAAGGGTTTACATTTCAATGGCTTTTTAGTATGATTGTCGCTGTTGTTGCAGATACTGTGCGGAAAGAAGCAGCAACAATTACTGCAGTTTTCCCTTCTCCTAATTATGTCATGAGTATTCTAGTTCAGGTACCTTAGCCTTCATTTATTTCATGTTTGCACTTTTTTCCTTTTTGGCTGGAAATTGAGTTGTTATTTCACAATAATGTTAAATATTTCATGCAGCGAGTTTTGGAGCAGCGGGTTACAGCCATTCTGGACAAACTATTAGTGAAACCATCTCTTGTGAATCTACCTCCAATGGAAGAAGGCGGACTCCTATTAGTAAGTAGAATTACTAATGTTAAATTACATTCATTCATGCAAATGTGAGTTTAAAGTGACAATCAGATATTAACTCTGTGTGTTTGGCTTGAGGCTTCAGTATCTTAGAATGCTTGCCGTTGCTTATGAGAAGACACAGGAACTTGCTAGAGACCTACGAACCGTGGGATGTGGTGATTTGGATATTGAGGGTAATGAATTAGTTGCTTTGTGAATATTTCTTACACTTCGTTCTCACAACTAAGTTAAAAGAAATAGTTGTTTGGAATTGCATTTTTACGGGGAGGAGAGACTATGTTGATTATGGTCGTATGTAGTCTCAAGTAATTTAAATATAGATGTGCAACATGAATGTTTAATGAAGAAAAATAATTTTGTTGCATGTTTTTCTTGATATCTTTCGGCGATAGTCATAATTTATGACAACTGAGAGACCTTCTTGTAGTTGAGAGGTTCAGAAATGGTTAAGAACCTTCCTTTTGATGCCTGCAATTAGCATTACCCTGTAAAAGTTAAACCAGATAAGGTGGAGGTTATATGGCATCGTTGGATTTATCATTTAGTGTAGTAAATTGACTCTGGTTAATTATGGTATCTATACAAATATTAGACAAAATGACATTATGAAATTTGATCAACTATTGATGTACTCCCAACTGATGTATTTACTTCAATTTGCCAAATTTTGTCGGTTCAGGTGTCACAGAATGTCTTTTTACTTCTCACAAGGAGGAATATCCTGAACATGAACAGGCTTCTCTTAGACAACTATATCAAGCTAAGGTATGGATCAAGTGCATTTCTTGATCAAAATTTATTGTAATTTTGTTACAGTAGCTGCAACCAGTATTATTTCTGGCAGATCGAAGAATTGCGTTCTGAAAGCCAGCAACTTTCTGAGTCATCAGGGACAATTGGGCGCTCTAAAGGAGCTTCTGTAGCTTCTTCTCCCCAGCAGATATCTGTTACAGTTGTGACAGAGTTTGTGCGTTGGAATGAAGAAGCGTTATCAAGATGCACTTTATTTTCATCTCAAGTAATATTTTGTTTGTGCAATTCATATTTTTGGTTTTATATTGAGTTTTAGTATTCAGCAGGTAATCTAGAATCTGAGCTGGATCTCAGCATACATATAGTGAACTATTGAACAAGATAATAACAAATAAAGACTGAAAACAATGGGCCATTTCTTTTCTTTTCTCCTTTTTCCGATGTATTAGTGGGATTTCTAGATGACTGCAAGGTGGGTCAATGGAGATGTACTTTTGGGGGTTTTCTGCCTTTTTCTGTTTTAGACCTGTAACAAAACTATATTTATCAGCTGGTTCTTTTTCCTCCTGATACCTATGAATAACTAGTGAAGAAGTAGCATGTACATTTACCTTATGGTGGTGACTGTTTTCAGCTTTATTTTGCTGGCGAGGTTAAATGAGTGCTAGGTTTTGTCACTTATAATTAGGAGCTTTTTATGCCCTCGGCTCTGTGTCTTGGTTAATTACTGCATTAATTAAATAGCAATGACCTGAGATTCGACTAAAGCAGGATAGTGATATCAGAATGGAGGAATGAGCTGGGAAATTGTCAAATGAAATGCTGGGAGTGATTAGGTTCAGGTCTGATAGTATTTGAGATGAATTATTTTATTTATTCATTTATTTATTTATTTTAAAGTATGCAATAAAATTAAGGTTAGATGCAGAGAAGTGTAGAGATTTTTGGTATTATGAGTCTCAAATATTATGTGATTTTATTACTCATTGATTTTCACTTACCGTTTACAGCCTGCTGCCCTTGCTGCCAATGTGAGAGCAGTGTTTACTTGCCTGCTAGACCAAGTAAGTTGGTTAAAAATTTGCATAGCATTTTGCCTCTTTTTTGGGGGGGAATACTCTAATATTTCTTTTACAGGTCAGTCAATATATAACAGAGGGGCTTGAAAGGGCTAGGGACAGCCTCACTGAAGCTGCAGCACTGAGGGAAAGGTTTGTGCTGGGCACAAGTGTTAGTAGAAGGGTGGCTGCTGCGGCTGCATCTGCTGTAACTACTATCCACATGCTACTTCATGCCTTTTAAAATTGTCTACAGTGTTATATGTACATTATATGCCTCTAGAAAAATTGATGCACGTAATGGAATTGATTGGTTGATGTGTAGGCAGAAGCAGCTGCTGCTGCTGGGGAAAGCAGTTTCAGATCTTTCATGGTTGCAGTACAACGTTGCGGTAGTAGTGTCGCTATAGTTCAGCAAGTATGTTTGCATTGATGCCAATTTCATATATTTAATTTTAGCTTATGAGAAAACACTTTGAGATTTTGATTATAAATATGAACTGAACTTGGTTTCTTCTGAAAAATGGAGGGAAAAATTGAGAATATTTAAATTAAACTTTTATCTACAGTACTTTGCAAATTCTATATCTCGGCTATTACTGCCTGTGGATGGTGCACATGCTGCTTCATGTGAAGAAATGGCTACTGCAATGTCCAGCGCAGAGGCTGCCGCTTATAAAGGGCTTCAACAATGCATTGAAACTGTGATGGCAGAGGTCAGTTATTGACATTAATTAATTTACATCTGCAATTTAGTTTCTGACGGACCTTAACAGGTCACGGGGCATGACTGTTAAGAGAATCACATAGATAAATGATTCTGTCAATTTGTTGGTGGTAATGACATGTCCAGATAATCCCCTCTTTCAGTAACATTTTGAATGTATAGATTAGGGGTGTTCACAGATCGGATTTTACGGATTGGACATCAATCCATATCCGATCCATGATTTTGCAAATTATAAATTTTCAATCGAATCTAATTCACGGATTGGTGAAATTCAATCCAAACTAATCCATACATTTGCGGATTGGATGCAGATTTAACCCAATTCATATCCAATCCACCATTTTACGGATTGGTTTGCAGACCGAAAATTTTTAATTTTGTCCGATCCATGAATTAACTAAATAAAAAAATTTAATATAAAAATAATTTTAATACCGATCAAATTTAAAATTAAATAAGATTTAAATAAATTAATTGTTTAAATAAAGTTACAAAATACATTTAAAGTTTCAAAATATAACACACCAAAATGAAAAAAATCTCATTTGTTTAGATGAGTACAAGAAAATTAACTATTTAGAAAGTTATATTTGTTTATTTAATTATTTTTATTTTATTTATTATCGGATAATATATAATATAGTGTTAATGTAATTATATTTTAATTTATTTTTTTACTAGTAAGCACTAATGCCATATTTACAAGTTTTATTTTTTAATTAAATAAATACTTTTTATTTTTTCACGGATTTGCGGATTTTTGCAGATTTATAGAAGTAGATCCATATCCAATCCACTGATTGCGGATTATCAAATTTTCAATCCAATCCAATCCACCAATCCACAGATCGGATTTCTACGGATTAGACGGATTGAGCGGATTGGATTGGATTCTGAACACCCCTAGTATAGATCCAGCACATTTACATTGTGCTTTGTTTTCTTCCTCATAATCGGATAGTTTCTTGGTAAGTTACATAATCTCTTATGCAGGTGGAGCGGTTGCTGTCAGCTGAGCAAAAGCCATCTGATTATAAATCACCCGATGATGGAATTGCTCCTGATCATCGTCCAACTAATGCCTGCACGAGGTTTGCAGCTAGACGATTCCTTTCTTCTTTTAACCATCTGGCTGCATGCTTTTGCATTCAACTCATTGTGCGGCAGCAAAATTATTTTCTCTAGATATATGGAAATAATAATCTGAATCCCACTTTTACTGATCATATGCGCACTCACATAGGATGTCTTGCTCTCTATTTTTGCCTGTCCCAAATTTGTGGTTATTGTTAATGGAATTTCTCTCTCTCTCACACACACTGCCCCATGTATCTTTCTCAAGACTTTAGTTCATTCCTTCATCTCGAGGACAAAAACTTTGGTAATGCTACATTTCTTTTATGAAATGTCAAGAATTAATTCTTTCTCAACAATTTTCTGTGGGTCACTTTTCTCAGTCAAGGTATTAGGTTTCGACTCCAATTTTTGATAAAGGTGATTTTGTTGCCATTTCTGTGGATCAGTATCAGACAGTGTTTTCTCTTCATATTTTGTAGGCTAGGCATTTTGTTTCAATGTTACTTCCTGATATATACTATTCTCTTTTTGTATAGAGTTGTGGCTTACCTTTCCCGCGTGCTTGAGGCTGCATTTACTGCACTAGAAGGTCTCAATAAACAAGCATTCCTGACTGAATTGGTATAGTATTTCTGGTTATCAAGATTCCTATTTCCTATTTCTTTGATTTTGGTGGCCATGGTTGCTTGTTTGCAGGAGAGTTCCTTGTGCATTTGGTAAATAAATGTGTATGATGTGCATATTTAATTTTGATTTTGCTGAATTTTGTTCTATGAACAATAATGCCTTTTAACATAGTAAAACATTCTGCCAGTTCAGATCTATATTCACCAGTTGTGCCAGATCCATCTTAAAATACTGTGCAATGCTTGTATTGAGCATTTCATGTTTTTTAATTTCTACTGTTTTCAACCCCCCTCAAAAGGAGTGGTGGTGAGATATTCTTTAGAATTCCAAAATGAGAGTATCTACAAAGTTTAGAAGGATAACGTGGTAGTGTTCATTCTTTTAGGGAAACCGCTTACATAAAGGCCTGCTTAATCATTGGCAGAAATTCACGTTTAATCCCAGGTAATTCTACTGCTCTGATTTTTTGCTTGTTGAACTTATGTTTGCCTTCAATGATAATGTAAACAGCTATTGGGATCATCATATTGTTTTGCTTGCTTTTTGTGAATGACTGAGGTCAGTATCTTTGGTAACTTTGTATGGAAGTCACCAGTTTATTCCCGTATAATGAGAAATTTAGAATTTATTGTTAGTTAAGTATAAACAACCAAACCTTCTTCATGAAACAGAATTGGAAAATATTTTGACCTAGATAGGTATACTGTTCCATTTGCCATAATAGTGTTCTGTAAAGGAATTAGCATAGTCCCAAATTCTATTTTTAAGTTACCGTGCTTTATTTTCCTGCTTCAGTTTCTTTTTTGGCAAACATTTGGGGTTTTCTTAACTGAGAAGTTTGTAATAATAAGAGAGTTGAGTTTCTTCGTTCTTGTTCTGCAGACACCTTGTTGTGTTAGGTAGGTTCTTGCTTTCTTTTCAGTTGGCTCTAGCAGTCAAGAGTGGCTCTTTTTGGGTTTTCTTATGATTTGTGTATATACCTTAATCTATTATCTTGTCGTCCTCTGTAAACGAGCAAAGTCTATTGGTGACAACCCTGCAGATGTTATCTGTGGTAGATGTATAAAATGCGTCTTCTGATGAATTCCTTTACTTTTTAGCTCCATTTCAGTGCTATTTACTGATGTGTCATCTTCCAAGGCAGCACCAAGTCATTTGATGTCTTTGCATGTTCTGCTTCTTATCTGTCTTCTTCTTCTTCTTTTTTTTTTTTTTTGTTTGCAGTGGGGGATTACGCCTGAAGCGTGACATAACCGAGTATGGAGAATTTGTGCGCAGCTTTAACGCTCCTTCTGTTGATGAAAAATTTGAATTGTTGGGCATGTAAGTTGTAGTAGATTTAGTAGATGTCCAAATTTTACTTTAGCTTTTACTATCTCAATCCACTAATGAAATTTTTGTCTCCAGCATGGCTAATGTCTTTATTGTTGCTCCTGAAAGTCTATCTACTTTGTTTGAGGGTACCCCCAGTATTCGGAAAGATGCGCAAAGGTATTGGTTTTGGCTCTTATTTATGCACTAAAACAGCCAAGTTTCAATTACTGCGGATTATTAAAATAGACATAGTCCAGATGCTATTCTTTGGTTTACATTTTCTCCGTTGTATATAATGGTAAACCTTGTAAAATATTTGCTTTAGCTTTACTGTCTACAAGTCATGAGAATCACAAATGCCTTGCCCATTCTGTCTAACTAGTAAAGAATGTTAAAAACACACTTTCCAGACAAAGCACGAGATAGTGAGCATTTATCTTGACACATTTAACGAGGACATTGTTTCTCACTGTGGCATGTCTCTCTGTCTTTGTATATTTCTGTAAGCCTATTAATGACCTTAACTTTCTTATCCTTTTTGAAATTCCTATCTGGCTGTTGATTCAGGTTTATTCAGCTTAGAGAGGACTACAAGAGTGCAAAGCTTGCATCCAGGCTTAGCTCATTATGGGCAAGCTCTACTTGACACTGATGGGGTATGCTGATATGAAGGTGACCTTCCAATTCTCTTGAAGATCTTACCTAAAGAAGTTAATAGCGGGAGAAGGCCGATACTTAATGGTGGATAGTTTTGGTTGCACAACTGAATCATCTCCTCCTGAGAATCAGGTATATTGGAGTTTTTCTCTTATAATATTCTTTACTCAATTCCACCATTTTTGAGTATATATTGTGGAAACATGAATGGGAAAACACGATGGTTGTATTTTTAAGGCAGCATTTCTATTTAAGTTATATGTTAGGTTTGCAGTTTTTACTTTGACCATTCCAAGTTGGAAAGATTCTATGTTTCTAAGTGCACCTTTGTAAATGATACTCTTTAGGAATAAATAAAAGACATTTAAGGTTGGTTTCGTTGGTCTGTGTGATTTGTGATCCATACTGAAGTTATATAGCGCAGGTTTTATATATATTTTTTAATTTGTAAAATTTTCATTGGATTTCATATTTTATACTATTGGAAATAGTCCATCTTTAAAATAAAGCTTTGCCTTCTTGTATGCTATGGCTTTTGAGGGTATCTCTGAGAAACTGCCTAGTAGCTTTTTTTCTGGTCATAGGTAACTTCTTCATGTATCTGAGTACCCAAACTAAATTAAAGTGGTACCATAACCATTGATCAGGAATTTTGATTTTTGGGAAGAATCATATGTGACTACTTCGTGCATATGAACACCCAAAATAAATTAAACTGGTGTACCATTTTTTGAATTTCGAAAATTCTTAGTAGAAAGTGGAAATGAAAAATACAACTAAAAGCAATGTCTCGAAAGTAGTAGTTCACATTAGAAATATAAAGAAGCTGAGACTTTCGAGAACATTGATGATGGCTGAAATTGTGCAATTTTTTCAGCAAAATCTGTAGATAATGATAACCTAATGTGATGTCAAGGTAGCGCTACAGATTGCACTTGTAGCGCGAACATTATGGATATGTTTGATAGAAAGTAGAATGAGCATGATGGCTTTGTTTGAATACAAGGATAAATTAGTTGAGCGTTTGTAGGATTGAACGACTTGGTTGTTATTCCATTCAAAAAGTTGGTTCCATAAGAAAAAGTTACATTCTATCATAAAGTTTTTAAAAAATACAAGTTTAACTTTGGGCACTTCTTTCTGATGAACGATGATAATGTCCAAGGGCTTTGAAGACTACAACGATAGCCTCATAACGATAATGGAGGCGGCACAAATGAAGGCTCAAATTGAAGTCAAGGTACCAAGTTCATAGAATCACTTGACCGGTGGCATAGAAATGTGTAGGCTGTGATTAAGACACCTGGCTCCCGCCCTTATATGTGGTATGTGTCATGTGTGGTGGGGTGCCCCCATCCTATTTTACATAGTGTGCCACTGGCACCTCTTTCTTTCCCACTATAAAGTGCGTGCCCTCTCTCTCTAAATTTTGGCACGTTGAGAGATATTGATTGATTGAATGAAGCAAATTTCAGTGGAGGGTTAAGTTTGGCATCGATTGCTTTATTTCTCATTGATAGCAAAAGTATCTTTCAGTTACTGCAAGTCCTTGTGCCAAACCCACGATAATTTTCCGTCGTCCTCTCACAGAAAACCCCCCAAAAAAAAAAAAAAAAAACAAGAAAAAAAGGTGTTGTTTGAAGACCCCACGGTGACCACTGGGTAATAAACTACTCGTGGCTTGTTGATCATGTGCCACATCCCAAATCTTTTTTATTCTCCATCTTTCGACCCATGCGTTTATCTGATCTTTTAAAGTAGGAGCTCAAAAATCTTCAAGCTCTTGTTCCATTTCAATTCTAGCTAGATTCAAATTAAAGAAATATATAGATGAGCATGTATGCTTATATATGACTAACCAAATGAAGAGACTCGGACCAACTCCCTTTGCCCCCAACAAACAAACATAATTCCAATCTACTGTGGGAAGTAGATTGGAATTAGCATCTAAAATTTAAAATAATAATAATAATAAATAAATAAATAAAAACCTCCACCAACCATCCCCATCCCTACCAAATTTTCAAAGCAAGTGCTTTACAACTCGATCGATATCAATATATATATCATAACATAGAACGTGGGTAAAAGGAAAAAAGGAAAAATGAGGAAAAAAAAAAGGGATGACCGGCAGGTTGTGTGTGCTAGACTTATAGGTAATAGGTAGTGGTGGTGGTCCAATTCTAGAATCTCTTTTATGCCATCTTCAATCTACACCGTCAATAATCATCTATAGTTTGCGAAAAGCTAGTTAAAATTAAGGATCCATCATTTGATGAACCTGTGTTTAGGCCAGTTTGAGCCCATTTGGTATCCAACGAAAGTAACGGTGAAGTTTATGACTAATCAGACATTCCATAAATTAAATGTTTTTTTTTTTTTTTTACACTTTTGGCAAATTTTAGGCTCAACAAATTCGGTTTTGCTGAAATATAAAATCTCAAAAGTTTTGATTTTGGAGGAACAGGGGATCATTATTAGATTAGGATTGGTATAAAGAGCCTATGATTTGAATCACTCTGACATGGGTTGACGGTGAGGAGATTTTTAGTTTCCGCTGACGGATGCTTATAAAACCAAAAACAAAAAAACAAAAAAAGGTATTCAAGATGGTCAAGTTTGATAAAACTTATCAATTAGTTGAGGTGAAAAATGAAAGGACTTCATGTCTCCGCATATCATATTGACATGTTCCGAGGAAATTAAGCGGAAATTTCAAAAACCCGCGCAAGTTAAAACTCCTTGTCGTATACATATTACTGATTACAAAATACATATGTATATGTAAATGAACAAATAAATTTCTGCAAAATTTGGTCAAATAAAAAAAATTATTTTATAGGCTAGTGCATAGGATCGGGTCAACCCATTTTGAGTTTGCAATCAGCACATAGCAAGCAGGCCCACCTATTAAGAGCTCTGCCCCACACGCTTTACAATTCAATGTCTCGTGCTAACCACGTCTTGGAAATCCAACTTACATGTTCTACTTGAGTTTCTTAAGACAATGTCAGCGAATCATCCGCCGTTAGAAGAGAGGAAAAAAGGTGCCCCCTGATCCAGCCGGTTAAATAATCCTTGACCGTTGATCTTGCTTGTCATAGGATTCTGAAGATAAAGAAACCGGTTCGCATTTGAATCACGAGGCACGCGATGCTGGTAACGGCATGACTTTTGCCTGGTGGGCCCCATAAAAAAATCTGCAAGCTGTCAAAGTGCCAATTCACCTTATTTCGTGCACCGCCACGCGCCCCATCAAATTAGTTTTTCTCTTTTAAGTATGAACTCCAGATCACTTTAGCCGTCGATTTAAATGACTGGATAAAGCCTAAACCTTCCTTATTTGGCGTCTATGAAACGCAAATTCGCTTCCTTCTAAACACGTGGCGCCCGCAGAGACACTGTAGTTATGTTCTGTTTATGCTACGTCTCCAGAGACTCAAACGTAAAAATACCTTAGATAAAAGAAAATTTCGAAGCGGATACAGCAAAATTCAAAGTGGAAATAAATTGATTCGCTGCCATCAATATAAAATTACTCTGCCAAAAAAGGTTGAAGAGCATCTACCGTAATTGTTGATTGCTTAGATTGGCACATTTCCCACTTGTTTTACGAAACATTCCGTTTCTTCCTTTTCCAATTATAAGCGTTCTTCAAAAATTAAATTTTATTTATTTATTTATTTATTTATTCTATAGCTTAGTTAATTTGCGAAAACTAATGTCTGATTAGTCTTATTAATTAACAGCAGTTGTTGTTTTATATGTTAGCAATTTAAATTTTTAGAAATTATGTTCTACTTTGACCGTGTTTAGGTGGAGCGGTAAAATGCATAGAGATCAAAGAGAACACTGATGAAAAAAGTATTTTATTGGGTCGATACTGATACTAAGAAACAAAAGTTAGGGGAGCAAATGAGAATAGATACCCTAATAGTCTTAGTTGTAAACGATGGATACTGTGTTTTGACATTGCTGCAACAAATATGTTGAGTATCCAAATGAGGAGTATGTTTCGCAAGAATGAAACTAAAAGGAATTGACGAGCCCCCGCACAAGTGGTGGAGCATGTGGTTTAATTCTATTCGTGGTGAATAATCTTATCAAGCTTGGCATGCCATTAATAATTGAGTTTAAGATAGTTTAGATTAAAAATATTTACAATTGTTAGATTGTTTTATTTGTCTTTCAATTTTACATTATTAAAAAGTATAAATTTTTGTAATAAACCCCAAACATTTGTTAAAAAGATAAAAATATTTACAATTGTTAAATAGTTCTATTTTTCTTTAGTTTTGTATTACTAAAACAAAAAATACTTTTTTGTATTTAAAACTCTAATACTTGCTAAAAAGATAAAAAAAAAATTACAATTGTTGAATGATCTTATTTGTCCTTTAATTTTATAATAAACTCCAACATTTGCTAAAAAGATTATAAAAAAAATTCCTTTAAAAAAGCGGAGGACATCAAATTATGCATTTGCAGCTGAAAGATGATTTAGTGAGCATGTACCGCGGCGAGCATCTAAAGAAGAAACAGAAATCTACGGCTCTCATGAATAAGGTTAAAACGGTGGGTTAATTAAAGATTACATGACACAATCACTCGCAAAAAGGTGAATCTCTGGATCACTCCGGTTTAATAACAGCAAGTAACCAAACAGACACACTGGGTGAACAAACGAATAACGTCACGCACTAACAGGCGCGTAAGCTTGAAAAATTCAGCCCACCAGTCACCGGCACTGACACCTCGTTGATAGGAGCACCCAATTTAACTGGCCTCCACTTTTTTAATTTTTATCTTTTTCTTTTTGTCGGTAACTCACGAGCCTCCACTAGAGCGTGTGGACTTTTTCCTTATCAATAAAATCATGAGCAAAAGTTGGAAATAAAAATAATAATAAAAAACTAGTCGGCCCTTTGACAAATCTGGAAGTCAACCCAATACCACCATTAAACAACCCATTACCGGTTTTCAATGTCTGAAAGATAACAAGAAAAGGACAAGATAACATAGAGATGCCAACACCTATGTTTACAAAAAAGAAAACCACTTGTTTCTCTCTCTAGACTTATATTTTTTATTTCATTTTTATGGCCACTCTTTTCTCTCTCTCTCTCTCAATCTCTCTCTATATCGTCGATACAAAGATTATATATAACAGTTTCCCCACTTATTACACCACTCTTATTCTATCCCTCAAAAGTCAGCGCCTTCTTTTGTCTCTGTCTCTTTCCCTTTTCCTTTCTCTTAACAGAAGTACCAGACGAGAGGGTACAGATTCACAGCGCTTTTGTCTCTTGAAGGCTAGCGAAGAGCCATGGAAGTTGACTGGGATCTGCATGCGGTGGTCAGAGGCTGTAACAGCTCCGTTAACGCCACCGTTACAACAACTACAGCCACCACCACAAGTACCACCACAAGTTTCAAGGATGATTTAGATACTACTAAAATTCAATCTTGGTTTTCGGTTTCTCCATTTAGCCGTGAACAAACTAGTGGTCATCTTTTCACCTTGGCCGATCCTTTCGAAGCAAGAAATGCTATTGAAGAGCTGCATGAACTTTATAAGCCATTCTTTCCCAAATCTCCTCAGCCTATTTCTCCCAAAAGTAGTCAACCCATCTCGTCTTCTATTTCTTCTATCACTTCATCATCATCAAAGGAACAGACTCAGTTCAAACAGCAGCAGCCTAATAATAAGCAGTCTCATGCTAGTTCTGTCACTAGTTCCACAACTCCTCGAACCAAAAGAAGGTAAATTTTCTTTATATTTTGCCTTTTAAAAAAAAAAAAAGCATTTATTGAATTTGTCACGACACCCGTATCCATATGTGCTAATATAGTTTCTATCTAATTATTACAGAAAGAATCAGCTCAAGAGAGTTTGTCATGTCCCAGCTGAAGGTCTCTCTTCCGACGTTTGGGCTTGGAGAAAATATGGCCAAAAACCCATTAAAGGCTCCCCCTATCCAAGGTTTGTTAAATTCATTCACCAATAAATTTTTTTTTATATTAACATTATTATTTTTTACCATATTATATCTATATATATATATAGCAGATTCAGTCAAGTTTGGTAATTGATTAAGCTTTGGGTTTGATTCTTGAACAACAGGGGTTATTACAGATGTAGCAGTTCAAAGGGGTGCTTGGCCCGGAAACAAGTGGAGCGAAACAGATCCGACCCCGGTATGTTCATAGTAACATATACGGCAGAGCACAACCACCCAGCTCCCACTCACAGAAACTCACTCGCCGGAAGCACCCGCCAGAAGCCCTTCACGCCTCAAACCGTCACCAGCAGCGACTCAAACAAACCCTCTTCCCCAACTTCCTCAACCAAACCCACTTTCTCTTCCTTGTCTCCGGCAACCTCCATGGAAGAAGATACGGTACCCCAGAGTACAAACACCGAAAGCAGAGAAATTGATTTGCTCGAAGATGAAGAGGAAGTTGAGCTGGCGGTGTCAGATGTTGGAATCAGTGATGATTTCTTTGTGGGTTTGGAGGGACTTGGCTCTGAAGAGAGTTTGCCAGATCATTTTCAGGCCAGTTTTGGACTCCCTTTGGCTGCTAACAGTGCTGCCACAGCCGCTGGTGGTATCTGACTCGCTAGAAAAGTCAACGTTTGATGGTTCTTTGGTTTTTTTTTTTTAATATATATCTTTATATATGAGTACATATATTAATTATATCATATAAAATATCTATACACTTTCCTTTTAGGAGAAAATGAGAATTCTAGCTTTGTTAGAATCAAATTGGTAACTGCCTTAACGCCATTGCGAGTCTTGCTCTTGTAAAGATAGGCAAAAATGAAATTATCCCTGTAAAATAGTGTAGCCACAATTTTTTTTCTCCCTCTCTAATTTACGTCTAAACGGAATGATCTTGGCGATGGAATAGTTTCATTTTCTATGGTGTTGATTTTATCTGAATGCGATGTGTGTGAGACTGTCTCTGAGTAACATACAATATTGTCAACCGGATCGGCTTGGCTTGGCAAGATCAATATTCCGGGCCGCATACTGACAAAGTGCCAATTCTCTAATTATATGGCAAAAGCGGGAATTGAGTGGTAAAGCATGTGTTGGTTTCTCAGCGACCAACACATCAATACCCTAATGTGAACTTTCATAATATAAGGTTAGTGGAACAGAATATTTGACAGGCTAGGATTAATCTACTCTTTTTAACTGTCCCGGACGGAAATTATATCTCAAAAAATTAACAAAACAATGAACCATTTCGGTTCTAACATCATCAACAGCACCTATTTGATCTGGTCTCATACCAGCAGATCTGGATGATGTATACAGAAGAAAAACGATACGAATAGTTCTCACTGGTCCTTCCAATATAGATTTGCATCATACTAACAATTTCGGTTCTCTTCCTTTGTTGTCAAAGACCATTGAGTAACAAATAATTTAACTTTCTAGATGTAAACAAATTGAAATTGCATATAACTAGATCACGTGCATCACAAGCATCTGCATGCTTCTTTTCTCGAGTCTTTTTAAGGAGAGGATGTAATCTGCCATGGACTTGTAACCCTTGAAATTGCAGCTTCAAAGCACTAAAAGAATACCCATTACACTTTGGGGCCTCCAATTAACTTGTGTGTGCGACCTAACGGGGCACGGCCAGCTCATCTCATCAGAGCAGCAGATTGCAATAGAATCCTAACATCGCCGCCCAACAGCTACTCTATGCAGGAGCAGCCGAAACAGCATATCCTTGTACAAACTTCTTCAACTTTTCTGTTTGACCAGCTTCAGAAAGCCATTCTGTAAGAATCTCCATGGATATATAATCAGGATGACAAGCATGCTCAATCATCCTATCCATCAATTTAAATGCTTTATCCAACATATTCTTCTGACGGAGGCCTTTAAACATAGCATTGTATGTGTTAGTATTAGGCCTTACCTCCTTTACTTTCATCTCTTCCATTAGAGAAAGAGCAAGTTCTACTTGATTATTCTTGCACAATGAGTCAATGAGAATGTTGTATATTACAGTGTTTGGCGACACATTTGATGAAGAACTCAATTCTTTGAAAATCTTCATGGCTTCATCAACATGGCCATTCACGCAGAAAGCATGAATTAGAGCTCCATATGTAACAACAGTAGGCACCAAACCTTCCTTAACCATCTTTTTCAACACTCTACGGGCAGCTGAAAAGTTGCCAGATTTGCTCAAAAAGGAAATCAAAGTGTTATATGTGACAGAATTGGGCGTCATTCCGATATCCTCCATTTCCTGGAGCACTTCATAAGCTTTATCCAACATCTTTTTCTTGCAAAACCCACTAATCAAATGATTGTAGCACACAATGTCAGGGCGGAACCCAGCTTCTTTTAACTTTGATACAACTAAACTGGCATCGTTCATCCTTCCGGCTTGACACAAACCGGAGATCAAGGTAAAGTAAACAACTGAATCAGCAGAGCATCCAGCTCTAGACATATCATCGAACCATTTTATTGCCTCTTGAAAATTGTTGACATTACAAAAAGCAGTTATCAAGATTGTGTAAGTAACAGCATTAGCACATAGACCTTTCCTCGTCACCTCCTGGAAAAACTCAACTGCACTGTTAATTCTTCCATGTCTACACATGCCATCAACCAATGTATTAAGAGTAACTACATTTGGTGTAACTCCCTCCTGCTTCATAAGATGAAAAAGCTCTAGCCCCTTCTCAATATTTCCTGATTTACAAAACCCATTGATTAGGCAATTGTAGGTAACAGCATTAGGCATACAACCCTTTTGCAGTCTCAGTCTCATCTGTTCAATCAAACCCAATGCTTCTTCTTGCTTCCCCACCTTACACAGTCCATCAATCAGAGTATTAAAAATGATCACATCTGGCTCAACAGATATCTCAGCAGTTTCTTTTCCTGCAATCATTTTCTCAAACACCTCTAATGCTTCATCCGCCCTATACAGCTTGCATAATCTGTTGATAATAGTCCCAAAAGTCACAACGCTTGGCTCAATATCATTTTCCTTCATCTCCGTGAAAAGTTGATTCATTCTCTTAAAATCTCCCTCCCTACCTAAAGCATTCAGAAGCGCATTGCAAGAAGCAGCTTCCAAAGGAGCATCGAACTTCATCAACACATGTAAAACATCCCAAGCTTCATCAGTTTTCCCCTTTCTACAAAATCTAGTAATCAACTGAGTCAACCAAACTGCATTAGGAAAAACACCATGTTCAGCGAATTTACTAACTAAACCAACTAATTCCTCATCAGTCACACTATTCTTCACATGTTCCCTCCTCATCAATGCATAAAAAACAATATCCCCAGTAAGTTCATTAACAGGAAACTGGGATTCTCGGTCAAGCATTTCGTCGAGCACATTGAAGGCATCGCGATCATGGTCGCATCTCAACAGAACATCAATCAACACATTGCGCACATGTGTGTTTCTCAAATTGTTGTCGAGTTCATTGTACACGAGAAGCGAGTAATCATACATACTAACCTTGCCAAAGAAGCGAATAAGAAGCGTGGCGGAATTGATAGAAAGAGGAATGTTTTGGTCTTTGCACGCTTTATAAAGGTCAAAGAGGCTTTCTGGCGACATGCGTTCACGAATGGCGAGCTCAAAGACGGCTTGATATGCATATGAGAGTGACGAGGTGTTAGCTTCTGTAGGCAAATTGGATTGAAGGAAATTGAAGAAAGAGAGGGCTCGTGAAGAGGAGGGGAAGCGGCGGGTGATTTGGAAAAAGAGTTGAGGCGAGAGAGAAGTCGAAGAGAAGAGGAGGTTTTTGATTTGGGGGGAGGAGGTCCATTCATTGTCTGGGGTTTGGAGGAGGACGTCCAAGGCTTGAGTTATTATAATTGATGATTCAGAGACTTGCGGCAACGGCGAGTTATGTTCGGTGCAAAAGTGGCGGAGGAGGGGTAAGTGATGGCGCTTAAGAAGGAATTTTGGTTGTTTCGTTAGAATCATTTCCATTTCGTTGGGAAAAATGAGCGCAGGAGCAGTCGCGAGGGTTTTTGGTTCAGTTTTAACAGTTATCGACTGACGGCATTGGGATGCTCGGGGGAATTTTACTGCCTCAGGCTCAGCCTTACCATTCTAGTTTCGGGCTTCTGGTTGGGCCTTGGTTTAAAAGGCGGTCGCTTTGCCAGTCACCATTTAGCTTAGCTTAAATGCTTTGTCATTTTCTGGCCAACCTGCGGTCACAGCATTTTGTAGCTTAATACTTTGACGTATCCAGGAAACGTGATAATATAATAATATATTTGAGTAAATTTCAAGGTTCAAAGCATCGCCGTTTTGTAGGATTTTTAATTTTCTACAAGAAATTCAAACTTGTTGGATGAAGATGAGAATCAATACGGTAAAAGTATCGCCATTGTATAAGTAACGGCGTCTTCTTTATCTATTTATTCTGTGTATTTCAGTTTGTTCAAAAACTACAACCATGCTAATCAAATAAGTTAATGTCATAAGACAACCAAAACAGCCCAAAACGCCACTGTTATTTGTAGCTTCTACACTTTGTTTAATCAGCGAAAGAGGAGCCGAGTGAAAGTGGCTCTCTGGCTGGATTGAGCATATTCATTGCCTTGCTGAATTTCCTTCATCAGGTTATTTAGCTGTATCAATCTTCTCAGCTGCTTCAGCAGCCACCGCTGCTGCTTTGTCGAAACCCAGCTTCTGTAACTCATTGAAGAAACCATTACAATCACTACTAGACATTTTATAAGGGCTGTGACTGGGACCAGGGAATGAACCATTTGTTACTTCTTCCTTGTACTCCAATAGAGCTTTGTTTATGACATCTCCAACACGTGCAAACTGCTTGCAGAACTTCGGAGTGACCTGGAAAAAAGTATGGCCACCTATATCTTAAGTAGAATTCATTGAGAAGGGAGAAGATCAATGAATCAGAATGGCAAGTAATCAAAATTAACCTTGGCATGATGTGGGTGTTGCATCATCCCTAAAAGATCATGGTAAACTAGCACCTGCATTGATGATAAGATTTTAAGTCAATGAAACTGACCCATTCAATTACCATGTAATAAAAAGAACTGAACAAACTACCGTGACAAGAGGCATCAATTAATGCAGAGGCTAGTCTCCTTATTTGAGCTAATGGTAAGTCTAGAATAATATTAGTTTGCCTATGAACTGACTAAAACAGAGTAGAAATCTTCCAACCTCCATGTGTCTCCATTATTCTCCACACTAAATTGGTAGCATTTGCTTCTAAACAAATATTTTTCTTTAATAAAGTAAAAATGTGGTAATCATATCAATGAACAAATTCGATTAAAGTTTCATAAAAAGCTAAGCCTCAGGAAAACTGAGGGCAAGCTTCCTTAAATTGCAATGCAACAGTATGACGATTAGATTACTCAATAATAACTGATTAGCATTAAGTTCAAGGATCCAATGGATGCTTACAGCGAATAAAACGTTCATTTGATAGAGCCACAAAATTTATGAGAAAAAACCTTCATATCCAATGTTTAGTAGATTGCAATCCTAGAACCTAAACCTAATCAACTATAAATACAAGGTACAAGTTCTCACACTTGCACAAAAGTTACTGATAGTTCACATGGTTCTAGACATTTGTCCAAATAATCATTAAAGGAACCAGTTCTTCCTCAATGGGACAACTTTTACTCAAACAAGAACAAGGTGCAATCTCAAGTTTGAGTTTATTTTTACACTTGATTTCACCTCTACTGGCACTGATTACTCAGTGCCAATGGACTCATCTCATCGTTGAATCTAAAACTGCACGCTACAGCAACTAGTCTGATAATCCTACTGTCTATTTAAGAATGAAGTAAAATGTAAACACCTCTATTTCATTATCAGCATTGACAATGAATCTAGAAAAAACTAACCTGGCCACTGCAGAAGGGTCCAGCTCCAATGCCAATGGTAGGAATTTGAAGAGCAGATGTAGCTGCAGCAGCCACAGGCGGGGGCACACATTCCAAAACAACTGAGAAACATCCGACTTCTTGCAAAGCCAGAGCAGTCTCCACAACCTAGATTAAAAAAAAACAAACCAATTCAAAATACCCACAAAAGTAAAGGTAAATTTCAAAAAAAAAAATCACTTAGAAAACTAAACAAAATTTTAGATGAAGACCTTGACAGCACTAGTAACATTTTTCCCTTGAGGCCTGAATCCCCCAAGAACACTAATGGCTTGAGGGGTAAGTCCCACATGCCCCATAACTGCAATTCCAGCTTCAACAATTCCTCTTGCTGCTGTAATTCGTGATGGCGACCCTCCCTCAAGTTTAATAGCGTCCATTCCTCCTTCTTTCAAAATCCTAACTGCCGTATCAACTGCCTGCTCATCATTGAAACTGCAACAATCACCAACTATAGCGCACTTAAGCCCAATTCTAACAAAATAAAGCCAATAACGCCTTTTAGTCCATATATTTTACCACTATTAAGAAAATTTTGTAGCTTTTATATTTTCATTGATCCGGAGATGAGTAATTCAAATTCTCGGCTCAATTTCACCTTACTAATAATAATAAAATTTGAATTATCAAATAAATTAGAAACAAAAGCAACATAAAAAGTGATATAACTTGAGTTTTTGTAGAAAAAAAATGAAAACAGAAACAAATAACAGACTATAGAAATCGTTAGTACCTGATTGGTGCTAGACTCGTAAGTCCCGAAAGGCAAATCCCCGACAAGTAACGGTCTCTTAGCGCCACGAGCAACAGCGCGGCAATGGACAAGCATTTCCTCGAGAGTGATGGGCAACGTAGTGTCGTGACCGTGAACGACCATGGCCGCTGAGTCACCGACCAAACATATATCAATGCCCGCACTGTCGAGGTGCACCGCCGAGGGATAGTCATAGGCGGTGACCATTGTAATGGGCTCTCCGTTCTTGTGTTTCTGTCTCAGGTGCGTGAGAGTTACTCGCTGGTTTGGATTCTGAGGCTTTGGCCCACCGTATACGGAATTCTCGGGGATATTGCTCATGCAGCGAACAAGGAGTGGTCGAGCTCTGTTGATTCTAGAGAATGACATATTGGAGTTGTTGAGAATCCGAGAGTAGTGTTGTGTTAGGGTAACAAGTAGTTGAGTTTGTTTGAACAAGTGTTTCGGCTGCGCTACCTGCACACGCTTCAATGATACGTGCTGTTCTGCCATGTAGATTTATCAGTTTTTTATTTTATTTTATACCACTTAACGTTCCCTGACCGTGCGAGCGTGGAAACCACCACCGTCAATGAAAAATTCAGAAATCAGAAGACAATGAGAAAACAAATTCTTCTCTTGATTACTTAAAAATTAGAATGTGGATAATACTTATTAAAATCCTAATTTTGCGTTTTACCAGCGTTTGTCTAATCCTTGGAACTTTGTAGCCGTTATATTCTATTAGGCATTCATTCAAGATTCAACTCAGAGCCTCCGCCCTCGGTTAAATTCAGTGAAACTAAAATGTTAATTTAGCGTCCACTCCCACATTTTTGGGCATTTCGCATTGTACACCCACATCGTTCTGATCATGTACACTGCACATAAAAAGGTGGCAAAATAAATTACTGAATCGAATTTGAATCAAATCATAAATGAATTGGATCAAAATTTTGTGAATTTGGATTCAATTTGTTTATTAAATAAATATTCGGTTTGATTCATTTAATAGAATTAATAAACGAATCGAATCAAATCTGAATTTAATTTAAATTTTTTTATATTCATTTATCTTAATAATAAATGAATCCACAACGAATCGAACTGAAGATGAATTCGTTTACAAAAATTAAATAAATAATTCAAATCATAGAATTAAAATGTTTATAAAAATTAAGAAAATAATTCATCATAGATAGAGACAAACTGAGAAGCCATCATAGACAGAGGCAAAATATGAAAGTTTCAACAACAACAAAAAAAGAAGTAAAATGGAGTGATGACGGGAACTGGATCGTCAGCAGGAGATGCAGTTCCTTTTAATTATTAATAAATCAAATTATTTTTCATACTTCGAATTCTTATATTGACATAAAATTACAATTTATTACTGTACAAATTCAAATTAAAATATGATAATAACATACCTTGAAAATTACACAATCTTTTTATTTTATTGTGAAATTTCTTATACTAATAGCCTGAACATTAAATTTAATCAATAAAAATTAATAAATTTTGACTACCTCATATTGTTCAACAATAGAATAAAATACCTTGAAAATATAGTAGTCACAACGTATACTTTAAACAAATTATAGAAAATGAATTTACATGCATTTGACATTGCATACCAATAAAATTTACAAATTAACCTTTAAATTTTACAAATTCATACAATAAAACATAATCAAATTAAAATGTAATTAATTACAAAATTCGTATAACGCAACAAAAGACAAACCAGACAAGGAAACAAAGAAATTCAACTAAACAATCATCATAACCAAGAAATACATCTAAAGTCTGAGATTTGCCATGATACAAATAACTGAAAACTCAAATCAAAATTACAGGATTTGAGGCAAATGAACACAACCCAGATAATAGATATCATAAACTCAAACTTTAAGAAAACAACCTATACCACTCATAAGTGCATACTATATATTACAAATTCCACAAGTAAATATAGATGAAATTGAAACTTGTTAAAATATTAGGACGTGAACTCTACTTAAATAAGTTTGAGGTGTATTTTTATTAGGAGAATTTCATCGAACAGGGGTTGTGCGTGTCTATAAAAAGCAATTACAAAAATAAAACTACAATAAAAACAGTGGTTACAAGCAAATAAATCACGCATGAACCATTACCCATCGATTTATTCTAAACAAAAGCCCCCAACAAATTATGAACAAAAAGGAAGAAAATGAAAAATTGCATGCAATAGAGAAAGGAGCACTCAAAAATTAACAACGGATAAAGGAAACCGCATCACTGACAGAGGCATATGAGAGTGGCTGGTGTTGGAATCGTGTCGATAAGAATTATCGATGTCGGAATCTCATCAAGAACTGCTATAGTCGAAATCGTGCTGATGAAAATGGGCGTTTAGGGTTTGTTTCACAAAAAAAAAAATATTGATATGAAATGAAGTTTAAAATTGAGGATGATAAAATTGAAATTGAATAATATGTAAGGCTAATTTAGTAATTTAACCTACAATTGGGGAAAAAAATCTACTGAGCTGCAAAAACCCAGCTATAAGTGTTACCAAACACTTTAATAGCTAGGCTTTGGCAGCTCAACTACCTCTCTACACTCTCAAACGGGCCCTTCACCAGTTTGATCTTCGATCTAGCAACAGTGGTAGATGCTTAATGGGCTTGGACAACAATGGCTTGCTGTCGGTGATGAAGGCTTTGGTTCAAAAAAGTGCCTAAAGCAAAACCCAACAACTAGAAACATAAACTAGAAAACCAGAAAAAAAAAAGTCAAAACTAAAAATAAAAGTGCCAGAAAACTTCAATATTACCTCAATTTTGGTTGTGATCCAAATAACAATAATGGTTGAGCTAACATAGCTTGAGATCAATAGAAACTGCAAAAAGAAATTAACATGAGCATTGAGAAGACTGTAAAGGGGCTTGAGATATGTGGAAGGATATTTGTCGAAACCTGCCCAGTAGAACGACTCGCGAACTAGTTGAGATCACCGGTGGCGGAAGGGGGGACGCAATCCGCAACGGGCGTTCCTCCTTCCCCCCTCGCCACTGGGAAAGGGAATTGTCCCACTCCTGGTTGGCGAAACAATGAACCCTCTGCGTGAACTGCGCAAAGGAAATCTAACAAGACAACACACTCTTGCAGCACCAAAGATGATGCGTCGTGGGTTCGTTGTTTCACCGGCTGGGAGAGGGTTCGTTTACAATGCATTTATTAAACAAATGCTAAATGAATGAACGATCAATATCTTCAAACCCGAATTTAATTCGTTTAATTAACAAATGAAATTGAATTCATTTATTTATTAAAGGAATCAATTTTTTTTCAAATCCAAAACCATTTAATTACCACCCAGCGCATCTAACACTGTCATTTTGGCCATTAAGTTGACCGTAAAAAAAAAAAAGTAGTAGAGTCATTTTATGAAAATCTATAAATGTCTTTCTTTTTAATCGAATAAACGAATCAATTTTGGATTTTTTTTTGTAAATTTCAAGAAATTCAAAAGTTATGTAGACATAAATTTTTCATTATAAATTTTTTTGTAAAAGTAGCCCCAAAACTTTTTAGATTTTTTGAAATTGACATCTTTTATTTTTTTTTCTATTATAACTAGCAAAATACTAGTTTTTTGAACTAAAACATACTTCACATTTCAAATATCTAACTATTGCATATACTTCACAGTATGTGTGATAGACATCTATTTTTGGAGCACATAACTAAATAGTTGTAATTATGTGTGATAGATATCTGTCGCACATAATGTCGCCAGCAATAAATGTGTGTTGCTCATGGTTTGGTTTTTGTCTTTAATCTCGTTTTAACTTGAATTTTTTTAATTATTTTTTTATATCGACTAAAACTAATTATTTTAAAAACCTATTTTTTTTTATGAATGAAAAATAACAATATTACAATAAAAATCCATGTCAATTTGAAACTTACACCTAAACTTAAAACATTAAAAAGACCCACATTACATTAAAACATATGCTAACTTTAACTTCTTGGCCTCTAATTAGTGATTCTATCTTTAGTTGCATACTGCTACATTTATCTGAATTTGGTAGTTTGTTGGGTGTGATTTAGTGATTTCATGAGGTGATGAGTTTTGATGATTTTCTAAAAGTGATATTAGTTTGTTAATATGTGGAAAGCAACGAGCGATATTTGATAAAAAAAAAACTTATATTTTACTAGTTATGATATAAAGAAGTTAAAGGGGTCAATTTCGAAATTCAGAAATTTTAATATTATTTTTATAAATTTCTTATTTTGTTTTAGATTCTTCACTGCATTATTTGTTATTTATCACGATTTTCATTTATTCATTTTTTTGGTTGAATTGATTTTTTTAAAGAAATAGTAAAACAAGTAATAAAAAATATCGTTAAAATAAAAAGATAAACTGTTGCATATATTTTATGTTTTTTACGTAAAATCTGATAAATTGTAAGGGGTATTCTGATACTTGCATGCTCAATTTAATTCAAACTAGAGGCAATATGATTATTTAATCAAATTTCAGCAGACCCATTAGATTTAACCGTCAAATTGACGGAAATGGGTGAGCGGTGCACGTGGTGGAAAGATTGGGTGCGCTGTGCGAAATATCAAAACATCTGGGGTGGGCGCTAAATTACCCAAATTAAAACACCAATAATTTGACTTGTCTGCGTGTTGACTTCTGAAAGTGCTTATATCAGAGGGCTCAGATCCATCAAAGCTCATCACCCGTAAATCTTTCACCTTTCTACAAGCTACCACGTGTCGGATAAACCGCCCTGATCTACACTTAGTGTCTGTTTGGTATGACTTATTTAAGAGTCATAAGTACTTATTTAATCGTATAAATACTTTTTATTTTTTAAAATTTTTTATAGTGATTGATTTTTTTTAATAAAATTTTTTTAGTTTAAATAAGTTAATTTACCTCTACTAATAAAAGCTTAAAATTTGAGCTTTTGGGAGTAGAAGTTATAGAGCTTTTCTAAAAATATATAATATAAAAAATATCACATAATTTAATAGTTCAAAAATATTTTTTTTATTAACAACCAAACACCCAATGACTTTTTATCTAAAAATTCTATTAATATAAATTTTATTATTATAAATTCTACTGTTATAAATTCTATTTAATAAACTGTACCTAACGGAGCCTAGTCTCATATGTCCAAAAATGCTGACAACTAACGCGCCAGCGCTCTCCTTCATAAAACCATTCCTCCTTTTTCGTTTCCGCGCTTTCTCGACATCTCCTCGCACCATTTCAATATTTCCAGCCACAAAACTTCACTCCTTCCACTCACGCCGGAGTAGGGTCTGCACATTCATCGCCATGACCGGAAACAATGCCACGGCTGGCGTATCATCGCCGGAACACGTTGCGGGGAAGTGGTACTCCGTACCGGATCTCCGGCTTCGCGATCATCGCTTCACTGTCCCTCTCGATTACGCCCTCGATCGCGATGTCTCTCCTAAGATCTCCCTTTTTGCTCGCGAAGTTGTTGCTGGTACTAACAACATTGGAGATTCACTCATTGTTTAATTTTAGCATTTTTCTAATTCTACTTTGGCGTATTCATAAACTGTTTTCTGTCTTAATTAATAGAATCGACTGTTCTTCAGCTTACTTGGTGGACAAAGGCTTTACACTATTGCTCTGTGAATCGTTTATTTTATAGGTAAATATTTTTTTTAAGTGCATGTTGCTGTTTATGTTGCAGTTGGAAAAGAGGAGCAATCATTGCCGTATCTGTTATTTTTACAAGGTGGGCCTGGTTTTGAATGCCGGGGGCCAACTGAATCCAGTGGATGGATAAATAAAGCATGTGAAGAATTTCGTGTTGTATTGATGGATCAGGCATGATTATCTTGAATTTCCCTACCACAAGCGTTTACTGAAATTCACTGACTTTGTTGTTAAGTATTCATTGTAATTGGCCCTGCCCATTTTGTTTTCTTGCAGAGAGGAACAGGCTTATCTACTCCTCTGTCAGTATCATCTATGCTGCAAATGAAGTCTGCTAAGGATTTAGTTGACTACTTAAAACATTTTAGAGCTGATAGTATTGTAAATGACGCTGAATTCATCCGTGTTCGTCTTGATCCTGATGCTAAACCTTGGACGGTCTTGGGCCAGGTATTAAGATTACTGTTTTACTGTTTTACGTTATGTATTGAGTTAAGGGTCTTGGTCGAGTTTGTCATCTTTAACCATTCTTAAAGTCTATGCCTTTTGAATGGAATCTGGTTTATGCTTTGGTCACGTTTTTGCTTCTTATGAGCAAGTTCTTTGTGTTCAGTCATTTGTTACAATATCCATGAAGAGACTAACTGAATCATTCAATATGTTGATGGCACCTCATGCTACTTTTCTTGTGCAGAGCTATGGTGGTTTTTGTGCGGTCACCTATTTGAGTTTTGCACCACAAGGGCTCAAACAAGTCCTTCTAACTGGAGGAACTCCTCCTTTAGGAAATGGTTGCTCTGCAGATTCTGTGTACAGAGTGGCCTTTGAACAAGTTATTCGTCAAAATGAGAAGTATTACAAGAGATTTCCTCAGGATGTTGAAATTGTTCGTGAAATTGTGAAGCACTTGGCAGAATCTGAAGGAGGTGGGGTAAGGGACTACCAAACATGATTTTGTATTTTCTGTAATGCTGAAATTCTAGCAAAATTTCTGCAATTGTTCTGCTTACCCCCTTCTTCCTTGTACAGGTTCTTCTCCCATCTGGGGGTATATTAACCCCAAGGGTTTTGCAGTTAGTTGGGCTTTCCGCTTTAGGATCGAGTACTGGTTTTGAACGCTTACACTATATGTTAGGCATCAGACCATGCACATCCTTTTAATTACTCACATTCTTGTGCTCTTCTATCTTTTCCTAATTTAAATCTCTATCTTATAGGTTGGAGACTGCCTGGGATCCTGTAATAGTTCCAGGGGCACCAAAACTCCTCAGTTACTGTTTCTTAAAAGCTGTAAGAAAATGTTTGCTACCTAAATGATCTTCGTTTCATGACTGGAAAGCACGTTTTTGTAATCATTATTTAGTCATTTGTGTGCAGGTTGAGAATTTTTTAAGTTTTGATACAAACCCACTCTATGCCTTAATGCAGGAGACTATATACTGTCAAGTAAGTTACATTGTTCAATCATGGCTTACAGTTTCATTTTCTGACAATTATTATATTTATTTTTGAGTTCTATTTTATGAAACGTTACTTAACGAAAATGAAGTAATATGGAGTGAAAAAGAATTTCTCTTCTTCAATCCAAAAAATTCACCTAAATGAAGAAAATTGAAATGTTCTTATTTTTCTTAATTCTTTTTAAGGGTGCTTCATCACAATGGTCTGCTCAAAGAATAAGGGCTGAATATGAAGGCAAATTTGATGCTATCAAGGCTGCAAAAGAAGGTCATCCTGTACTTTTCACAGGAGAGGTAGATATGAGTTACATAAATATTCCGCTATATGAAAAATAAAAGAAGACATGCGTAACAAATACATTTTGTGTACTCTGTCGCTGTTTTCATCTTTCTCTTTTTGCCCTTTTTCCTTTTAAGTAGCTGAGTGCAGTGCATTCTAAAACTTTTCTGATCTTATGGCTCCGCTGGTAAAAGTACAGAATGAAGAATTCTGCTTTAAGTTTTATATGTTTATTTAGAAAGAGTCTTTGAGTCAATTGCATCTTGTTTGGCTCCAAAGTTTTGTCAACTCGGGACTTGCTTATAGTTGCATGTAGTTTCTAGCTGCAGTACAGCCTGGACAAATGTGTGTTGCGATGCTGTTGTGTCTAGAGTTGAGCCTACTGAGTTTCGAGCATGATGGTGAACACATTGTTGCATTGTTTTCTCGTCTTTTGCCTTTAGCATTGGCAGAAATATTAAGAAAAAAAAATTCTTGGAGAGTAAAGATATTTTGATAAAATAAGAATTTAAACAACTGTTCAAGTAATTTTGAACATAGTAATAAACTGAATGAAATTAATGGCTATTCTTTGCAGATTGTTTTAGGTACTTGAGGTTCTAGATATCTTTGCCTTATGAGCTTTTGCCAATCCATCATCAGGGCAACATCTTGGATCATTTTGTGCATTTATGTTACTTGGGACATAATTTTTAAAATGAGATATTTGTATATTTTCTACTTATTTGGTTTAAATGATTCACTGGATTTGGTGTATGAATCTGATGCTAACTGCAGTTAGTTTTATTTGCAAAGTTCTTTTGGATCCTCTATAATTGTTTCAACGGATATATCCTTGGGTATTTACTTGGGCAGATGATATTCCCATGGATGTTTGATGAGATTCATGCCTTGAAACCATTTAAAGAAGCTGCTAATTTGTTGGCTGAGAAGAAGGATTGGACCCCGCTCTATAACATTGAGACATTGAAGAATAACAAGGTTTGCTCTAATGTTATTAAATAAGGAAATCGTAATTATCTTGACCTTGATTGAATGGAGACCTGAACCCACTAGAGACTACTGCAAAAGCAGTTACAACTGTCTTCATATTGACTCGGGAATTCCTTTTTCCTTTACTAATACATTTTGTTTTTAATGCTGCCAGGTACCTGTTGCAGCTGCCGTGTATTATGAGGATATGTATGTTAATTTTAAGGTGGCCATGGAGACTGCATCTCAAATAGCAGGAATTAGGCTATGGATAACAAATGAATACATGCATTCTGGTCTGCGCGATGCAGGGGGCAAGGTTTTGGATCATTTGTTGGGAATGTTAAATGGAAAGAAGCCTTTGTTCTGATTTTCGTCTGTTGTTACTTTCATGTTATTTGAAGTTGCCTTTGTACATTTCTTGGCGGGTTTTTAATCTTTCTAAGAAGCTTTCGAGGTGAGGCTAGCAGAGCACAGACACTATTTCCCCAACAAAACAAATATTTCCACTTTTCCAGCCTCTATCTTTAATGTTAGGATTTATATGTTTGAATATCGGGTTTTATGTGGTAATAATAACCATTCATGCCAACATGGATGTAAATGTCTCGATTTTTCAGATTCACTATCAAGTGAGCTCTTAAGTTTCTCCTAGGAACCTTTTCTAAGCGCTTTAAAACTTGATCCTAGTTCACGTGCTTGCATCTCATATAAAGTGGGTCAATTGTGGACAGGGATACTCGACAATTTGGCTCAAAAGATCAAAAATTTGGCAAAATATTTTGAAGGCCAAAAAATCACATAACCACAAACTGAAAGCCACCTGTAATAGTAAAGTTTCTCCAGTGGCATTTTCGACATTTATCGCCATCATTATAAAAACCGACAAGTCCGGGTTGGCGATGGAATTAAAAAAGGTACGAAATAGAAAAATACAAGAAAGTGGAAGAAACCCTCAACTCAACCACCGCCTCAGCCGGTTTCTGGTAACGCATCACTCTGTTCCTCTCTGATCGTGATCTTCAGTCTTCAGTCTTCACTACTCGTTTAGGGTTTAAGCAGGCTTCCCTCTATTAATGAAATTTTAACAGTAATTAATCAGCTGTACAATCTCTTTTCCTTCTTGCTCGCAATGTGTGCTATATTTTTGGCTTAAATTAATTATTTAACTGTATTCAGAATTTGGATGTTGCTCTCTGTAGGTCGAAATTCGAAAATGCGGAGATCGTTAACGTCGTTGGTTCGGCCTCTCACGGCAACTCGAGGGTTTAGTACTAACTCAGAGAAAATCGTTGCGTCCGTTCTGTTCGAGAGATTGCCTGTTGTTATTCCGAAAATTGACCCTGTGGTTTACGCATTTCAGGAGTTCTCGTCAGTTTTCTTCTTTCACTTGCTAATAAAATTTTAAATGAAAAAAATCATAGATGCCTCATACATTATTTGCTTCATTGCGTGCAGCTTCTTCTTCTTCTTCTTCTTCTTCTTCTTTTGTGAATATTGTTTGGTTGCGCTTTAGTTATAGAATGGGAATTAAATTTCCCTCTTTTTTCCGTTTTCTGTAAACTCGATAGTTTGTCATCTGGGACATGGGAAAAGCTGAACCTTTTACATTATATGCCTTTGCTTTATAAATATTTAAAATAAAATGACTGATAACATATGATCATCTTTTCCCTTTCTCTTCTGGTTCCGCAGCTTCAAAAATTATTATTTTTAATCACAATACTGGATTTCTTTTTCCTCATCTTGTGTAGTGTGGTTTGATTGCTCATGTATTCGGTTTGGGGCTGGTGGGTTCCAGGTTTCGATGGAGACAGCAATACAGACGCAGATATCCTGATGAATTTTTAGACAAGTCTAATTCTAGGTAAGCTGCTTTACGTCCTCTTATGTTCTTGTTCTTAGTGAGGTTATCTTTAGCTATTTGTTTTATCTTAGAATATTTTGCATGGGGTTGGACCTTAAGTTGTTTTACATGCCCAAAGCATGTCAGTTAATGTCCTAGTATCTTGGATATCTAATTGTGACCTCCTTTTATTCATGTTCACTTATTTATCTCTGATGATTGTGTTTTTGGAAAAAAAAAAAAAAATTTCCCTTCTGCTTGGACTGTTGAGAGTTGTTGTAGAAGTTGGATCTTAAAGAAAATATTGTAATTATGGTGCATGGGCATGAGGCAGAAGCATTAGTTACAAATTTGTAACTTCATGTTGACATTATCATTCTATAGAGCTCTTGGGTTTGAGTAGCCTTTTCTGAGTCATGATGCTTTCTTTTGGTCGGTGCATTGATTACAAATTTGTAACTTCATGTTGACGTTATCGTTCTAGAGAGCTCTTGGGTTTGAGTAGCATTTTCTGAGACATGATGCTCTCTTTCGGTCTGTCATATCAGGCTCATTTAAGCAATTCTGCTTTTAGGAAATATCTTTGTAATTTGTTGTTCAATTTTGCATTTTTAATATCAACAAGCATGTGCATTTGACATTCAAAATCTTATTACTGTGATTATTTATGTAACGACTCATTTTTAATTTCATTGCTAAGCCCTGATTTATTGAATGAAATGTATAATTCTGTTTGTTTCTCTCTCTTTCACAAATGTTTCACTTACAAATGCAGTGAAAGACAAGTGCAGATGAAGTTTTGATTGTTATGTATTGATCTTTTGTGACACTTCTGTAACAGAGGAAAAGGCGACTACCAAATGGAATACGTACCAGCTCCTCGGATTACTGAAACTGACAAAACAAATGATAGAAAGTAAGAAGTTCTATTATGTACATTGAATCGGGTGAATTTTATCGACCTCATTATGGTTTGATACAACTCAAGTCCAAAACTTTTTAAAAATCCTCACAAGCAAACTTTCATGGCTTAAAACTTATCATAAAATCTCATTTTACAAAAGAAGAAGTTTTATGTTATTGATGTTGTATTGCATTCGAGTAACTGCATGATTGCGTTTATGCAGGAATTACATTAAATTTAACGTTTTTATTAGTGTTATTATAATTATTTTTATTTGTGTTCTTAAGGTCATTACAGAGAGCACTTGACAGAAGACTGTACCTTATTCTCTATGGCGAAACTTTTGGAGCTCCTGGTGGGAAGCCTATCTGGCATTTTCCAGAAAAAGTTTATGAGTCTGAGGAGAGTTTGCGCAAGGTGATTCTTCTTCTCCTCCACCTTCTCATCCTTCTTCTAATCATATAAATTCTTATCAAATGTTTGCAGTGTGCAGAGTGTGCATTACAATCTGTACTGGGTGACCTTTCCCACACTTATTTTGTCGGAAATGCTCCCATGGGTCATATGGTAATGCAGCCTGCAGAAAAGATGCCAGACGTTCCATCATATAAGGTATACTTGGTGCTTTTTATATATTTCAAGAGAACTAATACTTTATTTTCTTCCGTATATAAATTATGCACTTCATTTTTCACAGATAACTTTATTTTATGCTGTTGTCTTAATGTAAGTGTGTGTGATTATTATTCACTCTGTTGATCCCTTTCTTTTTGCCAGCAATTCTTCTTCAAGTCTCAAGTGATTGCGAGCAACAAGTTTACAATTGGCAAGTGTGAGGATTTTGTTTGGGTGACCAAGGATGAACTCATGGAGTATTTTCCTGAGAGCGCTGAATTTCTTAACAAGATGATCATCAGCTGATGCACAAGTCCTATTTTGACTTCCGTGCATGCCACACCTTATTGCTTTCTGAACCAATTAGATAAATCTGTTTTTGCATCAAAATCTCGCAATTATCCCCAGTGGATGAATTTTTGACCATCTAGATGAGAAATTCAAATTGCACTGAAAATTATGCAGTAGTTTACCAATAGGAGAGCATTATTCAGTGGTTAAAAACTGTACCTTTTGTTGGGACCGCGGGGTACCAGGAATTTTTGTCCTGATTTTGGACTGTTACCAAATTTTCTTATGCAATAAGAATTTTCCAGATTCCAATTTTGTTGCGACTAAATCGAACACGTATGCAGGTAAATCATATTGCTCACTAGTATCTACTGAACTAACAAGTACTTTGGGTGGTTGCTGGAATGCTAGATTGCGTGTCGCCTTCGTTCGCTATTAGAGTGGTGTTCCGGTCACTTTGCTCTAGAATCAAATAAATTATACAAATTTTATATCCGGAAGTCATTGCGGGTGACCTAATCATATCTCTCAAAAGGCAATTGAACAAAGCACGTGTTTGGAAATTAGGGATTAGAGCACCTAGAAAGGGCAACTGGAGTATACAGATAAAACTTTTCGATTGATTGGCAAGTAGATATAAGATTTTTGTTCATTGATTCATTCTGATCTGCAGGCCTTATCCAAAGGGGTACGTATTATTGGTCAAAGTTCCCAAATGAAATATTTTTAAAAAACAATGAACTCGTTGCCAGGAGACGCGAATTCAATGTGTCGCCCTGATCTTTCAATCGGCGCCGTCTATTCTTTAAACAATTTTACAATACAATAATATGCAATTTTGATTTTAGGCGGTGACTCATTACCACGAAGCAAGATATCTAGTGCTCATTTATTAATAATAATAATTCAGAAAGCCAACACCAATAGTCCTAGTGATGGTAAAACCCGGTCATGTAATCGGTTGGTGAACAGTATCCTTGCATATCGATTAAAACAATATTTTTGATGCACTTTTAAACATGTGTCCTAATTAATGAGGTTGTAATGAAGGCTCTGCTACCGTCCTTCTCAGTATGAGGAGAAAAGGACTATCCATATAGAGCAAAATGATAGCCGCATGCACACACACATTGGTGATAACGATGCATGTTGGGTACGTTTCCTTTTTGCTTAAAGGGCAGTTGAACAGAAGTAGGTGAGATATAGTTGGCTTTACCCTTTGGGTGCAACTTAAGAGAGCAGGGAAATAACAAGACTCAGAGACACACACATAGAGAGAGAGAGAGAGAGAGAGAGAGAGTCTCTTTTTAATTAATTAAACAAGCACAAAAGCCAACAATTACACTTGAGTCCGTCTAGAGATCTCTCTGTGGGTGCCTGCCTAACCTCTTCTACCCTCCAACACTTTTGTTTCTTTAAAAACCTGCAGTATCCTACATTTGGCCACTTCCTCTCTCTCAATTAATTTTTAACTAACATGGAAGGACGAGAACCACACCCGGTGTCATCTCCAATGTCGCCACAGCCTAATTACTTATTCACACCCTCAATCCCGTCTTCGTCGATGCAACCAGCTACTCTAGAGCCTCAAGTTCTTCCGGAGATTGATTGGGTTAGCCTTCTTTCTGCTCAGTCAACTGATCACAATATGATGGAAAGTACTAGTCATCTTAACCCTGAAAATGGCGGAGGTCGTGATCAACAAGATCAGGGGTGTAAAGAGAATAAAAGGAAAGGGTCTAGGATGAAGAAGGCCACACGGCCTAGGTTTGCTTTTCAGACTAGAAGCGCCGATGATATTCTTGACGATGGATACCGTTGGAGAAAATATGGTCAGAAAGCTGTCAAGAACAGCTTATATCCCAGGTGAACCAGCTGCGCGCAGTCTTCATTATTTACACACACACACACACACACACACACACACACACTCATACATACATGCATACATGATTTAGACAATTATGTGTGCCAAATGTTCTTAATTCTTACGTGAAAAATCGTTATTAAATAATTATTGTACAGGCAAATTTTATTTTGTAGGACGACTTTGTTTTAATTCAAAGTTCTCAACCATGTATACTAACATGCATGTGTATATATAATTTCGCTTCCTTAGGGTTCGGTTGTGATCTGACCTACTGAGAACCGCTGAAGTTGAAGTTGATAATTTAATGGAAATATATTATTAACGTGGTTGCAATGTTGCAAAATCTAGTGTTAGTTGCTCCTACATAGATCAAAAAGAAAAGAGAGAGAGAGAGAGAAATTCTTCGGATATTGGTCAAGATATGGATGGGAATATTTAAAGATTTGATCTCAAGAACAAAATAATAATTAAAATAAATAATTGGGCTAGTAGTTCCTGTAGGTACATAGACATGATAATTCTTACTTCTCAGGGCTTGGACGGGCTATAATTTTCATGATTGAGAGGGGTGATAAGTGATCAACATCTTTCTTCATTCCATCTCTTTAGGTTTGGAAAGTAGATAACCTAATAATTGAGGCAATTTCGCACAGAGAAGTCGCCATTCCCTGTCATGATGTCGAACCATATATGGTAGAAGGTTGTTGAATTTATTAATTCATAAGCCTATGTGGTTGGCTTAGTGGCAGTTACATATGCTCATAGTTTTGGTAAATATATACATAGAAATTTATGAGAGACAAAAAGGATACTAGACAGTAAATTGTGTTTTTTTTTTTTTTGAATTTGATAGTTTAGCAGTTGTATAAACAGAAGAATCATTCATTCACGTTATATTTATACAGAAGAGTCATGTTAGTGATTCTAACATTTGTATCTCAACTGATAAGATATTTTCATCTATTTAATGGTATAATATTAATTTTAAAAATTATGAAACTTCTCATCTAATAATAGATTAATGACATGTAGCATTGGAATACAGGCGGTACATATAATTTGAATTATAATTTTGGCACTTTTAAACCGTTGGTTTTATGTAATATAATCCAATGATGACGAGTTGGTATCGTTAAATATTATTTTGACTTTCAATATTTATCCTTAGTTACAATATTTTGACTTTCAATATTTATCCTTAGATACAATATTTTGACTTTCAATATTATTTTGACTTTCAATATTTAAAGTAAAAAGTTTAACCTGCTTTGCCCTTATAATCGCATCATATTTTTTATTTATGGGTGGAAATTGTATCTAAATTTCCATTTACATTCTGTGAAATTATATATGTTTTGTATGCATATGCTTACCAATCTATGATTTTGCAAAATCAATATAAAACATGGCCAAATCAAAGGAGCTACTACCGGTGCACGCATCACACATGCAACGTGAAGAAACAGGTCCAAAGGCTATCAAAAGACACCAGCATCGTGGTCACAACTTATGAGGGAATCCACAACCATCCTTGCGAGAAGCTCATGGAAACCCTAACTCCTCTTCTCAAGCAAATGCAGTTCCTTGCTCGCTTCTAATTTTAATATTGTTCCCATCCATCCATTCATCCATTGTAACCTAATTTATATATTAATTACATGTAAATTATATGTCAACAACATATCTACTATCTAGCTAGCAGAATCCTTCTCTGTTACTTTAATTACTTGACGTTGATTGACCATCTAGTTATATACCTCCTGTAATGTTGTACTTGTGTTTAGTTTGTGGACTTTCTGTACATGGACGAATATGTATTAATGTTGATATCATATGATAAGCTTTTGTAAATCTCTTTGTCGGTAACACGTAAGTTATCTTCACGAATTGAAATTGCATACCTTGGGTTTTATTTATTTATATTTGTTTGAATTTAAACAGAGAATTTTATCCTCGTCCCTTGCTTTCAGTTATCCCTTTTAGAAATGATCAAGTTATATTATCCTCTCTTTCCAATTTCCATTCATTAGTTAAAAAAAAAATCTAAAATTTACCTAATAAAATTTAGGTAAGCATGTTTGTCTATGGTATAATGATCTACAGACGATAATGCTTGATTATTTATTGATAAGTTAAACTTGTAAGTTTAGGTTTGAGTCCCAGTAAACTCTTTTCTCCTTCTAAATATACATTTTTATAGATATTTGGATGTGATAGAGCCATTATTTTTTCGAAAGAAATTTGTGAGCTATCACTTTAGTAAGAGTTAATTATGAGCTGTATTGTAATTATATTGATGATAGTTCCCATTGAATTCTTGAAGTAAACATAATAATTGTTTTGTAGTATCCCACTAAAAAAATTTTAAAAAAATCTTTAATTATTATTGAAACGTAAGTATATTAGCTTTGATATAAATAGCTGGACCCAATAACGAAAAGTTAATGAGGACTTTCTAAAATTGAAGTGCCGCAGAATTTTTTTTTTTTTTTTTTCAAATATACATGCGATGTTACTGGGATAAGGCTGTGGCAGGACTCTTCTTCTTTCTTCTTTTTTTTTTTTTTTTAAAAAAAATTATTTACTGATGCGGTCTCGATATTTTGAGTTAGAATATTTTGTAATACAACCAATTTTTACTCAAATTTGGAACAGATCCCATATAGATGGTACTTAGCATTAAAAGCTAGCAGTCCGGCCATTCTCCAAATCGTAGTGCTGCAATGTTGATTATGTATGCTTAGATTATTCAACGATAATAGAAATACATTTTCTTATAGCTTAAACGATTATACACATGTATCTATAACTTAAAATGTATATCTTATTAATTGTTCCGTATATGATGAGTATAGATAATTACTTGATAATGCCGTCCGAAATGGATAATTCCAATGAAAGAATATTCTTCGTAAAAATATACGAGTCAGTAGTAACTTGACAAAAGCGTAAAAAAAGTAGCTAAAAATAGGTGAAATTTGGCCAAAGAATAGCATCAAAAGAGGATCATCGCGAGAAAGAGAAGCAACTCGGCCAATTGCCAAAGGCGTTCTCTCTTCAGTGATCAAAATCGATCGTGATTTTTCCTTCCTCTCGGTAATTGTGAAAAATGTCAAGGGGGGTAAGTTCCTCAATTCAGCTTTCCTGAGTTTTAAGAAAATTTTATTTGAAGGCATGATTTTGATTGATGCTGCACGTTATGAAATATTAAAACTTGAAACATGGAAATAAACTATTCGTCCCTAATCACTGCTCATTCTCAACCCAAATTCCTCTTTCATGAACGAAAGTCTTAAGTGCCTGAGTGGCAGAAATATTCTCGCGTGTGCTCATCAAACATATACGTATTTATTAATTGGTGATTTATTATGTGTGGATAAAATGGCGCAGTTGGTGGACAAGGCAAAGAACTATGTGACGGACAAGGTGACGAATATGAGGAAGCCGGAGGCCAGCCTCTCCAAATTTCGTCTCAAGGGCGTGAGTCGTGAAGGCGTGGATTATTTGGCCGATGTCTCTATTGATAATCCTTACAGCCATTCAATTCCCATTTGTGAGATCTCCTATGTCCTCAAAAGCGATGGCAGGTTTGTTCTATTCTCCATCTGCAGATCAATTAAATGATACCCGTACGCGTGTATGTCTTCTATATAATACGTAAACGTTTCGATTTCAATGCATATGAATATATAATTTACATTTTATAGAGTAATTAATAAATGGTGGGTGGGTGGGTGGGGGTGTGAATGCAAATGATGTGGCTCGGTTTTTGGTTGTAGGTCATCAATCAGGGTGATAGCCACAGGAACAATCCCGGACCCTGGGTCAATAAAAGGCAATGACAAAACAGTGCTGAATGTGCCAGTGAAGGTGCCCCATAGCGTACTTGTGAGCTTGGTCAAAGATATTGCAAGGGACTGGGACATTGATTATCTACTCGAAGTGGGTCTCATTATTGACCTTCCTCTCATTGGCAACTTCACTATTCCTCTTTCCACCCAGGGCGAGGTCAAACTCCCTACGCTCACTGATTTTTTTAAGAATTAGTTATATATATATATATATTTATATATAATTTGCTCATTTTATTCCAAATTCCAATCATGGTGGTTGATGGAGATGTGATATTATTGTGTCATACTGATGGTCGTTATTGTTAATGAATGCGTTTTGTTTCCCTCAGACGATGTGTGTTTGGGCCTGAAAAAGCCAGTAAATGCTTAATAACTTCACGACAGCCCGGCTTAACTTCACGACAGCCCGACTTGTCGAACTTCGTTCCGAGTGAGATAGAAATATGTTTTTTTTTAAGATAAAAAATTTCTTATGATCTAATCTATGAATAAATCACTTAATTATTGATTAATTATTAATAAATAAAAAAATAAAAGACGATAAATTTTACTTATATACTGCTACTAAAAAATACATAATAAAAAATTATTAAAAGATTAGTATTACTCAGATAAAAAAAAATTTCTGCTCTTTTTTGTTTTCCCCCCGCTGGCACATATCTGACATCTGTCAAAGTGGATGGTTTACTTCTTCTGTATGTTTTAACAATTCAACTACACTCTTTAACAGTTTCTTCATATATCCCGATACATATATATTCATAGCTTGATTCAGTGTTAAATGTTCACAACTTCGATGGCAACAATGGCCAATCAGTAAATTTTTGAACCAATAAAAAAGAAAAAAAGAGAGAGAGAGTGTATCAAGTGACCGTCTGCATATCCGACTCAACTCCGAGCCTTTCTAGGAACCCGAGAATGAGGAGCAGCGTAGCTTAATTTTAGTTGTTATACAAGAAAATTAAAACTTAAGAATCCAATGGCATGGGGATGTAGCTCAGATGGTAGAGCGCTCGCTTAGCATGCGAGAGGTACGGGGATCGATACCCCGCATCTCCATTTTCATTTTTGAAACGCCGGTAGCAAGCTTGTCCAGCTCATCATACCACGACGATGAATTGATGATGTACTGACAGTACTGCCATCATATTATAATATTGTTTGACTTTTGTGTTATTTGCCATTCGTCTAATCAATATTGGCACCCCGTTGGGAATGTAACAACCTCAGATCAAAATTCAAACTAAGAAAAGCCGTCCATGTATGCATAAGACAAAGGGTTTTGCCACCTTACACTCTATGTAAGATACAGCCCGTGAAATGATAATATGGCCAATAGTATCTTATCACGTGTATAAAAATCATTGGTTGAAGTTGGCTGCAAATAATTTTCCCTTATTTCTTACTTTCTTTGCAATCTTCTTCTCTCTATGTATGTACTTACATACGAAGTTCTGCTGCTCTCATTCTCCCAGTATGCACTCCCAAAATTTACAGTAATAATTTGCAATAATATTATACTTTTCTTCGTCTTATGCAGTTAGTATATGATTAATAATGGATAATTGGCTGGGATGTTTGTTACATCGCTTTGATTTACAATTGCAAATTTCTTGGATTACCACAGATGATAGAGGGCACAGATTCTTGTTCTCAGCGTACAATACATTATTTATTCCATTTCCATAAGCTAATGAAGATATTTTACAGTTTTAAAATTAAGGAAATTGTTGACTTCAGTTATGAGTTACGCACCACATGAAATAAAATTTTCAGTTAATTATGCAGCAGAAAAATGGCACAATAATTCAACATTCAACAACTTGAAAATTTGGTTGATTAGTTCACATATCACTACTAAAACCTGATCCAGAAAATGTACATGACTTGAGAGTTGAGACTCTCCTGGCCACTTACCTTATAAATAACCATTCCATGGTGTGTATATATAGAAATGAAACATAAAATTTCCAACATCACCAACTCCCCAACTAGAGCCTCCAGCCATCTAGGCATGGCAGAAAAGAAGAAAGCTCCGGGAGCAGATCATGATCGCCTGAGCAGCGGTGGCGATGACGAAAACATCATGGCCTCGCCCTCGTGGGCAGCGAAAGCCCGTCGCAGAAGATCAATCAAAATCTGCTGTTGCATCGCAGCCCTTTTGGTCATCCTAGCAATAGTGATTCTAATAATTCTAATCTTCACTGTATTTCGTGTCAAGAATCCCAAAATCAGATTGAACAACTGGACAATCACCAAGCTCGAACTAGTTAACGGCACAATTCCGAAGCCTGGGGTGAACATATCACTGATAGCAGACATGTCAGTGAAAAATCCAAACGTAGCATCTTTCAAATACGGCGACACCATTATCACAGGTCTATACCACCGTGGGGACCTGGTGGGCGAAGCCAGGGGCCCACCGGGTCTAGTCCGGGCTTGGCGGACCCTGCGGATGAATCTCACTGTCGACTTGATCACAGACCGGGCGATGTCGAGCCCCAATTTGAGCGCGGACATTGAGTCAGGTATTTTGGTCTTGGACAGCTACACAAGAGTTGGTGGAAGGGCGAATATTTTGAATCTTTTTAAGAGGCACGTTGTCGTAAAGTTCAACTGCAGTTCCCAACTTAATACGACGAGCCTGCAAATTTATCAATTCAATTGCAAGCGAAAGGTTCAATTCTAGGCTCTTGCTCTTGGGCTCTTGGGCATATCATATGTACATGCATGCTTGCTTAGTCTTAATCATAACTATACATGCGGTGTCGCGTTATATGTGTTTTGCGGTTACATTTAAGTTTTGAATAAGTGAAAGAGGATTGAAGTTTTTCATTAGTATGCGATCGTTTTGATCCCATATGCGCATATAATACCTCCAAATTATTTTCTTAAATTTTGACCATGTTTGATGATGATGATTATTAATAATAATAACAACAATGGCAATAATAAGAATAACAGCAATAATAATATAACCATAATATTTTAATTGAAGATGAAAGCCGAATCACAATTACCCATATAAATTAAGTTCTAATTTATTAACTCAAAAATATGTGAACTCTACATATTTTCTCTCATTTTCCTTTTATTTTAATAAAATAAATATTACTAAATATTTTTATGTTAGAATTCGATTCTCTCAATTAGATAAGTAAACACATAATAAAAGAAGAAGAAGAAGAAGAAGATATTTTTAGATTTGTGCTGGTGCTTGGTAGAGACGAAGTTGAGCTACTTCATTTTTTAAAATTATATTAATTTATTTTGTAGTCCAGTTAGTAGCTATCATGGATGGAGATGATTATATTAACTTTTTTTTTTCCAATAGCATGTTATTTGGAAATTGGAAACTACCTAACCTGATTTTAAGAAATAAAGAAAGATTCGTTGACCAGATATCACACCAAGCTCAAAATATTCCAGGATCCATGTGAACTTTTGACCGAATTAGTGAGGACGATTAGTGCTTGTGCATAAATCGATGAAACATGAGGGTGATGTAACAAAAGTTGAAAGAAGAGCTTTCCTTTTAATATGCATAATGCATTGGGCCACACACTGTCGTTTCTTAATTTGATCAACTTTTGGATGCAGTTGATTATTATTGAACGTGGTCCATATAATATGAAAATAATTGTACACTACTACACTCATGTTTTGCCAAGAATATGAACAAACAACTTTTATATATATATAGTTTTTTTTAAAAAATAAAGCGAGGATGTACGCTAAAATAAAAAAATTATATAGATTTTAATATATTAAATATTAAATATTTTTGTGTTGTTAATATTTTTATTTTGTTAAAATAACAATGTCTTCGTTAAAGAATTATTATTATACACACACTCATAAAGATTTTCCGACATAAAATTATTTCTAAAAGTCTTTAGCCATTAAATCAAAGTATTGAGACAAAATCGTTAATCATGGTAGATTATAAAACAGTTTTTTTTTTTTTTTTTTTTTTGCCTGCCATACTTAAAAAGTTAAATTACAAAATCATAACTTTGTAAAAATAATATTATTGCTTTCTATTCCTTATCGGCCATGAAATTATCATATTTAATTTGGTAGGTATCTACAAATGCCTAAAGATTGAGATCATCCAAATCTGTGTGGTCTTTTAGATCGAGCTGTACTTCAAAAACAAAAACATTCCGGTAAAGTTGTAGAAGAGTTGACCAAGAATCCAAAGAAAGATACTGAAGAAATCCCAAAGAAAAACTGGCAAAGGCAATCGCCAATGTGATTGAAAATCACGTTTACGAGCTTGTGACGATACTGTCGCCACTTCAAAAATCACAGATGAGATGATTCCATTTGCTTCCACACCCACCATTCCATTTACCAAATGACCAAAAGACCAAACAAAACTGTTTTTAACACGCACACAACTCACACAACAAATCATAATAAATGACGGCCTCTGTTTGCAAACCCAGTATTAAATGCTGCAGCTGGAAACCCACCCACCTTCTCCCAAAGAAAAAGAAAGGCTCCTCTAATTTCACTCACCTTAATGGATTCGAAAGCTCCGTCTTCAAATGTCCACTCCCGCTACTCCCTCACCAAATTATCTCACAAACATAGGCCTGGGCTATTCCATCGCCATTGCTCTCGGCTTCTTAGTCCTTCTCTCCACCGTCCTCCTCGCTTCTTATATTTGTTGCCGTCGCAACAACAGCAGCCATAATTCAAACGCAAACCCACATGAAAATAACAACAGTGTTTCTAATGATGGAATCATTCTCCCTCGTATTATTTTTGTTGCTGAAGATGACGGCCAGGAGGAGAACCGGAACCAAGATGACGATAACTTAGTCGTTGGTCTTGATCAAGCTGTTATTAATTCGTACCCCAAGTTTCAGTTCACTAAAGAGAGTGTTTCGGGTAACAATAATAGTAATAATATTAATACGACGTGTTCCATTTGTCTTTGTGAGTACAAGGATTTGGAGATGTTAAGGATGATGCCTGAGTGTAGACACTATTTTCATCTCTGTTGTGTTGATGCTTGGCTTAAGCTTAATGGGTCCTGCCCCGTTTGTCGAAACTCCCCGTTGCCCACCCCGCTTTCTACGCCGTTGCAAGAGGTCGTCCCTTTGTCTCAATATGCTGCCGATCGAAGGAGGAGATGATATCGCTTTGCCTTGCTTTGCTCTGTCTGGTTTGTTGGGGGTGTTTGATTTGTAAATCTTTATTTTCTTTTAGGCGATTGTAGCGAGAGTGTTATAAAATTGAGTTATTAATTTAGTCATGGGAATTATTTCTCCTGCCCTGTTTTGCGTGACAATTTCTAATTTTCTAATTGAATCTTTGAATTTTCTGTTCTCTGTTAATTGATGTTCATTTGAGCAAAGCTTGTCTGTACAAACAGATTAATGTGAATTAAGAAAAGAAAAAAAAATTCAGTTTCCTTTCCCATTCTATCATAAACTAAACGTTAAAGTTGATTGAGATCCAGCTGGATCCGGTCCCTTAAGGCTATTATGACTTTCCCTCTTTCCCATTTGCTTCCAATTATTCTTTTGTTTTTATTCCGATGCTTACAAAGATGAAGCTGCCAGCTTAGAAATGAGACAATCAAGGACCTAGACTTCAGTTTTATTGTTTTCTTTTTCTTTATTTATTTTTTCTGTTATTTGACAGCAATTTTTAATTGAAATTTGATTTATCTACATACGTGATTGCATAAATTGATGGTCATATATATAATTCTGGATGAGATGGTCTCATGTGAGAAGATTCTTGTTAAAAACAAAAATCCTTGAATAATTTGAAGTCTGCAATACTTAATTCTTCAAGCATGTTATACTTCTTTTAGAAGCAAGCAAAAGACTTAAGAGTACATTGAATGGAACTCAAGCAATGGCATAGTTTAATCAGCTGGGTTTCCCTAGAAATCTTTAAGAAATGGTATTTGCAGGCAGATGCAAAGACAAAGGAAAACTTTTTCTCAATATAATAATCTCACAAATGGTATCTGAGATTTAAAGCAATTAATGAGATAGCCTTGATTGCTGTGACTTGAACTATTGATTGATTGGGCTGTTTCATAAGTTCATACCCTCTATATTTCTATATAATAAATTGATTTTTACATAATGTAGTATACAGGCTACAGAGAGATTTAAGTTTTAAGATATTTGATAGCGTTGACTAGCTATCTAGAGTGTATTGCAAAATTTGTGGAATAGTTATAGAAATAGAATACTCTCCGTAATTTTCAGTAGGTTGCTTTTTCCTCAGAAAATGCTCCCACTCCAGGGACTGGTCTCAACATCATCCAATCTCCAATTCCACAACTTTGTTCATCAGTTAAAATATATGGTATCTTGGTTACTTGGTTTAATCTCACCTCCCTTGATTCTCTCAGCTTCCAGTTTCAGGTAATTTCCACAGCTGTAATGTTTACTGAATGTTTCTTGTAAATTTCTTAATTTGACTGCATGTAGGTTTTAAGGTTTGTAGATATCTGGGTCATTATTTGTCAGAATTATTACACAGTGAGTGACTGTTGTTTTTTCATTTGAACTGTGAATTCTTGTTGATTTTCAATCAAGAGAGAGATGAGGAAGCCAAATGTTCTGATGAAGTTAGGATCATTTAGAGGGGTTCACACGTCTATTTTTATTTTGGGTACATTTGCTCTTCTTATTTCTATTGCTACCTTGTCGAAGTTCTACTCCATCAGATCTCTTCTTGTCGCTGATGCCTTCTGCAATTATAATGTTGATCTCAAGAGTGAAGGCAGAAATGGGAGTCAAGTGATCAGAGGCACAGTTCAAATTGTTATGGAGAAAATTCGAAAAGAAATGAGTGACTTGAGAGATTTGCCAATGGATTCATCATCACCAGCATCTCTGTTGAGACACAGTGCTTTTCTTGCTGACATTCTGGGACTTCTTGAGTCAGTGCAGGAATATTTGCCGTTGAATGAAGGGATTGGTTATTGGCATAACAGTGAAATCAAAGCTGTCCATCCTCTGTTAAAACCAAAGCAACAGTCTGATGAGCCAGCTGACTACTTTTTGATTGAAGAGATTCGCAAGTATGTTAAGGTCAAGCCTAACAGATTAGGAAAACAGAATTTCATGGGAGCTAACGGAACATTCAATAGTATTGGCCACGCTTGTTTTTCCATGAAGAAAGAGCTTGAAGAATACATGGATTACGATGTTGGTGAAATCTGCAATGATGACTGGAAGCTAGCTCAAAAGCTGATGGTTCATGGCTGTGATCCCTTACCAAGAAGACGATGCTTCTCAAGAGCCCCTCAGCTCTATAGCCGGCCTTTTTACATCAACGAGTCTATGTGGAAGCTTCCAGACAATAGAAATGTGCGATGGAGTCAGTATAGATGCAAAAACTTCACTTGTCTTGCTAGCAATGCAACTCATAAAGGGTTCTTCAAATGTGCTGATTGTTTTAATCTTACTGATCATGAAATGCCCAGATGGATTAAGAATGTAGACATAGATCCCATCACCAATTTAACTGCAGACTTTTTGATACCTGAAGTGCTTGATATTAAGCCTGGCGAGATTCGAATTGGATTAGATTTCAGCATAGGAACAGGGACTTTTGCGGCAAGAATGAGAGAGTTCAATGTCACATTAGTCTCGGCAATTATTAATCTCGGGGCACCTTTTAATGAAATGATAGCTCTAAGAGGGCTTGTCCCTTTGTACATAACAATAAATCAGCGGGTTCCATTCTTTGACAATACCCTGGATTTGATCCACACGACAAGATTTCTTGACGGATGGATTGATTTTGTGCTCCTGGACTTCATATTATACGATTGGGATAGAGTTTTGAGGCCTGGGGGTTTACTTTGGATTGACAGCTTCTTCTGCGCCAAGGAAGATATGAATGATTATTTGGAGGTCTTTAAGATGCTGAAGTACAAGAAGCATAAATGGGTCGTTGTTCCAAAGAGGGATAAAGATGATCGAGAGGTTTTCTTTTCTGCTGTTTTAGAGAAGCCACCGAGACCTTTCCGAAGATAATTGTTGCATCAAAAGTATGGTATTATTTTTCATACATCACTGAGTCTTACATCTCTTTAAATATCTGCCTTCAACACATTCATTGTAGTTGATATTTAATGTGCTACCTGCCTACTGCATATCTCTTATTGTTTTGTTTCTTGAGTCAAATGAAACTACACATTCCACGAGAAAATGACTGATTGATGCGATCTCTTACATCTGTTCATTGCTTTCATTTTTCATAAGAAAATTAGACAGTGGAATCGAGCCATTTGTTTGTTGAACTCTATCAATGGTTCATTTTTGTGTTAAAGGGAACTCCAATAGGAGAGGGAAGCTCCCTCTCCTCGTTCTTCTTATAAGCTTGATGATTGAATGGCGGTTAAAGGGGAGGACAACGGTTGCTGAGAGATGCAATTTTCTTGTAAAGACCTGACTCTTTAGAGCCGTGTACACATGCTTCGTTCGTAATTTGTTTATATTAGGGATCCCCCTAAGTTACACGCACTTAGCATTACATCTATTTCTTTGTGACAAACTTAAAAGATTAAAAAAATAACACAAATTTTTAAGTTGGTCATGATCATAATGGATCCCCAATAAGAAAATTATTATATTATATTTGATTGCATTATACTATAATTATATTATGTTTTATTATATATATATTTCTCAACTTTGTTAAATTTTAACGAAGTTTAGTATCCTTGATCAAATTAGTACTCTCTCTCTCTCTCTTTATATATATAATCAGTGTTTATAAAAAATAAGAAAAATATATATTCTAATATATTATAGAATAAAACATACTACATTCAAGTATGTATTTTTTTCTAATTTATTTCATACTTTACTAACTTAAGAAAATTTTTATTCGATAATAATTTTTTTTTATATATATAAAATAAAAAGCTGACCAAGACATTAGATGCGCGACGCGACCCATGTTAAGAATTGATTGACCAAATTGCTTTGTAAATCCTGCAATCTTACCCATAAAGTTTTAGTATATGTCTCATCACACGTCAAAACATAGGCGATGATGCGTATAGGATCATGCCTCGTATGTAATATTCTTTGTAAAGTATGAATGATGGCATGACAGGACCATTACCATAATAAGCCAAAGGGAAGGATGCCGTCTCCATCAAATGCGATAATGCTCAATTGGCTTCATGACCCTTTCCCATCGAATGACTGTTGTACAATGACATTGACACCAATGCGAAGGAAAATGGACTCTTTATGTAGCTTTCGATCATTCTTTCTCCGCGAATTTATCAGTGGCAGATGCCTGATTGCTATCCAATTATAATGTCATATACATTTTAACGTATAAACAGATAAATCTCTTAGGTAAAAAATTTTAAAAAAATAATCTTTTATTTTTTCCAAAATGAAAACACGGCAAAACACACACACACACATATATATATATATATATGTTTATATATACCCTCTATCCATCAAGATTTGAACTAATTTAAAAAAAGCAGCCGGTGAGGGATCCCTTATACTTATAGGACCAAAAGATCATATTTCAAATGGTAGCAATTGTGATTTGATAGTACCAGGATATTCTCGTAAAATTCAGCTTAACATGGAGCGCACTGACGTTAGCCTCACCCGACCAATAAAAAGCACTGGCCGTCCATGCCTCTCATCCCGTCAGTCCCACTTCAGATGGCCACGTGTCCCATTTCCTTTTTAACCAGGTCGGTGACTTTTGATACATCCGTAGTCCCCACTCCCTACTGTTGCCTCTCCGTTTCAAGAATGAAAAAGCACTGATGGAAGGAATATTAAAAAAAAAAGGTGCCAGACACCACCTTTGGCTTAAATCAAATTTAACGCCGTCTCCTTTCGAACTATTAAATTGACGACGTCAATTTTTTTTTCCATTTCAAATTTGCCCCCAAAGCTTCATCCATCTTTAATTAAGAGCTTTTTTTTTTTTTACAGAAATTTATAGTTTATTTCAATATTTAGGTTTTAATTGATGTTTTATACAAATAATTTTAAAAATTATGAAATTTACAGTTTAATAAATGAATGATACGTTGAATTAGATTCAAATATTACAATTTTTAATATTATGGTTTAGTTATTTAAATAATATAAATTAAATATTTGGTTAAATACATGCCCCCTCATCACATCATTTACAATTACACCGGACAGAAACATCAGCTTTCTTTTCCCTTTCATTGTCCCTCGCACCGAAATTTCGCCAAAAAAAAAAAAAAATTCAATTAGGTTTTCCGAGAAAAGATGGCGGAGCGTGAAGAGAATCCGGCGGAACCGCCAATGGAGAAGGTAAGCGAGAAGATTCACGATCACGATTCCTCGTCATCGTCGTCTTCGGATTCTGATAATGAGGAACCGGCTGCCCAGTCGTCTGTGAAGGCGGATATTTATCGTTTATTTGGCAGAGAGCGGCCGGTTCACCAGGTTTTCGGTGGTGGAAAGCGTACGAATTCTTTCTCATTTCCTTTCCCTTTTAAACTTATTTACATTTTCAGACTTAATTGTTAGGATTTAAATAAATTGGTTAAATGTTCGTTGGTGTAATATTTGAAACCTCTGTTTGGGTTGATCACTAAAGTGAAGGCATAAAATGTCAGGGAAATAAAATGCGGAAACTAATTTATTTATTAAATTTATTACTGGCTGTTTGGTTGCTGAGAAAAAACAAGTTAGAAAAAAGAACAAATGAGGTTATAGTCATTGACATAATTAAGCTTGTTATTTGTTAATGAATATTTTTGTAAGGTTAAACTGAATGATAATGTAGAACAGAAGATCGAAGTGTCTTGATTTTGTCTGTCAGATTTACTTTGTAACCATCTAACAAAGACAGATAATAATCACCCAAAAAAATATATATAGATAGCATTATAGTGTTATTTAAACCCGTTGTTTGCTCTTCTCTCTGTGTCCCACTGTATTTGTTGAATTGATTTATTGCAGCTGCTGATGTTTTTTTGTGGAGGAACAAGAAGATTTCAGCGGGTGTACTAGGTGGAGCCACGGCTATCTGGGTCCTTTTCGAGTTGTTTGAATACCACCTGCTTACTTTGGTCTGCCACACCTTAATTCTTGCACTTGCAATCTTGTTCCTGTGGGCCAATGCCCATACCTTCATTAAGAAGTAAGCATTCGGCACTTGTAATTTCAGTGCCTTTTGTGATCTATTTCTTGATTCGTTTCTTCCGTAAGCATGTTTGTGGTTTTTTTTTTTTTGAACGCCATATTTTTACTTCTACCTTCAACAAATTGATAGCACACCACTTCTGTTGTAGGGCCCCACCCTGCATCCCTGAAGTTCATCTTCCTGAGGAGCCATTCCTGCAGGTTGCTTCTGCCTTTAGGATTGAACTCAACCATGCTTTTGCAGTATTGCGGAGTATTGCATCAGGAAGAGATTTGAAGAGTTTTCTCATGGTATGTGCATTTTCTATCCATCTAATTTGTGAGCTATTCTCCTTTCTATTGAAACATGAACTCTACTGCTGTTATTGGTCGGAAGGAAAAGAACACTTTATTTGTGATTTATGCGTTTAGGGGCGTAATTACTTAGTTACGGGAAGCACAATGTCTAATGTTGACCAATTGCTTAATGTGGGAAGCACCTGCAATAAAGTACCCTTCCTTTTTTTCCCAAAAAAATAATTGTTTTATTTGTATAATTAAGAATGCAATGTTTTATATTTCAGGCTATAGCTGCCTTGTGGGTGCTGTCAGTTGTGGGGAGTTGGTGCAACTTCTTGACCTTGTTTTATATAGGTAATTACATCGGAAGTTCTTTTCAGGCTTAATGATTCAATTTTGTATAATATTTTTCTGATAACGGATAATTTTGATCTGTGAAAACAGCTTTGGTTTTGCTGCACATTGTGCCTGTTCTCTATGAGAAGTATGAGGACAAGATTGATCCCTTAGCTGAGAAGGCAATGATTGAGATAAAAAAACAATATGCAGTATTTGATGCCAAGGTTTTGAGTAAGATTCCAGTCAAAGCCAAGAGGGTTTAAACCAGTGAAGCTAATTTATTTCTGGTGGGCATTTGGGTAGTGATGTGTTTTGCTGGCTGGTGATTCTATTCCATAACCTTGGTATGCCGATTTCCATTGTCTTACTGACCAGCTATTTTCAAGTGTTTTATTTTTTCTTTGCAAGTTGAATTATTTTTGGCATTTTATGGGGGTCAGATCTGAATTGTGGTTTCATTTACATGCACTATGAGTAGCTTGAAGATAGCTCTACAATTCTAGGGGATTTTGTCATGGCTGGGTTCTATTTGGATATATTACCCAGTTTCTTGTACATCATTTTGTATCTTTCTTTTGGATGATTATGGTGCATGTAATTTTATGACCCCTAGTAGCTTTGAATCGTCGGTATGAAATGTTTGATGATCGACGCTTTCTTGATTGTCACAAAGATAGCTTGCATATACAATAGAATCTCAACCTCAGTAAATTAAACCTCGATTAAATAATAAATTTGATCAATCTAGATTCCAGGTCAAATGTTAAATTATAATTGGATGATATTTATTTATTTATTTAATAAATATTTCTTAATTCAAATGCTATTAATTTGTCCTTGTTTTACGGTAACAATTTATATGGTCTTTTAGGAAAGAAAATAGTGTGCATTGATTTCTGTAAGGAGAGTCAAAAACCAAAATCATGTGATGAGTCATTCATGTCTGAGGAATTAACCTCTCATCATTTTGCCTTGGTGTAATACTTTTTCTGGACCTGGTTTATTTTGTTTTTGGATTTGGGTCCCTCAAAGACATTGAAAATTTGACGAGTTGTAACGTGACATGCTTGTTGCTTGAGCCTTGAGTTACTTCGCCGTCGGATAATTAAAAATAGGTAATACATAACAATCATTCCACACTCTGTGCCTTACCCTACCTTATACCAGTCGTATAACCTTTGTTCTCTAATGTATTAATCGGATCCTGCAAGTGATCCGAGAGGGCGTTTATGCGTGCTATCATTCTTAAGTCATGGATCTTTCATCTTGCGAATAAGGCATATCTACTCTAGGCAAAATTTATCTTTATTTTCATGTCTTTCAGTTAATTTATCACTAACTTTAATTTTATATACAAAAATTATTTCTAAATTATAATTAGAATCCATTTTTTTTGGAACTTTTCTCACATCAGTAATGTAATCCTTACAACCTATAGATAGTTACTAAGTGAATATTTTTTTAATAATAATTTAACAAAATAGTAAAGGCAATATAATTTTTCATCCTTAACGACAAAATTTATCAATATATTTTAATTAAATTAGTTGACATTGTTAAGTAAATACAAATTTAGATAGTAATTTTAAAAAAAATAAATTTCTTATTAATTATATATTAACTAAAATTACTCCAAAACATATTCAGATTTTTAAGTAATTTTATTTAACATTTAGTCAAACTTTAATCTTAAGGAAGGCATGGTATTTTAGAACTGATGTGAGCTTGCAAACCCTTCTATCTTAAAACAAAATATTTTGGGTAAAATGACTTTTTATAAACTATAGTTGTAAATATCAGGATCAGCCTGCAGTACCACAGTGGCACCATGCCACTTCCTTTTGTCTTTTGTGGCAAATTATCATATAACCCCTTTCACTCTTTTTTATTTAAACTTTACTTTACAAATATTAAATTAATTTCAACTGCATCCATGTGAACATTACCGAAATACCCATGCTGACCAACGGTGACCGGATTTCAACTGACGGCGACGGAAAACTCAAGTTAGACACTTTTGGCCGAGCTAAGTCCAACGGTGGTGGTGGTGACCTCTCACGCGTGGTGATGGCGCCGGATCGAGCTCCCAAAGCCGTGAATCCTTCAATGACCGATTAACGGCAAATAGGCTCCCCCCGGTGGCTGTGATTGGTCGGAAAATACAGAGGGAATCAGGGGGAGCAAAACTCAAGTGATAGCATCACCGGAAACCGGAGAAATCACGGCGAATTGAAGCGGCGGTTCCGCGGCTTTTCACGACTTCAATCGGAAGCTTTCCGAACGCTTTTCGGCGACAAGATTGGCATGGAGATGACCGGCATCGCACGATCTTCCGATCGGTACCAACCTTGGCCGGTGAAGTGGCCGGAAATGGAAATAGCATCCGGGTCGGGTTGTGGATTCGGCATGGGCATTTCAGTTCACAGAGGGGGTATTGTGTTATAAGTGTAATATATAATAAGAATTTGTAAATAATAAATAGTATAAGGTGCTAACTAAAATGTCCATGTGGATGTAATATATATTAATTTAATATTTGTGAATTAAAGTTTAAATAAAAACGAATAAAAGGGAGTTATATAAAAATTTACAATATTAGAGCCATAAAAGACAAAGGATGTGGCACGGTACCACTATGGTACCATAGCCTGATCCTGTAAATATACACTTAACATTTAACAGTTGTGCGTTAATGAGCAAAATAACGACTCCAAACGAAGCCGTGATATATAATAATGAAAACCACGTACTTGTTTTGCTCAATTTTTTCCCCTGCCTTATTCCCTCCCCTCCCAGCCCCCGCCCCCGCCTCCCCTCCCCCCCACTCTTTTGGCCCTTGAAAACTACGGTTGTACTTATTTCTGAACACCAACGATGAAATTCTGTGTCTTTGATACGTAGGAGAATGATTTTCCGTCGCCCAGTGATAGCTAGAAGCAGGACATACGGTGCACTACACTCTATTTAAAATTATCACAGAATAATCCAACTCAAGAGTTACATCTGCTAAAAGATATGCACCTAATTAAATAACACCTGCGTTATTGAATATAACTAAGGTGTTATTGAATATAACTCATTAAGTGATATAAATTACATATAATATAACTCAGCATGACCCCAAAATAAAATAGTGTGCCGTCTTCTCAAATAAACTATCAATCAAATTTTCCTTCGCACCTGTGAAGTTTTTTAGTGCTCAACTCCTCGTATAGACATGAGCTCTCTAGGAACATTGCTTATTGAGATTTCAAGTATAAAAGAATTAGTCAAACAAGACACTTAGCTACAACATTAAAAAAGAATCTATACCTTTGATTTTTTTTTTTTTCAATCTTTTTGAAAGGATCTATACCTTCAATTAATTACACATTTTCAGTGATCCGGGAGTAGTCTTGAGAGGCGAGAATTGCTCTTTGATGATGAGAGAGGAACTGTTGAGAACTCTGAATCAGAATGTTCCAACTGCCGAAAATTTCCTTGAGAGGACAAGGGATTAAGATTTTGGCTAGGAGATAAATTCGATCTTGAAAACCCAGGGACTGCAGTGGGGCTAGTCTCTGCAGTAGTTTGACTTCTTCCATGTATATCTTCCTTGGATCTGGCCATATTTTCAGCAGATTCTCTCCTCTCTCTTTCTTCAGTTTCCTTAAGAAGAAAGTCAACCCATAGATCTGCAAAGGACTGAAACAAAATGTATTTAATTAAAGATTAGGTTTCTGAGGAAGTGTCTGCAAAGAACAGAAATGGATTTATATTGAGAATTCGGTTATAAGGAGGTGTAAAGACCCAAATAAATTGGATTCAGATTACAAATTAAGTCTGGAGGTGTCAAATCCTGGAAGATGAAGATAGTGGATGGGAACTAGTACAGAATAGCATGCAAATATTGAATAATTCTCAAGAGAGACAAGCCAATCTCGGGCAACCTACTAAAAACTTTACCACAAAATAAATTAAAGCAAACCCAGTGAAGGCATATTCACAAAGAATAAAAGAATGTGAACCTGATTTTCAGATGCCATTTTTGCATTTGCATCTGCCTGACTTCCTCCTATGATTCCGCCAACTAGACGACCAGGTAGACCCAAAACTCCGCGAACAACACCTTTGCCTGCACCTTGTTGAGCCATGCCTATTCTTTGCTTGTCTTCATCAGAAAATCCTAGCATCCGGACCATAAGATCCAGAACCTGAAAGGCACATGCAAATCATAAAGCTAAAAATAAAATCTACCTGAGTTGAAGCCCCATCTTAATCACAAATTTATTTGCATGAAGAAAAATCAAGGAGAGAGGATTTCTTCATTTAATGTGTTTATCAGAATACTTTAGTATTCATTCTAAGAAGCCTTTACCTCTTTACTGTGGTTTCTCTGGAAGTAGGTGACTAGTAACTTTATCACGATGCGCCTGCCAAAATAGCCAGCACGATTAGAGTTCTGCAATATTGCAAGATATTTAAGAGACAGTAAAGGTAGAAGTTCTGATAGTGGTATTATGGTTTTCATCCAATCAAAGGGCTCTTGGACTCCCATTCAGTTGACTCTAAAGAGATGAGAATCACTTGAAAGTAAAGAAACTGTCAATTCGCAAGACTTACAATGACTGATCCTACAATGGTTGCGAACATAACATGATAATAATTGAACACATGAAACAGAAAAACAATATGAGCAACATCTCAAGACATTGCTATCATCCAAGTCAATACAAGAAATTTCTTTCAATTTATAGACTCTGAAAGGAAGAGAGACACAGGATAGGACCATATGGCTGCATCAACAAAGCCATTAGAAGAAAGAAGGTTTCCCTGTATAGCAAAGCACAGCCAATCTAGATAACATCCCACAAACCATGCATGCAACAAGTAATTTTATCTAAACAACCTATTTTTTCCCAACAGCAAACACAAAGGTGGGTGGAACAAATGCTATTCTCATAATTGGTCTCGGTCAGGTAAATAACCCAACACCTAAAAGATAACTTTGTAATTATAAGTTTAAGGAGGCTAACCTGTCTACAAGAAAATCTGAATCCACTGACATTCTGTTAAGCCTTGTCATACTTTGTTCAACAGCACGGCGTAGTTTTGCATTATCTTCCTCAAGCTTGTTTGCCCTACCCTTGCCTTCTGCCAACATTTTTTCAGAATGCGAAAGCTTAACCAAAATTTCTTCCTTCTCGCTCCTTGATACTTCTGCTCGTTGATCTGCATTCTGATGGAAGAATAGAACATAACAAATACGAAGCAAAATGACTTTAATCCAGGTCACCAATGAAGATGAGTAATCATTGTAGAAACAAATATTATCAAAAGATTTCTTCCTTGAATCTCTCAATATTTACAGTAGTGGATGCATTAGGAACCTAAGATGAGAATGTTAGCTGCCTCAAATAACATGGGATGAGACTAAACATCTATCCAGTACTAGTAAAACTACTGTCACCAGCACCAAAGCATTAGATGCAATCAAACTAATCTAGGTCCCTCACTTAACTGAAACAGTGCACACACTACCAACTAAAAGAAAAACACAGCTAAATTTATTGTGAAAGAGTCTGTTAAGGATCCAGTTTATGTGTCTTAAGAATTGTCATCTCATACTGAGAGCTAAAGATAGTTAACCCCACCAATGTTAGCATTCCCAAGCCATTACAACATATCCATGTAGCAGAGTACAACTACCGTGGAACTCACTGTTAGTTGAGTTGATATTTTATGCTCTTTGCTTGGTTGTGTATGTTTCATTTTCCTTGCCTCATATGTTTGTTGTTATAGACACCTCCAAAATGACTTCCATTTCTGTGCTCTTTTCACATTTATACAGGACCTATCTCTGAAGATAATTTTAATATACAAGCTTAACAAACAAGATAATACGGATACAGATGTTTTCACTCTTTCAAGTCACTAGGCAATCATGAGGATTTCATCAACCATAAGAAAAACATTATGTGAGCTATCCTTTGTGAAAAAGTGAGGTAAGTCAGTAAATTAATTGTAAAGATGGCAAAGGAATATCAAATCACAATAGGATGAAAGAAAGGAGAATGGATCATACTTTCAAATACTCGGAAAGTTTAGCTGATTCTTCTCTTGCCAAAGCCAACTCACGCTCCAAATGTCCCTGTGCATAAGAACAATATTACTAGCATAAATTCAAATTATCTCTATTTTGGAAAGCCCTAGCACAATAAACAATTAATGTTTGTTTACCTTAGCTTCAATTTCAGCAAAATACTGGCCGAGAGCAGTTTGAAGATTCAGAAGTTCAACATTTTTTGCTTCTATTGTCCTCATACAGTTTGCAAGTTTATTGTTCAGACCATCAATGATTTCCTTAGACTTCTGAATTTCACTGTGGTTCATCATCTTGAATTCTTCCTGCTTTGCAAGAGTCTGTTTCAGAACATTTTCCAAATGCAATATTTGAGCCCTTTGATATTCATTATTCTCACGAAGCTCTTCAATGATCTTACTGTCCTCATCCATTTTTTCTGATTCTTCTTGTGCCTGACCAATAGTGCAGCAAGAGAAACCATCTTTAATTTTGACTGCAGAAAGTTTAAAAGATAACTTTTACTAAAAAGTACTAAAGAACAAAGAGAGAATTTGAATCTACAAGAGCTTTAGCAAGCAACATCAATTTTAATAACAAAATAAGACCTTAGAATCCAGACCATAACACTCACTTTAGACAGTGTTATGTATTGAAATAATCACAAAAATATAAGGGTTAAAGGATACAATCAATGAAACATATATGACTCAAAACAATTGAAAAGATATCATATGAATGTATCAAATTGCACATAAGCAAGAAGCAAGGTAGGTTATATTTCTCCAGAAACTCCTTTACCACAGCATTTACACTGTCAATCAATAAAACTGCACGGATAATTAGAATCTCTTATATTTTAGCTTCAATTCTAATCAGGAACCAACATTGAATCTTCCAGTCCTTTTCATCATTATAAGTGGTCCAATGTTCTTATACGGCTATGCATTTTCATTACAGAAGTACAAGCATATGATCATGAGGGAGTACTCTACTCTGAAGCATAACAAAAATGGAAGCTGAAATATATTCAAATATCACATAAATGATTTTATAAACACAAGCTACTTGAAATAACCTTTTCTATCAGATGCTGCTTAAGACGGGTTAATTCCTGCAATGCTTTGTCCCTTTCAGAGCATGTTTCCTTCAAGTCTTTCTCCAATTTCTGCAAAGATTGCTCCATTTCTTCTTTTCCTGGAAAACTTTCTGATGACACCATCTTCTGGGGAAAATGTAACATCATGTACAACAAGGTAACACAGCATTAATGTATGGTGGGGTCACCAGCCGTAGGCGAGGAATAGTTCGCCTAACAAGTAAATGAAGTGAATGTATAAAGGACACGTAAGCATGCGCTGATGCGCACCCATACTAGATGCAGAACTTACCCCATCCAATCTACTTGGATACTCTGAAGCATCTGGAAAGATTTTTTCATTGGATGATTTCCTGTTCTTTTCCAAAGCAGCCACGAGTTCAGTTTTCTCCATCTATAGATTTAAATAAAAGGTCAGTGTCACACAAGCAGAATAAATTTCTGAGCAAATTCTGAAAGTACAAAATTATTAACCTTAAGACTATTATTTTCCTTCTCTAGAGTTGCAACTACTCTTTTCAAATTCTCCACGACATCATTCGCATCTCCATCCTCTCTTCTATTTAACTCCATTTGCAGTCGTCTTAATTCTGATAATTTTCCATTCAATTCTTTGCGCATTTCAGTGATTTCAATGGAAGTCTGCCAAAAGAAAACAAAATATGCTTAGCCAGAAAGCACACAAGTAAAAGAGCACAAAATTCCTACATATAAATCACCCTGTCACAGCTGCTATAACTCACTTTATCCTTATCCATTTTAAGTGACTTGAGCTCATCCTGGAAAGATTCATTCAGCCTCTGTTCCTCTGAAAATAGAAAAAAATTAAGAAAATAATTGTAAGAAAGTGCAATGTTGGGAACTGTAGAACTAACAGTTATTATCTGGCTACAATTATTAAACAGCTGTTAATTAACTATTATTAGTGGTTGAGTGTCACTAGGGCAGTGGTTAGATTAAATTAATAGTTGGGTATCACAGCTTCAGATTTTCTGGCTAGAGTTACTCATGGCCTTCATAGCCATTTTCTTCTCCAGACTTAATTGCCACATTTTTGTTGGGCTTCATTGCCAACTTATTCTTCCTGAAATCATGTCAGAAATGACTAAAGCTGATACATCTTTTGACCCTATCCATGATGAGAACTCCACATTCCAGATTACCACCACCAAACTTGATCGAATAAATTCATGGAGTGGTCTCAGTAAGTGAAAATCTCCCTGAAAAGCAAAGGGAAGTTTATATATGTGAAGGATCCCAAATTTTAGACATTGGATGTTGAGAATTACATGGTCATGTCTTGGTTACTTAACTCCATGGAACCCCGAATCAAGAAAACCTATATTCTGCTTTCTACAGCCAGAGAGGTTTGCAATGCTGTGAACAAAACATATTCCAAAGTTGGTTTGGTTATACAGATATTTCAAATTAAGAGACAGATTTATATCACAAAGGATGGTCCATGAATATCACTACAACACTCTCAAAAGGTTGTTAACTAAATTGGATTTGTACCAGAATGTGAAGCTGCAATGTTCTGAAGATGCAAAGACAATAAGAGATCTTATGGAAAGAGAATGTGTCATATAGTTTCTATTAGGACTTAATTTAGTGTATGAGCAAGCAAGGGATCAAGTCCTCAGGACTAATCCTCCACCTGATCTTGACGAAGCACTTGCTATCATTAGAGGAGAGGAGAGCAACAATAGCTGGTGGGCACTAAAAACCATAGTTTTTGATAATCAAAGAACTCTGAAAAAACCGATGACCTTATTTCCATACTTGGGATTGGATCTTTACCACCAAAGGTATTTGATGTGTTTCGTATGCGCTTGTTTAACTCCATTTACAGAGTAAACTTGATCTTAGAACCGTAAAGTGTGTTTTTCTAGGCTACTCCCCAACAAAAAATGGGTACAAATGTTATCATGCTCTTACAAAGAAGACATATGTTACTATGGACGGATCTTTGTGGAAAATTAATGACTTTAGTAAGACCTTACTTCACAGGGAGCGACTTAACAGACTGAGGAATCAAGGTAACAGCTGCTAAAGGTCCTCCTACAAAGGACTCTCCTTCAGCCTTCAATCTGAGACCACAATTCAGCTTAATGGCCACCATTCCAACCAATCAGAGTGTACTATTCCACCAAAAACACCCTCTCTACTGGCAACAAATGCAGAGGTAGATATTAAGGCCCAGAGAACACCCACTCTAAGAATGTATTCCAGAAGGAGGACTGTCACCACTTCTCATGCTCCAATTGTTAGCCTTGAATGAGGTAACAGTTCTCATTCCTATTTCTCTTCTTCAAGATGTTATTGATTCACCTATTGCTTTAATAAAAAGGGTTCCAAATTGTACCCAACACCCTATGTCTCCTTTTGTGTCTTTGCAGAACCTTTCTCCTCAGTATAGGTCTTTTCTCACATCACTGTTGTCCCAAAGAGTTCCTACATCTGTTCAGGAAGCCTTAACATCAAAGCCATGAAAGAGGCAATGAATGATGAATTAAAAGCCTTGGAGAAAAACCAAACTTGGCAGATTGCGGACTTTCCCAATTATAAATTGGCAGCAAGTGGATTTATACCATAAAATACAAGGCTGATGGGTCACTGGACAGACACAAAGCAAGAGTCATAGCCAAAGGATACACCCAGACTTATGAAATAGACTAGTACATTTGCACCTGTGGGGCAGGTTAACACAATCCAAACTCTCTTGTCCTTGGCAGCAATGAAAGAATGGCTGTTGTACCAACTAAATGTGAAGAATGCATTTCTCCATGGAGAATTGGAAGAAGTCTCCATGGATATTCCACCAGGATATAGGGAGAACTTGAGAGGGAACAAAGTGTGCAAGTTGAAAAGGTCCCTCTATGGTTTGAAGCAATCACCATGAGCATGGTTTGAGAGGTTTACTAGAGCTATGAGAAATTGCAGCTACTTCCAAAGTCAAGATGACCACACTCTTTTCATTAAGAATTCAATAAAGAGGGGAATTACAGCTTTGATGGGGTATGTAGACAATATCATTGTGATGAGTGATTATCATGAAGAAATAGCTTGTTTGAAAGCCCATCTAGCAAAAGAATTTGAAATTAAAGACCTTGGTAACATGAGATATTTCATGGGAATTTAGGTAGCTAGGTTATGGCATGGAATCTACATCTCTCAACAGAAATATACCCAAGATCTATTACAAGAAGTCAGCTTGGTTGGCTGTTGATCAATTCATACTCTAATTGAAGCCAATCATCGACTTTGAGAACTGATAGAGGGAGAAGAACTGTGGACAGAAGAGAATATCAGTGAATGGTGAAAACTTATCTACATATCTCGCACAAGGCCGGACATTGCCTATGCCGTTAGTATAGTTAGTCGATTTATGCTTGCCCCTCTAAAGCGCAACCATGAAGTTGTTGATAGGATTTTGAGGTCTTTGAAGGGATCGCCAGGCCTTCTATTTCAGAAGGGAGAAGAACTTAAACTAGAATCTTACAGAACGTGGATTGGGCTGGTTCTACGACAGACCAAAGGTCAACTATTGGGTATTCTACATTCAAGGGTGTCAACCTAGTTACTTGGACGAGCAAGAAACAACCTCTGGTGGCTTGCTTTAGTGCACAGGCAAGAGTTTAGTGCCAGCCATGGCGCACAGTATATGTAAGCTATTGTAGTTAAAGATAATTCTATCTGATTTGAAGGTCAAGACAGAAAGTCCTATGATGAATTATTTTGATAACAAGGGCAATAAGTAATGGTCACAACACTGTTCAACATGACCGGACTAAGCATGCTGAAATTGATAGAGACTTCGTCAAAGGAAAACTTGACTCAGAGCAAATTTGTGTTCCATATGTTTCTTCCAAGAGTCAACTAGCAGATGTGCTGACGAAAGGACTACCCATGACCACCTTCCAGAATTTAATCAAGAAGCTATCTTCGCATCAGCTCTAGGGCGAGTGTTGGAAAGTACTATATGGGGAACTGTAGAAATAAAAGTTATTAACTGGCTACAATTAGCAAACAGCTGTTAGTTAGCTATTATTAGTGATTGAGTGTCAGTAGATAGTGGTTAGATTAATTAAAAGTTGGTTCAATTACTGTAAATGAGATAAGCAAAGAAATAAAGGATCTTTTCTCTTCAATAATCTTTTTTACTTTAAAGAAGTTGCACACTTAAAGCAATTAAAAAAAAAAAAAAAAGTCAGGGTACCAATTTCTTTATCATTCCATACTGTCAACACTTTATCCTCCTTGCAGAAATATACCTTGTAATTTTAACTGTACATGAGCGAACTTATTGCGTTGTTGTTCAAGCTCCATCCTAAGTTGTCTTGTTTGTGACTCATAAGCTGCTCGTTCTGCAGCCAGGGACCTATTTTTCTCTTCCAGCAAATCTGCAAGCTCCTAGAAGGCATTCATATATCCATTCTTAAGTTCATTCACCAGAAAAAATAGAAAAGGGAAAAACAGAAGAAAAGTAAAGAATTATAAGAATACAGAAATTAATTCAAATGGTACTCAAAAAGAAAGAAAAAAAGGGTCAAAATCAGCAAAAGCATGTCCTTTTTTTAAAGTAAGCGCCGAATTTGTAATAATTTAATAATAAGGGTAAATGCTCATTTAGTCCCTATATTTTGAATTAAGTACCCTGCGGTCTCTGTATTTCAAAATGTACCTCAAAATACCCCTACAATTAAAAAATGTTACCATTCTTTTTATTTTCTTTTAAAATAATACCTTCCAACAATATACTTGACATTAATTAATTTAGCTATAAAAAAAGTCAATTAGCAAATTAACTGGTAATTATTTATTAGTAAATTAACAATAAATATCAGTGTGAAAAACTAGTATTTTTTCTACTTGTGCAATAATCTTACTAATAATTATTTATAAATAAGTTAATATTAGCCATCTTAAAGTAATACTTAATATCCTTACAGCAACGTTACTAATACTTATTTTATAAAAAAAATTAATTTACCAAATTAATCCTAAAAGTAAAATAATAATATAAAGAGATTGTGTAAATTTTTATGTTACTTTTAAGGTTAATTTGAGAAATTATCATTTTTTTTTCTTTTTATCAACATCCCCAAGAATATGTTGCAAAGATATTATTGTAAAAAGAAAGAAAAGTACAGGTAGGAGTGTAATACTTTAACAATAGGGGTGTCTTGCGATTTTTTTTTTTAAATATGTGGACTAAATGGACGCTTAAGTTAAAATATACGGACTAAACAAGCATTAACCCAATTAATAAATTTTCAGGAACATTCATATCAAGATCAAAACCTAAAATATGAAGCAGGTGAGGCATAGGATTTAACAAAAATATTCTCCTCTAAGGTAAGCGAAAACCAAAATGCCATTACCTTTTCTTTCCCTTGCATCTTACTACTTTGTACAACTTCAGTTTGTAAAGCATGTGACCCATTGCTCACTCCATCTTGTTTAGAGAAACCATTCTGCAATTGATGCCCGGCGTGGCGGTTTTTTACTTGAGCTGTAAGTTTATGCTGTCTACTTGGTGATAGATCACCACTACCCTATACAAATTAAACTTTTTCAGGATATATTCAAGAGCTTATAAAAAAGCTATTTTTTCTAATTACAAAAAGATAGCACGATGTTTGAACTCTGCAACAGGAAAATCATATTTAAAAGCAGACAACATACACAAAACAACAACCAAAATAATCGATTATCAAAGAAAAAAGGAAATTAATCATCTTTAGCATAAAGTTCATCTGATGATAAAACACAATAACTTAGTATTTCAGTAAACATATTACGTAATGGATTAAACAATAAATTGAGGTTAAAAAATGTGCTGAAGTCATTGGGTTCTGACTGGGAGGCCATCCACGCCAACCATTAAATTTTCATATGCACCTTTGAAACTTTTTGCCAACTAGCTTTCACTAAGATTCTCACAATAGCTTAATATAAAAACTAAGAAAACCTACTCCCTTAAGCGTATATAGGATTCTGAGACATCATATCAGAAATCCTAGAACAATAGAAAACTTCAAAAGTTATGTGCCCTTTAGGTCTCTGAATTTGTTTATCCCTAGGTTCCTAAAGAACTGAACTAATTGGAGGCCAAAGTATATAGCCAGCAAATTAATAATGAAGCAACGGCAACAGAAGGTCATATACCATGGCCCAATAATCATGTGCCACGATGCATTACAGAGTGTAGCCATACTAATCTGTGAATCATAATTTGTGCAAGATAACTGCAGTGCAAAATAACATCAGAAGTGGTACACTTGATAAATGTGACCAAAGCATATTAACAAGCACATTCAAGTAAACATTTCAAATTCAAGCAAATTATGACCTAAACAAAGCAGAATAAGAACTACAGAAAAACATAAAATTAAGAATTACGGCAAAACATAAAAACACAAAAATAACATTAAAATTCTGACATGATGAAGTTTAAATGAGATCTGAGCAACTACCTTGGGAATGTTAATGCCGTTACTTGATGCTTTCGAATTTCCATTTCTAAATGCATTCAGAGCAGCATTCGTTGCATCCAGATTTTGCTTCAACAAGCCATATTCTCCATTCAATCTGGAAATCTGTTCCTGCAAATGACAATTATGGGAGGAAGGAGAATGGTATCAGGGAAATCAAAATTTCAGTAATCAAAGACCCCGAAATTAAAGCTACTGACTGATCAGAAGGGGGGAAAAAAGGTATTACTAAGAAATCAAGCAGAAGAACTTTCTTCTTTATGCATGGAATCTATGTTAGTTTCAGAACCAGCTTAGTAATCTTCAAATAGAAAAGGCAAGACGGACAGACAGAACAAATAGTGGAGGTATAGTTAAAAGCTAAAGTAGGGAAGAATACTCTTTATTTAAAAGAATTCAGCTCCCCAAAAAACTAATAAGCAGAATAGTTGGTCAACCTAATCAATGGTTTACAGTGCATAACCATGACCTCATGTAAGATAATGCCAAAGATGTAGACTGATATATCCAAAAGATTAGATGATATGCTTTTTAACTAGCCATTTGTTAGAGTGTTATTTATCAAATGAACACTTTCACTTCCACACATTATAAAAAAGGAAATAACTACAGCCTTAAAAAATTTGGTCACTTGTTAATGTTTTTCAACATTCTTGGATGTAATGTACTACTAAGTTGAAACAGAAAACAAGAAAAGGATCAGCAGAGTACCTCTTTCTCCTTTAACAAGGCCGCATAATTAACTGATAATGCTTTAATTTCCGCCTCGGATTCTTGAAGCCTCTTAATTTCCGCTTTATACCGTTCAATCTACAAGAATTGAAAAAAAAAAAAAAGAGCAGCTAAGAAATTTACAAAACATTCAAAATTTCAAGGATTCACGACCACAGAAATCAAAAACACAAACATAACCTCGTTGTAACAAATTAGGGCATAAATTTTAATCATACCTCAGGATCATGCGGTGATTCGAAACCATTTGATACCGGAGACCATGAAACGGACTTTGAATTGGCAAAACTGTGAGAATCCCTACGATCAGAGACCGACATGTCGTCTACATTGCGTGAATCGTAGATCTTGAGCTCTTCCCCATCGTCGTCGTAGTGCACATCAAGTGCGATCTTGTTTAGGTTTTCCTTATAATTTGCAAGGGTGCCCCTCATTCTTCAATCCGAATCCAAATTGAAAGAGAGAGATTCAAAGAATTTTAGATTTAAATATACCTTCGAGATTTATTACTTTTGGCGGAAAAAACTTGTCGGTGAAGGTTTTATAGGTATAGATCTGAGATTGAAACAGCAAACGATTTGTTTTCTTGTAATTATTAATTAAAGGTAATTACAGTACTGGGTTTTACAACACATTAGTGAGAGAATGAGATCAACCTTTTTGGATTCTGAAGCGGGTAAGGTACATCAATAATGGCCCGTTACAACTTCAATTGTTAAGTAAGCCGATATTTTACGCTGACATATACGTATGGTCCGGTATTCCGGCTCGGGTCGGTTCTCTTTGTTTTACCCCAATTTATTATAAAATATGTGGTTCTTTTTTTTATTCCCTTTCTTGGGTTTTTGGACTTGTGAGCCTGCAACCGAGAGGCCCAATTATCACCCAGAATTCATCCAACGGTCTAGGACACCGGGATGTTCAACACCTCCACTATATAAGGACGCAAGCTGTGCGCATCATTTGTGTGATTGAAATTGGTAGGGTTTCTTGGGTTCTTTTTTTTTTTTAATGTTGTTTATATTTTCCTCCGTTTTGCTTTTCCATTTATTTGTCTCTTTACAGAAGTAGATGCGATGAAGATTATAGAAAAGAGTACATTCGTGAGTATGGATCATCATCCATCCCTAAACGTGAGCCTCTTTATCTTGGTTCGTATTCGCTGAGCATCGTGTACACTTCTCGTAAACCTAGAGTTATATTGAAACTTTTGCTATTGTTCGGAAAAACGAAGGGACCTATGGAGGGAGTGCTTAATGAATGCACTTTCATCCAAGTTTGCCTTCGGATATTGGTACCGAAAGTCGATCGTCCGAATCCGAAGTCTATTTTAGACGTTCTTTTGGGTTCGGTTCATTGTCGGATCCGATTTTCGCACAATCTTTCTTATAATTTGAGGGCTTGTAAATGTCTAGTTAATTTTACTTTCCGCAAGCGAAGGGCCCAGCGGGGAGGTGATAACTCTGAAAATGAGATCTCTCTAACAATGCAGACAAACCCTTCGCAGATTGATTCGCCGAACAGTAGGATGCCCTCAACTTCTCAATTTTTGGAGCATCCGGAACCCTCGGCTACATGTTTTTGTTCTTTTTTTCTTAACGCTTGTTTCACCACCTTATTTTGGCTTAATTATTGTTTTTTTAATTTGCAAATTATAAGAAGCCACTTAATAAATTACATCAATCAATCATAACCGAAAGGGAAAAGAAACACGTAACGGTAACAATGCTGGCATATAATGTGGCAATACGGACATCTATACTAGCGGCGTTGGCGAATTAGATTTTGAGGACGGAAAATACTAAGTATTAAGAAAAACGAGAGAATGAAGCATGTGGTGGGAGAGGAAGTGAAAAAAAAAATTGACAACAGAGAGAGAAGAGGAAATTCTCACGTCATTCTCTTGTTGTTCTTGATATTTAATTGCATTCTTTGAGGATTGGTTGAAGATTAAAAATTTTTACTATTTAAAATTAAAAAAGATATAAATAAATAAATAATTTAAATAAAACTAAATTAATACATTTAAAATTTTAAATTATGGCAAACGGAAAAAGAAAAAATCTAGTTTGATTAGATAAGTTTGGAAAATTAACAAAAATTATGAAATTAAATCAATACAAAAGTTGAAACTTGAAAGTTTAATAAAATGTCACCTCCAATTTAATTAGAATAAGATAGACATAATTGAAAAAAATAACAAATAAAAATATTTTATTCCAATAATATTGTTTAGGCAGCTACGATCAGTCATTAGTGTATGGCTGGGCCAGAAGAACATTTCTCTTTTTTACTTTTGGACAAAGGCCAGAAGAACATTTCAATCTAAAGGCCAGTGAACTGTTGAAACCAATGGGATTATGGGAATCGAGCTTCCTCTGCTTACCACAACTGAGATGATGACATATGCACTGATCTAAGAAATCAAGTGTAAATATGATTTTACTAGACCCCAGTTACATTTCTGTACAGCAATGTAACGTTTAGAACCATGTAAGATTAAGTCTGACATCAGTAATACCATCCCAAGTACACAAGCAGAAGGCGACTCCAATTGATGACAGACTGACAGTTAGGCATCATTTAGGCATCACTAAGTAAGATGCCCATATCTCATCTGATGGTGGCGGCGGCTGAACCCAATGCCCAGGAATGCGACTGCAACCAAGTTAAGTAGCACAGAACAGAATTAGACAAAACAAGTAAATTTTACAAAACTTGCAAGTTGCCTGTAGCCTATTTCATGCATACAAAAATGATATTTCAATGCGAAAGCAGAAAAAGACTTAACGTCTTACCTTCCTCCTGGTCTGATATATGCATCCCATGTTCTTCGAACCTGCAAGAAAAGTGTAACATGAGCTTAGGGCCATGTGCTCCTGATCATCATAACAATCCTATGGTATATGCATGTGTCAGCTAACATAAGGCCATTTGAGGCTCAGTCAATTAAACTAGCGCCTCTCTGGCTCACAGAATTGAAAAAAAATGGCTTCCAAATTTGTGGCAAGCAGCATATTGCCTGCAAACAGCACCTACGAGGGCAGATTTGAAAGAAAATAGCTGACAGTACCCCAATAAGCGTGCCAACGTCAGTATTGCTGCCGTGATAGTAGTGATAGAATTCCATCGGTAAGTTTGACACATGATCATACACCCCGGCATAACCAGGCCTCACAGATCCTTTGTCAGCATTATCACTTGTCTCCCTTAGGTATTTGCTCTCAGATACTCCGTCCTTGTTTTCCTTAATTACATCATCAATACAGCTTCCATCTTTTAACAAGGGTTCAGAATTCTGAATGGCTTTTCGAGATTCCTCTGCAGTTGCAATGGCATCCCTAGCAGCATCTGTATCTGCTGCTGCCAAAGCTTGGCGCTCTTCTTCCTCAACGGCAGCTCGAACTCTTTCAAGAAATTTGTCATCCTCCTCCGGCAGAAAATGACCTGTATAATTTTACAACCACCAAGATTTATTCATGAAAACAGACACCATACATTGTTTACATGCACACACACACACAGAAATAATGTACCAGCATAACTAGCCACCATTCCCACAAGTAGTCAAAATGGGCGCATATTATATTCAAATGAAATAAAAGGAAGGTTTAAAACACAGAGATGAAAAGTTGATAGGCAAGAAAACCATCAGTGGTTTCTATCCTGTCGGTTTAAATAATTGTCACAGGCATTTTGTAATGATCAATGATTGTTAAGTTTAACTTTAGTATGTAAAATATGCTTAATCTTAAGTTACAAAAAGAAAAAGAACTATGCTGTTCCTTCGTTATCATAAAAAGCAGTTATGACAGAAAAATTATACTGTTAAACTGATGCAAGATAGGGGTGCATCATAAAAAGCATATCGTTCTTTCTGTTATCATAAATAGTAGTTGTAACAAAAGAAACTTGCAAATTGAACCAGTGGTGTGCTCAATCAAACTTCACCACTGGTACAAGCACAATGTGCAAAAAGCATAACAAAATTTTATTGAGCACACCTTGTTTCTTCAATTTTCGGATCCTGATAGACCGCAATTCTTGCAACTTCTCCACAACTAAAACCAGCTCGAGCTGAAATATAAAACAATGCGTATGAATGGAAATCTCAAGGGCAACAGAAAGAAAAGGCTAAATGACCAGTTTGCAGACCACAGCTATGCAGTATAACCAATTATATTTTCCAAGGATGATTAGTATAAAAGAGATGTCTGTCATATAAAGACTATACAAGTGGACAGAGTAAAAAGAAACACCTAACATAAGAACTAATCTAATGCAGATCAGAAGGTCAAACTTACAAAAAACGAAGCACAATAAATAAGTCTTTCCAATTATGATAATGATGCATAGAAAAGTAGCAAACAAGCAGATAGTTATTGAATGTAGACTAAATTTCATACTTATACCATCAACTTTTACCTACCTCAGACTCTAGTTTCTTTTTCTCCTCTCTAGCTTTGAGCTTCGCAATTTCATTCATCTTTTCAACCTGAAAGGCCACATGCTCGATTACTAAATTAACACACAGTTAGGACTGAAACGGGATAAGAAAAAAATTATTCATTAAGAGCAAAAGCGGTTAATCTCGGTAGTCCATGAACTACTGGAGACTGACATAAACCGAATGGAAATACCAAGATTCCAAGTTTCAATGTGATTTAGCATGGCTTGATGATTTTGACAAGTTCAAACCAACATTACACTGGAAATTTCATATAGGATTCCTCAATGACCACCATCTCAAGTCAGGGATAAACTGAAACTTTTATAGGTAGGCTTCATCCATTTTAGAAAATCATAAAATCCTCTCGGAGTTCTTAGTATCCAATGGACAATAATGTTACCTTCCGCTTCGCCATATCCTTGGCAATCTCCCTAGCCCTCCACTCATCAGCTTCTCGATCAGCTTGTTCGAATCGTTCATGCTTCTAAATTTCAAAATAACAGAAGTTAAAAACAGACAAAACAAGAACTCATCATCATATGTCAAGAAGAGAGCACAACTAGTTAGAACAAGAATAGAAAAAAGGCTACCTTGGCGAGCATTTCTGCAACACATTTCCTTTTTCTTTTCCTCCATAGTTTATTTCGTTTGGACTTGCGTGCTTTATTAGCCAATCTAATAGCAGCTGATTTTTCCTCCCATGGAGTTGTTTCATCTGCAACAAACCTAAAAGGCTCCAGTTGAACTCTTAATTTTCCCATAAAATAGTTTGCGGCTTCAACCGAAAGGGTTATTTGGGATTCCAAATCAATCCTCCTATCTTCTAAATATTTCGAAAACCCAGAAACAGAATGATCACTTGAACAATTGTCGCCGGATTCCACAGACCCTTTATTATCTTTCATAACCATCAACATCTGTAGTTCTTTCTGCCTGTTTAAGTTCATAATTTGATTAAAACTAATTTGTAAAACAAGACAGACAAATTACCATAAAATAGAAACAAACAAGTACAAATAGTGCATCCATACATTGCTTTAGCGAGAGTAAGAGTTGGTTGCAATTCTTTCAGCTGATTGCAAATGTTTCTGGTCTCCCAAAAAGCATTTGACCTCGGCGGGTCTGGCGGTAAGAAAGGGAACCAGCGAGGAGGCGGCGGCGATTGATAGGATATTGTATTCATTTTGTTTATGACAAAACAATTGTCACGTTAACCTATTAAAAAAGAAAAGGCGCTATTATACACGATTTCTTGTTGATTACCTAATACAGATTTAGCTTCCGATCACTTGAAGGTTCAGGGAATCGAGTGAAAATAAGAAAACTTTTCAAATTCATTACCATTAAGGGCCCCGTGGTTATTCCTGCTCTGTTTCCAAGAGGAGAACAAGAAATTGTATAACGAAAATGCTTGACAGCTAACAATGTCAGGATGGCCGAGTGGTCTAAGGCGCCAGACTCAAGTTCTGGTCTTCGAAAGAGGGCGTGGGTTCAAATCCCACTTCTGACAACATTTTGAACCCTATCTAAAAGTTGCGAGGGTATGCTGCTGGGGGTGGGTAAAAAAACTGAATCGAACCGACGGTTTTTTCTAATTTGGTACGATTTTTTTAAAAAAAAAAAACCGAACGGTACAATTTATAAAAAAACCGAAATGTCAGTTCGGTATTCGGTTCATTTAACTGAACCGAAAAATCGAATTATTTTTAAATTTTATTAAATTAAATATGTGTTAATTTTTAACTGATTGTGTAAGATAGCTAAAATAAACTTGCATACACACAATCAGAGTATATATATATATATATGTTAGTGTTACAATTTCGTAAATTTTTATTTCCCAAAATAAACCCTAAAATCAAATATAAAATAATTTCGTAAATTTCGTAAATTTCAATTTCTTGAAGAATTTTTTAGGCCAATGCAATCTCAAAAACAACAGCAAGTAGCTGAGGAGTAAATGATAATTGATTGATGTTGCTTATCAGTAAATTTTCTTTATTTTTTTTTAAACTAGCATCTTATTATATAGATTGTTTATTTAATTATTTATTAATAGTTAGTAAGATATTATTGATAAAATGTGTTTTGAATACTTTGTATTTATTGTTAATATTTGTAATGAAATTAGGATGAATTTGTTGAAAAAAATTATTACATTTATGAAGTCCAATGGGCTAAAAATTTGAAAATTCAAAATAGGCCCAGAACAGAAAAAACCGAACCGAACCGAAAAGAACCGTTTGAGTTCGGTTCTTTTTTAGTTCGGTTCTTATTCTATTCTTTTTATAAAATAACCGATTTAAATCGGTTCTACTTAATTTCGAATCGAACCGAACCGTGCTCACCCCTATATGCTGATATGCTATGCTCATCCCATGTCCAATATTTAAGAACTTGCAATGGGTAAGTTTTAACCTCCCTGAAAAATTTAAATTTTGCACCAGCACTTAATAAAATTGACTCGTTGTACTGCGTCCCCAATTCCATTATTTTTTAAAAATTCTTAACAATTTTTAAAACTCTTATATCTAACCGAATCTAAATTTTTATATCAAACCGATTCAATGCCTACCTCTAAGTTCTCTACTCTCTACACAAAATAATATTTATAGGTGATAACTCTAAATTAAAATAAAAATATTTAAACTTTAGTTTAAAAGTAGTCTTTAAGGATGAGAAAAATTATTATTTTTTAAGTCAGATTACTAAATATATAAGAAAAAATTAAAAAAAATATTGTTTTAAAATAATATTAGATAGATGAGGAGTCACAAACAAAAAATAACATGTTGATGTACTAAAAGAGTTCGCAGCCAAAATTAAAATAATAGAGAATGTGTGGGTTTTATGAGAGTTATAAGAGAGAGAAATAGTTAATGAATTTTAACAAGAATTAAATGATTGGTCAAAAATATAATACGTAAGGAAAAGTGTTATGAGGATAATTAAAGGGTGTTAGCACTACTCTAAACCGAAGACAAATTATGATTTTTGGCCCAATACCAAAATTATAAGGAAAACAAATTTTTAAAAGAGTAGTGATATTTAACGTTCTTTATATATCTTAGAAGCCCCTACTTCATAATTAATTCTATGTAAACTACTCTTACTAAAAATAATTTGTTCTCTCACTTGCGCTCTCTTCCTCAAAATCTCTTGGATTATTAGGTCTTTCTTATGATCACAACTTTCATTTTCTTCCTCAAAATCTCTTGGATTATCATGTTTTTTTATGATTACAACCTTCAGTAGACTAATAGTTTATGAAAATAAAGGATTGTACTCTTGTATTTTTTTTCTTTCCAGTTTTGGATTAACCTTCTTTGCTTCTTTAATTAACCAAACTCAATAATTATGGTATTGTGATCAGTCAATTTGTAAGTCAGATTAAAGAATAAAGAAAACATATAAAAGGGAAAAAATAAAAACATTAAAATAAAATGAAGCCAAAGATTTTCATAATTTTATTTTTTCGGCTTTTGATGATGATGAGTTTCAAAAGGTGAAAAATATTAGTGACCAAAAATATGTTTTTTTTTTTAATTTATTCATCACACATCAAAATCCATAAAATCAATAAGAATAAAATTCATCAGTTGTTTATAAAATGAAATAAAACCTAACAACAAAAATTCATTATATTCTATAAGTGGTGATGAATTGAATAAAACCTAACAACAAAAATTCATTATATTCTATAAGTGGTGATGAATTGAATAAAACCTAACAACAAAAATTCATTATATTCTATAAGTGGTGGTACTGATGATGATGCTTGAGACAGAGAGCTAACGAGAGGGGGAAAGATATAAATAGAAATATTAATTTGTTGTGGTATTGACAGGAAGTAATTTGATAATTGAAGTAAATAATGTAATGTGTAAGGGAGCTGGATGTATAAAACTAAAGAGAGAATTTTGAATTGATTTCAAACGTTCTATTACAGACAGAACAGTCGCGCGGTTTATTGATTTGGCTAAGCAAGTAATTCTTGCCACATCATTTACGAGAGCTAAATTGAAGCTGATTTGCTCTTAGCCATAGCTGATTTGTTCTGTAGAAATGCTGGTTTCTCAAGCCACTTTCCTAACACAAATAAATGGCCAATCAATGCAAGCGGTTTGCATGCGTTAGCTCCACATGCTTATTTGTGTTGTAAAAAGTTGTACTGATGAAGCAAATTTGCAAGCGGTGTGTCCAAGCACCACACATGATTTAGGAGATTTGGTGAATAACCGCACCACTTATCTCACAGCATAATTATCCTCATTATAAAATAAGAATAATTTTAAAAAAATACATTTAATTAATTAAAGAATCGGAGGTGTTGATGTTGAGAAATTGGTGGGTGAAGCAGACATGCAACTAAAATGAAATTGGAAGAAAATAAAGAACAAACACAAAAAATGAACACCAGAAATTACGTGGTTCGGCTTTTAGCCTACGTCCACAGGCAAAAACAAAAAGAAATATTTTATTAGTAAAAAGGAGTTACAAGTATTATAGTATTTTAGCTCACTTCTTAAAACCCCAATACATCCAAACTCTTAAATTACTATAACAAGAGCTTATAATTTCAAGCTCTCTAAACTCTCTCAAAAATTTCTCTCTCTTAATGGAATACTACAGCTTTTCATTTGCACTTCTATTTATGGCAAAATGATGGCCAAGAAAGTCAAAACCGCGTTCCTCTTTTTCAAAACCGTGTTCCTCCTTTTCTTCTTCAAACTGCTTCTTTTTCCATTTTTCTTTTCAAGCATTTCGGCCAGCCCATTTTTTCTTATTTTTCTTCTTTCTCTTTTGTTTCTTTCTTTGGGCGGCACCTCCCAACCAAGACTTTAATAGTTGAGATATATATGGAGGGGATAATTATCGCAATTCTTTCCTTAAGTGGGTACGAAGATAGGCGAAGACAAATTTTGGACCTTTAATTCTAATTTTGAGGTAGCGGCTGATAGTTTTAGGGATAGCAACGGGGAGGGAAGGAAAGAGGACCGACATCTTAGTACCAATCTTCGATATTTTATATATGTCCATATTATCTTATCTTTTTCATCAAAATTGTTCAAGGGGAGAGAATGTGGATCCCCGAATAATAATAGGAGATCTCAAAATAACTGGTGTGTTTTTAATTTTCGAACTTAATTTAATCATATTAAAATAAAAAATTTAAATAAAAGTAAAGTTGGTAATATATCTTATATTAATATTAATCTATTACAAAAGTCACATTACAAATTACAAATCATAAGAATAATTATATTCATCAAAGTTCATGAAAAAAAAATTACTTTTATATCAATAATGAAATAAATGAAATGAATATAAAATTTTTTTTTTGAATAATGGATATAGATACTTAAATTAATATTTTTAATAAAAGTATTTACCTATTTCGCCTCTTATTGCCCCCTTATGTCCTTCATCAAAGAATGTGAGAAATTGAGAGATAGCCTTAAGTTTCAAATATAAAAAAATAACGTCTCAGTAACGTTAATGCCATTCACATTGACCATGTCCATTATGAAAGTATATGCTTGTTTCCTTTTCACAAAAAGACTTAAGAAAATATTTTTCAAGACTTTTTTGAAAAGGGTTCCATCGGAACGTTGTTTGAGCCAATTACTAATATCAGTTTCGTATTACATTCTTGGCATGTCTTTTTAAGTTTTCAATGTTAAATATTTTAAAGGGTTATTATCATTTCATTATTTCAAAAATTGTTAAATATCAAATGACTACAATATATATTGTCTCATATCATTTTCTCACTATATTTTTATAAAAATATCATTTTACTACTTTTCCATTACAACAAATATCATTTTACTACTTTTCCGTTACAACCATTAGTTGACCCGTTAGTTGACCAGTTAGTTGACTAACAAAATACCAATTCTACCATTCACGATTAAAAAAAATAATAAGATAAATTTGTAATCCATATATCACAATTGTAGCAAAAAGAATTATGTTGGTATTTTATATCCATTTTATAAATATATTACAAATTTATTTTGTAAGCAAAGTTCAAGTATTTTTTTTTTTTAATCATGAAAGGTGAAATTGGTATTTTGTTAGTCAACTAACTGGTCAATTAATAGTTATAACGGAAAAGTAGTAAAATGATATTTTTATAAAAATATAGTAGGAAAATAATATGAGATAATACTTATTGTAGTCATTTGATATTCGGTAATTTTTGAAGTAGTGAAATGATAATAACTCTATTTTAAAATATCCAAACACACTTTTCATTTATTTAAATGTGGATATTCTCCTCACGTGAACTTCAGTAGACACTAGTTAATTAGTCTGGTAAAATCTCCTACTAGCATATGATGACTCGATTTGAATTCCACTCTAGTATGAGTTAGAGATTTCCCTGCCATAAGACAACACTAGAAAGGGAAACAAAAATAACTTTGACCAGTAGCACGCGATTTGTAAATTACACATGGTTTCTTGCAAGTGTTGCCCAGTGGCTCGAGGCATGAAATTGGTTCACATATCACTCGGCTAGCGACAAAATGAGATGCATGATGACACAGTCATGTCTCACAAAGGCATGAAATTTTGTAGGCGGGTTACTAGCACAATGACATAAAAACAAAAAAACATAAAAAAAATAAATAAATAAATAAAGATACAAAACAACACCAAGGAGAAAACAAAAACTTTAGTTAGCTTGACCAATAGTGATGCGGAACTTCTTATTCTTACAAGGAGAGATTACAAATAATAATAGTAATTTAATCCTTATAAATAACCAAAAAAACAGCATTAATAATGTAATTTTATGTCATTTGACAGTAGACTTTAAAGATAAAAATTCCCATTAACAAGAAGGAACACAAAGGAATGGACAAATTAAGGACAAGTTGTACCCAATCTCTTGTGTACATTTCTAGAAGCTCTCTCCTCCAACCCTCTTTCCCTATTCAATAATCATTTCTCTGAAAACAAAATGTAGAAAATGATCAATGACCGCAGAAATTCATTATCAGTAACAATCACAAGCATGAGAAAAGAGACTGCTACTTTTGCAGGAACAAACCTATTGATCTTTTGCAATGGAGAATCGCTTCATAAATTGAGTTCTCAATATCATACCAATCACCCACACCCACTGAATATTTTGCACTTGGTGGTGGAGATGCTTGTGGTGAACTGCTCGAACTCTTAACTTCCCGTTCTCTCCTGTCAATATCATCAACCCTACTACTCCTTTTCCATGAGCTTCCGATATTATGGCAGTGAGGTCTGAGATATCCAAAACATTTCAGAAAATTTTTCTTGAATGATATTCTCCATTTACTAAACAAACGATAATGGCCCTGAAAGACTGGAATCACATTTCCTGAAGAAAATGAAGAACCAGGCAGGACTGTAATCAAACCTGAAGTACTGGCATCTAATATCTTTGAAGGGTCAACAAATTCGGGTTTGATGAGGCCATCAGAAAAAAGCTCATCAGCATGAAGAAGAGCTGCTGAAGATTGAGATGTAGGAATGTCAAAATTGAAGTTCTCAGCCAATTCCTTTGAGATGGCTTCAGAGGAGCTGTCAAGAGATGTTCTAAGAGGCTCATCAATGCCATCCAAAAGGGTTTCTACATTTGATAACCAACTGTATGAAAAACTCTCAATGGCTAAAGGGCTTGAGGTTTCCATATGGGTTCCTTGACAAATAGTAATGTGGAAGAGTGATGAAAGAAGAGAAGCTTATATACAATCAGAGGATCCAGGTTCATACAACTAGGAGCTTATGGTCACCATGAATACATATATTTGTCAGTTCTATCCAGGTCAAGCAAAAGACAAATACAAAAGGACACAAAAGCCAACCCAAGTAAAATTAGGTTTTATTTATTTTTTTCCGAAGTTCCTTAAAGAATATCTCTTTTTTTTTCTTTTTTCTTTTTTTGCCTAATAAGGACTGGGATAAGCCAACATTTGATGTAAGTATATGAAACTCTTGCAAAACTTTTGGTCATAAGATTTGGAGTTCTTTATGATGCCCATATAGGTTATCTTCTCATTATACAGGAGCAAACAAAAAGGAGAAAAGATATTAACAATGAGTTGTCACTAAATTATCACAAAACAGTGACCATATATAACGGTTTTCTAGAAGTTCTTAAATTATATATAAAATGAGAAATTTAACAAAAATGTGAATGACATAAGTATGAAAGGCCTTTAATACTTTTACCTAAGGTCACTGTTTGTCTTTCTTGTCCTATTAGTCTGCTGGAACCCCACGAAAATATAAACATGGAATTCTAAAAACAGTCAAAACATTAACTGTATATAAAGTCGGACACAGCCATTAAAAGGCAAAAAAACAAAGTATTAACTTTCAAGAATGATGCTTAGTTAATCACTCGGCCAAATAGTTCGAGCCTCCACAATGCTCACTCAGCCAAATAGTTCAAGCCCCCACAAAAGCATTGCGGAGGCTTAAGTCCTTCCTCATTTATTTGAGTGAAGGTTAGTCTTCTCCCTTACTATTAGTTACCAATGTGATTGGAGTAGACATCGCTTAAGTTCTTCCTCATTTATTTGAGTGAATGTTAGTCTTTTCCCTTACCAATGTGAGTGGGTAAAAATCTGAACAGTGCTTGATGAGAATTTATGTACTAGTCCTAGTAATAGTCTCATGTAAATATGAGTGATAGTATAATTGTAAATATCAGTAATAGGTCTCATGTAGTTACAAGTCTGACTGTAATAGTCAGTTTAAAAAAAAAAATGATGCTTAGTTCTTGCAAAATCGAAGTCATGTTCTCTCTAAGATGTGTATTTCCCAAATCAAACAAGAAAAATAATGGGCTATACATGTACTAGGAATTCAGAATCAGAGAAATCTAGGAGTCATCACAAAATTAATTAGCACTGATAACATACTGAAACAATGAAACAAAATGTAAAAGGAAGCATATCAAGACGTTAAGCTAGGAAAAAAACAAGAAAGCTACCTTAGCAAGAATTTCTAGAATGAGTTTTCTCTTTCTGGACTTGTATGCTTTATTAATCAATCTAACCGCAGACAAGAAAAAGGCCCTTTTAAAACAGCACTCGAGGATGCAAGTAATCATATCAACATTTTAGCCTCTTTATTGGCATCGGAGTTTGATCTCTTTGTAGACAGCAATGCAGGTGTGAAGGAACTAACAGGACATCAATATCAAAGGGCAACAGGAAGGACACACTGAGCAGTTAATCTAACCTTGAAATGGGAAGTACCACCACAGTAGAATATTGCTATTAAGAAGGACGCCCCTCGTACAGGAAACAGCTTCATTGTCGAAACGCAAACGCAAAACTGAAACTCAAAACACTCCATTCTTATGCTTCCAGCCTTCCACAGAACACATCTGTTCCCACTTCTAACATTATGAAAGCACATCAATCCAAAAGCAACTCACAAACACTTCAAATGCATACACTTGCAACTAAAATCAACAAATAATCAGTAACAACAAAGTAGAAACTTGCCTTCAGTTTACAATTTTACAACCATTTTCGCTTCTCATTTTTCAAATTCGATGGATTGTTCGCAAAAAGACGAACTATTACACAGTTACATGTACATTGATAGAGAGAGCTATGGATTTTACTTAAGAGAAGAATCGGAGGTTAATCCAGGATCAACAGAGGACATGTGAAGAACGGCGAGATAACGAGCGACGGCCGGCAGGCCCTTGCTGACGTCGCTGCGCGCGAAACTCCTCTTCTCCTCCTTCAATATCTCATTGTCCATTTTGCTTCAATTTTCGATCTATTATTCTTAGTCCCTGGCCCCAATGAAAAATTGATGGTTGGAGAATTTACATCAGCGCCGTTGCCGGAATTTTGAAGACGATGCCGCCGGCTAACAGTGATTTTGGCGTTGGGTTAGGTTTTGTTGTTTTTAGCGTGAAGGATGATTTCACATTTTCACTGTTACAAGAACATATATTAAATTTTTTATTTTTAAAAATTATTTTATATAATGTAATATCCAATAATTAGTTTTATATCTTATAAAAATTTATTAATTACTTAACAACATTTTATTTAAAATAAATTTTGTGATAAAATTTTTGATAGATTTACGTTGCTCTTTCATTAATTTAAAAAAAAAAAAAAGTAAAAGACAATGTCTTCTTTAAAGGATAAATAATTTTTTTAAAAAAAAAAAGAACGGTATTTCGTAAGTGACAGTGTCGACAGCTGTTTTCGTCGTAGTTGTTGTCCTAAGAAGCAATTTTTTATTTTTATACCGTGACTTCTCCTGCCATGGAGTTGTTTCAACTACAGCAAAAAGGCTCAGGTGGAGTTCTTAGTTTTGCCACCAAAGAGTTTGCAGATTCCACCGCAAGGCTTAAGCAGTTGATCTTTTAAAGAGGACATTGGTTCCAGTGTCATTCTATACGTACATATGCATCTAATCTTTTAATTTGGTGTCCAGCAAGTTGTGAGGAAAATTGTAATTTCAATGGTTCTTATGCTCAAATAAGGGAGCGCCCGAATGGAGGCAAGGGAGGGATCACAGAAAGAAGAAAGAAGATACAGCGAGCCCTGGCTTTCTAGAACCATAAATGAATAATTAACTAAATGTTTCTTTAGATTAGAAAATTGATGAAGGTATCAATACTATATAAATTTCAATCTCCATTTTCTTGTTCTACTCTGCATTATCTTTCAATTATTAAACTAATCAAGAAAGACCATTGAATTGTAATTCAGCATTTAGTGTTTCTTTATTTCTTTCTTTCTTTTTTTAAATAAAAGGAATAAAATTAGAAAAATGCTGCAACGATTTTATGACGTACCAAGATCAAGATTTGAAGTTTCATTTGGCTGGATATTTTTGACTGCTATTGTAGTGTGTAAACAACACTCATTTTCTTCGGAAGTAAGGATGACAAAATAAGACGCTAGAGAAAGTACTGAACAAAAGCAAAGGGACAAGCCAACTTTCAAATGAACTAATTTAGCTTCATTAACTTAAAGCAACCATTGAGGCACGCCAAGATTAGTATTTACCAGAGGCCAAAGATTTTGTTGCATGAGGGGCATCCTCCTAGTATAAAATGAAAGTGGAATGTCTCTCAACATATATAACTCAGCACAGAAGTTAAATAAGTATATAGAGTAATTCCAGCTGCTTGCAAACTTGAGTATAATGGCATTTCGAACAGCTATCTCACTGTCATTTATCTCCTCATTGCTGCTAATGCTAGCAACAGGTTCAAATGCCGGTGGAATTGCGATCTACTGGGGTCAGAATGGCAATGAGGGCACCCTGAAGGAGACTTGTAGTACAGGAAACTACGAATATGTGATATTATCTTTTCTAGCAACTTTTGGCAATGGCCAGACTCCCATGATAAACCTCGCCGGTCATTGTGATCCGTATAGCAATGGCTGCACTGGCTTGAGCTCTGACATTAAGTCATGTCAAGCCAAAGGCGTCAAAGTCTTGCTTTCTCTAGGAGGTGCTGCTGGCAGCTACTCGCTTACCTCCACTCAGGACGCTAAGCAAGTTGCTACTTACCTTTGGAACAACTTCTTGGGCGGACATTCCTCATCTCGTCCACTTGGCCCGGCTGTTTTAGATGGAATTGACTTAGACATTGAAGGAGGAACCAGCCAACACTGGGATGAGCTTGCAAGATTTCTAGCTGGCTACAGCCAAAAAGGAAAGAAGGTGTACGTTACTGCAGCACCTCAATGCCCCTTTCCCGACGCTTGGATAGGAAATGCCCTCAAGACTGGTGTTTTTGACTATGTCTGGGTCCAGTTTTACAACAATCCACCTTGTCAATATTCTTCTGGGAATATTGGCAACCTCTTAAATGCCTGGAAACAGTGGACTTCCGATATTCCTGCCAACAAAATTTTCTTGGGACTACCCGCATCGCCCGCTGCTGCAGGTAGTGGCTTCATTCCAACAGCCGATCTCATCTCGAAGGTGCTCCCAGCCATTAAGGGTTCTGCCAAATATGGAGGTGTGATGCTCTGGTCGAAGTATTATGATGATCAAAGTGGATATAGTTCTTCCATCAAGAGCCATGTCTGATCCTAAAGTTCTAAACTACTAGCTTATATTTCCCATGCAGCAGCTTGTTTAATTTTTGTAATGTCTATATTCCATATGTGATGTTTATGCATCTGTCATTTATAAATATATACATGGATTTGTGCGTTCTTAAAAGTATTCTCTCTTATTTCCTCATCCGATTTGCTAGTCTCTCTTAATGGATTTCTATAACCATTGTGTGGATGTATAAGATGTAAACCAATGAAAGTCCATGAAATCCGCAGGATTTCTGGTTTACAACGTAGACTCACTTACTTCCATGTCAATAATCTGCACATTTCTTCCCAAATTAATTCAGGCCAAAAGAGTATATCTCAAAGTTATGTAATCTAAGTGTATGTTTGGTAGTAAGGTGTTGTGCTTGTGTCTTTGAGGATACAGCTGTTGGAAAACAAGAGCTACAACTCTAAATTTATGGGTATTTGATAAATATTATTTTGTAAAACTTAATATATAATTTTTTTGTTTAAAAAAGAATTAAAATATTAAAAAAAATACTGCTATGGGTGGTGGCGGTTACCAAAAGCCCTAGCAACTGGGCTATAGGCAGTAGTTCCAAACAAGGCTTAAACACCACCCAAATCTTGGCCACCCACCGTATTCTAAAATCTTGGTTTCAACTCAAGAGGTTTCACATGCCTTCCTTTTGTCATTTTCTCCTTCTTTATATAAATATATATATATATTGATTGAGGGAAAGAGACAATTATATAAGACACTAAAACTGTAGACAATACCTATTGACCTAATAAAAAAGGTGTTGTGTCTATATAATTCTACATTAGTAATGTAATTATTTTCTGTTTACATACATTTATTTCATTATTTAAATGATATCTAGTGTCATTAGGTTTTCTAATTGTGCGTGTCATGACTCACAATGGTTGTAAATCAGTATGGATGGTGATGCATTATCTAAAGAATTATTTAATTGGCTAACTGATGATGTTGATGCAATTTTTAAAGGGTTAATTAAATGGCTAACATAGTAATTTGGTCCTATCTTTTGTCTAGCGAATTCTAATGCTTCTTTTTCTTTTCTCTTTTTTAATATTAGGGTATCTCTTTTGTTCTTGTCTTAAATATTTTTTTATATGAATAGTTATAAGGCAGACTTTGTTTAATTCATGAAAAATTCTTAGATTGATAAATTTTATAAAAATCAATTCGTTGTTTTAGAAAAAGATTCTGATGTTTGGATAAAAAAATAACCATTATATAGAAATATTAGAACGTGTTTTAGATATTGTAGAAACTGAAGTAGTAAGAATTAGTAGAGAACACTCACAATTAGACAATTTATTAGAAGAAAGATTAGGAAATATAAAACTTTTAGTAGACTACACATCTACTTTAGCTCCTAAAATAGAAAGAAACATAACTATTATACATTATATTTTTTCAAGGTTATTTATTACAAATATTATGTATAGTAGAGAAATAAAATTATTAGATAAGTGTGAGAATTTAGCTTTAAAAATTAGAAATAAATTAAAAGATTTAAAAAATTAGTTCATGAATTTTAAGAAATTAGATTATTTAGATTTAGAAACTAACCATCATAGAAAACAAAAATTAAAATTGACAGAGAGAATAAAAATTAGTTGTAACATAGGACATCTAGAAAATCAATTATCTTGCATTATAATTCAGTTTAGAAGATATGGAAATTGGTAATGCTTACAGGTCATATGTGAAGATTTGAGGAACTAATATAATTTTTTTCATTTGTCTATTGATACTATAGATACATGGTGTTTTATAGCCATTTGTATAGATTTGTTCCTAAAGAATAGTAAGAGATAAACATGATATATACACAAAATACAGGAATCTAATCACAACTAATTAGAAGATAACTATGACAATTTTCTACAATATGTATGAGTAAAACCATAACTATTCATCTAGTAAATAAATTATTAGCTGATTTAATAGGTAAAACCTCTTGAGTTGAAATAAGAGATCTAAAATTTGAATTCCACTCACATGAGTAGAAAGAAAATTTAATGAGTAGTTATGTTATGCTTCAATATACAAGGAGGAAATAAATAAAAGTAGGTATAAAAGATATTTTTGTTCAACAATTACACAGAGAAAGCATAAATAGATAAATTATACTAGTTTTTATAGAGTTTAAATTCAAACCGAAGAGAAGAATGGGCCATCAATTTCTGGAGCACTATTCTAGTCCTCTGCAATCATGATTCAGGTGAATTTCCTAGTTTAAACTTTGTTAATGTGTGAAAGGGTTGGTCAATGAAGTTTGCATCTCTGGCTTACTTGTAAACTCAACAAGCAGCAAGTTTTCGAAGCAAAAGTACTTCTAAATAAGTCCATGACCGATTAGCAGAGCTGAAGGTGGCAACTGATCATATTCTAATAACTCGGTTTATGTCCTTGTCCATTCAAACCCCATGCAATTGTCATTTTCTACTAATGAGTTATCATTAATGTTCGCCATGTAGAAACAATTCGAGTGAACTAGACAAATTATAAGAAACAATTCGAGTGAACTACAGAATGCCTATGGACGGTTCATTATATCTTTTGCTAAGTGGACATTAGAGGATGAAGAAATTGGTACTGCTTTCAAACAAGTTGTATGCATGAAGGATAAAACCGCATATAGCCACCCAAAGCAATACCAGATTGCCTGACTGTAAAACCACGTACTCTTGGACAAGAAAACAGAGTTATGGGCATTGCAGACTTGCAGTTGGGGTCTTTTTTCTTCTATAAAAGCCACCTTCAACATGTTAAACACCAAAGTAAAAACTAGCTTGATTTATTGTACCTGTTACCACTTACCACCGAGAGAATTAAATGATTGAAAAGAAGAGTGCAAAATGGCATTAAAATCATCAATTTCTGTACTACTCTTCTGTGCAGTCCTAAAGCTAATGACGGGTGATGATGCTAGTGGAATTACAATCTATTGGGTTCAAAATGGAATTCAAAGCACCTTCATGGAGACTTGCACCACAAGCAATTATGATTTTGTGAACTTAGGCTTTCTGCCCACCATTGGAAATGTTTAGACTCCTATGATAAACCTTGCTGGTCACTGTGAACTGTACAATAATGGATAAGCATTGACATTAAATCTTGTCAAGCAAAAGGAGTTAAGGTGATGCTTTCAATCGAAGGAGGTGCAGGCAACTACTACCTTAGCTTCTCTGAGGATGCTAGACAAGTTGCAGATTATCTTTGGAACAACTTCTTGGGCGGACAATCATCATCTCGCCCGCTGGGCAATGCTGTTTTGGATGGAATTGATTTTGGTATTGAAGGAGGAACAATTGCTGCAGGTGAAAATGGCTTCATTCCTGTTGCTGACCTTACCTCCAAAATGCTTCCTGCCATCAAGGGTTCTTCCAAGTATGGAGATGTAATGCAGTGGTCTAAGTACTATAATGATAAAACTGGATACAGTTTTTCCACCAAGAAAATGTGTTATTGGAGTTTTCTCCTTCTGATATTTTTATTTCATGACTAACCTGTTGGTTCTATCATTATGTAAACATATGCTGTTATCATGCTTTTCTGGTTCTATTACCTATGTACTTTTAGACTTCAGATATACTATCTAATAAAATTATTATATTTCATGTTTTGCTTATAAAAATATTTATGGTGGTGATTTCAAATTATTGCAGTCCTACCCCAAAAAAAAAAAAAAAAAAAAAACACAATACAAATGAACAAAATGTTGCTAGCCCAAGAGTTGCCCTCCCATCTCAAGATCGATTCTAATTCTGCGAGAGTATCCCACAGAAGATAAAACCTACGATTAATATAGGGTCCGGTAGCCACAATATTTCCTATGTCCTTAACTGTGAATAAAATAGTTTGTAATAATTGTGCGTATAAAGTACTTTGTAATCTACATCTTATATTAACAACTTTTAAATATCTACTAAATTTGAATTTGATTGGAAATAAATACGCCCAACTTTTAGATATTTACACTTTGTGGACTAATTCTATGCGCAAAGTGTAAAATAGTAGTAAATAGTAACTCACTCTGAAGAATGTTGATAAGGTATGCGATTGTGAGCACCTGATCATAACTATTCTTTAAGAAATTTATATGAAACAAAAGTTTACATAATTTTAAATTATACTATTAGTTGCTAAATTCATCTTTCTGTTGCACTGTGAAGTTCACAATCTTGTGAGAACAAACTAAATAACTAATTAAGTCATGTTGGCAAAATAACCCTGTTAAGGACTTACTTTTCAAATTTCCCTGGATTATTTTTATCGCAAATTTAGGCAATTTAACTCCGTTGAGGAACGCATCACTGCCAGCTGTCGTATACATAACCTTCACAATTCACAATGCTTCAAAGTCACCTTTGCTATTAAGAAAGAGATCCGAAGTAGTGCAAGCAGTTCCCATTACAGAGAAATTCTAGAATAAGGTATCACGTCAGCTATATAATAAGTAAATAATGTTATGATATGTGTGTGTTTATTTTTAAAAAATTATTATATAAATAGTAATTATCAATTGGTTGATATTCTATCATTTTTCTCCATTACAGGACTCTTATTGTACAAAGTGCCAGCCCGGTGGGTAGAAGTTCACGTTGCTCAATCTCTCCAATGCCAAGTAGCTGGGCATTACCTAGATTAAATCTTTAGAAAACATATTATTTTAGCACGGACTTAATTATTTTATAGATGGCGCTACTGGCACCCCACTAATAATCTTATGAAACTTATTTTTATCTATTTTTACATTTTTATCCTTGGTTAAGACATAATTTATCTCTAATTTATAAATATTCACACCCTATTTTAGATATATCTCATTTGTAATTATGAAACTTGCATCTGAAAAAAGAAATTAGCAAAAAGCTTGCTAATCCTTAATTTTATATATCCTTCTTATAGTCATATTTATTTTCAAAATTCTCATCCAAGACAGCGGAAACTATTAAACTTGTGTATTGTGGTGTGTTTTCAAATTTTAAGAAACTAAATAAAGAAACCATTTGGGATTTTGTTTCTAAAGAAAATAAGCAGCAAAAAAGACGATGGTAGATAAAACCAAATGCGTTAAACAGTATACAGAGTTTGAGATTCTTGGGCTGGAGAAAGAAAAGGAGATAGAGTGAGAAAGATAAACAGACAAATTATTTTATCAAGAAATTAATGTGTTTGTTTGAAAATACCCTTTAAATGGCTGGATTTTGGAGGGGTATGTCTTAATAGCACCACTCTTATTATATATATATATATATAGCATTCATTTTATTATATTTAGAATTATCTTAACAAAATTCATCTAGTAATTAATAGTTAATAATTAAAAAAATAGAGTGATTAACCAAAGTTGATTGGTGTGAGTGGTTCGGTACTCTCACTCCTTAAGAGAGGTTAGGGGTTCAAGCTCCGCTCTCATATAAAGTCACTACTTTGACCAGTATTTTACCTCTTATAGGCCGATCTGGTACAAGCGGGGATTAGTTTGGGTTGTGATACAGGTTTAAAAGTGCCTCTCATAATTGGGACCCACTCAAGACCACCTCGTGATTCAGACAAAAAAAAATAGAGTGATTGAATCTTACCTATGTACTATTATTTAAAGGTATATGACATTAAATTCCTAAAATCTAAAAGAAACTGATAAGTCTTCATTTCAAATAACTGTTTATCTATAAAATATGAATTTATAATTCCATTCTTTATAAAGACAATATATTCCTTTGATGCCTTTTCAACTTCTTTTGAAAGATTCAAACTATATTTCAACCAATGAAAGATTCAAACTATATTTCAACCAATGGCTTTAATTGCAATTGTTAAAATGTCCAATAAGAGAACCACATAAAAAATCAATCGATTAATATCATCAACGACTTGGAAATATTATCTTATTCTTCATTTTGGACTTCACTTTTAACTCTTTCCGAATTCATGAGAATCAGGACCGTTGATCAAGTCGAAGAAGCACCCTATTCTCCGGAGATTTTACAATGTGCAAGCGCAAGTCAAAAGAGGGCAAGACTTTTTGTAGCCACTGAATGAACTTTAAGTTTGAAAGGTGACAACACCACTCAACAGAAAAAGAAAAAATACCGCAAGTTGGTCAATGAAGTCTGCCGGACCGGCTCTGTGGACAACAACGTGCAAGTTCTTCCAAGCCAAAAATATCTTCTCAATAAGTACATGATCGAGACGCATAAATAAATTAGACAACGATAATTGGCTGCTCATTATTGTCCATGCATTTGTCATTTTCTCATTGAGTCTAAGTTGATGATCCCGGTGAAGTTACAATTGAACAGAGTGAGTGGTGAGTACTAGACGAAAGTGAGGGACCAAAAGAGTGAACATTATCTTGATGATGTGTTTATTTTTTGGATTAAAAAATTAAAATTATTGATAATATTTATTTCACATAATAAAAACAAAAATAAAAACCGAAATCGTAAAATTCATAGTAATTTAAGTAAGAAGAACGAGAGATTGGTTCCCAAAAGAGAGTGGGAAGTAGTCTTCTACTCTCGAGAGTTTAAATTCTACCCTTATTTTTGTAGAATGGAAAATAGGAATCGAAATCGTAGAACTCGCCTAATTTGAGAATAAGAAATAGGAGATTGATTTCTAAATGGAGTGGGAATTAGTCTCTCATTTTCAAGAGTTTAAATTCTACCCCTCTTGACATTTTAATGTTTCCAAAATGCCCTCCCTTTATATAAAAAAAATATAAATATAAAAAAATTTAAAATAAAAAAATCCCTGACTAAACTCCTCAATCTCCATCCAGCCGAATGTCGTCACAAGCCAAACTCCTTGTTGTTGCCAAAATCAACCACCGTCCTTTTTGTTACTAGTCCGTCGGATGTGGAACAATTGCTGGTTGCCGGTTTCATCTCCATATCGATTTCATCTCCAATGGGCACAGTTCTAATCTAATGATGATGATGATGCCGACGATGATGATTCGTTGTTGTCACTCTTGTTGTTGTTGATGATGATGATTCTAATTTTGATTATTATTTTTAAAGGGATTATTATTATTATTATTACTCATTTTTAATAATAACAATCACAATAATTAAAATACAAAATAATAATTATGACGATAGTTAATTAAGGACCTTTTAGTAAAATTTGTAACAATTTAACTTAGTCCAATTCCGATTCTAAAATAAAGTAAAACACATTAATAGGAATAGAGTCTATTATGATTTCGACTCCTACAATTCAAATAAATGACTTATTTTGATTCTCATTCCAATTCTTGCTTATTTTGATTCCAACCTATTTTGATTCCCGTTCAGTAGATGCACCATGAGTATAATATCTTGTATTACATATAACGGAGCATTATAGGTTGTTGATATCCTTATTATTTCTTAACATGTTAAATGCATGAAATCACATACATGTTGTCCAAAGATCGAGCAAATCAAATAGGGATAACCAATGATTGTAGTCTGTAAATGTTGAAAAAATATAACATACTAATATGTTATTTTGAGGGCACATTTTGAGTGGGATCCACCTAAGCAAAGTGGAAAATCTCGAGATGTTCGGATTCTACTCCACGAACACTACGAAATGGTATATTTATTCACTCAAAATTATGCTTAGGTAAATGAGAAATTGACTCTAAAAGTGCACCCTTGAAGTTGGAAATTTAAAAGGAAATAGAATTTGTCCCACAAGAGAAAAATAAGTTAAGACATTTGTGTTTATATATATATACTTATCCATGTATAAGCAAGAATTTTAAAGATAGAGGCTCTATCCACACGCACGTGCGCAGGAGGGGTGCATATCCAAGACCGATTTGGTTGAAGTGGTGTGCACCCGCACATCCTGCATACACGAATGTCGGCCCAAAATCACTTAAAATTTTACATATATAGATACTTAATTATTGAGATGTTACAAAATTGAATTTTTCAATTCAATGGGTTGTTACAGAAACAAAATTAATTCATATATTGAATTAGGAAATTAAATTTGCGCATACCCTCATGTGTATAAAAAGGCAGTCTTCCTCATTTGTTTAATGTTTGAGACAACAAAATACACACAGAGCACTTCAAATGTTGTCATTCTGTTTTGATCGAGAATCTACTCTGTTGCTGTTCGCTGGAATTATTTGTTCGTGCTTGACAAATAATTCGTTCCCTTTTTAACAGATAGTATCTTGGGAGACAGATACCAACAAAACTAAAAGCACCATAGTAGTTAGTAAATTTGTTTTAAGGAAACTATTTTAACAGGTCTCGGATTTTCCTATTTCATTTTTTTTCAGTTTAATTGTTGTTGTTTCTACAATTTCCAGTAGCTCCTTTATTAACTTCTGTTGTTGTTTCAATTATGTACTTATTGAATTCACATTTATGTGCTGTTGTTTTAATTGTTCACTCACTGCAATTTTTTTCAATAGTAAAGTCACGTACTCAAAAAAAAAAAAAAAGGGAAAAAGAAGACATACTTCTTCGATAAGTTAAACACATGAGAAACAATAGCTTGGTAAATACTTAACACTAGTTGCTATTGAGTGAATTAATAAAAGCAAACAGTGCAAAATGGCGTTAGAAACTGATGCATCACTCTTCAGTGCAATCTTAATTCTAGTGACCGGGTATTGATGCCGGTGGAATTGCAATCGATTGGGCCAAGAATGGAAATGAAGGTATCTTGGTGGAGACTTGCGTTACAAGCAACTATGATTTTCTGAACATGGCCTTTCTTCCAATGTTTTGAAAGCAAGTCAACCTCTTGCTGGCCTTTGTAATCCATACCGCAACGGCTGCACCAGTCTAAGCGCCGACATTAAATCCTGTCAAGCAAAAGGAATCAAAGTGAGGAGTGAAGCTTTCGATCTTTGGACAACTTCTTCGGGGGGGACAATCATCCTCTCGCTCGCTTGCTGACGCCTCTAATTTGGATGGAATTGATTTTGATATTGGAGGAGGCACAAATCAGCATTCGGATGATCTTGCAAGGCAAGAAAATGTACTTAACAGCAGTTACGCAATGTCCTTACCCTGATGCTTGGATTAAGGGTGCCTTAAAACGGGTCCATTCGATTGCGTTTTGGTCCAATTTTACAACACATCCTCCATGCCAATACTCATCTAGAGACCTTGGAAATCTTGAAAGTGCATGGAATCACTGGACTTCATACATATATTCCTCCTACCAAAATTTTCTTGGGACTTCCTGCTGCTCGTGCAGGAGCTGGAATTGGCATTACTCCCGTGGCTGTTCTTACTTCAAAATTGCTTCTTGCCATTGAATGTTCTGCTAAATATGGATGCGTAAAGTTGTGGTTCAAGTACTGTGATGATCAAATTGGATATCAGTGCCTCTATTATAAACGATGTACATATTGTTCTGTGCTACAATATGTAACATATGCTGTTATTTTTATAAGTGTTCATAATTTTGTAGATAGTATTATAACCTAGAATATATTGGGACCCTTAACATATATAATACTACTAGAAACATGTTGAGGTCAAGAAAGAGGAAAGAGTAGCTCGAATTGCCTGCTGTAGCCCAATGGCTAACACATGCTATCGCGTCACGCCTTTTTATCCCCCATGCGCCTTTGAACTTCTGCTATGCTTCCGCATAAAAAAAAAAGAATATTATATTTCCTTTTCGATTGTGGTCGCAATTTCACATCATTTTAGCCCCTACCAAAGAGAAAATCACGACAGCTGGTTTCCTTATAATGACAGGACTATCCTCGTACCTACAGGCGATCAGGTTATATGATATGTCTTGCAATTTTATTATGAGGTGAGATAAATTTGAAGGAAAGTAAGTAAAATTAATAATTGTTATAGTTAAAGAAAAATGGCCTCTTTTTTTTTTTTTTTTTGTGTCAATGAAGCTGATTCGTTACAGCTACATATTAACGTCCACATCTGGAGGGTGGGAAGATACCTTTCGCCGATCTTCTCGAGGGCCAACTATAGACGATTCCCAATATAAAATTTGAAACTACAAAATATCTTCGCTACTGGAAAATAAAATATATTTACTCAATAGATTATCAAACAAGATCTCTTAAAATATAATATAAACGAAGAATGGGAAAGAAAAAGAAAGATTATAACTAAAACAGGGGAGAATTAATGGCGGTATCATGGGCGGGGGCAGGCAGACATATTTGAAAGAGTCTCACATGGATGTGCAGTAATGCAGGTACTTGCCATGCCATTTTCACGAGGAATAGTTGTAAAAGACGTTACGTGCTGCTCGCGTTGGCTGTAGCCTATAGGCTTAAAATATTCAGTTACTGTCTTTTCACCGTCACAGAGCAAATCTCTGTTCTAAATCTGGAAAATATACAGCTGTAAATTACCAAACATGACATTTTCTTAGTAAATTGCCAAACATGACATTATCTTTTCCCAACTGACTAATAAGACTTTTTTCTTTTTTTGAGAGGGACTAATGAGACTTTTTAGTTACGTGCGTTGGTTCTCAAGAATCAAGATCATCGATGCGAGCTTCCAGGTGAGGGATATATAGCGTAAGTGTTGGCAAGCACTCTGCCCACACGTTTTATTGGCCTCTCCAAATCAGCATATTCGCATTTCCGATTTTCTACAACGTAAATCAATAAATTAACCGAGTGAATATAATGGGTTAAATGGAAGATTAAATTTTACTTCCAACAACATATTCGTGATTGTTGAGAAGACAAACATCCGACATTTTAAATTTTTCTTATAAAGTAAAAAATAGAAAACATTACTTAAATTTGGCTGGCTCCCTTCATTAAAACGGTGGTTTTACAAAATAGTTGAAATTTAATTGTAAAAATGAATACTTTGGATTTAACTATCTCAAGGACGGATTCAAAAACAAAAAAAGAAAAAGAAAAGAAAAAAAGGGTATTTCAGGGAATAACTGTGAAATTTAATAATTTTGTCTGTCAATAGGCTGACAGCGCAGGTATAAATGTGGAATCCACTTTTCACAATGCAGGCGATTATTATTCCGGAAAAAAATATCTCCAACGCAGTCGATTAATATTCCGGAAAAATATCTCCAAAACGCGTCCAGAAGACTACGACGACAGCGTGTGCTGCCACAGGCTGACAAACTGTTGGCCCACGTCTTACAAACATGATTGAGGTTTTGCTTAAAAGAAAAGGTTTTTTTTTTCACCTTTTTATAATAAGAAAAAAGGTTATTTGGTTGATAGGACTAATAACATCCGCTTCCTAACTTTTTATGTATTTCCATCAAAGACATTAGTTTATTTATCTGTATCAAATAGGTCCACACTTAAAAATCCCTAGAACTAGAATGCTCTCAAAATCCGTAAAGCAATTTGAACATATGGTAGGATTAGTATTTTACAATTAGGACGGTGTGCTAGAAACTTTGAATTAAGATGTAGGATGATTAATTAATAAATGAAATATATGAATTCAGTTTAAATAATAACATAATCACATAAATTTATAAATTGTATCGTATATTTATACTAATTAAAATTCAATTTTTAAGAGATTTATTCAATATAAATAAAAGAAGGATATCCTTATTTGGTAAAACATAATAAAAAAAGGGAGCCGAATGTTATTATCTACATATGATTACTGTTAACCGCAAGAAGATAACTTGGAGGGTTAAAACAAGCGAATGGCGACGACCTCAACTTTACTCAACACGTATCCTACCACGAAACATACCAAAATGACCGTTTAGCCGCAACCCTCGCTGATAAAGAGCCCAAAAATATTATCATAAAAAACGCTCCGAAGAAACACAGAGAGGGAAAAAATAAAAATAGAGATCTCAAAAACCGAAAGCAAACCAAATCATCACATCCCTTGCTATTTCACTTTGAGCAAAACTTGCGGGATTTTCTTGATTTGATTTTGCTTCCCAGGTGGCATAACCTATCTTCCCCCACAACACTTTCCAATTTTTCAATCTGCTGCCTTAATGGAGGCCGAGAAAAAATACATAACGGCTGAAGAGCTTAGAACCCACAACAAGGCAGAAGATTTGTGGATCTCTATACAGGGGAAAGTTTACGACGTTACAGAATGGGCAAAACAACATCCTGGCGGCGACGTTCCGCTCTTGAATTTGGCTGGCCAAGATGTAACCGATGCGTTTATAGCGTATCATCCAGGAACCGCTTGGCAATATCTTGATAAACTTTTTACAGGCTATTTTGTTCAAGATTTCGAAGTATCTGAAATCTCAAAAGATTACAGGAGACTGTACATTGAGTTTGCCAAACAGGGTATGTTTGAAAAGAAACAACACGTGGCATCCTGTGCCCTTACATGTGTAGCATTGATGTTTGTTGTTGTGGTTTATGGCGTTTTGTGCTGTGAGAGCGTCTGGGCTCATTTGGGTTCAGGCATGTTGTTGGGGTTTCTTTGGATTCAAAGTGCTTATGTTGGTCACGATTCCGGGCATTATCAGGTTATGACAAGTCCTAAGTTTAACAAAATTGCTCAGCTTATTTCAGGAAATTGTTTAACAGGAATCAGCATTGCTTGGTGGAAGTGGACTCACAATGCCCACCACATTGCTTGCAACAGCCTTGATTACGATCCAGATCTTCAACACATCCCAGTTTTTGCGGTATCTACGCGTTTATTTAATTCAATTACATCTGTCTTCTATGGTAGAAAATTAGATTTCGATCCTGTCGCTAGATTCCTTGTGAGTTACCAGCATTGGACATTTTACCCTGTTATGTGTGTGGCCAGAGTAAATTTATATTTACAGACACTTTTGTTATTGTTTTCAAAGCGTAAGGTCCCAGATAGAGCCTTGAACATCATGGGTACTCTTGTCTTTTGGACTTGGTTCCCACTTCTAGTTTCATATCTACCAAACTGGCCTGAAAGGGTGATGTTTGTGATGGCAAGTTTTACTGTCACGGCCATCCAACACATTCAGTTTTGTTTAAACCACTTTGCTGCAAACGTGTATCTTGGTCCGCCTAAAGGGAATGACTGGTTTGAGAAGCAAACAAGTGGGACATTGGATATTGCTTGCTCATCTTGGATGGATTGGTTTCATGGTGGGTTGCAGTTTCAGCTAGAGCATCATTTGTTTCCAAGGTTGCCAAGGTGCCAATTGAGGAAGATTTCGCCGGTGGTGAGGGATCTTTGCAAGAAGCACAATATGCCTTACAGAAGTTTGTCCTTCTTTGAGGCCAATGTGTGGACCATTAGGACTCTGAGGGGTGCTGCTCTGCAAGCTCGGGACCTCACAAACCCTGTCCCCAAGAATTTGCTTTGGGAAGCTCTTAATACTCATGGCTGAGTTGTGTTTTTCTTTTTTTAATATATAAAATACATTAACAGATGCCTATCGAGATTTTATAGCCACAAGTTATTTTGCCCCCAACGAATATTTTTTTGGCTCTTGATTTGGCCTCTTGGCTTGGGGTCGTCATTCGTATAGGATGATGAATAAATGCTCTTTCTAGCAATATTTTTTTATTCACAGTTGTAATCAGATAATGACTCGCGGATTCAATTAAGCCTCTCTTTTTTTTTTTTTTTGCCCCTTTCTGTGTTTATTTTACCATGTTGGAGAGTGTATTACGAATCTCATTGGCACGGAAGATGTGTCTTATCAGCTGTGCAGATTTTTCATTTGAACAGCATCGTATTCTATTATGTCAGATTTTAAGCTAGCCTGTTGCAATGACTTATCCTTTGGACTTACAGAATCCAGGTAACGTTAACAAGAATGCCATTTTGCTAAGTTTGTACACATAAATCACACTAGTCAGAAAACAGGCCATTTTCTTTTGTGTTTCCTTAATGAGCCATGCCATGTGAATTTGGTTTTTTTGGATCGCAAAGCCCTGAAGGCTAATGATCGATGGTCACCCAAGCATGAAGGCTATACATGACATATAAGCCTAGAGGGAGTGACTTCCTGAAAAGCCCATTTTTAATACGTAGGGCCAAATAAAATAAAAAGGTATTATAATAACAAAAGTCTCACTTTTCTAACAACCCTCCATTTTTTTTTACTTTATTCTGACCTTCTCCGAATAAAAAATAAGCCTTCAAAATGCCCACTCTGTTTTCTCCATCTTTTTGGCTTTTCGCGCAATGTCAAAACTCGAAACCTGAACAGAAGAATTAGCAAATTCAAGTTGCGTTCAATTTTACTACTAAAATTCCTTTCTTTGGATTGTTGAAAAGAAATAAAGAATTCCCTTTACAAAACCAAGGTTCAATCACTCTCTTTACAACATTAAAAAAAAAAAAAAACACTCTCTTTATTTTAATAGTTTTACAGTACAGGACAGATTAAGATATAAGAAATATAATTTTCAATATATATAAGACTAAAATACACTGTTTAAAATCTTTTTTTTTTTAACTCATCCTTTGTTGTAATAAAGTATAAAATTCTCTTATCATAAAATTACCACTCTTTATCCATATAATGCATAATTAATATTGAGTTTGATTATATATGCAATTGTAATTGAATATATACACATTTATCTCCAATATTGTCTTATCATTTCATCTTTTTATTTCTTATAATTTATTGAAGTTAGTATAAAAACTTTGTCTGGTTAGTTGTATTTGAATTCTAAAGCAAGTACTAGGGCTTAAAAATTAATATGGCTTTGCACAACCTCACTCAAAAAAAAAAAAAAGTACAGATTTTTTTTCCAATAAATAAAAGTTGATAAGTTAGAAGATTCAATGACTATGAATAATTTTGGAATTTAATTGAACTGAGGTTATAAAATTAGTGCATAATTTATGGATGGAGTTATTTGAACACGTTGAACCCATTATGAAAATATAAGAATCATAATTTCCCATACAAACCCCTCTTTTTAATTAAAAAATAATAATAAATTGCATGAGTCTTCATCAACATATTGTCTAAACAAAACTATAAATTTATTCTTCACAAGTCTTAACAGTCACTAAACAAGATATTAATAGAAAAATCATTGTTTTGTTTTTCCCAAGGCCCTAGGCCCCAGGCCCTTGGGCCATGTTGCACAGCGATAGCGAAGAGGTTCGGATGGATTCAGAACGGAAATAACAAGATGAAGTGAAATCCACTTCAATAAATATCTCGTTTATATAATTGATAGGTGGGGCTGTTTGCACCTTATAAAGGACTCTCTATTTTTTATCGCCTGAATATTCTTTTACGAAATCACTGATAAGGACACTACAAATTGAATTTAAAAAATAAAAATAATTTACACAACCATTTATCACAAACCCTAAATTTTTATTGACAAATTCATCACTAAGGTATTATATAAACTCGAAAACAACATTGTATATCTCGCCATTTGATGCACAGAACAACAATCTAATGCTTCCTGCAAATAAGCTTAGTTTAAACTTTAATGTACAATATCTCACAAATTATGTTTATTAACACACACACACATGCACGCAAAATAATAATAATAATAATAATAATAATAATAATATGTATGCAATGTTTGGCCCAGAGATTAGGCATTCTGAAAATTAATTGCAAGGAATAAGGATTCAAAGAAAAAATGCTAAACATAGATGAATTGATTAAATACATGAAATACTAAACTTAAAGTTTAAGAATAATGGATTCAAAAGAAAAAAAAAAGTAAAATATAGATGAAACGATTATACTTGAAATTTTAAAATTTTAAGGAAAACTAAAAATTTTTATGTTGTATTTACTTACTGAAGCGGGAGTGAGAAATGTGGATTCTTTTCACTCAAGTGTTTACTTATTTACGGAGAGAAGTGAGAATCCAACACCTAGCTCTTTTTTTTTAATCCTTTCTTTATTAAATGTAATATAATTATATTTTTTAAAATAAAATAATGTTACAATTACCTAAAAATAATAATATTATATTTATTTGAGTAATATTATTATAATATTATTTAATAATATTACATTTATTAAAATGATAATTTATTTAATCTAAGTTAGAATTGTTTTAAAATAATATTACTATATATTTATTTAATTTTAATAGTATTATATTTAGTTAATGTTAATAATTAATAATAATTAGTTTATTCTTAAAAAATTTTAATTTTGTACTATATTATTAATAATAATGTTTCATGTGTTGCTAATTTTTAATCTACATAATTAAAATTAATAAAAAATTATGATTTACATAATTAAGAATATTAATAATTATTATTAACTAATATAATTAAAATGCCAACCCCTAAATAAGATTTATCAAACTTTTAAATGATTCTTTTCACATGTACATATCTCTTTAATCCATTCCATTTGGATTAGTTTCTTTTCACATCTACAAATCTCTTTGGCCCATTGCATTTAGGTTAATTTATTTTAAGGAGATTGTTAATTTTCCCCTATTAAATTAATAAATATCACTTACTCTCTTATTGTAGTATTATTTTCATAATACCCAATAACCTCATAGTATCATAATTTTAAAATATTACCTTTATGAAATATATTTTTATTTATGTTTATTGTAAATTAAATAAAAATAAATAAACAGTCAAAATAAGAAATATAAGTTTTGGTGTGAATAAAAATTAATAATAAGATTTTTTGTTCTTTTGTTACCTTTTTAAATAAATTTTCTTGTAATAAATATATATTTTACATTTTCAAAATCAAATATCAAGTAAATGACCCATTCGCTCATCTTTTCATTTAAATTTTTTGGGCCAAGGGCTTATTGAATATTAAGAAAAAATAAAAAGTAAAGGGTATATGGTATACTTTTGTTAACCTAAAGGATCTTACAACCGTTGATTTTGATGATAAGAAGCAATATAATAAAAAACACTTTTGAATCTTGTTAATTCTTAAATGTCAAATGTCAGTCATATGAGATCAAGCTCGAAGGACTCAAGGACATGTTTATCAAGTTGAGACTCAAGCTCAAGACACTAGCTTAGGTGATATATTTATTTTAATTATTCATGTAAAGTTAGTTTGTCTATATTTGTGCATAATTAGCAAATGTGAGTTCAAAAGTTTTTTATGTGTTGCATTCACCAAAATTATTGACTTTTTTATTATATTGTGTTTCGTTGATAAATGTGCTTTCAAAATATTGAAGAAAAATGAAGGATAAATGTTTTATCAAAATGAATATCTTTTACATATATGAATTGATTTAGAAAAGTCTTGAAAGATTTTAAAGTGTCAAAATATATAAAAAGTTTATATGGTCTTAATATTATTTTCTAAAAATATGTAAAAGGACCTATTTGATAATGTTTCAAAATTTTAGGTGCTTAATAGTTGTAAAAAAGTTTAGGTCAAACTACAAGTATGGTAAAAGCCCAAAGTTATTAGTCGGTTATTAAAAGTGGCTAATCAACTTGCTTTTTAGTAAAAAAAATCGGTGTGTCGGTTCAGATAAAAGTGGCTAATTGGTTTCATGTCGATTTTGAGTTTTATTTTCCTAATAGCTAGTTTTCACTTAAATATATGTAAACTCATTTTTTTATCTATTAGAATAGTTATTAAGTACGAAATTGTCTCTCTCAACTATGAAAAACTCCCGTGACTAAATTTTTTTAAAAAATATTACTTAACTAACACTCTATTCTTTTTATTTTTTTAATTTCACAAATTATCTTCAATTTATTCAGATATATTCTTTTAGTTACAAATAATTAGTATCATTAACTAAGTGCTTATTTGGTATGACTTAGGCTCCGTTTGGTACAGCTTATTAAATAGAGCTTATAACAGTAGAGCTTATACCAATAAAGCTTTTGGACAAAAAATCATTGGGTGTTTGGTTGTCAATAAAAAAAGCACTTTTGAACTATTAAACTGTGTGATATTTTTTATATTATATATTTTTAGAAAAGCTCTATAGCCTCTACTCCTAAAAACTCAAATTTTGGGCTTTTACTAGTAGAGGTAAATTAGCTTATTTAAGCTAAAAAAACTCTATTAAAAAAATAACCAAACACCATAAAAAATTTTAAAAAGTGCTTATACGATTAAATAAGCACGTATGGCTCTTAAATAAGCCATACCAAACAGGCACTTATATAATGACCATAAGTGTTTATTTAATCTTATAAGCTCTTATTGTAATTTTTGTTGTTGTTTGGTTATTTTTCTAATAGAGCTTTTAAAACTTAAATAAGCTATTTTACCTCTACTAGCAAAAACATAAATTTTGAGTTTTTTGGAGTAGAGGTTGAAAAGATTTTTTTAAATGTCAAAATATATAAAATATCATTTACTTATTTAACAATCTTATTTATTGTTTTCATAATATAACTTTAAAAAATTTACCTATTAAAGTAATTTCATAAATTTTTAATAAAAATTTTATTAACAACTAAACAACTAATTTTTTTTTAGTAAAACTCTATTTACAAAAGTTCTACTAACAAAAGTTCTACTTAAATAAGTTATACTTGAAAAGCTGTACTAAACGGATCCTAAGAGAAAGAACACCCTATTTAAAAATGAACATAAAAATATTTTTATTAGTCATAAAAGTTAATAAACATCAACAAATTGATTTTTACCAAATACAAAAGATAATGAATATAAAGAAAAAAATGTTTTATATGGTAAGTATGAAATATAAATCATGATATATTAACAAAGGAAAAAAATAAATTCAAAAGAGAATAAAATTGAATGTTTAGTTTGCGAAGACTAGAGAAAGAATATGTAATTATAAGGTAGAGAGAGAAAGTGGTCAGTGAAAGATAATTTTGAAATTTGAAATTTTTAATAATAAAGTTATTTGTTAAAATGAGCGTGGAGAGGAATTTTGGTGGATTCAAAAAGAGTTTTTTGTTCCTGGTTTTTTTCGAAAAATTTTGTTCTAGTTCATCCCTACTGCTACTAGTAAGAGGAGTGCTAGCGACACCCGCTCATATGATTCGACTGTCACACTTGCTTCCTTTTAAATAGGACATCTGTCATCTTGTTGTTGTTGGTTTTTTTTTTTTTTTTTTTTGATGAGGGTTCCTCTTGCTTTGATTATTGTACATATTTAACTCATCTCACTTTTTTTTTTCTTTTTTTTTTAATTTAAAAAATCATATCACTTTAAAGACACCTTTACCTTTTAAGTTCTTTTCCTTAAACCCACCGAATCATCAGTCACTTCCAGCATTTTTATTTTTTAACACATTTCAATCCTACTTTTTTAGTTTAAAACATCTATTATTTGTATTCTATTTTTTCTCTCGTGAGATTCCTCTTCTTTGCTCCTTATTTGCATTTGATAAGCAAATTCAAGCCTGCATGTTGCAAAAACTAGATTAATAGATTAGTAAAAAATGAATGCATCAAATTCTTTATCCCAACAAGTGGTAAGCAAATCTTTTTTTTTTTTGATAATTGTAACGAGCATATCTAAAATTTTTAACACTCTTTTTTAACATTAACATTTGTGTATAAAATTTTTAATGGAGAAAATCTGAATTCTTGACATCAATACTTATTAATTCAATTTAGTAGAAGAGAATCTTTTAAAAAAATATATATATGCTGGAAGTGAACTGATAGTTGGTATGTCTAAGAAAAAAAAAAATTGAAGATAAGGGTCAAGTGATAAATATGGTCTTGTAATTTTTTAAATTAATAAAAATGATGAGTTAAATCTGCACAACAATCTAAATAAGAAAACACGTGTGAAAAGCGAGTGGGACGGTCGGTCCTAGCACTCCTACTAGAGGAGAACAAAAGAAGCCTAAAAGGGCAGTATCATCACTTTAATTGGCTACTACCCATAACAGACAAAGACTCGACCACACAGGATCAGTTTCCAATCTAAGGCAATCATTGACAAATACCACTGGCCAATAAGATATTTTCTAATTTCAATCAGCTTCTGATAATCCCAATTATCCAAAAGCATAATCCTATTATCCGAACAGATATCCCTCCATCCCTCAATTTCTCGCTTTACCCTAACAGAAAATTGGAGGAAAAAAAAAAAAAAAAATTGAACGAAGAAACGCGCTAATTCAATTTCCCGGGAAAATGGCACCTCTCCTTTTAACTTCTCTCTAATATCATCTCAATAATCGAGCCCTAAATTTTGATATAAATATTTTTTAATGGCCTTTCTCGTCTCTCCTCCAGAATTCTCGACCAAAATATTCTTCAACCCTAACCCTCATTCTACAAGTCAAAAGAGTCTCTCAGTTTTGAGCAATCACGAGAAATTAGGCTCTAGGGCTAGGGTTAGGGTATCTGGAATTTCGGAAGTGGGTCGAAATGTTCGGTTGTATGGACAATTTTCGGCTCCGGTGAAGCCGAGCAAAGAAGAAGAAGAAAAGCACAATTATTATGTTAACATGGGCTACGCGATTCGGACTTTACGAGAAGAGTTTCCAGCTCTCTTTTATAAGGAGCTCAGTTTCGACATCTACAGGTTTTACTTCGTTTCGTTTATCAGCGATGGCCATGAACAAATTCTTTTCTGTTTTAATTTTAATGATAGCGCGGTAGCAAATTGCTTTAGTGTCTATTTGTTTTGGATGTATAGTGGAATAATCAACGAATGCTTGTGATTTCAATTTTGTGATAGGACTTTACCTACAAGAAAATAAATAAATAAAATAAAATAAAAAGGATAGAAATTAGAAAAGAGGTGATCTCTTGGAGGGATCTTCCTCCAATTTGTCAAAAGACTTATTTTTTTCTTGATCACTTGAATGTAAAAGCCCAGGACATCACTGGAAATACTAAACCTACAAGTAAAACATACTAATAATGGAAATCCTATAAACCAAGAAAACACTCATTCTAAAAATTAAAAATCTGAATCCTAATGGAATTCTAATATTTTGACGCTCATGATCAAGATGGCTAGCTTCAAATTTTTATATGTTAAATGGAAAAAATGATGCCATCAGTTTCAAGTTATGCTTTTTGCATATAGTTTTGTTTGTCTTATCAAATATTGATATTCAAAACTAAGGTTCTTTAGCTAGGATTTTTACGACTTTGAAATCTCTGATACCTGGGGATAGGTCAATGGTATTAAGTGTGAGCATATGGATAACATCAGAGGGATTTTAGATGGTTGATTTGTGATTATCAAGTTTGATTGTGTTTCTGCGAGTACGTTTTTCTTTGCAACTGTGTATATGAGACTTGTATATGCAGCGCTGAAGGATGAGGAATTCAGTGCCTTTTTTGGTCGTGCCAAATCACCTTGATGATAATTACATGCATGTAACTTTTTCGTGTATGGGTATGGTGTTCTTTCAGAGGTTTGCTTGTTTCATTTAGTTTCATTTTACCTATTAATGTTCCTTGCTTTTCTGTAAATGTGTCAGCAAGTGCTGTATTGAAATGTTGAACATCATTCAGCTGTGATGCCATTTAATGGGTGTGTGAAATTATCATGAAACATTGAATTGTGTCCTGATTCTGATTTCATTCTTTCTTTTTGGAAAATTTTGCTAACATTCTGTTTCTTATGTTCAGGGATGATATTGTATTCAAAGATCCTATCAATACTTTTGTTGGCATTGAAAACTATAAATCGATTTTTTGGGCCCTGCGATTCCATGGTAGGATATTTTTCAGGGCATTGTGGCTTGACATCATTAGTGTGTGGCAGCCTCTGGAAAATGTTATAATGGTTCGATGGACTATCCATGGTGTTCCACGAGTCCCTTGGGAGAGTCGTGGTCGATTTGATGGCACTTCAGAGTACAAACTCGACAGGAATGGAAAGATCTATGAACACCGAGTTGACAACATTGCTCTGAATTCTCCTCCTCCAAAGTTCCGTGTACTGGCTGTAGAGGACTTAATCCAATCCATTGGCTGCCCCTCAACCCCAAAGCCTACCTACTTTGAAATTTCATCCTCGGATAGAACTTAGAAGCTAGAATCGCAAAAGGTCCTGCCAAATTTTGGCATATTTTGTGCTATGATTGAACCGAACCAGGCTGAGGTTACTGAGTTTGATGTTGGCATCTTGTTAGTGTCTGATAACTCGGTTTAGATTGCAATATGTAACTGGAATTGACTTGAGGTACAGGGTGACCTGAGTGCTATAAAATTAGCAAGCGTGCACAGATGCACTGTGTGTAGCATGTTGTGTTTAGTTTTCAACCGTGAACAATATTGTATGAGAGTTGTATAAATTAATAAATATTGTACAGTGGAAGTCTAGTGCAAGTTACATCACTCATTGCTATTATATTTGAAGTAGTGATATTTGAACCCTCATTTTATCTCACCAGTCCTCACTTTTTAATTAAATCCTGATATTTTCAAAATTAGTCTTATTAAAAGAATAAAGGATGAGTTTGCTTTGATAATCCAGATCTTGAAAAGATTCATCTGTAAGTAGCAAACTCAGATAAGAAGCATTGAATCATCAAGCCTTCAAGGCTTTTTGGCCCGGTAATAATGAAGGGTAAACATTTAGTGTGGGACAATCTCTCAAATAAAGTTCGAAGAAATTTTAAATTAGAACATTTAGGAGGCAACGATTCGATATTTGAATCTCTTGGTTTTTATTTGATGAAGGGAATTTTGTAGTGTGTTTATCTATCGATAATTGGAATATGTCAGAATTAGAATAGATTGGAATCGAAATTAAGAATGGAAATCAAAATAAATTATTTACTTCAACGGTAGAAATTGAAATCAGAATGAATTTATTTTATCTTGAAATTGGGATAAATAGTTGCAATAGTAAATTGACTTTAGTTGATTATTAGCATTATTTATTATAATAATTATGATTATTGTTATTATTAATAATAATTACTAATTCTATTATTATTAATAGATAATAATAATAGTAATAATTGTTTTATTACTAATTGAGATAAAAAATATTTTTTAATTTTCACTAATGCCACAAGTACTAATTCACTTTTCATTCTCATTATCTATTCTCATTCTAACCTCCCCTTTGGAGTGAAATTCTTATTCCACATTTCCAAATTTATGAGACCTACTCAAATTTTATTCATATTCCCCTCCTTATTTTGGAAATAAACAAATTAATGAATCTTATTTCTTTATTTTTATTTTTTAATTAATAAACACATCATAAAAGTAGTCCTAAAAATAAAATGGATTAATTAAATAATAGGGGCCGTTGAGTTAAATTGTGAAGATAAAATATCACCAGTCACCACCAGGTCTACGGTCTACGGTCTACCAGTCTAGATTTGCATTGTACAATTTTGTTTTTGTGTATTTTGTCATCCAGTTTTCGAACGACCCCAGCAGTGGGCCGTGATGGGCCTCCAAAATGAAAAAAAGTATTCGCCTTTCTTTGGTGCCCCTTCCCAACTCCACTCCAATGAACGGCTCATCATGACGAAAGATTTTTTTACTCTGTTGTCCGCTTGAGAGCATTGCGCAAGAGGAAAAGGGATCGGATCTCAACACCCATGGATCTTCTTTATCATTGATGCGTGTTGTTGTCACGTACCATCACCGCCACCGCTTCCTTGCTAAAGGCTAAAGGTCCCGTGATTTTGATTACTCCATCTCCATGTCCATTGTCATATGATTTCATGAATCATGACCATCGTGGATGACCTTTCTATTAGATGAATGATCAACATCTTCAAAGAAGAGAAATCTCTGATACAGAATTATTATTCGTTAGAGCCAGCTGGCAAGATGCCGACGTGGATAGCCATAGATTCGATCTGGCAGTTGACGCTTCAGTTGACTAGTAAAGAAAGGGCAATTTGGTGATTATGAATAAAATATTTCAAAATCGACAACAATTGCCGTTTGTCATTTAAAATGAGGAAATGAGGTTTCTGAAACCACCGTCTGTCAACTACCACATTAAAACCCGCCACAATAAAGGTACATTATGCATGTGCTGACTATATTACTAAAGAAAGTCATTTTCCCTTGCTAATAACTCCAGATATTAATTCCCACTTCTCGGAATCGCTTTCACTTCACTCATCATCCTTTCTTAGCCCTCTTTTATTCCTTTCTCTATTATTAGATTAACTATCTCACCAAAACCCAACCTCAAATCTAAATTGTTAATGATAGTAATCTCGTTTGTGAATTATTTTAGTTTTATGATTTGAAACTTTAGGGTTTTGTTTGATCGAGCTGAGAGATGGAAGTGGAGCTACCGAGGCTGGGTAATCGTGCCATGACTTTCGATGAGGTCTCCATGGAGCGTAGCAAAAGCTTCGTCAAAGCTTTGCAGGTTTAGTCTCGTCTATTTATTTGTGTACATTTTGGCCAGATCTGCCATTGGCTTGATTTTTATGCATTCATTGCGTTTCTTGATTTTCAACCTTGTGTGTAATTGATTTTCTTTTCCCTAATAATCTTAACATTGAATATTTTTGTTTTTGTACTTTTTTTCTGTTTTAATCTTTAATTTCTCAGCTATTTAATTAGGACGAGAAAGTTGAAATTGTTTCATTTAAGAGCATTGAAGGTTTGGATGTTTGTATTTATTTCAAAACAATTTAATGGTTAGTGGGGAGCCATAACAACTTTGACTCGGTTGCAAAATCGAATATTACAATAACACTGTTCATTAGGCGGGCTGCTTGTTAGCATGATAAATAGATAAAAAATATTGAAGGTTTTTATGAACAAAGTCTGTCATTGTTAATGGTTCTCCTAACTGATCTTAATTAGTGTCATTTCTGTTGAATGAATCAAAATACTTTGGTTAGTGTTTTATTCTGCATTGAGTGGAATTTTCCAGAGAAGCAAGTTAGTGAGAAGTTAACTGACCCCTTGAATAAAATATTAACTTTATGAGGCCTCTTAAATTTGACTTTTTGAACTAGGATATTAAAAAAAAATTGTCGGGGGAAGCTATCTGATGAAGGAAAATGAAAAAATATACCATGGCCCTTAGAAAATGGCTTGTACTGATATTTGCTGTTGTTTATGAGTGGCCTGTTATTAAATGAACCTGTAAAGATCATATATTCAACATGCTTGGGATCTTTTGATTGGATGCTGTCCTCTCTTTTTATTTGGACTTGACTCTCTTGTAGTATACTCTGTTGAATAATTCCAGCTTGACCAATGTGAACACACTATTTGGATGGAAAAATTTGCTTCCATATAAGTTTAATGATCATGCCATTTTCCTGACAGGAGCTCAAGAACTTAAGACCTCAACTGTATTCAGCTGCAGAATATTGTGAAAAGTCTTATCTTCACAGTGAGCAGAAACAAATGTAAGGCTACTTGATGTAATAATCATCACATGATTTGGTTTTATTGTCAAATTAGTATGAGAGTGAAAAATATCCACCTAGTTGTGTTGTTACAGAGCAAACCCCTTTTTTTTTTTTTAGCTTCACAATTAGAGTTATATACATCAATGTCCTTAACAAGATATTGTGTTGATTCTTTCTACGTGGAAACCTTGAGTTAATCATTTGATTACAAAGCATAGAAAATGAACTGCAATATAAAAATGTAAGATTTAATGAAGTAACTTGGAATGGGAGTGCTGCGATGAGGGTTATACCATTTTTTCAGACATTCATGCTTTTAAGAAGTGTTCCCATGGCTTGTATTCTTCCATTAGTTCTGCATGGTTTTGTGAACTGAACAGTCAGCTTCGGCAATGATTTCCACTGATGTATCTTATTCTTTATGCATGCATCTTTCTATTCTCTCATTGGAAAACTTTTGTGATATTATGCAGGGTACTTGATAACCTAAAAGACTATGCTGTAAGAGCGCTGGTCAATGCTGTTGATCACCTTGGCACTGTGGCTTACAAGTTAACTGACCTTCTTGAGCAGCAAACATCTGATGTCTCAACCATGGAGCTAAGGGTTTCTTGTATGAACCAGGTAAATTTCCCTGAGTGAATATGGTGTTATATGATTAGTAACAAATAAAATCGGCCTGAACTTATTGGATTTGTTGATATTAGAAACTTCTTACATGCCAAACCTACTCAAATAAAGAAGGTCTCCGGCAGCAACAGTTATTGGCGTTCATCCCAAGACATCACAAGCATTACATTTTACCAAGTATGATTAGTTATTTTGGCATTTTTCTAGAACTGCCAAGTGAAATCATAAAATAATTTATATTTTTCATACCTTTCTTATCTTTCTCCTCTTTTGCTTTAACACTCCATGCTAGATTCTGTGAACAAGAAGGTACATTTTAGTCCACGTGTACCAACTGATGCTAGGCAAAATCATTTTTCATCACGTCTTCAACCTACAGGTATAAGGGTTTTGTGAGGGTTACTAGCATCTTTTTCGTCTGACAGGTTTTCTTGTTTAGCTGGGTATGTATCTTATCACTTCTATAAATTCTTTACATTTAGGTATCCCTGCTTCTAAAACTCTTTCCTGGCATTTAGCCTCTGAAACTAAATCCACATCGAAGGGGACTCAGCAGGCTTTGACAAGGTTAGTGTAAAGTTGTTCTTGCATACAAAAAAAAAAAAAACTGCTTTTCTATTTGTATATGGTGTGCGCCCAGTTGCTTTGAGAGCATAAACAAGTCTTTGATAGTTATTTATCTTGCAGCTCTGAAGACCGCAAAACTTCTGGAGTTTTCCATCTGTTGGGTATGTATAAAAGAGAGATACCTTGTACTATCATAATTTAGTACACTTGCTATTTTGCTGATGGTGAATAATACTAGGAAAAGTAATATCTGATATTGGGAACTCTTATTACTGTAGATAATGAAGAGAATAAGCTGACAAAGTCCTCTGCTGTCTCTGCTCAATTATCAAGTGGAGGTCCTGCATCTAGTGCACTTGTGCAATCGTTCGGTGTTGCACGCAGGGTAATGTCAAAATCAACAAGAACCCTGACTTGTCCAGCACTCTTCTAATTGTTTACTTTAGTCAAAACAGGAGTAAATGGAGTTATGCTTAGCGTGATGTTTGTATGAGCTTTTTTGAGTGTGTTAGTGTTTGTTTGGTGATCTTTTGTTCTCCATTTGGTTGGTCAAGGCTTTCTGTATATGTTTCTCATATTCCACATAATGTTTCCATGGAAGTGTCTGAATTATTGTCATGTATAAACTTTTATTGTCGTGATAAATGTTGTCATTCATGTTCCTATTTTTTCCTTTTTAATTGGATTATGCCTGTGAAAATTGTCACTGGTTGGGGCTTATAACAGTTATTCCAACTCAAGTGGGTTATAAGTTCCTGAGTTGGATCCTTAATGTGGGCAGTAATATTGAGCTCAAAACTTAATCCCAAAGTAGATTGAAGGTGATATTTGATTGGCCATAACAAGAGACGCAATCGATATGCACTATTCCATGAGTTAGGAAGTCTACTTTGCTGCTTCAATTTTGATGATCTAAGCAAAATGCTGTTCTTTTTTGGTGGTGCAAAATAGTTTTACATTTCAAGAGCAGAAGAATTTTGAATACTGGAGATATTGCCATGCAGATTTGGTTCCAGATGTGTCTGCACAAGCCATGCAGATTTGGTTCCAGATGTGTCTGCACAAGCCTTGCAGATTTGGTTCCAGATGTGTCTGCACAATCATTATATTGCAACTTGTTGTAGATAGTCTGAAAATAATTATGACTTGGGGGTGTCGGTGGGTTTATATGATCTTGCAAATTTAACTACTGAACTCTATGTAGGGATCTGCTGTGTGCCTGTGCATGTATGAGAGACTATAATTTTTCTTATCTACTATTCAGTTTTGTGCATATTTTATGATCAATTATGCTGTTTTTAAAGTTAAAGATTTCCTATTGAGAGAATTAAGTCAATAGTTATGAGAGATTTTGGATGTCTTCTGCATGTTCTGTACTGCGCGTTTGTTCTCCAATATCTAAATCCCTGTCTAGGCAGGTGAAGGAAAAAAAAACTAGACGAGTAACAATAACATTGTTTTTTGCAGGACGCAATGGAGGGTAACAAAACTTTGGCACCATTTAGATCATTTGACAACCCAAGGCGTGAGATTGTACGTGCCCCTGTTCGCAGCAAAAGTGTGCTATCAGCTTTCTTTGTTAAACAGAAAACGTCTAAGCTGAAGGCTGGTTATGTCTCATGAATACTTATCAAGGCAAGTCAAACATGTCAATTAGGAGAAGTTGCCATCAGTTATCATCTCATATGATTGTTGATAGCGAGCTAGCTAATGTCAATCATCTCATATGATTGTTGATAATGAGCTGGTTTAATCAATTATTGTTTCTTCTACTCCAATCTTTTTCTCTTGGTGGCGTAATAATTGAGCAAATTGTGTATAAACTCCCATAATGAAGATCATTAACATGTCTGCTCACTGTATTGTAGCTCTGGTAAATGATTGTTGAAATCTAGTTGTGTAGATTACCAAACTCTTTCAACTGTCCAACATATATTTGTAATGATTTAGGTGATGTTGATAATGCCAGTGATGAAGCTTGTAAACTATGCACCTCTTTCATTATGCTTATTTTATTTTATTTCCAGATCTCAAGAGGACATGTGAGTACTGATGAGGGCTGGAGATGAACTAGCCACCATAAATATGACTAGAATTGTTTGTTATTTCTGTATCTCAGGCATGTGTTTGCAGTACATATTGCATCTGTACTCACATGGGGACCCAACCAAAATGAAGATTGAAGAACTAGGTTACCTTTAAGATAGATTCTACAGTTCTGGTCTGTATGTATAGAAGAAGATTAGGTTGCATTCTATCACTGAAAATTGAATATCTTATTATTTACAGAAGAATCTGAAATCCTTTTAAGGCCCAATTTGATAGTAAGATGTTGTAGTTTAAAAGTCATAGTTGTTGTAAAATAAAATAAATAGTTGTTGTAAAATAAAATAAATAAAAGTTGCTAGTATGCGATAATTATAAATTATTAATGATAATTATGATAAAAATAATCAAAATATTATAAGTTTTTCACTGTAAAAGCCTGTAATAAGTCAACTTAATTTTAGAGCATCATCAAAACATTGTTCACATTAATAAAAAAAAGTTTTAAAAAATTCTTCAAATGAAAAATTTTAAATTATTAACTACAATAATAAATATTTAACAAATATTTTAAATATTTTAGTGTTAAATTATAACTATCAATTAAAAGTCCGCATTAAAAACAAAAGGGTGCACTATTATTATTATTATTATTATTATTATTATTTTCTTGGGGTGGGGTCGCCATGGAGAAAAGGCAATAAAATAATTATAATTGGGTCGAAGGACTAACGACCTCATCACTGACAACACACCGACAGACCGGACACTGAAGCTGGAATCGCAAACCCGATATTACAGATCCAAATCTGAAAAATCTGAGCAGTCAGCTCACTGATTCAAAATATCATCAATACTCCTTCCTTCGATTCCTTGTATCTTTTCTACTTGGTTAAAATTGCGACAACAATGTCACAGTGGCTGCATCAACGGCCGTTACACAATCCGTTACCAAATCCGTACCCTCTTTCGCCGCGCAATTCAATGACCTTCCAATTCCAAAGACCAATGTTACTAGTTCTCAACCGAACAACTCTTCTAGTGTTACTCTCTCTCTTAGTCGTACTCGGCGTAATCCTCCCCTGGACTGGAACCCCCGGGTTCATGTTCCCAAACGCTACTTCCTCTCTCGCTAAATGGCGTGACTACACGCTGTCCCAAGCGGCGTCGTTTGTGGCTAAGAACGGCACTATTATCGTCTGCGCTGTGAGTCAGCCTTACTTGCCGTTTCTAAACAACTGGTTGATTAGTATTTCGAGACAAAAGCACCAAGATCAAGTGCTGGTTATTGCAGAGGATTACGCCACTCTTTATAAAGTGAACGGGAGATGGCCTGGTCACGCTGTCCTCGTGCCGCCTGCTCCCGATTCACAAACTGCCCATAAGTTTGGCTCTCAGGTTAAACAAACATTTTCATAAACATTTGCTGCTTCTGTTTCCTGATGTTATTTGTATTAGTCAGTAATTGATTACTTACTTTCTTCAAATGATTCTTTGAATGATTTGCGGGTGTGTGTCTAGGGATTCTTCAATTTTACATCTCGGAGGCCTCGTCATCTGCTGCACATATTAGAGCTTGGGTATAACGTTATGTACAATGATGTTGATATGGTTTGGTTGAAAGATCCCTTTCCCTATCTCCAGGGAGATCACGATGTGTACTTCACTGATGACATGGCTGCTGTACGTACACTGTACTCAATGACATTGGAATTAGTGTGAATTTGCTATTTCAATTCTCAAGTGCTTGTGCATTCCCATCAATTGCAGCTTGTTTCATCATTTTGATTCTTGCCTTCTTCCCCCCATTTGGGACCAGGTGAAGCCTCTTGATCATTCGCATGATCTGCCGCCTCCAGGAAAAAAAGGCCGCACTTACATTTGTAGTTGTATGATTTTCCTGCGTCCCACTGATGGTGCAAAGCTAGTCATGAAGAAATGGATTGAGGAGCTTCAGGCTGAACCTTGGTCCAAGGCAAAGAAAGCAAATGATCAGCCTGCATTTAATTGGGCACTGAATAAAACTGCTGGACAGGTGTGTTCTGTGTGCCTTTGTTGCCACTGTCAGAATGAAATTATGATGTTGGTGCTTTGGTTCCTTGTCCTCATTGAAATCATCTTATGAGACTAAATCTATTGACTTTTCATATGATGGTTGAATTGCAGGTGACCTTTGTATGCCTCAGTAATTCTATGATTGATCCTTTTCTTCCTACTAGCAATCAAATATTAACAAATGGTTATGGCTTATTGTGAATTTTGATTCTCGAGGCATACACCTCTCTCACTTTAGGTTGAGATTGGTAGTTTTTTAGTTCAGGGGAATCGTTAGTCAATTTTACTTCTCAAGTTTTTCTGTGATCAAAGAGAACAATTTGGATTAGTTTGTCCTTCTCAATAAAATGAAAAAAAAAAAAAAAAAATACATGAACTTTATCAGATAAGAAATTATTTTTGATGCATGACAGGAAACTGTTCATTCATGATCTTCTTTATCTTTGTCATCTAATGTTGTCTTCTCATGTTCTAATTATTAGCAATGTGTCTAAAACTGTTAGTTTCTTTCTTCTGAATCCGTCTGCTGAGCTTTTGCTTCTAAACTTGCTTTTGCAAAATCAGCTCTCATGTGCCATGGAAACTAGCCATATTGCAATTAGCCTCGTTCTTGATAAAGTATAATATAAACTACAACACTCAGTTGAATGTGTAAATAAAATAAAAATGGCAGAAATTTTGGTTCACGGGTTTGAGTTGGTTGTCATTTTGAATAGGTCTGAGTTGCTCTTTTTAGTGGTTGAAATATGTTCTTTGAAGTCTTTATTCCATCTTTTCCTGCTAGTAGGTAGAATCTCATTCGGCTCATTTTAACTAAGCAAAAATTTATTGGCTGATTTTTGCTTAACATCACAACTTTTGGGACGTTATGTTGTTGGGATTTCTCTGATGGCATTTTAATATCGATCCTTTGCAGGTGGATCTCTACCTGCTACCCCAGTCAGCATTTCCAACTGGGGGATTGTACTTTAAAAACCAGACATGGGTTGAAGAAACTAAAGGAAAGCATGTAATTATCCACAATAATTACATCACAGGTTTTGAGAAAAAGATAAAGAGATTCCGTGATTTTGGTCTCTGGTTGGTTGATGATCATGCTGTCGAGTCCCCCTTAGGCAAGTTGTAACAATCTGGGGAAACATATGATCTCTTTCTGCAGGACCAATAGTCCTTAGTGAACCTTAAATGGAGTTTGACTTGCCAATTGGATCGTCTTGGTGCTCATCAGGGGCGCCATGGAATCAAAGGGCAACATTTCAAGATTCAGCCGCTAAGAAGCTCATTGTTTCATTTGTTTCTGACGGGGTTTGTTTGCACAAAGTCCATGTAATTTATTGGAAATGTTTTGATAGCGCTTGTGCACTTCAGAAATTCTTTCAACATGTAACCCCCATCAGATTGCTGGCGGGTCGCCAACTTTTTGATGGAAATATGCCTCTTGATAAGAATTGTTTTCTATAAAAATATTAATATATCTATAAGATGATAATGAATAAATGTTGTGCCAAATGAATCAATTTTGTCTATTGCTTAGAAGGCAATTAGTCTAACCGTCGGACTACAAACTCAAGTGTTGTTGCAATTTATAAAGTAAATATACTTCAATAGTTTTGACTCCCACAGGCCGCGGTAAATTGAAGAAAACAATTTTCGAGTTTCAGTAAATCTAAAATTTATTATCCAATCGTACAACAAACTTGTAGAGCAAGAAGCATTAAATCAATATTTTTTTTAATTTTTTTATCGGTTTATAAAATTCCAATTTCAGTTGAATATAATTTTTTATAACCGATTAGCTGCACTTCGATTTTAATTTTCTCCCAAATTTGACCGATGCACACACATTGCTTTTTTTTTTTTTTTTTTAAGTTTAACGCACTTGACAACGCAGGTGGAAACAATGAATCAATAATAATTTTTATTTTACTTGTGGGTTTGTCCAAAGTATCGTTCAAAATTTGGCCAACAAGAATTTGATAATTGGCAAAAAGAAAACAGGAATTGACAAAATTAGGAAAGCATATTGTGTTAGCTGGCACTGCAGAATTATATTAATTGGACATGCCTATGGTACAGATTCTGTACCTAACATCTCCCGTCATCCCACCGTCCCATTTTCTATAGTTTAATTTCTCACTCCACATCCAACCACATCCAACGGCTGATGCTGCAGTCTGTAGCTTACAGATTCTGTAAGCTAGTCGAGTCCATATTAATTTATTAGAACTCAGAAATTATAAAATAAAAGGGAATTTTCTAATTTATCATAAAATTTGATAGCCCTTAAAGAGCATCCTTCGAGTTGTCTAAGCTGTTAAATATTTTTATTTATTAAAAGTGTGTTTGACATATTGTATTACATTATACTGTATTAATTATATTGCGTTACGACGTATTGCATTAAAGTACACTGCATTAAATTGTAATGCAATACTATATTTGGTGTAATATGAATTGTAATTATATTAAATGATATTATTTTATATTAATGTTAAAATTAAATTTATATTATTTAAATTTATTAATTTTTTAGAGTTTTATTGTTAATTTTTGGAATTAAGTATTAAATCATTGGGTCTAGATATTAATTTTTATATTATAAAAATTAATAATGTACCATTATTAAATAATAAAATATTCCAATACTATTTTATACTATTAATAATATTATACTATAATGTAATTTATATTTATATATTAATTATTAGAATATAATATAATCATATTATAATATAGTATTATTTAATATGACATTGCAAAAAAAATACTACTATATAATTATATATTATAATATGAATTATATTATATTATAAAACAATATGACATTAAACTATAAATTTATTTTTATTCATTAACGTCGACTGTAGTTTTTTAATTTAAATTTAGTTTTTTAAATAATAAATTATTAAACATAAAATTCATAAATTTATTTTATGTATTTAAAGTGAAAAATTAAAATAAGTTTATGTAATAAAAGTAAAATAATGTATTATCATTTATATTTAGGTTCATTTCCATCTTATATTATTATTATTATTATTATTATTATTAAAATTAATTTTTATTTAAATATAAATATAAATTAATATTTAATAAATATAAATTTTGTTAAATAATGAAAATTAAATAACTATATCTAAATTATGAATTTTATTGTTATGGAATATTGTTTAAACTCTATCTCTCATGGCTCATGAGTTTATTTTTTATACACCTTTTATTTTATTAGCTACCTTTTTTAATATAGTATAATACAATAAAAAATTACAGTTAAACATAAATTAACATAAAATTAATGTTTTAATACAATGCAAACAATATAATACAAGCGATCTATCATCGTAAACCCACACGACCAATCTCACACAATAAAAATAAATAAACAAATATATATATATATATATAAAGTTGGGACTTGAGGAGGTGATGTGGCATCACCATTTTTCATCTTTGTATATTCTCTATTATCTAATAAATAGAGAAAATTTCTTTTAGATTTGGATTTTCATCTTCTCATAATTAATTTGATTGTTATTACACAATAACAATTATGTAAAAGTTTTAATGAGGCACATTTTTTGTAATGAACATCCAAGGGAGAGTGTTATGAGTTTATTAAAATAAATGTGGATGTTCATAACATATATCTCTTAGTTTCCTCACTATCTCTCATTAGCAACATTTAGTTTCCCTATAACTCCCACTATCTCACAAGAAATTATAATTCATAATTTTTCATTAATTTCATGAAGTGATTATGTAACTATAAAAGGAGAGCTCATCTTTTTGTTTTATACACACATAATTGAAATGAATAAAATCACTTTAATAATATATTCTCTCATTTTATTCTTTATCTTGCGTTGTTTCTTTATATGTATTGCTGACTAATAATTTTTTTTTATTTTTTTATAAAGTTGCCTCATCTTAAAAGAAAATTAATTCATATTTTTTATCAGTTTCATCAAGTGTAAAGTAAGAAAAATTAATAATATTAATTTTTTTTTAAAACCGCGTGAAATACAGTTCTATTTTCTAATAAATAAATAAAGCTTAGTAACACATATGACGTAAATATATATATATATATATATATATATATTTCAGCTCCACGTGCTTTAGGCTCACAGCAGAGTTATACTTAGACTGAGAATTAATCAATAGTTTTAAATTTGCTTTAAACAGATAAACATTTATAGCACCCGTCATTATCAACAGTTACAAGGTAAATAAACTCTGCCTAAATAATCATATCATAACAATTCGAATCTTATAATAAAAAAATAAAAAATATAAATATAACGATTAACGTCATAATATTGTTCATCTTACTGTACCTTAAGCTCCTATTGAAAAAGACATGATTATAACCGACAATAATTTTCATTTAGTTTTTTCTTAAAAAATAAACAAAAGCAATCAGACACTTAAAAAGACAACCCACGAGTTAATTTGGAGAATATTAGATTCTTCCACCGAGTTTGTAGGTCGTAAGCAAGCGAGCGAGCAAGCAACGATGGTAGTTGGTAGCACTGGTGTTTCATTTTCAAGATTCACAAAAATCCCGTGGCTCTTCCAAATCCAAATCTTTGGTTTGTGAAATCTGTTAAAATTTTGTTTAGGCCTCTCATTGACAAGTGACAACAAACCCAAGACAGTCACCCGCCACGTCATCTTACTCATTTGTCAAGCTCCATACACTCTCCAATCTCTACATTAATTTACAAAGATTCCGTTTTTGATTGACAGTCTTCCCTGGCCTTCTTGCTTTTCTTGATTTGCATGTTTTGTTTTTGATGGAAATGTAATAAAATGGGTTCTTTGGAGAGTGGGCTTGTGGTTCCATTGAAAAGGGACAATCTTGGCCGGTCCTCGTCGAGAACTGAGAGGCAACACTCGTTCCTGCAAAGAAACAGATCGAGATTCTCACGTTTCTTGTTTTTCAAGAAGCTGGATTATCTACTATGGATTTGCACTGTGGCTGTTTTCTTGTTCTTTGTGGTTATTTTTCAGCTGTTTTTACCTGGGTCAGTGACAGTGATGGATGAATCTCAAGGGTCGTTGCGGGATTTTGATAAAGTCCCTGCAGATTTGATGTTCTTGAAGGAGATGGGTCTGTTGGATTTTGGAGAGGAAGTTACATTTTTGCCTTTAAAGCTTATGGAGAAATTTCAAAGTGAAGATAAAGATGTCAATTTGACTTCTGTTTTCCACAGGAAACTACACCGTTTTGGTTACAGAAAGCCCCAGCTAGCATTGGTCAGTATTTCTTGATTACTAGCTCACGTTTGTTTTTACTGAATTTTTATGTGCTTCATTGGGCTACCGTTTTGCTTGTTTTGACTTGGATTTCTTTTTCAAGGTGTTTCCCGATCTGCTGATTGATCCACAGCAATTGCAAATGGTGACTATTGCAATTGCATTACGAGAGATTGGTTATGCAATTCAGGTAATGACACTAATCTGCAGGCTGCATCTGTTTCAGCTTCTTGTTAAGCTTAACTCGGTTGTTGAATGAAGTCTGTAGCTATGCGTCTTGTATTCTTTACATGGGATATCGTTCATTTAGACCGACTTAGTTAATACTCAATTGCTTCTATCTTGCTCGTCTGTAGCTATGAGTCTTGTATTCTTTACATGGGATATCGTCATTTAGACCGACTTAGTTAATACTCAATTGCTTCTATCTTGCTCTCTGGGATAAATAAATTCCTCTTAACAATTTTTTTTCTGCAGGTGTACTCCCTTGAAGATGGCCGAGCACATGAGGTTTGGAGAAACATAGGAGTTCCAGTTGCCATTCTTCAAACTGGTCGGGAGAAGGCATCTTTTGTCAATTGGCTAAAGTATGTGAATCCTGTTAATAAGTCTGGAATATGTTCTGAAGTTAAGACTTAGATGTTAGCTAGATATCCTTGGAAGAAAACCAATGAGGGTCTTCCACTCCAGTTAGTAGAGGAGCAGTATGTTCAATTGTTGTACTTATAGGAAATGCCTTTGCAATCCTCACCATTAGTTGTATCTTTCTCCCCCAACATTTTTGTGAGTTATCACTGGAAGTTGTATCACTGTTGAAGTCAAGATCTAACCACTTCCAAGAAATCCTTTCATTTTGAAAGTTTGTATATCAGCACCATCTACAGATAATTTGATGTTTTGAGACTTTATACGCTTTACTCAGATATTTTCTTTTATTTGAAAATCCATCTTTTCTGAATGGACCATTAGGACTACTACACATCTTATCTTAATATTGTACAAGTTGTTTAATTGATTACTCTCATTTAGTTTTACCAGGGGGTTGATTCTGCAATAATGCATGATGCTTTTCGTATCTAGTTTGAAATGATTGGCTGTGGTTGGTTTATTGGTTTTAACAATTTTTTGTGATATCTGTTATCTTGCAGCTATGATGGCATACTTGTGAACTCACTTGAAGCAAAGGTTGTCATTTCTAAGTAAGAATATTATTTTGAGCTCCCAAAATTTCATTAAGAATATTATTTTGAACTCCCAAAATTTCAATCTTACTAAGTTCTTGGTTTTCTTCCTCTTTTAAATTACTTTACCGTAACCGTCCATATAAGGATGTCTTGGCTCTAAGACAAAGATTCAGTTTCTTCCATTTATGTTTAAATAGTTATGTTCTTGAATGTTCTTTTCGAACTCCATTAAGTTTTCATTATGCAATTCGATAAAATTTTATGATAAGGTTATTTGAATACTAATGTTAGAGACTCACTTTCTTCGGATCAGATGATACATTGACCTGTCAGAACTTAAGTTGCTTCGTTCTAGGCAGTAGTTGTCATTAAGATATCTGTCAGTTAACATCATTGATTTTACTTGTTACAGTATCATGCAGGAACCTTTCAAATCTCTTCCTCTCGTATGGACCATCCACGAAGGAACACTTGCTACTCGTGCAAGAAACTATGCTTCAAGTGGTCAACTTGAGCTTTTAAATGATTGGAAAAAAGTTTTCAACCGTGCAACTGTGGTTGTTTTCCCAGACTATGTCTTGCCGGTAATAACTGCTCGTGAATGTTTGGTTTTGTGGATGCTGGTTAAATTTCTTAAATGACATATTGGGATATAGTTTTCATGAACAGAGTGAAAGGGATATAAATGATCATTTAGGCAGTTTTATGTCTCTTTGATATTAATCATTGTGTTGTTTGTATAACTGTAGTTACATTAATGCTCATGCTTTTGACTGGTTTCTGAAGTTGGGATGTATTTCCAATCATTTCATTTCTTTGTGCTCTCTACAGATGATGTACTCTGCATTTGATGCCGGAAACTATTATGTTATTCCGGGTTCTCCTGCTAAAGCATGGGAAGCAGATACTAATATGGATTTGTACAACGATACTGTACGTGTCAAGATGGGCTTTAAGCCTGATGATCTTGTCATTGCAATTGTAGGAACTCAATTTATGTACAGGGGGTTATGGCTGGAGCATGCCCTTATTTTGCGTGCTCTTTTACCACTTTTTTCGGAGGTCTCTGTAGAAAATGAATCAAATTCTCCAATCAAGGTTATGATTTTAAGCGGGGATTCAACTAGTAATTATAGTGTGGTCATTGAGGTATGGTTTTATCTACTTATGCTCAAGACTATGGTTCAAGTTAATTGTATATAGTTTTCTCCAATTTTCTATTATATTAACCAAGTTCCAATAATTTCCGGTTACCCTCAGGCCATTGCTCATAACCTTCATTACCCTCTTGGAGTTGTGAAGCACATGGCTGCTGAAGGAGATGTTGACAGTGTTCTTAACACAGCTGATGTTGTGATATATGGATCTTTCCTCGAGGAGCAAACTTTTCCTGAGATTTTGGTGAAAGCTTTGTGCTTCAGGAAACCAATCATAGCCCCAGACCTCTCCAACATCAGAAAATATGTATGGTTTATTTCTTCAGTATTTTATAAAGATTGTCATCGGTTATATTTTCTCTGAAGTAACTAACATTTGAAATTAGAAGCAGATACATGTTAACAGAAAAGGTAGTCATAGGCTCTCCTAGATTTAGAAAAGTGTCAAATAGTCAAATTGTGCCCTTCTTTTTCTTTATTTTATTTTTGTTTTGTTTTTCAGGTGACTCATAATCTGGGCTTAACTTATAAGTTGGGGCATTATGTCCTTTTCTCAATCTCAAACTATTTCTTGTTAATCTTCATGATCTTATGGCATCTTGGATTTCAACTATGAATTGCTTCTCTTTGCTGGCGCTATAGCTTCTCTTGCATTTTCCATTATTTCAATCCTTATGCTGTCACTAATCCATTACGCTTCATATTGGCTTTGGTCATTCTTTGGCATTCTCTTTCTTGATTGCCCACGTAGGCTTTATGGTCTCCCAAAATTTTTGTCCTAACCAAACCTGAAAACATCAAGAGATACTTCCTGCCTTTGGAACTTGACATCTAAAGCGATAACCTGCTTTAAGTGAAAGCATTTCAAATGAATTGGCTGGAAGACACATAACATCTTCCCTGTCATTCTGAACTTACCGCAAATATGGAAGATCAATTTGGTACACATTTAAGAATTAGTTGGTGGAGTAAAATCTTTCCGTGAATTAATTTGTTTGTCTTACAACTACTTTTCTCTGAATCATCTTATGCTTCAAATTTTCGTTTTGTAAGAGAAGGTACTAACTGTGTTGGCAATAACAATTAGGTTGATGACAGGGTGAATGGCTATCTTTTCCCTAAAGAAAATATTAAAGCTCTTACACACATTATATTGCAAGTGATTACAAATGGGAAAATATCACCTTTTGCTCGCAATATTGCCTCAATAGGAAGAGGTTCTGTTAAGAACCTGATGGCTTTGGAAACTATTGAAGGTTATGCTATGCTGCTTGAAAATGTTCTCAAGCTGCCATCAGAAGTTGCATTCCCCAAGTCTATCAAAGAACTTTCTCCCAAATTGAAAGAAGAATGGCAATGGCATCTATTTGAAGCTTTTCTAAATTCAACACATGAAGATAGAACTTCAAGAAGTAACAGATTTTTAAACCAGATTGAGCTGCTGCAGTCGAACCATACTGAAAGAGACAGCTATCTTCCTGTGCCTGAAACTGATGACTCATTTTTATATGACATCTGGAAGGAAGAAAAAGATATTGAGATGCTCAATGTTAGAAAGAGAAGAGAAGAAGAAGAGGTAAGATTGCAGTGGCAGTGATGAGTCTTTAATATTTTGAGGTTGAAAATTTCCTGCTGGACTCTATTACTTGAGCCATTCCTTTGTGAAATTTCACATTCTTAGGAATTTTATGCAGTTAAAAGATAGAATTGATCAATCTCATGGAACATGGGACGAAGTGTATCGAAGTGCCAAAAGGGCTGATCGAACTAAAAATGATTTGCATGAAAGGGATGAAGGGGAGCTAGAAAGGACTGGTCAACCATTGTGCATTTATGAACCTTACCTTGGGGAAGGAACCTGGCCTTTTCTGCACCATAGATCGCTCTATCGTGGAATTGGATTGGTGAGTTAGCAAGCATATTGTGACATCCTTTTATACAATTTTATTTGAATTCTACATGCTTTGAGATTGTAAATTAGAAACTTTTAACTGTCCTTGAATTCGTTTTACGTATACGTGCTTTTGCAATTATTGATTATTACCCATGTTAGTAATACCGAAAGTTTTATGACACAAAAGGTTGTATACTCTTTCCCTTGCAGTTACTGATTATTATTCATGTGAGTTACACATACTTTTGCAATTCTAACTCGTAGCATTTCTTTTGGGCTTGATTTTGTTTTTTATTTTCTTAAACTTGTTACCCTTTATATTCATGAAATAATTTAAAATATGCACTTTTGCCAATCATCTTAACTACACAGACTGTATGATTGCAGTCCTCCAAAGGCCGCAGACCTAGAAGAGATGATGTTGATGCACCCTCCCGTCTGCCACTTCTTAATAACCCTTACTACCGAGATATCCTTGGTGAATATGGAGCCTTTTTTGCAATTGCAAACCGGATTGACCGTTTACACAAGAATGCCTGGATAGGGTTTCAGTCCTGGAGAGCAACAGCCAACAAGGTGTGTTTCCATGTCCTTTTATATCAATGTGAAAGCAGCAGGGTGAAGTTTTGCTGTGTGTGGCCCAAATCTGCTGCCTTGTGGCCGAGAGAAAATAGATCTTTTATTGCCATTACATAGATCAATTGCTGCATCTAAGATTACAGTTTAAAATGCGGTATCTTTGCATTTTGCAGTTCAGAATTCACAAAATACATATATTTGTTAAATCATTCAGTTTCTGAAGCTTGGCCACTATCCTCATTTATGATAATTTGAGATGTTTCTGGAGATTTTGAGAAACAAGTTAAGAGAAGTTTCTGGAGATTAAATCAAGACCTGCTCAAATTATTCTGTCAGGATTGATGACCCCACAACTACCACCTTTTGGGTTTTCTTAGGGCTGGAAGCAGTTACATAATTTTTTTTTTTAATGTGTTCTTGATCTCTTTTTTTTTTCATTCTAATTCTGGGGTTTAAACAGGTATCGTTGTCTAGGATCGCTGAAAATGCTTTGGTAGATGCTATCCAAGCGCGAAGGCATGGCGACGCACTCTACTTTTGGGTTCGGATGGATGTGGATTCGAGAAACCCTTTGCGACAGGATTTTTGGTCATTTTGTGATGCCATAAATGCTGGAAATTGCAAGTAAGAGCTGTAAATATCACAACTGTGTATCAATTTTGTTTCTTTATCTGCTGTCTGGATACTTGACTTGGTTTCTCTATTCTATTAATGGTTTGAAGGGTTACTTTTTCCGAGTCTCTGAAGAGGATGTATGGCATAAAGCATGAGTTGGAATTTCTACCCCTCATGCCTCAAGATGGGGATACATGGTCTGTCGTGCAGAGTTGGGTTTTGCCAACAAGGTCCTTCCTAGAGTTTGTTATGTTTTCAAGGTGCATTTTACCACTTGTGGGCTTCTCTATAATATATGATTTAACCTTTTGCTGGTATCAGAAAATATTCATTATATTCTCAATCTATTATTTGTCTCTTTTGCAGGATGTTTGTGGATGCCTTGGATGCACAAATGTATGATGAGCACCATGAAAGTGGCCGCTGTTATCTGAGTTTATCTAAGGTTACTTGCTTCCACTTGATATCATAAGACTTAAGTTCTGAATGGGAAGTTGTTTTTGCGCCCATCTATCTATCTATCTATCTATATCTATATCTATATGTATATCTATCTATCCATATATATAGATATAGATATATGTTTTCCCTTATTGGGAGACTTTATTATTGTCTAGGATTGAAGTTACCCACCTCTCAAAACCTGTCGTTTTAAGATAAATTCATGTGAATCTTCAGTTTTGTTACTAGAACATTTCTCTCAATCAGTGGGATTATTTTACGTATCTTATGGTCCTTGCAGGACAAACATTGTTACTCACGCCTGCTTGAGCTACTTGTAAATGTCTGGGCTTATCACAGTGCAAGACGGATGGTATATGTGAACCCTGAGACTGGTGCAATGCAAGAGCAACACAAGTTTAAGAGTCGGAGAGGTCAAATGTGGGTCAGATGGTTCTCATACAGCACTTTAAAAAGCATGGATGAGGACATGGCCGAGGAGGCAGATTCTGATCACCCTAGAAGACGGTGGTTATGGCCGTCAACAGGTGAGGTCGTTTGGCAAGGTGTATTTGAGAAAGAAAGGCATCTTCGGAATAAGCTAAAGGAGAAAAGGAAGCAGCAAAGTAAAGACAAACAAACCAGACAAAAGAGAAAGAGACGCCAAAAAGTAATAGGAAAATATGTGAAACCTCCACCAGAAGAGACGGAAAATTCGAACTCAACAACAATATTACATCAATGATTCTAGAGTCCATTTGATTCTTTGGCAGCTGGCATCTTTCAAAGTAGTTTTGATTAGATGATTCTTTTAATTTTTGATTTCTCTCCCCTCTGGTCTAATTTTTGCCAGAAAGGATATGTGTGGGTTTTGTATGCAACTTAACCGCATCCTTCTGGCCATGTCGATGAATGGCAAATGTATACTAGTTTTTTTCATTTCGGATCTGGTGGTACACTTCAGTTGTAATGAAAATGGGCATGAAGGTTTGTAAAGGAGGGAACTCAGAACAAGCATCTGTACAATCAATCTTTCAATGAATGTTTGTTAGGTTTCAAATACCAAAAATTGGTGGTTCAACCAGCTGTCACATTAATTCCTCATTTAACTTCTATTATGTCCTCCCATCTCCATGGTAGGCAAGGCATTAGCATCATTGAAAACATAAATTAATCAATGAATCTGCGGGGAGCGGACAACGAAGTCCCAACAAACATACAAATATTGCTTTTTTCATCGCGATTGGCTGACGGGATATAAACGACAGAATGAAAACTGGGAATATTTAGTAGGAAAAATATCATTAATAGAATTACACAAGGCACAAAATAAGTGCCTCAATCACAATACTGATACACACATCATTTCATCGAGCTATCATCATTCCTACGCAAAAGTTCTAATATTTAGAACATCTTAAGGCTCAACGTTGAGTTAGGACAGCAGCACAGATGATTCTCAATTGAATGATCCTCCTCCCATTATCAAATTCTTGGAGCTGCACCAAAACACAAATAAATTTCACATTGATACACATACACACAAAAGAAAGAAACAGAAAACAACTCAATACAATTACAACTCAGAAGTCACCACAAACTGAGACGATATCGCTCAGCTAATTTGAAGTTTTTGGAAGTCTAATGAACCACTATTTTCAACCAATAACATGATTACAGCTATAGCTTCAGCATACCTCCACCAACTGTTGCCTCTGGCAGCCGCTCAATTGAATACTTGTGCCGGGTTATGTACATGATAGGCACTCCGGGAACCTACCAAAAAACGAACTTTGTTATTTACTGGATTCCAATATCATGAAATGCAGTGCCCAAATACAAGTCAGTTGATCTTACCTTCCGTATCCTTCGCTTCAGATCTCGATCACATGTAGCAACTATGAAGCATTTATGCTGTTTCCAACACCATACATGTTAGTTGCAAGAAACCGATAAAGAAAAATACTGAAGGGCAATGGAGTTCCTTCTTCAAATACAAAATTAAATTGGTTATGATTTGGCTGGAAACCAGTAACAATAACTAAAACGATAATAGACAAGAAGCATGTATTCAATTATTTAAAAATATGACAATGCTAATTTTCTAAGAGACATACTAAGACCTGAAACAACGTAAGCATGTCATTACACCGTAACAAGACCGATGAAATGTTCTTAGCAGGGTCATAACAGTTGAATTACACATTGAAACACCAAAGCATTTGCAGCAGGACTCTTAGCATTGAGCTCATATTTCATCATTAATTAATATTCAAAAACAGTTAGAGCACAAATCTGAAATGCTTTTTCATCAATGGAAAATTTTCTCCTAAAAGACTCGTGATTCCAAAAAATGATGTAATTTTTGGATTCAAGGACACTTAATTTACCCCTACGTATCAACTACAAAACTAATGCATAGCATGTATAATAAGGATCTATTCATACCTGAGTAACTCTTTCAACAAGACAATCATCAGCATAGGTCCCTTTATGAGTACAGGGTAATCTCTCAAAACGAGGATCCTTAGCAATCCTAATATAGGCAGAATACAAATTAATTTTCACTTTTTAAAAATGAAAAAAATCTAATACATGGTTAGTGCACAAGGATTTATGACCAACAATAAAAACAAATGGAAACAAAGCATCCGATAGCTTGGGAACCACCTGACACCATAATGCAAGTGAGAACACCGAACATAAAGTAGCCAGACATGCAGAGTATTAAATTGCTAAGAAAGATACCTCAGAGCTACTCGGTACTTCTGACCTAGCTTCTCAAGCTCTGCCATCACACAATCCGTAATACAAGGAGTGCCTTTAGGTCAAAAGGGGCAGAGAATTAGTATAAACAATAAGATAATACTTTACCGAGAACAAAAGGAAACAATAAAGTACATAATTCAAATATATTTGATTAATAAAACTCACATTTCGCATATAAGCAGTCCATCATTCCCTTCTCCAAATCCAACTATACAAAGTAGAAGACAGAACAGAAAGTTAATTCTCCCAATTAAAGTTAAGGCATGAACATTAGTAAAGCAAAAACTGAGTAAAACAAAATAGAACAAGTTCTGCTTACTTTATTCTGGATGGAGAAATTAATAAAGTTGGTATCCACCAAGACCCGGTAAGGCGGTCCCAAGGCAGTGTTGTGTGTGAAGAAAAGTGCCGAAGAAACATTAGGCCTAATTCAGGTACAATAATTACAATTAGTTATATTATCTTTTATATGCATTAACAAAATCAAATAAATAGCAAATAAAGAGTAAATTCTTATAGGATAAGTAGAGCGGAGGCTTACACATTTCTTGGCATCTTTTCCTTAGTAAGGTCTTTCTTGTTGGGATTCAAAACATCCTCTTTGTAACTGAATACAACAATTTTATAATAATGACAACAAATTAAAAAAAAAAAGTCAATGTAGGATTTACCAATTATAATAGTAACGAAGCATACTGAGTAAAGGTAAAAATGTGGGAAAAAAAAAAGGTCAAATACTTTTTTATAGCTCTTTTGGTGATGATCTTCTTCATGGCGGCAAATTTAGGAGCCTTTTTGGCTTTCCCCATCTCTTTGATTGAAAGCTTACAAATTTATCACTAAGAGCAAGACTTTCAGTTATCTCACCAGAAACCGGCTTCCCTGCTTCTCCAAAAATCGTAAAAATCTAATTGTAAGATTACTAGGGTGAGGTTGAACAAGTAGAAGAGAGTCTCAGAGTCGGCGACGGGCCGTTTTAGAATCTGCGACTGCGAGTGCGATTGAGAGACATGCAGGTGGCTTTTGGATTTTTAACCTAAGCCTGAGCGCAGGGGTTTAGTTTGGGCCGACGAAAATGCCGTTACAGAATTTTTAGGGTTCTATTTACGGTAGATCTTTTGACACCCCTCAAAACTCCTTATAAAACCCCGCCTTTTAAACTGAAATTACCTAAATAACCAAATACAATTTTTTCGGAAACTCATAAACTTGCCGTCTTCAAGTTATGATTCTTTTGTAAATTGCAATGAAATGGAAGGGTACAACAATTAAAATGGAAAATAGAAAAAGGTAATTATAATCATAAAACTAAAAGAGAGCAAGATTTTAATTTATTCATACATAAATGATAAAACAGCCCTCAATAGATAGAAATCCAACGAACTACAAATTCTTTGCCTCTCCCATTTGACTTATAAAATGATAGAGCGATTAAATTAGTATGAGAAAAGCAAGCAAGAATTGCAGGAGAACAAAGTTTATTCCCATGAAGCTTTTAAGGATTACAAATGCTTGCTATACACACACACACACACACACACACACGGTTAAGCAACCAATTCATAGACACTTTGAACTGAGGTCTGAAAGATGTTCTGGAAGAAAAGTCAGTCAATCCATCCCATGTTCCCATGTAACAATAACCACACAAGAATTAGAAAAAGTTGATAAATAATTGCTTAACCAACCAATTTGTAGACATTAATATGATAGTTCAGCACCAGGGATTCAGATTCGACACTCGTTTTCTTGCAACCCGACCGTACTAATTAAATAGTAATTACTGAACCGACCCATGCTGCGAAAATTTATTTCTTCAATTAAAGTTATTACAAGCATAATTTCTTCCTCCCCAGTGCTTTTCTTATTCATGCATTCAAACAAGTGAAACACATCCACAGTAGTAATTCACGCCAAAGCTCTTGCTCTAAATTTATTGCGTGTGATTAAATAATTCATTGATTATTTAAGGTGAAGAAAATCGGCTAATATGTATATGGTTTAAACATTCGGTTTAATAGCTGATCCTGCTATATATAACCCTTGTCGTACTGCCTAGACCGAAGCATCACTCCTCCATATTTTGGGGAAGTCTTAATAAACGATAGAACTTGATCTGCTTTGATTCCAACTGTTCTTAACATAATGACCAGAAATTTGGTAAGGGAGATTGGACCCAAACGTAGTCAAATAAACCAGTTCCTAGTGCCCCACCAAGCTATGCATCGGGGAATGGGCATTGTGGAGCTGCTGTTAATTAAACCTTCTTCTGTTGGCCAAAGTTCGACAGGCCCTGTCATCGCTCAACCTCGCGCAACCATTATCGGTCGGGTCGCGATGGGCAGGTACGTTGATTTGCAGAGGCTGGCCATTACCAAATGTCGATAGGAATGCCATGTTCACAATTGCATAACTGCTAAAATTCCTTCATTTACGCTCTGACCCCAGTACACTGAGATCACACCACCATTAGGGTAAGTGAACAGGGAAGCCTGATGCAATAGGCAGCCAGAACAGGAATTTTCATTGTAAACTGATGTGCCATCATGTGCTAACAGCTTAATATTGTAAAGTGCCTTAGTTACTGTTTGGTAATGGCATTGAGTTGTCCTAGAAAAAAAAAAAAAGAGTTGGTTATAAGAAAAATATTATAATTATTAAATAAAAGTGATTATATAAGGGTAAATATAATTTTTATATGATAAATTTAATAAAAAATAGTAAATATATTATAGGATTTTTATCTTACAATAATAAAATAAAATCAGCTTATTTTTTAAACTTAGCAACTGTTATTTACAAAATATTTTAATGATTATCGACTATAATACTAAACAAGACTTCAATTTTGTACAAGATTTTGCATATTGCTTGTCAGTTTAAACACATACATAATACTGTAATCAAAATTGTATTCTATGCAAACATCACATTATCGTTAAGCTAATTTAACCATCTCTCTAGTGATTTTGACATTATCCCACAAATATATAAAAATATTTTATTAATATTTTATTTTCCAAAAAGATAGTTCTTAACTAACGCACACGAGTGCTGTTCAAAAAAGGGAAAAAAAAATTATTGAAGAATGTTCGCTTAACAGTTTGTTTAAAATTAAGCATTTTATTTAGTTATAATTTTATGAAAATTCGATATCTTTTTTATTGATGGGAGCAAAGTACGCACCTTAATTTCCTCGGAGTATATTTACCAGTTAACTAACACTCAAAATTAGTATTTCAATCGTTATGTTTTAGTTTTAATTAGAGTGAATTATCTAGAGACTGATCTTATTGTCCGACAAGGAGTTTGTTAAATTGTCCACGTTCATTTGACGGCAATAATACTCTATCAACAAGCACGTGGGACTACCGAAAAAGGTCCACGTGGCAAGAAAAATCCAGACACTTCAGTTTTTGAACCCCGCGAAAGACCGCGAAGGCTGAAGATTTTTGCACTTGGATAATATTTGAATATCCCCCTGAGGTTTGGCATTGCTATACTCAAGAGAGAATCTATCTATATATTGACATATTAACCCCTAATTGTATGTAAGTGTTGGGCAGCCATTAAGTAGCTGATGGCAGTCGAGTGAATAGAGCAATTTATTGTTTTTAAATCTTAAAAAGACTGATGCATAATGATTGATTAGATAAAATACTATGAATCCAAAATGTATAGTAATTCAATGCTTTAAAACTGGTGAACGTTGAGGGGCTAATAATTCATTTTCATTTTTAATACCTAGCTTCATTTCTCTCTTTTCAAAACCTAACTTGATAAATGCTTAGCTTCATTTTAAAGTTATAACATCCATTCATTTTAATAATGAATCAAATTACAGTAATGACCGGTATCTGAATAGTCAGTGATTGAAGAGTATATCGAAACTTGAAATTTAAACTAGGTTTTATTATGAAATACCTGGGGATTGAATCTAGAACTTGAAATAGCCACAAGGGCAACAACCATATTTGTTATCTATACAACAACAATATAGTTTATTTGGATTGTCATCTGATTTTGACATCCTCACAACAACTCTTTTGTAGCATTTATATATTTTATTTGGAAATCAAACAAGGTTGCCATTAATCCCATCCTTCCATCCTCTGTATTTTTTGCCTTCGTGGTTGCTTGATCCAATTGATTGCTGCGAATTTATTGAATCCACGACAAGCATAAGGTAGTAATGAAGTATTGTGCCAAAAAAAGAAGTATGATATTGTCTTTCAAATAGAGCTGAGAAGAGTTTATATTATCGTTGTTCTCCAATGATAATATTGGTATTGTTTTAAATTAATTAACTCAAAAAAATTTCATAAGTTTACCGTATTATGTAATTGCACACTATTAAAATACTTGTTTGAAATCTTTTCAACTCAAGTAAGTTTTGTACTTTATGATTGTGCAATATCAAAATCATTTATCATAAAGGTATAATAGCTTTTTCAATACTCTAGCTCATTTGGCGCCAAACATAAAAGACAAATTTACCAAAGAATTTTTTTCAGTGGTTCAAATGTGTAGTGAAGGGTACTTCTGTACATTCACTCAGCTATCTAACGGCAGCCGAACACTAATACCTGTCCTGGGGGTAATATGCTAATATATAGATGGATTCTCTCTAAGTGTAGCAAAGTCAAACTTCAGGGGAGGTATGTGAAAATTACCTTTTTCATCTTCTAAAACTCTCCGATCGGGCATTTTGTAAATATATATATAAGGCAAAATCTAACACAACTGACTCTCGTGGAAGAGAATACAGCTGATTGTATCTAAGCTAGAAGAGGTCATTATAACAGCTCTTATTTGGGTTTGTGGATTGAATTTGCCCCGATAACTGAGTCATCTGGACTGTGGACGTTGTTGGTGGATTCTTCTTTTCTTGTCTACACTATAAATGTAAGTTACTTCTTCTCTTAATTTGCTGTAATGTGTGTTACTTTTTAATTTTTAAGTTCTTGATGAGCACAGGTTTGATAATCATGGACATGTGAGGGCTTTTAATTGCTCACACCGTATATTTGTCTTGATGTTTGTGCATAATTTTGGAGTTTGAGATTCTTTTGCTTGAAATTAACTTTTAAGCTTCTTGTTCTGAATATTGCCCCTTTTTACTTTTTTCAATTCAAATAGTGGGGATATTATTATAATAGAATAATGATTGTAATTGCACATCTCCAAATACCGGCTTGAAATTTTGTAAGTTTTACTATCCATTTTCATACCTTCTTCATTCTGTCAGAATGTATTAGTTCGAGATGATTCACAGGATTTAGTTTTGCATTTTCCTAAGAAAAAAAAGGTAATGATTAGCACCAATCATCTATAACAGTTTTGTTTTCCTCTTCCTTTGCATGATATCATTTGTGATTGGATTGGATGCTTAACAATGCTTCTCCTTTTTGATAATACAGTGTGCTTTTGCTTTTACACTTCGAAGTCATCCAGTGGTTCTTCGAGCTACATTTTAAAACCCTATTAAGAACTACTTGGAGCTGTTTGTTGAAAATGATGCCAGTATACATGGACTCATGCCATCAGCAGAGAAACCAAATGCCTTTTCCTCATTATTATCATCCAAGCCACAATAATGTTCCACCTCATGTGATGATGGATCATTCGAAACCTCCTCTAGTATATGAATCTTGGCCTTATGGCAGCAACTATGGCTACTCAATGTCGTGTCATGGCTGCTGCAACCATTGTAACTTCCCTGGTTGTTATGCATATAGACCTTCCTTCTCTTCTTTCTCACCTGCACCGCCATTTTACTATCGCGGGCATCATCCTCCATTCATTGAGCCATATCCTGTCCATTATGCTCCTCTTCTACACCATGCAATGGAGCAGCAGAGGTATGAGTATGATAAAGATGCTCATAGAGATCATCATTGTTGTGGCTGTCTTAATCACATGAGCAACCAGAGAATTGACAAAGGTGTAAAAATTGAAGAGCAGGAGCCTGATGTGGCAAAGAAGAGTGATTCTGTGGTTCCGCTTCAGTCAAAAAGTTATCCATACCCAATTGCATGGATTTCACTAGCGTACATGAAGAAAAATGATGAGCCCAGAAGGTCTTTTGAATCAGAGGTGGCGGAGCAGGAGAAGGTTCCATGCAACACAAAGTCCAATGAGAATATGGAACCTTCTGAGGGGACGAAGCGAGTGGAATGGCTGGTTTCCACTCGACATGAATAACCTTAAACCTTTGATGCAGGATGAACATGAGAAGAGGAAACAGAATGAACAAAATGAGAATGGAATGAAGCAATTCTCGTATCCTGTTTTCTGGATGCCTTCTAACAGTGAGCAAAGGGAGCCTGAAAAGAAGGCCCAAAGGCAAGGGAAATGCTGGTTGTCACTAGATACGAACAGCCCTAAATTTTTTATGCATGGTGAAGATGATAAAGAAAAGGTGAACCAGCAATTTCCGTACCCCTTTTTTTGGATGCCTTTTCAAACTGAGGAAGGGGAGGTTGAAAAGAAAGATCGAAAGGAGAAGAATGTTGCTTCAATATCAGCCGAAGAATCACCTTCTGACTCTAAGTTCATGCAGGTGAAGCCTCCAGAGAGTGATGAAAGGATGAAAAATTTTGAGCCAAACGAGGATTTTTCTGACGATAAGGCTAAAAGCTCACAAATGATGGAGGGCACTGCTAATAAAAAAACTATTCCTGTAAGGTAAGTGGAAATGTGCAGGGAGGACCACTCTGACAGTGCTGAGAAGGGAGTTGCAGCAGATAATTCCTTCAGAACCAGTAAGATGAGACAGTCCTCATCTCCACCCAAGACATCGAAATTACCTCCTGTTTGTCTGAAACTGGAACCTTTGTCAAAGAAGAAAAATAGTAATGGGAATTCCATATCCCCTAGTCCTCCAGGCCTGAAAAGACAGTCAGACGAATAAGTTCACAAGCCTTCTGCTTCATCAGTATTGAAAGAGAGCACGCCACAGGGTCCCAATCTGCTGATGATTCCTTTAAAAGAAGGGGAGATGGGAACCCAAAGAAAACAGAGAAAAAAGCCTTGGCCGTGGTAGATGGTAAGAACTGTGAAAATAAAAATGAGCATTTGAAGAGTGGTTCTCATATGGAGAACTCCATCAAGTTGTCCACTGATTTGGAAGACGTAACTGGGAAATCATCCACAGCGGGAAATGGAAAAGACACTGATGGATGTGACTTAATTCAAGATAAGAAGGCAACATCTGAGGAAAAAATGGCGGCTGAGGGGGCAACTGAAGAAGATAAACTGAATGATTCAGATGAATCCGTCAATGGTGAATGTATGGCAAAGGAAAAGAACTTTTCAGATGACCAGGCTGCCGTTCTTATTCAGTCAGCCTACCGTGGATTTGAAGTCAGGAAATTAGAGTCACTAAAGAAATTGAAGCAAATGGTTGAGGTCCGTGATCAAGCAGCTGAGATCAGAATGCGTATTCAGGCCCTTGAGTCTTCTTCTGATTTGTTGAAAAATGAGAAGGAAAGAGTACTAATTGGTGAAATGATAATGAGGACCCTACTAAAACTAGACACTATACAGGTATATGTCTACCTAATCTTATTTTGTGTTTAAGATTGCATCAATCGTATTTTAGGTTTTTTATTTCAATGGAGAGTAATCAGATTGGTATAGGTTTTTTAACTAAAATTTAAAGTCCATTAGCTCAGTGGTTGGATCACTATATAGCTTGTGCTGGTATAAGATCTTTGAAATGTACACTTGGAGATATATATGATAAATCTACTCAGAAATTCTAATGTAAGGTCTTCTTAATTTTTTTTTCTCTTTTTTTCTTCCCCCAAGTTAAGGTTTGTAATTATTCTGGTTGTTGTTATTGATTCTTGTTTTTTAGCTCTTGCATCCAAGTCTCAGGGATATTAGGAAAGCTTTGGCAAAAGATCTTGTAACCTTGCAGGAGGAGCTTGATTCCATTGCTAAAGTTGCAGAGGATGATATTTCCAATGATGCGGGAATGCAAGAAGTGCAAAACAAGGTTGGAGGAATTCTTGAAAACTCTCTTAAGACCAGTCATGACAATGTGGTTGATATGAAGGAACCAGATGAGGGTAATCTTTCCTCAATGAGGGATCTTGTAGTGAACTCTCAGGGTTTGGAGACCTCAGAGACTGCTCTTAGTGACACAGAAGTGCAAGGAAAATGTGAAGTGAGAGAATTACCACAGAGAAACAGCATGGAGTCTCAAGTAGGAGAATCTGCATCAGATATGGTACAGGTTGAGGCTACCAATGGAGGGGTTGATGTTTCTCAAGCTGTATTGACGGAGAATCAAGGGAAAGATATTATGCATCCTCAACTTCAGCAGACCAGCTCTGAGGAATTGACTGGGGCACAACTTCAGGACTCATTTGATGAACCAAAAGCTATGAATGAGGCCAAGATCGATGGAGTGAATGGTGGAATTCATGTGGAGGATAATCTAGAAGCACAGGCAACAGAATTACCCCTGATACTGGACGATGAGGAACAACCTCTTCAGGAATTGAAGAATAGCGAATCATCAAGGAAACGGAAGAGTGAGAACGTTGATGGTGAAGTGAAATTGCATGTGTTAGCTGGTTCAACTTTGCCCGCTGATGTTGATAATGTAGATGAAATTGGGAAAACAGCAAGAAATGTGGATTCAGAAATAAATCTAGCAGCTGAACTGCCAATTGGAGCACTTGAAGAAGACCTCAGCTTTGAAAACAAAGGAAGTGAAACCAACTCAGAAACAAATCTGGTAGCTGAATTGCCTGTTGGTGTACTCGAAGGAGACCTAGCTATTGAAAATAAAGAAAGTGAAATAGAAAATCTGGTAGCTGAACTGCCAGTTGGAGTACTTGAAGAAGGCGAAGCCAAAGAAAGTGAAATCGGGAAGGATAAGGGGTCAAGCATTGGAGAAGCTAGGTACAATGGGGTAACCAATATAACAACTGCAACAAAGTCAAAGGTTGTTATGGTGGATGAATTGTCTGGAAATGCAGTACTCGAGATGGAGGAAAACCTACCATTGTCTTCAATAGAAGGGAAAGTGAGGAGTGATGATGAAGTATGCAAAAATGAAGGAAAAGATGGTGGAAGGATTGATGATGATCAGTTGCCCTCCCCTGAATCAGCAGGTATAAGTGTCTCTCCTCAGGCACTTGAGGTAACAAATGAAGATGTGCAGCTGCAAGGAGTAGATGGAAATAAAGAAGGCAGGGTGCTGGAGAAGGAACAACAGTACGGTGAGCCAGAAAGCATGATTGACATAGAGAGCAGAATGGATGAGGCCAGTGGATCTGAAATCACCACAGAGGACACCATTGCTGCTACAACAACTTCCCAGATGTCTGCTGATGAGAAGGACATTGTGATGGAAGAGAATGCAAAGCTGAGGGAAATGATGGAAAAGCTAATGGAAGCTGGGAAAGAGCAATTAACTGTCATATCCCAGTTAACTGGAAGAGTGAAAGATTTAGAGAGAAAGCTATCCAGGAAGAGAAAATTGAGGGGGCCGAGAAGGTACAAAAGGGCAACACAATCCTTCAGGCAGAATTCTGTTCAAGGAATATGATTATGGAATTGATGTTGCAATTGTAAGCCTCATGAGTCAGTTGTGTGTGTTCATGGTTTTACGGGTTGAGTCCACATATGGCAGAGCGTGTAATGTTTATATTGTGTGAAAAAATAAAAAAGTTGTTTTCTCATCATACATTCATACTATGAGGTTCTCGTTTTTGTATTTGGGGTTTGTCTGCTATACTGTCCAATGGATGGTAGTGTATCAATAGAGTACTGCTTTTTCAAGTTAAGGTGTATGAATGAGTGTGTAGTTCCATCCGTTACTCTTCCTTTTGTTAGTGTGGCACTGGCAGTTGTTTACCCCTTGACTGATGGCTGGCATCTTCGAATTCATTCAAGTCTAGTTCTAGATTAGATCAAATCTTAACCGTCCAGAGATAAAAGAACCGCCAAAACGAAGGGTATTTTCGCCATTTGATGTACTTCCGGTTGTGCAGTCTCAACTGCCATCTTCTTTCCCAGAACTCTTTAAAACAGAATAAGGAGGCAAAACGTTAACATCTGCGGTCGTTTCTTTTTCTGCCAGCGACATGATTCGCCCTTATTCTTTCTTTCTTGCTTCCGCTCAAAGCCGTCCGTCTTCCGTCTCTTGATCTTGATCAAATCACAGCCACTCAAAAAGTGAATATTCAAGAAAGAGAGTGGAAGCGAGGGAAATAGCGATGGCGACGCAAATCCTAGAGATCATCTTGATCTCTGCGCAAGGCTTGAAGTCGCCCTCCTCTAAAATGCGTCGGATGCAAACATACGCGCTGGTCTGGATCGATTCTTCGACGAAGCTTTGCACTCGAGTCGACCGAGCCGGCGCCGAGAGTCCAATCTGGAACGAAAAGTTCCTCTTCAAAGTAACTCCAGAATTCCTATCCTCCGAAACGTCCGCGATCTCCGTCGAGATTTACGCCTCCGGTTACCTTCGAGATTACCTCATCGGCACCGTCCGTTTCCTCGTAAGCAACATCTCACTCTCGGTGGCTACCAAGACTCCGTCTTTTACGGCCTTCCAGATTCGTCGCCCTTCAGGAAGGTTCCAGGGAGTGCTTAGCATTGGTTCCATGCTGATCGACGGTTCTGATTTGCCGGCTTTCGATGAGGTCTCTGCGATTGGGTACCGTGACCTAATGGGAGAGAGTAAACGCAAGGAAAGTCTGATGACGAGGAAATCGAAATCAATGGCTGATGAGTTTGATGCGGGTGATGATGAGTCTTGGGAGAATTCTTCTTGTGCTGAGTCTCTGTGTTCTGATGGTGCTGACTCGACGACTTCTTCATCGTCAACAACATCAACGGTGTTGAAGGAGTGGAATGGATCACTTAACTGCTTGGCAAGAATAAATCGTCTGAGGTCAGCATCAGAGAGTATGTTGTGCGGGCTGTTGATGGAAAGGAAGAATCGCTCGAAGCCGTCTGATGAGAATGTAGACGTCTAAATTTGAACGGTTAAGATGGTTTACATGCACAGTGGGCCTGGGCCTGAATCAGCAGTGCATTTCTAAGGTTAAGGTTTCCTCCCCTTATCCCCCCAACCTCCCCCACTCTTTTGTCTCTTGTATTGTATGATTGAGTATTTGTGGCGTTGGCTTTGGCTGTGCATTCGTTTTGCACAATTGCACTTCTGTATCCTGCTTTGCTGAAACGATTTGGATTTTAGTTTGTGTACCGCAGTAGGGGACATTTTGACTAGTTCTTTCAAGTTGTATTGCAAATACCAACCAGTTATAGGAGAAAAGGAAAACCGAAGATTCCTATTCTTGTCTTTGATTGGGGACCCCCTGATAAAGAATTTTTTTTGGTTGCATGGATTGTTATATACTCTGCTTTCATAATAAATTCGTTGCTGCTTTTAGTTGATTAGATTTAGAAGAATATCGACATTAGAATGAACGTGAGTGTTGTAGGTTAGGTCTCTATGTATGCCCTCGCTGGTACGCCTATTGCTACTGGCAATGGATGGGGAGATGGGACAGGCTTTGGATCGCGTTGATGATATACTCGATGGGAAAAGCAGGATGTGGAGGCCAAAACATTGGACATGTCTGATTTGGGCTGTGGTTGGACCGTCGAGCCCACTGCAATATATAGGAAAGGATGTAGATAGCAGCCAGAGTTCACAATTGCTGTGTTTGTCCCCGCTCCCCAGTTAATCGTCTGTTGCGGCTAGAAATATCAAATTGTATAGATCAACCCCATGATGACATCGATTAGAGTTAGATTAGGCCAATGGAAAATGGTTTGGGTTCTGACTTTCCTTGAACGTCTAAAATGTCCATCCAACAGTGAAATCAATATTTTTTTCTTGTTTATAGCGCAATTCTCAAAGGACATTTTGACTGGAGAGTTTATGTGGCCTGCTGGAAAAAATGTCAAAAACCATGGGGGGTTAAAAGTTAAAACTAAAGCCAGGTTCAGGGACAGGCAGGTTTCAAGTAAATTAAATTATAAAAAAAAAGGTAGAAACGTGTAACAGTAGCCACAATCCCCATTGACTGTCTGTTTAGCTTATGGTAAATTATTATAAAAACAGCGTGGGAAGTAGGAACCCAACCGTTGATTTGATTTTGGGGTAACCAAATGCAATTTCATAGGATCGATAAAACTTACAATATCTGATGCATGCCACGGCTCTGGCTCTATGTCGGAAGAAAGAAGTCTCTTCTGTCCCCGATTATAAATCTCCGGATATTGCGCCGTATCGTTGATCTTCTCACAATTTACCATGATAATGACTCTCTTGTGTCACCTCCTACTTTTCCATTTGTGGCCATCAATAGTTGTTGCGATCTGTAACTACAAATTATGAAATTCATTGTTCATCGGTCAGCAAGCGAGTAATAAATAGCCACTCGGCTTTGTGAGGGCACGGGTACGGGTTTGAGGTTTAATTTTCTTTCCCAGGTTTCGTGAATGTAGTTTTTTTTCTTTTTTTTAAATATGAGTGGAGTGTATGTCTTTTGAATACATCCCTTAGATATTAAAAAGAATAAAATTTTAATTGTGATATATAAAATTTATAAATTAATTCAATAAAATTTAGATTGTGTTATATAAATTATATAAATTAATCTCAATAATTATTTGATTATAAATATTAATATAAAAATTTCATAAAATATGAGTTGTAATATAAGTAATATTTTTATATAATTAAAAAAAAGTAATAAATACATGAAGTAGCCTAAAATCAATATTGCACAGTAACTTTTATTATTTTTTTCCCATAAACAGCTGTTACTGTTGTTAGTTTGATAGTGAAACAAACAATACTGCCCAGAACAGTGTAATGGGACAAAAGTCTCAAAACGTGCCTGCTATTTGAAATTTGAGGTCTTGGTGCACATGATGTCCTCTTTGAACCAAATTTTTTTCCCTGGAAAAAAAAAAAAAGAAGGTGAAACGAATAGATATTTCTGCCTCTTTGTGGTTGGTTGGCGAAGAATTTTACGGTCAATTCATTCATTATTATTTATAATGGCCATCTAACAATATTATCGGGAGAGAGACTATTGTTTTGGAAAAATTGGTACTGGTGGACCGACCCATCATATATATTTTCACAACAATTTCTCTAAAATATTTTGTTATTTTCTTTAATAAGCTTTTTATGTCAGTCAGGGCCTTTATATTTTCTCTCTTTTGATCAATTTTTTTATAAGTTCCATTAATAGGAGTATGACACTATCATCATTTTTTTTTTTTTTTGGTTCAACACTGTTAACGCACAACCAGCTCTTTTGAATCATACCCAATTGGAAAGGCAAACTAGTATGTTTAAACCTGGTTTCCTAGTTTTTATTGTGTATACTTGCGGTTTTATTCTCGGCAAAAATACATCTGCTTGCTTTGCCCCCCACCAATTTAAAACTGGAGAATTAGATGCTTGGAAGTGAAGGAAAATCATTAGGGAGTCAGGCAGGCAAATAATTATGTCTTTTGTTTTTAGCCATTTGTCGAATTCCAGGCTACAACTGTCCTCTCTTCCCTTTGTTCATGATCCTCGTCTTGAATGAACGACGGGACCTGTCTATGGTACAGATTCTGTAACAAACATCTCCCGTCATCCCACTATCCGATCTTCTATTGTTTAGTTTCTCACTCCACATCTAACCACATCCAACGGCTGATGCTGCAGTCTGTAGCTTACAGATTCTGTAAGCTAGTCAAGTCCATGAACGACGCTGGTGACTTCTCCAAATAAAATTGTGACCAAACATATACACATCCCTTCCATATATGATGATTATGAAAGAGACCTTATGAGTCTTTTATTTGCACTTTAATATATAAAATATGAATAAATTTTTTTTTTTAATTTAAAAAAAGCAACCTATTATATGTGTGACTGGGATGGAGCGTGTTTTTATTTTTAATATTGTTATACAGGACTGTTAGTGATATTACATTAAATATTATAATTAATATTTATAAACATATTATACAAATGAGACATTCGTTGTGGCGTGTACTCCTCTGAAGCGCGGCCCATATTTTTTAAACACTCTATAATATTCGAGGGGTGTCCACTGTACTCTTTTAAAGCGCGGCCCATATTCTTTAAATCTTCTATAATATTTGAAGGGTGTCCACTTCACTCACATTTCGTGAGGAATAAACTGGTTCCACTCAATTATTTGATAATCAAGGGAGAATTGAAGTTAACTCACATAATACTTTTATGAAAGCTCGAACCCTTACTCCTCAATATTATAAGTGTAAGAGTTCTCTCAGGACCAAAACCCTACCGGTGATTGTGACGGAGCGTGTTGAAACTGAAAGACACGGCTCATGGCTGTGGTGCGCTTCGAAGACCCCACAAACAGCTGCCACCAGTGAATCCAAACACATTTCCCACATGTTTGTCAAAGTTCCTCTCCCCCCAACCAACATTGCTTAAAAAGACTAACTGAGAGCGCATTAGATGAGAGAACTGGGTTCGGCATATTTTCTTCAAGAAATTATAACTATTTTGCCTGACACTGAGTTGGCAAATAATTTCCCTTTGCTGGGCTAACTCTACTGGCTCCACTAACTGTCTATGGTTGTACACCTTTTACTGTCAGCCATGTTTGGTTTTATTGGCCTGACTCACCCAACATGAAAGTTGTTGAACTTACAGAGTCAACTCACTCAACTCAAAATCTCCAATTAGCAAATAACTTTGCCCATTTAAAAACCCCAGAAAATATTTTTTTAAAAAAAAAAATTGTTAACCAAACATTCATCAACGCTCGGAATTTCAAAACGTCGCTTTCAAATGTCTAGTCTCAAGGACCTCCATTTTCTTTCAGATGTGTGTGATGGGGCTTGATTTTCCTTTCTACACATAAAAGAAGACGAAGACAAAGAAAAAGGAATTAATTTTTTTTTTTAAAAAATAAAATATGATGAAAATAAAAAGGCAATGGAAATAAATTAACCATTAGAAGTGAGACATGACTTAACGTGCACAAAGTGGGTTGGCTGGAAAGAGTGTGCTAAAGTGGTGTTGCCACTATCATCAGCCCTAGCTTTTTCACTTCTCTTTTCAGTACATTTTTTATATTAATCACTTTGGAGGCTACACGTTAAAATGTCAATGCCCCATGTATTGTCTCTCTGTTTGTGTATAGACATATCCATATACACAATATATAATTGCGGTCTTTCACGTGTGTGTTGAGCCATTTGTTGATGAGGCTCCACCCACCACGGACCAAGCATTAGTGAAATATTATATTATCATTTTACTATTTGGGTGATTCGTAATGTGTGTTTTTGTTTTGTATTATGCTTCTGGATTTTTTTAGGCTTTCGATATAAATTCCATTGTCTTTGTACTGCTTGTAAGCAGTAGAAATGGCATATATCCAGTCTAGGACATGTTCTAATTCCTTCGCTTGTCTTATCTTTGGGAGGCTTCTTCTTCCCACTTGTATAAAAGAAGATTAAAGAGAAAGAACATACAATCTCTGTCTCTCTCTCTCTCTCTCTCTCTCATTTACTTTTTGTAAATAAGTAGAAATTCCATCCTTTGGTAATTGGTCACATTGATGCTTAGGATTCCTGTAGCTGCACACATGCAACTAATTTGATTGTTAATTAATATATTTTCAATTTCTTAACCTCAAATGCTTTGTTTTTGATGGATTCTGCAGCCTGAGTAGGTTGGTCAAAAACATTGAATTGTATGCAGCAAGTTTGGTCCACCCTTGTGACTTTCACGGGTTTATTCGTAAATAGTATTCCGTCTCAATGACTCAGTACGATGATTGTGAATCCGAATTTTTTTTTTATAAATATTTTTGTTTGAAGGAATTCATTCATAAAATGAACTTTCGGAGTAACAAAAATAATTGTCAAAAAATTCCTCTACCTTGACATCTATGAAGTGAAGAATTGCACTACACGATGCACATGGAAAATCTCAAAATTTTCTCGACTTATCAATTGTTGGAGAAATTTTATAATATATAAGAGGTGTTATGTCTGATATATAATAAGTAAATAATTCTATAACATGTGTATATTTATTTTAAAAAATCATTATGCAAGTGGTGGTTATATTAAATTTAACTACACATGTCTTGCATACATCAATTGGTTATAATACATCAAAGGTATTCTAAAAATTCTCTAGTTTGTTGAAGAACATCACGGATTACTCATCAGAACATCACCTTATGATTCCCATCCTTTTTTATTTTTTAAAATAAAATTTGTTGACATTTTAATTAGAATTAGGCGCCACCTATCAAGACTTGTGCATACTTTGTTCTATCAAGCACAGTCCAAAATTATTTGGGTCATTTTGAGCTAATACTAATCTATTTTGGTCATTTCTAAGAAACGATGGGTCTAATAATTTAATAAACTGTGTGAACATTTAAAATAATTATTTTATATAGCAGAAAAATATAAAGAAGAAGACTTGTACCCATTCAAAATCTACAGATTTTGTAAAGACTTGTGAAAAGAATATAAGATCATAAAATCAATGGACAATGGTCCTCTATACTAAGGCTTTTAGACATTAGATAATGATGAAACAATTTTTAGATGGAAACAAATTCATCTTCATTTGAAAAATATTTATCACTACACTAGTGGTCAATGCAACTTTTTATTTTTAATATTATTTATAATGTGACAAAAACTCAACTCACACATTTATCGGAGACACCTTCCACTAAGGAGCCAATGAAATTTATGTGGTAAAAAAATAAAATTGACTTTTGAACTTTGCAAGATAATGAGAAAACAAATGACGTGTGATGAGGGATTTGGTTAGGTCAGGAAGGCCCGTAAGCCAGAGTGCCGGTTCTGCCAATAGCTCTTAAGGCCCAGTGACTCTCCCTAACTCACTTTCACAGTCCGAAAACCAAAGCAAATTGTGAGAAGAGAGAGCTTTCTTACTCTAAGCGGTAAAGGCATTTTATCAAAAGCAAAGAAAACAAATTTGTGTATTCAAAAAAAAAAAAAAAAAAAACAAATTTGTGAAAAAGTGGAACCAGATCATGGGGCAATTGGAATTAAATGTTTAACAGTTATGGAAACGAAAAAAGGAAGCTAAAAAGGTCAAAAATCGAAAGCGATGATGAGTAAGACCCCATTACTCATTTTCTGTTTTTACATTGTGGCAAAAAATCCCAATGTTTTTCTTCATTTTCCAATTTTGTTTTCTTTTTTCTTCTAATTTAAGTGCTGAATAAAAATAATAAAATGGGAGATGAGTATTGGGTCGGGCGCTTTTATAATATTAAAAAATAAAAATAATGAAAATGAAATGACGGGATAAAAATCTCGTAACAAATAGCCACGCGCTTCAAGCGCCGTCCGTCCTTTTCCTCGTTTTCTCTACCACTCTCTCTAAATACACGCCTATTGAAAAACCGGCTTCTCACTTCATTCCTTGCCTGTCGTTTTTCTTATATGAAAAAAGAGGCCAAGTTAGCTGAAAAAAATTATAAAAAAAAAAAAGAAATTATTTTTCTCTCTTTCAAAGGGATTGCTTTGCTTTGCTTTGCTTGGGCATGTTTATAAGCCAAATCTAGAGTAACCCTCTACATAGGGTATTGATCATTTAAAGCAAATGGCCTACATTTGTTCCGTTTCATTTTTCTTTTATGTGTTTCTAGTTTAATGCTTGATAAACGTTTTACTTGATATTCACTATAAAGTTTCAAATTTTAGGCACCCATTTGGACAGTGACACTGGACTAGGCTTTTGGAAGAGGTATGTGAACTGATGTTCTTGATGAAACCCATTTTTTGAAGTGTTTTTTTTTTTTCCTGTTTTTATAACTTCTTGTTTCTTTCTTTTTCTTTTTCTTTTTTATATTTTTTTAATATGTTTTTGTGTTTTAGTTATGTGGGGTTTTGATGTTTGACTGATAACTAAGCATGGCCTAACCTTAATCTCTACCTACCATTATTGATTATTCAAACTCAAAACCATTTTTAGGGTTTCATGTTAAAACTCTGAATTTTTATTTTTCTGTGAACAAAACAATATTATTATTATTATTGTTGTTGTTGTTATTTTTAAATAACTATCTCGTTTTGGTAAGAAATCTGGTTATATATTTCCCTTTCAAAAAAAAAAAATCTTTCTTTCTTTAATGCTTTTTTAGCCATTTTTGGTAGCAAATTAATAGTAATTTCATATCCTTTATCTGCTTCTCAGATTGGCATTTGTTATTGTCTGATTCCTCTATTTGATATTTTCTCCTTCCAAAATTAGTCGGCAAAATTTTAACAACTGGGTGTGTAATTAAGCTCATGTACTTGTTGTAATGTGTTTCTGGTGTAATAACCTGAGTTTATACAGTTGTGATCTCAGGTATTGTTGCTTACTTGTTCCCATATGATGGTATTTTCTCCTTGCTTTGCATGTAAGCTAAGAATCATTTTAAGATATGTCTTCTCTGATTTTGATTTATGGGATTTTCTTATTTAGTTCTTTTTTTTTGGGGGGGGGGGGGGGTTGATTATTCTGATTTTGTTGTTATTTCTGTTGATTTCAAATTAATTATTTTAAAAATCATAGCAATGGGGATTAGATGTTCTCATTTTTGAGGAATTATAGGTCTCATAATGTGGAGATAAACCTTTGTGCCTGTACGTAATTTGCATTAGAAATTATTTTAATCATGAAAACTTTGAGTCAAATTATTTTAGTATTCCTGTAGTTTGGCCCTTATTTCCAGTTTGATTGTAGAATCTTGATGTTCTAATTGCAGTTTATTGTGTATTTTTCTTATATCTGCTTCTGGCGGTAAAAAGTATAAATCTGAAAACTGATTTATGTTTATATAATGCACTGGATGAGCTTTCTGTAATTTTTGCTGCTGTCCTACAAAATTGAGAGGTGTAAGGTGTTAGCAGGGTTTCAGGATTCTTACATAATTTATTTTACTACTGTTCTTTTTTCCTTTGAATTTTAATATGCCAAGCATGACACTTTTCTCCTGTCTGATGTTATGTGATATGTTGTCAAGGGATTTGACTTACTTTGACTTGGGATATATTCTTTGGTGATGATTATCTGATGCTTTCTTAATTGGTGATGAGAAGTTCTCATCTGTTTTCATGTAGAACTCGATTTTCTTGTTCTTTTTTAATTTGTTAATTTTGTCTGTTGAAGTCTTTTTTAATGTACTTTCTCTAGATTATGGATGGAGAAACATCTTGGATCAACCATTGCATTGATGACATGGCAAGAGGCATTAATGAGTTTGATTCGTTCTTAGAGCTTAGTGATGAAGGCAATAAAGAAGCTTCTACGCTTTCTGTTGACTTAATCCTTCCTGATGACCTGTTGGAACGCATTCTAGCTTATCTCCCAATAGCTAGCATATTTAGAGCAGGCTGCGTGTGCAGAAGATGGCATGAGATTGTCAGTTCAAGAAGGTTTCTGTGGAACTTCTCAAATGTCCTATCACAAAAGCCCTGGTATTTTATGTTTACAAGCTCTGATGAGCCAATTGGTTATGCTTATGATCCCATCCTTCGAAAGTGGTATGGTATTGAACTCCCCTGCATTGAGACATCCAATTGGTTCATTGCTTCATCATATGGTTTGGTTTGCTTCATGGACAATGACAGTAGAAGTGAGTTATATGTCTGCAACCCTATCTCCAAAAGCTGGAAGAAGCTTGAGGAACCACCAGGTTTGAAATTCTCTGATTACAGTGCGCTTTCACTCTCAGTGGACAGAGTATCACATCGCTATACTGTCTCAATTGTGAAGTCTAAGCAAGTCACGGGGAATTTTTTTCAGTGGGAGCTTTCAATCCATATTTATGATTCAGATACAATGATGTGGGTGACCTCCTGGAAAGAGGTGCTGACGGGATGGAGAGCTGGAGATGAGAGTATTATCTGTGATGGGGTTCTGTATTTTCTGATTTATGCAACTGGGGGTGGTGCACCAGAAAATCGTCATGGCCTGATCTCGTTTAATCTTTCTAGCCGATCATCCCATGCTCTGCTGATAAAAAGTTTTATCCCAGTACCTTGTGCTCTGACTTGCGGGCGCCTAATGAACCTGAAAGAGAAGCTGGTAATGGTTGGAGGAATTGGCAAACAAGATCGGCCTGACATAATTAAGGGAATTGGCATCTGGGTTCTGAATGGGAAGGAGTGGCAAGAGGTTGCTAGGATGCCACATAAGTTTTTCCAAGGATTTGGAGAGTTTGATGATGTTTTTGCAAGTAGCGGAACAGATGATCTCATATACATCCAGAGCTATGGAGCTCCATCTCTTCTTGTTTATGATATGAACCTGAAACAATGGAGGTGGTCACATAAATGTCCTGTGACTAAGAGGTTCCCTCTTCAGCTCTTTACTGGGTTTTGCTTTGAACCCAGGCTTGAAATTGCTCCCTAATTTGTTCTTTATTCGATTTATTGTGGTGGTATTGACAAAATTGTCTGGAATTCCCACATTTTTCCTATTGATTTGTTCTGCCCCTATAATCAGCTATCATGAAATCTTGTTCCTTAAAGTTTGTAGAAAATTGGGAGTATGATTCTTTGCATTGGGATTTACCACAAACCACATACATGAATACAAATTTGCAGTGTGATGTCATCTTGTAATGTTATGTGTTTATTAAATTCACATTCGAGCTAATCCAATTTCAAGGTTAGATGTTTATGATCGGTCACCTTCGAGCCCTAAGGGACGAGTGCTAGAAGTCTTTTTCAATCTCTCAACGTCAATATAAGATTTGGGGATGCTGTATTTTCTGTTTCTTTTTAAAGACATTGCCGATTCTGTCATCCCAAAATCAAAATCTTGAGATTGGTAGCTTTCCCTTGCCCTACTTCCAAGTCAAAATTCAAGTGATGGGGAGCCATGCCACCAGTGACTTCATAAATTGGTCTTTTTAGTTTTTACTAACCGCTGCCTGTCTCTCTTCCCCCCCTCCCTCTCTTTTTTTTTTTTACTCACACATCATCCTATTCCTAATACAACCTGTAAGAGCTGGTTTTTGTGCTTTAAAATTGGTTGCCCATAATTTCCACGGTTACATACAACAACACAAGGCACAAGCCTGAATTTCCCATTGATCTTGAAGCTTGAACCGAACCACAGGTTCAGCATGATGTGTGAGCGGCTGGGTCTCTGAAGAGACAAGGTCCAGTGTGTGCTCGCTTGAACCCAATTTTGTTTCGGACTATTCAATTCGGATTCAATAAATCAGAAAAAGGAATTTCTTGCTTATTTTTGTTGTTTTAGCAAATTTTCTTTAGAAATATGGTCAAGAGTGTGCAGAAATATTAACGAAATTTTTGAATTTACTAACAAGATCCAAAAACTGCCATCCAAAGGAAGAGAAAAAGTAACAGAAGAGACCGATCGATTCTTGCTACAAATATAATTGAAGAAAACTTGAGATTTATTAAATCAAAGCCAACTCGACTGTAAATTTCGATTGACGTGACCGGCTAAAGATGACGACGGGTTGTTGGGAGACCCCACGAGAATCTTAACTAAAACTGGCGCTAAAAGAACATCGGCATCTATGCAACGATCAATTTTTGCAAGAGAAAAAGAAACTTACATAAAAGCATAAACATAGTAAAGATCCTCCTCTTTAATAATGAATCTATTTCTATAATTTTTCTTTTTTTAAAGTCTCTTTAATAAAGGAGCCACCAGGCCCACCACAACACAATCCACATTCTCGAAGCGTAAATGACTGTCTCTTTCTGACAGAGCTAAAATCTGCATATGGTTTTAAAATCTGCACTACGTTGTTTTTCATGCTGTTGATTTTTCTTTTTTCTTTTTTTTTTTTATAATTATTTTATCTCCTGTCGATGGTTTTAAAATCAAAACTGCTCTGGTTTTGAAGTCGTTTCTTCAGGCGATCTGGAAAAGTTGATTTGGCTTGTAAATTGTATCAGATCTTGCTCATATCTAATTAGATTTTGTTCATAATTACTAGATTTTTTTTTCCCCTTTTGTCAATTCTTTGCATTGAAGTTTTACTTCTTGGCCCTAATAAGTATTGAATATTGTGATATCAAGTTCCTCATTTGTTTAAAGCATTAATTTTCATTTAATAATAATAAAGTTGGTTGGATTTCTCTAAGCGGATCCACGGCAAAGGGTAAATACAAAAAAAAAAAAAGTCTTTCAGCCATTTGAACAATAAAATAAAATAAAATAAAATGTATTTTGTAAAGAATTCCAGCCCTAATTAGTCCATTCTTCCCGGAAAATTTTTGTGGAGATATAGTATATATAGGGACGGTCAAGGTGAAGCCCAATCGCTTGTTCAAGCCCAGACAACACACACTAGGGCGGTGTTCTTGGAATGTTCACGGGGGTGTATAGCAAGAGCACATTGTATCTAAAGACCACTAATTTAAAAAAAAAAAATGGACGTCTGTAAACCCAACGCAGAAAGGCCCACAAGATGCCCAAAATCGGGGGGCCTGAAAACAAATTCCCGTACACAAGATCATGGGAGATCAGAACAGACTTCAATGTATACAGTATACGTGACCTTAAAATGTGTTTTTCTCAATGCTGTTGATTTCATCATTGTTTTGTCGGGTTAGCTTATATCCATTTACGAATGCTGTTGGGATGTCCCGTGGACCACTCTTGAATATTGATTAAGATGCAACTAATCCTTTTTTTATTTTTACATGGTCCGTTTTTCTGAATCTTGTGGTCCTTATTTTCTCTACAATAATAATAATTATGTCCCTCGTGCTTTTAGGATCAGTTAGTAACGACTACTATACCCACCACATAAAGCGTAGGCAAGTACATACAGGTATTAAACAATGGTAACATGTGATTGTCACTAGAATCACCAGTTTACCTCTTAGATTCAATATATGAAATAATAATAATTAATGTAAAACAACGAAGGTTTGTTTTTTTTTTTTTAGTTCTGTTATATATATATTATTACTGATATTACATCAAATATTACACTTACAATATTTATAATCGTACTAAATAACTGAGACCACCGTTATACATTAATCAACTAAAGCAGCTGTCCAGATACTTTAAACATTTTTTAATATTTAAGGTGTGTTTGCTCCACTTACATTTCGTAAGAGAGATACTGTCTCCACTCAATTAGTTAATAATACATTAAACCACTAACAACACTTACCCATATACTTTAAATCCTCTCTAATATTCGAGTATTCGATGAATGCGTACTCTACTTACATTTCGTATAGGAGAAATTGTCTCTACTTAATTAGTTAATAATTAAGAAAGTACTAAAACTAACCTTTATAATACTCTTATAAAAATTCGAACTCTTACAAAAATTCGAACTCTTACACTTAATATTATAAATACAATATTTTACTCGTTGGATTAAAGGCTCATTTATAGCAACCGAGGTTCGTTGAACATTGAATTTGAGAATAATAATAGTACATGGACCACACAGTCCACAGGTTTGTCTTATTTTTAGAAACTTTGTTGCGACATTTTGCGTAAAGGTTGGTCACAGCTGGAGAGCCGAGCTTAACTGCCTAAGATCACATCAAAAAACGAATTAGCGGACAAAATGCTGCCGGTGGTTTTGTGCTCGTGCTTGGTCCATTTGCCTCGGAGCCGATTGCCTAAGGCTTGATTGACATGATGTGCTTTTAGTTTTAATCACAATTGAGATAAGAGCCAGAGAGGGAACAAAAGACATCATTGTAAATCTAATTATGTTAAATTAAATTTGGAGCAGGCGTATCTTACTTAATATTCTTAAATGAGTTCAGTAAAAGCATGGTCAAAGATTGATTGATGCCCTTTTGATTTTAACGAAGCTAATCGCGTAGGCATAGTAGCTTCGAGGAGGCCTATAATTCAAAGGAATTAATCATGTGGCCTTATTTATAGATTAGATTAGCATCAAAAGAGGAAAAAAGCATGTCGGTCTTTGGTTCATGCATAATTATAATAATGCTATTTTTGGCCTCAGGAAAAAAAAAACAATTCGGTGCTGACTATGAAACTCAAATGGTCAATGCCCACACACAGTGCGAGCAGGAAGAAAGCAGGAGGTCCAGGTTAGCCAATAAGAAAGTGAAAAGAGAGCAAGATGGCTGAAACTCGAAAGAAAGGTAGGTGAACAGCGAAGATGGAAAGAGGAGAAGCAAAAGGAGAGTCGGCGGAGCAGAAAAAGCAGGAATTGAAAATGAAGGTGAAAAAGTTGAAGAAAGGCGGGATTCAGGTGGGGAAGAGATCAGGTCCCTCTACTCCTTCCCCGATATGGAGGCTTGAATTCACATCTTTAAACAGGCCCATTGTTCAAGAATTTCTCGATCCTAATAATATTCCCACAACGACTACTGTGTCTGCTAGAAAACTTTGTGCCACCCTCTGGGAAATTCACCCCCAACCCCACCACCACCATACCTCACTTGCCAAAATGCCAAACCCAAAATCATCACATTTTAACCACAATAGCAGGCCTTTTAATCTTCCAAACTATGTCCGTCACCCCCCTACTTGTTCACCTCATCCTCACCCTCGCCAGGTACTACTCTTATTTTGACACAGACACAAACACACATATATAAAGTTAGTGCTTGCTGGGTTTCTTTTTTTTTTTTTTTTTTTAAGTTTTGGGTACTAATAAGTATTAATGGTTAACGGTTATTTGTTGACGAGAGATTATTATATACTTTCGGTTTTTTTGAACGGAAAGTTTTACTTGCTTTCCTATGATTTACAATTATGTAAGTGGCTCTAGAGTCTTCCCGTTATCTTACTGGCCTCTTTTCTCTGGATCTTTTTAGTAATGCATCGAGTTCATTTTGGTGGTTTGTGTTCCTTCCTTCATTACTCAAAGACTAATGTCAGTTTAATAATCAATTGTTTGAATTTGCCAATTCAATGGTTTTTGTTTGTCAAAACAAGGATAATGGAGTGATATGATGGAGGCTTATTTGGCCGTATGGTGAAAAAGAAGAAAACTGAATCTAAGTAATTCAGAAGTTCGATTTTTTTTTCCCCTTTTTTCCCTTCTAGCTGTGGTGTTTAGAGAAGCGAAAAGACAAGTAAATAAGACATAAAATGTGAACTTGGAGAGGAATTACCAGTATCTATTTCAGTAGTTTGATACTGTTAACTAATCATGACCTGCAATTCTTCCAGCCAGAGAGTGCTAGTGGCTCAAGGAGGCACCTCAGTGCATCATTGATGAAACACCATGAATCAGTCGAAAGGAATGGTCATGCTCTGCAGCCTGTATCTCCTGCCAGTTATGATAACTCAATGGAGGTGAATATCTCTATTCTTCTGTATTTACTTAAATTTTTCTCTAGACTAGATTCTCTGTGGTTTGGTTAAAAGTCATAAATATATGGAAATATAAGTAGTACGTATTGAGTGTATCCAAGCAATGTGCCTGTTATAGGCAAAGACTCTTCCATTGCAAGGTTTTCTTCTTTTTTCTGGACTGGAATCAAATGGGAAAGAGATTATGCAGAGTGCAAAGGAAATTGTTATGTGAGGGAGCATGGCGCTTAGGAATCCATTTGGATATATCTTCTTACTCATCTTTTTCAAATTGGCATCAACATAAGCATGTAACACATGACACCATTTTTTTTTCCCACTGAAATTTGTAAATTATAATCTTCATCTGTTCTACTAAGGAGCCAAACAAGATCTTCCTTAATTTCTATGATTAATTGATTTGTTATATCCATGAATGTCGGAAATTTGAAATCAATATGTTTTGAAATATCACGTTTCAATGTTGCTTTAGTTATGATAAGAGAGGCAAAGATTTTGTCCCGTAGTTCCTGATAAAGTTTCAGTGACTGCCTGTATTAACATTGATCTTGTAATGGATTTGAACTTCACAATTCTATCTGTCAGTTTATTATGCCTTTTTGACGGTCCAATTCAAAAAGCTGGCTTACCTTCTTTATATAAGTTTAATGGATTTAGACGCCTCCTCTGTACAGGTGGCTGCTTACAACCCAGCAGTTACTCCCACCAGTTCTTTGGATTCTCGGGGTAAGCTTGGTAAGCCTAGGTATAACCTTAAAACATCCACGGAGTTACTGACGGTGCTTAATCGAATCTGGAGTCTTGAAGAACAGCATGTATCTGATATAGCCTTGGTGAAAGCTTTAAAAATGGAACTAGATCATTCTCAGACCAAAATAAAGGAGTTGCTGCAAGAGAAGCAAACAGAAAGGCAAGAAGTGAATGATTTGATGAAGCAAGTTGCGGAGGAAAAAATTATCAGGAAAGACAAGGAGCGAAATAGAATCAAAGCTGCCGTTCAGTCATGGAAAGATGAGCTTGAAGATGAGAGGAAGCTACGGAAATGCTCAGAAAGTCTGCATCGGAAGCTAGCTCGAGATCTCTCTGATATGAAATCATCTTTCTCCAATATTCTGAAAGAACTTGAAAGAGAAAGGAAAGCAAGGATTCTACTGGAGAACTTGTGCGATGAGTTCGCCAAGGGAATTAGGGATTATGAAGAAGAGGTGCGATTACTAAGACACAAGCCAGAGATGGATCATGCTCATATGAAAAATGCTGACAGGTTAATCCTCCATATTTCGGAATCTTGGCTTGATGAGCGGATGCAAATGAAGATTGCAGAAACACAAAATAGTCTCTCAGATAAAAATACAATTCTGGACAAGCTACGTCTTGATATAGAGAATTTCCTTCAAGCTAAGCACTTCTCTAAATCAAGGACCGGTGGTAGCTTGTCCACAAATGAGCAAAAGAAAAGTCATTCCTCTCGTCATTCTACAGAGTCATTTCCCTTGAATGAGGCTGTAAGTGCTCCTCGAGACACTGTTAATGAAGAATATTCTACTGATGTCGATTTACAAGTTTTAGAACTAAACAAGAGTGCAAGCAGGAAACAAAGCAGAGGCAGCTCTAAACAGCATGGGGATAGTGCAAGAAAAGGGCATCTTGAAGAATTGGTAAATTCAAATTCAGGAAAGAAAAAGGTTAGGTCAAGGAAAAGGAATAAGGGTCATAACTTGTCCAGTTTACCAGGATGGTTCCATGAACAAGTGACTAGAACCGAGTCCCAGTTTCCAGATTGGGAACGGGGTGAGCTAGAAGGAGAGACTGGGGCTACCGAAGAAAGCAAACACAATGGAGCTGGTGGATTGAAATTAAATCACGTGGTTGATGACTTAATCAGAAATCATTCCTTATCATCAGAAGGCGATAAGGTTCATCCTGAGACTGATTTAAAGGAAGATTCTCATGTTCAGTCCTTATTCACTAGTCATGGAAGTCCAGTGCAGAAGTGGATGTCAAAATTGACGTCCCCAGATTTTGAAAAATCCGAATCTTCTTTGAAAGTACCTAGAGGCTTGAAGGTGAATACCCTGAAGGAGAAATTACTGGAAGCAAGGTTAGAAGCTCAGCACTCTTGTTCAAAACCCTCTAAAAGTTCCTTCTAATGGCAAAGATTTGCTTGTACTTTCGGGATTCGGTGTTACATATGTACATGAGAATTGCACGGATCAAGCTAAATTTAAATCCCACCATGGTGTTTTTCTTTTGGATCATAAATGTAGTTTTATCTGACTCTCTGATTTCCACTTATCATTGATTAATGGAATTACTTCGAACCACCTAAAGATAAGAAACTTCGTAACTGAAGTAATTGTTCCAGGGAAACAAAGACATGTCCAGGGTTGTGCAGACTCTTGAGAGATATTGAATCTTGGTATCTTTTGGTGTGGGAGGTGGCTAAGTTACAGATGCTGCTTCAGCCAACCCCCCAACCTTGCATTTGCATTGCTTTTTCTCTGTAAGTCCGGACACGTGTGCTATTTGCTTTGGGTGTGTGTTACAGATGCTGTAACATAGGAACCTCCTTTTGTGTGATCAAATCCGAGCATCAACAAGCCAAAATCTAGTTTGATGTGAAGTCGCTTTCGACTGTTGGAACCAATAATGTAATGCGTCATAGTGTACTTGCTCTAGCACAATTTGATTAATCAAAAGAAAAGCAAGCATCTGAACATAGTTGCTGACAATGACTATTAGTAGTGATTCCTTCCATATGCATTAAAAATAAAAAAAGTTGGCACTATTAAAGAAAACACTTGTACATGACGAATGACCGACAATCCACCATTAGCTAATAAGATTCAAAGAAAGTGTTTAACCAGGAATTTTGCATTAGTGAACCCTTAAACATAATCAATATCAGGACTGACCGGACATTTTAATCTTTTATGTGACGAAACTGATAAAGAGCGCCACCCACATATTTGCTACAATAATGTCACATTTTCGTTACATTATTGCTGCAAAAAATGGGAGAAAATTTACAGATGGGTTCTCTTTATTAGGTCAAAGAACCTTTAAAATATAGGATGGGCTTTAAGTCTTGGTCCACATTAAAGGAAGGGAAACAATTTTCAAAATCTTTAAGCATCCTAATCGGTGGAAAGAAACCTTCCCTCAGGACTGTTATTATTTTCTAAGTAATAGTGAGAATACTTATGTGACACCAATCCCACTCATCATGTTTAGAAAAGTAAACAAATCAAAGGGTTGAGATAATCCCAACCAACATTAGTAGAAAGAATCACCAACTGGGATTCGGATTCTGAAACTCTCAATTAACCTTTAACTTAAGATCATTGAGATAAGAACAAAATTAGAAGTCCAAGATATATGTCACGCCGTCCAATAATACTCATAAATGTAAAGTTAAAGGGGAAAGATACCCATGACCACTAGTTTCCATGTGGAGTGCAACGTTTCATTAATTTGTAGACAAGAAAATCTAATTCTCAGATTTTGCATAAACATGCATGTTTCTTGTTTCAAATCCAACGCTCCAAATTACATCAAGAGCCCCCACCCACCTTATGAGGCTAGCTATAAAAGGACCATCTTGGTTCCCAAGTCCAGCAACTAATTTTATTCTTTTACTTCATGCATAGCTTTGAAGTTTTAGCATTACAATATTATGTTGGTGCAATGAAGTTTGTTTAGTAGTTTAGAAACTGCAATTAGGGTTTTAATGGAGCTCTCTGAACTCCAAGTCTGAAAGGAGGTGATGGTAGGCCACGGCTGCTAGTCCATGAACACCCGTGGTTGCGCAGACTCAATACTGTGGCGCAGTCTAAGGGTTTGCATGAACTGGGAGACGAGGCTACCTTGATCTTTTTGGTATTGGAGTGAAGGGAGCTCCATTCATGGACATCTCATTATTCTAACTGGCCTTTCCCCTGAAATATTTATATTGTTCTGCGTTATCTTTCTTCCAGGTACTGAAGGGCTCTTATTGGCTCAACAATCAAGTTACTGATATGCACCCACCAGATCAAGAACGCTAGCTTTTTTTCTTTTTTCTTTTTTTTTTAATTCATTTTTAAGTTAATTTACATGTTAATAAACTCTTCATGTACTTGACGATGTGGCATGTTTTCGGTCGTTGGCTTCACTACTCTATTTTGGTAGTAAGAGTATCACTGAAAAGAAATTCTTTTAATTAATTTTTTAAATATTTATTTATTTATTTACGTGACAAATAAAATAATAAAAAATTTCTCTGTACTTTCGCTTATTACTTTATTTATTTGGTTAATTATTCAAATATTGGATTGATGCCTTTTGAAAGTTAATTACGTATAAGTTTTTTTAAAGAAAAAAATTGAGGAATCAAACCAATTGTGAAAAGTAGATGTCATTCAGCAATAACATCGGCATGCAAATCGCCAATTCAGAGAAGAAAATCCCAGCAGATTTTTTTTTTTTTTTTTTTCCAATCTAGATATCAGAATTCAGTGGACTGAAATGCATCTAAAGCCTCTTAGACTATCATAATATATATATATATATATATATATATATATCGCAAATAAGAAAAGAAGTGAAAGGAAGACCAAGCCTAGCTTCTTGTTAATGCATGCCCATGAATTGACTACTCAAAAAGACATATATTTGAGGATAGGGTTTGCATGAGCTTGGAGACGAGGTTAGGTCACCCTTTTGTCTTTTCATTTTTGTGGTGAAGTAAGCTTTATTCTTTTTAATTGCCATCTAACTACATAATTTATTTTACTATCTATGCACTCGTGGTAAGATATTTCAGAAAAAATCTGAAAACTAATTAAATAATTAATTCTATGCTATATGGTTTTATTTGTAGTAACATACACGGCTTTATGCTTGAGCACGAAACCAATGGGCTACTCATATTATTATTAGAGGAGTTGATACTATAGAATTAAGCTTGTGTGATGACAAGAGATTTCAATTTGTATGTCTTTCTTGTTTTACAATGAAATTTATTAATTAATCAATTATTTTTCTTTATTATCTTACATCCTAGAGTTGAAAATGGTTGCATAATCTAGGATCTAACTCTTATTAGATGAAAATGTGTGCGACATTTTATTCAGTGGGTTTAGAATTATTTTTCCACTGTATTAATTTCTAGAGGAGTACATGTTATCCTTTCTTCTTCTTTTTTTTCAATTAAAGTGTTGAATCTCAAGCCATAAATTATACGTAAGTCTTAAAAATGTTACTCCTTACCTTTAGAGGTAGATTTTGATTTCATATTCCAGCCCTCCCCCCCCCCAACCCTTCTCTACATATATATGTATCAATATTGCAAATCGACTTTTTATTAACAAAGAAATCAAGGTATAAAAGTTTGTATTTAGATACTTCAAAAAAATAACTAGTAACATATAGGATTTTACTGATTGATGAGCATTATTTACTACATATATCCTCTCTCTCTCCCCCCTTCTTTAAAAGTGTCTGTGAGTGTGAGATTATATTAAAAACTATCTTTATATCAGGAAAATTAACCATTACCCCTTTTTTTATTATCGTTATGATATTGATTACGTGGGAAGAATATTCTCTTATTAAGTAAGAAAATGATATATTTATTAATAACGCGACAAAAATTATTGTAAAAATTTCATAACAAACATATTGATTGAACATAGTTAAAGAAAAAAGAAAGGCATAATCTAAGCAGCAATACATATCACTAATCGCTACTAACTGATAACACAATTAACATTATTATGATTATTGATCAGTACAGTTATTAACTATTTTATTCATTATTCAATATTATTGACGAGGATTATTTACTATAAATTGTTTTGATATTGTGATATGTGGTTAATAATTACAATAAATGCAATCCTAATGACTGTAACTACTTTGGTTGATTTTTCTTTTGAAATCCTCAGTGTTGTTTAACAACCTTATGAATCAAATTTTTGTCATTTCTATTAAAGTAATGGGTGGGGTTATTTGCACTCTATATTTTACTTTGAACATTTCAATTTTAATAAAAAAATGTTCTTTTAGAAGTACCCTTAATGTGATTTACTAATAAGGATAATTTAATTTAAGTTAGTAAAATATTATTTCTCTTGACACCATTTAATACACCCTCCCAATTCAATAATCCAATTATAATTAATTTAACTTTCTTCAATATCAAATCAAATTCATCATTGTAAAAGAAAATATTAAAGGTTGAATAAAATCCAACAAGCTGTATACTAAAGAAATTGAAAAATAATTTTTGTTTATGCACAAAAATAAGTAAAATTATTTTGAAAAAATAAACCCCTAAAAAAAAAGGAAAATGAAAGTGAAATTAGCTGCACATGTTGCCGTTGCTTGAAGATTGTCAATTACAAATTCAAATTGGACTCTCAAGTCCATAACTCTCTAATAAAAGTAAGAGAAATTTATTCTTTTAAAGAAAAAATATTTTATTTGAAGAGAGGAAGAATGATAATTTGATAAAGAGAGATTTGATATCTTTTTAACAAATAACAATAATAGAATTTTATAGAATGGAACTCTTTTCTTTTAATAAAGAATAAAATTGGATGAGATAATGGTAAGATATAAATAGAGGATTGTTTTGATAATTTTTTATACTTGAAAAAGTGTGCAGAGTAAAAATTAATTTTTAAAATTTATTGAAATAGTGTTCAATGTAAAATAGTGTTCAATGTAAAATATAGAATATAAATAACCTCATCCTAAAGTTTCATTTCACTTAGATTCTGTAAAGAATTACTAACTACTTAATAAATGATATACCATTTGGCATAAAATTTGAAATATCTCTCGACACTTAAAAAAAAAAAAAACGTAGGAGCATAATATATAAGTATTACTTCATTTTCTAAATATGTATATGACTTAAGTGAGTGAAAATCATTTAATTTATTTTAAGAGAATCAATCCCAGCATACCCTTCAGAACATAAAAACCCCTACGCCAAGCTGTATGAGATACTTAATTCCATTTAAAGATGGATTCATATATGGATGCCAAATCCTTGTAAAAGATGTAAAATTAGAAATGCATTAATATTGCTGTTGTTGTTGTTGTTTTTTTTATTTTTAATTTCTATAATATATGCAAAAATGTTGTATAAATAATAAGCTTTGATTCAGCGCAGCAACTTCCACAAGCAAACTAAATCTAGCGTTTGGTGAGAATGGCTTTTGACAACACTCGTTCTGCTCTCTTTGTCTTCTTTGTCGCGCTTATCGCCGTTCTGCTCACTTCAGGTTCGTACATTTAAATTAAAGCCTACAAATCAATTAAGAATGCATCGTTAATCAGTCGTCTCGTGCAACTAAATTTAATTGATGAATGAATGAATGAATTAATTAATTAATTTTAGTATATATCATATATTACGCAATTTCAGCGGCGGGGTATGGAGTCGCAGAAGTGCCTCCGGGCGGCACTTTGCTATACGCTGGGCATTGTAACAACGACTCCGACTGCACGGAGCTTTGCAAGTCCAAGGGAGAGTATATCCCCCGGTACGGCGTCGTATGCAGGAAACATTCTCCGCCTTATCAGTCTGGCCCGCCTAATGATTGTTTTTGTAAAGTATGAGGACAATTTTCATTATAAATCGTTGTTCCCAAGCTGTTAACTTTGTCGGCCTTTAATTAGCATTGTGCTTGACTTCATAATTAAATAAATTATACTTTTAATTACTTCCAGATATCCCTTAATCTCGCTTTGATTCAGACAATCATGCGACTTTTAGATGCATATGATATCGCGTGAATGATCTCATAATTCAAGATTAAGACAGTCTCATTTTCAACTAATAATGCATTGGATCAAAAGGGATTGATTGTTATTTAAATAATTACTTCAGATATATTGTTTATTTTTATAAACGTAATAAAGTGAGTAAGTTTTTTTTTTTTTTTTTTTAATTTTTAGATGGTTGTGTATTTGTTAATTGATGAAATATTGTATATTTATTTATTTAATAGCACTTGGTGGCCAGCGGAACTTTGTTTCAGGTTGGGCGATATTATGGCAAATATATTTTTTTAATTAAAATGAGACGATCGCGCGAGATGGAAGATTTAAGTGCGATAATTGCCAACAAAATCAGTACTCTCCCAAATCACAACTGTAGCAAAGCTGTGATAAATCATCAAGAATTTTGCACCGTTATCATATATATGAAATTTATGAGTAAACACATTTCATGTCTTTTAAGTAACATGAGCGTCTGAAATGAGGGAAATTTACAAAAATAATCATAAAATTTTTGTTATTTTTACAATTAATCCTCTCAACTTTTTTTCTATCAACATTAACCAAACACACGCTTTTCTCCCCAAATTGTCCTTCTTTATAAACCAAAAGCAACTTTCTTTCTCCTCTTTCGTCAAACTAAAGGCAGTTTTTCACTCTTGAATCATCAACCAACGGCGACGACAAAAGACAACGATAATAGTTAAATATGATCATAATCTATCCGGATCCAATACTAATCGGCATCACATAGTGGTACGAGTTATTTTCTGAACTTGCTCGAGAATTTTAGTGAACTGCCAGTCGTGCATGAATCTGGCGACATGTTGCCTGTCGCACCAATCGTTGGTGCGACAGGCAACATGTCGCCAGATTCACCCACGACTTGCAGTTCACTAAAACTCTCGACCAAGTTCAGAAAATAACTCATACCACTATGTATAAATGAAAATAAATAAAATAACTAACCTAGGCTTTATTGAAGACTGTAGATGGTAGATCGGACGCCGATGAGGGATGAAGCCGCCACCGACGAGGGCTGATGTTACCGCCGATGATGGGAGTTTGTTCGGTTTGGGAGAGATGGGTGAAAGAGAGTGTTGGGGGAGAGATGAGAGAGAGGGGTATTTTAGTCTCAAAGGTTCTTTTATGGCTAATGTTGATAGAAATTTGTCTGGGGGGTTAAGATGATAAAAGCCAAAATTTTTATGACTATTGGTGTAAATTTTCCCTGAAATGAAGCAAAGCAATAAGATGAGCCGATAATATTATTGTAATTTTTAACATTCACATCCTCTCCGCCCTGTGGACTCCTCAATATAGTTTCATTCATATAATACAAGAACAAGATACATTAATTAACAAAACTAAAATTTCCCATACCGTCCCCCTCAATAAGCATTATAAATATTAAATTATCCTTCCACTAACGTGAGATCAATCTCTCTCTCTCTCTCTCTTTGTTTCATAAGCATAATGGAAATTTTCTGTCATTCCATATAATGATAGAAGAAACAATAGGAAATTTTCGCCTATCTTCCTTCAACATATTTCGTTTATATAATTAATATACAAATAGCTAGTTTACTGCCCTAGTATTTTCAAAGCATAATTTAATTAGTTAGTCTATTATAGTTTGTGGTAACAAAACGTCAATAGCTTAAATCCAAGAATATTACGTTTAATTTGAAAATAAGAGCAAGGAAACTTAAAATAATAAAAAAACTAAAAAAATTATTACGTACACTTCTCAAGGGATCTTATTAGAATTAGCAATATTTTAGTTATTACTGTATCTTGTTCTGCAAATTGTGGAAGGAAAATCCTTAATCCAATTGTATATATGCTTCAAAACGCAAAGCAAGTAACCTGTCTGAGTTGTTTATTACATCTAAAGGTCTAAAATAGAATTATATATGGATACTGAGTTAAAGGATACATAAATATTTATATAACCGGAAAGGCATCATTCTTTACCTTCTATGATAGGTGTAGAATGATGTATAAAATAATAAGCACGATTCGGGCTTCAGCAATATCATCCCTAAACAAAGAATTTGCCCAAAAATGGCTTTTGCCAACACTGATGCTACGTACTGTCAAAAAATTCTTCTTAATTTGTTGGGATTCTATGCCTTGCTCTCCTTGTCTTTTCAGTTACATGTGGAATTTTTTTTTTTTTTAATACTGTTATACAGGACTGTAGGTATTATAATTAATATTTATAAACAGATTCTACAATTGGGACCTTCATCGTGGCATGTACTCCTCTGAAGCGCTGCCCAAATTCTTCAAACCCTCTCAAATATTCGAGGGCTGTCTACTCTACTCACCTTTTATGAGGAATAGACTGGCTCTACTCAATTATTTGATAATTGAGGAAGGATTGTAAATAAGTCTCATAAATATTTTCATGGAGGCTCGAACCCTTGCACTCATTATTCTAAGTGCAAGGGCTCTCCCACTGGACCAAAGGCCCATTGGTAGCTACATGTGGAATTTACACACAGCAATCTCATGCTCAACTAATAACGCATTCGATCAAAAGAGATGGATATTTAATTAAATTAAAATAATATAAATGGTTGGATTGGATGAATTATAAAGTTCAGCATGTGTTAATTTGATGATGAGTCGTGTACTATCGACGACAGCTGCAGAGTGTGCTTTGCAAGAAGGCAGGAAAGGTGATAAAAAGGGGCGTCAAATGCGCTGAACAGATTTGCTAATGTCAAGTGTCATAATGACATGCCATAAACGTTTATGGAACGGTGACATTTATAAATTCCCCATCAATTTAGATGGCATCTCGTAAAATTTACGGAACATGTATGATATGCTGTTGATAGTTTCAACAAATTCTGACTTCATAATAAAACTCTATATGACTATCATACTGATAACATGTCATATTATTAATTGATTTAATTAGTTAAATAAAATTAATTTCCCTTTAATAATTATTTTGTAGTAATAAGTATTAGTAAATTAGTATAAATATAATTTCACAGCTAACTTGGTTGCTCAGAATTACGTTGAAGCCTTAGATGGACCATCAAATATGGAGCCAAGTAAAAGAAAATCAACGAAGATTAGGGTATTTAATGAAGGAAAAGTCTTTGATGCTCTTAGAGCACTACTTATCAAATAGTAGATACTTTATTGTTCGTCATGTATATACTTTAATTAATCTTAATAATTTGCATATATACATAGTAAATAGTGAATGGTTAAGGAGTAATGTTTTAGGAACACCAAAAATTTTCTCTAATTTAATGCAATTGCATTTGCATGTGAATTTTAGAGGATATTATATTTCCTCCCATTTTATTGTTATTTGGTTATGATCCCCCTCAAAATTATTATTATTACTATATTTTCTACCATTGAAATCCTCGGGCTCGCATTTAAAGATTATAGCATTACAATCTCACACGTCGAGTGTCATAATAACTAGATCACTCCAATAACCCAAATGAATTTGCAGTAAGTTGCTAAAAAAGCCAGTTATGAGTTATTACTTAAATAGATCATGCTATGTTACATAACGTTCAATATAATGTAATGTATATCAACAGAAATATTGCAGTCAACAAATTCAAGCGCGTGTTTGATTTTAGGGTGCAATTACAAGTGTAATGTTAGGTACAATGTAGGATACACTTGGCCTAGTTACAACCCAGATTGTGAAATTTGAAAAGAGGATAAACGGAAAGAAGAAAGATTAATGGGCGTGGGGCTGTGGCGTGGCCTCCGCCTCCATTAGAAATGATATGTGTTTCGACTATTGTCAGACTCAGAGATTTATATTAGGTTAGACAACACTTTACACACTACACAGCTGTCTCGTTTCAAGAGAAAATCTATCCTCACAGATTTCCCCCATTAATGTCAAAATCCTATCCGATTCTCGTCGTCTGTCCACTGGCTTCTGCTAGCTAGCTAGGGCTCATCTCAATCACCGTTCTCGGTTCTCGATATAAAAGCCCTAGTTACTAGCTATATACAAAAGTTCCTTCAGAGACATCAACAGAACTTTCTCCTCTTGTCTTTGTGGGTTTAGGTTTCAGAGTGCAGCGCCTGCTAGTCCACTAGGTTTTGGGTGTTACTGAAATGGAGCTAGCTACCTTTACTCCAAAATGAGGAAGCAGAGAGGGTAATTAACCCGTCAGCTGGTTCGTGGATACCTCTGTGACGTACACTTTAGATATATATATATGCGCATCGTAAGGGTTTGCATGACCTCGGGGACGTGTTTGCCTTCTTCTGTCCTTGTTTGGATTGAAGGGAGCACCTCCACCTCCTGTATGTGTGTTGTGTAACATACACTTGTTCACCGTTTTCTCTATCTCTACAGTGTTCCTCTTTTTTTCTTTTTTTTTTCTTTTCGCTTTCTGTTGAATAATTGTTTCTCTACATTTTATGCGTAATATATGTCGTTGCTTTCATTAATTAATTAAAATTGAGGCTAACTATCCGTTTTTTTACACCTTCCACATTCTGTGATGTCAGATGTGCACGGTCAAATTAAAGTAAGAAATCAAGTCCGTGTTCTTATAGGGTGTGTTTGGTGTGTGGTATTGCATAAGATTAATTGTGGACCCAGCATTAATTTAAACCAATAACATGTTTGGGAGCAATTGAGCCTCATTGGGATTGGGCATCGGGAGGCGTGCTAATGCGGGAACTCCCGCATTAGCTTGTTTTTTTTTTTTTTAAATAACTTTAACTTTTAGTTTTACTTAATAATAATAAAAATTGATAAATATATAATTTTTAATTTATAATATAATATTATTTTTTATTTTTTTATTTTTATATCATAATTTATTAATAAATTTATAATTTAATATGATTAATAATAAATACTTAAAAGTATATAAAATATAATTTAATATTACACTATTTAATTATTGTAATATTAATATATAATATTTAATATTTTTAAATAATATAATATAATAAATAATAAATATTTAAATACGAATGAATTTCAATAATATTAATCTAAAATTAATAATAACATAAATAATAATATAAAATATTAGCACAATTCATTTTATAATTAAATTTCTAAAATATAAGACTTTTATATTTAGTTTTTTTAAGTACTAATAAATATTATTTTATAAATATATAATATAAATTAATCACAAAAAATTAATACAGTATAGTGCAACACCAAACATAATATAATTAAAAATTAATACAGTACAATACAGCACCAAACATAGTACAATATTGTTATAATACAGTGCTAATGTAATACAATATAATACAATATACCAACATAAAAATAATGTAATACAACATAATATAATATAATGTGTCAAACGCACCCATAACTTATAGTGAAGTGAGGGTGTGTTTGGTTGTAGTATTAAATTACTATTTACATTAAGTTAATACTAAATTTATGTTTGGGAAAACATGACAAGGGATTGGGGTGGGAGGCTAATGCGTCAGTTGACGCATTAGCTTTGTTTTTTTTTTTTTTCTTTTGCTTTTAACTTTTGCTTTTTGCTTTATTATTATTATTATAATACTAAAATAATAAATAAATATAGTTTTTAATTTAATATAATATTTTTATTTTATTTGTTTTTACATTATAATTATTAATATAAATTAATAAATAAATAATTTATCATTCAATAATAGTATATTTTTTTATTTTTACATTATAATTTATTAATAAATTTATAATTTATTATAGCTAATAAAAATATTTAAATATGAATAAATTTGAATAATATTAATTTAAAATTAATAATAATATAAATAATAACATAAAATATTAATGCAATTTAAATATATTAATATAATATAAAAACATTAATATAATATAATATTTAATTTAAATTAATTTAAAAAATAATACAGTATAGTATAGCACTAAATATTATATAATATTATTATAATACAGTACTAATATAATACAGTATAATATAATATATCAATATTAAAATAATATAATATAACATAATATAATATAGTAGGTAAAACACACCCTGAATTCCTGTGGTTGCGTGTGTCTTGCTCTTGCAGCTTACAGTGTACGTTGCGATAAAAAAAGAAGATAAATAAGAGGAATTGGCCGGGAAAGCGAAGAAAGAAGTTACTAAGACGAGACTACCAATTTTTGGCTTGTTGCATTACACTCTGAGGTTGCCTGCTTGTCGAACAATTTTTGGCAGAAATTAATTAATTATTTTACCAAGTACTGATAATATCACGGTCTATTAACGATGGTGTGACATGACCTTGACAGAAGGATCTCTCCAAATCGTATTTGAATTTTGCCTTCTTCACTTTGAAAATTTTGTATTTTTCTTTTGCCCCTAGTCGTTATTCAAATTTTTGTACAAGGATAATTTTTTAAAATCTCCCTTGAAATTTTAGATTGTTGCAAGTAAATGGTAAAAATTATTTTATTTGTAAAAAACCTCCTACCGTCAGTTAAAATTTTCATTGATTAATTATTAATTTTAAAAAGATAATATTACCTTAATAATAATTTATAGACCGACACAACTAAAGTACAAGGGCTGAAACTTACGATGCGTAAACCACTGACTTTATTTTTTTGATATTTTTACCCTTTACAATTCCAAATATTTATAATTTCATAAGTAATTAAAATAATTATTTTCACCATGATCAAGTTATTGATATTTCCTTAAAATCTTTTAAAAAAATTACAAACTTAAAAAATATATATAATTGTTTTGCTATAGGACAATTGGCTTGCACGCTAATTTAAGGCTCACAAGCGGCACACACAAACAATTTGCATTTCTTCTTCCCCTCTACTCTTAATGGATTCGGGAAGTTCAAATAACACAAACAACTTTTACTGCCCATCCCCATCATTACCCATTCAAAATGCATTATGACAAATTTCCAACAAGCTCCATAAACAAGAACAAATTTTAAATAGACCTACACATGAATTAGTGAGTTGTCAAATGTAAAAAAATTTAAGAAATACAAACTTTTACTATCAATCCCCATCATTACCCATTCAAAATATATCGTGACCGTTTTCGGGCAAGCGTCATACACAAAATAACAGCGAATTTACCGAGAAACAACAGAAAATTTAATAGAAAAACAGTAGCATATTTTTTTATAAATTTTAAGATTTGTAATTTTAATTTTTTTAAGATTTTAAGGAATTATCAATAACTTGATCATGGTGAAAATAATTGTTTTAATTACTTATGAAATTGTAAATATTTAGAATTGTGAGGGTAAAAATATCAAAAAAATAAAGTCAGTGGTTTACGCATCATAAGTTTCAGCCCTTGTACTTTAGTTGTGTCGATCTATAAATTATTATTGGGGGTAATATTATCTTTTCAAAGTTAACAGTTAGTCAATGGAATTTTTAACTGATGGTACGAGGTTTTTTTACAAATAAATTGATTTTCACCATTTACTTGCAACATGCTTAAATCTCATGAGAGGTTTTTAAAAATTACCCTTTTGTACAAGCATCAGGCAATATTTAGTCCCAAGATAAGGACCTGCGAAAATTATTAATCTATGTTTAGTGATTTTTTTTTTTAATTTAGTTCATTGACAATGTGACAAATCTAGTTTCTTTTCTTAAAATTTGAGCAGATTTAAACTTCTAATCTTTTATTTTAAAAAAAGAGATTTATTATCTCAACCAAATAACAGTTATCAAGAATGCCATTATTGCAACTCAGATAGTGCATGTATGTTTGGTGAATTGATCATTAATAGGAGGCAGAGTCGAATTTATTAATTTCTTAAGGCGCGGAGTCACTTTAATTTTTATGATTTGGTCGCCTGTCGCCTAACCCGTGAAAATAAAATTTAATTATTAATCATAATCAGATTCCTTTCATTAGACTAAGTATTCCATTAATTGTTAATTGTAGCCGTCCATCATTTTGTATTTTTGGGCTCTCCGTCGTTTTCCCTCCAATTAGTGGTCAATGCACTACCAATTAATTAATTAAGCGGCGGTTAGTAATTTTTTTAAAAATCTAAATAAACTAATTATAATATCTCATCAACTAATTAGTAAATATCACATCAATTAGGATAATTTTTTTAAGATAAAAATTTGGGATATATAGTTTTCAAAAAAAAAATTATGCATTAAAATACTAATGCTTTGGCCTTCATAGAAATTAAATAGTTGGGAGATGAATAATTTTAGAGATCCTAATTTATATCCTAATTGATGTAATATTCAAATCTTGGATGATAAAATATTAATTTTACTAATTATGAAATTTATTATCTAATAATTAAGTGAATCATGTAGTTGAGATCCAAATATTAGAATTTTAATTACTATTTGTGAGCTTTATCAACATATATTTTGAATTAATATTGTACTTTATAAATCCTAGTTAAAGTATTCAAAATTACAAGAAAAATAATATTTCATTTACAAATTTATCACCATGTTGATAAAGGTAAATGATTGTAACAAGTAACAACTCACAAGTTCTAAAAAAAATGACGAAAAGAAAAAAATTAAAATTGTGTAAAATTTTGAACCATGCAGCTGCATACAGTTAAAAATTTGGATTGAATATAATGTGATGGTGTTTTTTTTTTCACAGAATATAACATGTTCGTTTAAAAAAAATAAATGAGAATAAACTTAATATAACAATAAGTTATTATTTTTCTATACCTCATATTGGGAAATATGCCTTCACATAATAAAAATGATATGTATAGTAAAAAATATATATGTTTCGTTACATTAAATGTTTTGAATACAGTAAAAGAATTTTCTAAAACTATTTGAGATAATAGTTTATTCTTTAGAATTAGTTATTAAATCATTAGATAATATATACAAAATTTACATTCAGAGAAAAACATTAAAAAAAATATAAACTTTTAGATTTTGAAGATAACTTGCATATTTCAAATGCTATATAAATATAGGTACTAATTTTTTTAAAACTATATCCATCTATTTTATTAATTTTTATACATTGAATTTGACATTAATTATTAATGTCATGAATCCTTTATCTCTATGTTATTTGTATTAAGAATAATTTCAAATAATAAATTTTTAATAATATCTCTTTTAAATTATAACCTCTTTCATAATAAAATTAATTGATCTTATCATTAGGACTAAAAAAAAAAAATCAGTTGAATCTCTCCACTCCGTTATCCACGTCGGCACTAACAAAATAAAAGGAAAAGAACGAGAAAGAAATACAACAAAAATTCAAAGGCCGCCTTAAAGGATTAAAACATAAAAAATAAAAATAAAAACTTGTCAAACAATATACGGTTGGCCATACTCCAACACACACGATCACGCATGTGGACCAAAACAAAACAAAACAAAACAAATGAAGGAACCAAATTTACCAAACAAAACGAAACCAGCACGCACAACCTAACATATTCTATATATATGAACCAGGGCAGGCGACGGTGGGGGGGACGTGGGCTTCGGTTTTTCATTCATTCATTTCATTTTTCATTAATCATTCTATGCTTTCTTTCTAGCCATTTGCTCTTTGCGATTATAGATAACGCCGCCAGCTCACTATTTTAGGGTTTCAAGTTCGTAACATTTGTGCATTTTTTTTTTCCGATCCTCTGTTTCTTTGAGAAAGAGATTGAGTCAAGGGAGAGAGAGAGTGGGGGGTTTTCATAATGAGAGACGTGAACACGGATCTATTTGACCCGAGAACAGAAATGGATTCGGATATCTCGCGTATTGCTTCTTCCTCCGATGGAGATTTTGGGTTCGCTTTTAATGATAGTAATTTCTCAGACCGGCTTCTTCGGATCGAGATCATGGGTGACCCTCCGGAGAGCAGGTCCGACGGAGAGGGGTGCACTAGTATCGCCGATTGGGCTAGGGACCGTAAGAGGCGAAGAGCAGACACCCAGAAGGACAACGGTCAGTTTTTTTTTTAATTTCTTGAAATTTTTTTCCAATTTTCCTGTATGGTTACTGTTTGTTTGGCTAGATATTTGTGGATAAAGATAGAAAGGAGGGTGGTTTTGGCCAATTGAAAGTTTGCATCTTTGTTTTGCAGCTGTGAGAAAGCTGAGGAAAGTGAATATTGAGATTTGAGCTGTAATTTGTTTATCAAAATTTGATTTTGTTGTGCCTGAAAAATGAGGAGTACGTAATGCAGTCTAAATTTTGAGTTTTGTTGTTTGGTCTCGTAAAAGCTGGTATAATTCATGGAAGCATATAACCCCCAGTGTCCAATCAATGTCATTTTGAATGAAGAATTCTAGTTGAAGCTTTGATTTGATTTTCTTTTGTTCTAAAATATTGTTGGGGCGGGGGATTTGTGCTGTTCATCATATAAAGCTGAGTTAATGTAGCAAATACTTTGTGGATGATTGGCTGCAAAAAATGAGTTCTCATATGTTATATTAGCCTATTTTCTGTTGTGGGAAAAAGATTTAATCTGCCTACGAGTCTTTTTAGGGCTTGGAAAATGTGTAAGAATAAAGATTGTATTACTTTTTTATTAGTGAATGTTTGAGCCTATTCATAAGCATGGGGGCCTTTCCTTGCTTCCCTGGCATATGATATGGTTTGATGTTGATTGGCATTTACAACTAATTTTCAGGTTTGGATCTCTCTGCTTGCCCTGAGGAGCAGATTTTAAACCAGCCCGATATGGATGATTGTGTGGGCTGTGAAAACCAAGATGAGGAAGTGGAGGCAATGATTGAAGGGTCACCCTCAGGTAGTGAAAAGGTTTTCTATGAATTTACATTTTCCTTTTGGTGTTTCTTTAAAGTATACAGATCTTTTCGTTCTGTCAAATTAGTAATGAGTAAGTGTCCTGTATGACCTTTCTTTTTTTTTAATAGATTGTGTACTTATTGGGAAGATAAGATATAGTAATATTATTTTTTCTCCCGCGCCCCAGGGGGGGGGGGGGGGGTGGTGGTTTGTGCACGTGTTAGTCTTTAGTTTAAGACTGAACAATGTCATAATGTGCCCATGAGGTTTCTGGATTCGATAAGGCATTATATGTCCAATACAACACTTGGTAGATTATTTTTGTTTAATGGGTTGTTTGATGAAGAACTCGTGTAATCTTTAGAGTAAATGAATATGTTTCTTTCTATAACTCTTTGGCTATCTGTTTTGGATTTGTCCATGGTCGTTCTACTCTGAATGTTGTGACTCTTGCAGGTGATGAAGCTGCAAATGGAAATGAGTCAAGCTGGAGCATGGATTGTTCTACAGTTGTGAGAGTTAAAACATTACACATAAGCTCTCCAATCTTAGCGGCAAAAAGTCCATTTTTCTACAAAGTAGGGTTATGATTTTGCTCTGTGGTGTTTTTAAAATTTTGGTGCAATCACTAATAGATGTTTTCTATCACATGATTCTGAATCTTTTTTGTTTATCTGTTGTAGCTATTCTCAAATGGGATGAAGGAGTCAGAACAACGACATGTAGCGCTGCGTATCAATGCATCTGGTATGGTCAATTTTTATTGGCTGTTATTTGATAAATAATTATTCTTTATCTTTGTAAGATTTCTTGCTTGAGGTCCTTTGCTTATTATTGGATAATTAAATTTACCAGTGCTACTTTTAATAAGTTCTTTCTTTTCTTGAGCAGAGGAAGCTGCCCTCATGGAACTTCTGAATTTTATGTACAGCAATACTTTATCGACTACTGCAGCTCCTGCATTGCTTGATGTGCTTATGGCTGCGGACAAGTTTGAGGTTGCTTCATGCATGCGATACTGCAGCCGTCTATTGAGGAATATGCCCATGACTCCAGAGTCTGCATTGCTTTATCTGGAGCTTCCCTCCAGTGTCCTGATGGGTGAAGCAGTCCAGCCATTGACCGATGCTGCGAGACAGTACCTTGCATCTCGATATAAGGACATGACCAAGTAGGTTCTTGCTTGTATGGGATTGTATTCTTGACTGTTCTACTGGATTCCTTATTTAGAAGGTTTAAATGCTTGTGAGACTTTAACGCTTCTAATATTTGGGAAGCTTATGCATGAGGTTTTCATTTTTACCAGGTTCCAAGATGAGGTAATGGCCTTGCCCCTTGCTGGAGTTGAGGCAATATTGTCTAGTGATGATCTTCAAATTGCTTCTGAAGATGCTGTATATGATTTTGTGTTAAAGTGGGCCAGAGCCCAGTACCCGAGAGTGGAGGAGCGACGTGAGGTTTTGGGCTCACGTCTTGCACGCTTCATTCGCTTTCCTCACATGACCTGCCGGAAGCTAAAGAAGGTTTTAACCTGTAATGACTTTGATCATGATGTTGCGTCCAAGTTAGTGCTTGAAGCTCTGTTCTTTAAGGCTGAAGCCCCACATCGACAACGAACCTTGGCGGCAGAGGAGTCGGTCACCTTGAATCGACGCTTTGTTGAACGTGCATACAAGTATCGGCCCGTCAAAGTAGTAGAATTTGAGCGTCCTCGGCAACAATGTGTGGTTTACCTGGACTTGAAGCGGGAGGAGTGTGAAAATTTGTTCCCATCTGGACGCGTCTACTCTCAAGCATTTCACTTGGGTGGGCAAGGGTTCTTCCTCTCTGCACACTGCAACATGGACCAGCAGAGCTCTTTCCATTGTTTTGGGTTGTTCTTGGGGATGCAGGAAAAGGGGTCAGTGAGTTTTGCTGTGGATTACGAGTTTGCAGCCAGGTCAAAGCCTACTGAGGAGTTTGTTAGCAAATACAAAGGCAACTACACATTCACTGGAGGCAAGGCAGTTGGATACCGAAACTTATTTGCCATACCATGGACATCCTTCATGGCGGATGATAGTCTTTACTTCATCAATGGTATCCTCCACCTCAGGGCTGAGCTTACTATCAGGCACTGACTCTTGCATCATTAGAGTCTTTCTTGTTGAGGCTTCCAATTGATTTAAAACTTTTGGTAGCACTAACCTCTTTTGTTTCTCTCATGTTGAATGTAATAAGTAGGCATTCAGCGCTATAGATACTTGTGTTCAGAGGTTCATATACAATTAGAATTTGCTTTGTGTCATGTTATTATTACTGGGATGAGTTGTGTTTGGGAAATGGAAACTGAGAGGGAGAATATGTAAAATGTGGTTGGTTCCTGGAACGATGAGTTTGTATTCTGACAGGTTTCAGCTGAAGAATGCAGCTCTTTTAGAACTCTATTTTGTCAAACTTGCATTTGTGTGCTTACTGCTTAGTAGGTACCTCTGCCTCGATGACAATATTTGACCGTTAGAAGACTGTATTTTGGTCTCATGCGTTCTGAATGTCTCTTCCCATATTTTTAAATACCGGAGCGGGCTTTTTGGACTCAGGTCTTGTCCGAGCTTTGACGGGGAATTTGTTTTGAGATTTGGATTATGGTTGGGACCTGGTCAGATTTGGCTAATACCATGAGGGTATTAGAATGGTGTTATGGAGCGGGGAGATCTAAGACATGATTTTGAAGTCTATAGACCAATTGGTGGTATAGGGTGTCAATTTTGGCAGAAGAAATCTGACCTTAGACTTTTAAGGTTGTGGGCAAATTGGGGTCTTGGAGAGAAAGGTTGAAGTTTGGGTAGAAGGTGAGTAAGGCACTTCTTGCATAAATAAATAAAATTAAAAAATTAGAAAAAAAAATCCTGATGGCTGGTTATCCACCGACCGTGCATGCTTAGGGTCTAAATTTAAAATGGTCTTGTAGGATTTATTAATGTGCAAATCTACCAAAAGTTTGGCATGATTCCGGTGCTTGACTTGTCCTACTTTATGATGGGACCATCAATTAGCAACGCACATGTACAGCACACAAGCAAAAATAAAAGTGTAATCTTTTGACACCCATCAAAAGGTAAACCCTATCTTACATGCATGTAAGATACATTCCACTCACATGAATAGTGTATGTGTGGGACCCACATATCATTCATGTGAGAGGAATGTATCTTACATGCATGTAAGATAGAAGGACCCCCCATCAAAATTCTTTATAAAATTTATTTTTAAATAATTTAAATAACGTAACACATATTAATTTTTTTTATCTTAAATAAAAATTTAATTAAACATTTAAATAAATTATTTTTAATTAAATTTTTTACATCCACCCCATCTCATAATTTATATTTATATCTTAAATTTTAATTAAAACTTTTTAAATATGAAATTTTTCTGTGTAATTTTAAAAAATAATTTTTTGAGTAAAATTTTGCGGGACAATAGTTAGTTGTAATATATGAATTTATATTTTATCAATTAAATTAAGGATATTTTAAAAAATAATATTAAAAAAGTGGTGTTATAAAGATTTTAGATAGGTGTTAAAAGCCAACCGAAATAAAAATATAAAAAAAATTATTTTGAAGAAATTACGTCTTCTTGAACTTATTTATTTGAAGGAGATTGTTATGTTACATAATCATATAACATACATGATTATATAGTAGCCAACGGTTATAAAAATATAAGATAATAAAATCATATTATTTCTACGATTGTTTAATAAAAATCCAACGACTGCTACATAATCATATATGTTACGTAATTATGTAACATAAAAAAAGCCTATTTGAATTGTATACTTTGAATATATGCTAATCGCATAATATCCGGTGTTTGTCTCTTTCCTTTTGTGCAATTCAAGGAAAAAAAGGGGCAGATGGTTATATTGAAACAGATTGGGGCAGTCGGGGCATCCGGCCCGTTTTACATTTTATAGAAAAATGATATAGGACCTCGGTCCTGACTCCTTGTCTGTAACTATAGCAAGTATAATCGATCAACACAGTCCACTGATGTTCGATTCTATGCTCCCTTGTAGGACCCATTCACAATGAACGGTAGCGATAAACTAACAGATGCCATTAGCAAAAAGTAAACATAAAAAAAGATAATAATAATAGTAAATTTTAAAAAAAGTGAATTACAACAGTAAGCATAAAATTAATCGGAGCCACGTATACTTTACCGTTCCACGTGCACTTTATTCATCCATCCATCTGTAGCCTAGCCTTGTAAAGAACTCTTCACGCTGATATCGGTTCAAGAAGAACAAAAGAGAAAAATGCAAGCACGCGAGTGGTTGCTTGTACGACAAGTTTGAAAGGCAAACTCCCAAGCCCAAGCTTCATATTTAAAATATTGAGGTATAGCCAACGCAAAAATATACATAGCAATATACATAGCGAGAGAAGAGAGAAGAGAGACCGAAAAACAAAAGTAAAGGAAAAAGATGCCGAAGAACAAGGGAAAGGGAGGAAAGAATCGGAAGCGAGGAAAGAACGAGGCGGACGACGAGAAACGCGAGCTGATATTCAAGGAAGACGGTCAAGAATACGCGCAGGTGCTTCGGATGCTGGGGAACGGTCGATGCGAGGCCATGTGCATCGACGGCGCCAAGCGTCTCTGCCACATCCGTGGTAAGATGCACAAAAAGGTTTGGATTGGTGCGGGTGATATTATTCTTGTCGGTTTGAGAGATTATCAAGACGATAAAGCCGATGTTATTTTGAAATACATGCCTGATGAGGCCCGCTTGCTCAAGGCTTACGGTGAATTGCCTGAGACTACTAGGTTGAACGAAGGGATTGCTGCCGGTATTGATGACGACGATGAAGCTGGTCCCGATAATTATATTGAGTTTGAGGATGAGGATATTGATAGGATCTAATCTTTCTCTTTTTATATTTTTTTGTTGCATGCCATGCATGCTTTCTTTGTTGTTAATTTTATGATGAAATCGATATGCTTAGTTTTATGTAATATCAGCGGGTTACTTATATTTTGGAAAAAGAAAAGGAAAAAAAAGCTTTATATTGACGATCTCATAATTGTGTAACCGATGATCAGATAATTGTAGTAGGCACCATGATGATGGAAGGTTGTTTTCTTTGAGGTTACTGTGTAATGGTTGTTTTCTATGAGGTTACTGTTTAAAGAACGTGTTGGAGTACGTAATTTATTTGGTTGTTAATTTGATTTCTTCAAGGCTTCTCTTGGTGCATGTTGTATTTAATTAGTTAACTATTATTGGCAAGTTCCTGGCTAGTATCATGTTCTAGTTGGGATGCGTCTTAAGTGCTGCAGCAGACCTTAGGAAAAATAATTGCACTGAGCATGTAGATAAAGATGAGTTATATGTTCTGTGTTCAATTATTATGTAACATAAAGCATGCCTAGCACAGTAGAGAGCGGGTTTCGAATGCATGCATAACACCCATAGTTGTTTAACTTGTACGGTGATGAAGGTTGTAGAATCAAGCTGCTTATAGATTAAGCTAATAACTGATCTCAGGATGAGGAATATGTCCTGGTGATCAGGGTGGACAGATATGGACTGCTTACTCATAACCCTTGATCTGGCATATGCTGTCTCTATTCTCTTTTTTGATTTATCGAAAAGGATTGTATCACTATGACGTGATTCCTGCAACCTACTCTTATTGGGAAATTTACACTAATAACCAAAAAAACTTTGCTTTTTTTCATCTTAACCCCCCAAAAATATTTCTATCAACATTAGCCATTAAACAACATTTGAGTCCAAAATACCCCTCCCTCATCTCTTCCCCAACACTCTCTTTCTCTCATCTCTCCCAAACCGATCCAACTCCCATCATCGGCGGCGACATCAACCCCGTCGGCGGCGGCTCCATCTCTCACCGGCATCCGATCTACGATCCACAACCTTCAACAAAACCTAGGTTAGTCATTTTTCTTATTTTCATTAATTTAAAATGAGATTTTAGAATAATAATAGTTATAGCTTGAGATTGATAATGGTGGTGATGATGTTTGTGGTGGTTGGTGGTGTTTGGGAGTACTGTTTTTGATTTTGGAGTGATTGCGCTTAATTTTGGGGGTGGGGAGGGAGGGGGGCAGGGCGCGCGCCGGCGCCCATCGCTGGGCAGCAGCGCGCGCCCATGCGCGGCCTGCGGTCGCACCAAATCTGGTGCGACAGCAAGCCTCACGCACCAGATTGGTGCGACAGGCGCGCGCCTGTCGCACGAGTTTTTTGGAGCGACAGGCGCCTGTCGCACCAAAAAATTAGAGTTTTTTTTTTACGATTTAATTTTTTATTTCTGTAAATATAATGTAATAATTTTATAAATATTACAGATACATGGCGAAATCAGAATCACCGGATATTGAAGTAGGCAAGATGTATTTTCGTTATGCTGATCACTTTCCTGGTCGAATTTCGAGCATGTGTATGTTATCTTCGGTCGTAAAAGCTATCGAGGAAAAATTAACAAACCGGCAGTTGAGTATGTTCAAAAAGGATATATTTGGGCATTTCTTGGAGTGTCGAAGTTTTCCATTTAGTGGGGTAATTTTGCATAATCTTTTACTGCGTCAAGTGGCCCATGAAGAAGATAGCCGTGAGGATCAGTTATGGTTTCAAATTGGTAAGCATTTGATTCGCTTGTCAATTGTCGAATGGTGCTTGGTTACTGGACTTTCATTTGGTGTTGATACCAATGAAAAAAATGATGAAATGGAGCAGAGGCTACGGAATACGTATTTTGGTGGTGTGCATCGTAAGATTAATGTGAAGCAATTTGATGCCGTATTTAAGGAGTTGAATTTCGAGGAAATAGACGATATGGACGCATTAAAGATTGCGATGTTTTATTTTGCGGACAGAGTACTAAATGCAAGAAAAAATCACTGTCAAATTAATTTCGATTGGCTTGACCAAGTTGATGATATTCAGTACTTCCGAAAGCGTCCATGGGGTCTATTGTCGTGGAAAATGATTTATGAGAGTCTTGACAATGCACTGTTCGAAAAAGACGAGAAATTTAAGAAGACTCGGTTGAAAAATCCAGATCATAATATTGAAAAATACAATCTTTACGGATTTACGTCTGGGGTGCAGGTGCTTTTTTTTGTTTATTAATAAGTTTTATAGTATTAAATATTTGATAGTTGTTTTATTTGATTTTTCACTTTGGTTGTTGTAGGCTTGGATTTATGAAGCAATCGGAGGGTTACCATCAACATGGGTCGTCAAAACGAAGAGTAAGATTCCCCGCATTCTGCAATGGAAGCCTATGGCGTCTTCGAGAATCAACTTTGCGGAGGTTTATTCGTTCTTCAACGACGAATCTCGTCTTGTAAGTAATATGTATTACTTATTTTTTTAACTTTACTAAATTTAAGTTGGGTTTACTTACTTAAATTTTTCAATTAAATTTATGGCAGACGGATGTTTTACAAACTCTTGAGCCAAATTCAAAGGAGAGTAGCAGAAAATATTGGCTCTCTGTGAAGGATTACTTGCCAAGCATTCCAGACTGGGTTCATAAGGTCGGTATACTGTAAGTACAAAAATTTTTTTTATCGAAATTTTTGACTTTTCATTTAGTAATTTTAAATGATACTTTATACAGCACCAACCCTCAATCAACGCGATGCCGTCGGTTACAAGACAATCGGACGAGCATGACGATCATGACGACATACCAAACCCAATACCAGAGCAGCGTCATGACACTTTTGAGCAGCATCATGACGCTTTTGAGCAGCGTCATGACGCTTTTGAGCAGCGTCATGACGCTTTTGAGCAGCGTCATGACGCTTTTGAGGATGAGGTGGCTGTTGATGACCAGCAGCAAACAGACAACTCTGATGACGCACGGGATTCTGAGGTTATAAATAATATACGATATTTTTCACTTTGGTTGTTATTATTTTTTTCTTTTGTATTAGTCGAGGACAAAGCAGTTTAATGATTACGTACGACGACGGCTGGATAAGATTGATCGTAACGTGTATGAAATAAAGTCAGAATTAAAAGATTTTAAAGAAACCGTTGTTGGCTTCATCGACACATTTTCTAAACGTCCAAATAAGGATTCTCCCACTGCACGCTCGTATGCGGTAAGCTAATTTATATTAAATAATTATGTTCGTTTAACTTTTAATTTGATAATTATTTAATATGTTCTTTTTGGCGATTGTACAGGCCCCGGATGACTATGGAGTGTATACTGACGTGGGCAATGAAAATTTGTCTACGCCCACGTCATTGGTTAGTTTCTACGGGGATGTTAGTGGGGAGAGCGTGCAGGTGTTCACAGAGGTGCCTCCGGGCGTTAGTAAGTTCGGCCGCGCGTACATACCGTCGTATGTTTATAACAGTCCTTACATGATTCCTCCGGTCAGGCGAGGACAGAACGTCCGGAGGTTACCTCGACCCCAAATCATGGAGCATGCGATTGACATGAGTACGAGTGTGGATGTAAATCCGCTGAGAGGATTGGAGGACTCTAGTTGGTTTGCTGAGTTTGATCGATGGTTCACTGGTGATATCAGAGTCCGCCGGAACGTCCAGCACCCGCGGTCATTCTTTCAAATAATTTTGGGGACAGCTTCGATGGGATGGCTAGGCGATGAGGTATTTATATTTTCCTCGTGGTGTATACTGTTGTGTATTTGTGTATAATTTTTTTTTTAAATCGTAATATTTCTATTTCTCTACAGCATATTCACGAGTATCTCCGCTTGATTAGCGGGAAACAACGGCAGTATCCAAATGCCTTACTCCAACGTGTCACACATACGGACACATTTTTTTGGGTAACGTGCCGACAAAACTTACAAATACTATTTAATTTCTTTAATTATTGCCTTTAAGTTTAATTAATTTATGCATTTCTTGGTTATCTATGTACTAGGTGTTCTTGAATCAGTTATGGAATAACGGGAATTGTGCAGTCGATTCAATGGTATTCGACGACCGCTTGAATAGTTATCTGTGTGGGCGACAGCACACAATGTCAAAATTAATGACGGATGTCGATATGGTATGTATTTTATTACATTTCACATGTTCTATAATGAAAATATTCGAGGAGTTGTTTTTTCTTTGTTGTATTTCAATTTCATATATAACGAACATGTTTTTAAATTTTTATATGCAGTTACTCATCCCTGTTAACTTGGACGGCGCGCATTGGGTACTAGCACGAGTTGACTTTCGGAAAAATAAAGTCTGGATTTATGACTCATTACTCACATTTCGCGACGACAAAAGGTACAAGTTGAAATTCAAGCCACTTGAAGTTATATTCCCTCGCTGGTTGGAATATGTTGGCTTCTACAATATACGACCTGAGTTGCGGAGTGAAGACCCGTGGAAAGTTATCGCAGTTAAGAGCGCGCCACAACAAGAGCCTGGAACTGGCGATTGCGGTGTTTTTGTATTGATGGTTACGATGTATTTAATGTTCGGGCTTAGGTTGGAGTTTAACGCTAGTCATGTCGAGTACTTTAGAAAGAAGATTGCGGTTGATATATTTAATGACGATATTATATTGTAGACCTATGTAGTAATTTCAATGTTGAAATTTACATTTTTTTTAATTTCCGCACTTAATTTTATATAATTTAAATGCCTCACATTTTGAACTTTAAAATAAAATAAAGTTTTATGAATAATAACAATTTTAACCAACGAAATACAAAAAACAATAACAGTTTTAACCAACGTAACACAAAAACAATAATAGTTTTAACCAACGAATAACACACAAAATACAACTAACTTCGAGTCGACGCAATAGGATTCTTACATCGCTTACGATTATGGCCAAGTTCATGACACCGGCCGCATCTTACAGTTCGCCGGTCAACGTCCTCGCCAGCCGAGGGTATTCTGCGCTCTTTACGACGTCCAGGTGGCGGTGCCTCAACTGGTGGGTATACCTGCAGCTCCTGAATTTCATCTGGAACTTCCCAATCAGCCACATCACCAACTGGCTCCACTGGTTGTGCATAAGCCATCGCCAACGATTCTGTAGTGTAAAAGTCCGAGCAAAGGTTAATAAAATCCACCCGGTGTGTTAGACACGTCGCAATTGCATGAGCACACACAAGCTGATCAAGCTGAAACACTCTGCAGGAGCAAGTTCTCTTTTGCAAGTCAACCAACCCTTCCTTAAGCCCACCGCCTATAACTTGAAAGCGATGCGGAGACACCGGCCGAACTATCATTCTTTCAGCTATAGTTCTCCTCTCAGTGACTATTTCATCCGCCCATGTTGTTAGCCGAGTAGTCATGGATTCAGCCACAATTTTTCTATCATAAAACCATTGCTGCAATGTTTTCCTGAAGTGATCAACAAGATGAGTAACAGGAAATTTTCGAGGTTCCCTCATGAAAGCATTAACACTCTCCGCGATGTTGGTGGTAAGAATGCTGTACCTCCTACCTTCAAACTGAGACCTTGCCCAATTACACGTACCGACATTATTTTCTAGGTAATCAGCCGCACCCGAGTGGATCATCCACAACCCTTCAAGTTGTCTCTTAAATTCCTCGTGGCCATATGCTTTTGCTGCATTAATAAAGGCAGGCTCAAATTCATCCCAAAGAGCTTTGGACATTCTAAATTGTGACTTAATGTTACCTTTGACGTGGTAAAAACAAACGCCATGAGTTGCATTGTGAAATACTTTAAGAACGGCTCTCCTTATGGCAGTGCATCGATCAGAGATAATTACCAACTCAGGTCTATCACCAATCACTCCATGTAACTTCATCATAAACCATTCCCAAGCATCATTATTTTCTGAATCCATGATCCCAATGGCTAACGGATACAATTGATTGTTACCATCAAGACATGTTGCCACGAACATGCTTCCACGATATAATCCCTTCAGATGAGTACCATCTACAGCAATGACAGGCCGAATGTACTGCATAAACCCCTTGATGGAAGATCCGAGTGCTACAAAATAGTACAAGAAATTACCATCTCCATCCTGCTCGAGGTGAGTGACTGTACCCTCATTCGCTGTAGTTAGTACGTGAGAGTATTTAGGGAGCAAGTTGTATGACTCTGCAGGGTTGCCGCGTACTATTTCAAGACCAACTTCTCTCGCCCTATATGCCTGCTGGTATGTTAACTGAACACCGTATTCTTGTTGCATATCTGCTCTTATGTCATTGGGAGTATAAATCCTCTTATCTTGAATATATTTTTCTGCGATAATATGACCGACAACCCGGCTCCTTAGTTGATGACGTCCATCAACCAATACCTCATTATGACAAGTGTGTACATTATCAATTCTCTTCACCACCCAAGGAACATGTTGCTCGTTCGAACTTCTAGTTGCTCGAATACGCCATTTACATGATTCTGAACAACAGTGAGCCTCGAAACGTGTCGTAGTAGACCGTGCAATCTTAAAATCAAACTTATCTCTAAAGGCCACCTTGCGTAGTTGTAATATAAGCTCATTCTTCTCAGCAAATAGCTTACCCACGCTGATATCATCTGAGTCACAACTGCTAACAAAGCTTGGAGCAACCATGTTCGAAGGTAAAGTTGGAGCAAGACTTGTAAGGGGGTCAATTCTCCTTCTCGATCGAACCATAGAAGGAATAGGTCTATTGCCTCTGTTATTCATAGGAGTATTGTCTTCACACTCATCCTCATCCTGAAACGACGGAACATTCGAAGGACCGGCTCCTCCATCATCACCATCATTATTGAAACGAGTGCCCCGCCTTGTATTATTAGAAGGTTCTGCACAAACATTATCCCCCTCTGTCTCATTATGAAAATCATCATTGTCCCGAAAATCATTGTTGTGATACGGAGAATATTGTTGCTCCAACGACGTTGTTATTGGAAATACCGTTGCTCCAACATCCTGTAACGTAACGCCATTATCATCAATGTTGTCATAATTGTCGTGGATTGGAGAGTAATATTGCTGCAGCGATATTGTCCTTGGCAACACCTCTTCATCATTATCGGGGCCAGACATATTTGCTCTAAACGAAGTTTCTGTATCGACATGTGGCTCAATACCTTCGCTCGGAACTTGAGGTGATGTGGTCACGAATATAGGAATGTATCCAAAATTAGCTACGTCAGATGCCATATGCAACACAACCCTCACCATTTCATCATCACATATATCCATGGGCATTGCACATATACGATATAATGTGTTACTAGACCTCAAAGTTGTCTTCATTGTGATACTATAGTCATTACGATTTATTTTTAACACCTCATATACTCTTGTCAATAACTGATCAAACATGTAATTTTTTCCAACCAAAAAAGCTCGATTTTTACCATTCACGTACTCCATACAGCCATTCTCTAATGTCTCCCACCAACCATCGTAACACAATTCAAGTACAACTGAATCCATTAAGCCTGAAATTAAAAAAAAATATTTTATTTCAGTCCTAATTAAAATAATACAATTTTAATAAATCTCCAAGAGTGGGTGCGACAGGCAACCTGTCGCCCGAAGCTTGGTGCGACAGGGTGCCTGTCGCACCAAACCTGGTGCGACAGGGTGCCTGTCGCACAAAACCTGGTGCGCCAGCGTGCCTGTCGCACCCAACCTGGTGCTACAGGGTGCCTGTCGCACCACACCTGGTGCGACAGGCTGCCTGTCGCACCAAAGCTGTTGCGACAGGGTGCCTGTCGCACCAAGTTTTGCTGCGACAGGCAGCCTGTCGCCAGATTCAGATTCACCCGACTCAGTTCAGTAAGTTCAGAAAATAATTCATACCAGTAAGTGACGTCGATTTGTGTTGAATTTGGATAGATTATGATCGGATATCACTTTTACAGTTGTCTTTTGCGGTCGCCGTTGGCTTATGATTCAAGAATGAAAAGCTGCTTTTGGTTTGGCGAGATGGGAGAAACAATGTTGGTTTTGTTCTGTAAAGAAGGGTAATTTGGGAAGAAAGGCTTGTGTTTGGCTAATGTTGATAGAAAAAAGTTGAGAGGGTTAATTACGAAAATAATAAAATATTAATGGTTATTTTTGTAAATTTCCCACTCTTATTCTGATATCAATGCTGGCTCGCCCCTTTCGAGCAAGGGATTGGGATTGGGGCATGAGGTTTTCTGTTTCAAAAAAACCAAGCGGACTTTTTTCTGCCCAAGTTAAATGCCTCTCCCCATCCTTCTGCCGAAGCTGGGTAGTTGATTGCCTTCACTAGTACTCAGGCTACTCAAAAGTTGCACATCGACGAGACAATCACAAGCACGTTTGTGTTACTTGTGAATAGTTTGATACAGATTTTATGAAGCATGTATTTTGCTGGAAAAAGTGAATCTGCTTCTGGATCTAAACCACAGAAGCAATCATGCCTGGACATACACATAACTTTGTCAAATCTCTTATTCCAGGGATATACTGGAAAATACAGGGATAAAACGAATCCGTACGCAGCCTACTCTACAGGATACAAGTGCCTCATATGCAATGATAGAGGACCAAAATAAATGACTATCAGGGACAAACATGAATTGCCTCCAGAATGTACAATCTATTCAGTTCCAGCAATCTTCTTCTTCAGTGCTTCAATATCCGTGGCTAGTTCTTTTCTGCTTGACTGGGAAAACAAATCAATTTGTTAAAATATTAACCATCTTAGATGCAGAATCTCTAATGAAACAGATGACATAAATTTCTCAAATTCAATTAATCTGTTAGGTTCCAGAAAGCAATCTACTCCGCAATCAAAATGTTAGGTTCCAGAAAGTAATCTAATCTACTCCGTAATCAAAACGTCATGAATTAATAGCTTAGCAATAAAGGAAACAAGAACTAACTAAATGCATGTGAGCTTTTGCAGTCTCTTAATCTTACCTTGAAGAGAAGGTATCTGTAGACAAACCATCCAGTATAACCAAGTCCAATCAACTCCAAGAGTTTGGGAAGCTGACAACATAAGAAAGACATTTCAGACTGGTTCATTAATATGAAGTAAGGCATATGCTAATTTACTGTCAAGAACTTGAAAGGTTCATCTCCTAAACATGACGAAGAAAGAAAGGGGTAAGCTAATCTGGAAATTGCATACCAAAGGCACTGAATTGATGGCACCAACAATAGTTGAGGATAACCAAACAGCCACTATTGCCCCACCTCCATAGAGAAGTACCGTGGACTTGTTTTCAATGGCATCCCACTAATAAACGTAACCAACATCAATCACCAAATCTAACTGATCATGAAATCAAATTACAAGAAGCTAGAAAAGCATCTCCACATCAATCTATTCTCATTGGTACCCTCTTGAATCTTGATTCTTACCTTTTCCTTCAAGTCTGAAAAAAGTTCATCTGCATCAACTGTGGATGTCTCTTCTGAGGAAGAGGCTCTAACCTGAAGCAAAGGAAACCTTCTCGACTCTAATTGAAAGGAAAAGTATCAATAAGCATATTGTTTAGAAACACTAAACAAAAATATTTACAAACAAATTAATGAAAGATAAATTAGCTCAATTATGAAATGGGAAACATATAGAAAAACAAGAGCATGCAAAGGGGAAACCGGCAATTAGAGAAGCTCAAAATCATAGTTTAATGCGGAATGTGTCAAGCAAAATATAGACTAACATGGTTTGCATTGAGCAGAAAAATAATAGATATCAGGGACTACTAGTCACAAGCAATAACCATCCCGTCCACTGCGCTTCCACTTGATAGTGAGGTCATTTGTATGAACACTAAAACCAATCCATTTTCTGTATAGCAACTAATCTACGTGCTTATGTCAGTCAAACTGAACCAACCCTACCAAAATCATAATATATATCTGTCTCTGTGCGCGCGTGTGTGTATTTTTCCCTTCTAAAGTTCTAAACTATTGTCTCTGGTTAATTTTTTTCACCATAAAATCAGAATATGCACGACAGCGTACAAATTGCAAGCCCGTAGATACAAGAAAGGTACAATACAAAATTCAGAGTAACAAGTGCGAGTAGGATAGCAACCAATACCTGAAACTTGTTTAATGGAAGAAGAGAATGGTGGCGTTGACGAACGAGGAGGGAGGCAGGGAAGAGCAAAGCAGTGAGAAGATTTGACTTTGACGGTGGTGGTTGAGGGGACACGTGGAGTTAACACCGCCGCGTACGCCGTCGCTGCCATTGATACTTTTGATTTGTGGTGTTCTTTCTTTTTCTTTTCGATTTGTAATGCTTGGTTTGGTTTATCCGGTGCGGTGATGAGATTTTCTTTGCTCTATTTCGGACACAGATTCATTTGCTGACACGTGGATAGAGTTGAGATTCTGATTGGTTGATTCTCTATCTGAAATCCACGTTTGAGGGGTCTCTAAGACGTATCCAAAAGCAAGCATATTGCTAGAGATATATGTCGTCCATTTTAAATTAAAATAACCGACTTGTCTGCTACGACGTATTTGACTTTTTTAATTCCTTTTTAAATTTAAATTTGATTCAATGTTAATTTCGGAAGTATATGGGTAAAATATATTAGTAATTATAGTATTTCAGGTTAATTAGTCTTTAGTATTTTATTAAGATTTATTTTACTTTAATAAACTTATTTAAGTTGTATTTATTATTTTAATTTAGTTAGAATTTAAGATTATTGTCTAATTTGAGAAGGACTAAAATATAATAGTTACTTATTATAAATAGGCTTGCTATGTTAGTTTATTATACACCTTTCAGAACTTTTATTAAAAATATTTCAAACTACTTCCTTTCAAATTATTCACCTTTTAGAGAAAGTTTCGAAGTTTGTATGATAAAAAATCTTGAACAATCAGCAAAGGCACTAAAAGATCGAATGAAGGCATTGCAATCGATGCAGTGTTTAATTAAGACATTGAAAACTCTGATGAGAGAATATTCAAAATGACTACTACCGCTTCAATTTTAGCCAACAACAAACCTATAAGTATCAGAAAATAATACCCAAAATTACACAAAAGATACAACTTTTAATATTGATTTGAGTGTTGAGCCTAATACAATTGAAGATGTTTAAGAAACTTAAGTTGAAGAGACATCAATTGTTATCAAGGATGATATGATTGAAGATGAAGATTCAAGAATTATTCTTGAAGAGAATCTCTCCAAGATAATTGATATGGTTCTATCTATTTATTTTGAAGACAATAAAGCTGTACTTGAATAAGATTTAGCTTAAAAGGAAAAATTCAATCGGGAGCACGTTGAGCAAAGCATGAGAAATGTTAAAAGAGGTCTTTTAATCGATTAATTTTGCAAATTTGCATCTTTTAGAAGAATCAGAACAAAAAGTAAGAAGAAATTGAAGTGCAGATTCTTTCAAATTTCAAGAAAAGTTTATGCAAAGTTCTATATGTTTGCATTGCAATATTACTTTCTCCTTCAGTATAAGTTTCATCCTCCATATATATTTTATTTGTATCAAAACTTAATGAAGAGTTTTTTTTTAAAAAAAAAAAAGAGAGGAAGAGATTGATGTAGGAAGTGTCTAGGTTAAATATATTAGAAATAACAATATTTGAGCCAAATTAGTCGTTAGTTTTTTATTAGGATTTATCATATTTTAGTAAGTTTTTTTTTGAGTTTTTTTTTTCAATTCTAGTTTAATTAGGATTTAAGATTATTTATTTAATTTGAGAAGGACTATAATTTAATAGCTATTGGTTTAAACATGCCAGTTATTTTAGCTTATTATATACCTTTTAAACCTTTCATTAATAATATTTCAAATTATTCTTTTTTGTGTTTATTTATGTTGTTAATTTGTAAAATAATAAATTATTAAAAGGTTGAGGTCATTTTGGTATTTGTACTTTATAAATTACTTTGAATACTCTTATTTTTTAAAATATTTTATTACAAAAATACCCATCATATGAATTAGTAATGAGGACTCTCTCCCATAAACTAACATAATATAATTACTTTGAACGCTCATATAACACATTCACTATTCAATAGATAATTCTCTTACTATAGACTCTAAAAAATTTATTTCCAATCTCTTAGACAATTTTAGTAAAACAATGAGCAAATCAATACTTTTAATATATTTTGAGCATATATTTTCTTTTTAATTTTCCAAACAAAAGATAAATATTTTTTTTGTAGTCTTCTCTTTCCGCTTCTTTGTCTTTTTTTTTTTCCTTCTTTTTCTTAAACTTCTTCTCTTCCTTCGTCTATTTATTTTTTTGCTTCTACCTTTTTTTTTGGGGGAGCCAAATGGCTTTCTTTTTTTTTTTTTTCAATTGTTATGTTAATTAATTTGATTCCAGTATACAATTGTTCTTAGTTTATTTTGGGTGTGCTAGATAATTTGATTGGTGTTGAGTAAGTTAATTTAAATAATTTAAGTAAGGTGTTTGTTGATATTTTTAAGAGTGTAGAAAGTAAAATTTAATTTTTTAATTTAAAATATAATTATATAGAATAATAAAATATTTAAAATAATTTCTGGAATACAAATAATCATAACCTCGTTAAAATTGTAATAGGATAATTGAAGGGACAGTCGTATTAGGTTGCAAGTTGCGGGGAATTGAGGTGGTCTGGGTTGTGGGTGCGCCACAGCTGTGAAATAACATCGTGGGCCGGTCAAGCAACCAGACTGGGAGGTCCAATATTCTATTATTCTTAACCATTTGTCTTGTTCAATATCTCTTGCAGAATTTCCATCCACAATCGCATCACTTTACACGTGTCTCGCTATTAAGAGCCGGCCGTTCACGAAACCTGTATGGAAGCCAATATTAACGGCAACTACATGAATAATAATAATAATAATAATAATAATAATAATAATACTTGCCATTTGCCAGCCCTGTGACGTAAACAATTGAACTCTATTGCTTTTTCTCATGGAAACTTACAGAAGATATTGAAATTAATGAAGAGAATCGACTATCACCAGAAAAAAAAGAAAAAAAAAAAGAGTCGACATCTTAGGGTATTTTACAATTGGTCACTAATTATCATAAATAATTATAATGTTAAGTCAATGATAAGATTATATAGTTTTATCTGGTTAGAGAACTATGACAAATCAGAGTTTGCCCAAATCAATGTCAAAAAAGGAAGGTGGGGGTGGAATCCACTTTTAGAGCTGTAACGCTTGTGTCAAATGTACGCCTTTGATGGCACCCTCTGTCTCAACGATCACAACCAATAATCAACTGACCCAACTGACTAGTGACTAAGAATCAAAAAAATTAATAACAAAAATACCTAACAACTAATTAAATTAATGGAAAGCCCCTCAAAATGGTTTAGTTACTTTTGTCCTTCTTAATAATAATAATAATGATAACAAAATCTTACGTTGGCTTTGTTTACTCATCATTATATTGTATATTAAAAGCATGCAGACCTTTATTCATTAATCTTGCTGGAATCTCCATTATCCTCTCCAACTCAGCCACTCACCTTCTAATTCTTAGGCAATGCCAAGAAGATCGCGACGAATTAAAAACATTTTGAAGAATTCAGACTTGAGATCTCCTTATTATTTTCAAAGCAGATTCCCTTTTGGTCTTGCGAATTTGGTTTACCTTACATGCAATATTCCACCCATTTGCTCAAAAAGTTTGTATTAAGAAGGCATCTTGTCGATTTTTGAGATCCTGGGTTTGCTCCCTTTTCCTGTTTTATACAACAAGGAGAAAGCATCTGTTTTTGGTCAACAATAGTACATGTATATATTTCTTTATTTACTTTCTCTTCGAATGATAAAAGGATGAATCTTCTTTGTGATTGGTTTCTTGTTGAAAATCATTCAACATGAAAATGAAAAACACAAGCAGGCCTTGATGGGGTTCTACGAAAGTTGGCTAATCATCCCTGTATTCTTTTCTTTATTGTTATTGTCAATGGCCGGTGACACAAAGAGCTATGATCCTGTATATTTACAAGAACTATTTCATAGTTACGCAAATGAAACCCTATCAAAGCATCATACGGGTCATTTTTACAATCTTTCTCTGCCTTCAAACTCTTCCGGCATGCAAGTTTCTGTTATTAGAATACGAAGCAGGGAATTTTGGGCAACAGGAGTGAATTTCAGTTCTCTTCGTATCCCACCAAGAGTTATTGCACTGCCTTTTGTGAAGAGAATTGCTTTACTCAATGAAAATTTAGGAAATTGGTCTTCTCATTACTATCAAGTCCCCAATCATTCTTTGGTTGCTCCCGTTGTTGGCTTCAGTGCTTTTGATGCTTCGAATCCAAGCACATTAAGCAATGAGGAGCTGACACTCATTGTCTCGGGAGATCCTGTTTCGATTCTGTTTCCTGACATTGGGTTAAAAGATAAAAACGTGACGCTAAAATGTGTCAAATTCGGAGCCGGTATGTCAGTCGAATTTAGCAACATGACCACGCCCAATGAATGTGTGGCAAAAGGTCCAGGACATTTTTCAGTAGTTATTCCATTTCAACCTCAGCCTCCACGGCCGCTGCCACCGTCGCCTAAGACCAAGGACGAGAGGTCATGGAAGTCGTGGGTGATAGGTTTTGTGGCTGGATTTGGTGGGTTAGCTTTGCTGATTTTGGTTGGGGTGGCTACTTATAAGCTAGTGAGGAGGAAGATGATCAGAAAAATGGAGAGTGAATCTGAAAAGGCAGAGCCTTTAGATACAACATGGATTGGAAGAAGTAGAATGCCTTCGGCATCAATGATACGAACTCAGCCAGCTCTTGAGCATGAGTATGTTCCCTGAAATTGATGTTACTTCTTTTTGTACATTTTTGCCCCTTTTTTTTCACAAGCCAAGATAATCATTGTTTTTTGGAATTAGGCCCATCTCTGAAAAGTTATTGCAAGTTTTCGGTTCTCATTGTTTTTTCTCGTATTATGATTGAAAGAATTGATGGATTTATGTGATTAAAAAGCGCTACTAATCTTGCTTGAAAAATTTTGGTGCTTGGCTCTTATGCTGAACCAAAAACCGAACTGCTATTAAAAATACAGAGACTTCTGATGCACTCGTTTAATTCAACTGAACCAATACCGAATTGCTATTAGAAAGAAAGTTTTACAACAAATAAAGCACTTGCTTTTTTACTAATTTAAAGCACTTGATTTTTTATTAACTGTAAGATTAAATACTAATTCAAAATGATTAGTTCAGCCAATGGGGTTGAGGTCACAGAGCTGGTGAAGTGGAAACGGAGGATCAAAATAAGAGCCATTAAGGATGGCCCATGTAGTAAGCTTATTTGCAGCTTCTGTAGCATGTATTCCATCCCAGCTAACATAATCTTGTGGGTCGCTGCAAGCTGTGGCTGTTACAGTGCTTCCATTAATAACCTTCGTATTTCCGCAGAAAACTTTAGCATCAAAATTATAGGCACCATCACCATGCCCACAACAAGCCTGGGTACCATACTTAAGCCCTGCCCACAATTTTTTTTTTTTTTTTTTTTTTTTTTTATTTTGCCCAAGGTCAATCAGAAAAACTCTGACCATTTTTTAGCAAAACACCGTACCGTGTGATGTGGGATTTTGGAACAGTTTTAGTAACACAGGGTGAGTGTCAACGCAAATGAGGGAAGCATTGGGAAGATTTCTTCTGGTTTGTGCTAGAGCTTCCTTCAACATGTTATTGTAATCCAAGACGGCATTGTTGTAAGAGATCATGCAACCGTACGCGTCCAAGTCCGAACTTGAATGAGGAAGCTGAACCAAAAATGCAGGGTAACAGCCAATCGGGGCAAGATTCAACACCAAAAATGTGCGCCCACCTAAAGCATACAGCTCCTGCGTAAATTTGATGAAGCAAATGTCACCAATTTAACGTTGAAAGGAAACACGGAATTATTTAATTAATTGGGGGTGGATTTTAGAATTCCGCCCCATGACATGGCGTGGCCGGCCCAATTAGTGCCATCACCTTGACTGTGCCAGCGATTTGTGAAACCACCTGAGGAAGAAACTGCTTGACTCCACCTATGCCAATTGCTGCTAAATTGGAAGTAAAATCATTCTGACCAATGTAAAATGTATAGAGAGATTTTCCGAAAATATCTGGTGAAGGAAGCTTGGTTGAACCTATGAAAGAGAGTTTTTATTTCTAGTCATCAAGTTTGCAGGAGCGTATTAATTTGTCATCTAAAATAAGAGCTTGATTTAGTGTCTACTTACCACTTGTACAGGAGGAGTGAAATTCATCAACTCTAGCCTTGAATTCCTTCATTTGGTTGAGTTGAATAGCTAGGGAAAAGGGACTGATCCCGGTAACAAACAGGGAAGTGTTGGGCAAAAGCACAGTAGAGGCCAAAGTAGCATAGTTGGCTCCATGCCTGTAATCTGATCCAATTGATTGCAAATACGGGCTCAGAAACGGCAATCCTAGAGCTTGAGCTGCCAATAAATAAAAAATTAACTTCGTAGAGGTTCATCAACCACTGAAAGTTAAAGAGATTATTGTGGTGGCACTCTTCGGCCTCGAGTATAATGCAGGTGGTCCAGCCTGGATGATTAAATAATCAATGTAGTGCCAAAACTTTCATGGAACCGCCTGTCGTGTATTTTGGATTCACCTAAGCATAATTGGAGTCTATGCCTACCCCGCACCCCAGTGAGGCAGAATTGCCCATGTGAATTTTCTTATGGCGATGGAACCTTTTCTTCAAATTACTGAAACCCATTTCTGTGTTCAATAATAGAAGACTTTGTTTCTCTTGCAATGTTCTAAAGAGAGCCATAAGAAAATTCACTTTCGTTGTTTTGGTAAGGCAAGACAGGTGCTGCGAAGAAATTATTTTTGCTGATAACGATCGAAAGACTAAAATTGAACATAAGTGTAGGAAGGTGAGCATCGATCATAAAGTTAAGCGTCTGATGAGAAGTTACAAATTAACTGTTACCTAAGAAATCAACAATGAGCCTTCCATCAGAAGCGCGACCAGCGGGTCTCTTGAAGTAGGTCATGCCAAAGGGACCGGACTGTGCCGGAAACGCTGCCCAAAACCCACCAGTGTCTGAATTCGAGTCTCCAAAGTTGAATATGGCCTCAAATTCACATTTTGAATCACTGATACCACACAACATTGCCATCATCACCACCCCTAACGTTATAAATTTGCCGAAACTGACAAAGATTTTCTGAAACTGGGGGCTTGTCATTTATTGAAGTTGAGATGAATGGTTCCTGAAAGAGGTTATCTCGGTGATGCTTTGCTGTTGAATTATGTCAATGTCCCATTATCCCCATCCGGCTGAAATGAGACTGAGACGTGGGCACCACATAATGCAGCTAAACTTGCTTTCCTATTTCCCACACAGAACAGGATATATAATCAGCAAAACAGAAAATTAAATGGAGTATACACTGTACACCTATGTTAAATGGCTATCGTGCAGATTGTCGTTTGCAATCAATATGGAATGGACATGACACTTCATCATGTTATTAAAGGTTAAAATAGTCACTAACACACCATCACAAGAATGGAAAATACAGTATTAAATTAGGCTCAAATATAATATTTAGGAGAACCTGAGACTCGAGCCCTTCTCACTAGGAATCTTTTTTTTTTTAATACTTCAAATGAAAAATAATTTTATATAGTAGATTTCATAAGATAATGGAGAAGAGTTTATGAGTTCAACACAACAAAGTCACTAAATTTAAGCTGCATCCAGTGACATTATTACAACAACCGGATGAGGTGCTGGTGAAAATTTTATGAGAGGGACGTGATACTTAATGCTTTAAGAACTGGCCTTCACCATATATTGATGGAAATAAACACTTAAAAGAGTTTAATTTGTTTTAAAGAGAAAGAGTACAAGAGAACTGATGACCCATTTGAAGTAGTGGCAAACAATTTTGTTTTGTGATTGCACTGTCTCAATACTCAAATATCAATATCCATCAACAGTTAAATTTAACGAAAGTCGCACCAGCCCTGCCAAGTTCACAGCCACTAGGCCCACTACAAAGCAGAGTGACAGAGATGAAAGATAGCTTGGATCACCCTTTCCAATCAATAAAATCATGCAAGCAATTTGACCCAAGCGCAGGAACTTTGTGCGGAAATGGACTCGAAAAGAGAGCAAAGCCCATCACTGTTTTTCTTCAAGTGAAAGCCCAACAGCTTCTTGCCTCTCAAATTTTTTTCTTTTTTCACTCGAAGCACAAAGTACAAACCCATCGCTTTCATCAAAATGGCTTGTCCATGCCAGTCCTTCCAATGGCCCAAGAATGTGGGCAAGTAAAGTGATTTGAATCTGTGAATTGGACTCTACAGAGTGTGAACCAGACTGGCATTGTTAAACTGAGCAGTGATTTGCCAAGTGTGAGTTTTACCCCGTACGAAGATTTTTACGATTTAAAAGTGTTTTTTTTTTTTTTCCATTTCTTTCTTTTTATGAAACTAAAAATTAATGGTTAATGAATTTAAAACAAACACGAGACACCAAAATTTATTTCAATTCTATCCGGGTTGAAATTGTAATTCCCTCTTCAACCCCACTGAATCCCTTCGTCCTTCAGTGTGAACAAGGCCATGGATCAAAGGCTACCGACTTCCAAAATTACGGCGGGTAGGGTCACTTTTGTTAATATAGAATTCCACTGAGGATATATTGTGAAAAAAAGGATTCAGTTTTTTATTTTGACCAAAATGGGATCCGATCTGAACGTTTTCTTCGCGTCCACGTCACATGGGACCCATCTAAATTGCGTAGTAAACCATGTGCCTGCCACACACGTCACCTTGTCGGGAAGGATGCCTATTGCCTAGTCTGATAAATTAAAAAAATGGACGGAAAAAAGAAGATGGTCACCACGTCAGATCCTTCCAGCGTCCAATCACATGTCTCTTTTTCAGTCCACCGAGAAACACGCATCACCGTTAGTATTGCCAGATAATCAACGGCCCTGATTTTCCCCTGACGTGTCTTTCTGACGCTTGGGTGACACCCCACTAGGCCCTGTCACGTGCGCGCTTTTATTGCCAATGGATTTGAACATGCATGCCATTGTACCCTTTTAAGGACTTCACTAGCTTACAGCATCTGTAAGCTACAGACTGCAGCATCAGCCGTTGGATGTGGTTGGATGTGGAGTGAGAAACTAAACAATAGAAGATCGGATGGTGGGATGTCGGGAGATGTTTGTTACAGAATCTGTACCATAGACATGTCCTCCTTTTAAATATGAAATTTTTGTAAGTACAACATAATTTATTGATAGTAGAATTTTCAAACTAGTTGTTTCCGGTATTGAAAAAACAATGGCAGTTGGAGTAATATTACAAATTAGTTGCTTTGTAAGAGTAAATAACTTAAACCTCCAATTTGAAAATAAAAGGCAAGTAATATTACAATATTCTGACATTACGATAAATGTTTATAACTAATGATTCAAATCAAGAAAAATTATTTCATACATATTGAATCGAATTCATGGTGAATGTATAAGTGTACATCGTACAAGATTAAAGTATGATTTTTTTTTTAAATATGAGATTGGAGTATGAACTAACAATTTTACTACTTATATAAATTTTTTAACATTACTTTTTATTTAATTTATTTATTTTTAAATTACATGAGATTTGTTCAGATTATAATTTGTATTATATAAAACTACTCTTGATATTTACATATCGAATATTTACTAAAATTAATTTATATTAAATTTTATGCAGTGCTGCCTACTCAATTTAGATTTTATTTTACCTTTCCTGTTAAGACGATGAAGGGCATGCAGTTCCTTCAATGATAGGGCGGCACGTGGATCTCTCCCACGTGGAGAAATGGCAGCGACAAGTGGGTCCTGTAGATCTCTAGAAAGTCTCAAGGGAACGTGAAAATATGAGCTGGCAATGCAACCCACCTTGCCTGCAGGACCCGCCTAGTTCTGAATCCGTCTGTGCGAGACACGTCAGTCTCCATGCAACACGTATGACCGACATGCGTGGGGACCACGGTAATCAAAACACCCTCTTCTTTTGGGAGTGTCATGGCTCCTTAGAGATCGTAGGATTGAGACATTTATATCCGTAGATATTGTTCGCGTCAGTTATGGGTCCCACAAAATTTTATGTTAATATTGCCTCGTAGTTTTAGTTTTAGTTTTTCTATTTATTAGTTTGGAATTTAGGGTGGTTAATTCTGTGCGTACACTTGGGCCTCCTTGAGTTGATGTGGAAAAGTGAGGCATCGTGAATGGACGGCCAGGATTGGAGATTTGCTTGATCTTCAAGTCAAAACGAAATGCGTCTGATATGGGGCGCGCTCTCCGCGTCCGTCGGAGCCAGCTTCGGCGTTGCCTGAATATCCAGCCGTCCTCTACTATCATTATGCCGGAACCGAATTTCGTTAATTTTCGTTAATCCGAACTCTACATTCAATAATAATCAAAACCTTTCCGGGTTTTAGTTTCGTATTAATTTAATAATTTTAATAAGAATAATTTAATAATTTTAATAAGATGTTTGTTATATAATTGAATGAATGATATAACTTGTTAAGTAGCTAAAGTAACAATTTTTTCCTACCTTTTGAGATAAAATAAATATTTACAGTACTAGATATTGCTCGTGCAAAGCTAAAATTTAGATACAAAATCAAATAGATTAATTTAACTTCTAATTACGTTTCAGACTTATTTCATGCAATATTAATTATAGAGATATAATGTATTTTCTTTTACTTACTTGAGAACAAATAAATTTTGTGGGAAACGAAGAAGACAAGTGAACGTAAAATAATAATAATAATATTGGGAAACTATATGAAGAAAATTTTTTTTTTTATTTATAATTTTTTTAATATCTCTTTCATGCATCCATCTTGTCCAAAAGAGCAAGTCCTTTTATATGAATAAAGTAGATTATAATTATTTTCTTCAATTAGTTTTTTATGTTTCGTTACTTCTTAGGTGCATTTACTTATGAAATTGAGAAATTAGAATTCGAAATCAGAATAATAGAAAGTGTTTACTTGTTAAATTACAAGGAAAAATGAAAATAAAATATGTTGGTCTACACAATTTTAGGATGAGCGAATAAGAACTTGATTCTCATAAGGCATTGGGAATCAAATTTTCATTCTGGAAACTGACTTTTTGACTCCAACTAAATTCCTTAATTTCCATTTTTCCTTGATTTCATAACAAAAAAAAAGAATGAAAAATCAAACCGAAATTCCAAATTCCACATTCATCAAATTCAACCCAATAACAACGTCATTTGATCTTATTGCATATAAGCACTTGTTAACATTGCATCACTAATCATTAGGCGATATTCGCTCGCTACTCATCGAACCAGCAGCAGGTCATCGCCAACTACCACTAATGATGACGATGACAATGATGATGATGATGATCATCATCATCATCATCGTCAGGTTGTAAATAAGGTATAATTATAAAAATTATTATTTTGGCTTAATTATCCATAACACAAGTGATATAAAAAAATGTACGACAATAATAATCATTTAAAGAAGCATGTCAAATCCAACATATAGATATTGATAAAAGAAAAACATAATTTGAAGAATTACAAAATATTCTTTATAGGGTCTCCACAAATTTTCATGCGAATTTGAGACTTTATACCGATGTCAAATGCTTTTACAAGTGTGAAATGATTTTTCAATGGTTTACAACATTATAAAAGCGTTGACACTGATGTGAGCACCTCTGCTTAAGAATGATTAATTTATGGTAATATACATATAATTGTAACTATGTGAAGGTAATTTCCTTAGGACAAGATTTAAAAGAATTATAACTTATTACAATGTACAATTTATTTTTATTTATAACTAGGTTAAATTGGGACCAAGATTATTTTATTATCATAAAAAGGCTATTCCTGTACATAATATGTACGAAGGTTTTAATGCATTGTTGTAGGGTTATAGTGCCTACATGTCAGAAATATACACATTTTCATAATTTTCTTTAGGTCCTACTCTCTTGCATATAGTATATTATATTTAGATTAACATCACGTTGATGATGTCGGTATATATATATATATATATATATATATATATATAGATACAGAGATAGAGAGAGTCGTTCTTTAGTGAAAACATTATCGTTTTGATTAAATTACATGCGAATCAAATAACGAAAATGTTCTTAGTTTTTGTTATTTATGTATTATACATAAAAGTTTTATTTCTCTTGGGGAGAGTGTCTGTGGCAAAAATGAAAGAGTACTTGATATTTTAACAGAATGATCTCATATAATGATGATAAAACTAACTATAAAATCTTATAACATTACTAAAATATTCATTCAATTTTATTTTTTAAATTCTTATTTACTTTCATATGGAGTAAATATTCGTATAGTTCCAATAATTAAAAAAATATCTCAAAATATTATTGTTGTTAAATTAGTAACACTCTTATCGTCATATTCATTTCTTTTTATTTATTTTTACAATAATAACCTTTATATTATTATTTTTTGACATTAATCAGAAGGAAAAATTATCAATCAATATCCACCCTGATGAATAATATTATTTTATTGTACTATTGAACAAAAAAGCAAAACACCGTATCGATTTCACTGGATAATTTAATGGCTTTGCAGTTGCAGCCTCTCGTTTGCTTCTGTTCAAGTGTGGGACTACCATGGAGTAAGCACAAATGACAAAAGCATTAACTTGTCAAGATTAACAACGAGGGCACAAGCCACTTCGGCTTGTAGCCCAGTCGTGGATCATTGCCCTCAAATTTAAGTATGACATGAGGGTAATGGTTCGAGTCCCCACTGATTCAACCTCTCTCAATTAAACATAATTGTGTAAAAATTTCTTATAACGTCTTTCTTCCTTGCGAAATGCGAGTGGAGTAGAGACATCCATCCTCCGTGAGAGGTATTTGGATGGACATGTACTTCATAGAATAAAAAATGTAATAATATAAGTCCCACGTATATATATTTGATTGTAAATATCAGTGTAATGACATGTTGTCATAGCAGTTGTATATATCTTTGTGTAATACAGTAACCTGATGCTTAATTAGTTTAAAAAAAAAAAATAACGAGGGCACAATTTGATGAATCCATTTCCATAAAATTGACAAAAGTATTAATCAGGTTGTGCTGAGAAGACTACATATCACGATCAACTTCATTCGTGCAAACCATGACGAAAACAAAAAGAAAAGAAAGTTTAATTACATAGAAAGTGTAACCAAGGAAAGTTGAATTTGAAAAGCCATAAGAAAAGGGTTCAGGGTTCCAGTGGGTCTTTGATCGGATGGACGAAAGAGGGAGAAATTTTAAAATACATCTGAGGTATCATGTCATTTATATAACAAGTAATGATATTATGACTTGTGTGTATTTATTTTAAATTACTATCATGTAAATAATGATTGTATTAAATTTAATTATACATATTATGTATGTATTAATTAATTATAATACATCTGAAGTATTCTAAAATTTATCCGAAAGGAGGTGTTGTGGTGAGTGATAAATGAGCGCATTGGTAACGAAGAATGAAAGTAACTGTGGCCATTGGTTTCATCGGATGGTGGATATTGATTCGTAAACACTAAACTTTTTCTTTTGTTAATGTCAAAACAAATTATTGCGAAAGGTACTGATGTAAAAGTAAGCATAGAGAATAAGAGAAACAAAAAGCAATGACAAGATTTTTAACTAATTTAGTAACATGGGTATTTTGAGGTATGTTTTAAAATATAACTACTTAATAAATATTAATATCAAATTATAGGAATTAAAGGGGATTTTATTCAATAATTATGTGGTAAATAGATGAGTAAAATAATAAGTTTTCTTCAAAAAGATTATTTAAATAGAAATAAATTCATATTATATTAATTAAATTATCCTCTCATCAAATTTAACAATCTTCCATTTTTTTTTATTAACCTACTTATAGTACTTCCCCTCGTCCAATAATAATGATATTAAAATTAATATAGTATTATTTAAAGAGAAAAAATTACTTTTTAATATTAAGAAAGAAAAAAAATATCTTATACGAAGAATTTTTTTAAATTTTTATTATTAATATGACTCATCATATAAGAGGTAAAATTTTATTTAAAGAATTTTTTATTGACGCTCTTGTGATGTTATGGTGTTAAGTCGAAAATTAATATCATAACATTATGATAGCATTTGATTTTATTATTATTCTCATCGTCATTGTCACTGTTGCAACCCTTTATCATTTATGCCGAGAAGGTAAAAGCTGTTTGGCAATGCCAAGTCATTTGCAAAAGGTCAAATTAAGTTAAAAGAGTAGAAAAATCTAATTAACTAATTAAATTAAGTTGCATTAAAATCTGAAGAAACAGATTGAAAATTAAGAAAATATCAAATAAAATCGTAAGGAGTTAAAAGCGTGGCTAAGGAACCCCATATTGCTCGTCAATGACTGGCCAGGCCAGCGGCCGCTAGCCAGTCGTGGATTCCAAAGGACCTATTCATTCTAGTTAATTGTTTAATCCAATTGAAAAAATCTGAATTATTTAATTACAAAAAAAAAAAATCAAAACGAAAACAGAACACGTAAGCCACATGAGGGTGGAATAGGTTGGACCCAGGGCAAGGGACGCGTAGATCGAGTTAGAAACGACCACGTCTACGGTAGAAGTGACGTTGGAATAAATAAAAATGGCCAGCGCGATTATCGATGGGCCAACTCAACAACCAACTTTGCCCACGTATAAACGGTGTATTTGTATACGACACGCGTATGGTGACGTGGATGGTGCCCTGGCGCTCCTCCTTCTTCTTCCCCACCTCTTCTTTCTCTCTCTCTCTCTCTCCTCTCTTCTGTTCTCTGTAAAAAAACACAACTCTTCAGCTCCTGTTTAGCGAACCTTAACGAGAGAATGCCGAGCCTCACAATTTCCTTATAGAAATTTTCATAAAACCGACGGCGTTTCAAAATTTAACGGTTTAAGCATTCAAATTCCTGGACTTTAGGCAGGAAGGAGACTTGGTGTTCGATAATTTCAGGTAATAATGAACTTTTTAAATTTTATTAATTTTTATTTTCAGTGTTGCGTTAGAAGATAACTTTGTTTCTCTTACATGGTGAGAGAGGTGCATGAAATTGTTGTGGTCGTTAAACTACGGTGATTAGTTGTCGTTTGGTTGGTGAGCGCATGCAGGAAACTGATGCAATATTGGAATTTTACGAATGTCGGATTATTGTGCACTTGAACAACATAACTCCTGTTTAAATAACTAAACTTTGTATGATTTTTATTTCGGTGGGGGGGGGGGGAACACATGAACAGACTGTACGAACAAAAAGTATTTTTGATTAAACTCATCTGGTTCCCTCAGTTCTTCCTTCACTTGTAGATTCTTACAATTTCTCGTTTACGGCTTCTTTACATCTGAAATTTTATTACCTCGAGAGGGAGAGATATTTGTAAAAAATTAAAAAAAAAATTAAAAAAAGAAAGTGACTCACTGTTTGCTTATGTTTCCGTGAATTGACGGACGAAATCCCGAGCGTTACGAGTTATCATGAAAGAAAAAACTGCAGGAGTTTTCCATCGCAGTTTGAAGGGTATTTTCGTATTTGTATCTCATACCATCCTTGTGAGATGGACGTGTTGTCTTTGATAATCCCTTTCTTGTTTGCATAGATCACTTTCTTTTTCAATCGTTGGGTACCGTAAAGACAGTTGTACCCTCTGCCCTTTCAGACTTTTTCTGAGGGCTTTCTTGATTCTTCTTCTTCTTCTTATTATTTTATTTCTTTATGATATGTTGAGTTTTTTAAACTTTAAAGTGAATTTTGGAGCTGATGAATTTAATTGCGATAGCCTTCAAAGTATTGATGAATTTATTTACTCCGAAGGTGGTGCATTTCTATTCTCTGTATTTTCTAGTTAAGAAAGGGATGATTTCTTCATGTTTCATATGTATTGAGAATTTATGGAAATGTTATGTATATGAATGATTGTATTCGAAACTATGTTCTGTTTAATTGTATCATTACTGTTCTCTTGTCTTTTTAGGCTGGTTGCTCTTTGGAACTTCTTGCATCATCAAAAATCAACTGAGGGTTTCCAGTTTGGTGGTTGGCCATGGGGAACAATGAAGATGGAAAGTCCTTCAAGTCTGAAAAACCATCTTCACCTCCACCTTCGGTGAGCTGAGAAATTATACATTATTCCTTTATAGAATTCAATAGCAAAGATGGAGTATTTGCTTGGAAGAAACAATTTCCCCCATATCTTGTGGCGTTTAACTGCTGAAGTTTGCATCTGAGTATTTGTGAAATTGTTTAATTGGCAGGATCAAGGCAATATTCATATGTATACTGATTGGGCAGCTATGCAGGTTATTTACTTTATCTGTACACTTTGTTTCCCAGTTTCGTTTTAATGCACTGTTTATAGTGAAGTTGCTAATGGGGAATTATGTTCTTTCTTTACATCTTTAGGCTTATTATGGCCCCCGAGTTGCTATTCCGCCATATTACAACTCACCCATTGCATCTGGTCATGCTCCTCAACCCTACATGTGGGGCCCAGCCCAGGTATTGCTCAAAGCTCACGAGGATTGCTTTACCTTATTATTTAAGTTGGGGGCAACAGTATATATCATTTCCTTATTCTGAGGAGTGAATTAAGTTAATACATGATTGGGATAATTTAGCATCTGTTTATTTCTTCCAGCCTATGATGCCACCATATGGAGCGCCTTATGCAGCCATCTATTCTACTGGAGGTGTTTATGCACATCCTGCTGTTCCTTTGGTAAGTTGATGTCCCCGTTATCTTTTGAATAGTCTATTCTGTCATTAGGTACCTGAGGAGTTTCACTTTTTATATTACGAAATAATTATTTATCTGTAGTGTGCAAAATTTGAGTTCGTGTGGTGTTTGGAAATCCTTTTAGCTGTTGCCCCCTGTTTGACAGAAAGTTTCTGATGTGTCTATTTTCCTTTTGATTTTCCCCAAAATTCTAGGGATCACATGCACACAATCATGGTGTTCCAACCTCGCCTGCTGTAAGTGGAGCCATTAAAGCTATGTTTTGTTGTATTTTTGGTGAAATAATTATGAGTAAGAAATGCGTTGTTGGGAAGAGATAGAATTCATTTGTGATTGCAGTTTTAGTTTAAGCTCCCACAAGTTGATTTTGGATGTAATTATAATGCGATAATGCAGGCTGTAACCCCATTGAACACAGAGGCACCTACTAAGTCGTCAGGAAATGCAGATCGAGGTTTAGCAAAGAAGCTGAAAGGGTTAGATGGCCTGGCAATGTCAATAGGCAATGCTAGTGCTGAGAGTGCTGAGGGTGGAGCAGAACAAAGGCCGTCACAGAGGTTGTTTATATTCATTTTCATATCGTGGTTCCTAGTTTATCTTTTCTATTAATGCTAATTGAATGACAATTTGAACAGTGAGGCCGACGGTTCTACTGATGGAAGTGATGGGAATACAGTTAGGGTGAGGACTTATTTTTCCTTTTCGAAACATGAATACGTTCTTATGCATTTTATGCTATAATTTTGGTATATTTTATAAATTTTGTCTATCTTCGCTGTCTGTCCTATTATCAGGCAGGTCAATCTAGAAAGAAAAGAAGCCGAGAGGGAACGCCAATTGCTGGTATGATTCTGTTTCTTCTCCAAGTTTTCATGAAGATGAACAGTAGATTTTGACCCGTGATTGTTAATTTAAGTGGCATAGATGAACAGTAGATACCTGTGATTGTTAATTTTAGTGGCATGGATTTTCTATTCACTGTTTTACAGCATTTCTGATAGCATAGTTTATGTGGCTTAACTGAGCACTCTGTGGTTAGTCATTGTAGATGAGAGATGATGGTATTCTAATTTTTCCTGTGATTCGAGAATAGACTAATTGAGTATAACTTGTTTGCTTGAGTAAATACTTGTTTTGTGGCTTAATTGAGCACTTTATCTGTGTGCCCTGTGGGTTTGTGAATCTTATTGGCAAATGTAGTAGTGATGATTTGTTCCAATAATATTCAGAAATCATTTATTATTATGTTCATGATTTGTAGAATGCTCTATAGAATAATTTGTATGCCCTGTATAGCATGCTGTGCTCCGATTTTATCAATTAGCTTGCAATGTGAATATGATGCCACCTATGGGGGATAACGGAAAAGCAAGGAAATGAAAATAAATAATTGGGCCATGGGACACTATTGATTAGTCTCGTTTGCAATATTATAAGGTTTGTTTAACTTCTATGCCAGGAGGAGATGGGAAAACTGATATCCAGTCAACTCCTGTGCCTGTTGGTGTGAATGCTACTCCTGATAAGGTGTTAGCTACAGCTGTTGCTCCCACTTCTGTTTCAGGAAAACCCGTTGGTCCTGTGCTTTCTCCTGGCATGCCTACAAAATTGGAGCTCAGGAATGCACCTGGCATGAACGTTAAGGCAAGTCCAACCAGTGTTCCACAGCCTTGTGCAGTTTTACCTCCTGAAACCTGGATTCAGGTATTTTTTTGCCAATGCTATTTTATTATATTTTATTTTTAATCTTTCTTACCACTCTGCTTTAACATGATATGGAGCGGCTTGTTTCTAAGTTTTGATTTGATGTATTCCAAGAAGTTTATGTTTAGAATTTTGGTGGTAAATGCAGTGTCTTTAGAAGTTTTCGGTTGAAAGTAATTTTTGATTGTTTTGTACCCTTTTCTCAGAATGAACGGGAGCTGAAACGGGAAAGGAGGAAACAATCTAATCGAGAATCTGCTAGAAGGTCTAGGTTGAGGAAGCAGGTAAAGTAAAAAGAGATGTGAGAGTACTCTTACTTAAAAACTTTGTTTCAATTGTTGGAATCACTGTATAGCTCTCATCAATATAGGAGCTAATTTTCTTGCTTCTCCCTATTTAAAACTTCCTTCCAGGCTGAGGCTGAAGAACTTTCTCGTAAAGTTGATTCCTTGATTGATGAGAATGCTTCCCTCAAGTCTGAAATAAATCAATTATCAGAGAATTCTGAGAAACTGAGGCAAGAAAACGCAGCATTACTGGTATGCCAAATAAATGTTATTATTTTCTGGACTGTTAGTTTGTTTTCCAATGAAGCCAACAGGTCATGTGTTTTTGTATGCGAATGTTTTTGTTGTAATCTATTAATTGGTTTAACATACAGGAAAAACTGAAGAGTGCACAACTGGGAAACAAGCAAGAGATTGTTTTGAACGAGGACAAGAGGGTTACACCTGTTAGCACAGAAAACCTATTATCTAGAGTTAACAACTCCGGTACTGTTGATAGAAACATGGAGGAAGGAGGTCACCTGTTTGAGAAAAACTCAAACTCTGGTGCCAAGCTACATCAGCTTTTGGATGCAAGTCCAAGGACAGATGCCGTGGCTGCAGGCTGATTAACTCTTTTAACTCTTTCTGTAGAAGCCGTTTTGCTTGTCTGCCTCGGAAACTAGAGCTAACAGCCAGAAAGAATGAATTAAATAGCTGAATTAGTGTTGTTCTATGTCGTGTGTAATGTGGTTGGTTGTCTTTTTAACTCATGGCAAACCTGATGTATTTTAGTAAAAATCAGAGTGCTAGGATGGGAGATGGGTGTACATTTAAGGAGGAGAGTAGTGATTGTTCAGTTTAGGGGGGAAAGGACTTTGGAATCTATGTTATGTCGTATTTATTAGGTGTGCAATTTTATTAACTAGTATTGAACACAGAGAGACTCACTGTTCTATGTCAATGCCAAAGCCCCAAATGATACTGCGTGCGTGCGTGCTTTCCTGGATTCTTTTTTCTTTCTTTGTAGTTCTTTCTTGTTATTAAAATATAACAAGTGGCCTTCTGAGTCGGGCCAGGCAGCGTAGCGTAGGATTCAAAGCGTCCTCGTTTGATGGGCCCACATGATCCATCTACGACTATGCCCGGGGTAATTCGAATTTCAACCCCGTGCCGGTCAAAGACTTGACCGGTTTCGTTTTATGCAGATTAAAGAGTTAAAGACGACAAATTATCTGGCCTTATACGTTTCTGTATGTAACGCAGCAAATGAGGAGCAGCCACGCGTTGCAGGAGAGAGGAAAAGTTGTTGGAACTTAGCTGATACAAGATTAATTTCCATTGAGCTGTTACATACAGAGTCTGTAACGTAGTTTTGTCCACGTTTTCAAATATAGAGTAGTGGAATTCTGGCAATCCAGCATCGTGAACTGAGTTCAGTCGTTTTGTTTTGTTTTGTTTTTTTTTTGTTTTTTTAATAAATTTTGGTTCTACAATGTTTAATCACACAATACAATTACACGTGTGCGCAAATATATGAAGAGGATAGAAAGGAGGATCGTCGATCGGTGCCTGCGGTGCAAACGAAGACACCATGGCTGTGGCCCAAGGCTGCCCACGTAATTGAAACACTAAAATCTACTAAGCCCTTATGCAGTAGCAGAAAAGAGGACCAAATCTACACACTCCCTCCTATCGTTGCCAGTTCATGGTCCCCATAGGATCTCATCTAATGAACATTCGTCTCAAATTTACCAAAATTCGCACCGTCAAATCAAATGCAATTTTCAAATTCCAAATAACGATACTTAGAAATTTCTGGGTGTAATTGTCAAAATAGTTCAATCTATCATCCATGGCTTACTGTCACATCCTAAAGAAAAAAAAGGTCCACCTTGTTGTATCATATAAAATTTTAAAAATGAAAAAAAGATAATAATAAAAGGTCCGCTTTTGTTGGTTAAGGCGATTTTGTCAAATGGAGGGCTCTGATTCATTGTAAAGTCAGTGTCATAACGTGAGAAAAATAATTCTCATTCTTATTTGAATTGTTGACCGTTTGTACAGCTTTTAACATGTACTTTCTCGGATTTCCCACGTCCTAGATCTATGCAACCGAATTCTCAATTCTCAATTTTCAATTTATTATTATTTTTCTTCACATGCTTTCACAATCTTGTTTCCTACCCAATCTTATTTTAGTTACAAATGTTTAAGAAATAGAGCAAATCCAAAACTTGTGAGAAAAGTATTGCGTCTAAACACTTTTTCTTTCATTATCATTAGCCAAGAGGCAACAGCCATGCATGTGCTCTGTTTTTTTTGTTACTTACTTACAGTCATAGGCTCATAGGCCCTGACATTGCTTCAATATTAAATATGATGAAGTCGTTAGACGTTAGATTTACATTTCCAAATCTAAAGGGTCTTAGTTAGTTTGTCGTTTTTCGTCATCGTTTTGAAATTTAAATGTACGTACGGTCTGGGAGGGGCTAGTCCTATCTGCAGAGTGCAGTAGTGGGAGATCATTAATGTTCGAATTTATAACTCCTCGAAGTTTGATTTCACTTGTCTTATTATATAAAATAGGACAAGATTGACTAATTTAAATAGGTGTTGGGTTACTCAGTTGCCAGATGTTTCAATGGCGTTAGCCTTTCTGGGGGGGTTCTCTAGATCTGACTGACTCCGAGCAACTTATAAATAGAATCTAGTAAGAACTTGCAAAAAGCTATTGTTTCTAGTCCACGAGAAAGGTGATTTTTTGGATTTGGATTCTGGAAGTGTCACTCTTTTTATGTTCATTAGTCATTACTGCTGTCGGCAACTCAAGATAGGTGAACAGTTTTTGTTTTTTATAATAATTTTCTGTATCGCAACATATGGGACATTCGGCAGCAGTGTGGGATTACAGGGCTGCAATTGAGATTGCAAAAGACTGGAATGGTATTGATCAGGTTGTTCTTCGGAGCCCACATGGACCCTCTGCTAAGGTGAATAGGGAACTTGTTCCAGATAACTGGTTGTGTATGTTGTCATCACTCATCATTATCATCAATATCATTGTTCTTATTTTATTTTGAACGTGTGTATAGGTTAGCTTGTACGGAGGACAAATAACTTCATGGAGGAATGAGAAAGGAGAAGAACTTTTATTCACTAGTAGTAAGGTGATGTTTTGTCATTCTTTTTCTTTCAATGATGGTTACCCTGTCTAGAGTCAGTAGTGATTACATTTCTAAGGTCCTGTTATTCAAAGGAAATGGTGCTAATTTTTTTTTTGTCCTTCGTCGTATGAATGATTATTCTTAAGATGTGGAATTTTATCTGAAAAATAAATTTGGTTTCATCAGCTTCAATCTGGCTATATTTTGAGGTAAATTGCATAGTTTACTGAAGAATTTTGGGAGTTTGTAGATATTAGTTGTTTTGTTTGATTAACTGATGTCCCAAGAGTAATTGCATGTGTAGCATGATATGATGCTGCATCCGACTGCTAGTGGAATAATGTGTATACCGCGAGAACTTGATTAAAATCATATTATTGCTGTAAGACTTTAAGCAGCCTATTCATTTAGTAGTCGCCTCTCAGTTGGAATCTGGCTCTAGACTCAAAATTTGATGAAGATAGCATAAATCTACAAGCTAGAGGCATTAGAGAAATTCACTTGTGTTTTTTTCTTTTATCATCAAAAACAGGCAATATTTAAGCCGCCAAAAGCAATTCGTGGAGGGATCTCTACTTGTTTCCCGCAGGTACTTTAAACCAGTTTTTGGTGTAATGCATTGATATCACCCAGTCCTGAACATTTTCTGCCCGCTCATACTATTTTAATGCTTGTGAAGTTTGGAAATTGCGGGTCACCAGAACTGCATGGATTTGCAAGGAACAAATTGTGGATAATTGATGATAATCCTCCACCTATGCCCCCAAATGATTCTGATGGAAAAACTTGCGTTGATCTACTGCTTAAACCATCTGAAGAGGACCCGAAGTGCTGGCCTTATAGGTATGGACTTGGATGTTGCAGACTTTGCCAAAGCTTTTAAATAAATTCACAACCAACATTACAAAGTTGCACTTAGAGCGCTTAAAATTAGTTTATCAGTTCTGTCATAGGTTGAAATCTAGATTGTATATAATTACATTATGTGATGTAACTGAGGTTTAATTATTGATTATTGATTTTTGTGTGCCACTGCAAAATTCAGAACTATCAGTTTTTACCTTTGTAAAATGGCAAGTTAAATTCAGAGCTGTCAATATCTATCTTTGGTTACGCTATGCTAATGGACCTTTTCTTTTCTCAGTTTCGAGTATCGTCTTAGGGTGATGCTTGCAGCAGATGGAGGTCTGACATTAATATCAAGAGTTAGGAACATTAATGGCAAACCGTTCAATTTCTCCTTTGCATATCACACATACTTGTTGGTTTCTGACATTAGGTATGCAATATCATTTGCACAACTTAAAACAGGATTTACCTTTTGATATTTCTTAACGATCTAATAATGAGTATGACCTTTTGTAAGTAAAAATGTTTGCAAATGTGTTCACAGTGAAGTGAGGATAGAAGGCTTGGAGACACTTGACTACCTTGACAATCTTCGTCAAAGAGAAAGATTTACAGAACAAGGAGATGCAGTAACCATTGAATCTGAGGTAAAATCTTGAGTTTTTCAGTACAGCTGTTAAAAGGATTTGGACTTAAACAATCAGGGAACAAGGCCTCACTTGGATTGGCCGAGATTCTAAATTCCAACTAGTTTCAGGTTTTACTTGGTTGTGCCTCTTATTCTTTTTCAATGTGGAGTAGAGTCCATTGATGCTGAGAAAATTGAGTTTGGAATATGAGGGTTATGTTGCTTCTGGGATCTCAGGCTTGTTTATTTGTTTATTTTTTTTTTTTTTTGCCAGATGGATCGAGTTTATCTTCGTTCTCCTAATGTAATTGCAGTGCTTGATCATGAAAGGAAGAGAACATTTGTTTTAAGAAAGGAAGGCCTGTCAGATGTTGGTGAGTTACCATTTGTTTAAGTATGCACGTCACCTACTGTTAACAAGAAACAAGTGCATCAATTTGTATATATGCATCTTGTTAATTAAAATAATCTCGAGTGAGACTGCAGTTATAACTGTGCTTGTGATGCTTTATTATCAAGAAATCTGATTACCGAGTTGCAAGAGAATTCCTGTTAACATATCAACGGACATAACAATTTGCTCCGTGGGTGTTGTTCTCTGAGCCTTTGATATTTGATGTTTTTTTATATTTCTTTTGAAAATCTACAGTGGTGTGGAATCCATGGGAGAAGAGATCAAAGTCAATGGTAGATTTTGGTGATGAAGAATACAAACAGATGCTATGTGTTGACGCAGCAGCAGTCGAGAAGCCTATCACGTTGAAACCAGGCGAGGAGTGGACGGGGCGATTGCAGCTTTTGGTTGTGCCTTCGAGTTTCTGCAGTGAACAGTTTGAACTCTAGGCAGGAGATCTTCAAGCTGTGCAACAAAATATCAATTTGTAAATGGCCATGATTGGTGTAGTAGGAATAGTTGGTAGTTCAATGTTGCTTTGATTTTGTATTAGTAGCATTGAACTGAAACGAGGCACGAATTTTAATATTTCTTAGCGCAAGCCTTTGAATGCATGATATTGAACCAAAGAAGTAGCGTTCTATTGAAATGCCAAGGTTCAGAAAACGTGACCATCATTCCCAGGATCCTTTTATCAGATTTTGATTCAGTGCCACTGCCGTGCCCGTTGTTTTGAAGCTTAACATTATTCTTCACCGATAATCCACCTGATGAATTGTCATCACTCGTCTTTCAAATCATGATTGCTTCGCTGTTCTACATCAGTTGGTTTTCCTGAGGCTGTAAGGTCAAAAGTCTGAACGCTTCAACTGAGTCTGTAGATCGATTTGTTTTCAGACTATTTTAAACGGTTTGTTCATATAAATTCTTCATGTCATTGTGCACTGTCGTGATGACTGGTGGCAGACCATGATTTTGGCTTATGTGTGGTGGGAGATGATGGCGTATTGAAGGAGCTTGAGCTAGTTCGATTTCAGTATCTTGATGGAGGAGCAAACAATTTTTCATAGGATGATCACTCATCTCTGCTCAACATGCAAGTATGAACATTTGTTTTCTTTCTCGCTGCTAGAGTTTATAAATCTGAGCAATTTCTATTGCTCAAAATTTAATCCAACTCAAAAAAAAAAAAAAAATTAATTAAAAAAAAAGGGAAAAAATAAATCTTAAATGAAGTAACATTCTGCTTTCTGAAGCTAGCAAATTCGTTTTGACATGCAAGATTTTTACATTTGTCTTGATTGCTTTTAAACTTCACTACCCGCCACAAATAAATTCCGCTGACGTGGAACTTTTAGACCGTTATAATGTGATTCCATCTTCAATTAACAGTCCTTTATTAAATATTCATAGTAAAATTCTATGAACTTGATATTTCTTCTTTATTTTTTTGAAAAAAATTGTAACTTCTTTGGAATATCACTGATGCACTCTATTTGCAACTATTGTTTTCTCTTAAATTTAAATTTCACACTCCTGAAAATACTCGAATCCTCTACTTAATTTATAGATAAAGAGAAGAAATGCCGACCGCAAAATTATTACAATGTTTAACATTTTTTTTTTTTACACTAGATGCATAGGAGATTTCAAATTTGCGAATTAACATTTGAAAGTATATGCTTTCGACCATAGGTAAGCATATATAATTTTACATTATTATTATTATTATTATATGATAATATCTTTGCAAATAAATGTGTTGCGGTGCCTGCTATGCATGCCTATGATAGATCCTAATAACAATAATGATCAATCCCCGACCAAGAAAATGGCATGCTCGGCCAAAACGTCTTAAATTCATTTTTGTTATTCTTGAAATAAAATCTCGTTACATAGATATAACCTATTCTACATTTTATAAGATTAAGTGATGTGTCATTTTTCGTGATTGGTTCACGTAGTATTCAGTTCACCGAATCACACGATCGAGTCATAAATACCAAACAAATATGGGTCCTTTCTGCGTCACTCATGGGTAGGTTACTAGGTTAGGGGCTACTCTCTATTCAGTATTCACCACCGATGTCATAAACTGTGAGTGGTAACTAATTAAACTGGTAATTGCTCGTCGATGTAAATTGTAAAAAGCCAATTCAATGGATAGGATTACCGATAATGGCAGCGCGCTTTCAATCCCACGTGGATCAAAATGCAACAGTCGGTATTTTTTTTTTTTTTTTGGGGGGGGTGAAAAAAGACATAATAAAATAAGTTTTATTACATCATGTAATTAGAATTATTCGTTTAATGTGCAGGACTAGAAAATAACATTTGTTGTCGAGTTATATTTACAGACCTAATTACTATTTAATAAACATAAATTGACATCACACCGCTTATTCACACATGTTGTAAAGGAAATAGACGCGGAAACTCAAACCACTTTTGCCTGCCCGTTTGAACAAAATCACGCAATTTTCTGAATTTACCAAACCAACAGTAAACAAAGTGCAAAACTGAAAACAAACACACTACCAACCAAAAAACAAAAAAAAAAAAAAGAGTGCAATTACAAACCTTCCCGCCATGTCAGCGTCTAAAACGCCGCGCGTGAATCTCGCGCAAGATGAATTTGTGCCACCCGTACTCTAGCTTCCGAGTGAAGCGAGGAGACCAACCCCGACCTTCTTAATCCTCAGTCGTGCCATCTTATAGGTTTCTCACTCATCCTTGTGTGTTAAATTTAGCGCGCTCTCTCTCTCTCTCTCTCACAGTCATAATGACTTTGTCATCACGATCCGATTTGATGAACAATCTCAGATCTCTTTAATCAGTTTCGTCTCTTTCTTTTTTTTTTTTTATTATCATTAATCAGATACATAATTCACGATCGAGATCTCTGATTTCCTCATTTAAATTCTCTATTTCATTTCCCAGAATTTTGGTTTTCACCCGCTAATCAAGATTTCGCTTCACCTTGATTGATCGATGTGTTTATTCATTTATTACGTGTTCGATTATTTTGAATTTTATCGATCATTTCATCATTAATTAGCTAGATTATATTTTCGATCGTATTAATCCCCCCCCAACCCCAAAAGAAAAACAGGGGGCCGATTGATTTCCATGTCGACTCCAACTCCAAGAATAGCCGGACAGCAAGCGAAGCCGATACTCCAGAAACCGCCGGGTTATAGAGACCCAAACGGTCCGCAGGCCAGGCCCAGACCGATAGGCCCGCCTCGTAAACCACCCATCCCACCATCGTTTCCCGCAAAGAGGAGACGAAAGAGTTGCTGTCGTGTTTGCTGCTGCTGCTTTTGTTTCTTCATAGTATTGCTCATCATCCTCATAGTAATCGCTGGTGCGTTATTCTACCTGTGGTTCGACCCAAAGCTCCCGGTTTTCCATCTCCAGTCATTCTCATTCCGGCACTTTAACGTCTCCGTGAAGTCCGACGGAACATACCTGCACGCCGCGACGTTAACGAGAGTGGAAGCACGGAACCCCAACGGGAAGTTGAGGTATTATTACCGGCACACCGACGTGGAGGTGACTGCGGGGAAAGATAAGGAGATTGACTTGGGGACGGGGAGCGTGCCGGGGTTCACTCAGGGCACAAAGAACGCGAGGAGTCTGAAGATTGAAACGAAGACTGATGAGCTCGTTGAAGATGGGATGGGGCCAAGGCTTATGAGCCATCACAAGAGCAAGGATTTGGTGGTGAACGTGGTTGTTAAAACCACTGTGGCCGTCATCGTCCAAGGCCGGAAGACAAGGCCGTTGGCCGTCAAGGTGACTTGTGGCGGTCAGAGCTTGAAGGCTCTCGATAAAATGCCTAAATGCACCATCCATTTCCTCAAATGGTAATTACTAAAAAAAAAAAAAAAATTAATCATCTCATTTAATTAATTAATTAATTATGACTTAATCAATTTCTCTCTTGTTTAATTTGATGCAAATTCTCACTATTACGATCTTCATTGCAGGATCAGCATTCATTGATAAGGGATTCATATAAACGGAGTTCGCATGATGATAGAAGATCGGTATTATATATGTAGGATAAGGCAGTTTTTTCACAAAAAAAAAAGTTTTGTTTGTATTTATAATAATAATAATCATATTGTTATTATATATGGAAAAAAAAAAAAAAAACAAGCAAAAGAAAGAGTGGTCGGTGGAGTATGGGTGTCAGGGTCGGTGGTATATGAGACGAGAGTCGTCTAACGAATGTGTCCGAGTCCGAAAGCTATGGATTCTCTTTGATGTCATGGGGTACATATGTCTTGTAGTTGACGAAATGGGTATGTGTAAATTAGCTGTTTGTTTAATTTATTGTGGTTGATTGGGTTTGATATTTTTTCCCCCCCAAAAAAAAAGAAAGAAATTATTTGATTGATTAAACAATCTTTTTTCATATGTCACAGTGGTGGCTGTTGGGGGTGGCTGTTGTGGGGGGGGTGTGTTCTCTCTCTGTAGGACAGTAGGAGTGGTGGTTTTCGGATTCCTGATCAAACGAACTAACAGGCTGCCTCCATTTCTTTCAACAAAAGAAACCAACAAAAGTAGAAAGAACAAATGTAAATTAATATAAGGTGCTGCATCCATTTTTATCTTTGGAAAATAAGCTGTCACGTTGTGCTAAGAGTGGAGTGTTTGCTTCGTTAACTAAGACTAGCAGAAAAGGGAAAGGGAAATCATATCTACTTTGGTGCAATTTTTATTATTCTATTAAAAAGCTGAGTAATGCATTCAATAGGGCTCGCTTGTCAAGATTTACCATTCTAGTTTGTTGGCTTTCAAATTTTTAGCGGGAATAATAATAATTACTATTTAGATTGGAATGTTGCCACACTATCCATATACATTTTTACTAATTAGATTGGAATGTTGCGAATGTCAAACTTGATGATAATCCCTGTGAATCTTGTTCTTCATATATTCTTGTGTCAAGGAGAAAATTTCATTGCTGAATTATATATTATTTGACGAATTGTCACTTTCACAATCATTTCAGACCAAAAATATATGTCGACTTGCACCTTAAAACAAGTTTATAACATAGCCCACATGACATCAGCAAGGCTGGACAGGCCCGCCCTTCAGATTGAAAACAAATTTCAGAAAGAGATAAGGGTTTTAATTAAAATTAAAGTTTTAAAACTTTATACTTTGACCCCTTTAATTTACGGATTTTACTGTCCTTCTCAAGTTTGTAATTTGTTTACTATAACGTCCATTGAACGAAATCAAAGCTCCGCCGTTAATTAGCTTCAGCCAAAAGTCATTATGAATGGAACTGTGGTAGAATTCGCAATGAAAAATTATTAAAACAAAAAAAAATTAACAAGTGACATGACCCTCCAACTAGAAGTTCCAACGGGTCGGGTTTCATGTATTTCAGGTTTTTTTAAAAAAATTTATTTCAATGAAACCCGACCCGTTAGAACTTTGAATTGGGGGGTCATGTCAACGGATACTGAGAACCAATCAGAAATCAAAGTTGCTAGTATTCAAGGACCAGAATCCGGCGCTCAGCTGAACTTATGCTAAGATCCAATTAATTACTGACTATTGATCCGAGCTCACCTGAGCACCGGATCCGTTTCCGTATCGAAGTCGAACCACAGCCATTCATCTAGAAAACTATTTGATGGGGCCCAAATTTGCATACGCGTCGAGACCAGGACTCGTAATCGTAACTTCTGGGTTCAGTATAGTTTCTACATACATATATATGTGTATATATATATATATATATATATAGATATGTTTATACATATATTTTAGTGTTATTAATATTTATTATATAATCTATTTCTATTTTGATATTTCGTACAGCTTCCTCCAATTTCCAATTGTTCATCATATATCTTTCTCCGTCTCTCTAGAACTTCGTTTCCGTCTCGTCGGTCAAAGACGATCTTCGAGAAAACGTAGTTTGTTCATGGCTTCGAAGAGAATCTTGAAGGAGCTCAAGGATCTTCAGAAAGATCCTCCCACCTCTTGCAGTGCTGGTACAATTTTATTCTTATGTCTCACGCTATACTTCCTACAGAATTGCTTTGGTCTTCGATCTATGAATTTATTGCTTGTTGCTTCTGGGCTGTTATGTTAATTTTTTCTTTTTTCAGTTTAAAAAGTGTTCTATTGTTTGGGTAATATATTGTTTCCTTAAGTCTTTTTATGGATGGGTTTTGTATTTCAAGTTTTAAAAAGCTACTTTTCACTTGCTTTTGGGGGTTTGCTGCAGAGCAATTTGATTGGAGTCAATTAGATAAACATATATACTGGTGATTAAGTTGGATGATGCATTATGAGTGCTTAGATTTCATCTGAAGATTGTGAAACAAGCACAGCCAAGAGAAACCGAGATTTTTTTTTTTTTAAGGGTAAATAGATCACTCACCGACAGAAATATCACGGTGTTTTCTGTACTGTGGCAGCAACTTGTTAATTAGTTTAACCAATATGGAACTAGCTTTTTACTGGTTTAAGATAGTGGCAGTTCCACAATTGGGCTTTTTATTATTCAAGTCTGGTGTGATCTTTGAATCCCATCTTAATTCTTCCATTTTTCAGTATGTATTATGTTGATTGCTTCTTTCTGGAAACTCTTCCATGCTAATGGATGACTGCTTGTGCAGGCTTATCCATGCACAAAATAATGCCTTTGTTAAACAAATGTTGTAATTACTTTTATAAGGTCAGTTTAATTGTAGGGCTGCAAACACTGTTATTCTCTGTATGTTGATTGTGATGCAGTCGAACTCTACTTGATTTTCAAGCTCAACAAAAATACTTCACGTGCTTTTTTTCTTCTGTTATCAATGAATCTCTTTCGTTATTTTGTATCTGTATAATTGGTGAAGAAGTGTGTCTTCTTCTATTATTTGTAAAATGGGTTTGACAGAAGATATTCTAGAATGTCTATGATGTTACATTGTATAACATCAGTGATGTTTTGTATCCTGTATACTGTTTTGATTGAAATGATTTTTTATTTATTTACTATTTGTGGCTCACAGCATGAAGTATTATGCTCTGTACGCCCATTTTGAAACCTTTATGAGAAATAACCTGTATTTATATGTTGACAGGTCCTGTGGCTGAAGACATGTTTCATTGGCAAGCAACCATAATGGGCCCCCCAGATAGTCCTTATGCAGGAGGTGTATTTCTAGTTTCAATCCATTTCCCTCCTGATTATCCATTCAAACCACCTAAGGTATAGGACAGTTCTGGTATTAGTTATCAATGTTGACTCACATATATTCACTTTATCTTCTAAATCTCCAGGAAAATTATATTCAAGAAAGTAATTATAGGGATTCCCTATAGGAAATGAACAAACTTAAGCAGGGCAATGAGTTATCCTGGAAAGGAGGAAGGTTGGAAGGGGATTAATAGATGTTTTCCAAAAATCAGAAGCACTAATATTACCCTTTTATGTTCTCAAAACTTCTTTTCTCTTGTATTTAATTATTTTATAAGTGGTAGAAGAGATTTATGATTTGCAGATTTCAAGTTTATTGTACTTGTGGATGGGGACTTATTTAGATTCTGAACATACTGACCTAGAAAATTCTTATGATCTAAACATGTTGGTGGTTCGTTTTTCAGTGAAATTTTTTAGTGCTTGGCATATAAATAGAACTTATTATGGCAGATAAATCCCCTTCGTCTGATATTGAGTTATTCAAGTTTAAAATCTGTTCCAGCTTAACTAAATCACTGTTGAGGAACATACTGCAATGCAATCCTTTACACTCTTTAAGTTATTGCTCTTTCTGTATTGCAGGTCGCGTTTAGGACCAAGGTTTTTCACCCAAATATTAACAGCAATGGCAGTATATGTCTCGACATACTAAAAGAGCAGTGGAGTCCTGCCCTCACTATATCTAAGGTCTGGTCTATTAACAACTAATTAACATTAAAAAGTGGACATGATTTTAACTTTGCTAATCCAGATACGTATGGGCATGATATATTAACCACCTCGAGAAAGTTACTAAATTATTCTGATTAGGTAGATAATGTTATGAGCCAAACTTTATCTGGCTGGTTAATTTATTCTTATGTTGTGACCAGGCATTCACAATCGTTTATGAGGTTGGATGCATATTCCTGTGTTTGAAAACACATCTTTAGGGGTGATTTAGGCATTGTAGTTGACCCCAGATCCTTTGTTGTGATAAATTTGAAAGCCTGGTTTGGCTGATGCCAAGATGTGATTTAGGCACTGTGTTAGGATGAAATTGCAGCTGAGCTGGTCCTATGCCTTCTCAAATTATGGCCATAGTCATATTTGCTTCATTCTGATCTGGATGATGGGTGTATTTCATTACGCCCATGGCCAATGCAAAGATGTGATTTTGTCTCTGTATCGAACAAAACTGGAGAGTGCTGGTCTATGGATTCAGGTGCATGGGTTATTTGTGATGCTTTGAACTGAACCATGGTGATTGATTCAGCTAATAGACAAAACCAGTTCCAAAACCAAACATCCCCTTTGAATCCCGTATCAATCCAGAAACTACAGCATTTTTTATTTTGCAAGCCCCAAACCCAACCATTTTAATTTTTCTACTTCTTCCATTCCTAAGTCAAAGCACTGTAGTTTCAGGATTGGTTTGGGATTCAAATGGGGATGATATTTGTGCATTTGATCTTAATACTGGAATGTGAAATCAAATTTTTTCAAGTGAATGAAACCTGAACTTGTTAGTGCCACAACTAATGCAAATGAAAAGCTTGTTTCATGTAAGCTCTTAATTGTGGCATTTGCAGGCAAGTTGCTTTGTAAGTCTCTTCTAGGTGTATCATTGTTGGTATTAGAACTAATATATAAATCATGAGGAGATATTCAGAGTTATTTTTTTTGTGTTGTTCAAAGCTTTCTTTTTGCCATTGTTCAGTATTGCATTTTCATCATTGCTGTTTTTTAAGTTGGTGGGAAGGGTGGTTGTTTCATCTCTCAGGTATTGCTCTCAATTTGTTCATTGTTGACGGACCCAAACCCAGATGACCCTTTGGTGCCAGAAATAGCTCACATGTACAAGACAGACAAGGCTAAGTATGAATCAACTGCTAGGAGCTGGACCCAAAAGTATGCCATGGGCTAAGTATGAAATCATCTAGGACATAGTCTTTCATCACATAATATTTATGTATAAAATGAAGTGTGATATGCTCGTCTTCCGTCTTTGTTTTTGCCTTTTGGAAATGATAATTGAAGATGGTGTTCATGCACTGTCTTCCATCAAAACAAGATTGATGTTGTATTGTAGCTTGCTTGTGTTGACATTGATCTTGTAAGATCAGTGGTTTATGACTTAATGTTCTTGGGTGCACGCATTTGTTTACCATGTATCTCAAACAGTTCTGTTTAAATTACTGTTTGCTCTAGCTTTAAGCTGCTTATGAGATTGCAATTTTATCCGTGTTTACAGCTACGAGCCGACAAGGATTTAGGGCTACTAGCATATATTGGCAATTAGCTATAACTCTTGTAGTCACATTGCACGAAGTGACCACAGGAGGAGTTTTGTTTTTTTTGGTTTTTTTTTTTTTTTTTGGTGGGAGGGGAACATAAACAGTTCTTGTTACCTTACATATAATGAGGTAAGGGTAAGAAAAGATGAGAGATTTGACAAGTGGATCGTCCTTTTTTTCGAAACGTGTAGAAGCTACAAATACAAGTTCACTGTTTAGAATAGTCAAAGTTGGAGTATCCCCTCCGATTTCCGGTACAGCCATATACGGCATGAAATGTTGCGTTTTGATGATGCTACAACAAATATTTAAGGAGTTTCTTTGTATATGACATGGATGATTCGATCCGCAAGAGGCAACCGTGATTGCGAATGGGTTGATCTCCGAGCCGAGTACATTTGTTATCTTATGTTTGTTTTTCGTCGCTTTACTTATTAACATAAAATTAACTTACAATAAATATCAATTGAGACAAATATATTTTATTATAATGTTATATAAATAAATTATATGATAATATTATTTTATTTAATAATATTATATTGTTATATAATATAATATTAATATATTAATAATTAATTTAAATAATATTTATTTAAAATTACTATAATAATAAGGAATAACATCAAATATTGTAAAATATTATTATAATATAATATAATACAACTGTATTAAATAACATAATACTCAATAACAATATAGAGTATTAACTATTAACCCGTACCCTTATTTAATGTAATAAAATAGTAGTACTTTAAAATCTCTCCTCCATTCCGCGTAGAAAAATGAAAAGGGCAAACTGGGCAAAGGTCACGTGAAGTAAATGAACAAAATGAGAATGTTTTTTCAGTTGCCTACCAACCATTTATTTCAACCAATGTCTTGCGCTTGCTTGGTCCCCAAGCCGGTGTACAGCGCGTGCCATGGACTTTCTGGGCTCCATTCAATTCCTGTGTACATTTCAACTACAAATATGGCTTTCTTTTTTTAAAATGAGTAAATGACAATGAATTCTCGGTAAGATATTTATGAAGAATACGATTGTCTCTGAAACTTTTCTTTTTTCCTTTTTTTTGCTATTTTATTAAAACTAAGCCTATATATAATTCAATTGATTTCAAATTTGCAAAGGAAAATGACCCAAAAGAAAAATTAATGCAAAACAAACAGTGGAGTTGCTTACGTCTGATCATACTTCACCTTTTGTTTGCAGTGCAAGTATCATCAATCAAGAATTTATTTTTTCTTAGTCAACCCGAGTTGATCTATAAACTATAGAATATTCAGCAATTTGACTTGGAGAAACAATCATTATAGAAAATTTTTAATTGGTTAAAAAAATATAAGAAGGTGAGTCAGACTGGTTCCAAACTTAAACAAAAAGAAAAATGAAAATGAAAATGAAGAGGTTAATGCTGGGTGTCTAAGCAAGTATAATTAACAGATTAAATTTATATTATCACTACAATAATATTTTTATTTAAAATATTTTGAGTCAGATTTTCTGACAGTCAAAGGCTGGACTGACACGTTGGTGACCGAATGACAATCGCCAACGTTGGCAGCAGAAGTGGTTACTGCACTCTCTCTCCCATGACGTGGCCTATATTGTATAATCGAGGGAAATGCATGTCTCCCCGGCTGTCGCGCGTAGCTTTAATCACAGGCGAACAGGGAACTATTTAAGCGCGGGACCCACAAGAAGTATCCAATGCGATTCAAGCTGTGAGGCATGATTTGCATTGGCCGGTGGGAGTAACCAAGTATCATTTCCTTGACTGGCGAGTTGATATCGGAGGGTTAACCCAGTTTTTGTTGGGATGTGTAGCCACGTGTCAAGAATCAAGAGCGATAATCTCTGATGCGGCGAGTCGTTTGGGATCTCCGGTGGGCACCGGAATCTCCGGCTGTAACTATCGGTCTTTTTATACGATTTATTATTTTATTTATTGTTATCCTTTATGTATTTGATTTAAAAACAATTTAAATCACTAATTAAATTTTAAACTCGTAACTTCTTCTTCCAATCAATCAAAAAAAAAAAAAAAAAAACTTTGTTTTTAAAATTAAAAATTAAAAAAAGGGTCCATGCTACGTATTTACTATGATTCTCTATAAAAACACTGATTCCTGGTCTTTTGACTCCTCCTTGCAAGTTGCAACTGAAACTCTCTTTGCTCTCTCTCCCTCTCTCTCCACGCTCTCTTCTTTATCTATTTATTTATTTCTTTCTTTCTTTCCCAACTCTCTTCGCCTTAAAAATGAATCAGTTAGTTTCTTCATCATCTGGAGCCAAATACAGAGAGCAGCGAAGCACGACGACAACGTTTGTAAAACCATCTTGTTCAGGAACAAAAGTTATACGTGTTTCGGTGACGGACGGTGATGCGACAGAGTCATCAAGCGATGAAGATGAAGAGAGGGGAGCGAGAGTGAAGAAGCAGATAAACGAAATCAGAATTGTAGAGTGTTCAAAATCAAACGAAATCAGTTGTTCAGAGAGTGTGAAACAGAGAATGAAAGACAGAAGCATTCCGTTGAAAAAAAGAGTGGGCGGTAGATCATACGACAACAAATATCGAGGCGTGAGAATGCGGCCGTGGGGCAAATGGGCTGCCGAGATTAGAGACCCGTTTCAACGAACCAGGGTGTGGCTGGGGACTTTTGAAACGGCAGAAGAAGCTGCTCTTGTTTATGATCAAGCTGCTATTCGTCTTAAAGGCCCTCACGCTCAAACCAATTTCTTGAGGCCACCCCAAACCGATCAAACATTTGATTTTGTAACGAGCGGCTATGATTCCGAAAAAGAGTCTCAGTCTCAGACTCCAACGTCCGCAATACCTTCCCCGACGTCCGTTCTCAGGTTCCACTCCAACGAGGAAATTGAGCTCGCAAAAACAGAGTTGTTTAATCTTGAGAGTGATCGCTGTTGTCCGTCTCAGGATAGTTTCCAGATTTATGATTCGGAGCTGTTGGATTCTGCAACTCCGGCTCCAATCTTTTTCGATGATAAGATGTGTGTGCCGCTTTTGAAAGAAAATTTGGGTGACGTTTCTGTCGATTTAGGCGGGGATTTCGATTCATGCATTTCGGAGTGGGACGTCGATAATTACTTTCAAGATCCTCCTCCTTTGCCCGATTCGCATTGACGGTCTTACTGTTAGTTATCAGTTTTGCTCTCTCCCTCTTGTCCATCCACAAGTGTGATATACATATATTTTGCTCTCTATGCTCTTTATTTATTAGCCAAAATTTTTGGGCGTCACAGCATTCTTCGGTCTCCAATCTCCCCATCAGTATCTGAAAAGAAAAACAAGCACGTCTGTAAATTCCTGCCTCGACTTTTTTTAATCGTTTTAAATTTGTTCAGTTCAGCATTCAGTGTGATATTGCAGGATTTATTTTAATTTTGCCACTAATTACTAAGTACTCTCGTTTTGGTCAATAATATCCGCTTAAACTCAAAATGATGCGTTTCATTTGTGATCCTCTGCCTCTATAATAAAAATATATAATAATTATTACTAGTAAATGTGTGTGTATGTAAGTGTGTTAGAACATGTTAAATAAAAAGTAAAAAAAAAAAGAGATCCCACTCCCCACCCACTTAAATGTGGAGATGGTCCCTGCCACTCGAATCAGGGCCAAACTCAATAGTAACGGGGTCTGGGGTGAGAAATTATTTACTGTAGGCACTAGGCAGCAGTTGCCAATTGGCGCTGCGCTCATGCCCCGCATATGCATAAGATAAGGCTGCCATGGAAAGCAACTAAGCTAAAGTGGAGTCCAATCCATGTTCAACGGTTGGCCATCGTAGTTACTCAAGAGCCGTACATACACACAGAAATTATGTGTGTTTCTGTTAAGCCCCTTGTTCATAAAGTCCATGAGAGTTCAGTACAACTCCATGTTCTTATGTTTGGTATTTCCTATTGTTATGTTAAATCTATGTTCCACAAGCCAGAATGAATGTCATGCGCAGGTGTCTTTTCTGTCTATGCCAAGAGTAAGACTGTGTTCCCTTACTTTTCCAAGTCATAATTTGTCACATGATAAGTGATGACTACACGAAATTTTGATTATTAAATTGTTCAACCTCCCGAACGGGCTTTGTTTATCAGAAGATATCATAGACAAAAGACAAAACTACAAGAGCACAAAAGAGACCAGAATCAAATTTTGAATCCTTAAAAATGTAACTGCGTTGGTCCCACGGAGTTTGAGCCAGTGGGATCCTATATAATACATTTTTATTAATAATAGAGGGATACAGGATAGGCTGTGTCTAGGGATGGCAATTGTACCCGCAAACTCGCAAACCCGTCCAAACCCACCCGCCAAAACCCGCCTGTTGCGGGTAATTTTATCCGTTGCGGGCGGGTTTAGTATTATAAATTAAAACCCGCATATGGATGCGGGTGGGTTTGGTATTAACCTTATACCCGGTGGATACCCGCATGGATATCCACCAAACCCGCAATAATTTTTTTCAAATATTTTTAATTTAATTTAAATATAAAAATATATAAAGAAAATAATGTAATTAATCAAATTACCAAATAGCAAAAGGCTCAAAGTTGTGTATGTGTGTATATGGCTCATCTCTTATTCTAAAGTCATAACCTAAAGAAAACTAAAGGCATTTCCCTTCGAATTAGTATTTGAAAATATTAATCTTAATTATTATTTTAGGCATTGTGTTAGATGGGTGCTTATGGTAGTGAATAAAATAAATATATTCTCTTTGATCTTGTTTTAAATGATAATATGAAATGTAATTATTATTTTTAGATATTAGTTTGTGTTTTTTAAATAGATTTGTATAATTTATACTTAAATTTGAGAATTTGTGTTGAATTGATGTGGAAATTTTAATTTTTCATTTACACTGTTTAAATATAAAATTGAATATGTTATATGGAACTTGAGGTTATTATTATAAATTTATATATTAAATATTTGTGATTTTAAATACGGAAACCCGCAAAAAATCCGTCGGATACCATTGCGGGTTTGGTAATTGTTAAAACCCGCTGCGGGTGGGTTTTTTAAAAAAAATTAAAACCCGCTGCGGGTTGCGGGTGGGTTTGGTAATTTAAATTTTGTGCGGGTTTGGGTTTGGTAATGGCAAACCCGCTGCGGGCGGTGCCCATTGCCATCCCTAGCTGTGTCCCGTATGCGAGCGAGAAATGCACGTGATGATAATGCACGCTATAATTATATTAAATATATATATATATATGAGTTGGTTGTATTATATTTAATATTTTACTTTTTTGTCTTATTGGATGCAACCATTAGATTGAAATAAATAAAAGTGATTCAACACTCGATAGCTTCATATGTGAATATTAGCCTAAACTAATTCAACAGTTAATAATTGTTTAAATCTTATATATTTAATCCAAATTCAATACATTTAGAACTATTTTCCCTATATTATCTCATCTTCTCACATACAAATTTTTTATAAGTCAAATAATTAGACCGTTGGAAATATCATGGTGAAGCAAAATTTTGGGTATCTCTCAAATTACGAACATGTTAGTGAAGTTTCAATCAAAATAATTAGAAGTTGAATATTATTGAGCTTCCATCCACCAAAAAAATAATAATAATAAAATTGAAACTGTTATATAGATATTGGGCAAAATTGGCCGTTAATCCAGTTGACGCACATTAGTTCTTTAGCATTAGGATTGGCTGATTGAGGAACTCTTTTTTCTTTTTTTCGAATGAGAGGAACTTAAATATAACTCCCATTCAAAAGAGAAAGATATTAATGATTCCAAAACATAGAATTAATATCATATCTCTAACAATTGACCGTTAATTGGCCGTTAATCCAGTTGACGCATATTAGTTATAATTAATGAAACGGTTACCGGTGGCTGATAAATAGAAAAGCATCCAACGGGGTTGTCTAATATGACAATAAGTGTGGTGCCATGTAACTGTTGCATCACAGTTAGACCCATATATATATATATATATGTGTGTGTGTGTGTGTGTGTCAAACAGTCAAAGTCTCGATATCTTGGAAATGGTGGGAATAGGCAATAGGCACAAGGCTAAGGTGGGATTTTCTGTAATCCAAAGACAAGCCGCCCTGCTTTTCAAGTGAATTCCCGGAGCGCTTAATTCTCCGGGCACGAGCGGTATCTTTTTCTGAACATATGGTCAAAAATAATCTACAAAAAGCTTTCGTTATTTGGCTATTGCTGCCTGGCTTTTCTTTTCTTTTTTCTTTTTTTCCTGCAGTTGGATAACGTTTTAAAATTTGAAAGGAAAAATTCATACCCAACTTCCTGTACAAAGTCTCTGAAACTGTTACTAAATCTCTTGGAAGATGTTCGAATCAGACCCACTTGTTTGCCTTTGTTTAATAGTTTCCTACCGTAGCATTTGCACAAATTTAATGCATGTAATAGTGACAAAGCCAGTGCCTCATTTGTTGTTTTGGAGAAATTTTAAAATATCTCATATGCATTACAAAATTAATACATGAATGACATGTATAGTTGAATTAAATACAATCACCACTTGCACGATAGTTTTTTAAAATAAATGCACATATGTCATGATATTATTTATTTATTGTATGACTGATATGGTACTTCAGATGTATTCTAAAATGTCTTTGTTTGCGAGGAGAGCTTCGTTTAAATTAAAGAGTGGCGTAACACCTACAAACTTTCATAGAATCAATAAATTCTTAAATAAAATATGATAATATCATGAGATTTAAATGCAAAATCTTCAGTTTAATCCTGTAAATCTCCTCATAACATCAAATTTTTTCTCCCTTAACTTTTCAGAAAAAAGTGCACGTACCTTTTTAATCTATATAACCCGTTTTGAAAATTTTATGTAATAATCTAAGCCCTGTGAGCTCCGCCCTTGTTTGTCTGCTCAGCCCTCTGACACCTCGTTCAGTGTCGGTGCTGCAGTGCTGCACTGCATCTGTATGTGTTTTCGTTTCTTAAGCCCGCGTTGAATTTACAAATGATTGCACTGCATCTGTATGTGTTTTTGTTTCTTAAGCCCGCGTTGAATTTACAAATGATTCAATATTCTATTTCTTTAATTTTGCCCGAGAATAGAATTAGAGTTCCAATATTTTAATCTCTGGAAAAAGAAAAATATACAAACCCAGCTTCAAAAATAAAATTAAATAATATGTTAAGCCAAATGAATTAATTAAAGTCAAACAACGTGGATCATGCTTGAAACCCCAAGAATTCAATTGTTTAAACAGACAAATGACGGCCATGTATCACGTATGAGAGCCGAAAAGATAAAGAAGGAAACGAAAAGTAATGAAAAAAATATTCCAAATACGCATAAGCATAACATTATGACTCATTCCCCTAATGATTGTGTTTTTTATTTGATATTTCAAACACAAATACAATGTTAATGATAATATGCAAAAATTATCATTTCGCATAATTTTAACTAACTATCGAATAATTAAACTTCGGCCAATCGCCCTCAATATTAGACTCTTGCCGGGCTTCTTGAGCTCTTTATTTATATATATATTTTTGGGTCACCAAATGGTAACTAATTTTGTGTTGGCAATGATCAGAAAGTGAGCTCCAGCAAAATTTATGCCGTGATCGACATCAAATCTTATCCTGTCATCTTATTGATTGCAGTTCAATGAATACAAACATTTAGGGCCCATTAGCTAAGAACTTTGGATGATCACAGTCGTGGGGTCTAGGTTTTACTTATTAATAGCATTTTTTTTTTCGGATAATAATTGAAGGAAAAATTGAATGAGGTGTGTTTCTGAAATATAAGTATTGGGTCCTCTTTTTCTTCTCCTTTGTTTGTATTTGAACATGTTGCTATCCATATGGACATTAATGTTCATGATCAATATTGTTTTTATAAGTTTAAGCTTAAAGTCATGAGGCGAGGATTAAAATATAAGCAGTAATGTAAATGTTAGCTTATCCGATTTGGCCGTTATATACATACATCATGACTTCACACTCGGCAGAATATTTAGTTCGTCGTCGGTAGCCACTGTTTTGGGTCATTCGTTAAACAAAAAGTTGGATTATTGGACCTTCCGAAAATCTTTTAAAACCCTTCAGGATATTTTCAACTTTAACTCATTACTCATCAGGCTGGGAAGTCTTTTATGTATAGATTGAAAGACTCTACGAAGAATAAACTGTTAAATTAATTTGAAAAAGAAAAAAAAAATGACTTATGGGTAATAAATATATTGTTCAATTTAAAAACTATAAATAATGAACTATTTATACCGTAAAATCTCTTTATAAATTATTATAAATTATAAATTATTTAACGAATGACGTATCATGTATATTATATCATTTAAAATATAAATTTAGATTATCATTACTCAAAAAAAAAAAAAAATTGAGGAAAAAGAATGTTTTAGTGTTTCAGAAAAAGGACAGAGATGGGTTGTATCCTGGTGCATGGTGCATAGATGTTGATACCATACCTGAACCAATTCACCCAATATACATGCGATGGGCTGGCTGAACATAAGGAGCGTGGGACTGTGACTGCGGCACTAGCAACATGTGTAACAGCTAAGCTTCTCAGGCCCTAACAAAACGTCACTTTAAAGCGAATCCACATAAATAAAGGTGAAAGAGAAAGAGACCGAAATGATTTGCAGTACGAAATATTAATTGCAGAGCATACTAAAAAGAAGAAGAGGCCTAGCTTTAATTCCAAATTGTCTCAGGCGCTCCAGCTACAAAATAAGTCTGAAAAAGCGTAATGGTAAAGAGAGATTGCGAAAAAAAAGAAAAAGAAACACGCAGGGATTGAAATGTCATAATACAAGTGCAGACATATTAGAAAAGAAAACAAAATAACTATTTGGACAGGATCATTTATATTTGAAGAGCTGATGGGCTATGAATGATCATGATGAATTCATTGATGGAGTTGGGACAAGCCACAATTATGCTCTGCAAATGTGAATCTGAAAGCAGTATCAGCTTTTCTGTAAATTTCGTGCAGAACATGCTGGTCGCTTCGGTAGCGTTGCGGAGAGGGAGAGGGAGAGATCGACTGCTTTAGGAAATTCATTGAAGGAAGTTGAAGAGTTGCTGGTCTATTTTCAGGTAAATGTTTTTTCTGCCACTCTTATCAGTTCTTGTACGCTTTCTATATATATATTCAGGAAATTGCTTGCAGCAGATGCGGTCTTGGCAACTGACAGATAGGCGTGCGGCTTTTCACTTTGTTTGCAAAACACCAGATTACGTCTCATGGAACAACTAACACCATTTCAAGGAAGAGCAGTTGAAACAGCTGAATGCATGTTTTGGACACCAAAAAACTGCTCTCAGTTGTGATTTAGAAGACAAGACAAAGGATTTTCAGTTTTCTTGTCAGTTGCATCACATTCAGATTTTTCTTTCTTCTTTTTTTTTAACCCGTACAGGCGGAGAAAAATCTGTTGCCAAATTGATCATTGGTTGCGGCAAGCATTTCATCAACGCTTCACCTTTATCATTCCAGATCCAGGCAAGTCTACTGCTGTTCGCAGTCGCAGAGAAGAATTCTTTTATCTGTTGAATCAAGAAATGCTGTAAAAACAGTTCCGCGTCTTTTGCGGCAGAGGGGCTCCTCCCCCCCCTTTCCCCTTTCTCGAACAGTATTAAGATTTGATTCTCAGTAGCTATGTTGTCTCTTGCTATTACAGCAATTCAACATCCCTTTGTGGTTTTGGACTTTGAATAGAAGCATTATTTTTCATTTGTGCGTGTCCCATTCAACTCGCGTCGATCCTCTTGCAAATCCCGTATTCTATTTGCTCATTCAAAGTTGTTCAATTTGAATGATAGGTATAGGACTCCTGTTTCCGTTCTGTTTTGCCCTCGTCTTTACTAAGCTCCATTACATTAAAGAAAAAAATTGTCCAATTTGGACCCGCCGAAATATTTTGAACCCTAAAATAAAATTACTTTTACAAATCAAGTACAAAGAAAACACACACTAGATGAATTCGTTTGAGATTGCGATCAAAATAACACAATAAGCTAATTAATAAGAACAAGAAGCTCGTAATCAACCTGCTAATTCTTATGGCCCACATCGTAGGCCCAAATAACTCAATAGGAGCCCTATTGGAAATACAGGGCCCATCGTATACAGCAATGATATGAGTAGGCCTTTGGAAACTCCTTTTAAATTCCTTATAAAAACCATTTTTTAACTGAAATTACTTAGACGATCAGAAACAAATTAATTTTTTTTCTTTTAAACACTTAAATAAATTATTATTTTAATCATATTTTTACGCCTGCCCCATTTCATAATTTATATTTGTAATTTAAATTTTAATCAAAATTTTTTTTTGAAGAATTTAGAATTATGAAATTAGAAATTATGTAACAAAAAAATAATTTAAGATTTTAGGATGTGCGTGCAGTTATAAATTAAAAACTTAAAAGAAATACTTTTTCTACATGAAATTTAATGACAAAATGTTTGATTTTAATAATGGATTGATATTTTATAAATTAAACCTGGGCTATTTTGGAAAGAAAATATAATTCAAAAAGGGTATTATAAGAAGGGAAATTATCAATCGTATACATTTAGTTTATTCCGTTATCAAATTTACTACAACGCTTTTAGGGTATATCAGTCATCCATCCTAAGTTGACAAACTGTATATGTCATCCACCAAACCATTAGTTGCCAGTTAAATATGATGACGTCATAAGGGTAATTTTGTCTTTTCATATGATACAAGTGATAATTTAAAGGTATATAAGTGATCATAAGAGATTTTAAGGGTATACAAGTGATAATTTTCAAGGGTAAAATCGTTAATTCATTATAGTTCCGTTAACTTTCAAACGACATCTAACGGTTTAGTGATCGACAGATAACTTTTGTCAATTTAAGGTGGACGATTGATACACCCTTAAAGTGTTGTAGTATTTTTTTTATAAAAACGCAAATTTAAGATATACGAATGATAATTTCTCGTCTAAGAATTATTTAGGGGTATTTTATTGGTGTTAAAAGTTATACTCTAATGATATTTGACACCCTCCAATTATCTCACAGTCATCGACTTTCAATTTATTTGATTACTTTTCATAATTACCTTATTATAATAAAAAAATTAGTTTTTATTTTATTATATTCTCTCTCTGCCCCAACCCTCCTCGCTCTCTCTAGCATAACCATCAACCTCATTACTTGTCTTTATTAACAAGTTCATCACCACCACCATCTATCTTCTCTACCATTAATCAAATCACATCAACTAACATATGATGAGTTTTAGTATTGGATTTTGTTAAATTTTATGAATAAATGGTGAGTTTCGTTGTTATTAATGATACTGTTTTTACTTTGTATGATAATCTAAAATTTTATTTAATTTCAACATTCGGGATTCAAGTAAGAGTTATATTTGATTTAAATTTTTAATCAATAAAAAAGATAAGAAATTAATCTATTGAAATATTGGGAGTGAAGAAAAATATTTAATATTGAATTATTTTTATTTTTAATGAAGATAGTTATAATATAAGTAATATTAATTAAGAAGAGGAGACTAGTAAGATAAATTAAAAGGTCAAGTATCACCTCTAATATATCGTATTTAATAAATAAATACTAAATTATTTTGTTTATTATCCAATACAACAACAGAATGTGCAAAATTTGCGTGTCAAGTTCATGTTCTCTCGGGATGAGTCTTTATTCGAGAAGTACACGTCAGACAACGATCAGTTACTTGGCGCCATCACTTACACGCCACCGCACCGCACCAATCGCTTTAGGCCCTCCTCTTTCTTTCTTTCTTTCCCATGCAAATTAATTGGAAAGACCTAGATAGATAGAATATACTAAAACCAACCAAAATTTGACTTTAAAAAAAAAAAAAAAAAACTAATGTTCAAAGGATTACAAACCTCACTACCTTATTGTTTATTTTGATTCGCATTTCGAGTTCTGCTGTTTTGGTATATGCAAATTGTTTGGAATTTTACAAGTAAACAAGAGGGGAATGGTGGTGGGCTCAAGGGTGAGTGTGCCTTCATGGATGAGCGCGGCGGCGGCGACTAGGGTTGATTTGGAGGGAAGCGTTTCGTCTGTGACAGTATCATCAGAGACTTCGTCTAAAGAGGAAGCTTTACGGCATTCAGAAGCCATAAATGATTTCAGTTTGGGGTTTGCAGAAAGGGCTTTCTCTGCTGCCGGCGCTGCTATCGTTTCTGCCGTTATTGTTAATCCTCTCGATGTCGCTAAGGTTTTGTAATGACTCTACTCCACCTAAATTTTCATTTCATTTTTTCTTTATTTAACTTATTCATTGCTAATTTTGCTCTGTTATATCGCAATTTTTCTTCCCTTTAATTGTCATTTTCATTATTTTTTATTATTGTTAGTATTATTACTACTTTTGAGAATCGTATTGTGGATAGATGTTAATTATTGTTTCTCTCTATCTCAAGAATAGAATCCAAATGTTGTGTCATTATTCTCAGTCCTTGAAAAGCTATGATTCTTTCAGAGAATGAAAGAAAAGGAAGCAAAAAGATTGAAAAATTAAATTTTCTTTATTTAGCTACTTTTCACGATTCTTTTACTAATTATTATAAATATTTTAAACGTGGGCTAAAGTCGCCCAATTATTTTCTAAATTTGAGTTATGCTTGTTGCATGGATCCTCTATCTCTTCTCCAGTTTAACTTTTTCCAGAAATCCTAGTCTTCACATTGCTTCATCTTTTGAGATTTCATGATGAAGCTAAAAAGCTAATAGATGTCCTGCCTTCATCTTCAGACAAGGTTGCAAGCCCAGGCTGCTGGCGTCCCTTATGAGGGTCTATGTCGTACAGCATCTTTTGAAAGTAACATGGTATGTGAACTGCCCTTTTTGGGATTCTTTACTTTGCATTCTACACTATCCGAAATGGTATCTTAAGAGGAAAGAAAATGCTTGAAACATTGATATTAGAGAAAGTGGGGTATCTTCTCTGTACATGAATAGCCATATCAAGAAAAAAATCTTCGTGTCCTGATATCAAAATGACTTATATTGAGCACACATAACAGTCTTACCAAAACTGAGTGGTATTTTACATTATGAAATTTCATCAATTGCTATTGTGGTCTAAGCTCTGGCCACCGTCTAACTTCTGTAGGTACTAAATGTATTAAGTGTTAGATAACTTGTTGAGAGAATGAATCCAAATGTTTTAAAAATGCATGTCATCTGTTTTGCTTCCCTCTGGTTTTCCCCCTTGGTTTGCTTTTGTTAAATTTGTCTCCTCCTCTCCTTCAGTTAGTATTTTGAGAGGGTTGGAATGACAAATGTGATAGATGAATTCTCTTTTCTGTTATGATCGTTATGCATAGACATTACTATTCTTACTGCTCTATGTTATATGATCTTGTGATGAGTACTGTCTTTCAAATTGTTTCTGCAGATGCTTTCAGATATGAGAAATTCTCCATCATGCACATGTGCAGTTCCAGGCACAGAACCAGCTCCAGAATGTAATCGATATAAAGGAACACTGGATCTTTTCTACAAAGTCGTACGCCAGGTTGGTGGATACAAGGACTTTATGAATAAATTGCACATATATCTGATAAAAAGAATTGAAGTTTTCCAAAAGTGTATAGTTTACATCTGTGGAGAAAAGCTTTCCTAGGACTATTTTTATCCTAAAGAGTTTTATATTGGGTCTTTGTAAAGTATTGTATCTCCAAAGAAGAAAGAGATCCTAGAAAGCAGTTGTTATAGTTCACTGGAAAATTATGAAGAAGAAAAACTAAATTCAATCGGAATTACATGTTAATACTCCTGATTTCCTATTTAGATGACGTCATTTTTCCAGTCCTAAAGTGATTTGATCCATGGGCAAAATAACTCCATAAGAACTGGGATTTGTAAAGAATGTCTTATAGACATTGTTTAGAACAAGTCAACTGATGGCATTTTAATGTACTGCATTTTACTTGCAGTGTGATTACATATATTATGGAAAGAGATTTTGTATGCCTTCAATAAATAGATTGCTTGGTGCTAATGTTGGTGAATCTTAAATTTTGATCATTAATATCAATGGTTTCATAAGAGCTAAACATGTGCAGGAGGGATTTGCCCGACTATGGAGAGGCACTTATGCAAGTTTAGCATTGTCTGTGCCAACAGTAAGTCTCTCCTGTACATAAATTGCTTGTGTTTCTTCAAATATTTCATCCCATACATCAGTGTGGCATTGAAATTGTTTTTCATTCTGATGATTATCTTTTCTTTTTTATTTTTTTCTGTTAATTACTTTTTTCAGGTGGGAATTTACCTTCCTTGTTATGACGGTTTTCGCAATTTGATGGAAAATTTCACCACTGGCAATGCTCCAATGTTGACACCATATGTCCCCCTAGTTGCTGGGTCTGTTGCACGTTCGTTAGCATGTATTAGTTGTTACCCCATCGAATTGGCAAGGACACGGATGCAGGTATATTTATATATTTTTCTTGTTTCTTACCCAATATGACCATGAAGTACAAGATTGTAGCTGATTTGTCTGCTTGATTTTGATGTCTTATTGATAGCAGTGGACCATCTTGGTTGTTCAATTATCTCATAAAATCCACATTGGGAGTAGAGTGTAGCATAGGTATTCGGAAATTGAATACTCTATCCAATTGTAGGATATTGATGTGAGATTCTACTGGTGGTTCTGCCTTCTTACTTGACCATTTACACTCAATTTTATGGGACAAAATTGTAGGAATACTAGTAGTATTTACTATAAAGGACTGGTGGCATTGCTATACAGAAAAAAATTGGCATCCATTACTCCTTAGATAAAATACTCCTGAGGCATTCACTATCCATTTTCATGAGTGTGTTCTATTAGTTACGTCCTTGACTATGCATGAAGGCACATTTATCTCTTTTAATATGATTATTTATTTTTAATATTTTTTAATGAAATGTTATTCTTCTGATTTTCTATGCATTTTAGGCATTCACTGAAACACAGTCTGGTGTGAAGCCTCCAGGAGTGTGGAAGACACTTGTTGGTGTTGTCAACCCGCTCAAGAGCCGAAATAGCTCTCAAAAGTGTAAGTTGGCTATGTTTGGAATGGATAATAGAAAGTATTGTCCTTGCTCTCTTAAATTTGGTTTTCAGTTGATGTTGAATGAGCATATGCAATTATCTGGTAATGTATTGTGAACTGATTGAGCTTGATGAATAATCTCAAAAATTTAACTACATTAGTTCTCAGATGCCCTTTTTGATATCATTGCGAACACATCCTTTTTAACAGTACAAAACTACCGGATCTTGTGGACTGGTGTTGGAGCACAGCTTGCTCGTGATGTTCCCTTCTCTGCTATCTGTTGGTCAACCCTTGAGCCAGTGAGATTTTATTCTCTCGAGAAGTTACAAGATATATCTTAATTTTCAAACATTGACATCTTTATGTTACCCTTTGGGAGATGTCAAACTTATGCTATTTTCCTATTTTCATTTGTGTAGATCAGGAGAAGTATTCTTTCCCTGGTGGGTGATGATGCCAGGGTTACCAGTATCCTGGGGGCAAACTTCACTGGTGGTTTTGTCGCAGGGAGCATTGCAGCTGCAGCTACATGTCCCTTGGATGTTTCTAGGACACGACATCAAATAGAGGTTGTTTCTCAGAACCAAGCTTCACTGACATGGATCTAATCTTTTCTGTTAGGATTTTGTGCCGCCCTTGATTCCCCACAACTAGAAAAAATTGTTCTGTGACAGGCAAAATGAAATTGAAAAAAGGAAAAACTTTGGTACCTCGGGGAGGATTTTTTTATTTTTTATTTTTTTAAGCAACCATCATATCTGTCTGAATGCGCATTGATTGTGTCAAAAACTTGACTGAGGCAGTACCTTCAAAGGTGGAATGTCTTTCTTTTGTGCATGGACAGGGAATCTTAGGTAGTAGTAAATTGAACTGTTACCTTTGTATTGACATCATTTATATTTGTCTGTTTTCATTGACCAAAATACCTTGATGGAAATTAAATTGTCACTAGAGATAGCAATGAGAACATTGGACCAACCAACTTCAGCTATAAAGGGGAGCACAATTAAGGAATTGGAATGGCTGAATTGACTCTCAGTGATTATTTCCTTGGTTCCTTTAATTGTTTTGGTTCTTAATACAGTTTTCCTTTTGCCATCTTCAGAAGGATCCTACTAGGGCATTAAATATGACTACAAGGCAAACATTGATGGAAATCTGGAGGTGGGTAGCACTCTTATTAGTTTTCATTTTGTATTTTATATTACCAGCCGAAGAATGTCAAAATGATTCTTAGACTATATTGATGTTTTGCTTTCAAGAATATTTGCTCCAATTGACCTTCATGACCCCAAAATTTCCCCTGGAACAGGGATGGAGGAATGAAAGGATTGTTTACAGGAGTAGGGCCCCGTGTTGCTCGTGCCGGTCCATCTGTTGGCATTGTAGTCTCCTTCTATGAGGTTGTCAAGTATGCTTTATATCAAAGACACCAACTCAATAATTGAAAGGCATAAGTTGATATTGCCGGCTGAAAATTTTATTCGATATTCGGCATTACAGACACATTACTCAAGCTGAAGGATAAAACGTATTATATTATGCATTATAGATACCTTAATCTAGCTGAAGGATAAAACAGGATTAAAACAGATCATATTCTGCATCCTAGACACCTTGATCAAGAGGAAGGATACAACAGACCGTCCACCACACCCACAATCTTCAATTCATTCCATTTTCAAGGCTGACCAAGTGGAAGCTTCTTTGAGAGAATTTTTTTTTTTCCCCTTTTTTTGGTGAAGGCCATTTCCTCTCTTCGAATGAGAGAGAGATTTTTTCAGTGCCTTTGTCTTCTTTGAAAGAAAGTTACCTTCAAATTCCATCAATGTAGAGAGTAAGCCATGGACCATGGATGTTAGATAAGGGAGTTTCAATTGAGTTTTGCCTTCTACGGCTATATGGGTACATGGTACGTATGGTAGAAAGTTAATCTCTTTTATACTTTTTTTTTTTTTTTGGCATCACCAGCTTGTATTTCATTTCATCTCTGTTTTTTAATGTGAGATGGCGTTTCAATTTGGATTTTAATGTGCAAGAAGGAATTTTGGTTTGCTGTTCAATATTCTTTGGTGGTATTTATTAGGCAGCAGATTACCAAGGTAAAATTACTACCAAGGCACAAGAAAGCAAAAGAATCCACCTCGCGGCTGGATGAAATGCTCGAGATAAATACACACACCAATAACAATAATAAGATCCAAGAATCACACACAAGAAAGAGAAAAATAAAAATAAAAATAAAAAATTCTTCCCGCACTACCAATTTATACGGACATACATAGCCCCATCATCCAGCCCCAACTTCTAAGAATTCTAAGATTGAGAAGAAGAAGAAGAAGAAGAAAATAATTTAAAAGAAGCTGTAAGAGGAAGATGCGTCTAGTGGGTGGATGAGGTATGTAAGAAGCAGAGCCACCAGCATCAGCAAGTACGCGATCCCTTGGTCGATTGATGTTCCTGAACAACAATACAAACTCGGTAATCATCCCGGAAAGAAAAAATAACCAAAAAGACAGATTTAAATTGATTCTAAGGGAAGAAAACCTACCATCGCTAGAAGGGGCAGGAGCAGGAGCAGTCGCAGGAGATTGGGCTTCAACTGCAGGAGAGGCTATGGCGAGTATAAGACCCAAAAGTGCCAAGAAGCAGACAAATACTCTTGATGTAATAACCTCCATTTTTCTTGACTCTTCTCTCTTTTAATATTTCTTTTTTTCCGACGAATTCCAGTAATATTTTGACTTAAGAGAGGAACAACAGCCAAAGGTTCGAATTTGCGAGAGAGAATGCGAATGCGGGGATCGGTGATTTAATTTGTAGCAGTAGTTTCTCTCTTTTTAAATAAGGCTGGAAATGGAAGAAGAGAGAGAGAGAGAGAGAGAGATGATGATGAGGATGAGATATAGAGAAATCCAGCAATCGATCAAGGGTATAATTGTAATTTGATTTGTGCTTGCGTCGGGGTCCACTTAGATTGAGGTTAGTGATGGTTGATTATACGACAAGAAGGCCATGTGACTCCCTACTAAAACTAAAGCTTCATTCGGCTACAGACTGTCAGCCAAGTTGTCACCCAATTCTTTTTCCTGCGAACGTGCCCCACCTACCATTCAAAATTATAACGGATTTAACGGCTAATTTCATTGTTTTTAAAGTTGTTACAAGATGCCTCTCATGCGTTTACGAGTATTATTATCTGGACACCACAACTGATTCGAGACTTCGATGAATCCATTGTGGTCTTGCGGAGCTAATTGCACATTTAAAAAAAAAAAAAAAAGTAAATGAAGGCATGTGGTTGGCGAAATAAAGTAATGATTGACAAACAACCATCTTTCCATCCTAAATAATATAAGGTATGATGTGTAACAAGTTATAGAATAAGTGCCACGAAAAAAAATTTAAAACCAATTTTTTTATTTTAAATTCAATTTATGTAAATTCTCTTCTCTAACCATACAAAATTGTGACCATGCAGTTGATGTGGTCTTCTAAAAAATAAATCTTTACAAAATAAATGTTAGGTTATTTTTATCTCTTTTAAATTATTATCGTAATTATCGTGTTTATATAATTCTAGGGATTTTAGAGTCTATTGTTCTCCTAATCTTTAGTTCCGTAAACTAGTGTTTAAACTAGTATCAATGTCAATAATGGTAAACCGAAACATTTTATTTAGCAATTAAATAATTGTATTAGGAGGTATTTGATTCCTCTAGGCACTAAAAACATGTTTACAAATATTTCAATTTCTTCAAATTAGTTTGATTTTTTATTGCACACAATTTGTACCTATAACCGCAGTCAAGGAGAATTAGGGGAGCAGTAGCATTCCACGTCCTACTAACAAACGTAACACAAGGAACAGAAATTCTTTGCTCTTTTCTTATCTGTCCTTGAAGTTAAGTCACCTACGACAGTCGATTACAGCTTGTATTGCCGGTCTCATCTCGACCGTTCCTAACCGTTACATTTCGTAATCATTATCTTTTCTAGTTGCCCCGCAGCAGACTACAGTTGCCACAGGCTATCAAACAAATAAAAGAACCATGTTTTATACATATTTTAATCCGATCTCTCAAACCACGAAATTGTTTTTCGGTATAAGCAATTTGATAGGGGCAGCCTAGAGGTGACCTGGGATTCAAAACTCAATTTCTTAGGGGCTCTCAGTAATATGGGATCTAAAACTCAGAGAAAAGAGAAACTTGTATAATTATAATGATATCAAAAGGATACTGAGTAAGAAGAAGACAGTCAACACAATCATAAATGAGACTAAAAAACATGTGGTACGCACAATGCACCACATGCTATGTTTTGCTCTAACGAATGACGACAATAGGGTACATGGGAAGTATGGTAGCATGACAGAATTTTCTCAAAAATATTTAGATGATGCAAAATCCTGACCAAGAATTAAATAATACATCAATAGAATAAGGAAAACGAGAAACATATCAGCCATCAGTTGTAAGAAGAGGTCAATCCACGCCAGAAATTTTGAAATTCTGGCTCCAGCTGTGCTGCCTGGATTTCTTTAGATTTTAGGGGAAAACAAAGGCAATCTGATGAAAACAGTGACATTCTGCATTTCTCAGACTTGGGTATCAATAAATATCAGTTGAAACAAAAACACCCAAAACTTGAATGCACTATAAATCACTCAACGTTCCACACAACAGGAACAACTTCAAATACAAACACCCATGTTTAATTACAATTCTCCTTCCAGCATGCTTTCACCAAAAGGCTACATCCTGTAGTGAGCAAAATCGAAGATAGTCACAAAATTGAAGATAGTCAACTCTCTGACTCAAAAGGGGAGGGGTGGGTGGGGGAAGAAGCTTCCCCAAGGAAATCAGATAATACTACATCTACATGAGTGAACCATGGAGAAAACACTGTGGGAATTCAAACCTTGCAATTATAACATTAAGGCTACTTCAGTAGCTTCTAAAAGAATACATACAAAGATTTCACTAGCACTTGCAATGCCAAAGCTTCAAGTAAAATATAAAGAAAGAGCTACAAAAGGATGGTCGCTGTAACCCATTGGTAAGTGTTGAGAGCCATTGGTGCAGGAATTTAGCTTTCTAATGATTATTTAAGGGCAAAAAAATTGAATCCACAACTATAGTTGTACTACTAGAAATTTTTGAGATGCGATATATTGATGCTCTAACTGATTATACAATCATCTAATGCAGTAACCTATTAGAAGAACATGACATTTAACCATTTAGTGGATAAATCTTTTCCTCAGGTTTTTGGCCAGTTATTGGACAGTATAACAATAAAAATTGTCCTCTGAAAAGTACCCCACTACAAGCAGAGCCAGTTATATAAGCTTGGCATGCACATACATGCAACGTAGAACATAGACTCCTAATTTTCAAGGATAATGCAATTTTAGCTTACCTGGTTTATTCACACTGCTAAGTTTGGATCCACTGATCCAGTGGCATTGCCTTCTCCTGTTAGAATGTGGTCAGGATCCTGTATAAAATCATCAAGTAAATCAGTAAGATCCACAAGGAACTAAGGGCATAAGACATCAGGGCCATATCACAAACCTCCATTCCCCATTTGATGTAATCTGGGGATTCACAAGCCTTATATTCATCAACCAAGCTCTCAATTATGTCCCTTGATTCATCAAATTCTGAAAGATCATTGTCCTGCCAATGTTTGATATTTCATCAAAATAATATGCAAATGTAACACAAGCAGTCGATAAAACTAGCACAAGCTTAAGTGACTATTATTCATAAAGGGCCTATGTCAATAAGGTATGAGGAGAACAGTACAATCTGTGCCCAATTTATTAGAACATTTATCAGATGTATAAAATTGATTCCTCAAATAGAGACGTACATTTTATTCAAATACAATAATATCTTATGATCAAACAACATACGCGTAAATGCATATATAACAAGAGAGGAAAATAATTTATTATTCCGATGGTATATGCAAAATTGTCAAATCATAGCAGAATTTGATCATGTCAGTAGTGAAGCTGGAAACTTACAGCAAACATTGGAAACTTTCGGTAGTTGTCAAGAAAGGCTTGCTTTTTTCGCAACTTCTCATATTGGCTCAAACATTTGCTGAAGAGATGCCTGATACTAGTATGGCTTGCCAGCATGAGACCACTAACCTTACAAATACAACATATATGTTTATAGTCAAAAAAGGTTGATATCCCCAGTAAGATTCAAAATGATTGTATATCATTAGAAAGGATGAAAAATAGTGAATAAAGACAAGATATGAAATCCTACCCTATGTGCAGTTTGAACGTATGGCGACTTTCTAGAGAGAGCAACCTACAAAAGGAACTCAAACAGCAAAAGTCATATTAAACCCAGCATTGAGCCACAAGTTCAAGTCAAAAGAATGAAGACCAGAAGATTGCTAATTCAATGGAGAGGACCTGAATACTTGCAGGGCCCCACTCAATAAAGTTGACAAGCTTTCTTTCACGAATCCTCTGTAAACTTTCATGCACCTGACAAAAGAGCAAATCAGCAAATCAATGCAATCCCCTTGAGTTTATTGTAAGGCAATTGCAGTTCAAACAAGCAAGATGAATTAAAGTAGTCTAACATTTTACAAAAAGTTCCAAAAAATATAACAGAGAGAAAAATAGCCCAATAACATTACCATCTTCAATCAGCTCTATAATAGTGTGTACAATTACACCATGATGTAAAGTTTCAATCAAATTGAACCTAGGTCAATATAAATGATCTGCCACCACTGTAACACTTGCCCCTTTAACAAACCAGGGAGAAAAATATACTTTTAACGGGTGCCATAGAGGCAACATATAAAAAAAACCAAAGAGCATAATTTCCCAAGTTTTAAAGGCCAAAGATAAGAAACTAGGTAGCTTGTTCACTCATAAGCCCGAATAATATATCTTCAAACCAGAAAAAAGAAAAAGTAATAGCAACCACATGAACAATATATGATAAAATTACCTGAGTAGGGTCCACCTCTCCTTGAATGATATTCAATATAGAAATGTACTTAGCCTGACTAGCTTCTTTTGTACGAGCGTAAGAAGAAACCATGATATTTTTGGTCTGAAGAAAAAGTGGTCAGAAGAATGCCTATCTGCACTTTATTGAATTAGTTTTAGAAAAAGTTTCTCACCTGCAGCAGTCTTCTCATAACATCTAGTACAGTAGTTTTACGGATCACATTAGCCTGCCAAGGAGAATATACTTGCATCAGACTGCAGCTAAAAGCCTCCTCTTTTAAGGGCAACAAATGCAAAACCCAATTTGAAAGAATAAGATATAAAAAATAATTATATGATACTAAAAAGAGTAACAACTCCATCAGAACCAATCCTGCTACACTCTTTCAGCTTCCATTTCATAAATTGCTGAACTTTGGAGATTTAATTGGTCAAGCAGCTCCTCTAAAATGTAATAGCCCAAGCTTCAAGTTGGACCCTGGGCTGTAGAATAACAATTTGGTACTATTGAAGATTGAAAGTGAAATAACTTGATGTGATAATACTTTTTTTTTTCTTTTTATTTGAGTACATGATATTTCTTCACTGTAAGTGAAAATTATTGCATTAGGTCATCTTTATAACACATATCAATCCTCCACTGAATAAAAAGAAGTAGAGAGTTTCTTAGACTCCAGTCAAATCTTGGAATGCAGAATAATAGTTGACTGAAACTTTTCTATAACCCACACAATCAACCGAAAAAAATTAAATGCATAAAAATACAAATTTCTGCAAAGGTGCAGATGCAGACAACAGGATGTTCAAAACTTACTTGACGTTCCACAGTTAGGGGTGTGTATCCTGTCATGAGAAAATGGCATCTCGGCGTTGGAATTAGAGAGGCAAGAAGACCAACCAAGTCATTATTCATGTATCCTGGATACCTCAATGTGGTTGTGCTTGCAGACATTACAGTGGAAACCAATGAATTAGTTTGAGCAAATGTAGGATTTTGCAGATGTAGGCGCTCCACAGCAATTCGATTCAGTGCAGTATTGTCAAGAACAACAACACAATCAGCATTTAGGGTCAGTCGCTTGAGTGTCAAGAGAGAGTTGTACGGTTGGACCACCACATCACTTGTCTCCATCTGGTTCGGAAATACACTGTATGTCTGAACCAGCTTTTTGCTATAGCGATCATTTAAAGTCTCCAACAAATATGAACCCATACCTTCAATGCATGATGAAGAGACACTCAAAATCAAGAATGATGTACATAAGTCATCAAATATATACTATTATTAGCAATGGTAAGCTATGTAGACAATAAATCAAAATTTTGGAAATTCAAAGCTGCAAATATCAACCTGCATAGTTCATCTGCCCCTACTGAGCGGTCATTTTATTTGTCTTTTTGTTTTCCAGAGTACTTATGGATTCATCCAAATAAGATTCATATAACCAAACAGTAAACTTCAATTAAATTCATGAGTGAAATATTTCACTTAAAAAAACTTCAAAAATTTTAATATACAGGAACAAGGTGATGAAAGGTAAAGAGACCTGAGCCTGTTCCTCCAGCAATTGAATGGCATAGAACAAATCCCTCAAGACTATCGCTTCCATCAGCTTCTCTATCAATCATATCCATGATATCCTCTTCAACACCTTTCCCCTGTTGAGACACAAACACAAATTACAACTCCTGAATAATTAAGTGATATCTCATAACCAAAAAGGTCACTTCCAATTAACTAACAAGAAATTCGTGTAATTTTAACATGCCATCCAGGAAAATAGCAAACCACCCACTTGATTGTCTAAATTATTTCCTTACAAGGTTTAAGGAATGGGCAAAAAAAGGGTTAAGTTTTCAATTGGATGTTGCATCATGAGTAGCTCTTCCAAAATTATCAGCAATTTATAAAGATTAGTACTGCTTCTAGACACAGGACCAATTACAACCTCCAACTCACTATAGCCTTCAATTTATCACAACTATCCGCATGAACAAGCAGACTGGTCTGGAAACTTCTATTAAACTTCAATGTTGTAGAAAATTCACATTTGCGTCCCCATTCAATCATTTCAAAATATGGCCCACATGAAGGCCCACAATATGAACCACAATTATATGCATTCATTTATGATAATTTAGAAAGAAAAATCGTTAACAATAATCAACAGATGGAGTGACCGTTTATGTGTTCTGTAGTGCATAATGTTAAGGTAGACATCAAAGAAATCTACATTCAATTCTTGACAGGATATGCAAGAATTCTTTGCTTATTGACATTGACTCAAAGAAAGTATGTCATAGTATGAATGACAAGTAGAATACCTGATGATATCCGCTGGCCCAATTATTTCCGGCACCCCCACCATGATCAGAAACAAAGATGTTCTCATGATTGTAGAGATTTCTATACTCACTATTTTGAATTCCATTTATCACTCTCGGCTCCAAATCTATCAGTAAAGCTCGGGGAATATAATGCTGATCATCAGCTTGATAGAAAAATACATCTTTCCTGTCACCTCCCTGCCACAGCAATAATGATGAGATGGATGAATACCAGCCCTCCATTTGTCAAATATAGCAGAAAGAGTAAACATTGACAAATCGTTATCTGTAGCTAAACCTGAATAAGATTTGCAGACTCAATTTATCCACAATCTCAGTGTTTGTTATGACTTAAAACTATATGGGGTCAATCCTGTATCCCTACATTTCTTAAATGACTGGCCATTGTAATCAGTGCTGTCACTTGAGATAAAAGCCAACAAAGAACTTCTTGAAGAATTCTATAACCCAACAGAACCAAGCCTTGATCCCAGGAAATTAGATCCCATGATGGTATCACACCACAACAGGAATAGAAAGCTAAAAAACGGTGAACATGAAAGTTACATAGATCGAAATTGAATTCATTCATATGTATTTGTAGCAGCCAAGCATTTACTAGGCGAAAATGAGAATTCCAGGTTAATCTAACAGTCTCATTAATCAATAACAACCTAAGAAAAACCCTAACATAATTCACATTAATCAAATTTTCACATAAAATTTGCTAAAAACAAATTTGTCAAAATGAAAAATGAAAATTATCAGAGGAAACAAGTAAAACCAAACAAACATCTTTCAATTAAATGAGAATCCATCGTGTAATTAGTTATTGACAGTTCCCACGGCAACTAAATAGCAAGCCCTTGCGCGCGCGCGCATGCGTGGAAGAAAACTTTAAAAGAAAAGCAAACAATGGAAAATGAAAAAAGAGAGAGAGAGAGAGAGAAGAGAAAGGACCTGAGTAGCGAAGTCTTCGAGAATGCCTTCTTTGCTGATGCCGTGTTCGAGGCAGAGTTGTTTCCAGAACTCCATTCCGATCTGATTCCCGCATTGCCCCACCTGCAGAGTGATAATTTCTCTCGGCATTTTTTTTTTTCAATTTATCCCGAATGAAAAATTAAATTAGGGTTTTTGGATGGAAGAAAATGCGAGACGAAAGAATCTACTCTAGCTGTGGTGTTGGTGCTTTTTGAAAAGGTAATAAGAGAGGGAAATATACGAGATGAGATATCTGAATCCCGGGAATTATGATGACATTTATATACGGTGAAGACTGAAGCGTGAACACTGACTGAATCACACTCACTGACGAGCGTGTGCCTGATCAAACTTGAATTATCCGGTTAGCGCTAACGTGCGCGGTATGTGAGCATTAAATACTATTTTTTTTATGTTACTTTTGATGGGCCTTGGTTAAGTCTAATCATGCACTTTCGAGTGACGCTTCCTTTTCTTGGGCCGTAGTTAGGCCTTACTGCGATGTCGTTAACACTAATAAGGATTATTGTAGGCGGTAGCAGAATAAAATAAATAGCAAAGAGATCCTCACTAAACACACCATTTGGGAGGGGTAAAGAGCCTTAACTGTGACTATACTCCGAATCCGAATTAGTCGGGGCCCAATACGGTCGCCGGAAATCGGATGCTTTAAACAAAAAAATAAATAGCAAAGAGAATATGAATTAATTAATTAGGCCATGAGAAAAGCTTCGATGGCAAACATACTCTTCTGGTCGACATTTCCAACGAGTGGTAGTGTTAGGCCATAATCTTGAAGCAAAAGATCAAGCTTCCACTCAGGCATGGACTCGCAGTCAGCTCGAGTGTAGTGCATCTTGGATAGTGCAATTTTGGCCCTTTCGGCCCCTCACATACCTCCATCCATTGCTCCTCCGCTCTTCTTCTTCGGAGCTTTCTTAATTAGCCTTAGTGAAGGACTTGAATAAATTACTCAGAGAGACAGGGAAAGCGAATGAGTTGAATGCAATGGGTCCCGTGCTAAAGTTGAGAATTCACCGAACAAAACCCGCTTCATAATATCTTCATATTCACCTCTTAACAAACCAATTCATCATCCGATCGGGGCAAAATCATTAATTCGTTGACATATTTACTCGTTACGTTAATAATTTGCTATTTGTTTAAGAGTGTTTTGTTTTCTTTATTTCAATTAATTATTAATCGCAACAAATATTTAGTACAAAATTGAAAACTCAATTGCAGGCTGAGTTTAGGCCTACGTGGAAGTTGGGCCTTATTCGCTTCCGGTCGAATTTCAGCCCCGTTGGACGTGTCTTTGCTGTACCTTTCTTTTTATTTTTATTAAAGGAAAATGGTAAACAAACTAAAGGAAGACTAAATGACGACCAAAATTAGTGTGGTTTCACGCGTTGCCTTACGCCAATTCAAAAATGCATGGGACCATAATAAATAATAAAATAAAGAATAAAAAAATGGAAAAGCAGCTCAAATTTCTTCATTTTATCTTTTTCCTTATACTTTATCCAGCAAATCTCCCAAGAGAGATAGAGAAGATAGGAAACTAATTTTAATCTTTTTTCCTCTTAATTTCAGCTTAGCACCGTGTGAGCATTCCCTTTTCATCAAACGATGTCGCTCTGCTTTGCTTCAATTCATTTCAGTTAGGCAACACGTTGTGAGCTCTGCTCTGTTTCGAAAATAAATCAGAACATAAAAAATTTTGTGCCCATACCAAACTGACAAAATTGGAAAACTGAACTAACTTTTATTGATTATCTCTATTACAAACATTGATTTTGTGCCGAGGCCAAACACTTATTATAGAAGCTTGTAGTTGAGACAAGAATAGAAACAGAGACAAACAAAAACACACAAACACAAAAAAAAAAAAAAAAAAATTCCAGCAGCAACAACTCCAGCATCAATTCCAGTACCAGTAACACTTTCAGCAAAAAAAATTCCAATAACACTTCCAGCAAAAACAATTCCAGCAGCAACAACCTGGCTAAGGGGAGCCGTGGTGTGGCGCTTTGTGAGTGGATGAGGAGATGAGAAGGGAGAGAGGTTGACCCAGTTTGACCCACGAACCCAACTCGCGAACGTGACCCGGTTGGATTTCACGATCCCGCCCACTCTACCGGCCAATCAAGGTATTGATCTGAAGCTTGGAAGTCGGCCCTCATTTCCCTGCCATCCTTGCCGCCGAAAACCAACAAGAACGCCATCGATTTAACTCAAAAACCGCGAACCCGACCCGACCCACGAACGTGACCCGGTTGGATTTCACGATCCCGGCAACTCCACCAACCGATCAAGGTATTGATCTGAAGCTTGGAACCCGACCGTCGTTTCCCTACCATCCTCGCCGATGAAAACCAACAGGAACGCCGACCTTTTAGCTCAAAGAACCGTGGCTCCAACGCACCACCGCGTGAGTTCTACTCCCTCGATCACGTGATGGTGGTGGTCCGTCGTCTGTGGGCTCATCCGTCGTATGTGGTTTGTCAAACGGAAAGTAAGAGTGCGTGGCTGATTGTTGATTGTGGGTGTGATTCTATGGTTTGTCGAAAGGGAAGTAAAGAGTGCGTGCGTGAATGAGTTTGTGGTTTCTATTCCAGCTAAAAGAGAGGTGAGAGAGAAAAAAAAATTCTTGTTAATGCTTTATTGGCTCACGCATTATGTTTAATTTAATTTTTTAAATTGATTGTGGGTCTAACTTAAAATTCACGCATGCTCATTTCTAAAGAGAGAGGATAGAAAACGACAGCATATGTTGCCGTTTCTGTCTTCCTTTTGTCGTTCTTGAGTCTCAATAGCAGCACTCTTTATTAAATTGCTGTTGATTTTCTATTTCAACTTTTGCTCGTCATTCTTTATTAACACCACAGGCCGGCAGCATCTTCATCATAATAAACAAGGGCCATGCCTACGCCCACGCGTGAATGGAGAATCCTCCTCCGGTCCGGAGCGTGCAATGGACCGCTAACAAGGCTGAAATTCGCCATTATCGTCAGAAGCTTTGACCATGCACACACATCTTTTCCAAGAAGTTGATAGTAGCAACCCAACAGAAGCATAAATCATAATTAATCACAGCCATATATAAAATAAAATGAGGAAATCACAAATTAATATCAATTAAATCAATCAGTGAACATTTCCTTAAGCATACGCAGCATCGGCATCTAAACAATACCCAGCTGATTATAGACTTGAAATTAAACAAACCAACGTACAACGTATTAATATTAACTACGCCAGAAACCATAACTAACTTAATTTCATGCGCGCATAGATGCATTTATATAATACTTGCTTTTAAAGTAATCAAGACAAAATGAAAAGAAGAGAACAAACTACAAATTAGATAATTAAATTAAGGTAAGAACTTTCAACTAGCTAAGGCCACAGGAAAGCTCCCATGGCAAACTTTCTCTTCTGTTCAACATTTCCAGTGACTGGCAGGCCATATTCTTTGAGCACGCATTCGAGCTTCCATTCGGGCATGGACTCATAGTCAGCTCTGGTGAATCGTGGATAATGTAATGGCATCTGGAAATGGCCACACCGCTCTCTCGAGTGCTGCTGCCCGTTTGGCCCAAAGTTTGCCACCGGCTCCATTCCTCCTCCTGATCTACTCATCTTTTACTTCTTCCCTTAATATACACCTTTTCTTAATTATATATCATTCGCGCTATCTAGCTTTCCTTGTAGTTTCGGTTCAACAGCTTGCTGCCTTTTATAGAGGCTTTAAAATAATGTGGCCTAAGTATATATTGTTGTAAGGTATAGCTAGCAAATACGAAGAAAACAAAGCTTTCCAATGATCGTATGAAATTTGACACTCCGAAATAGCCCTTAAATTACCGAATTGACCTTAGAAGGAGAGAATTTATACATAAAAATAGTGTGCGTGTGGACACAAAATAGAACAATTATTTAGTTCATAATCACTTTGAATTTAAATTGCTGAGGCATATTATCAGTTTACAGGAGCATATCTATCCATGATCAAGGACAACTCAAAAGTTTCGTAGATTGAAAAGTTAATTAACTTAGTTAATTCTTAAAGCAGATCTTATTCATAGAGTACTAATCAATACAATTGTCATCTGGTATAAAATTGTAGATATCTGCGCCTAAGAAATATTTTCTAATTAGCATATAAACAACATAAACTTTCAATAACCTTAAGCTAATACCAGCCACACATTCCAGCAAACTGGTCCTAACTCTAGTACATGCTAAATTAATGAGGTAGGGTAGGAACTCCTAACCGATTTGTGTGAATATGAATAGATGATGACCATTCAAAATTAAAAGGGCCAAAAAAAAAAAAGTTCAATATATTAATAAGGATTTTGCTATGTTACATTTCATGTAACATACACATCCTACAAGAACCACACAACTATATGGGTTCCACAATTTGTGTGGTTCTTGTGGGTTCATGTAACATAGGAACTCCCTATTAATAATAAGTGTAATTACTGGACTTACCTTACCGAACCCTCTTCCAATCAGGGCCCCTGGACTGCATTAGAATGAATAAGCTCAGCTGCTACCAGAGCTCAGATCTTTCAAGTGGTGGGACTGTCACTGTCAATGGCTACAAACCACAAATGAAAATTTCCTATTACACTTCATTTTTAATTTATAATGATATCAGAATAACGGGCACGATACTCTGCATGCACTACTCTAAACGCAACAGTTAATTAATTGCTATGAACTGTTCGGTGAGTGAAAGCGATGGCCGGCTTTCCCTTGACCAATTAAAACCAGGTTTAAGATTTAGAGTCGTAACCCGGATAGAACTAATTTGTTGTGTTCACTGAATGCACCCAAGGCCAAGGGCGCGCGCACTGTGCTCTTCAGATGAATGGGACATGGCAAGCGTGTGAAATTATTCATGCATATTGCATTAATTGTTACGGTAACCGTTTACGTTATTGGTATGTTTGGGACAACTGCGGTGTCATAATGTAGAATATAAAGAGGTAGAATCAAAATATACTCAAAAATAGTTCCAATCAAAATAATTGACTATAGAAAAATTTAGAATTTCACGAAAGTAATTAAGTTTACTGAATTTGCAATTTAATATTTGGGTAATTTCTCTTAGATAATAATATATTAATATGGTGGTTTCTTTTGTTTTAATTTTTTTTTTTGGGGAAAAAAGGTGGTTAAAAATAAGAAAAAAAATGACTCCAGAGAGGAATGCAGACCACACAGATAGTGACACTGACTTATTTGCAGTTTTGGATCATTGCTGCCGGTGGGTGCCTGCAACAACAGGCAACAAACGGCAGAGACTCCTGTATAAATTAATGTATTAACCAGATTTCGTTGTTTCCACAATCATTCGCCTGCTTTTCATATACTTCTGTCTATGCCCAGGCTACGTAATCATTCTGTCCAAGGCCTCATCAGTCATGCCCTCGTTCCAAATGCTTACTTTAGTTTGTTCTTAATTAAACGCACTGTTTTGAAAATTTCGGTCTACTTTTTGCAATTCAAATTAATTAATCACAGACCACTCGGCCTTTGACATTGGAGGGCAAGAGTTCAAACTTCAAACTCCCGCGATCATTCTTTAATTATATTGTTGGGAAATTATCATTTGTATATCATATATTTACTCTACTATCAAAATTACTCAAACACTTTGAGGGTGTATCAATCGTCCACCCTAAATTTATAAAAGTTATCTGCCGACCATCAAACCGTTAGCTGCCGTTTGAAAGTTAAATTAAAGCAAAGAAAAATTATCACTTGTATACCCTTAAATTCTTTTATTATCACTTGTATATCCTTAAATTATCACTTATATCATATGAAAAGATTAAATTACCCTTCTGATGTCATTTTATTTAAACGGCAATTAACGATTTGGTGGATGGCAAATACATTTTGTCAACTTAGAGTGAACGATTGATACACCCTCAAAGTGTTGTAGTATTTTTTATAACGGAATAAATTAAGGGTATACGAATGATAATTTCCCTATAATGTATAATTGAGTGAATATAGTCTTCTTATTTACCAAGTGTGAGTGAAGTATATATCCTTGGAATATTAGTGAGAGTTAAAAATTTGGGCAGAATTTCATAAGAATTTATGTAAACTACTCCAGTAATAGTCTAATTTGTAAATATCAGTTATAATCTCATGTAATATAAGTTGTAGTTTGGGCAATAGTCTCATGTATAAAAAAAAATGAATTTATCCTAGTTTCTATAATTTTTCCCCCTTTGAGATTTGTAGGATCTTGAAAGTAATTTTGTAACATTAGTGCAATTTGCAAAAAGAGAACAAGAAATGTAAAACAATAAACATGATAATATTAGTGTATGTTTAAACTGTTTTCTTAATTTTAAATGTGTTACAAAAATATGCGTCAATAACGAATGAGAAAAAATCAATCATCCACTTATTGTCTTCTCTAATTTCAGAAAAAAAAAATCAAGAATTTTGAAATTGTTCAATAGTCCACCAGAAATTACAAATTGCATAAGTCTCATGGGTGTAAGAGAAATTTGGTAAAATGATCCTTGAAGTTTAGCTCAACAATGAGTGAAAATTTAATACTTTTTGCAATCATTGGATAGAATTTGATTTTTTTTTTGCAAACATCAGTATGTTAAATATTTAAATTGCCTTTATGATATCATTAAAAAGTTATGAAATCTATGCAATAAAATAGAAAGGAGTACACTTTGTAAGCAATGGCTAGGCTGCAATTATTATTATTTTTTTAAATCTTGTTAAATTTAGAGGAAACAATGGTGGTAATTTTCCAAAATTAACTTTTTTTCTTAGAATTAAATTATACATATAGATAAGGGTGGTGATATTACTACCTCGTACTTTTTGTAAACCCAATCCTTTTCTAGAAAATAATTATAAAAAATCCACAAAATTTTCGCAAATTTTAGGAAAATTTTAGAGAATTAATTAATTAAATCTATCTTAATTTATTTTTTCCGGCTCAGATTTTTATTACCAAGACTACTTTAATCTAAGTTTAATTTGACTAGTAAAAGTAGTAAAAATTTACTTTAACTTTTTTTTTAATTTTTATAAATGAAATTCATTGTTTCTAAATGGTATATCAACTCTACTTTATTATGGTGCATGATTATTAGTCTTTAATTAAACTAAAATATTGTGTTCATGGTATAAAACTCATAAAAATCATCGGACTGTCAAATATATGTTATTTACATGTAGGGTACTAAAAATTATTAGATTTCATTAAATAAATTAGATTATAGGTAAAAATTATTAGATTTCATTAAATAAATTAGATTATAGATCACAAAATTAAAATACATAGGCAATTAAATGCAAGAACACATATTTATTGGGGTAATTTAGTCATTTAACGTCTTGAAATAATCAAATAAAATTTTTGTTAAAAAAAATTAATGGTCGAAGAAACATAAGTAAGAAAAAAATTATAAAAAGAATTTAATTGATTAATTATACAAAATTTTTGGTTAATTTGTATATATTTAAAATGATGTGAATTTATTGTAAAGGTTTCTTATTCGCGGACTGAGTTCACACAAATAATAGAATAGAAATATCCCTACCTACAGATAATAGATTCGTAACTATTTTTATTTTGATATTTGTCTATTTATGACCTTTGTAAATGATAATACAGGGAAAAATAGTCCGGTACCGGTAGTCGATGAATAATTTTTTAACGCGTAGACTGTTAATAGTCAAAAGGCGCGTGGAATCAAAATTTAGTTAAAAGGTAATGGCAAATCAAACAACAACATCGAAACTCGCGGGAACATTTTGACAACCAAACCAAACCGAACTATTGTTTTAACCAAAACAAGCCGGAAAAGTCTTGGCTCATACACTCTGGACGAAAAAATTCCCCAGAACTCGGACATTATCAAGGCCAATTTTCCCCAGAAAACTTTCAATCTCATTTAAAAAAAATTAAACCAGAATCTCTTACTGGTCATTTTTACCCCCCCCCCTCTTGCCTGCTTATTTTGTGTTTGATTATACAGTAACCTATCTAATTGGGGATTGCCAAGTAATTGGAGTTCGATATCCTGTTTTTAGATTGTTGTTAATTGTGACTGAGTTTTTAGATTGTTGTTAATTGTGACTGACACATAGCAAAAATCTTCAGGAATTGTCATTTTTGTGTTTCAGCCATCTGTTTTTGATAAATCCCAACAAGTTTGAACCAATTTTGATTCTTTCTGACACAAAAGAATCCCACTGGGCCATTTTTCTCTGGTAAGAAATATCAAACTTAGTTTGGCCATCTTGTTCCGCTCCATATTGCAATAATGCATATATTGCGTCATGCCAAATTTCATCAATTTGATTGATTTCATTTACACACAGCTTGATTTGGAATGGAGCAATTTGGACGAATTGGAGAGGTCATGGGAAGTATGAAGGCGCTAATGGTATTCAGAGACAGTATACAAATAAATCAAAGGCAATGCTGTTTGTTGCTAGACATTTTCAGTTTTGCGTATGATTCAATAGCGGAAGAGATGAGACAAAACCTGAGATTCGAAGAGAGACGCGCGAAATGGAAAATTCTTGAACAACCATTGAAAGAGCTCTTCAGGATATTTAAAGAAGGAGAAAATTACATTAAACAGTGCTTGGAAATTAGGGACTGGTGGGCTAAAGCCATTACCCTTTATCAGAACACGGACTGTGTTGAGTTTTACATCCATAATTTACTTAGTTGCATTCCGATCTTGATCGAAGCAATAGAGACGGCAGCAGAATTCTCTGGATGGGATCCTGATCAGATGCACAAGAAGAAACTTGTACACTCCGGCAAGTATAAAAAAGAATGGAAGGACCACAAACTTTTCCAATGGAGATACGGGAAGCAGTATCTTATTACCCCAGATTTTTGCTATAGGATAGACACCGTATGGAAAGAAGATAGGTGGATCCTTTTCAACAAAATCCAGCAAAAGAAAATATCAGGTTCAACTAAGCAAGAGCAGGGACTCATAGATGTCCTTTTCAAAAACTTGGATGGTTCAGGATCTTTGAGTGGGAAACTCTTACCAAGTAGAATCCTAATTAAGTCTGAGGATTACCAGGTGCGGCGAAGATTAGGGAGTGGGAGTCAATACAAGGAGATCCTGTGGTTGGGTGAAAGTTTTGCTTTGAGACACTTTTTTGGGGACATTGAACCCTTAGTTCCTGAGATTTCTTCTCTATTATCTCTTTCCCACCCGAATATCATGCATTTCCTGTGCGGGTTTACCGATGAGGAAAAGAAAGAGTGTTTTCTGATTATGGAACTAATGAGTAGAGACCTTTGCAGCTACATCAAAGAGATTTGTTGCCCAAGAAAGAGAATTCCATTTTCTCTTCCGGTTGCTGTTGATCTTATGCTTCAAATTGCTAGAGGAATGGAGTATCTCCACTCAAAGAAAATCTATCATGGTAATCTAAATCCTTCTAACATCCTCCTTAAACCCAGAGGTGCCTCAACAGAAGGGTACCTGCATGCAAAGATTTCAGGATTTGGCCTGTCTTCGGTGAAAAACTTTGGCCCAAAAAGTCCATCTCAGAGTGGGACTACCCATCCATTTATATGGCATGCTCCAGAAGTTCTAGAAGAGAATGAGCAGACAGAAAGTGCATCAAATTCAAAGTACAGCGAAAAGTCTGATGTTTACAGTTTTGGAATGATCTGCTTTGAGATTCTCACGGGGAAAGTTCCATTTGAAGATGCTCACCTTCAAGGAGACAAAATGAGTCGAAACATTAGGGCAGGAGAGAGGCCATTGTTCCCATTTCATTCACCAAAGTATGTGACAAATTTGACAAAGAGATGTTGGCACGCTGACCCAAATCAACGGCCAAGCTTCTCATCCATCTGTAGAATTCTTCGCTATATAAAACGGTTCATTATGATGAACCCTCATTATAATAGCCAGCCAGACCCGCCAATGCCTTTGGTAGATTATAGCGACATTGAGTCAAGGCTTTTGAGAAAATTCCCTTCTTGGGAGACTCACAATGTTTTGCCAATATCAGAGATCCCCTTTCAAATGTTTGTTTATAGAGTTGTGGAGAAAGAGAAAATAAGTTCAAGCCCTAAAGACACATCAGACTCAGGAAGTGATAAAGCTTCTGTAAGTGGGGACGAAAATATGACCACACCAGAGGATCCATCTCCACCTGTGACTGAAAGAAAGTTTTTACCTTCACCCGAAGCTGTGAACAAGAAACTCTCCGGTGTCAAGAAACTGTCAGAATCGAAAGTTATTAAACAAACAGGTAACAATTTTCATGAAACAATAATATAGATTTTTGTTACTAGAAATCAATGCTATTAAAACAGCAGATGTAGCAAGCTCTGAAAGGCTTTTCTAGAAGCTGAATTAGAAAATTTTAAATTTTAAGTTGCACCCAAGAGCATCCTAATTTCTGGTGTAATACTGAAGGTATGATGGATAACTGACAAGATATTGGACTAACATCCGTTGGGTTTGTTTTTAAAGGGACACCAAAAGGGCGAGCTGTAAGACCTCCGCAACTAATTCCTTGCGGTCGTAGTTTAAGAATGAGCTCAGAAGGGCAGCTAATGGCGATGAGTCCAAGAATACAGAGAACATCCTCTGGCCATGTGTCGGATTCTGAGCTCTCCTAGACCTAAAAGTACCAGATCCCCTCAATACACAGTGAAGCTTTTATCTCTCTCTCGAAGACTAAGTGGATATGACGATCATTGGCTATAATCTAAATTAGCCAACCATGCATTGGTTGAAGACTTGGGCGGACTGAGTTCTCGTGGTGCTCCTTATTCATGTATAATTAGTTATTTCTGCTCAACATGCATAATGTTTATAGTATGAAAGATTCAAATTTTCAGCAACGCAGTTGAAGAAGCGTAGGAAACATTCGACAAAATTATGAAAGGCGTTCTTTTCAAGGTCAGTTGGTTAATTTCAGTTTTCTTGCTGCATTGATAATTGCAAAACTGTCAGATTCAATAGATTGTGAAGTTTACTTCAAACTTTTTGCCATAGCAACGCACCCTTCTACTTGTCGTAATATCTCTTTTCTTAAGTGATAGACACAAGATTCCCTTGAGCTTTCTGTTGTTTGAAGAATTTTATTGTATCAGCTTTGCTGCATTGATGATTGTTGCAGTATGATTTTCATTAACGGTTTATTTATAAGCAGTGGAGTTTGACTGATCATCATTGTAAAATAATAATAATAATGTTGTGTTAGAAAACGAATTAGCACAGTAAAAATTGCTGGGGATTTTGCACTAACAATGAACAAAAATTTTTTAAAAAAAAATTGTTCTGCAAAAAGTATAAAACTACACTTATTACATCAAAATTTAGCATACCTCAACCATTTTTAAGGTACAGTTTTAAGCAGCAACCACATTCTATATTCAGCTTTTCTTGAATTTTTGAATTCCCTAAATTCATTTCATTTTTCTGTTCCAATATTTTAGTACCAAATTTGCCCCTCCTCCTCTCGTGATCTGGCCATAGCCTGATCTTGGTAAGGGAAATCATGGTTCCTTTTGAATCATTTCCCGAATGAAAAGAAGAGTCCACTAAACATTTGAAATTCTAATCACAAGTTTTCTAGAAACAAGAAAATTGTCTGGATATCGGTCTGCTGACAAACTATTTTCTCATACAGAATGTGTGGCAATACAAAGTTCTTGATATCACCGAGCATCCGTCGTCCAACTTTCAAGCATGTTTATGATCAATATGATGAACTTGTCTAAATGAGATGGGACAATGAATCAGAAGATAACAAGATCTTCAATAACTGGACCTCCAACACTTGGAGGCAGTGTCGCCCATAGCCCAAGTTCTACCAACAGCATTCAAGTTCTAGCCAGCTTCATTTGGGTTTTACTATTAAAGGGTTCAGCTGGTGTACTCGAATAGAAGAATATGTTGCTGGCGTATACCAGAAATTAGAGAGGTTCAGCTTCATTTGTGTTTCAAAATCTCTATTCTCATTCAAGACATTTCACTGCATTAAAATAGTAGCTAGAGTTCAATTCTCTCTCTCTCTCTCTTTTTTTTTTCGAGTGTTCAACATGACGGGGTACCTTGTTTCAAATCGCTTTCTGCTACCAAAAAGTAAAAACATATCTACTTGGTAGTGGCAAGCAAATAAACACCGCTCAAGGAATAGAACTGAACACGAAGACACGAACCGAAACGACATTCACTGCCCCATTTGCAATAATTTTATACTTCCACTTGAACTGGTAGCGGCAACCATGTTTGACCTTTGTCTCCAACAAACACTCGAAACAAACTGTCCATTATCATCACCAATCCCGTATCTAAAATTAGGGTCAATGGATCCAAATTTGTGAGAAGTGATTGGCATCGGCAGAGATCTATAATAACGGTCAACCTAAGAAGTAAGAAAACAAAGTAGATGAAACTGGTTGGAACTTATTTGTAAGGCTACTTAAAGATATAAACAAATACTGTTTTAGAACAGAAAAAGTGTCGAATACCACACATCTTCCATATAACTCCCGAAGATGACAAATCAATGGGTGTGTATATGTTCAAGTAGAATATAATAAACCATCATTATATTCTCAATCAAGCTTTTAATAGACAATCAGAAATCATAAGAATGACCTTGCAATATAAATCGTCAAATTTGTAACTGAAAAAATTTGCCTCATTAGATTCTGAACCGCAAGCTATATATCCATCCAAAACAGATAAACCCATAAAATTCGGAGGAAGCAAACTAAAGAATAAGAAACTATACGTGTAAATATGCAAATTAAATACATTCTGAAATGTTTCATCAAATCTAGAGCAGGCCGCAGGGTAACAAACCTTTTCATTAGTGTGACCCCTAAAAGTTAAACTGCAAGCGCCAAAAGACAGCCCAGCTGGGCTGGTTTTTTTTTACTAGGGTTTCCGTTTCCAAAAATTTTACTTAATGGATGTTTGATATAACTTATTTAATGGATATAAGTACTATCTAATTTTATAAACTCTTATCATAATTTTTTTTTTTTTTTGTTTAGTTGTTTATCTAATGGAGTCTTTTAAGTTTAGATAAGTTATTTTGTCTCTATTAATAAAAGCTCAAATTTTGAGATTTTAAGAGTAGAGATTAAATTTTTTTTAAATGTTAAAATATGTAGAATATTCTCTATTTATTTAACAATCTTATTTTATTTTTTTCATAACATAATTTTAAAAAACTTGCCTATTAAAGTAATTTCATAAATTTTTTATAAAAGTTCTTATTGATAATCAAACAACTAAAATTTTTGTAGTAAAAACTCTATTTAAATATTTGAAAAACTGTACCAAACGGAGTCTTAATAAACAGCTTTCTCATGTCCAGCTAATTTGCACCTAGGAATCCATGTACGTATATAATAACAGTAGACCTTGTAATCAATAGATCCAAAAGCCAATAAATGAGTAAATAAAGCAGAGAACTGGACACAGCAGACATTAGCATTTAGCAGGATTTTCGATAGTGACAGTAGAATTTTTCTGCATGAGTTATCAATAGTCGGTTCCATATTTCTTTTAATCACTTCCAATGAAAGAGTGCGGAGGAAAAAAATGGTAAGAGGAAGCATGTCTCATTTATGCGTTCACAGAACAGTCATCACTTCCACTCGCAAAACCTGGTCTCAACATATTCCTGTCTTGGGACATACAATATCCACGCAAAGCCTTATATCAAGACCCACTAGCTAACTGATGTAGACGTTGCCACTGGCCCTGGCTAGAGATATGTATTACTATTTGGTCTGCTAACTAAACCTGAATTCACTCCCCTAAAATTTCCTAGGATTAACTCTTCGACGACTAAGCCAGTGTCGTTCACAGAACAAGGTGGTTCGGATGCTACCAGAGAAGTTACACATCTATGTGAATACCCAGCTTCAATTGCATTGGTGTAACTATGAAGCTAGCTCTGCGGCCAATCACTCCTTAGAGGTGGTGCACACGTTAATATTGGTGAATATTCCAACATGTTGTGACCCTCTGGTCTTCCTGGAAGAAATATAATAAAAACCGAAACTTCAATAGTTTTTTTTATTTTATAAAATGAAATAGCACAATATTTTAAACACCGTAACAGAAATTCAAATTCAAAGCCAAAACGATTTCCATCGAATGAAGCACCCAATGCAAGAATATCAAAATGACAAGTGAAATAATGGAAAGAAAGGAGAGGCCACAAACTTGCCAGAAATGGAGGGGGAGAAAGAAAAAAAATTCTTTCATTTCATACACCAATCACCAACCAGCATCGTAGCAAATAGTATTTGAAAGGACTTTTCAGTATCTCATAGATATGTTTTTATTTCTTCTAGTGATGCTCAAATTACTCGGTTTGTTGCTTCGCTCAGAGCATCAAGGCTCGGAACGTCCACAAGATCCGCCGAAAAGCAGAAAAAGTGAAGCCAATATTATTTCCAGCGAATCAAATAATTGTCCGCATGGATTTGAAGGACGTTCAGGGAAATAACATCAAGGTCCCTGTATTTATACGGATAAACTGTGCTCTGGTTAAGAAACAATAGAACCTACGGATTCAGATGTTATGCACCAACAGAATTTTGATTATTCTTTTGTAAATAAATAGCGCCCAGTTTGAGCAAGTAAAAGCGGCGTTCCTTCCGTTGAGTAATGCTGGTTGGCGCAACCAGCCAACAGGAAGATGGTAACGCTAACCCATTAACGTAATTATTTAATCAAACGACAAAGAGTCGTGACACGTAGAGCCCACGGATGACATGATTGGGCAGTGATTGTCACCTTCGAGTATTAATGTAGGGAGACCAGTATTAACAAATTCCCTCATTCAATTCAGAGATTGAAAAAATAACAAATGAATGGGGACTTAAAAATTTTATATGAAATACTTCTTTTTTTTTCTCTCTCTCTTCATGGGTCTATCGATTACCAGTGAGTTGATTCAATAAGAAAAACATAAATGTTACAAGTGAAAAATTTAAAAATTTTCAAATAAATGTTTTACACTTTCCTTACGTGTATAGTCTTAAACAAGCCACAAAAGTTCATTTTTGAGTCTCGCATGACCTACGCATAAAAATTAATAAAATTGGCAAAGATGAAACAATAATTAAAATAGCGAAGTCATGCACTTCAATAAGTCATAACATAAAACCTATAATAATAATAATAATAATAATAATTAGGGGGCATGGCATAGATATACATAAAAATTGGTAAATTTTAAACTCATTTATTTTTTTCTCAAGTGACATCACAATTGATTTCACTTGGTGATGGGTTGTTCATATATGAGTTAAAAATTTTCAGAAACTCCAGTCTCAAATGAATAAACGTCGTGTGTTTTGATGAAATATATTGCAATGTACAAGACAATGTTGTTTCATGACACCCCAAATGTTTTATTTCGCAAAAGATTGCTTATAAGAAAGCATTACTTTATTTTCAACATTAGAAAGGAAAGTGACCCAAGAACGTGTGAATCCTTATTTCATTGTGATATTGTTACCCATATGCGTTAGGATATAATTATTATGTAATACTTTCCTATTGTTATTGAGATAGATTAAGTATATCATTACAATTTGTGCCGTACAAAGTTCCAAATGAACACTAATTTGTCAACCGCTTGGCACTAAAGTCTGAAAGGTCCTGAGCTATTGGTTAAAAATACAATCCTTGAAGTAATGCTTGCTTTAAGGCGAGCCACAGATAAATTAAGGGTAGCGGCGAGCAAATTCACGGCACGATTTGATGTACACCGAAGTTTTCAGCTCCATTGACTCTCCCCTTCCCTCTGGCCTTACAGCCCAAAAAAGCCCATTGAGAGCCGCTGTCGACTTGGCCGCTGTAGATTTTTAGGCCTCTGTAGAAAGTTTGCCTGCAACCTACCGAGGTTTTGTAATCCGATCACTTTGGTTCATTCAATTAATTCCAGAGTTACGGTGCTCACTTTTCATCGCTGTTTGCGTCTGAGTGAATTTTGCCAATGCGTTTCAGGTTTTAGCACCTTGATCTCCCGATTGGAGAAGAAAAAGATCTCCTCTACAACACAGGTAGGTCAGAAAATGGCAGATGATTTTACAGAATCACATAGTAAAATAGAACAGATGCTGGAAGATGAAAAAGGCGGCCATTCAGTGCAAAAAGATTCAACTTTTCTACTTGAAATGAATCTCCTTACTGTGCTCCTTTCATCGCTCTCTACACCCGGTGACGATTGCCTGAATTTTGACGGGGAGTTTAGAAAAGGCAACCAAGACACCTGCGAATCAAGAATTCAAAACAGAAAAAGGGAACTGAACCAAGTCAAACTGGGGAGACGACCATCTGAAAGATTTCAGCCCATCAAAGATTGGAGGTTCATTGCAAAACTTAAACATATTTCAACTTTTCCCAATATCATCAAAATTTAACTGAGAGCCTTTTCTTTTTTTTTAGGGGGGGCAGGCATTGCAGAAGAATGTAGAGAAGAAAAATAATAGGGTCAACAGAGGGCAGACAAATCAGAGCAATCAATTATGGCTAGCTATCAAAGGAAGAGCGAGCATATTACTATATGAAATAAAATTGTACATTGACACCATTCTCTTATTATTATGATATGTTTTGGGAATTTGGTATACATTTCACTATCCTTTATATTAAATATGCCAAGTACACCAACAGCAATGATAAGCACAATGTAGCAAGCAGTCAAAATATTTGTCTTCACTTTTCTGGATAAAATAAAACCTGCTTGATCTGGAAATGATCACAGGATTATATGCCCAATGGTTGGTGCAAATATATAATCCCAAAATCAAGTGCAGAGCTTCAATATTAATTATTAACAAACTGCATCACTCATTCGCATCCAATTATTTAAATGATATATTCATAGTGCAATAACATGCAGTGCATGAGAGAGATAGATCAAGTAAAATCAATTACTAGGAAGGACTCAAAAATTTGCTTATTTTCTGCTTTGTTCCTTCTGCATAACTTATTGACACGGCACATGAATAGGAAGTTGAAAGGTACAGAATGTTCCCAGGGAAACATAGATGGGAAACAAAAGAAAGCGAATTATAAACACAAGCTCAAACGTGTATCTAGACTTGACCTTAGAAAGACAAAAGGCAAGAATGCCTACTTTACCTTTTCCCTAACCCCTTCCCTACAAAAATAACACCTCTGTCCAACAAATGTCAAAGTTCCACAAACTTCAGTCTGATATTCTAATTTCAACTCCTAAAATGTCCTTCACCACCTCATAAGTCACAAATGCTAGTGATATGGATGGAACAACCTGAACACATAAAAGAGCACTAACATGAAAACATGTTCACGGATTCAAGCTTTTAAATTCACTAAAACTAAACAAGTGAAAACAGAATCAGACCAACCTTCACAGAATTGGGAACCAAGCCCTTGTATAATGCTCCAAACCCCTCGTGCCGGACAGTTTTTCGGAATGCATCAATCATGCCATTATATTCAAGAGGAGCTCTGTTTCTCCCATCACCAATGACCACAGAGGAAGCTTCTTTCCAACCCACCATCTGCATTCTTCGGCGTATAACATCAAGAGGGTAGGCAACAGTTTGGCCAACTGTTCCTGCAGCAGCTCCACACGCTAGTCTTGTCGTCACACTCAACTCAGAATCTTCAGCTAACCCAAGGGGCTTAGTTTTGATTAACCAAACTTTTAAAGATTCATACACAGCAAAGTTGAGACCCACGTAGGGGACCTGCAAACATAAAATGACAGATGATAAAGACTCACAAACGGAAAATAAAGGAAATTGCATAACAAAACAGAACCTTGATGTTAACAGTGTGATAAAAAGTAATTGTTATGCAGCATCAAGTGAAACCGGGACAAATCTGAACAGTGTGAAAAAGAGTTATTGTAATGCAGCATCAAGGGAAACCAGGACAAACGTGCTGACTCTTCCACTGCAGCACGTCTCTCTCAAAACCAGATCTTAAGAGTAAAGAGAAAATTCAGCTAGAGCACCAGAGCAATTTGGATCACTTACCAACTTTCTCTCCCTCCATTAGTTTCTTTGAAAATATGTAATCCAAGTTCACATTGCATTATCACAAGTTATTCAAATGTCCAAGTCTGGTTAATTGTTTTGCAAAGAGATATCAGGCAGAATTTGTGTAAGAAAATAAAACTCAAATCTTTTTCAAACTTGCCCATCTACAAAGGGTTGGTCACACCATAGCAATCCTATCAGCTCTAAAAGTAATCACAAATGCAAATTTTCTAAGAATAACAAATAGCCTGATGGCTATAAATAATCCTATTTCCTGATAACCAATTTTTTTTGGGAGGGAAAACAAGAAGAAGATCACACTGCTAAGATACACAACAAAAATTTAGGAAAGATAGTACTTACAACTCCAATTACTGAAGGAAACCAGCCCCTGTACAAAGCCCGTGGGCCTTCTTCCCGCAGCACAGTTGAAAGAGCATGGAAGATTCCCCTGTACCGGTATGGAGACTTTTCTGTCTGCAAAGATAAGACAAATGAAAAAATAATATAACTTCCTATGCGACAAGGTAGTAAATCATGTCCATTTTTGTTAGTCACAGACTTCATCTTCTTCATAATAAAAAGTACATACAAGTTCTTTCTATGTCTGCTTCAAGGCGAAAAAAGCAAAAAACATTCACAGAGAGAAGAAACTGGTTTCCCAAAAGCCTACTATAGTGATATAACCATTCATATCAAAGTTAAGAACAACATACCTGAACAGTTAGCCTCCCCCGTACCATATCCATGGGGTAAGTGGCAGACATGGCAATTATTCCAGCACATGCTCCAGCTCCAAGGCGTAAAAGAGGAGTGAGTTCAGCATCTTCTGCAGAATATAACAAAAACAAGGAAACTTACATGAACCCTGTATTCTTGAATATTAACATCTATGACTAGATTCAAGAAATGATCAGGTGCATAAGGACACTATTCCTCTCAGGTTATTGCACAACAGAGGACTTGAAATAATATGCATTACAGGAAAAGACTAGTATGGTGAAAACATAACCCATGGAATACGGTATGACTATCAATTTATATATATAATATATAATTAGTAGACACCATTTTCATTAAATTATCAAATCAGCAACATTAACAATCATGGGAGAGGTGTAGGTGTGCGTGCAAGGATGAGAATAGGTATGTAACATTTGCCATTGACAATATCCCTCAGTAACTGAAAACAAGTAATCAATCCACCCTATTCCTCCATGAAGAAAATGAAAAAAAAAAAAAAAGAAGAAGAACAGTCAAGTGACGTTGTTCTTGGCATACTAGACAAAAAGCGACAAATTATTCTGAAAAGGGAAACGTATAATTCTTCCAAGCATCACAAATTATGAAAAAAGCAAAACGTTGACATACCATTTCCAGTGTGATGCTGATACAGATACAGTATTCCCCTGTTGATAAATAGTGATGACAAATCAGCAAGAAAAATAGTCATATACAAAACCTTATTTCAAAAGTTTTAGAAAGAAGTATAGAACTAATATAAATATGGCAGGAGAAATGTACAATAAAATTCGCCCTCCCTCATACTGCATAAATGGAAGCATGATTATGATTCAAGAATACATTTTAAATGACTATTTTGTCATTCTCTCATGTTAGCAAAAGTTATAATCAATTAGAGAACAATAACATCAGATGGAAACTTGGATTGACCAAACGATTTCTTCCTTGCCTCCAATGCGTTAATGCAATATAAGAATTATGGATAGACTATAACTATAATTATGATAGAATTTCATAGTAGTTGTATCCAACTAAATCTTATAGTTGTCAAAAAGAAACATACAAAGGCAACAAAATCACCAACTAAAACTCTTAGTTTCTCCAATACTAAAGATGTTTCAACGACTTAAAACACAATTATGAGACTAATCTAGAATTAAACTAAATCAATGCAGCACTATGTTTCTGGAGAATCATACTTAGAAGCTTGCTCATAGCTGAAAAATTTGACAGCTGAGTTTGGAACAATACGTGCGCAATTGGTACCATTGCCTTTAAACAGTCCGCGAAATCCTTCAGTTCTCCATATATATTTCAAACCTTGAATCGTTCCATTATATTTTATACTGTGGGGATTCTGCACCTGCGTGTTACAGAATTTAAAGCACATGTGAATGAGTGCACTCGTCAGCATAACCATGAATACTCCAGCACGAAAGTTCTCAAGGGCATAATGTCAGCAGAACAAATAATTTACAGAGCCAACCTGTAGTAGTATTTTCAATCGTTCCAATGGAGCAACAGCAGTGCGAGATCTGCAAAAAGCAGTGGTCAGGTCAGTGAAAATTCAACATGGAAAAAAACTACAACAACAGAAAATTTAAAGGGTGCATATGCAAATATGCTAGTCAATTGATAATGTTAAAAGCAAATTGAAAACAAGTGATTCTTTCAGCAGTAAGCTATCTGTTCTAAAGCAATTTCAAAACCTTCATTGTGCATTCATGATTAGTGCATGGTGATAAACCTGCCTCTAAGAGAAACAGTGTTCACTTCTCAGTGCTTACTAAAAAAATGCATCAAAATTCATTTTATACATTTCAGAAAACTGACAAGATATTGAGGTTGAAATTTTCAAAATAGACAATTGAACTTTATGCTTATCAGAAACAATTTATAGAACAGAATGATTTCACATCACTATTGCAACAATTGAAAAGATCATTCCTTTAAGGTTGATTCTGATATTTGCTAGAAAGATTTATCTGTTCATCCTTCTAAACTCATTTCCATCCCCAGCACAAAAGAATCCAAGAATCAAAATTTCCCCCCTTTCTTTTAACATACAGTATTGATTGAATCACTCACTTTACAACATAATAATACAACTTTTCATTAATTTTCACGGAGATAATACAAATGAAATGTAAATAATAATAATAATAACAATAGTAAAGCAAGAAGAGAGAAAGACTCACACTGCGCCGGCAACTCCTCCAGCAACGAGAGATTTGCAAATACTGAGAACAGCATAGCTTGGGGCTTTGACGCCTTCTCCTGCAAGCTTGGCCTCTTCCGCCAGATTAACGATCTTCGACACCGCCGATTCGCTCGTCTTCACATCCTCCGAAGCCATCAATGATACCAAACCCTAGGCTACCAGAAAAAGACAGACAGCAAGCAGTCGTGTCCTTTCGCACTTTCAATTGATCGGTCGGGTGTCGGATCTCCGGCGATTATCGGGCGGCGATGATAATTTGCATCTGTTACTGACGAAGATTTTGTTGACGGCTTCCGAGGACTGAAAGTGGAGTGTCAACTTTTGTGACTCTGTGCGAGTGACGGCGTGCGCTCATTTGGACGTCATCATTTGTGTATCTATATAAGCGCTTTGATGGGCGTATCACACTCGCTTAAGTAGGCATCAACTTGGAACTCACCAATTATGACTGCCACGTGTAAGTTTGAGAGGTCATCGTACAAGTGTTGAGTCCATGACTGCTAGGACTCCAAAATAATTGTACCACGCACGTCAAGCGTGTGCTTGATCAGGGAATATGAATGTTATCAAAGGACTTGACTAGCTTACAGAATCTGTAAGCTACAGACTGCAGCATCAGCCGTTGGATGTGGTTGGATGTGGAGTGAGAAACTAAACAATAGAAAATCGGATGGTGGGATGACGGGAGATGTTTGTTACAGAATGTGTACCATAGACAGGTCCGTTATCAAAATGATAGATTTTCAAAATTTCAAGAGCAATATCCGCAGGATCGCGTGGTCTCGGCAGCAGCTGATCAGTTTTAGTTGGTGCCAGTTAGTGGTTTGTATTGTACGATTGACACCACCTAAAAGTGGGGTCCCCAGGAAAAGGGGTAACGCCAGTAAAGGGTAAGGTAAGCGCACCTGCCACCTGGGGACTTTTTTATGTTGCATGCATAAACGGAAACCTAGAGGGTTATTTCACGACGCCGTTAATTAGACATGGCAGATTTTAATTGGTTCTGAATCGCCACCAAACCTCGTCATTTTCTGAACGCTGGATTCCAGCACACCGATGGTGCAAAAAATGAATTTTTGGTCCCTCGTGTTTGGCCAATATTTAAAATTTTTAAATAAATTATCGATATTATTAATGTATGACGAACACTTTTTTTTTTTTTTTTTAAAGTAATCGCGCACGGGATTCTGAAATTATTTTGGTCAAGTTTGATGTGCTCGAATCGTGTTCGTTCAAAATATTAGGGCCTCTTTTAATTTTTAATTTCACACGCCGTTGATCCACTCCTCCCCACCCCATGCCTGAACACAAATAACAAATTAACTAACTTCTCCACTAAAGTTGGTGTGAGAGACAATTATTCTCTTAACTTCTTTGTTTCTGATTTCTGGCTTCCCTTGTAGTTGTAAGAGCAAAACATATTGATCCATCCCCTGAAGATAAAACTGTAAGTTTTTTTTATCGAAGACTACTATGCGTAGTTTAATTAAAGACAGAATGGTTTATGAGCATGATGATTTTAAGTAACTCGTATCAAATGGCTAACCAACTAAGAAGTTTGAACTTAATGTTGGGCTGAGCTTAATTTTTTTTTACTAACATTTTGATATAAGAATGTATAGAAGAATTAACCGTATAATGCAATACATTCATACGTGATTGAAAATCATGAAAAGATGAGCACATTTAAATTTCAACTAATAAATGGTAGATATTTATTGAACAGAAACTGGGCTTAATTTCAACTAAAAAGGAAACTGGGCTTATTCTAACACGTTTGTGTGCAGTATATGAACGTCCCTTTTAAAGGACCCTGTGGGCTTCGTTGGACCGAGACTGAAACTACTTTGGGCTTTACCAAAAGTGGCACTTTCAAACTTGAGCTCAAAATGATCGAAATAGACCAAGGTAAGCCCCTCTACGGTTTCAAAATTTAAGGGCCCAAAATGCAAGCATCATAGAATATGAAGGCGTTAACTACTCAAGGGTAAAGAAGATAAGCAGTGATATTCGACCCCTTCATATTGTTTCACCAGTCCTTATTTTTTAATTTATCTCATTACCTTCCAAAATTATCCTTATTTAAAATATAAAATAAATTATTTTATTTTATTATCCCTTATAATTATTTTATTTTTATTCTCCCTCCCCCCACCCCGGTTCTATCCGACATAACCATCGCCCCACCACCTATCTCCATCAACAACAAGTTCATCACTATCACTGCTTATCTTCTTCTCTATCAATCAATCAATAGAGTGCCTCCACCAACATATGATGAATTTTAGTATTGAGTTTTGTTAAATTTGATAAACTAGTGGTGGATTTTGTTGTTATTGATGATATCGGTTTTGATTTTTCTTTTTTTAGTTTAATTTCAAATAGGGATGTGATTAAAAGTTAATATTTGATTCAAATTGTGAATCAATTAAAAAAAATGAGGGAGAATAATCAATTAAAAAGTAGGGACCGGTAAGACAAATTAAGAAGATCAAGTATCATCGTTGTTACTTAATTGATGTGAATTCACGTGAATATATAATCAAAAAAGCGTAAAACAAACTAAAAGCATTTGAATCTCTATAGTAGAAAATTCGCAAGCAAAACAGGTAAAGTGTTAGTTCACCTCAAATTTTACTCTCTTTAAATTTTATTTTGCGTGCTGAATAGATGTTTAGTTACTTTGTTAAGGCCCCTGATCGGCCATCGTGAATGGGTCAAAAGTATTCAATCAATTGTATCCGCCTCTTTATTGATCAAAAGAGATTAGTTGAATTATTTCTAAAATCTTGGTGTCAAAATTCATCATTAATATCCCCAGATTCTTTCGCTTGGGATCGAAACATCGCAATGCTACTACGCTTGCTACTGTGGGTTGTGATATGAGATATAGTGTGATTGGTTTCAATTTAATTAATCAATCTCCAAAATTACATCATACTTGTGCTTTTTATAGGATGCATGCATGATCATTAGCCAACGAGGTTGTATCCTGTCGACAATAAAGAAATGGATGCATGCACGTATCCTGTGCGAAGAGACGGCAGCAGCAATCTGCGCTCTGCAGCGACATGATTGACAATTTTATAATCAATAAATTATTTATTTATTTATTTATTTTCTTTCAAGCATCCTTGGTAAACTTTGGAAATTTCTCCAATTCAATCAATCATCAATTTGTCATTGCAGTTCATGGGAATTGAGGCCGGTTTAGGACTGCAACGAGTGATGAAATTAGTTGTTTTTACAGTGCAGATGAGATAACTTACTAGTTAAAAAATAATTTAGTAAATTGTATTGTTGTAGTTACTGCGAATTTAAAAAATAAAATTTATATATTTAGTAAATTTTATTATAAAATTTTTGTTTTATTATTTATTGACTAAAATAGATATATGTTTAAATTGTCTTTGATTCATATATCAAGGTTAATGAAAATATATATAAGATGAATTTTTTTTTTTTGGTTAAAATATTAAGGTTATGTGAAAAGGCTTTGTGGTTTCACTTAACAATCTGATTATAAAAAATAATCTCCAACTAACTTTTAAAATTTATACTCAAAATAAATAAATTTATAAAATAAGCATGTTTAAAAATTTATTAAATATTATTGTTATTAACATTAATTAAATAAGTTACGTTATAATATTTCAACCTAAATTTCAAACGCTGACCTTACCTTACTGAGTTTAAAATTATTCGTGGATCGATGAACTCATTCTCCCCTTTTAATCACTTTTCACTTGGATAAAATCAAGTGGATGCTGACAGGGTATCCCATTTGCACTGTCGCGGATGCGTGAGACAACTTTCTCTTTTGCGTTTGATCTAAATTAGCAAAATCCATTCACCTTCTTTATTAAGGCGTCGTTAATTGATCGAGAAGCATTTAAGGTACAATGAATTTTTACTAATAATTATGTCAAACAAGCAGAAGAAAAATGACTGACCAATAAGAAAAATGATTAAGTTCGAGAAACCTGGTACAACTAATTTGGGTCACGTCATCGAATAGATCACTTTATTTCGTTAACAGGGACTCTATATGCAACGAACGACGTTTTATTGGTGTGATCAATAAAAATATCATCCTACTTTTTTTCTTTTCAAAAAAAAAAAAAAACCTTTTTGTGACAATAAGGACTTTTAATGTTAATTGTTTGTCATTTATCACTTTTGGAATAGTACCCTAATGGCCAAACACGATTTTGGATTTAAGAATTTGACCCAAATACATTACAAAAGTTACCAATAGAAAATGACTAATAATTACAAATTAATACGGCACGGCATGATCGATTGAGCGACAACACGACTTTATCTAAATAATTTATTTATATAATCATAAGATGTCATATCAATTTGTTAATAAATAAGTATACAAGAATTAACAGTAATAATAATAGCTTACTCATAGAAAATATCATTTTAGTTTCCTTACGTTTTCTATACGTATGTGCTCGTCTAAAAATGCATTGGGGTCTCTGCTTATTAAACAAATTGAAGCTTCTTTGCTAACTGAGGAACGCCTTGTTTTGGACCAAAGAAGCAATTGATTACCAAATAATAATAACAAATAATTCAATTAATTTTATCATGACTCCTTTGAATTCAACTCAAGCATGATTTTCAAATTCATTTTTCTTTCTTTTTTTCAGAAAGAAAATACAGTAAATGACTGAAGTCGTTTGGTCCTGGGGCTCCATGTAAGGAGAAAGGGCCGTAATGGTCGGTGCTAAACAAAGTGGCTTTCAAAGTTTTTAAAGAGAGAAGTAAACGTGCGTCGCGTGCAATAAAAAAAATACAAGTCCATTTTGTAGGGTACCCCACGTGCACTGCCGCTCGCTTTTGCGGCTTGATCTGTTTGTCTGTCAACTGTTCACACCTGAACTGGCCATAGGCGGATACGGAGTCAAGTTGATCCATATTCGTGAACCTAACTTTTCGGATGGTGGGATTGTTACGAGCTCATTTATTTATTTATTTTTATTGTATCTTGCATATATATATATATATATATATATACACTCGTATTGCAACAAAATTCGAAAGAAAAGGCGAATTTGGTTTCCAATAAGGGAGGGCATTCACTGGGCGGAAAAAAGTCCACAAACTCGGCCTACCCTGATTCTTGTAGAGCGATACACATCAAATTATTGTACCAGCTGTTTTTAACTGCCACGGCTGTTAGGGGTCATTCTCATTCATTTGCATTAAGATTTAAGCACATGTAACCCATGAGCACTTAAAAATGATTTAAGCTTTGTCAGCTGAACTGAAGACGATAAAATAAATAGCAAGCATGCCTATATAGAAATGAAGGCCGGCAGATTTCACAATTTCCACGCGGCTAAGATATCCTACTCGGCTGGATTTGGATTTATCCTATCCGCCATAAATCATTGAGATGCCTCTGAAAATATAAAATTTTGGGAAGAATACAAATTGCCGCAATTTTTATTCGCTTTTTGGCATGAGTATAAATGAATGAATTAATCAACTGATCATACTTACTTTGGGATATCGAAAATGACCATCACTTCGTCAATATTTTGTTCAATTGGTCCCCAATTTTTGCCTCATACTCATCGGCTTCATCTAATCTAATTGCTGGTGAGGTGAGGTCACTTTCGCTACTGCGCTGTTAACTACTTATCTCTTTTTCTAATAATTTAATATTAGCTCGCTTCTTGTTTGGTGTCGGCGTATATACTTCGACATGGCCCCAGTAAAAAAAAAAGAAATATATATATATATATAAGAGAAATATATAAATCAGTATTTACATTTTACTGATGTACCATTTTCGTGCTCTTTTTTTTTTTTTTAAAAAAAAAAAATTTGTAAACTATGCACGAACTACTCCTGTGGCCAGCCCATGGAATTTCTTTTGCTTTTGAAATCAGATTCCATATGTTTTTGCAAAAGAGAAGATTTGCTGCACAGTTGAAAAATAAGCGGCTCAAAATTCAAAATTCAATTATGAGCAGCGCTACAGCAATCACAATCGAAACAGCGCAAGATAAGTATATGCTTACTGGCATATTCCTTATATTGTCTCTTATGAAATCTTCTCAATTACTTTACCAATATTGAAGGAATAGTGTTTTAGCCTTTTTTTTTTTTTTTTTTGTAAGTTAAAACATTAGAAAGGATTTATTTTTTAATTGGTTGCGAAAGTTTGTATGTACTATTGAGCTTTACAGTATTTCGGAGGGTGGAAAACCTCTTAAAAAAATAGTGTTTAGGGATCTGCAAAAAAAGAATGTCATTAGAAGGCAGGCTAGATGTGGCCTTTGGTAGTCAAGTGAGGCAGGTAAAATGATAGGAGAGGTGATTTTATAAGCGAGAACAATCTTTTCGTTCAAAGATAAGGAGATACTTTCCTTATCCATATACTTAACCATTTATACGGAGTATTTCTGAGGGCATCCTGAGGTCCATTTAGACATGTGGAGGAGGCCTACCGGCCTGATCCCTCCTCAAATGGGGACGGTATGATACTAGTGCCTGTGATACAAAATATTTGAGCCGTTTGGATACTTTTCTTGATCGACATGTGGAGCTCCTTAATATGTGCCCTCCTTTGGCATAGTGGGTTCTCGGGCTCCTTTACACGCCTCCTTATTGAACATCTAGGAAGTTCAAAGAAGTCAGGTGCTCCCTGACTTCTGTTTGCTGTTCATGCCCATGGTCTCCTTAAGGCCACTATCTAATTCTAATCTGTTGTCCCTTTCATTCGCAGGTGATCAATTGAAGTGCTTAGAGAGGGAATTGTTGAATTGAGGGAAGCTCATTGGTCCATAGTGTGAGCTAGTATAAATATAGTGGCCCATCACATCAATACTAAAAGACATATTAGGCTTTCTTTAGAGAGAGTAAGACGAACTTTAAAACTTATTATGTTTGAGGTTAGCCTGATGATCCCTGCTTGAATGTTCTTATGATCAAGAGAGTTTCTGCTATTAAAGAGTCATATAGAAATAGTCCTTAATGTTTTTATTTCTTAAAACACGTGGCATCACTTTATTGCTGCATTAACTTACAACAAATAGTTGAAAGGCGTGTTAATGCCTAGCGAGGAAAAAAAAAAATGTGTTATTGAAACCCAGATGGGGCATCCAGTAGATTCGATTGTGCAAAGCAAAAGAAGTACTAAAAGTAGGAAATTAGATATTGATGACTTTTTGACTTTTGCACTCGATTTTCTTATGGGTTCTCATTCATTTCGCTCCATCAATATATTGGACATATGGCACTCGCATATGGGGTAAGTGGGTATCCTCCCCAAAAATTCCAGCACCCATGCCTGCAACTTTTCTGGTATTTTTGGCACCGACATACAAAGCAGTTGCCTTTCGTTGGTATCAACTAAATTATAATTTACAAGTTCAAATCCCCCATGATTGTTTCGAAGCCAAATGTGTATGCCGTAATACAAAACTTGGTATATTATATTGTAGACAGCCCTATTCCCATTTTGTATCACCTTTTAGTAGTTCATTTGCTGTCATTTAAGGTTATAAATGTGTGAACCACTTGGGCTTAGCCCAAGTGGCCGGAGCCCCTCCCTCACAAATGTGAGGAAAGGGATTCGAGCCTCCGCAGTCGCATTGTAGGGGTTTAATTTAAATATTCTTCCTTGGAGCCCTTGAGCTCGAGTGAAGACAGTCTTTCTTCCAGGATGGGAGTTTGACATCCCTCGAATATTTGAGAGGGTTAAAAATCTGAGCGGTGTCATATCAGCATTCATATCAATTGGGCTCAGTATAAATATATGATTGTACATATCAATTATACCCTCATGTAATATGAGTTGTAATTTGAACTGTAATTTGAGCAATAGTCTCATGTAATCATAAAAAAAAAAAAGGTTAGAAATGTGTGAGAAAAGTATCGCATGCAAGTTTCATCCTCTTCTAAAGAAAGTCTTTAAGAGTTTTAAGCGAAGGACGAATCACGTGATCTTCATTTGTACTGGTTTAATCATTTAAACACACTTATAAATTTTCAAATAGACTAATTATCGAAGCATGGTAAGTGATAGGCTGCATCCCGATCCTGCCTCAACCGCACTTGGCAAATCTTAGGAGTAGCTTTGATGTTAATTTAAATTTCATGAATAATCATTAAAATGTTCCAACTTTTGTTTTCTCTTGCTAGGATTGAGGTGAGATTTATCGTTAGGGTATTTTTGCTCTTAAATCACTTTCAGAGAATAAAATTACAGCAGGTGACGTGATTTCACAATTGGCGACCCAGTAAAAGTCTCTCTCTTATGTAAAAATTCTCCATCATGCATTGTCAAAGGTTTTTATCGTACAATACACATGCGTTTAAAATCCGGGAGCCTATAAATTAGGATAAAAATAAATTGAAACAAAAATTACTTCACTTGTCGAATAATTAGATCTTGCTTGAAAGTCATAATTGTAAAATATTTGGTAAATACTTGTAACTACGACTTTTAATTCAATATGATTTTATCTAATAATTATTTTATAGAAGAACTTATAATATACCTTTATTTATTTTTAAGAAAATATTATTTAAAAATTACACCTTATTAATTCTTTCAAAAATATTATTTAAAAATTATATTTACCAAACATAATTAATTAACTTTTGTTTCATATTATTTTTACATCTCGGAATAAGGATCAGAAACTAAGTAAATCTTTTACCATTCTTTTATTAATTAAACATGTATAGTAGAATCTCGATAAATTTAATAGCTATACGACTATGAAAACGGTTATTAATTTAGTGAATATTAATATATTGATAAGTTAATCATTATTAATATATAAAAATGACATCACATTCATAATAGGAAATTTTAATGAATTATACAAATAGTATAATTAGAGAATGAAATGATTTTGTTATGCTATATGATACAATTCTAATTTAATATTAATTGAGTGAATTAGTCATTTGATAATCCTTGGTTGGATTGCATGGCTGGATCATAATTACGTGGTGACTTATCACATAAAGACCTTTTAGAGGCAATGTATTAAGATAGTCTATCTATTATTTCTCTTAATATGGCATATGAAACACAACAATAGCTTCTTATCTGAAAGGTATAAAAAAGTAATAATGACCGATGAAATATGTAAAGCATTATGCCAGTGCAGCAAAGAAAATCATAGATCTACCATATGTTTTTAGTTTCAAAATGCCTGCTTCCTAGAAAAATGAGGCACGAGGTTTAGAGATATCTCCGATTTTAACCTTGCCTTAGTTGCAAAGCAGGAGTGAAGGCTGATTTAGCATCCACATTCTTCAGTTGCCGGAATCCTAAAAGCTAGATACTTTAGGCAATCTCATTTTTTGGATGCTACGCCTGGATCAAATCCATCTTTCACATGGCGAAGCATTTTGTGGGGTAAGAAAGTTATTCGATAGGCGACTGCGTGGATAGTAGGAAGTGGAGACAAAATTCAGGTTTGTTCAAGTAATTGGACTCCTAGGCCAAAGAATTTCATGCCGATTTTTAATTCATCTTTGCCAGTAGACACAAAGGTAGTGGATTTAATCAATTCAGATCATAAATGGAATGAAAGCTTGATAAACCAACATTTTAAGTGGATGATGCTAAAGTAATTAGAAGGATCCCATTATCAAGTGAGCCCGAAGTGCATGAGATGCTTTGGCATTATCATAAAAAGGGACATTATTCAAACAAGAGTGGTTATTAGCTGGCTCTCAAACTCATAATTATGGATGATAAGAAACACGTATGCCATAATTAGCTGGCTCTCGTGTGTGTGTGTGTATATATATTGTACTTATCTAGTGTGGGTAACCTTATTTATTTTTCATGCAGACACTCTTTAAACTCGTGGGATTTAAGAGAGTTAGTTTTTAACTCTTTAAAACCGCATGGTTTTATAGTTCATCTAATAACTAATTCTTTTTAATTGCAGAGTTTAAAAATGTGTCCGTATTTAAAAAAATATGGGTGTCCGCACCCCTGAGAATAATTTCATATATATATATATATATATATATATATATATATATATATATATATATATATATTCATCATCTAAGTGGCTAAAAATGTGAGTTTATCAATATTGATCACATATATAGACTGCTAAGAGGTAGCAAACTTATTAAGTAATAGAAAGGGTAGCAAACTTATGAAGTACAAAGAAAAATTTCAAACTTTATTTTGCTCACTCCTTAGTTAAGAAGGCTTTTAAGGAACATGGAATCTGTTGTTTGGCTGGCAAGTTTCCAAATTAATGTAATGTTACTACTTACTATTTTCTCATCTCAATGAATGAAAGTATGACATTCTTAAACCAACAAAATAATAATAATAACAACATCAACAAGAATAAATAAAATAAAATAAAACAGACAAAACGAACTAGCAATCAACTTTTCGCCGATACTACCGCAAATCATGTATCTATTAAAGTTTAATAATTATTACTTCATACAATGACCCACCAAAGGTTCGGCCATTTCTATTCCGCTCCATTTTTTTCCCCGGTTTTAATTAAATACACCGAATTTTGAACCAAGGTATGTAAATGAAATTTATATTAGTTATTATGATTACGGAATAATGTCACCCGGTTGTGCCAAAATCTTCTAATATCCTCACTCTTCTCAATTCCAATTTTCTGAAGGGTAGCCTTCCTCTTCCCTCTTCTTTTTCCCCCAAATTAATTCTGTTGTTGCGTTACTAAATATTTAATGGATTGTTACAACTTTTTATTGAAAGAGTAACCCCTAAATACGAGTGCGCATGCAATATCTTAAACAAAGACTCGCTCTTCAAACATACATACTCGTCTTCTTCCCGGTTCTTCTTGCCAATAGACTCTGTCATGCCATTTGTGTTTCATTGAATCACGGCTGGTCAGGTGGTTGCCAAAGGCTGCCTGGTCATCGATTGAATGACGAGACTAAATTGTCGGTCTAAGCTTATCATCTGTTATGTGTTTTGCAGGCATTCTTTACGTGAGGCTTTTAACAGATGATTGATGCAATATGTGTTTTTCACATATATATATATATATTTACTTAGATTTCGCCGTAAAATATGAGTCATTTTTGTACGATATTTTATCTTAACTCAAATTTTTTAAAATTGGGGTTAGCAACTGATAAACTCGATTGGCGTAAGACGTAACAGCTTTTTTTTTTTTAAATAAAATAAATAAATAATGTAAAGAAATTTATTACGAACGTGAAACCAAAATTAAACTTAATTATAATTTCCATAATAACGATGCTCACCAATTCTCTTTTTGTCCGACAAATAACGATTATCGAAAAATATTTATCTGGGCATCTACCTTGTTGCCCTCTATGAAAGTAACGAGTTTCATTTATTAATAATAAACTAAAAATAAGTCAATTTTTGGTCTAATTCAGTCGATTGTTTTTTAATATTATCATTTTTAATTTTTTTTCTCCTGAGTAACCTTTTAATGCATATCTCCTGATAGACGTTAATATGTTGTTTTTTTTTTTTAATTTTTTTAAAACTTTTATTATTTGTTTTTGGGTGTGTGTATATATATATTTATTGAGAAGATTTGTTTTTGGGTATATGAAATTGAAGAAACCAGCTCATGATTGACGCTCATGATTGACTAATCAGCAATCACCTTGTTTTTATAAAACTACATGTCACATGGCTATAGTTATGGGCAAGCAAAGCATCATCCATAATGCCTCTTCTTGCCATTTACCGTGAGTGATTATAAAAAGCGGCAAAGCCTTTGATCTTATCCGTCGATTTCAAAAATAATTGAAATATGATTTACGGTGCACCTTAAAACATATTATTGCATTAGATGCGGATTATTTTTTTAATTTAGAGAAAGACAAGGTTCACAGGTTGGACAAGTACTGAATATAAGGATATCCAAAAGGAGAAAAAAGTATACTATTAAATTACAAAACTTCCAAAGTCCATCTTTATCAATACAAAACAAAGTTGAACGAGAAAAATGGCCACAAAAATATTTTAATATCTTTGTCCTTTTCAAATGAAAGTATAAAATTGTTTATTCTCTAAGCTCGTATGAATGCAATTAACATTGTTTTAGATGAATGCATATAATAAGCAAAACTGAAAAAGCATATTCAGTAACAATGCTACACGCAAGTCTACTTAGTTTTATATTTGAAAAGTTTATAATTTTATAAGATCTGTGCTTATAATTTAAGATTGACCTTGGTTAATTGTTTGCCTTAATACGAAAAACAAGAAAAAATAAATAAAAGGAAAATATTAACTGTGGAAACGCCAATTTAAATAGACAAAATTAGTATAATTTTTTGAATTAGAAAAATGATACACGCACCAAAATTTTGTTAAACTTAATCTATTAATAGTTTTTTAGGCGATGGCTGCATGATGGATTATCATCTAATTTTTTTTAATATATTGATATATATTACAATCATATCTCTATTGATATTTATAATAAAAAAAGATTAATCGGGGACTCTCCTTAATAATTTTATTATGACACAATCTAAAATTCGACTCTCATTTAACACTCGAGGAACATCTAATCTACCTCAAAGATCATGTGGATTGTCATCTAATTTTAGATTGATTTTAATGAAAAACGTTAATAATTTTTGTAAATGGAATCTCGGTTCACACGTCAGTGTTATTTTGATTATTATAATTTACAAATATATTATATGATTAGATGTCTATAAATATAGCTTAAAAAAAACATTGTGCTCTCTTAATATCAAGGGAGTTGAGCCATTTTAAACAATATTCAAGTATATTATATCGATATCATTTCGTTCAATAAAAAAAAAAAAACACAAATTGTCCTTTGTGAAAATGAAATTCAATCAATATATTGACGGGGACAAATTAACCGAACATTCCAAGAAGCGGTACTTGACTTTTATGAGCATTTCGTTTAATCTAAGCACTTAAAAGAAGAAGAAAAAAAACGCAATTGCTAAAATTCATGAACCAGTATTTATTAATTATTGACCAAACCAACCAATTTCGAGATTTGTTTTTTTGAAGAAAATAAATTGAATGTGTTGTTATCAATAAAACATCATGGTGCCGCTAAAATAAATGCAATTGACCCGTTGCTACAGCCGTGGCCTCCACTAGGCAGCTACCACGTTCTCGCAAGGCACAAAATTCCACAACCTTGTACTGCAATCAACGACGCCATTATTAGTCACCATTCCAATTTCCAAATCAAAACATCACGAATGGATATTTCACCATCCCCATGAAATTTTCTACATTCCTATAGGCTTCAATTTCGTAATGTGGGCGATTGATCAAAGTGTTTTGTTGACTCGGGCATGCTTAGATTGTTTTCTAGAGGTTTAAAAATAATTTTAAAAGATTTTAAAAAATTTAATTTTAGTGTTTAGTAAAAAAAAATATTTAGACATTATTTTCGGTAAAATTACTTCATCCTACGATTTTGGAAAAGTGTAAATTTTCAAAATTTAATTTTAAAAATCACATTTATTCTTAATACAATTTCATATTTATTATAAAAATCTAAAGTTATCCTTATTAATTAGGAAATAAAGTCATTAACTTTAAAGAAATTATTATTATTACCAATTATGTTGTGATAACAAAATAAAAAATAAAATTAATAATATAAAATATTTATTTTTATTACCAATTATTATACGTTCATGATAAAAAAAATATTTTATATATATTTTTAAATCACATTTATTCAATATTGTGTCTAATTCAGTTATTTACTTTCTTATAGTAGTTTACCAATAAAATTTACCAGATGTATATGATTGTTTTTCAGACCTCAACAATATTTTTAAAAATAATTTTTATCAAATATTTAATTGATTCTCTTCACAACATATTATTTATATAGAATAACTAATAATAATTATTTTAAAAACTACAACCCTTAGCAAGATCCTTGTTCAAAATTCTAACATCATATTAACGGTGGCTCAATATTATTGTTATTATCATCATCATCATCTAATTTCTTTTTTGGAATTTAAAAGAAAAGAAAAGAAAAAAAAAAAGTAACCTCACTTCCTTTGGTTAAATGCAAAATTACTTGATGAAGTAAACTGAAAACTCTCACATCAGTTAAAAGGCAAGCATTTATTGAGATTTATAATCTTTTGCTTTGATTTATCATATAACCTTCAACGAGATGGGATAATGTATTTATTAGATAAATTACTATATTAATTGTGTGACTCAGATGCCACACCACCAGTTAGAGATTTAATTATTGAGATATCTGAGGGTAGAAGCTCATATTAGGAATCAGAGTACCTTTACTGCGTGAGACCCACGTAAAATCTGCCTTTAAGCAGCATCTTTTTCAACCTCCCTGTTTGCATCTCACAGGTAAAGCCAGATATAGAAATAGAAGGAAGGTCAGGATTGTCATTTTATAGACGTAACAAAGTCCTAATAATCTCTTTTTTTTTTTTTTTTAATCTCTTGTGATAAGAAAGTCCCACTAATCTAATCTTATCTTCGAGTCATTGGGTGAATAAACAACGGGCAAAATCGGTATTTCGCAAAAAGCCGACGGCACGCATGAGGTAATGCGGGGCGTCGGCGGGATCTTGCACGCTTATATATTGTGTGTGTGAGACTGTGAGTGTATATATATATTGCAGAGCCAAAGAGAATCTTCGCCCATCATATCCTCAGTCACCACCACCAAAGCCAATAGAAGCACCATCAGGCATCAGACAATTGCCTATATTATTATTTTTTATTTAATTTTAAAAGCAAAGCCCACCTTCATCCATCTGGCTCTCCCGTCTCATCATATTTTTGGTCAATTTATTCAAGAAAAATATCAAACGAACACACACTCAACGCATTGAAGTCGGTGAAAATCTTAACGTCATTCACTGAACCTCGTCGAAAATTGAGTCCACTCTCTCTCTGTATATAGAAAATAAAAATAAAAACAAAAACAACGTTACTGACTCGTAAAGCTTGCTCCTCTTCTCTCCCTGTGACTGTTAGACTATTTCTCTCACTCTCTGCGACTGCAGGTATTTTGTTTATTTTTCATTTCCATGAAAGCGACGTTGTTCTTGTTGATCAGCTTTCCAAGTTCTTGAAATGAAATTTTTCCTCTTCCGTATTCTTTTTAAGAAATCAGCTTTCTGTTTGTTGTAAATTTGTAATAAACAGTCATTTGTTGTATGCACCGAGTATATTTATTCGCTGTTATTTTATTATATGATCTTTGCTGAAAGTTTTTTACAATTCGAGTGTAATCTCCAAGCTCTGGAGTTCAGTTTGATTTCGAGCTTTCAGCGGCCTTTTTTTTTTTTTTTTAAATTTTCCAGCAACTGCGTCCATTTTTAATTGTTCAAATTCAATTACCTTTCATAAGAATAATTTTCGTACAAAGTTAAAGAGAGTTGACAGAGTTGACTATAGCTCAATAAATACTAAAACTTCAAAGCTTCATTTCCTCTTCGTCGTCGGTTTTGAAAACAATCGGCTATGCGATTGACTCTTGGCTCGGTGAGGCTTTTTATTTTTTTTCCCCTTTTTTCCTCTCAAAATTTCAACCTCATCCATCCATTTATAGCAAATTTGGCAATCAATCTCTTTTTCAGCACGAGGAGCTTATATATATGTATATATATATATATATATATTTTTAAAATATGTAATTAATCTCTCTGATTGGTATTTTGTTTGCTGCAGCTGAAAATGTTAGAAAAGATGGAGACAGTGGATGTAGACGAATTGATAGAGGAATTCGAAACGATCACAAAGGACGCGGAGAGAATTCAAAGAGAGACTCTGAGGAAGATTTTGGAAGAAAACGCATCGGCTGAGTACTTGCAAAATCTCGGCCTCAATGGACGAACCGATCCCGAAAGTTTCAAGTCTTGTGTTCCACTTGTCACTCATGAGGACTTGCAGCCTTATATTCAGAGAATTATAGATGGTGATATTTCACCAATCCTCACTGGCAAGCCCATTACGACTATATCACGGAGGCATGTAATCTATATGTTTCTTTAGTCAAAGAGAGGTTTTTGAATCTGACAATTTTATTAATTTTATGTATTTTGTGTTGTTGCAGTTCTGGGACGACTCAAGGAAAGCCCAAATTTCTACCCTTTAATGATGAATTGATGGAAACCACCCTGCAGATTTTTCGAACTTCCTACGCCTTTAGAAACAGGTACTTGTGTGATTTTATTTATTTATATATATTTTTTCAAAGAAGAATCTTATTCCTTTTCTGCTATGTTTCAAAAGTTTTATTTTTGTTCTAGTATCAAATAAGAACCTATTGCTAGATGGTAGATAATACAATAAAGCTATAAATTTTTTCAATTTAGCTTGATTGAAAAGCTTATTATCTCTAGTTGATGAAGAGGGTGGTGGTATTATTTATGTGCAGAGAATTCCCAATTGGGAAAGGAAAGGCCTTACAGTTTATATACGGCAGCAAGCAATCTAAAACTAAGGGGGGTCTGAATGCTGGAACTGCTACTACAAATGTCTATCGCAGTTCAACATTTAAAGCAGAAATGAAGGCGATGCAGTCACAATGTTGTAGCCCTGATGAAGTAATCTTTGGTCCTGATTTCCACCAATCATTATACTGCCATCTCCTATGTGGGCTGATCTTCAGGGAAGAGATTCAACTTGTATTCTCAACCTTTGCCCATAGTCTTGTTCATGCTTTTCGGACATTTGAGCTCGTTTGGGAAGAGCTATGTGATGATATAAGGGAAGGGGTTCTTTCCAGCAGAATCACTGTCCCTTCAATCAGGGCGGCTATGTCAAAAATTCTCAAGCCAAATCCTGAATTGGCCGATTTGATCCATAAAAAATGCTCAGGATTGAGTAATTGGTATGGGTTAATACCTGAGCTTTTTCCTAATGCGAAGTACCTGTCTGGAATCATGACTGGGTCAATGGAGCATTATCTGAAAAAGTTGAGGCACTATGCAGGGGACCTTCCTCTTATGAGCGCTGATTATGGTTCTTCTGAGGGGTGGATTGGAGCAAATGTGAATCCAAGTTTGCCCCCAGAGTTGGCTACGTTTGCTGTGCTTCCTAATATCGGATATTTTGAGTTCATTCCTCAGAGGTTGGGGAATCTTGAGAGCCAAGTTCTTTGCATAGAACCCAAGCCAGTAGGATTGACTGAAGTCAAAGTTGGGGAAGAGTATGAGATCATTGTCACCAATGTTGCAGGTATGAAAATGTCTTACACGAATAATTTCTTAATCGCAAATTGATAATTAAGTATTCATGTTCCAACCAATGCAATGCAGGAACTTTGATAAATCACTAGTTATATTGTCTATTGTGCAGTTAATTAATTGTTGATACTTGATACCTTGAGTCATTGTATTGGATTTTGATGCCTTTGTCTATTTGCTAGTAGCCATTTAATGGAATTTTCTTTGCTATAATTGCTCACCATGTGAGCGTAGGGCTCTATGCATCGGTTATTGGATTACAGAGTACACATTAACTGATCTTTTTTTGTACTCATTTCTAGCTTTTATTAGGTGTTTGCTGGCTCCTTAATGTTCCCCATTTAAGTTGCAGGATCACTCTTCTCAAGAATTCCCATATGTGGTCTGCCATAAATTCACTATCTTATTCTTTTGAAAAATGAAACTTCATATTTGGTAATTAGCTACTATTTGTCTGCGAATGCAGAAGCAGTCTTCTGAAGGAGACAAGTATAATTTTGTTCAATGTATTTGCTGCTGCCCTGCAAGATATTATACAGATTACCATTATGTAAAGTGATGGCTGTCTCTTTAATTCTATAAGGTTTCAAATTGTCATATTTGTTGTTTGACTAAATACATGAATGAATAATACTATCTGTTCATTTAATATATGACAATCCTCTGGATCCCAGGAGTGGGTGAACGATTGAGGTGGTAAATTTGTCTCATTGCAAAAAAATTGAGTTGGGACATGTGAATCAGACCTAGCTGTGCTCATCCATTATTAAGAAATTACAAACCTAATCATATTAATATTAAGTGTGATGGGTACTCAATGAGAAAGTCTTGTATTTTAGTTGTTGGCAGCTCAATCCTGGGTCTGTATGTAGTGCTAGTTTGCAAATTTTCAAACATTTAGTTTTGACGTAGTCTATTTTCCTGCAATGCACTTGCATAATTTGCATGTAAGTACATATGTATGTGTCTAACTCTGATTTCTCCAATTTAAAAAAAAAAAAGGGAAAATTTATTTCTTGATCCCACACTGAAGTTGTGCTATCTTAATGTGATAAGACTAGTATGTAGGCCTTTGGAATATGATCATAAAACATAAAATCTTTTGTTCTTTGAATGTTAATCTGCAGGTTTGTATCGGTACCGGCTAGGGGATGTGGTGAAGGTTATGGGCTTCCATAATTCAACCCCAGAACTCAAATTTATTTGCAGGAGGAACCTATTGCTAACCATAAACATTGACAAGAACACTGAGAAGGATTTGCAGCTATCTGTCGACGAAGCTGCCCAGCTTTTAGCTGAAGAAAAACAAGAAGTAGTTGACTTTACGAGTCATGTTGATTTGTCAACAGATCCTGGTCACTATGTGATCTTCTGGGAAGTCAGTGGTGAAGTCAATGACGAGGTCTTGAAAGAATGCTGCAATTGTTTGGATCGTTCCTTTGTCGACGCAGGTTATGTCAGTGCACGCAAGGTCAATGCCATAGGGCCGCTCGAACTCCGAGTTGTTTTGAAGGGCACCTTCCAACAGATTTTAGATCATTACCTTGGATTGGGAGCTGCTCTTAGTCAGTTTAAAACCCCTAGGTGCGTTGGACCTACCAACAAGACTGTGTTGCAAATCTTATGTAATAACATTGGTAAGAGCTACTTTAGTACTGCTTACGGGTAATTGTAAGAAACTTGCAAATCTGATCATCTTTTTATAGGTATTGAAATCTTTTCTGGGTCCCTTGGTCTCTTGATCGTCAATTGTGTAATCTACTTTCACATCCTCAATTCCTCGTGTAAGACTGCCATTGCTAAGAATTAAGAAGATATACACTATACAAGATTATACTAAAATTAAGAATTGCCGGCTTATGGCAATTTTGAATTGAACGAACGGGTTATGTCCCCTTTCTTTTACATCCAACGTGGCTATTGCGTCTGTATATGAATATTATAATACACATCGTTGTCATAGATAATGATTTGAGAAGAAAATTATTTGACAATTTCAAATTGATATATTTCTCTTATGAGATGTTCAAACTTAAAAGATAATATTATTTAAAAACCCAAAAAAAAAAAAGAATATAATCTTTAAATATTTGTCAATTCAGTCCACTTGGTTTTGCCATGTCATCTCTCATTTTCGCCTTTAGTAATCCCATGAAAATGGGATGTAGTTAATCCTCCCCTCCACTATACCTGGCGGTTGACTAGAGAAACCAATTGGGAACTTTCTCCACTAGTCAAGTGAGATCTTTTACTTTATAATTTGCGTTCTAATAATTACTTCATGAGCAATTTAGAGTGGGTTATTAGATTCATAAGATATTGGGTGATATTTGATAATGTGAAAATTCATTTCAAAATGGGACACATATTATTTATTAATTTAATGCTCTTACAATGTCATACTCCTCCATACACATAACATGTGCCACACAAATTTCATCAATGAATATTTTTAATTATAAGCAAGAATGATAATATTGCTGATAAAAGAGCTTTTTATTTTTTATTCTCTTATATATATGCCAATGCACAAATTATAGATAAAGTTAGTTCCAGAAACTTACATAATTTTTCTTACCAATTAAATTAAATTAAATCCCGTATAGAATCTTTTACTTGGACAATGGAAAGAATTTAGATTTAGTGTTAAATAGAAAGTTTCATGGTATTGTGAATGGTAGTCATTAGATTAGAAATAATATGTAACAATACCTTAATTATACACTATTGTAAATGCATGCATGGCAGGGTATTATAAAATACTCATATTTTTTTTATCCAAATTCCTATAACAATCTTTTTTTTTTACTTTAATATTTAAAATATCATTTTCAAATGCAGATGCTCTCATTTAAGAAAAAAATAAAAAATGAGATTTTTTTTCATTTAAAGATGCCCGAATTAGATAACGACTCGATGGTTAAATACTGAATAAATTTGTTTACGGTGAAAAGCTTGCTTTAAAAGTCACATAACATCTAAATTGTTTTATCACATTCTTAAAAAGCATATACTACTTCGGTGCAATTATGACTTAAAACTAATCAGATGCGATAATGCAAACTTAGTCAAATCTCTAGAGGAGGCACCTATTGCATGAAAAGGCAATTTTATCCCCAAAATACTTGCCTAATCAGTTTCCTACGCTGGTGGACAAATTAGGGTTTTCACAATCAGATTTGTTTTCTAAGTTGGCCAGCTGAAATTAAAGACACGTGGTAAAGAGAATCTCTGTAGTTGTACACAAAGCGAAATGTCTGTTTGTCGAGCCGCATTGGCAAATCTTGAAGGCAATCTTGTCACTCCCAGAGAAATCTCAAGGCCAACCAAGATGACAAAAAATTCAGAAAGGACAGAAATTGAAGCAGAGGAAGCATCAATGGCCACATGGGATTGTGGCAGCCCATTATATGATTCATATGAACTGGTCTCGCTTGATCATCTCATCCAACGCCATCTAATGGTAATCCCATCTCTCGGCCGATCAAAGAGGCTCAGCTCCAACTATTACTATCAGTACGATGTACAGGACACCAGCTCTTTAGCTGTTACCAGAGGTAATTCATCGTCTTCTATAATGAGCACGTTTAGTGAATTTGTGGGCAGCAAGTTGTCGAAGAGGAAAGACAAGCAAAAGCTGTCGAAAAATGTACTCTCCAGCTTGTGTTATAGATTTGCTTTCCCGAAAAAATAGGAGCCCGAGAAATGAAACAGCAGGTAATTGCTTTAACTTACTTATATATTCTCAAATCAGTGTGTCATACCTCTATATTTGGTGAACATGATCATAATTCTAATGTTATCGTTAAATGTGATCTTGATCGGTGCTCGGTCTGAAGTATATTTTGATTAATGATGATTTGCTTTGGATTGACCTTTTCCTATTCTTGTGATGTGCAGGCATGCCATTACGGCACAGCGGCCTGGCTTCAGTGGAAAGAGCCAACTCATCTGGGCAAGCAAGTAAATCATATGCGAATTTTTTTTTTTTGCTAATTATTAATCACTTTCAGTGACTTTTAGAAATTAAATTATAAACAATTTGTAAGAGGAATCAAGACTTTCAAAGTTGTTAAATCGAATTGCCGAGTGGAGTAGCTGTTTTACATTATGAGAAAATAATGTCGCTCATGATGAGTCAAATATAAATATTATCAATCTGGACATATTCATCTAGATTTCTTTTCCTTTCTCTTTTTTATTGTTCCCGAAAAATTTCACCATTTCGCTGCTGGCGAACATTGAGGCAAAAACTGTTAAATACTCGCTCAGTGTTAACGCGGCTCGCAATAATTCATGTGCAAGTGTTAATAATTCACCAGATGTGCTCAGGTTTGTATTAAATTCTTGGTATAGAAATAAAAACTGTAATCAAGAAATAACTATTAATATTGTGTGATAGTATGATTATTAAATAATATTTTTTGATAAAAATAGTTAAGATTTTATTGATTTTACATCATACAAACGTGCGATGAAATTAACTTAACTTCTAAATCACAATTGCAAGCGTATGCTAAGTGCTTGATGAGGATATTGAATCTATATTTTAAAAAATATTTTATTTACTAATAAACCATAAACTTGAATTACGATTTTAGTCATTGGACAAGACAATAAAACTAAAGAAAATAATTTAATCCATCTGCTCTTCTTTCAACACCCGCCTGTAACGTGCCTGCAATTTCGAGTAATGAAGCCAAACAAAATAGAAATGCTTATTCAAGATTAGATTAGACACATTGAGACAAGCTTCAATGCGCAGTAGAATTAAGCGCCAAGCGGATTACAAATTGAAGCTTGTCTGCAAAATAAACATTCCACCAACACAAGATGATGCCTGGTTCTAAAGTAGATGAAACCAAACAAAAAATTCATTTTCAACAAAGACTTTTATAGGTTTTTAAATTTGATTTTGGTTTTGATTCGTTATGATCACAAGCAAATTGACAATAACTACCTGTTTATTTAAATTTGATTTTGGCTTTGATTTGTTATTGCATGCATATAGGCAATTTATTGGAACACGTCTGGGTGTATTGTTAACAAAAAAATTCAAACAAAATTTTAAATCAAATTGTTAATTTATGAGAATAATTGTTAATTCATATTAATCTTTCTAGTGATAGTAAGCTTTTTTTTACCTAAAAAAATTGTTGTACGATATGAGCAAATTGTTTTCTCTATATGTTTGATGAAAGATAATAAATACACCCCTTTTGTTTGTTTACTAATGTAGATCTGTTGTACATGCAATGTGGTTGTTCGTAACTTTTTTAAAGACTTAGATTACGTTTGGCACGCAAAATTAAATTAGATGACTATAAGAATAAGATTGGATTATGTTGAATTGAATTAGGCTGGATTATATATAGTGATGTCTTATGTTTAGGATGATATAGTATTAATATCATATTAAACTATGTTAAATTAAATATAAGTAAAGTTACATAATATTTAATTAGACCTATTAAATATATTTAAATTATATATTTTTATATATGATGTATATTTTGCCTATCAAATAAAATATTATTAAAACAATTAAATATAAAATTAATCATTTATCAAATGTTAATGTTTTACATAATATTCAAATGATAAATGGGATGTTTCTTAATAATAATTTTGTCAATACATATAATATACTATTAATTATTTATTCTAATATTAAATATTAATACAAATAAATAAATGAAAGAAGATGTCATAGGTAAAATAAAAATAAATTACTTAATTTTTATGGAACCATGAATAAAAATAATTAATTAATTAATTAATTAATAACAATACATAAATAAATGAAGAAATAAAAAGAAATCATAAAAGGACAAACATGCTTAGTCTAATTGTCCTTAAGCCCATGTGAAAATTAGGATATCTAATCCTATAACTTAACATAATCTAAGTGAGTTTGCCAAACACGTGATTCGATATTTTATCCAAAAATTAGTTCAATCCCACACTTTGTCATGCTCCCAAACATGGCCTTAAGTTCTTATTTGCTTTGAATTGACTTAGAATGATTTAAGCTTTTCTCTTTATTGTTTGTAATTGAATTTTATGTTTTAAAGACTTAAATTCGGCTTGGATTTTGTCATTTTGACTTGATTTTTGCCTTTTTTTTTTTAAGTTTTTGTTAATTTAACTTTGTCGTAACCCGAAATTGCAACTCAATTTGTTGTAACCCGAAATTGCAACCCAAACCAAATTACAATCCAAACCGTAATTGCACCTAAAATTATAATTCGAACCAAAATAACTTTTCAAAATACAAAAATGGGGGGGGGGGGGGGGGTCGATAAGAACTTTAGTGGGGCGTTGGAAGCCGCCGCAATTGTACGAACAACCTTCGGCGCCAGAGACGAAGCCTTTCAAGTTTGTATGGGCCTCACAGAAGAAATATCTGCAATTGTGCCCAAGCAAGTAACTATTAGCTCAACAGATTTTTCTGTTTGCTGCAAGCTAGTTCTGAGTTCTGACGCTTGGATATGCCGACGTGGAGCTTTTGGTCAAAAGGGGTCCTCCCCTAATCTCTATTTCCTTTTCGCAAACACATGAAAATGGGTATGTGCTACGTACTCTCTCTCTGGACTCTGGAGTCCGGAATCTTATGTACGTAATGGCTAGGAGTACTCAAGTAGAAGCTAAGCACATTATGTAAAATAAAATTACTTGAAAAGCCAAAACATAATATAAATCAAGGAGCTTGCTAACTTACAGATTCTGTAAGTTACAGCTCACTCACAAATTTGGTTGTGGGTCCCACTCGGGCCCACAACCAAACACTATTTAACACTATTCATGTGAGGCCTGTTACTTACAGAATCTGTAAGTTAGCCCTCTCCTATAAAATCAATTACTTTACAGTTTCAGAATCTTCAGTCCTTTCCAGCTCATACTTGAGAAACTGTTAATTTTTAACACCACGTACGGACTCAAATATTAGCAAATAAAAAAAAAAAAATCAGCCTAGCAATATGAATTTTTTTTTTTTGATTACATGAGACTATTGCTCAGATTACAACTCATATACATGAGACTATTACTGATATTTACAAATTAGACTATTACTGGGACCAACTGACATCAATACTAATGGAGCTCTGCCCAGATTTTAACCCTCACAAATATTCGAGGGATGTCTACTCCTCACTTATGGGTAATGGAGAAGACTACCTTCACTCAAATTAATTGAAGAAGGAAATACCCCCACAATGCTTTTGTGGGGGTTGGGGGTTCGAACTGCTGCCCTCCAAGTTGGAGGGCAGCAGCCCTGGCCACTCGGTCTAGCAATATGAATTGGAGTGCACGGACATTATTGACTTTCAATTGAAAATTCTTTATATGTTTCTTGAAAATATCCCTAAGCAATCCCTCTAATACTTGCCCTTGACTCATAAATATTTCTTCCTCATTAACTTGTCACCTTACCGGTTGTCTGTACGTTTAGTACGATTTTTTTTTTTTTTGAGGGGATACGTTTACGATTTTGACATAAACAAAATCAACGTGTAATTCTAAATATATGCTGCCATTTTTGTCAACTCTGTTATTATTATTATTATTTTTTAAAAGTTTTTATCTAACAGCAACTAGTTCCTTGATATTACTTAAATTTAATCAACATCTAATTAGAGGTGGCCAGTGGGCCGGACGGCACGAGACATGGCACAGGCACGACACGTGTCCGTACAGCATGAGCACGATTCGGTAGAGCACGTGGTACGTCACAACACGCACATGGATTGGGCCGGACTATAATTTTACTCACGTGGGTCTTAAAAAGCACGGCATGCGAAAAAATACGTTTCATTTTTTAATGAAAGTAAACTTAAAATTTTATGATTTTATAAATAACTTGAAATTGAATCTTTTAATATATTTTATTAGTTCAAATTTTTTAAATTTATTTAATTCTTAGTTTCAAAAAAATTATAATTGATTTATGTTTATAATTTATTAAATAAATAATTGATATCATAATTTAATAAATAAAAATAAAAATATCATGATTTTATAATATATGTATTAATATTATTATAAACTATGATATATGACTCTACGTAATTCTAAGTTAATAATTAAGTTAACCCTTTAAAAAATTATTATTCTTGTTGTTGTTAAGTACTGAAAAAGAATTCTAATACCATAAAATTAAACTTATTAACTAATATTATATTCTCTTATTATTATTATTATTTAATATGAACTTGAGTTTTAAATTTTTTATTATATTAAATTTGAATAAAGGCACATGAATCCAAAGAAGTATGTGTTTTTTTTTAAATAAAAAAAGAAAAGAGTTTAGAGGGCTTTTTTTTTTTTCCCACGGCCCGAGCATGAATACACGTAGGTTTCCTTTAATGAGCCTGGGCCGACACGGCATAGCCGGTTATGTATGTGATGAGATATTCGGTTTGATGTTGCATTTGACAAAGTCAACACGTTACTTTTATCAAAATCAATGCATCAATCATCATCATGAATTTGTAATGAGATTCTAAATTTCAGATTGATTTGTGATTTAATCGTTTTTTTGGAAGAATGCTCAAATTTTGTCTAATATTTCTGAAGTAGTGGCCAAGAAAAATCACAGCTAACAACGAAGTAGTCAACCAAATGGGTGGCCAACTAAGGAAAATCCTTTCACCCTCAAAATTGTGCCAATTTCAATCTGTCGGTGACGGAATTAATTGCACAAACACTAATCACAGAAGTTACGTGGTGGTGGTGCATTAGCATTAAGTTAATACGTCGATTCGGAAACATAAAAATTTCAGTGCGGTAACAGAACCAATAAAATGAAAAAATGAAAAAATGAAAAAATGAAAAAAAAAATCAGACACGTTCAATTTATCATTCAGCAGCGCAGCAGCAAGGGAAATGGGGTCGATGAATTGATGTTTGATGTGTGAGAGTTAAAAAGGGGAAGCAATAAATAAAGAAATAAGACTGCAGTAGAAATTAGTGTGTGGTGAGGAGCAGCGAATCACATAGAGACTGGTCACAACTCGTAACTCGAACTGAGGGTTGTCAGTCTGTCCATTATTTTTCTTTTCTTTTTCCATACGGCTTTCCCTTCTTTTCACAACGGCCAAAACTCGGCTTTTCTCTCTCCAGTCGCTAACAATAATCCTGTAAAAAGCAAAATTGCGGAATTCATCGACTAAAGCTAAAGCAAACGATTTCAGATACAATAACATAACATAATTTATAAAAATAAAAAATAAAAAAAAATCAAAGAATATCAACAAAAGCCCGTTAGCCACTTTTTTTTCTTCTTTTTTAGTTTGGGATAATAACATGGACGTACCTTGTTTTTTTTTTTTTTAAATAAAAACACAACCAAAGACACAATTTGCTTTTTCATACCACCTAGACCGCAGCCAGTCGTGCCGTCCCTTTCGAATTTTAATTCAAATAAAACTAATAATTTTACTATTTACCACTACATCCCCAGAATTTCTGAAATAAAAAGTCCCAAGACAAGCTGAGTTTTATATATTTCATTTTTATTTGTTAAACCCCTTAATTAATTTATTTGATTGGGAAGAGATAGCAATTAAATAATTAATGTTACCTACAACTTTAGAACATAATTTTAGTCCCATGCTTGGTCAGCACAGCACAGCAGGGGCCTGCCTGTGTCAAAAAGCTAGAAACCGTGTCTTCAATTTTGTCTGTGTGTGTACACACACACACACATATATATATATATATGTCTGAAATTGAAGGACCTTAATGTTATTGGCCCATTCTGGTTTTGGAAGGAGCCGGGAGTCGGTCAATGGCCATTTCGGGGGAGTGGGAAAAGTAAAATTAGTAAATATTTCAACGCGAGAACAGTGTGCCGATTTACTTTACTCCTTTCAAGTTCGGACAGTCGTCGATTCCCAACGAGTACTTATGGTATTCAAAACGACATCGTTGAACCAAATCGTTCAGTAGACGTCGCCGTTTTGGCTTGTTTCTTCATTTTCCTTTTGCCTTCAGATTTCCTCCTAATTGGCACATACACACCTCAAAACATTGGAAAACGATCTGCGGTATCGGCCCTCCTCCGCCCTCTCTCTCTCTCTCTCTCTCTCTCACCAAACTTTTTTAAGTCTCAACAAAACACAACAGAGTACAAACTCAGATTTCTCAGAACACGAACAGCTATCCTGAAACAGAATTTCAGTTTAGTTTTTTTAACAACTCTTCTGGGTTTTTGCTTACGTGTCCCACGTAACTGTCTGCTATTTGCTTCTGCAGCCTCACCACTCACAAACGTTTCATTTCTTCGTTTGGTTCCTGAGAGAGCTGAAGAAAAGAAAAAGAAAAGGATTCTCCACGCTTTCTCTTCGATTTTTTTTTTGTTTTTTACTATTTCAGCATTCAGCTTGAAAAAAAAAAAAAAAAAACAACACTCAATTGATCTCAGCTACCAAATATTCTCCAAGTAACATTTCTTTCTTTTTCAAATTGAACTTGACAGTGATGGGTTTGTTTGATTGTTTGTGCTTATGTAACTTGTATCGTTAAAGGGTTTATTAATTTTCCTTCAATTTTATTTTGTTTTGTTTATTGTTGTTTACTGAGTCGTCGTTTACGATTGAGAAGGTATTTATTGTATGTTGCGAAAATGGCCGAGTCAACCAAATTGAGGTTGGTTAGGTGCCCGAAGTGCGAAAATCTCCTCCCTGAACTTGAAGATTACTCTGTCTATCAGTGTGGTGGTTGCGGTGCTGTTCTTCGAGGTTAGCTTTCTAATTCTTGCAATTGCTTTTGTCATTTCAATTCACCACTTGACACGTGTTGTTTTGTTCATGATTCATGGAATTCTTTTTCCTTATATAAGCTGCTATTTTCCTCCCATTTGGACTATATTATTAGCGAACAATCAGTTGATTAACTAGTACAGCAAAAATACGTATTCAATTTTGTTGCTTGTCTTCTGTTTTCTTTGCTTGCTGCCTAAAGAAGCATTAGTCTTGTTGATATTTCGCACAAAAGATTGTTAACCCTATATCTGAGAGTGGGTCTTTTGCTCTCAGCAAAAAATAAGAAGAGGGAAGCAGACACTTCATCTGAGAAGTCTGAAGAAGAGAGGGTTGGAGAAGTTTCTGTGAAATCACATGATTCTCCGGAAAAGGGAATAGCAGACTTGAGTGATGCTTCTGATACAGATAAGTCAAATCCTGGCTCTTTGAGCCATGAACAAAGGGGTTTGGAGAAGAAGAATGAGGCTGGGTTTGTTGACGGATGTACAAATCAATCAAAGGGTCCAAGTGAGAAATGGGTAGTCGAGAATGGTCTTGATGTGAAAGAAGATGGCAGAGATGAGGCAGCTAATGAAACAGGAAGAGAAGATAGGGATTTGAGTTCCAAAATTGGATATATCGGTGGTTCCCGAAGATCAGGGCAGATGTCAGATTGGCGAAGTGTGGAGAGAGGTGCGGTGGACGGGTTTCCTAGAAATGCAAGAGCTGATGCTGGAGGAGTAAGGTGTTCAACTTTGAATTATTCTGACGAGGGTCCATCAAATCACCCTTCTGATTCTTCGTATGGTTATACTGAGCCATTAAAGAATGGTGTTGGCCTAGATGGGGTTAATCGAGTTCGGTACCATGAACAAGATCGAGCTGAACTTTTGAGGAAGCTAGATGAGCTTAAGGAACAGCTTAGTCGGTCTTGTGATGTGGTCGATAAACCAAAGGAGAAAGTTCCACTTGATGGGAGGATTGCTCCTCCAGATCCATACGTTGGTTCTGATTCTTGGCTTCCACATGGTTCTTTGGGATCAGATAGGGCTTCAATGCCATTTTCTGGGCCTGATAAACATGTTGCAGGACCTACTTATTTCAATCATTGCCCTGAACTATTTCCTTATAAAAATGGTAATGAAATGCCTATGCATGGTTTACGTCCTGGAATGCATAACTCAAATCATGCTCCTCCTTATGGGGATCCTTTTGGATCCCAGGTGCTTAGGAGAGCTCCACCCCAGTTACCCCGTCAGTATCAGCAACCATCTCATCCGTACTTTTCTGGACAATATATCGACCCAAATCATGATCTATTTGAGTCATACCAGCAAAATTCAATGTTTCACCAGCCTTCTTGCTCTTGTTACTATTGTTATAACAAATATCATCAAGTTTCAGCTCCAGTTCAATCCTCTGCTTTTAACAACAGAACAAACAATGCAATGTTGTACCATCATGAAAATCCACGGGCATTTGTTCCACGAGTTCATAATCATAGTGCTGCTGTTCCTCCACTGAATTCCCACGGTCCACAAGTGCACACAAGATGGCCAAGTGACCTAAACTGTGAAATGGGTAATTTTGTTCGTTGCTGCCCTCGAAGGGTTGTGTTAACCAGCAGTGGCCGCCGTTGCCGTCCAATAGCTGGTGGTGCCCCATTTATAGTATGCAACAATTGCTTTGAGCTGCTGCAACTGCCCAAGAGAACTAAGCTTATGGCTAAAGACCAGAAAATATTTCAGTGTGGGACCTGTTCTACAGTAATTGATTTTGATGTGATCAACAAGAAACTTATTCTTTCTGTTCAAGCCGAAACAAAAGGAATCTCTACGGAGGTTAATGGTGGCTCTAATGGGGCAATGAAGGACTATACTTCGCATTCCCTTGGCCGTTTGGACAGGGTTAATGCAAATTTCTCTTCGGATGATTATGATAATTCTGGTTATGACTTTCAGGCAATGGATAGAGAGCCTGCTTCATCAACAGACCAATTCCTGGACTCTGGCAAGCCTCCAGAGACGCACAGCCTTCGTTCATCAACTCCCAGTATCTCTGAGGATGAACATAGTCCAGAAGTTTTAATAACTCCAAGAGAGGTCACACACTCAACTCAACAGCCAACTAAAGCCACCCAATCTACACCTCCCCCTGGTTCACCTCTTCAAGAACATTTTGATTACTCTTCCAGTAATCATGTGGTGAACCGATTTGCAAAGGGAAACCGAAGTAGTCGCTCAGATCAAGAGAAGGTGATTACAAATAAGGTTACCGCCCGACAAAATTCATTAAAAGAGGCATCACTGGCAACTGAGATGGAGGTATCCTTGAATGAGTATTCTAATGCTGGGATGTCTCAAGATTCAGGGGATGCTACCAGAGAAGATGATCTGCCAAAGAACCACAAAACAAGTGAGTCATTTTTTGCAAACATTATCAAGAAGAGCTTCAAAGATTTATCCAGATCTAATCAAACACAAGAGCGTGGCAACAGTAATGTTTCAGTCAATGGGCAGTTCATACCAGATCGTTTGGTTAAGAAGGCTGAGAAGTTGGCAGGACCAATTCATCCCGGTCAATATTGGTAATTCACGCAAACATGCTATAAATAATTCTTCTTAACTGGCATGCCATAAATTATATTTATCTTTAATATGTAGGTGTTATTTCCTGTGCAATGGACCTATGTGTTTGATTGTGGTATATATTGATCCTAGTTAAATTTTACAAATTCAGCCTTTTGAACAATGCTTTATTTGGGGAAACTGAAGTACATATTTTTTTTAATAATAAATTTATTTATTTATTTTTTTTTTTGGTGAGCTCATGGATTGAGCAGTTTACTCTGTGGTATTTCTGTTCTATTAATGGCTTTTTTGTTCGCTGTCTGAACCAGGTATGATTTCCGAGGTGGATTTTGGGGTGTCATGGGTGGGCCTTGTCTTGGCATAATTCCTGTAAGTTCAACTTAGTCTAATATTAATATGGATATATTAGTGTTTGGTTATCTTTACTCCCTCACTTATTTGGGAAACATTGTCGTTTCTCTGCAGCCATTCATTGAAGAACTAAACTACCCCATGCCAGAGAACTGCGCTGGTGGAAATACAAGTGTTTTTGTGAATGGAAGAGAACTTCACCAGAAGGACTTGGATTTGCTTGCAAGTAGAGGACTTCCAACTGCCCGGGATAGATCTTACATCATTGAGATATCTGGGAGAGTCTTTGATGAGGATACTGGAGAAGAACTAGATAGTCTTGGCAAGCTTGCACCAACGTAAGAGCCAATTTTCAGTTCCTTTTGTTTAGCTGATTGCCTTGACTAGTAAATTTTGCAATTATTTGTTTTAACGCAGTCAATGAATTTTGGATAGCTGCATTATATTTATATGAAGTACTAACTTCAAATTTTGAGCAGAGTTGAGAAGGTAAAGCATGGATTTGGGATGAAAGTCCCACGGGTGGCTGCTTAGTGGAATTTGGAAGCCTACGAGGATCCAATGTTGATTTAGGAGATATTGAGCCGTCACATTTAGAGTAACATGGCGGACGAGTCTAGCGCTGGAATATGAGATGCTGGATGCTGGGTATTTTCTAAATATATAGAAAGATTTATTGTGAATTTTAATGCTTGATCCATTTTAGGGTATTCGGTTGTTATTGTTGCACCGCACATTCAAAATGGTTAGTGTGCTAAATTTTTGTCTATATATGTCAAGTTTGTAATTTTTCCCAGGCATGCTCATTGTTGCTTGTATGGTTTGTCATTCTTATTTTCAAGTATTATATAATATAATTAATTGGGCTTCTTCTAAGAGATATTCAGCTTATAAAATGTTTTAGATTGATTTTCGATTTATATTACACAACGCTTTGGTCGGGATTATGGTTTGTCATGGATTTGGGATTCCCGGCCCGGCACCTAGCAGATGATGGTCCGAATATCTACGAGGCAATTATTGGATTATCTACCCACACGGATAAGGTGCAGAAGGAAGGACAAGTACTTGCACTTGGAATGGTGGGCCCCTTATTTCTTTTTTTGAGGTCCCCATGGGTTTTGAGTGGGCCTCGTTGGTGGACTCAAGTCCTGCAGAGCGAATAGAATAGACAATACATCAAAATTCAAAAATATTATTGAAACGGCGTCGGAAATGGGCTCTCTTGTAAATCTAAACTAAACTAATGGCTGCCCTGCTAATTTACCACTTTCCACCTCGAGAAGTCGAGTAGGTGATTTATTCTGATTTTCTTAAACTTAAATCATGCAGGTCAATTTGCACGTGCGAACCGTCAGTCCCTTGAGATGTATGTCTAGTTGTCTGAAAGAAAACCAAAGCTTGTTTTAAGTGGATCCATCTGTAATACAGCACTGTGCCTTTCAGGGGAAAATAAAATAAAGCCAGATAATTAAGGGATTCGTCTGCAAGTCCTGGGCCGGGGTAGAAAATTGCCGCTGTCTTGTCATATTAAGTTGACATCGACCCAACAACTTAATAGAATCACAAAAATTTAAAATAATGTTTATTGATATAATGCAATGGAATCAGATCACAATAAAATGAAATAAAGAAAAATGTAAAAGAATGCACATGGATTCCAAACATGGGAAATTAACAAAGATAACTATAATATTTTTTGCTTTTTTTTTTTAATTTGACCGTCTTAAATTTTTTTCTCATCAAAATTTGATGTTTAGAAAAATACTAAATTTGATGACCAAACTACCCTTATCATTCTCACCCTTATCTATCGTCGAAATTCTCCCTTTTTTCACTAAAAGCTATATCGTCGAAGTTCCTCACACATCATCGGTGGCTTAGAGCAATACCAGAGTCCATCATCGACAGCCAAAATAATCTAGATCACGTTCAAAAGTTTCCAAGATCTTTGAAATCAATTATTGGAATTCAAAAACCTAGGCAAGCTATTGCTTCTTTATTGCTTTGTGTTGCGGTTTTGTGTTGTTATTCTTGTTGTTGTTGAAATTCTAGTTATGCAACCCAAGAGGGGGAGTGAATTGGGCTTCTAAAAATTATTCAATTCTAAAACAAAATATAATGCAAATCTAAAACGAATTTAAAGCAATAACAATTAAATCAATCACAATATAAAAAGATAAGGGAAGAGAGATTCAAACACGAAGATTTTTACGTGGTTCGGCCAACCTTGCTTACGTCCACGCCTCCAAGCTTTCCGGACTTGAGGATTTCATTAAGCATGCCTCCAAGGCTTCAAATACTTACACTTGACTTCTAAGGTGTCAATAAACCTTTACAACAAGAGATTATCCCCAATCTTTTAACCCAAGTGTATCCCAACACTTATAATCACTCAAAGTAAAAGATTACAAATTATTTTTCTCTCACACAATATTTAAGATTATAAATCAATGCCTAATGTGTGAATAGATGAAGTAAGAATGTGTTTAAAGCTCTATGAAGATTGTATTCTCGAATATAAGCTCAATGGTCGTGTTGTGATCAATCTTGTTTGAATTTGAATGAGCTTATTTATAGTTAGAGCTGAAAAACTACTCGTTACAAACTGTGTGCTCGAAAACGGTTCGCCGTTAACCATTAACGGTTAACCGTTTAGGCTGGTCAAAAGTTACCGTTGTGCCAAATTTCAAATAAACGGTTTGTCGTTTAGGCTTACTCTTTCGCCGTTAAATTCCAGAGATCCGCAAAATAAATTTGGTTTAACCGTTCTTACTAAACGATTCAAGGTGAGCAATCTGGAAATAATCGGTTAACCGTTTTCAGTAAACGGTTCACCGTTATTTTCCAGAATCATCATTTTAACAATACTTTACAGAATATGTTTTCTGGAAATTATCGGTTAGCCGTTTGCTACATTGATTGCTATAGTGAAATTATTTTCTAAATTTATAGTTTGACCTCAAAACTTTATAAAACTGTATTATGGCTCAAAACGTTATGAAAGTTTACAAATAGGTCCAATTTCAGAATTTCTAAATAATACTATGACACTTTTCAAATAAGTCATTCTCCAAAATTTCAAGCAATACTTGTTGATTTCAAAGTTTTCAAAACTCTTTCAATTAAATCATAAACTTGAAAAACAACAAATTTCATAAAATCATTTTTCCATTAAATATAAAACCTTTATAATGTAAAAATAATGATTTATTTAAAATGTATAAAAAATAATAATTTGAGCTTAAAAGATCAATCATTCTTAATCATGTTTGTTATCATTAAAATCAACATTATGAAAACATATATGTTAACAGTTGTTGTTGTTGTTGTGTTGTGTTGTGTTGTGTTCATGGTAGTGGTGATGGAATGAGTATTTGTGGTTGTTGGTGGTGGCATGTGAGGTTGTGATGGTTGTGCTTTGTGTTTGCAAGATAGCTACTGCTGCCCAGCACATGAAATTTAGTGCGATAGTTGTTGCCCATCGCACAAATCATAGGTTTTGTATTTTTGTTGTTTTTGTGAGAAGGGTTGTTCGTCGCATGAAAACACAGCATGTTTTTTGTACAATGGGAGCCTTACACAAACACATATGCTCTATGTTTTTGTGCAACGAGTTCTCGTTGAATGTAATTTTGTGTGACGGGGCAAGATACAAATTGTGCACATATGGTGTATTATGTTGCACAATTTTTGTTTATTTTATATTTTTTCGTAATTTTATTTTAATTTTTTATTATAATAATTTTATAAATTTTAATAACAAACATAATTTTGATTTTATTATAGATACGTGGCGAAAAATAAATTGGCAAAGCATAATCCACCCACACCGAGGAAAGATTTAGGCATGATGAAGTTAAGCTTTGATAATCATTTGCTGGGCCATATTAAGGAGATATCAAAATTTAAAATAGTCGTCCAAGATATCCAGAGTAAGTTAATGCAAAAATAATTATTGTTATTCAAGAGTGATATATTCAGACATTTTATGAATTTAGAGAGTTATGCATTTAGTGATGTTATAATTCACAGCCTGTTGTTTAGGCAAGTGACACATGAGGAAACCGATGAAGATCAATTGTGGTTTCAAATAGGAGAATGTTTGACATGTTTATCGATTGGAGAGTGGTGCTTAGTTAGGGGCTTTCTGGTGGTCAAGACATTATACTAAAAGATCCTTTGGAAACTTCCAATCTGCCATGTCGTCAACTGGCTCTGCTAGTTGTGCATAAATCATCATCACCAATGATTCCTTGGTGTAAAAATTAGAACAAAGGCTTATGTAATCCACTCGTACAGAACGGTTAGGCAAGTAGCAATTGCATGCGCACAGACAAGCTAGTGAAGTTGGAATACTCTACATGAGCAAGTCTTGTTACCCATGTCAATTATTTCTTTGTTAATACCATCACCTAAAACATGAAATCAATACTGAGACACAGGACGATTCAACCACAATTTTTCTATCATAAAATTATTGCTATAATATTTTTCTAAAATGACTAATAAAATGAGTAATATGAAATTTTCATGGTTCTCTCGTGAAAGATTTCACACTCTTTGCAGTGTTGGTGGTAAGAATATTGTACCTTTAACTGTCAAACTCAAACCTTGCCTCATTACGTGCCCATATTATTCTTTAAGTAGTTAACTGAACCTATGTAGAGCCGTGACAACCCCTTAAGTTGTTTTTTAAAATGTATGTCCATATGTTTTTTATGCATTTATAAACGCAAGCTCAAGTTCATCTTAAATAGCTTTGGACATCTTGAATTTTGACTTTATGTTATTTTTGACATGATAAAAGCAAACGTCATGTCAGCAGCGCAAAATACTTTCAAAACAACTCTCTTAATGGTGGTGCATTTGTTAGAGATAAATACTCACTTCAGTCTATCGTCAATCACTCCATGCAATTTCATCATAAATCATTCACAAGCATCATTATTTTCCAAATCCATGACCCCAACGACTAGCAAATAATTGATTGTTTCCATCCGGACATGTTGCCAAAACATACTTCCATGATATAACTCCTTTTGATGAGTAATATTTATAGTAATCACTGGCCTGATGCACTGCATGAGACCCTTAATAAAATATTCAAGAGCTACAAAGTAATATAAGAAATTATCATTTCCATCCTGCTAGAGGTGAGTAATTGTACATTCATTTGCTTTGGTCAAAATATAAGAGTACTTAGGAAATAAGTTGTACGACTCTGCATGATTCCCTCTTACTATTTGGAAACTAACTTCCTTAGCTCGATATGCATGCTAATATGATAAATGGACATCATATTCATGTTGTATGTCTACTCTGATGTTATTCATATTATATATATGTTTTTCCTAGATAAACTTATATGCGATAATATAACTAACAAACCGATTCCTTACTTAATAAACACCAACATGCAACATCTCATTCGAACAAGTGTGTACATTGTCAACTCTCCTTACTAACCAAGGAACATTATGCTCATTCGAAACTCTTGTTCCTCAAATACGTCATTTACATGACTCCGAAGAACAATGGGTCTCGAGACGTGTCATTGTAGATCATGTGATCTTGAAATCAAACTTATCCCTCAAAGCAACTTTGCACAATTCTAGTATTAAATCGTTCTTCTCAGCAAACAATTTACCCACACCAATATCATCAAAATTATATTTTCTAACCAAGTCTGGAGCAACTAAGTTCGAAGACAAAACTATAATAAAACTTATGAGGTGGTCAACTGCCATCCTCCTTCTCGAACAGGTTATTGGAGGAATAGGTTGGCTGTTGAATATTCGTACTAACCCCCATCCTTGTCATTAATAGGAATACTGGAATGACCGACGCCCTAATAACACTATTGAAATGATTGGTCGTTGTACTATTATATGGTTCCATAATTGGAGCAAGACTTACAGGCACATGTCGCCCAGTCTGTCACACAGAATTTGGGTTTTGTTTTTTTCCTCGAATTTATGTTGTTTTCAATTTTTTTTTTATTTCTCAACTCAAATCCGAGTACTTTAACAAATCACATTACTTTATGAATGAAAAATAACAAATTTTACAACAAAACCCACATAATTTCGAATTTAAACCCTAAACTAACCTTTAAGATGATCTCCAATTGATGATTTTATATCTTCTAACATGCTGAGATTGTTGAGAGTGTTGGAATTTCTTGAGAGTGTAGAGAGTTTTAAAAGTGTTGAAGTTTATTGAGAATGACATTGTTTGAAAATTTGTTGAAAGTGATGATGGTAATTTGGTCCAAAAATATTAATATTTGACTAGTTATGACAGGAAAAAAATTAAGGAATTAAATTTTAAAAATATAAAAATATTATGACTATTTTTGTAAATTTTCCTAATGGCTCCATTTCCTTTAATTGTTGAGAAAGATAGAAGATGAGTTAGTGATGTAATGGGTGACCCAAGTGGTCCACAGATGATGTGGCGAATAATTAAAGCAGTAGTAATGGAGTCCTTGGCTCCTTGCCAGTTGTTCTTATAAGTTATAGCGGGTACATTAATGTACGACGTGGTGCTTTGCCTGCTTGGTAAGTTATAATATAATAATTTTTTTTTTACTGTTCAATCAGAATTTGGCATCCTAAATCAAAATTCGATATCATAATATCTATCCACATAATAGAAATTAGATCTAAGGTGTGAGGATGAGAGCAGGCCATGTGCAATAGATGTAAATTTGTTTACTACCAACTTGGAGGCTGGAGCTAAAGCATCAGACAACAAACAAATTATATTATCTTTCAAATTTCAGATTCCGGACACATATTCTTTCCACTAATATATATGTTCCCTGTATATTACATTGCCCATTTTTTGTCCTCTTTGTTTCATTTTTCTAATTTACTTTCGGGATAGTATGACCAAAAGCTATTGTCATTTGAACTCAGGAATCATCCAATAGTATGTGTATTACAGCATTAGTATGTCAATTTTCTTCTAGTTATGGAATTAGATACCTCATGCCAAATCTCTGAATTACGTCAAATTGTTAATATTGAGATGTACAAAAGAAAGAAAAACTTTAACATGAAGCTAAATTTATGTTTCCTGTAAATTTACCAATAAGCTCCCAAGAATCAAACATTAATTATTAATTGTTGAGCATGATGATAACAACAGAAACAGAGGTCACTCCTTTGTCGTTAGCAAAATCAGGTAGATAATCACACCGTTTATCTACCTCATGAATCAATCATTAATCAGTCTGAGCATTTCGTGCTTTAACAACGCTTGGGTTGTTGCGAGGAACACTTGTTTCTCAATACCTCTCTCTCTCTGTCTCGCGTCAAAAACAGAGATTTTATTGGTGTCTCAGGTTATACACCAAATGGTAAAAGAAATGAGGTTTGATTCGAACCCATTATCACTTTATAAAAACAAACACAATCATGTCTTCGTAAAGTTTGCAGTCTCGTTTGTGTTACTGGGCCTGGCGTTTCGCCTCTTCGTTTCGGATTCAATTAGATTTTCGTCTGTTAATTTTGAATCACAGCAGACTCAGATACATGTTGAAGAGGCCAATACAGGTCCTCCTGTGCCTTCAGCGCCTCCCATAAACCCCCTTTCTGCTGATTTTCACCCAAATGAAACCCACATATCATCAAATCAAGGTAAGTTTTTTTCCCCCCCTTCTTTTGGACGTAAAAGAAAATTGCAAATCAAAAGTTACGAACTGGGCATGTACTTTTGCTCTAAATGAAAGGAAATTTTTGCACTTTCTTCCATTTTTTTCTGTTTCTTTATTGCAATTTCATTTGTTATTAGCTTTTTCTTTTCTTTATTTTTAGTTTCTAAATTTAGAGTAATGATTTGTATTGTGCCTGGATTTTTTTTTAGTTCTTAAATGTGTAAAAGTTTCCCATATTCTGGTTCTGATTTAATTAAGATATATAAAATGTGGTTTCAGAAAAATGTGATCTGTTTACGGGAGAATGGATCCGGACCCATCTGGTCCGATTTACAGCAATGTTACCTGTCATGCAATTGAAGGTCATCAGAATTGCATGAGAAATGGGAGGCCTGATTCTGGCTACTTGTACTGGAGGTGGAATCCGAGGGACTGTGAATTGCCCAGGTTTAATCCTGAGAGATTTCTTAATTTTATGAGGAATAAATGGTGGGCCTTTATCGGTGATTCTATTTCTCGTAACCATGTCCAGTCATTGCTTTGCATTCTCAGTCAGGTAAATGTTCATTTTTCAGAAATTGCAACAAAAGTTTGGCAAATTGTTTAGTATACGAATTCCTTTGCTTCTCTTTTCAACTCTAACATCAGTCAAAACTAAGTTTAGCTTGCAAGTAAAGTAAAAGTTCCAGCTATATGTCATTTTAACTCACATAACTGTTGACAGTACATGTACATCTACTTCCTGCATGTGAAAGCTGAGATGATAATTGATCATAATCATTCATTTGTTTTTCGTCATAGGCAAATGTACTCACACAAAAGGAGATTCCTCAATTTAAGCGATCAAAATTCTTATAATCAATCTCCTTTTACACAGAAGTTTTGTTTTTTTATTATTTTACAACAAACATTATTTGGGAATAGAATTTATTAAATGCTGTAGTGCCATCTCCTGAAACTAGCTTCTAAACCACCGTGAGATTTGAACTTTAGGCTGCATTGCCAAATTAGGTGCACAAGAGTTAAGGGGTTGTGAGGCAGGTCTCCCATGTTGGTTTATCTTCTTTGCAGCTTTCTCAGTTGGAGATTCTTAATTTCATTATGTTATGAAGGACAGCTGCCACTTTTATTGTTAGCCAACTGCTTTTGTAAAGAGTTATCCAGACCTTTCCAAGCTGGTACCAACCAGCCATGACAAGAATCTGTTTGTTTCAATTTTCATTTCTCTTTTTTTTTTCCAGAACACTGATTGTTGTTTGATACAAAATTTCTGGCTGGTTATCACTGTAATTGTTGCACTTTTTTTTTCATTAATAGTAATTTGATTCTCATTGTAAATAATTATTTTCCGTTCATATGAAGAAACGTAGTTGTCAAGTTACTTGTAAAAGTAGATTGGTATTAAATTTTAAAAATGGTGGCAGACAGGCTGTGAATCTTCAGATATAAGACCCACATCTAGACCCCACGCAGAACCCACAGCGAACTAAAAGTTCTGGCATCACAACCTGAACCTGACAAGTTGATCTAGCTCTTTGCCGTTGTTGTGTTTTGTTCTGTTGCATTGTACTCTGCCAGTCTTAAAAAGTTTTAGTCTCGGTATTATTGAATGAATATCAGTTATTATGTCCCACTCCTGCAGGTGGAACAAGCTGTCGAGGTTTACCATGATGAGGAATATAGATCCAAAAGATGGCAGTTCCCCTCTTACAACTTTACTCTTTCAGTTGTTTGGACCCCATTCCTTTTAAAGGCTGAAGTTTTTGAAGACATTAATGGTGTTTCCTCATCAGAAATCCGGCTATATCTTGATGAACTTGATACGAAATGGACGGAACAATACAAGAACTTTGATTATGTGGTGATTGCTGGTGGGAAATGGTTTCTCAAAACAGCCATATATCACGAGAACAACACAGTAAAAGGCTGTCATTACTGTCCTGGGAAGAATTTAACAGAGTTGGGATTTGACTATGCGTATCGGAAAGCACTCCAGCTAGTTCTTAGCTTTGTCACCAGATTGGACCAGAAGGCATTTGTTTTCCTCAGAACGACAACGCCTGACCACTTCGAGAATGGTGAATGGTTCAGTGGAGGGACTTGTAATAGGAGCGTACCCTTCAAAGAAGGTGAAGTGGAAATGAGAGACATAGATTGTACAATGCGTGATATTGAATTGGAAGAATTTGGTAAGGCCACGGGCATAGGAGCTGAAAAGGGAGTGACTTTGAAGTTATTAGATACCACTAGCCTTTCATTACTGAGGCCTGATGGGCACCCAGGGCCATATCGGCAATTCCAGCCATTTGCCAAGGATAAGAATGCTAAAGTTCAGAATGATTGTCTACATTGGTGCTTGCCCGGGCCAATTGACTCTTGGAATGATTTGTTGATGGAGATGATGGTTGATGGAATCAATGGATGATTAATAATTTATTAGGCTTTTGCTTATCTGGGGTATGAAGTGCTCGGTGGAGGCAACGTTGGCGTCGGACATCCCTCTACGGGCTATGTTGTTTTACTCGGGAGTTCTTTTGTTCCTAAAGTTACATGGAGGCCCTACGACTACGAAATTAGCTAGGGTTGGAAGCACAAATACTTGCGAAACAAAATTATGTAATTATCTAATTTTATTACAACTTTAAGTTCATTAGCCGTGTGACCAAATTTTCCGGAAATGTATTATGTATCCACATCAGTTCAGCCGTTCTAGACAGTCAATTAACAATTATTAAAAGAACAAGATGCTCCTCTAGCCTAACAGTGATCCATGTTATATTGCAATTGTCACATCAAAGTGGCGAGTCTGCAGACTTCCGTTGAATGCATAATGATGCTCTTTATAATTACCGTCAAATACAATGCCAAGCCTGGCACACATTCACTGCCGTTGAAGCTTACCAACCATTCTGCTATTTTATCTGCTATTTCATTGAGAGATGAGAACAAAGGAAACACTCTCCATATTGTAGTTAGGACCTGTCCACACGATCAAATTATAGGGACTAATATCAACTGTGAAAGATCCATCTTAATTACTCATTTAAGTTCTCATAACCTCGTAAATGCGTTCCCTAAACTCTGTATCCACCACAAAAAGGTATTGACATAAATTTGCACTGCAGAGGAACTAGTACAGGCAAAACAATCTTGACCGCCAGGAGCTAGAAAGTAGAAACCTCCTTGAAAATTGAAATCTCACACTCATGACTAGTGTGCAAAAAAGCATACGGCAATTTTGAAATTCAACTTTCAAGAACCTTGGAATTGGGTTATTAAAGGGTCCAATGTCATTATTTCAACATTTCTTAAACTAAAAATTCATAATCCAACCAGCAAGTTAAAATTCTTTTGCTCCAAAATACATGACAAAGCGGGACATCACACAGATTTGGAACCACATCCAGCATGCAACTATTCATTCCCCACATACCCTCTTCATTCTACTTGGTTGATGATGCATCTGACTTCTTCTGCTCCTGTTTGACGAACGAGTCCTGGAATAAACGAAGACATTGACCAGATATTAGATAGAGCAGAACCCTTATGACAATATTAAGTAGCTTTTCAATAGAGTCCAGCCATAATAATAATAGTACACAGAAACCAAAGCAGGACTTTTATGGGAATGAAACCGAATAAACAAACAAGAGATACTCAGAGCTTACATATTATTCAAATTCATCATATCAAAGTTGGACTACAGTTTTTTATATGATTAAGGAACATAGATCTAATGCAGCAAAACCAGGAAGATAACAAGAATGGAAGCCTAATCAGCACTAAAAGTTAAATGAATAGAATAGTGACATCCACAGAAGCCTTGAATGACTTCTCTAATTAGATCATCAATTCTGACAACGGTTACAGTTATATTCGGTGGCACCATGAATCATGAAATTGCTAATTGAATTCCTTTCTAGCAAAATGACCACATAACCAAGTTTATCATCAAACAAATGAAAACCTGAGAACAAATAATTTACAAATAAATAGTTTGAAAACTACAATTAACATGCCTTTCCTTTTTTTTTTTTTAATAATTATTTGTTTACTACATTGGATCAATAATTGTACGATTCATCAACCCAAAATTAACAATTTGATACAAAGGCTCCAAACCCTTAACTTTCTCGTAAATGATATCCTGTTAAATCAGAAGTAAATATCACCAGATTGCAAATAACGCACACTAATAGAAATATCCATAAATAGATCTTAAAGCAAGGGTTTAAAAACAGGGGAAAAGAACATACGCTGTCAACGAAGGCGTAGGTGGAGACGACTATGGCGCCCACAATTCCGCCCAAGATGGTCACTGGACCCGTTAGCAGACTCCACTTACGGTATATCATCTTTCTTCTTCAATACTAACGATCCCAGGATTCTTCTTCTTCTTTCTACGGAGCTCCAAGTATTGGCTTGATTCACGTGCCAATCTGAATGCTTTATGAAGAGATCCGGTTCGGGTTATTATTAAACGATTGGTCATATTTAAGTTAACCCCCCATTTTATCTTTTTAGCCCCACCTTTCAATTAATATTATTTATTCTAGAATTATTCCTATTTAAAAATTAAAAAAAATTAATATTTTTCTTCCCTACCATACTCTTACAATACTCGATCATTTCTTTCCTTTTTCAAGTTATTCATAATTTAAATTAAAAACCAACTCCTGAACAAACTCTAAATTAAAATAAAATAAAATTTTAGATTATCATACAAAATCAAAACCAATATCATCAATAACAATAAAGTCCACTAGTTTTTATAAAATTTAACAAAAACTTAATAATGAAATTCATCATTATGTTGGTAGAAGTGATGGTTGATGGTAAAAAAAAAATGTGGTAGTGGTGATGATAAATTTAAACTTCTTGTTTATGAATATATGTAGCCGGAGTGATCGTCAAGCTATGGGGAAAAGAGAATAAGATTAAATAAAATAAATAATAGTTTTTTCATAAGGGTAATTCTGAATAAAGTAAAAAATCGAGGGCTGATATAAAATAGGGAAATTATCATTTATATATCCTGTAGATGTTCTATTATAAAAAATACAACACTTTGATAGTGTATCAATCGTCCACCCTAAGTTGATAAAATATATCTGCCGTCCACCAAACTATTAGTTGTCGTTTAAATAGGATAACGCCAGAAGGGTAATTTGATATTTTCATATAATACAAGTGATAATTTAAAGGTATACAAGTGATAATAAAATAATTTAAGGGTATACAAGTGATAATTTTTAAGGATAAAATCATCAATTCACTATTATTCCATTAACTTTCAAACGACAGCTAACGGTTTGGTGGTCGGCAGATAACTTTTGTCAATTTAGGATGAATAATTGATACACCCTCAAAATATTATAATATTTTTTATAACAGAGTATTTATAAAGTATACGAATGATAATATCCCTATAATATATCATACTCTTGTTAAACTCAGACATAGGCTTTTATGTTGGACTAGGGCGGATGATTCCGAGAACGGCCCAATATATTTTATAAGGTATGGAGGTGTAGAAAGTTGAAAACTAAAAGGTTCAGAATCATTTTCAGTCAAAATAAATAGATATTCCAATATGTTTTATTAGGTAAAATATATTTTAGTTGACTGACTGTCTCTGTCTTTTGTTCCCTAAGGCTTTCAATTCATTTACCTACCCCTGAGAAAATTGATCTCAATGAAAATAATCCAAAAGCCATCCATGAGGAAGAGGGAATTGTAAAGAAAAGAATATCTCAATCATGTAACTCGACAAGTCAGTCGCTAATTTTAAATATAATGTTTGAGCGGCCAATTAGAGAGAGTCAACATTACTATTAGTGGATGGTTATGATAATTTTTTTTTTTTTTTTAAAAAAAAGGAATCACAATTTTTTGGTCAGAGGAGTTGAGATTGAGAATTTGTCAATTTGAGACGGGGTCGCAAACAAACAAAACTCACTGATTGATGTACGTTGCACCCTTGACTTATAAGACGAACGAACAAATTAGGGGGTCCAGTGTATTTAACTACCAAAGCTCTCAGCTTCCAAGAACGCCACCCTGTTGTTTGAACTTTTAATCTGAAGGGAGAAGAAGCATCTAGCAAACCAATTTTTTTTAAAAAATTATTTTCCCATCGAATTGAATTTGATATCGCTCATGGCACAGGTGAAACACCATGTAGCTTGCATGCCGAGTCCAGGGATGGGTCACCTCATCCCACATGTTGAATTAGCTAAACAACTTGTTCTTCGCCATGATATTTCAGTCACCTTTCTGGTTCCCACAATCGGACCACCCTCAAAGGCCATAACCTCCGTCCTCCAAGGCCTGCCCGAGCATATCAACCATGTTCTTCTTCCTCCGGTTAATTTCGAGGAAGATGTGAAAGCTGAAATCCAAATCGTCCTCGCAATCAAGCGCTCTCTTTCTTCAGTTCGGGATGTTTTCAAGTCATTAGTTGCAAGTACACACCTTATGGCTTTGGTTGTCGACCCCTTCGGCACAGATGTTTTTGATGTTGCCAGGGAATTTTATGTTCCATCGTACTTATATTTCTTAACAAATGCTCTGTCTTTGTCGTTGTTGCATTACATGCCAAAGCTAGATGAGGTGATTTCCTGTGAAGTCAGAGACATGGAGCAGCCCCTTAAGTTACCGGGATTCACCATCCCTATTCACGGAAGAGATTTTCCAGACCCACTGCAAGACCGGAAAAACGACGCCTACAGATTCATGATTCAGATCCGGAAACGGTACAGTTTAGCTGACGGTATCCTGATAAATACCTTCATGGAATTGGAACCGGGAGTTATCAAAGCTTTACAAGAGGAGCCCAGCATGCGGTCCATTTACCCGATTGGTCCAATCATTCGAACTGTTTCCGACGGTGAATTAGTTGACGGTTCTGAGTCTCATCAGTGTATGTGTATCAGATGGCTGGATAATCAGGCAAGCGGCTCTGTCTTGTTTGTCTCATTTGGTAGTGGCGGCACGCTCTCATACGACCAACTCGAGGAATTGGCCCTAGGCTTGGAATTGAGCGAGCAACAATTTTTGTGGGTCGTAAAAAGTCCTGATGATAAGTCTGCCAGTGGGTCATTTTTTGATGTCCACAGTAAAACAGACCCATTTGGTTTTTTACCGACTGGGTTCTTGGATAGGACCAAAGAGCAAGGGCTTGTTGTCCCATCTTGGGCACCCCAAGTCGAGGTCTTGGGCCATCCCTCGACTGGTGGGTTTCTAACACATTGTGGTTGGAATTCGACACTGGAGAGTATTGTGCATGGCGTGCCTTTAATAGCTTGGCCTCTTTATGCGGAGCAGCGGTTGAATGCTGTAATTTTATCAGAGGATTTAAATGTTGCATTGAGACCACCTGAATACGAAAATGGTCTAATCAGAAGAGAGGAGATTGCTAAGGTTATCAAAGGTCTAATGCATGGGGAGGACGGGGTAATCATTCGCGATAGAATGAACAGGCTTAAAGATGCCGCCGCTGCGGCGGTAAGTGATGGAGGATCTTCTACAAAAACACTTTCTCAATTGGTCCACAAGTGGAAGAATCAAAACTAAATAGCGCCCATAAGTAATTATGGTTTTGTTTCATTAATGTTTCTTTCTTTTTCCTTTCCGTTGTTACTTCTCCTTGCCAATTTTTCTTTTGCTAATATAAATTAAATAACAAGATTTCAACACTTTGAGCTGCAGCAATATAGTTAAATTTGTGTAACAGTAATCAAACGAACAACACTGCGCCCATCACACTATAGTTTATATTTTATATTTTGTTAGGTAACATTAAGGTTCCCCAAATTTGAACGAAATTGGAGACAAAAGTGGATTGGAGGTGGTCCATAGAAATTTTGCCTTTGTCTTAAATGAACAGTAATTAAAATGTTTATCTCCATTTTCAATTATCAATGATGTATCGGTACCCCTCTCCTTCAGGCAGCTACCCCTCTCCTTCAGGCAGCCGAGGCAACACACAATTGAATTGACTCATCAGCTTAGCCATATCCACGGACCCAAAGCCCCAGATAGTATCAATCGTTGATTTTGCCACAAAACTCGTCTTTCCAATATGAATTCAAAATAAAAAAATCTGCTCTTGGATTCTTCCTCAAGGCACAAACTATATTCTCAGGACACAAGATTTCCAATTCCAAAACAATCACGCGCTCGCTGTCTTCCTTTTATTCGTGATGCGATCCAGATCATAATCGAAGCGTCCATGGGCCAAGGCGTTAGGTGAGGAGTGTCATCAACAAAATCGCTTTCTGACTTGGTCCGAAAGTGGACCTAATCATAAAAACGATTTAATTAATTAACCATTTTGCCCTGTTTATTGCTGTCCACGACTTGTGTTGATACAAGTTTTCCTGTACAACAACTCCCTTTGTTTTCTTTTTATCAAACTAAATGTCAACTAATCATGCATGGAGGTTCATTATATTTGATTAACTTCTGTTCATATAGTCAGATGAATTGGTGATGAAACTTGGGAGTTTGAAAATGTGGTGCCAATGAAGCCAATGGGCAGGTATGAGATACTGAATTTAATAGGGGTGTGGGGGTTTGAACTGACATCACTCAATAGTCAATAATGTATAAGGTATATTCGAATCGAACGATCTACAAGAATCATTGGCTGTTCTAATTCAAACGGCTATTAAAAGACCAGACTGTTAATGCATGCATGTTACGCATTCACCGCTCTGCTCTTCAATCAGCCACCAATTGCGATAGGAGATTGCAAATGTTGTAATGGTCTATTGCAAACCGATAATGGGGCAAGGTTCGAGATCGAGAGCAGCACGAGCAAACTGAAGGATGCTGTATCCAAGGCTGCCGATGATGATGAGGAAATCGTTCAGAAACTCACCCACTGAATTGATGCTCTAGTTGTCAAAACCATCAAATTAGTTAGTTTAATGGCACGTTTACGCATCCACTTGGGCTAAGCCCAAGTGGCTAGAGCCACTCCCTCACAAATGTGAGCGAAGTGGTTCGAGTTTCCGCAGACGCATTGCAGGGGTTTAATTTAAGAGTAATGATACAGTCACAAACTCTTGTACAAACTTATTTTGTACAAACTGATGTGGCATGATAAGATTGGTTGAATTAAATATCACTTGGCTCACATGATTTGTTTTTATTAATTTATATTTTCATTCAACCAATGAATTAATGCCACGTCAGTTTGTATAAAATAAGTTTGTACAAGAGTTTGTAGTTGTATCATTACTCTTAATTTAAATGTCCTTCCTTGGAGCCTCAGAGCTTGAGTGAAGGCAGTCTTTCTCCCAGGCGGGGAGTTGACGTCCCTCGAATATTTGAGAGGGTTAAAAAAATCTGAGCGGTGCCATATCAGCATTGATGTCAACAGGACTCAGTATATATATATATATATATATATATGATTGTACATATCAGTTATACTTCCCTCAAATATTTGAGAGAGTTAAAAAAATCTGAGCGATGCCATATCAGCATTGATGTCAACAAGTCTCAGTATATATATATATATATATGATTGTACATATCAGTTATACTTCCCTCGAATATTTGAGAGAGTTAAAAAAATCTGAGCGGTGCCATATCAGCATTGATGTCAACAGGTCTCAGTAAATATAGATATGATTGTACATATCAGTTATACTTCCCTCAAATATTGGAGAGAGGTAAAAAAATCTGAGCGGTGCCATATCAGCATTGATGTCAACAGGTCTCAGTATATATCTATATAGATATCTGATTGTACATATCAGTTATACTTCCCTCGAATCTTTGAGAGAGTTAAAAAAATCTGAGCGGTGCCATATCAGCATTGATGTCAACAGGTCTCAGTATATATATATATGATTGTACATATCAGTTATACTTCCCTAGAATATTTGAGATGGTTAAAAAAATCTGAGCGGTGCCATATCAGCATTGATGTCAACAGGTCTCAGTATATATATATGATTGTACATATCAGTTATACTCTCATGTAATACGAGTTGTAATTTGAGCAATAGTCTCATGTCATCAAAAAAAAAATGGCACGTTTACCCATACATAATGGAAATTGACAGAAATGGAAATATGTTGGAATTGTAATCAAAACAAAATGTTTATTTGAACTGTAGAAATTAAAATCATAATTAAAATAAACTGTATTATCATTGATACGTTTATTTTATCTTGAATGAATTATTAGTAAAATACTTTTATTGTAGGAATAATAATAATCATTATTAGTACTATTTATTTTTATTGTTGTTTTTGTTAATTCATAATACTAACAATAACCATAACCTTCATCATCATCAACGTAATCGGCGATTGGTGACAATAGCAAAAAGATCGAAGATCTGGTGGTGGTTCATTTACCACAAGATCGACTGCTGCTATTGCTGGTTTGACATTTTTGGCGAGATCGATGAGCGGCTAATGATGGACGACTATTGCTCGTGTTGTACAAAGACTAGCCGCGCAGTTCTAACAGGTGCTATGCGAGATCATCAGAGAAAGTAGCTGATGCAATTTGGGAATTAGGCTTTTATATTTTTAATTTTTAACATTATAATTAAGGATAATTTAGGCATTTTAAAAATTTAGTAGGAATAAAATGAGAAATTCTGATAATGGAATTTTGATTGAAAATATCATACATTTTAAAAATTTAGCTAGATAAATGTGGTGAATGCAATATTTCATTGAAATGGAGAAACGTCAAGTCTCTTATGATTTAAACGAAAAATTAATTATAACTAATTAAACTATAAAAAAAAAAAGATTAAGATTTTAAAGTGGATACGAGTTGTAGGATACCACAGTTAGATTATCTTGGCTGTCATTATGATATCATCAGACTATCTTGGCTGTCATTATGATATCATCAATGCCATCATCGTAAATTTCAGCAAAATTTCCTTAAAAGTGGCAGAACCCTACAATCCACCAACCGTAATTCTAATTACATCATGCTAGCATCAAGGGCAGCAGAACTTAGATGTTCTGAATTATTTCAGAAATTTTAAGGCAAATTGAAGTGCTTGAATCGCGCTAAGATCCCGCACTTTTCAAAAAACTGAAATGTCATTATTCGCTCTTTAGCTACGTCGGTTTTGAATAATGAATCACTTATTGTATGACTAGATACATTTCTAACAAAAATTACACATATATGATTTTGTGAAGAATGCCAAACTAATTTTTAATCCTCAAATTCGAGCAAACAATTAAATAAAACTACTTGAAAATTACTAGATCAAATTCTTTGGAGCAAATTAACCACCAATTATCTACAATATTTTTGTTCATAAGAATTATAGGTTAATAATAACAGAATGATGCATGGGCTGTTGTTTATTACGTCTACGTAGCGAAGCTTCCTTCAACATTATTTCATGATACACGTGTTAATGAAAGTCGGGCTAAGCGATTTACTAATTAATGCATAAATATAGTTAAAAGGTATTTATGAAAAATGAACTCAATTGCTTGATTTATCGTGATACAAATTACGAACCGGAGCATCCAATAATTATAAATTTTGGATAGCTACATTATATTAGAGGCCCGTCGTAGATCAGTTCATACGAAGAGCTTCTAAATAAATAATGTTCAAAATGACATTCAGTCATGATTTAAATAAAGATTTATGACAATATTTTTCTCGTACCTGCTTTTTGAATCATCGTAAACGACGACGACGAGGGCAACAAGCCTGATGCCGAAAACGCCCAACGGACAAATCAAGACCGTCCATGCACAAAGGAAAAATACAGTGTGGACAAATTAAAAAGGTTGTGGTGCTGGTGGTGGAGAAAACAAATGAAAAGATAATCATGAACGTCAAGATTACATGGGAAAAGAATCAACAGAAAAAAGAAGAATTTTCGATGTTTGGAAGGGAAAACATAGGAAGGAGGAAAAAAAAAACTAATTGAGAGAATTAATATCCTCTAATTAGATACTATATATGTTAATTATGAATTAATTTAAAAAATAAATATTTTTTATTTTTTATTTTTATAAATATATATACATAAAAAATAAAAATAAAAAGTTAGTATAAGGAGAGAAAAGTATTGATATTACTAGCTTGGATGAGAGTGCTAAATTTAAAAGAAAAAAAAACCGATAACACAAGCATTACGTTGGAGTGACATCACTGGACATGGCACACTTGGAGTTGGCTAGAAAATAATTGTCTTCTAGAAATTCCAATAAATTGAGCCATCAAATTTTAACAAGATAAATTGTCAAACAGTGAGGGAAAGCATCGGCCATAAATAATTGGACAACTCCCAACGAATGAAGACGAAGAAGTAGGCGGCATCAATCAATAACAAGTTAGTAACAATTAAACAAACCAACCAACACCTCAAACAAAATTAAAATTCCCCCACTTATTTAAACCCACCCTCTCTGCTTCATCTTTCTACTCTGCTCCATACACACAAAACTAACAAGATTTTACCTGACCAAGCACCGGCACCAATTCCAATACCATGGAACAAACACTCCAAGCGCAAGCAGCACCCCATATAGTCCTATTACCGAGTCCGGGTATGGGTCACCTCATCCCACTCATCGAGTTTGCAAAGCGACTCGTTCATCGTCATCATTTTCTCGTCACTTTTTTTATCCCCTCGGACGGCCCTCCCTCTGAAGCTCAAAAATCTACCCTTGAGTCTCTCCCTAGTTCCATAAACTCCGTCTTTCTTCCCGTTTCATTAAACGACGTCGCAGAAGACGCAAGAGCCGAGACTGTCATTTCTCTCACCGTCTTACGCTCTCTACCCTGTCTTCGCCAAGAGTTGACGTCGCTTGTAGCCAAGGCTACAGTTGCGGCCTTGGTCGTCGATCTTTTTGGCACCGACGCTTTTGATGTTGCTCAAGAATTTAACATTTCGCCCTACATTTTTTACCCTTCCACGGCTATGTGCTTGTCTTTGTTTCTTCATCTTGAAAAGCTTGATCAAATGGTTCCACGCGATTGCGAGTACCGAGACATGTCTGAACCCGTTCAGATACCCGGGTGCATACCCGTCCACGGCAGATACTTGCTCGACCCGGTTCAAGACCGGAAGAATGAGGCCTATCGATGGGTCCTCCATCACGCAAAAAGGTATAAGCTGGCTGAGGGTATTATCGTAAACAGCTTCACGGACCTGGAAGGAGGAGCTCTAAAGGCCTTACAACATCAGGATGAGCCCGGCAAACCTCCGGTTTACCCGGTCGGACCGCTCGTGAAAACGGGTTCGACTGCCGAGTCCAAGAACGAGGGATGTTTAAAGTGGTTAGATGATCAGCCACTCGGTTCGGTTCTATTTGTTTCTTTTGGCAGTGGTGGGACCCTCTCCTGTGAACAGTTGAATGAATTGGCCTTGGGGTTGGAGATGAGCGAACAAAGATTCTTGTGGGTCGTGAGAAGCCCCAACAATGCTGCTAATTCGACGTTTTTTAGTGTGAACAGTCATAAGGACCCTTATGATTTTTTGCCAAAAGGGTTCTTGGACAGGACCAAGGGGCGGGGGATGTTGGTTCCGTCATGGGCACCACAGGCACAAGTGCTGAGCCATGGCTCCACCGGAGGGTTCCTATGTCACTGTGGGTGGAACTCTGTACTCGAAAGTGTAGTCAATGGGGTGCCGCTGATAGCCTGGCCACTTTATGCTGAGCAAAAGATGAATGCCGTGATACTCACCGAGGACGTGAAATTGGCTTTGAGACCAAAAGCTAATGAAAATGGGATCGTGGGAAGAGATGAAATTGCTAAAGTTGTCAAAGCTCTAATGGAAGGTGAACAGGGTAAAGAAGTTCGTAATAAAATGAAAGACTTAAAAGATGCGGCCGCCGCGGTGCTGAGTGAAAATGGATCTTCTACCAAAGCCCTCTCTCAGTTGGCTTCCAAGTGGAACAACAACGAAGGGAAACCATGCAGTTTGCAGATTTAAATTCAATATTATAATTTTCTACATAGAATTTAAAATTTTTAATCTCAGAGTTTTTTTTTTAATTTGTTTAATCTAATTTCCCTTCCGGTTGTACGCTCTAGCCTCTAGCAGTAGGTCGTGTGTGTTTCCTTTCTCTGATACATTGCCGTTTCAATGTATATATAAATTCAATAAATAATAATGCAGCATTCACTTGATGTGGATTGTGGAAAATATAATCGCATTGCTCAGCTTAATACTATTAATTAATTGAAGTAGGTGGAATAGCGAATAGGCGTGAGGGGTGAGGCCAAAATGAAAAAAAAAGATAGTGGACCCAGTGGCAGTGGCTAAGAAATATTGTACCAGATGAAAATCATGGCCGATGAGCAGCACTTGGCCTGAAATAAAACAGGAGGTGGACATCAAGCGAAGTCAAGACCACTAAACAAGAATCTTTTCGTGCAATGTGAAATCTATGCAGAATTTTTTTTTTTTTTTAAAAAAAAGAGCCCTATGGTACATTTCATGTAACATACGCATCCCACAACAACCACATAAATTATGAGCCCACATAATTTGTGTGGATGTTGTGAAGTGTGTATGTTACATGAAATGTAACATGAAAATGAGATTCACACCACATTTAAACACCACACATAGCATCGAATGGTGCGTTTTCAACTAACAATAAATTCTCGCACCGTGGCCCACATCTCACACAACGTGCGCAACTCACACAACTCTCACGCAAATCTCACCGCTTTGTACTTTCTTCGTCGTCTCTCTCTCTCTTTTCGTGCAATGTAAAATCTATGCAGAATTTTTTTTTTTTTATAAAAAAAAGAGCCCTATGGTACATTTCATGTAACATACACATCCCACAACAACCACATAAATTATGAGCCCACATAATTTGTGTGGATGTTGTGAAGTGTGTATGTTACATGAAATGTAACATGAAAATGAGATTCACACCACATTTAAACACCACACATAGCATCAAATGGTGCGTTTTCAACTAACAATAAATTCTCGCACCGTGGCCCACATCTCACACAACGTGCGCAACTCACACAACTCTCACGCAAATCTCACCGCTTTGTGCTTTCTTCGTCGTCTCTCTCTCTCTCTCTCTCGCCTCTTGTCGCTCGCGCATCTCATCTTGCTCCTTTTTTTACTGCCCATGTGTTGTATATTGATTTATTTCAATATTGTTATGAAGCAGCAGAAAGATGACATACATAATTAATATTAGTTTTATAAATTGATTTATTTCATTGAAAGTGAAATTACAAGACCACACATGGACCACATACATTTATGGGGAAATTGAGCTGAAGTGTGTGTCAACTGCCAAAGCTTCAGTGTATTCAAATGCTTGATTGGGTAAATCAGTGGCAAAGAATTAATTATTTCTCACACAGCCGAGGGAATGAGACACCGTGAGGGAGAATCGAAGATCAGAGGCACCGTGAGGGAGAGTCGAAGATCGAAACAGAGAGTGGTGTGGGAGAATTGGCTGGTCAGGTTTGTGGCTTGAGGTGTAGATTTGGTGTGAGTGAGAAGGAGAATCGTGTGTTGTGAGCTGCTGTGTGTTGTCTCAACTACGCGTGTTGTTTGCCATGCGTTCAACAGTGACCTTTTATAGTGTGCTCAAAACGCACCGTTCGGTGCTTAATGTGGTGTGAATATCGGTGTTGAATGTAACATAACATTTGCCCAAAAAAAAAAAAAGTCAGATTACATTAATTTAATATAATTTCTCATTCAATAGCAAGTATTAAAACAACCTATCTATTCTTCTAGATTATCATTTTTTTTAATTAAATGAATGAGGTTTTGTTTTAAAGTTTCAAGTTGAAAGTTTAAATCGAAATCATGAGAAGATTAAAGGCACATCTTCTTCAACAGATATTTTGGGGAAAAGTGGTTAGTTTCCACCCAATAAAATTGTCAAGAACCACTTTATCTAATATTGTCTTCATAATACTCCATTATCCTATTGACACTAAAAAATTCAAGGAAAAAACGGAGCAAATGGATCATTTAACTTAAAAATTTATCTTGTACATACGAAACATACATTTACTAAAAATTACTTTTTTATAAGAAAAAGACAACACAAGTTAAAAAAAAAATTACTTATATGTTTTAAAAATTTCAATTCTAATGATGCACTTCTTTTTTTTTATTTATTTTTTATTTGCACTGCAGTGATTGGTAGTGGTAGTTTTTATACGTTAGGTACTTGTAGCAATTTATTTGAGAAGCAAATATGGATCTAAGGTTCAAATACTTTTTAATTTTTCTGACTATGCAAAATCATTTTAGTTTTTAAATAATATGCATATTAGAATAAATAGAAAATAATTTTTTTTTAATTTTAATTTGTGTTTCATTTTATTAAATTATTTGATTGACCTAATTAGTATGTATCAATAAAAGTGTATTTAGAAACAAGGGTAACAATGTAAAATCATAATGTCACCGAGGTAATAGAGTTTTATGAGGCAAATAGTATGAGGTAAATTGTAGCTAGTAATTTCATTAGAGGAAAAATTGGTTATCTACCACTTTTAGGAGCAGAGCTTTCTAAAAATGGAGATTTTGACAATTGTCAATTGAAAAAAACACTTTTTTAAATCATTAGACTGTTTAAGCTTCTAGTAGTAGAGGAAAAAAACTAAAAATAATATTTTTAAAATTCAAAAATTCTATTCAAAGTGTGACCAAATAGTACCAAGAAATTTTTAACAGAGACTTGGACACTAAAAAAGGAATTTTTTTCATCTAGACAAACTATATAAAACTGATCAATTGGGGGATTGTGAAAACATGAAAGTATTATTGTGGTTAACAAATTTTCGAAACAAAACACAAAGAAGAATACGAATGATTTACTTACAAGTATTTTCTCAGAATATCTTGAACTAATGTTAAAACCTCTGTTTTATTTTATATTATGTTAATTAGAATACTTCGATAGTTTTATCATTTCAAGATGTATATATATATATATATTTATTAAATTTCTTTCAGAAAGAAATTTAATTGTTGAATGTTGATGATTGAAGTGCTTCAATTTGTGAACTTTTTCCCATCATAAAGTAACTCCGGATTATTTTATAACCAACAAATTAAGATAAATTAAAAAAAAAAATGTCACGGATAAGCCTATCACTTTCCAATAATTACTTGATGATAATGCGATAAATATTGTTGCCCGAATAAGGCGTGTGGTGTGGTGTGGTCAGCAGATCCGGAAAAGCTAGATGGCAATATAACAACAACACCACCAGCACCACCACCACTATGGGCGAGGGCTCTTATTGATTTCGTTGACAAATGTTCCTTCCACGAAATGATCACCTCATCATTGCGTCACTAACACCTTTATACGTAGGGTATCAAGTATCACATGTGTTATTTTTGTTTTGCACTTTTAAGATGACAAAGATACATATATATAAATTAATAAATACCTCAAAGGCAATAATTTACTTTAATTAATTATCTGCAAAGGTCAAGTGCACGTTCGAATCCATGTATGTGCGTACACTCTCTCTTGTCCATTGGATTTGATTGAAAAGAACTGACTGGCTTATATACGCTCCCACAACACCGATGCATGTTCACGTGTATTAAATGCAAATTGGAACCGAGCAAGGCTCTATTACATTCACTTGACACAGCATCTTCAATCCTGCGACTGATTACCTACTCTTATTAATTATCATGTCTTCCAGCCCACCTGGATTATTCAACAAAACCTCAACTAATCCATTAATTCCCCCAGTCAATTTGTCTGCTAGTGACTTTTATAGTTCTATAGAAGGGGGGGGGGGAAGAAGGATAAGATCATGTCCTAATTTAAGTAAATTTTTAATAATTTATTTTTAAATAATAGTGTATGAATAAGATTTATTTATTTTTATTAACTATCAATTAACACTTTAAGTTTTTTTTTTTATATATAAGACTATTGCTCAGATTATAACATATTACATGATACTATAATAAATATTTACAATCAAATCTTATATAGCGCTATCTAAATTTTAACACTCTCTAATATTCGAAGAACGTCAATCTTCTTCAAAAAAATTAAACTTTCATAATACTTTTGTAGAGTTCGAACTATTGTCCTCACATTTTTTAGAAAATGACTCTATCCACTCAATTAAGGCCGAGTGGTTAACACGTAAGTTATTTGATTAGTAAATTATCAGCTGCATCTAGATAGGCTTTTTGTTCTCATGATCTCATGAAGGCCAAGTCAATTTTAATTTTTTTGTTATCAATAATCTCATCTTCGTGCATAGCCATGGCGTGGATGAGGATGACAGCAATTATCCTCTCACCTTTCTGTATCTGTGCAAAGAAACACTAGCAAATGAGAAAAAGTTACTTGAACTAATGATTCTTTGAGGAGCCGTCAAAGAGAGCATCACCCATCATCGACGCCAGAGAAGTCAAATCATGTCATCATTCCATCTAGAAGAAGACATTCAACTTTTTTAATATTTTATTTTTCTGCTTTAAATTAGTTAGTTGGTTCAAATATTTCCCTTTGCTACGTAATCAACACGATATAATTTCACAACTCACAAGGGTCAAAAGTTGCGAATAATTGTAATGCGGCCTTCCCAAATTCCAATTCCTTATCAAAAAATCTCCCGTATCTCCCACTTATCCAGCTTAGCTAGCTTTGCGTTTTTTTTAATCTAATTTCCAACTCATGGTTTCCATTTGGTCTTATCTAATTATATGATAATGTTGAACTATGTTTTTTTCTTGAAGTTGGTCATCTAATCCTCTTTAGTTTATTATACAGTGCGGTGGCCATTATATTAACATGCATAGACTATTGAAACTGACTCCCACCACCTTGTCAAAGAGAAATAAAATTGAAAAATAAAACGGGAAATTTGTAACCTACCCCCAAATAAATTGATATTTTGCACCGCGTCCCCAACAAATTTGACTTGTTGCACTGCGCACCCAAAAAAATTGACATTTTTGCACCACGCCCCCAATTCCGTTATTTTCTCAGTTAAGTTTAACGGTGGAGGGGTAAAATTGGAAGTTTATTCCTTAAATTAATTTTAATGGGAATTCTCTTTATTGTAATTAAAATAAAAATTTTTAAAAAATTAAAGAAAAAATAATAGTGGTGACAATGTACATGTAACAAGAAATTTTTTTATTACAATTAAAATAAAAATCTTTAAAACATTAAAGGAAAATAATAGTGGTGATAAATGTACATGTAACAAGAATTTTTTTTATTAAAATTGAAATAAAAATCTTTAAAAAATTAAAGAAAAAATAATAGTGGTGACAATGTACGTGTAACAAGAAATTTTTTTTATTGCAATTGAAATAAAGATCTTTAAAAAAATTAAAGGAAAATAATAGTGGTGACAATGTACGTGTAACAAGAAATTTTTTTTATTGCAATTGAAATAAAGATCTTTAAAAAAATTAAAGGAAAATAATAGTGGTGACAAATGTACATGTAACAAGAATTTTTTTTATTAAAATTGAAAAAAAAATCTTTAAAAAATTAAAGAAAAAATAATAGTGGTGACAATGAACATGTAAGAAGAATTGTTTTTTTTATTGCAATTGAAAAAAAAACCTTAAAAAATTAAATGAGCTAAAAATTTTGTTTTTTTACATAGAGGGGCATTTTTGTCATTCAATCAAAAGTTAAACGGAGCCATTAAACTTAACTAAGAAAATAACGGAATTGGGGGCGTGTTGCAAAAATGTCAATTTTTTTGGGTGCGCAGTGCAACAAGTCAAATTTATTGGGGACGTGGTGCAAAATGTCAATTTATTTGGGGATAGGTTACAAATTTCCCAAATAAAACCCAACTCCGTATCCAAATTTTTTTTGAGGTTTTCTCCGATGACGTTACCCTAGTTCAAGCTGGTGACGATAAATATACCACAGATACGTTGACAGTTCTGCACCACAGCCCAATTTTCTTTAAAATAGTATTTTAAACCGAAAATTAAAAAAAAAAATTCATTATCTTTTGCCCACATATTTTATTTGTTTGTACTAAAAAAAATGTCATTTCAATAACATAGAAAATTAATCATATAATTAATGAGTCTTAGGGACAACAATTTCATTCACATAAAATTAATGCTAAGAGTCCAAAAGTAAAGAGCCCGTCTTTCTTGTCCACTCAAAGGTGATTTTTGGATCATAAGGCCGAAAAGTTTTTTGGTTCTTTGTACATAACTCTGTGGCCACGACTACCTTGCCTTAGGGATTAGATTTTGTCTGGTTTCTGTAACTCTCTGGAATTGCAGTTCTTCAAGGACAAAAAAAATTCAATTTTTTTTTTTTTGGGTTTGGAAATAAAGAAATCTAGATAAAATGAAGCAACCGTGATAATAATAGATAAATACAAGGGTCTAGACTATTAAAAATTAATGGTTCTCCATTAATCAATTGATTAATCATTTAATTTTAACAAATCTCAATCATTGAAAAGAGTTAAATCTAAAGGTCCAGAACTGATGTAAAAATAAATATAATTTTAGGCGTTGTTTTTCCAGGAAAGATGGATTGGGACGCCATTCGTATTCGTAATTAAACAAGAAGTTGAAGATGCTTTGCCTCCACATCATCATCCTGCAAAACCAAGTTCCATATACTCCCTCCATAATGATACAAACAAGCCCAGTTCACCAATAACACTGGAAAAGTATGCTCTTCTCGTTAATCAGATAGGACAAAAAGAAAACCTGCAGACAGAAATTAAGTTAATAAGTTCCATTACTAAATACACCCAATTGAACGACTGCTAACACCTCCTATCTATGTCGAGCAGTGTGTTGTATTGTATGGGCTTTTAGTTCTATCAAGTGATTTGTCATAGTCCAATTGTGCCCGATTAATCATAGGATTATTATTATCATCATTTGTATGTGGGCGAGGACGAGACGAGACATTGCTTTGAATTTCTGAATGGGTCATAATTGCATCAATTGGAGTAAATTAAGATTAGGACTGATTTGAGCTCTTAATAAGTGGAAGTGATATTGCAGACAAATAGATTTTCAATGGAGAAGAGCAAGAGCAACTGCAAGGTTTGTGTTACTGGAGGTGAAGGTCTTATCGGCTCTTGGCATGTCAATAACCTTTTACACCAAGAAAGGCAAGGATATGCATATACCGTCCAACATGAAACTTTGAGAAATTTTGATTCTCTCCCTCTTACGTACATTATGAGATGAGACCAATTGCATGTTCAATATTAGGACACAAATTCTAATTACATGTTTGAATTTCAACACTGCAGATGATAAGTCGGAAGTTGACTTTCTAAAGAGCTTTCCTGATGAGATTTATGATCCAGATAAGTTTCAGTATCCAATCCAAGGATGTCATTTTGTTTTTCGACGAGCAATATTGTCTCTTCAATTCATTACCTTCCAATTACACCAATACTTAGATATTGAACAGTTCAATAACACATATAACTGACGCCAGCATTGGAGCTGCTGAGGGCATTGCAGACTTCTGTGTTAGATCAGGAACTGTGATATACACCTAGCACTCAGGCAGTAGTGGTTTTATGAGATACCTCACCTCTTGATCATCATCATCCAACTGCTTACTCCAATGATTTTCTAATGGTATCTAAACATAAGTTTCTTGTTGTCCGCTTAAATCCATAAATTAAGCAGAGACCAATTCAATTAAATTGAGCACTCTGTCCTCACCTCAGAGATGTATATGCAGAGTCTAAAGTCCTACTGCTAGAAGAAAGAGAAATATTGAGAAAGCTTGGCCTTGTAGCTGGAGATACCAATATACCTTAGAGGTACAGTTGCATATCAACAAAAGCATCGGTCTATGTTTTTCACAACTGCAGCAATTGCCCATTACTACCAACAGAATTACCCATAATTTAATTTTAATTGGGTTTCAGGGATTAGGACGTGTCGAAGAGAGAAATTAAGGGGGACGCAACCAAGATTATGGAACAGGGTAATTTTGAGCACAAAAATATGATTTCAAGATGACATTAGATGTACTCAGCTACAACAACTTTATGTACCAATAAATATTCTCTTTCAAAACATAAAGTACCACCTTGTCTTTCCATGACTAGTAAAAGAAAGTTTGGGTACTCATCTAAAATATATAATATAACATTATTAGAATTAAGGATATGACACTACTGTGTTTAATTAAGTATTCGAAATAAATTTTCAAACCTCCAATGGTACTGCTGTATCAAGGCTCACACTACTGGCTGGCAGCTGGCTTTTAATGTAGCCTTGAACTCGCGTAGTTTGAGGTGTTGAGTAATCAACAGAGCTAGTTCCAGTAATCAACAGTCAAGCCTTCGTAATGTGTATTCAAACCAGAAATCATTCCCAACCATCTTCTCATCCAATGATTACCAGATCAAAATCTGGAATCTTCAAACCAAAGGTCTATACAGTCACCTTAGCCAACAAAGAACCTAGTACAGTTCAAGAAGCTCTTAGCAGTCAGAATTGTCATCAAGCCATGGTAGATGAGTATGAAGCTCTGATACCATGTTTGAAAGCTTAAAAGCTTGAATGAACAGACTGTTTGGTTACTGAGAAAGTGCTAAGAAAATTGTAAAAGAACTTCTGGAATTAAATGCTTTATTTCATTTTTTTGCTTAAATCACAAAATGATTACAATATGCTTGGATTTATACTCAGCTGTTTTACAGCTTAACAGAAAATGAAGAACTAACTAAAAACTTGATCTTAACGTGTCTAACTAACTTCACCTGAGCTGGCACTTCAATCTTCAATTGATTCAGCTGACTGTATTCATCTCACACGTGTGCTGCATCCTTCCATGTATTATGAGCTTCCTTGACAAAGCATAATAAGAAATGGAAAACTGGTCTCTGTTAAAATTAGTTTCTTTTGTTTCCTCAACTTCTGTGAATTCACTTGAACTGCTGATGTTGTCATAATTTTTAACAGGTTCAATCATCAGAAGTCGCTTTTGCTTGCAATTCCACTTTTCATCACAATACCAACACAAACCCTTTGCCGTGCACTCTTTGAGTTCTTGGTCTGTAAGTCGCTTTGAATTGTTTCGAACAACTGTTCTGGCGGGTCGGGATCTTTAGTTGTAGCCCTAGTTGTACGAGGTGTCTCCTAGTTGATCTTGTCTTCTAACATCCTAGCACAGGAAATAGCTACTGTCATGGTTTGAGGCTTGTACGCTTCAATCTCGCGCCCGAATGTCAGTTTGTAATCCTTCATATAAAGGTTCCTATTAGACTTTATAAATTTTACTATTTAAATACCTATTTACTTACCTATATGACAAATAAAAAAAGGTAAAAAAATATGATATTCTCCAAAAAACTCTTCAAATAAAAATAAGTTAATATTATTTTAATCATATAATTAGTTTTTTTAAAATAAAAGTCAATAACAATTAAGGCAATGTTTACTTTCTGGAGTGGGAGTGAGAAGTGTGGATTTCTCCCACTCCAGTGTTTACTTCAACAAAATAGAGAGGAATTGGAAATCCCACTCCATGGGATCCATCCATTTTTGGAGTAGGGAGTGGAAATCCACTCCCACCTCTCCCTTTTCTACCATTTGTTTTTAATTTAATTTAATAAAATAAAATAATTTATAAATATATTTATTTAAATAATATTATTATATTTAACTAAATAATAATTTACATTGATTATAAGTTAAAATTACTTAAAAATAATAATATTATATTAATAGAGAATTAATAAATATATTCTATCTTTATTTAATAATATAATATTATTATATTTATTTTAAAAATAATAGTACTATATTTATTTAATATTAATAATTAATAATAATAAACAGTTTATTCTAAGAAAATATTAATTTTGTACTAAATAATATTATATTAATAAATTTAATATAATTATATAAAATAAAATAACGTTTCATTTTATATTTACCCTTCTTTTATTAAATTTACTATAACTATATTTAATAAATATTTAAATAATATTATTATATTTAACTAAATAATAATTGGGTTTGATTCTAAGTTTAATTTACTTAAAAATAATATTATTATATTAATAGAGAATTAATAATATTACTATATGCAATCTTTATTTGAAAATATAATATTATTATATTTATTTAAAAATAATAGTATTATATTTATTTAATATTAATAATTAATACTAATAAATAGTATATTCTAAGAAAATATTAATTTTATACTATGTTAATAGTAAAAATATTTCATTTATATTGCCCTTATCAACAATTTTTAATTTATATAATTAAAATTATAAAAAAATTGTGATGTTCATAATTAAGAATATTAATAATTATTATAAATTTACAAATAGAATAAAATAAATGTTTATTCATTAAATATATTTTTTATTAACTTTGTAATTAAAAACCATAATTTTTTACATAAAGATAAAATTGTAATTTGAAACTATTTACTCCCAATCCAAGACAAAGTAAACACATAAATTGGATTCTAATCTTCATTCCATACTTCCATTCCAGTGTAAGTAAACAACCTACTCTCACTCCGACTCCACACTCTCAATCATAGGATTCCCACTCTAATCCAAAAAGTAAACGCTACCTAAAACACTTCTCTCTTTTTCTTCAATAAAAAATAATAAAATATAAATTGAAGAGAGAAAATTATCTCTCCAAATTTGAAAAGAGATAATCAATTTTTATTTAAAGAATCTTAATTAGAGTGTCTTTTAGAGCTTTAAATATTGATGCGGCTCTTCAAATAAATAATAAAATCTTATTTGAAGAGCATTTTGGTGATGCTCTTAGTTGTTGATCTGACCAATCGTTCAAAGCAACTTTGACGTTGCAATGCAATAGTTGTTTGCTGAAATTTGCTAATATATTTGGGCAAACGTTTGTTTAGTTAATATATTTTAGTTAAATATTTGTTTAATCCATGTGTTTTATATTTCAAGATACTTGTTGGTCCTACTCTTACCTTTTTTTTTAAACTTTTATAATAATAATACTCTTACAACAATATTCTTGCAGATAATAATAAAAAAATGAATTTATTAAATTAGCCTAAAGAGAATTAATTTTTTTATAAAAATTAATGGAAAAATTACTACAAGGGTATTAAACATTACTTTAAATTGGCTAGTATTAATTTATTTATAACTAATAATTAGTAAGATTGTTGAAAAGATATGAAAAATATCAGTTGTATTATACTGATATTTATTTCTCAATTTGCTAATAAGTAAATAAGTAATTATTGTTAATTTACTAATTAATTTTTTATAGATAAAAAAGTTAATGTAAAAGATATCATTGTATGGGTATTATTGTAAAAAAAAAAAAGTAAGGATAAAACTATAACATACTTAATAATATGAGTATCTTGAAATACTTTTTAAAATATAAAGATTAAATAGCACCGCACTGTTATGACCTTAGGGATTTAACTGAAAATTGATATGTAATTAGAAACTAAATTGATCACTTCGAGGGGATCGGCCTTCAATTTTGCCAAAGGCTGAAATTTTTATTGATAGCTAGTCTTAACGGAATGAGAATTTATACTAGTCTTAAACTGTATTTGAAAAGGGAAAGAAAATCCTAAATTATAGAGAAGTAGAATAGAGAATCCTAAACTAATGTAAGAAAGATAAATAATAGAAAGTCAAGGAACTCCTTGTAGTAGTAGAAATAGAAAAGGATGGGTTCTAAAAATGAAAGATTCAAACGATTCAGTTTTAGTTTTACGGCCACGGTACAAATAAAGCCGATGAGACAACTTACCTGAAAATTGAAAGGCTCAATCTTTCGAGCTAAGGTTAACCTGAAAGAAGAGTGAAGCTTGATGATAGCTGATGAGGCTTGGGAGAGGACAAGCGAGAGAATGAGGGTGTATGTTTATTTTTTAATTTTTATTTTCAAAATTTATGTGCTCTTACTTTAAAAAAATTATAAAATTTTTAAATAATTTATAGCTAATTAATGTTTCTTTTATTTGCTGCTAAATATTAGGATTCGCCCAAATTTCAAGCAAAGATACTAATTAGACAAGTATGACATGTCTTAACTTGGTTTGATTATAGAAAGTTTCATCTCTAGCATTTTTCTTAATTTGTACATAATTTCTTAACAAAAAAAAAGTCCAACACATATGAAAGGAGTTCCTGTGTGAATTAACAATATAATAAAGTCTAATAAATCAGTATAATAAAGTCCAACACAAAATAATTTACATAGTCTAGAAATCCGGTGTGAATTACAAATTTACAGTAATAAATAAAAAAAGAAAGAAATAATATAAAAAAAAAACACATATGAAAGGAGTTCCATTGCCAATTTGGCATCAACATTCACCACTTCTTAATTCTTCAACACATTTTTAGATAATATTAGAACTCCACACCAAGTTATTTGCACACATCCACATTCACATCCAAAATATCTGCATTATCACTTGTATTAATTAAGATAAAATCTACTTTTAATTTTAATTTTTCTCTCCAAATTGTTTGGCTTTCCGGTTTGGTGCGGTTTTGAACTGAATTAAACAAATGAATCATTGCTGCTATTTGTGGGTTTCAATATTTCAGCTGCAAACAATACCGTAGATTTGTATTGTGTGTGAATATATGAACTTTGTAATTGGATCATTTTAAATCTTAAAATCATTTTTCCTTTTCAAGCGTAAGAAATATGTAGCAGTGATGTAGCTTATTAGTCAGAAAATTTTACACGAGACAAATAATTTATTGCCTAGATTCAAACAACAATGGAGAGAAGAGAAGAGAAGAGAAGAAAAAAGAAAAAAAAGTTACAATTTATATAATTTCCAAAATCAACTGCCAAATCAAGAAAACTCTCTTGGCCAGCTCCATATAAATGGAGACTTTCTTATCTTATTGTACAATTAATTTGAGTATACGCTGGCTAGGGTCTCCAAGTGCAACATCTATCCCATATTTATTTAATAACCTAGAAGCAATCCAAGTCGTCAAACTGAAAATTTGGGTCCAAATCTTCCTTTGTAAGCGAGAAATCAAAGTCCCCAAATGGTGAGTTGATGACTGAAGTTGGAGTTGAAATTATCTCAGCTTTGAGATCAGACTCCGGAGTTTGCACATCGTAGCCAAGTCCAAAGTTGGTCATGCGGCACGGTGACATTGAGAAGTAGTTGGATTCTGATGTTGCCGGTGAAATAAACGTTGGCGAAAAACCACCCATGAAATTGTTGTCTATCATACCATCCAAAAACAAGTTGTCTTCAACATTAATATTTTCTTGTCCAATTGATTCATGTGGAAAAGAAAATGGAGAAAAGATGCTCTCTGCGGCGTCCAAGTCCTCACTCTTAACTCTAAGCTCTGCTCCAAAGTTGAGCATTACCCCATTTGCTTCTTTCGGCTTTTCTTCACTCTCTTTTTGTTGATTGCAACAAGGATTCTTCTGATCAATGGACACTTGCTTTGTTGATGAAGTCGAAGCCAATGCTAAATGAGAGTTTTGGCTACACTTATGTCTCCCTCGATATGTCACTTCAAACATTGAAGGGTCATCGTCGGATCTTTGAACTTGTTTAGTTGCTAAACAACCTCGGGCATGACGATGCGTGCACCTGTAATACCCTCTGCAGATTTCGGGATTTTGTTTTTAGAGAAAGTGTCAACATATATAACCAATAAAGTTTTGAAAGTTAAATAGAGATTATCCATAGAAACACGAGGAGAATTTGTGCGAGAAACAGAACACAAAAGTCCACAGAAAGGTAAAATTGTTGCAGCATCAGAAACGCGGAAAATAATAATTGAATCTAAGCCAGTTGAGTGCCCTTAACATAAAATTTAAGAACTAGTTTGGGGGACCCCAGGGCACAGGCCCAAGATTTGATACTTGGTGTTAGACCAGTAGCTAAGAGTTGTCCACATAAAGGGGTATGAAATGAAAGGAATGGCCTACATAGAAAAGGAACAAAAGGACGATATGAATTGCCGAGCATGTTGATCAAAATCGACAGATGCATGAACCCCATTAAAGATAGCAGCCATAAAACCAAAACCTAACTTGAATGCTTTGTCAGAACTTGATAGAAACGAAGCTGTAATTAGGTGCTTTGGATAAGTTCAAGTACCGTGTGAATAAATATACGTATTTCTTTTTAGAAACTATATATTATAATTAAAAATTTACTGAGACTAACCTAGATCAATACCACTGTGACACAACTTCAAATTTTACCTTTTCTAATTTGAATGGATATAATTATTTACTCTGTAAATATCCACTCTACCCAATAATAATAATTAATATATACATGTAAAATAGCTCTCGCGCTGTAATTAATTTTATTTTATTTGTAAAGAAAAGGGAAGGTGAAAACTGAAAAGCAAAGGGGTTTCGTCCTCTTTCGATTTGTAAGCTTCTTCACTTCTCCGGATGATATGATATGTCATCTCAGATAAACAAATAGATAGGTGTTGTGTGGCAGTGGCACAAGCAAAAAGGCCTTTTTGCTTTTTAGATAAGAAAGAAAGATTTTGAGTGATTTAAAGGTGGAGCTTAATTTCTATCATAAGCTCACGTAGGTACATATAATGTATTCATTTCAATCATGCCAGATTACAGACAAAAGCCAGCAAGAGGATTTAAATTATTATAGTTAAAGAAATGGTAATAAAAGTGGTGAGGTGAAGTTACCTTGGAAAATTACGACCAAGAATATCTTTCTGGCCATATTTTCTCCAGCAATAACCATCATCAAGAGTCCCTTCCAATGCTGTCCCCGAGGTAACCTTTACTTGTTCAGTCCATTGAGGCATTGTCTTTCTACAATTAATTAATACACAAGAACCAAACAAGCCAATTAGATGGAATTAAATGCAAGTATTTTAATTACTTAATTATGTGCACATAAAGATAATAAGGTTAGAAAGATTAAAGTAATTTGCAGGAAAATTTAATTATTACCTCTTCTTGGATACGACATCTTTACAATAGTCTTGATCAGAAGCATCGCTTCTTGGGCTAGTAGCAGTGTTGGGAAAAGAACGTGGTGATTCAACCATGGTGATGTCGAGCTTATTGGACTGGAGAGAATGACTATAATTTAGCATTGAAAGTGCTTTCTCATAAGAAGAAAGAATCTCTTGTACTAAGAATTCGCGAGTTTCTGGAGAGGAAGATGGATTCAGATGATTCCTAAGCCGCTTAGCTAGCTCTTTCCCTTGTGCTAGCTCAGTAATAAGAATATTTTGATCCCTATCCATCGTCGACCTTTTCATATCTGAACAATTCCCTAGCAACCAATTGACGAAACACTAAGTACCGGAATCCGTACGAGTCTGAGCAGAGAGATCACTAGCAAGTCCAATTCATACGAGCAAAGGAACCAAAATGTGAGCTAGGATGTGACCAAAACCACTCTAAATCTTGAATTTTGTTTTATTCGGTTACACAAGTGCTCTAGTAATCAAGATCATGCGAATTGATTACTTGAAGGAAGAAGATTAAGAAAAGAAGAAAAGTGCTTTCGTAGTGAACAAGAGTTGAAGCTGAGGCGAAAGAGTAGAGGATATTGGACAGAAATAAGAAGGAAGAGAGATCAACTTTTGACTGAGTCGTGTTTTTTGATTTCCTGAAATGAACTACGTTCTTTCCGGTCATGGGAGTGGGGTTGTTTTATACATGTCTATGGAGAGAGAGAGAGAGATGCACCTTTAAGTATTTAATAAAACTGAACAGTAGTGAGCGAGAGAAGGTCCAAATGTCTAATGGTGACCGATTCAACCCCTTCTCTCTCCCCTTTTTATTCTTTAGTTTAGTGTATGAATCACTGATCGAAGTTGAAGAACATAACAACGAAGAAAAGTGAAAAGAAAAGAAAATATAAAATTATTTAGCGAAAAGAAAGTGAGTGACGTGGAAGTTGGAACCAAGAAATAAGAATCTTCAAAGCTTGTTCCGCGTTGTCTCTCGCTCGCTTCCCTTGGTTTTGTTTCGCCGTGGATCAAGATTAGGATGACGAAGGCTGATGGCGTCGAGTGCAGGCCCTTGCTTGCGTCGATGTTGATAGATCGCTCCATGTGACTCGCGATGCACCAATATTTTTTCACACGTGTAACACTAACTCATTTTTATATTAATATTATATTCTACAAATGAGTTAAATTAAAAAAAATCGCTTAGCCTTTGCTCCAGTGGTAAGAACCTTGCCTTCCCGCGACACATGCACATAATTATTTTCTTTCTTAATTATGATATATAATTAAGTAAAGATAATTTTCTTCATTTTAAAATATGAGTAGAATAAACACTCATTGAATATTAAAAAGAGTAAAATCTAGACAGTGTTATATATTGTAAACTAGTTCCAATAATTATTTGATTGTTAATATCAATTATAATCTCATACAATATGAATCATAATTTGAACATTAATCTCATGTAATTACAAAAATTAGTTCAACTAATTAATCTTTTATTTTGTACACATGATTAGAGAATATATGCCTTAATTTTTATCGACATCGTCTTGTCCTTTTGGGGTGGTGGTTGTTTATAAATGATCTACAATTTTTATCCACCTTGACCCTTGAACAGTTGAACCGGCCACGTCAGCTTAATTAGCCCACTGACAGACAAATTTTGATAAATAAACTTTTTCATTTTTTAATCAAATGGGAAAAAAATTAATCAAATGGGATTAAGGCCCCCCTTTTTTTTTCGCTAGTGCTAATGAAACACTGTTCACTGTTGCTAGCATCTCATGAGAACATAATTTTAGTTTTGGGTTTAAAATGGTTTGCTGATAGAATATAATTCCTTTTGGGTTCAAGCTATTGATTTTGGTTTAAAATGGTTCGTTGATAGAATATAAGCCAAAGAATATAATTATTTTTGGCTATCTTTGGGAGTTAAGATTAAGTAAAGGATTGGACTAATTATTGGGACAAAATATTAATACCATGTTTGGCATGCTCACTCGAATTCGATTAATGGACTAAATTCAAATTTTAATCCTAAATTCAGGGGATTGCTAATCCTAATTTTCATGTGGCTTTAGTTAGGACTAGGTAATGTCAAGAATAATATTTGTCCATTTATAATATCTTCCATAATTTATTACACTATTTTTTTTATAACTTAAAAATTATTTATTTATTGTTTTAATTAAGTTATTTATTTATTTTTCATGATTTACTTAAAAATTATTAACTAATTTATTATTTGAAAATTTTTATTTATTTTATTTAATGAAATGATATATTTCATTTGAAATAACCTATAATTTAAATATCTATAAATATATTTAAATTCAAATATTAATGTAAATACTATTTAATTTCATATAAATGTAATTTAACATAATCCAATCCGATACCGTACCAAATATAAGTCAACACTATGTATAAACCATTTTAATATAATCTATTCTAATTTATTTCAATCCTAATAGTTAGTTCAATCCAATCATGCGTGCTAAATATAGCCTTTGGGTTTAAAATGCTTTGCTGACCACCCATGCCTAAAACACGGTTTCATGCAATCTTTTCTAATTTTCATTTTAATAGTTATTTCTATTATTTTTACAGATAACTTCAAGATAAGTTGAATTAGCTCTAATTATTGATCATTTTTCTGGAGTACTTTATTTATGTTTTTCTTTGCCGAAGAACAAATAAATTGACATTATCACACATAAGAGACAGCAATGATCCTCGTGGAAAGGAGTCACATTTCATAAAAATATAGGAAGACAGTCAATAGTTTTGTGTTAATTAAAAACAAAAACAAAAATAAAAAACATTGTTGCGTTGGATGCAATTAATAATGAAGATTTTAGTTGTAGAACATGGAGAAGTGGAGTAGAAATGCATTTGTTTAATCAACTACAGTTAATCTAGTATTATTATATTAGCCGAGGCCCTTTTTTTTAAAAAAAAAAACTTTTATTTATCGTTTTTGCTGTAAAATTAAGGGAAAACCAACCCCGCATCCATTTGCTCACATGAGACTTGATCTCACTAATGGCAAATATCTGATAGAAACTTAATGTGCAAGATTTTTGTGTGTTCATCTTGATCACCACTTTAGTCGTATAACAATTAATATATTGTCTGAATTTTGTGTGTTAATTTTTTCTTAAAAAGAAAAGAAAAGAAAATAATGATCATTAATTTGAACACACAGCCTGCTTTTCAGGGAACAATTTGAGGCATGCAGTTTTCCCCTGCACGGAAAACGGCATAACAGTTTATGATCGGATGTCAAAAAAACAAAATTCAATTCAAATGTCATGATAGCACCGCTCTCACTTTCAAAAAATACATTATTTGCTGTCGTTATCAAAATCCGAAATCAAAACCGGGGAGAAGAGCTTTCTACTTCGAGGAAATTACCAAGTTATGATCAAGAAATTTGGTAACACACCCAACGATTACAAAAAGCAAATGGAGAAGGGGGGGTCCCAGTCAGTCGGGAAAACGTGTGGGCCCTGGCCCATTTTTATTTGCGTTGGCAAGTCAAAGGTCGTGCTTTCTCGGTGATAGATGTTCAGTGAGAAAGAGGCAAAATCAACAGCCACGTCGTCTGAATGCAACGCAACGTTTCCACTTGGTCACGGCATTGTGGCCTTTGGGGTCTACACGATCGAGAGAGACAATGAGGATGGATATGGATTCAAACTATTTGATTTTGATTTCAATGAAGAACAGATCAATGGTAAGTCAAATTATCTCATATATTGTGGTGATGATGATGCGCTACGCATCAATCAATCATTGTAAGCGGAAGATTCAAGGAAAATATTTGATCAAATCACAATCCAGAAAAGCGGAAAGCATAAAATCTTAGACTTTGCATTCGCACTTTTAAGTTAAATGGAGCAAGAGACTTTTATATGACAACGAATTAGAAAAGATTTCTTTGTAAGAGATTAAACCATTTCTAAATTGCTTTCTAGAAAAAAAGGATTGAGAGTTTTGATTTTCTTTTATTATAAAGTTAAAAATATATTTCATTAATATTTCAATTATTTATCTTTAAATAAGCATGCATGTACCAATTGACATTTGGTTCAGTGGGAGAACCCTTACACTTACCTTTAAATTGCTTTCAGTTCTCTCTCAATCATCAAATAATTTAGTGGAAATAGTTTATTCCTTACGAAATATGAGTGATGTAGGTACCCTTCGAATATTAGAAAAGATTTAAAAAATCTGGACCGTGTTTCAGTAGATCAATGTACACGCCATGAGGGGTCCGAGTTGTATAATCTGATTGTAAATATCAATTGTAATATCTGATGTAATATTAATAATAATTTATGTATAATAGAATTTTAAAAAAAGCATGCATGTGTTTGGTATTCAAAAGATTGAGGTTATAAGGATCATTGCTCTGTTTTTTTTTTTTTCTCTTCTAACATCTTTTAATTTAATAAATTATTAAAATTAAGTCTTAAATGTATCACCCAACAATCAAATCAACTTGTTTCACTTTATATATAATTAAACTAATTTTTTTCTACTAAATTTAAAATATTAAGAAAGTATTAAAGAGACAAAGAGTGTCAAAGACTACTCGGGAATCTTAATTTACATGAACAATGCACATGCATTGACCTAGTAATTGTTAAACGAACACCGCGTGCACAAACAACGACGTAACGGAAAAGGAAAGAGAGGCCGCGTGGGTCCAAGACTGACAGTTACATGATCCAGAGCAACCCCTCGGTTGGTTCATACATTAATCACAATGTTTCTTCTTCAACTTCGGTAGTACCTTGAATTAATCCATCGGTTAATGGCTTCACAAACCATATCCTCTGATTCGGAGTTTTTAATTACAAATCTATAGTATAACCTTTGTTAAATAATATACGATAACTAATAAGTTTTATTATATAATAATTTTTACAGTCCCAACTTATATCTAAGTCTGAATTTAATCTATTTGAAGATATTTATAAATTTTAAGTTGTTTCTTTTTTACAACTTACGTATGAATTTAATACATTTAAATCTCAATAGAAAATTTAAATTTACTGATTTATATCTTAATAAAATAAACTAAATATGTTAATGATAATCATTATTACTCTCTTAAAAAATAATATCTATTCTCTTGATTTTTGTGCTTTATTGTAAACAATTCTGCCGTTCAATTTTTTTTTTCCAATTATGCCTGAATGTTTGGGCGAGTCCTTCTAAATTTCTCTTCATTATCTTGATTTTATATTTTCTTAAATTTACTAAAATTTATTTATTCAATTAGTTAATCTTAATTAATTCATGTCAATCATCTTAATTAACTCGTGTCAACCTTTATAAAATGTAAAATTATTATGACAAAAGTTCAGACTAATTGTAAATCGTATGAGATAATAAATTGGAAGAAAGAAAATTGTACAAAAATAAATTGAAATGGTATATATGTCAAAATACTAGTTTTAAGATGTTTTTAGATCTAAAAACAAACAATTTAGCATTTATAATCAAACATTCAGAAGAGAAAACCAAAAATTTGACCATATAGAAAGACTTGAGAAAAAGTTGTTTTACTTGAGGAATAGATTGTGAGGAAGATTAGTATTCTTGGGATTGCCATTGTTGAGAGTGAAGAGTTTGGTGATCAAAATCCTATATAAAACAATAACCCATCATGGCATCATGGGTCCCAGGGGGGTTATCAATGTAGACCCTCTAATGCTTAAGTCAATCCATCAGGGGTTCGCGAGGGTATTACTAGTGCAAACCTTCTTATGTTTAAGTCAGAGATAGAGAGTGGCACAATATAACAAATAAATAATATGAAAGATAAAAGAGATTGGGAGTAAAACTTAGAGGATATTGTACTTTCTCATCTAATGTACATTTCCTCTTTTTACACTTTTGAGTAGTGGCTATAAGAGAAATAGTAAAAAGTACAATTAAATTAGAAAAACTTATCTTTTATTCCGTAGGATTTGAGTTTGACAAAGAATTAGACTTGTATTGGTTTATTCTTTTTAAATTAAGATATGTTATTAGATGCAGGTCCTCGGGTTCGAGACAACTCATTTATGTCACGGTTGGGTTAATTAAAAATATGGATATAACAATATCATTCAAACATATTGATTTAAATCAATTCAAATTTTGGTAATATTCGAGTTTATTCATACTTAAGTTAAAAAAAAAAAAAAGTTTTGGAGCCAAGTTACACATTTTTCCCTCTTTAAAATTGTAGGATAGGAGATACTTACATACACTATAATTCTTCGTATTGTCTTGGGTAGATGAGATTTCATTGTCATTCTCTTCGGTCATCGGTTGATCAGAGCATAGGGATGTTGGGGACATTTTGGTCCTGAGCAGGAAACATATCTGAATGCTTTGGAGGGGCAGACAACTCCATCTGCTCGCTAGCTTGATTTATTTATTTAGCGAAGCTTAAGGTGAGTCTAGTCTAGTGCATGCATGCCATTGTCCAGAAGATTCAAGAATAAAAGATGGTGTATTCTTCCAACAAAAATAAAATAATCGATAAGGATGGGCTTTCAATGCGGGCCTAAGCTGCTTTTACTTTGCCCACTTTGCATGGCCTAGGGAGGTTTTGATGTTTTGGGGAATTTTTTTTTTTCTTCTTCTTCATCAATCGTACTGGTGCCTTGGTGGGAGTTTCTAAATACCATCATGTCATTTCCAAATGTTCACTAACATTGTAAACATTCAGACAAGCATTAATTATATATTTTCAGACGGTTGATATCTTATAATATTGATGGTAAAGGTAGGAAGTATTTAATAACTTACATAAACATTGTGGATGCTGCTGGAAAGGTAGGGGCAATATGATATAAGGCCAGAGAAAAAAGCACATAATTAAAGTTTAAAAAAAATTTCCGTGAGCTTAGACTTAGAATTGTAATGATTACAAATTTTATTGACAATGTCAACCAATGAAAATTCAACAACTTTGCGACAGTAACAACTGAAGCGGTATGCAAAATCGGTGTGCCTTATAAATTGATTTGCTGGTGAAGCAAATCAATCCAGACAACTTTCGCAACACTCAATAAATTTTCGCTTTTGTACAATATTAATGGTGCATTTGAAATTGAGGTTGAGCAGTTGGATTTTAAAAGTTACAGTATTAAAATATTTGATAAACACTAGTTGATGTAGCTTGCAAGCTATGTTATTATGATTTTTCACTTATATAATAAAAAAATTATTATATGTTTAATAATTTTATCAAAATTATTATTTCAAATTTACATTTACTATATATTACTAACTTTTATTTCATAGTTACAGGTTTTTTTTCACAACAGCTGTAACTTAAAAGATACAACACCTCAATTTCAAACACATCTTAAAAGTGACGGCTTGCACATGTGACATGAATCAATGTAATTTTCAGTTTAATTAATTGGGGACTTACAACTCACATCCAAGATAACATCATATAAAGAGACGATGGCACGATGCTTTTATTAATTAGTTATTTCCATTTTCCTTTGAGCAACAAGGAAAAAAGGCAAAAAAAAAAAAAAGGAAAAAAAACTGAAAAGTGGAATAGCCAAATGAGCCAGGGCTTTGATTTTCTCAAATGGTTGGTCCACATCCAGGGGTGTAAATTTTCTAGGAAAGTATGCGGGAACAACCAAAGCCATTATGATTCAACAGCGGTCAATACCTGACAATTTGAAGCACTTCAATTATCAACATACAACAATTTAATTTCTTTCTGAATAAGTATATATACATCTTGAAACGATAAAACTATCGAAGTATTCCAATTAACAGAATATAAAATAAACAGTGCTGCTATTTACCCCGATTCAAATCCTGAAATTAATACAAACGATGCTGTTTCATCTTCTTCTTTTTTTTCGTTCCCCCTAAAACAACGCTGTTTTGGTTTAGTTAAGGCAACAACAATGGCAGCCCCAAATTGCTTTCTCTTCCTCTTTGTCTCACAGCCATTTGCCTTCTATGTCTCTGTAAAGCAACTGCTTTCTCTTCCCCTTCGTTTCACAGCCGTTCGCGATCCACAACTGGCAGCCACCATCACACATACCCAGCCATCGGCACCACCACCACCGACAGCCATCACGCCTGGTAGCTGCCTCGTTCAAGCTTTCCTTTTTGCCTTATCTAAGCTAAATCCAAATCACCTAGAAGGAAAATAAAAGCTTAAGGGTTTTGCCAAATCAATTTTTGTCGCTGATGTTCTTGAAATCGGTTTTGTCTAAGCCAAATTGGTTTTGTCGCTGAAACGGAGATGAAGAGAGAGCAATTGGGGCTGATGTTAACTAAACAAAACAACATCGTTTTTAGGTGAATGAAAAAAAAGAAAAGAAAAGAAGATGAAACGACGTTGCTTGAATTAGTTTCAGGAGTTGACCAGGGATAAATAGCATTTGCCTAAAATAAAATAGAGATTTTTAATGTTATTCAAGATATTCTGAGAAATGCTTGTAAGTAAATCATTCATATTCTTCTTTGTGTTTTGTTTCGAAAATTTGTTAACCATAAAGAGTGAATCAAGTGCATCACCTTAACACTAGGCAGGCTCACAAATTAAATAATGCAGAATTATATCATTTAAAATAAAATACTTGTGAGTCCTATCACGAAACCCATTATACCTATCAAATGACAGGTCCTCAATAGAGAAGCAGACTTATCTCAACCTATCCCATATATGTTTCTCTCGCAGCTACCATGTCAGCTTCTGCGGTGAACCACATCCACATGTGCCAACACCACGCATCAAAGTTCCAACAGTTCTTTTAGGGCACCCAAAATCTGAATTCATATAATGCCACAATTTTAACGCAGTTTGAAATTCTAGCTGTAGACACTCTTGATCAAAAGTTCTGTATCGGAGCAAAGAGTCTTTATGCCTGAATAGCAAATATATCATATTTTAATGGGTCTAGAATAAGTAAGATTAATGAAAATAAATTATCTTGAGGATTTCTTCCACCCAAGTCCCGAGAATCTGACATTGAAGCTGAGGAGATAGAGACCGATCAATATTATTCAATAATTAAGAAGCCTAAATGACCAGCAAGTACAATACATAAGCAGATTTTTTTTTCCTTATTTTCTTTTTTGTTAATGAATTTTGAATGCATTTGCCCTTATTATCGTTAGTACTTAGTAGCGTCATCGCGTCTGGCGCATTATTGCATGTAAGTGATAGAGAACCAGAGGTACAAAGGGAAATGACAATCTTGCGATGCAACCACTTTCATCTCAACACCGCCAAGAAAATTAAAGTCGTACAAGTTACAAATTAATGAAGATTAGAGAGAAAATATTAAAATAAATCCCCCAATCAACAGAATTAAAAATAAGTAGCCAGAAGAGGATTGGATTAGGACTTGGAATTATAAATCCGAAGCTCTCTTCGTCTGTCTGCGAACGCTTGTCCATGTCTCATTATCCAAAACCTCTCTATTTCCTCTGCTTTTCGACCCGGAATCCGCCCGGCAATCAGAGCCCACCTGAACGGAATCACCTTCTATTGTCACCCAATTAATTAAGTAATTAATTAAGCAACAAGATTCTGATCAACAAATCAGTAAGTAACAGTTATGCCAATATATACAGCTTCCGGCTGTCCTCTGGTTATATATATACGGTCATCAAGTCATAATAATAATAATAATTGATTATTGATCTTTAAAGCCATGAAAGGCAATTGAATTAAAATTAGGCTAAAATAGTAATCATAAAAAAATAAAGAATAAGGAATTCCTTGAAACAAATAGCCATTACTTTAATTGTCACTAATTTGTGAACCCAAAAATGAAAAAAAAATAAAAATCTGTACTTTCATTTTTTACTTGATTGTTATGAAGTAAAGAAAACCACCCATTTCACCTGTCTCCAACGAGTTTATACATTCTGTAAATGAGATCCTCTTCCTGCTCCGACATGTTAATGAATTCCCATTCAATACTGCTCACCTCTGAATAGAACATTCAATTTTAGGCAGCAAATAAAGAAAGAACCCAGAAATAAAGTAATTTGTTTCACAATCAAATGAATAAACTGATCAATTAATCAGAGAGCGAGGGAGTGAAGTTACCTTCAGAGTAAAAAGTAGTAGTAGTGGTCTTGGCTTGCTTCCTGCGACGCTTATCCATTCTTAAAGAGTTTATTGAAAAAGAAAGCAAAGTTTGTTAAGAGAGAAAAAGGAGAGAATGAGAGATGAGTGACTGTTTTAAAAGTAGAAAGATTTTGGCAATTATTAGTTGTTTTTCTTTTTCTGAAAATGGAATTTGGAAATTGTAAATCCCTATAACTTTTAATATTTTACCAATGGACTCCAAAGTTCAGTGCTGTGCCTGTCCTGCGGGCACAGTGATGGTAGGCAGGACAAGTGTAATGGGAACGACAGATCCTACCAACCAAACATACAAATCAAAATTCGTTGACTTGTAGTTGTTCCTGCCTAATGGTCAAAACTCTTTTATTTAGGGTTAATTAGGGCAGCAGGAGTGCATCAAATGCTGTAATTTACTGGACTATTGATCTTCTATTTAATTAGCTTATCATGTTTCATCATGCGTGAGAGAAGTCACGTCTCACATCTCACATCTCATCTCAATTGTACAATTTTTGTTGCTTCAGCATCTAAAAGTAACATAACCCATGGATGGTAAGACGTAGGCGACAAGAATTCAATAAATATATAAATAAGCACACACCTGAAAACTTTTTTTTTTATATTTTAAAATTTAAATTAAATGGTGAAGCACTGAAGCTGGCATGGAATGCTGCATCTCATTTTTGCCGGCCACCATCTATTGCAAGATGGAGAAAGCAGAGGAACCTCCGAAACAAATAAAATTGTCTCACCAAAAATGATGAAAAAAAATTATCGAAATTTAAGGTAAAAGGGATGGACGTGAGTTTCAAAGAGGGACAACGATTGTTTATTATTATTTATCTGGAGATTATTCTGAAGAAAAACCCAACACTGGAATTCTATTCTCTGGTACTATTTGATTTTGTCGGCTGGCAGTCCTTTGCACTTACTGGTGCTCGGCATCCAACCCAAGTAAAATTGAACTCGAAACCCACCTCTATATGATATGCCATCTTAGTTTAAATTTATGACTACCCACCATCAATTTTTGTTAGAAAAAAAAAAAGAAAAAGAAATGACAAACGTACAATAGCATCGTCTCTATCCAATTTTAGACAAAAATAATGTGGAGCAGATTTTGTCCTTTTTTTTTTTCCAAGATAACAATTGACAATCACAATATGCTTCAATGATTAATTTTCATCAACAATCGTCTGTCCAAGTCAAATCATTAATTAAATATAACGATTTTTAGCTGGATAATCTACAATTTTAGAGGGACAAACAGATTGTTGGTTTGGAGGCAGGAGGAATTTAGTAATAGACGTGTAGGGGATACAATTGACGAGCTTATGTGATTCATATTCAGCACATGAGCCCAAGGACTTCATCTGGCCAAGTGTTTTCTAATGCTAAACTTGCTTAGAATCAGCAAAGAGACTAGAGTCTAGAGGGCTTCTCCCCAAAAAGGGGGGAAGAAAATCAGCATAGAGAGGCCACTTCGATTACTCACTGTCATCGCTTCTCTAAGCAGCACCCATGCATGAGAAGCAACTCAAGCAACATAAATTAAGTAACAATTATGACATCAAGGGCATCAAGCATGGCAAAGCATGATGTGACTCTGATTCAAGCATCGACCACAAATTAATGTAGCGACAAGATAAGCTGCAGTTGTTGTTACATTGAATTGAATTGAAGGTACATATATTTTTTTGGTGCATCCATGTACAAACTTTGGTGCTCAAACTGTACAGCAAAATGATTGTGTGGTTTTGACTGCAAGAGTTGTTATTTAGCCTAATTGAGGTCAAACATACAAAATATTTGTCGACTGTTTTTTTTTTTTTTTTGAATTAATATTTCTGTACATTTTAATGAGCAGAAAAACGAGAAGAACGTGTGTATTGGTTGCAATCGAGAATTTTAATTAAGATTTTAGGCATGCAGCCATTCTTTGACGACCCAGATTGCAGCGTAGCAAGGACTGGTAGTAGTATAAATGAAAAACAAAAGATAATAGTAGAAGAAAAAAAATGAAAATAACCACTTTATATTTAGAATCCTTTTACATAATCTTTTAGTTATTAGATAAATTTTCTTTTACCTTTTCGGAAGGCAAAGCCAAACAGAAGGATAATCAAGTTACCATAAAAAATTCTCAGTGCCTCCATTTTTGGCTGTATCATCAATAAAGCGGCTTTGTTAGTTTCAAAAAGAATAAAAATACAAATAATAAAGCAGCTTTACTGACGTTATGATCTTAAAAAAAAAAAAAAAAAAAAAAAAACTTACAGTAGATCAACTTTATTAATATTGTATTTTAAGTCAAAATAAGGTAAATGATGGATTGAATGGTTGGTAGAATGATACAGTCAGAAAATGCACATGTCAAATTAGTTATTTAATATGTTTTGGTTGAACGGACAAATCGCATAGTTCAGTTGGTTCAAGAGGCTTCGATTTCAATAATGCATTTGGGTAAAGCTTTAGCAGAGATATCAATCACCTTTTCGAGCCTTTCTGTGCTTAAAAAAAAAACAGCTTTTGAATTTGGCTTCTTGTTGCGGGTAGCATAATTTGCATGTCTTTTTGTCGATCTTTTGCCTCATGGCATTTCCATCTAGTCTGGCTGGCTGCGCCTAACCCGGAAAACAATTTCAAAGGAGATCATAGGTATCATTGATATTTAGCCTCTTAAATGTAATTGTTATATTTTGGCCAACCCCTAAAACCATCCCACGTCAGAAATATAATTATAAGAAATTCATATAAATTTTAACAATTTCAAAATAAAGAAGAAACTTGAACAGTTAACCAATTAAATCTTTACTAATTGTTTAAAACAATATTAGTGATCACCAAACTTATATAAAGGAAAAATGTACAATTGATCAATTGTTTAAACTTTTTGTTTACTTTAAATTTGACAATATTGGCTAAAAATGGTTGCAAATATACATAGTGAGAAAAGTCTTGGGTGCTCTCGGTTTTTCATTAATTACTTGTCATATATATGTTTCAACCAATCATAATAATTTACAAACATTCATGGCAAGATAAATGGTTAAGGAACAGTACTTCAAGAGCATCAAAGACATTCTCTATGTAGTGAGAGTCTAAACTAACACTAGCACATATATCTTAGTCTAGAATTGACCCAAAAACTACTTTCAATACTGTTAAAAGACCATACTTGATACAAATTAGAAATATCTATTATATTTAGATTAGTTTTCTTATTGTCTAAGTTTTATTGTTCTTTTTCTTAATGGTTTATGGTTTTTTTTTTAGGTTTATAATAATTACTAGTAGTATATGTAGCCCTCTCTTGTAAACTTTGAAGGCAGACTTAAGTTCAATAATATTTTCAGTTTCAAAGCTTTGTATTGATTTAATTAATTACCAGTATTCTACAAAATCAACGAGTGTTAATCTCATATGTTTATGGTATTCTTTCGAGTCAACATGAATTTAGCCCTTCCTTTATTATGATATTCTCAAGAATTAACGAAATATTAGAACGTTAAATCTTTGCTACTTCAATTTGGTATTAGAGCTTAAAGGTAGGTTCTTAAATTGTCTTTATCACTTGCCCTTCCTATTTTTTCACTTTTTCCCATATAGCTTTAATTAAAAAAAAAATCACCCTATCCATTGCATCTGCCACCAAGCACGGTTGTGTTGCCACCAATCAATTACCTCTTCCATCGATTAAGAATACCATTAGGATTAGAGAAAGCCGGTCATCAAACCCCAAGCAAGAACCACCATCAATTAGCCACAAAATTGCTAAAAAACAGCCATCAAATCTATGATCTTCGCCACTTTTATTCATCAGTTTCTACCGCCTATTGTCTAGCACCTCCACCACACAATCGATCAACTCCTCCCACTAGCACAATCTTTCGAAATACTCACCACCACCTGCGGGGATCAAAACCAACATAAACTGCCACCGCTTGTCTCAAATTTTATAAATTATCTTATTCATAGAGACTTTTTTTTTAATACAATGATCATGCCGTGTTGAAACATCACAATAGTCAAAATAAGCTTTCTTATTGGCACGCTATTTGGGCAACGTTCCTTTAATAGTTTGCTTTTGTAGTAAAGCATACATTCGGCAAAACCAATAAGGTAGCAGATGCACTTAGTCGACGATCTTCCTTGTAGATATGAATGCATAATTAAATCCTTGGATTTGACACATTTCGAGTCGAGAGTTATATGTTATTGACTCTTTCTTTATTCTTTTGTTATAAGATATTGTTGAAGGGTTTTGCTTAGACAATCATTTTCATGATGAGTTTTTTTTTTTTTTCAAAGGTAATTGATCATGTCTTTCTGACTCAAGTTTGAGACAAAAGATCATTGCAAAGCTACATAATGAAAGGTATTTGTCTAGCTTTGATAACAAACAATTATTTTTGGCCGACTATGAGTATGATGTCTATCATTATGTCGAGACTTGTCACATTTGTTAAGTTTTTAAGGGTATTGCAGTTAATGCAAGATTATATATGTCGTTGCCGATTCCAACACAATCTTGGGCTAACATTAGCATAGACTTTATTTTGAGGTTCCCCTATGCTCATAGGAGTATGGATTCAATATTTGTCATTGTCGATCGATTCTCAAAGAAGGCTCACTTTATTGCTTTCAAGAAGACTATAGATGCCATGATTGTTGCCCATCTATTTTTTAAAGACGTCTATCGCTTGCATGGCTTACCGAGTTCTATTGTATTTACTTGAGATACATGATTTTTTAGCCATTTTTGGAGAATGTTATGGAAGTTGAATCGCGTTCATTTGAATTTTAGAAGCATTGATCACCCACAGACAAATGGCCAAGCAAAAGTTGTCAAGTGCTCTTTAGGAAATCAACTATGTAATATAATTGGAGATAACTTGAAGATGTGAGATCAAAAGTTATACTTAGTCGAATTTGCTTATAATTGGTTTAAGTCCTTTTCAAGTGGATTATGGATATAATTCACGAGCATCAATCAACTTAGCACTAGTCTCTAATTTATTTCCCAAGAGCAGTAAGGAAAAGACTTTATATAGCGACTTCAAAATATTCATTCTGTTACAAACTAGTCTCTTGAAGGCCATTGAAGGTTATAAAGTTAAGGCAAATAGAAAGTGTCAAGCTCTAAAATTTATAGTGATGATCTTGTTTAGGTTATCCTAACCAAAAACCAGCTCTTAATTAAAGAATACAACAAGCTTTTAGCAAGGAAAATTAGATTTTTAGAGGTTATAGAGAAGATAAATCATAATGCCTACAAATTGAAGCTTTTGAATCATATCCGCACGGTAGAAATATTTAATGTCAAGCATCTTATTACTTTCAAAGGTGATCATGATGAAATACTACTAATGACGATTCAAATTCAAGGGCGAATTATCTTTGAGGGGAATGATACATATTAAGAATCTCTATCTAATTTATATAATTTTTTTGTTGTCTAAGGTTTGTTGCTCTTTTTCTTAATAGTTTATGACTTTGTTTTTCCTTTTCTTTATCTTTTAAGATAATTTCTACTAATATAAGTAACCTTCTCTTGTAGACTTTATAAGCAGACTAAAGTTTAATATAATATTTTCAATTTTCAAAACTTTATGTAAATTTTTAAGTTTAGTTAATTCATAACATTTTGTAGAATCAATAAATCTTAACTCCTTAAATTTAAGATATTTTATTGGATCAACGTGAATTTAAACCATTCATTTATCTTGATATTCATAAGAATCGATAAAATATTAGAACGTTAAATTTCCAGTGCATTAACATCTGTCATTGTCGAGTGCATCCTTCTCCAATACTCTATTATGCCGCGTGCATAACCCAACGTGTGTCTGCGTGCGAAGTTCACTTGGCAGTTCGCAGCTCAATTAGAAAGCCAAGAGATCAAATCCTCGCCCTCCAAATAACTACAAAAAACACTCTCACGGCCAGAGCCATACCCGTCATAATTTTCGTCCCCATAAACACAATTGACCCCTTTTTTTCAATAATTTTCTGGCCTTGGCACACACATTAGTGGCACTTATAGATAAGTGGCCACCCTGTATCAGGGTTACCTGGCTTCAAGGGTGTTTAACAAATTACAAAATCCCCTTGGGGGGTGGGGATGGGGTCCATAGGTGCAACATTTTACATTTTGCTTTGGAAATATACAAACCATACAACTATACAAGGCTGTGGTCGTACTGCTATGATGTTTACTTCAGGCATCATTCCAAAGGAGTATATGATGAGAAAAGATTCAATATCATAAAGAGATTAGGGGCAAAAGAAATATCAGTACAACCACCCGAGGAAGGAATCTGGTTGTACCAAGCTTGTCTTCTAGTTAGAGCTAAACATGTTGCTTCCTGCTGCTATCGTCACCTAAAATAATCGATTTACAGATAAAACCTGCAATCCCACCAATAAGATCTCTCCAAACTATAAATCTGATATTGATTGGCTACAACACCAGAAGAAGCTTGATGGTGCAACCAGAAGTACCATGGGAATTGAGATGGTTACCTAATTCCTAATTCTTCTTACAATTCTATATGAACTGCTGATCAAAAAAATTAATAACAGCGTGAATTCCATTTTCTGAAAGGTAAAATCATCAATGGTGCTGTAATTCTCTCACCAAGGTTGTCCCTTCCCCCCTAGTCGGCGTGCCAATTCGAAATCCTTTTTCACTAAAACAACAAAATCAAACAAAGAAAGTTTATTATAGACGTATAACTAGAACATACATAATACGCAACGACTGACCTTGAAATGCACAAAACCTAAGAAGCAATTCAAAACATCATGACATGATCTATGCAGATATCCATATCAGCTAAAAGATCAGTCATTCATGCCTAGAAACATTTAACGACTTGTTCAGAAATCAGATAGTATGTGTTCAGAAATCAGTCATTCCTTAACCATTCACTGCAGGCCTTTAATGATAATTTAAGGTCCATTTCAATATCAAACTAACTAGACAGGAATGCCTTTCTTCTTAACACAAAAGTAAATTAAAAGTCCAAAGGCAGGTCCTGGTCAACGTCATAGCATGCTCAGTTATCTCTTAACCTAGATAGTAAGTTATGATGCAAGTATACTATCTAAGTCTCAAAAACAATACTGGAAAGCAAACATACTGCAAATGCTGAATGATATATTTATGGTTGGCAGATCCAGTACAGGATACAAAGAAAGTGAAATGATTTTGCTGAAGGAATTGATTCTTAAAGCCAAAATTTCCCCTCTTCAACAATACCACTTCTTGGTTCTCCATTGCCAATATAATTTTAATGTATCCTCTTTAAGATTAAAATGATTCGTTGACTAAGAGACAAGCTCCTAAATTTCTCTCTTGCACTCAATGTATATGCATGCATATTTAAATCTTGCATTCACAAATGGAATGTTTGAATAAAATTTGATAAATAAGATATGCATACATCTCATTTTAAACCCAAAAGCCATAATTTAAATAAAAATTCATGAGACTGGATGCCAGTGCCCTGGACAAAACTGATGCATTAATTTCAACATGAAAGCAATGGCAACATCAAGGTGAAGAGGAAGTCTCACAAACCAAAACAAACAGAGCATGCTGTTTTATGCAATATATGCATGCAAATGGATAATTTGACATATCTAAAGAAAACTAATAATGGTTTACCGAGGTGGGCAAAATCCACTTGTCCAGAAGCAATCATAAAAATATAGGGGAAAAAAAACATTTTTCATCATTATAACAATTCTTATTAGCAAATCATTTAAGGTAAAAGATCAAGAAAATGATAATAGGAAATGCACTGACAGCACACCAATTGTCTCAAACCTAACTTACTTAGAGTAACTCGTTTTGCGTGAATTGCACAGAGCATTGCATCGCCAAACAAATTAACAAGAAAATCTTCTGCTGCCTACAAATATAGAAGAAACCATTGACTAAGTATGTCACCAAAACAACCAGGGTCTTCCCTTCCTTCCAACTAAAACCAAAAACATGGAAACTGATATCTAAAATTGCCTTCTCATAGCACAATTGATGATTACAAAAATGTGACTGAGCAAAATATTCTTTTTCCTTTTAGAATACTAGTTTAGTCAAGTCATGGTACCTCCTGCAGAGCAATTAAAGCTTCTGGTGTCCATCGATTGACATCTGGGGGAGCAACACGGTAAGTGATGGTTCTCACCTGAGACAGATGACAAGGGTTGTCAGCACCATCTGATCCAAACCTCACTTAAGAACACAGCCAGAAAAGAAGATAGAACAGTGTAAAGTCAACAAGAACCACTGGCACTATATGCAAGTCAAATATGATTGATGGGTGAATGCTGAAAATTTTGTTTGTTTGGGTGCACTCAATTAATGATTGCATCAAAACTACTACACTACAGCAGAGTGGTGCTCGTTTAAAATCTTCAGAAACCCATACATTATGTCAACTGTTTTTAAAATTTTAATGGTAACAGACATTTCCCACTAAAGTTGCAAAGATCTACAAGTCAAAGTTTTACAAGTCAAGAAACTCATATCAACATTTCTTCCAAAGAAGAAACACTAAAGAAGTTGAAGGGTAATGACATGGACAATAAAATTCAGTAAATTAACAAGTGAACTAATTTGCATCCGTTTGTATTAACTGGTTTCCACGTCTTGATGATATTCCAAATAAAGTTCACTGATCCAGTTGACATGAAAATGACGCCTTTCCTGAACTAGCAAACTAATCTCGATCATACAAATAGAGAAACCCCACATATTTCAAACTTAGGAATGCATCTGAAAATTGCCAGGTAAACATCTTCAGGAGGTAGCAAATGAGTCCAAAAAACGACCACAAAATCCAAAATGCTAGTTCTGATAAGAATGGGGGAAAAAGATGCAAATGTGTAGGAGTACAGGGAAGAGAACTATCTTCAGTCACCAGTCATTTCAAACTATTTTGCAGCCTTTTTATTTTTTATTTTTCCCTTTTGAATCTTTTTGCCACCCCCTGAAGATAGTTACAAGGAAACTTCCAACCTAAAGTCATCTGGCTTGGTTTCTCTTTTTCCACTGTTTTATTGGTTTGTCCTGTACAACATAATAAACATTTGAGCTTGTGTATCTTATCACATTGAGTATGATTAGGATCCTATTACAACGCCAATTATAGTTTCCAGTGAAACATTGTGAAATGATACAAAATTATAAATTGCAAATTCAAAGGATTTAGAAAACACCACTGGAGAAACAGATTTCGTCAATTTGTTAACAAAAAACCAAATGACACAAGGACTAGAGAGAAAAAATCACATACGCATCAAAGTAGGGCCAGCACTACAAACCAGTATTCTATTAGTTGTTAAATTGACACAACCTTCCCCTAGGAAACAAAAAAACTCTTATGTAAATGACATTTGAAATTCATAACATCCAACTCTATCCAGTAAAGTCTGATTGAGTCCCTTTTGAATCTTTTATATCAGCTGTAATAACTGCTTGCATATTTCCTACAACCCCAGCATCAACATCATTCAACAGCGCATCAGAGATTCTGTAAGCAAGTTCACAACAAGCATAATATAAGAAAACAACAGAGACAGACATATAGCTTACTTCTCTGATGAAGCTCATTCTGGGGATCAGCAAGTCCACAGATTTCTGAAACCGGCGAATCTCACGAAGTGCCTTTGTTCCTGGCCTGAGGCGTTGGCGTTTCCTTTGTGCAGTAGGAGCTTTATTTTTATTTTTAAAGTAATCAATCAAAAACTACTACATGTCATTATCTGCAATACCACCCACAACTCAACTTACAATAACAAAGAAATTAAGTGACGGTAACTCACTTCCTTCTCCCGCTTCACTCCTTCGCTGCCGACTTGTACCAGGTGACTGCAACATGTAATAGGAAAAAGAATAAAATTAAAAATGACAATATCATGAAAATTTTGGATCCTGCCCACTAAATTATTAATTGAAGAGAAAAACAAGGGAAAGGAATTTAAATTTTCCTACAACTAAATAATCAGTCCCTCTTAGCCAGAGAAAAGACGGGCGTTTTACAACCAATTGGCATCAAAAGAGAGAAAGTACGAAAAGGAAAAAAAAAATCATTTAGAATGCAAAAATTAAATTAAGTCAATCCACATTTACTCAGCAAACCATAAAACGAATCGGAGGCAGGAGAGAGAAATAGAAGTACCGAAGTCGGCGGCGTGGCCTTTACAGCTGCTACAAATTAAGAAAGAGAGAAGAAGTTGAGTTAGGGTTTAAAGCAAAAGAGGGGAAATCAAAACCCTAGGTCCGTTTACAAACGTTACATTACATTAACTACTTATTTTGTCTGTGTAAATTTGTGTACAAAATAATCAATTTATATGCTTTTGATTAAGAAGAGAAGGAGGTGTGCGAGCGCGACCTGCTTGGAGTCGACTACTTCTGCGGGCCATGTGTTTGGTTCTCGCCATTCATAATAATTCAGACGATTCTCTCTCTGTCGTCTATGCGCTGCTCAGTGTTTTTGCTCCAAATCAAATTTTCACCTACAATAATAAACTTATTGCTATTATATTAAATTAAATTCATTTCCCGCTTCGGTTTCATTTTGACGTTTGGAAACTCACAGTCACAGCTCACAGTTCACAACGGCTAGTGGTAGTCGCCTAGTGACCTCACCAACTCGCACCATTTTGTCCGTGTTAAAGCTCCACAATTTAAACAACACGCAACATATTAATATATATTATATATTCCCCGTAAAAATGACGCCATAAAAATTTCAATGTAATATTTATGCTTTCATTTCGCATCGAGCTCATTGAGCCAGCCCTTTGATCTTTCATTTTGAATCACGCGCTTTTTTTTCAATTTTTTTTTAACCTTGCTAGCCTCTTTTCTTTATATATATATATATATATATATATATATATATATAGACACACACCAAAAGTTTTATGTAAAAGTGAAAACGTGTGCAACCAGTTTTCCATAATATACGTACATACATACCTATATAGAGACACACACATATATATATTTATGCAGGGGCGGCGCCACTTGAGAGCTAGGGGGCTTCAGAATTTTAAAAAAAAAAAATTAATCTTTTTTTAGTGAATTTGAGATAACTTCAAATGAGGGAAATTCTGAATAAAAATTTCAAGATATGAAGTCAATGCAATCATTTGATTTTGTGATTAGCTTGCTATTAATGAAAAATATTCTTGGATTTGCACATGAGTTATCACAAGCATTACGAAAAAAGGATTAAGACATTGTGAATGCTATGAAATTAATTGAAGTGTATAAGAGAAACTTACAAAAAATGAGAGAAAACGAATGAGACTCTTTACTTGGTGAAACTTCTCCTTATTGTGTAAAACATGATATTGATGTTCCGAATATAGATGATCTGTTTCGAACTCAAGGGAGATCACAACGCAAGGCTCAAAAGATCACAAATTTACATCGTTTTCGTATTGAATTATTTTATGCAATTTTGGACATGCAACTTCAAGAACTAAGCAATCGTTTCAATGAGACAAATATTGAGTTGTTTCTTTGTGTGGCATGTCTATGCCCTAATGACTCATTTGTAACTTTTGATAAATAGAAACTACAGTGGAAATGACATTTTCAGTTATGAATTTTGTAAAAAAATCTTCTACGAAATCGGATGGGAGATCAATGGTTGAATGATAATCTTGTTGTATTCATAAAAAAATGATGTATTTTGTAGTCTTGACAATGAGGTTATTCTTCAATGTTTTCAACATATGAAACCTCGTCGAGGACAGTTATAAGTCTGTTGAATTAAATACTTTAATAAATTTTTATTTTGATATATGTTATTTGTTGACTACTTTCTTGAATTAAATTACTATGTGAACTTAGCCCCTAAAAATAATTTCTGGCACGACTAATGTATGTATGGAAAAATAGTCACAAGTTTTCACTTTTACATAAATTTAAGCATTAATTACAATTCAATGTTTCATAACACAATTGTCAGTCATTTTCTTTTGCGAGGCTTGGTCCAAACAGGAAGGCATATATTTTGATAGTTTTTCTTTTAGCGCGTGGTTGGCAACTGCCATTACACTATTACATTAAAGCATTATTCTTGTAGTAACCCATGTTTGACTGTAATTTTTAATTACATTATAATATATTAAAAAACTGATCAATACAATGAAAGGAGTATAAAATAATCTCACGGGGAGATGGGGTTTAAATGTATTGCATTAAAAACTTTGTTCAAATTTTAAATTTTATCATTTCACATTTAATATTCAATAATTTATAATAAATTTATATTTATTAAATCTTAATTTATATTTATATTTTAAACAATAATATATTAAATCTAATTATTTAATAAATAAATGTTGATACATTATTTTATTTTTATTACATAAAATCATTTTAATTATTTTACTTTAAATATAAAAAACTATTTTAATTATTTAATCATTTATTATTTACTAAAATGCTAAATGTAAAAATAAATTTAAATAAGGACATTACCAAATAAATATGAATTCATAACTAATTTTAAAATTTAATGTTATATTGTATCATAATATAATATAATTTATATTATATTATCATCTATATTGTAATAACAAATATAAAAAAAATTATATTATAATACAATATTATGTAATAATATTATATTATTTTATAATTTGATGATAGTCTATTATTAAATCATTTTTCTGTTATAAAAATTAATTTATGAAAAATAATTATTTAATAACTAATTAAAAAATAACACAACATTAAATATTAAATTTTTTTAAATAATATTAATATTAATATTATATAAAATACAGACCATACTACGTCAAACAAACCATTATCTTATAACCTTATGCAATGCTCCATAATACAATACATTTAACAATATAACAATATAATAATTAACAATATAATGTGCCAAACGCATCCTTTACATATCTCTATCTAATAAAGAAACCATGGATGATCCAATTCAATAGACACACAAGTGGCTCTGGCTTATGCAGGCATACGAAGCAAATCTACAAGACATCTGTGACCATTGCAAAAAGTAAATCAAGCAGCATAAAGAACACAACATGATGAATGTGGCCGACTGACTATTTCGTGATATAAGCAATTCGTCGCGACACATTGGACTAAAAGTTTCAATAATAACTGCAGATTGCACAACTCACTAGGTAGCTTTCATATTCCCAACCATAGCAGTTGCCTGTTATAGAAACATACTTGCAGATGCTTAAATCTGTAACAATCTAGGGCTGTGATGGGGTAGGAGAAGTTGGAGGCTTCAAATCTGGATACTGCAAACAAGAAAGGATGCATGATTTGTTAGCATCTCTTAAGTGGAAAACTCAAAACTCACAAGACTTAAGAACAAATTGGCTAATTGCAAGGATCTCATGTGCAATGGAAGTAAGCATTACAGCAGGGTATGGTGAAAGAGATCTTTGAAATCTAGGAAGTGAGTCTGCTTTAACTTCTGTTTTGGGCACCGAATTTACTTGGGGAGGGGGGTCTGCAGCTGCTTCTACTTTTGGCTGGGGGACAGCCTCAGGTGAATCATCTGCCTTCTGGACTTTGCTGTCAGTGGAGGCAGGGAGAGCCTTGCCATTTGCCGGTGATGGTAGAAGTGTCTTTCCAATTTGCTAAGTTTCCCAGGTGCATGCAAACAAGAAATAATTATGGACAATAAGTAATAGTTTAGATATAAAAAATTTAAAAAGAATTCTATTGATTGTCAATTCCAGCTGTACGAGGATCTATTCACCTCTTTCTATTAACATTTATTTCTCTGTATCAGTTCACTGTCCTGAATTATGAAATTCGAAAAAGAGGAACAACTACCAAGACTGTTACACTAAATAGTAAATACCTTTATGTCATCAGCAAGCTCTTTAGGGGCGACCTTGGTGTTCAGGAATTCATCAACCTGTTGTAGTGTTTGTTTCCGATCCTGAAACATAAATCAGTGAAGGAGAGTGAACTTAAACCATTTAGGATCTGAAAACGATGAGGTTTGAGTAATATTGTGCCGTTATGGGATCAAGTCTGTTACTCTAGAAAAGTGTCAGCGATTTACCTCTGCAAACAGGAGCTTCTTGCTAGCAAATTGAACAAGAGCAGCTGAGCCTAGAATTTGCAATATCGTTTCTATCTGGCAAAGATATAGCAGAACTCTGAGTCTTAAATTTCACATCATAAAGCTGATATTGAACGAAAGGAGCCTGAAAAAACTAATATGCGAAGGACTCAACCAACCTCTGAAAATGCCAAAACACCCAATCCTGCAGCTGCAGCAATTGCAAGGGTAACAGAAAAGCCCTCCGAGCCCTCCTGCACATTAATAGTCAAGTGTTCCCACATCATTACAAAATCAGGAAAATGAGCTAGTAAACCTGTCGCAAGAATTTCATAACCGAATATGTCAATTTTACCCTTGAGGGTATTTGAACAGAAATTATTTATGGTAATTACATTAAATTCTGTTCATATTTTCTTTACATGGGTTAAAAATACCAGTTCAAAGTTAGAGGATAAATAGGCTTTTCGAATTCAAAGAAAAAGGAAGTTCCCATCAGGTGTATTAAAATTAAAAACTAAAGTGCTGTAGTAAATAGAAATAATGCAATACGTACTCCAATTGCACCACTGATAGTTTCTGTCAAATTGCTCAGGTCAAGACCCAATGCTTTCTTTGGCGGTATCCAAGGAAGACCACTGTTCTGCAATATTTCCGTAGATCTCTCACTTTTTAAATGATATTCAACAGAAAAAAGAATAAGATTGCAGGAACAGCATATACCATCCATCCACGAGGTCCTTCTGCTCCATCTTTTATAGTGTATGCATTTTTGAATCCATTTATGGTGACCAACTCAGCAACCAGTTCAGAGTTCCCATCAAATCTGGCTTTCATCACAGGATAAGCAGGATTAACTTTGCATGTCAATTTTCAAAATGACAAAGAAAGTAAGGACAAAGAAAATGTATAGCACATAAAGTTGCTACAGCTATGCATCAACACAAACCATTTCATTCAGCGGCAAAGCCAGACTTTGAACCCAGAGCGTGCAAATTTAATTTATTTCAAGAATTTGATTTTCCTCATGCGTTTCTTAAATTAGTTTTGGATTTAACACATTCATAATAAGTGATCTTGGTGATGAAATAAAATTTTGAGCCTCCTTTCTCTGATATTCTTCAAAGCCAGCAGGGACAAATAAAAAATTTTATCTGGGGCAAATAGAATTTTTAGCTGAAAATGGTTTTCAGAAAAAAATATAATCAGCCCATTGGTCCCCATGTGGCTCTGTCGCTGGACTCTCAATAAGAGGACACTTGTATCATTAATGGGAGTGCATCCATTAGGAAGTTTTCAGGACCACAACCACAGGCTCGCGGTTTCTGAAATGTACTTTTGAGGTTTGTGAGTAGAACTTGGTCTGCTTCAAACCACTTGGTGGCTGGGAATTTGGATTTGTGTTTCCTTATTTTATCAATCATGCTAGCACTCAATGGTTTCATGAGATTTTGCACAACTTATTTAAGCAACGAAATGGATGTTATTTTAAGTTTATAGACTTCATTTGCAGGCTATGTTACAAGAATCATTTCAACTTGACAACAAATGTAATAGCCTCTAGAATTACTAATATAGCATTGTCTCATCCAGCATTTCTATTTGTACTACACAGATAATCCCAACTATGCAGACCTTCAAGCTTGCTGGTTCATTGAATTCCAAAACAAAACAGAACTTTAAGTCTAATCTTGACAGCAAATGGATTATAACACACTCTATCGTATACCCTCTAGTCACTTATTTCTAAAAAGATTTACATTTCATAAATAATGTGAATATTTTTCTACCATTAATCCCTCTCTTCCTCTTTGACTTTTTAACTAATCACTGGTAAGAGAACAACTGGGTTCTGAAGCTTACTTGTCTAGAATGAACAATGTAGTATTTTCTGGTTCCTTGAACTTCAAAGACAGCTTCTTCAAGAAGCCCGGCTTATCGTCACCTTTGTAAACAATCGAAACCGGCCTCTTCCCCAAACCCCGGACATCAGGACTACCTACTTGCCGAAATTCCACGGGAGCTCTTATATCAAGCAACTGGGCACTCGCATCGTCACCCAACTTTGCATAAGCATTCCTTGCAGACTCAACACCCCATGACTTAGGCTTGTTCAGAACCTGAGACAAAACTAATGGAACAGCCAAAATGGTGACACCACCAGCTATAGCTAAAGGATTCTCTGTTCCAAAACTGATTACGCTGTCAATAAATCCACTTGCATCAACATCAGATGCTGAAGAGCCTGCTGACTGCTGCAGCGCTTCTTCATATGTTAAAGCTTGAGCTAAACCAGTACCAAGAACTGAAGATAACAGCACTAAACCGCCATGCACACTCTTTGCAAAACACTCTAGAAAATTTTGTTGGGTGGTTTTATTAGAAGCAGAAGTTGCGAGTTTGGGTAAAGAAGCCGTGGAAAGTGATTGAATTTTTCTGGGTTCTGATCTTCTGTCACAAAGAACCGATAAAGGTATCAAGCCCGCTGGATTGAGGGCCTCCATGGCATAATTTTATATGATCTTTTGGCCTCTCAAAGAATTGATGGAAATGCTTGAGCCAGCATGCTATGTAGAATTTGTTTTCTTTTCAGGATGTGATGGAGAGGTGAGCAAGCAAAGGCCAGAGAATCACAATCTTTAGCTTCAGCCTTCAGTTGGTCCAATTTGGCCGACGTACTTACAGTGGCGAAGAAGTGCTCACGTGGAACGAGATACGAGATCTTTTCCACCCACTGAATGACACGTGGCAAATCAAGATGATAAGTTTGCGATCATGTTTTTCGGGTAAAATGATTTCATCTGATTGTGTGGCTGAGAAATTTTCCGAAGAAAGTTTTAGAAACTCCTTCTCAGCAGTACATGTACAGCGCATAAGTACAAGTTAAAATAAATTCCGTCACCTCTTTAAAAAGATTTTATTTTATATACATTGCTTCTTCAAAGAAGAACGTTACTTCAAATATTTCTTACCCGGAAAAAAAAAGAAAAAAGAAAAAAGAGTACGTCGAATGCTTGTCGAAATAAATGAAAAATAGAAAATAGGAATGGGCCCAGCCCACTGCAATTTCTTTCTTTTGTCCAAATTTACTTAAGTAGCGTTTGTTTTTTTGTTTGAAATCTGAATAAATTTGAATTAATTTAAATTTTGAATAGATCTGAATATTTGAATCTAAATAATATATTTATTTTTTCATCTGAATCTCAGAAAATAAGTATTAAGTTGTTTGTTTTTTTCAACTTAAAAAGTTGAAAATATATACTTTTATATTTGTATCCTTATTAAATTTGAATGTCAAATAAATAATATATTAAATACCATAATATTTTAACATTTATAAGTAAAACTATATTCAAGTGAATACATAATTATTTTAGAATTTTAATATATAAAATACCATAAATTTCAAATTTTATCATATATAATATAAGAAAGAAAAAACATAGATATTTTTATGTGGGGTAAATGTCTATAGGTGAGTTTTGGGATAGACATGAAAAATAAATTATAAAGCAAGGATATTTTTGACATTAGCAAGTAATTGACTTAATTGAGATTTCTCCATTAAGTAAAAAGTCAAAAAAATTAACTTATTTTATTAAGTCAAAATTATCTAAAAAGTCTCATTAAATTATAAAAACAAACAACTCTAATTAACATAATTAATTAAATTAAATCACTTTAAGTCATTAAGTTAAAAAACAAATACTACCTTAGATTATAACTATCATCCGTCCACCCGGCTCATCAAATTTGAGCTGGGCGAAGAGGGAAGGAAATCGATTATCCTCGAAGTACCATTTCATGGTAAAATATCTTCATTGCCGTTACATCCCCAGATTCCTTCAACCCCGGGAGCAAAATGCTCATAGTTTTGTTGTTGGAAGCAAAGCGCAAGAACAATTCTACAAACACTGGCCTTGCCTCTTTCATTTCCTTTTGAGTGCAATATGCTTGAAGAAGTGCATTAAACTCTTCGCTATGGAATTTCCTTATCCCTACAAAAACTTCCCTCTCCATCCTGTCAAGTGCATCGAGGGTTTCTTCATAGGATTGAAATCTCGGATTTATTGACAGCATGATGCTCATGGACTTGAGTGCGCGCAGCGAAGGGTGAGTGCGTTGCACTTGTGTCATTAGCTCCCAAGCTTGATCGAAATGGCGCATACGTGCGAGGATGTGAAGGTTCTTTTCAAAAGCTCGAGAGGTTGGAGTGGACTGGGGTTGTTGAAGGATGAATTTGAAGAATCTGAGGGCTTTAAAGCCATTCGAGTGAGCGGCTAAGAGGTGGCCTAGAACGTTCCCAATGAGAGTTGAGGAAAGGGAAGTTGTTTCTAGGATGCATTGGAAGAGTTTTGGGTGCAGTGGTTGATCAGAAAAGGGATGGTCGTTGATGATTCTGGTGATTCGTTCGATTTTGGAAGATTGAATTGAATTGTAAATTTGATTATCTTGTTGCATTATAAAACTGATTATTTTGTTTCATTTATTATTTAACACCTAAATTGCAAAGAAAAACCGAAGTCTTCTAACTTTTTTTTTTTTTGGTCATTTTGAAATTGTAGTTTTACATTAAGAGGTAAAATAGTCTGTCATTTTATCAATGTTCTGTTAGTCTAAATCGCAATAAAATAATGACACATTTATCAATAGAATAATGACACATTTTGTAAACATTAGGTGGGATTCTCTAAAAAAAAATGTATATTTTTTAAAAAGTAAAAAAATAAAAAGTTGTCGGATAATTACCCTTAAAATTAAAGCCTAATTTTACATGCCTACAACTCAGAACTCATTTCTCCGATGACAGAGGAAAGAAAATGCTACAGCTGGCCAATAGTCTAGGTGGCATTTACAGAGCCCATGCCTAAATGTAGATTTTATAAGGAGTCTTTCAAATGTTAGTTACCTTTTTTACTGGAAAGATAAAAATATAAAGGAATACCTAAAATTATACTTACAGTGTTAGAAGAAGAACCGTAGTAGTTGGTGTTACAGTAGATCAAAAAAGTAATCCAAACCTTGCCCAATTTCCCAGATGGCAATGCCAGTTCCCCATAACTTAGCTTCCTCTAGTCGCATGGAAATTGATATTAATGAAGGGTAAAACACAGCATGCTTGACTTGATTTTCATCAGAGAAGAAGAAGAAGTGCTCCCCACTGTTCTTTTCCCACTGGAGTGCAGGCTTGTGCTTCTGCAATAAGTTGAGGTACTCCCTTCCAGTGATGGCTCCACCACCTGATGCTGCAATTCCATTATATGAACGAGAGCCTCTCTATGGCTACTTTACAAAGAAACCAATCTCCAAAAAATGGGGCCAAAAAAAAAACAGCATACCTTCTGAAAGGACAAAATCATTTCCATAGAAATTGATGCCAAGAAATATCTTCCTAGCTAAGCTACGAGTGCCAATGCCAGGGCTACCAAGGAGCAGCTGCAGGGTAAAACTTATCCACTTCAGTGGAGCATTAGGACCAGGGTTATGGGGACCTGAGAAGTCATAAGTCATTAATGAGAAACCATCTACGGCATCACTCAAGCTCTGCAGATCCACTGGCCCAAAGTCATGTGGTTGGAACTTCTCTGAATGTGGTGGACCTATGACATAGACCAACTGCAAATGTTGCTTCCTGTTTCTCACTGAGTTCACACTGTGCAGCGCATTTCCAAGTTGTTTTATAAACTCTAGTGCCTGAGTTTTCAAAAGAAGAGGATTTGTCACTTTCAGATATCACTGATCAGATGAGCAAGGTTGGGTGGATTACAAAGTTGAGCAGTAAGAGTCCAGAAACTAATTATGGAAATCTCCAAACTGTTCAAATATTAAAGAAAAAAAAAGTTTTATACATTAGTAAACAGTTACCATATTCCGCAATTCTGGATCATGCAAAATGCCATAAGCTGTCCACGTGGACCAAGACTCTAGCACTATACCATCATATTCCATTTCCCTGTTTCCAAAAGGGGAGGATCCACACAGATCTCAGTGTATAAACAACTAAATACATGTTTTTTTTTCTCAAACTAATCAAAAGCAAATACTCAGATCACTGATGATAGAGGACACCCCACTGGCACAAAAACCAATCATGTCCATTTATAATTGTAGAGACCAGGGGATCAAAGTCCTCAATTCACACGGAATAACAACACTTCTAATGATAAGAATGAGAGGTTAAACAACATAAAAATGATCTATTGTTAAGAACCCGGCGTATCATTATAGAAATATAATCACCAAATCAATTTCCTATCACACCCCTAAATTGGAGAGGAAGTAAAAAGAAATATAGGAACTGGCAGCCTACTTGCACTCTGTTAATATAAGGTCAATGGCTTTGTCCCTCAGTTTCTTCTTTCTGAGAAGCTCCTTTGGAAATGCTTCCAGAACCACTCTGGGTAACACCTAACACATCAAAACAGTAGAACTTCACAAGATTTAAATAATCCATGCAGGTTTGTCAAAAATTAATAGCTACCTAACCATGATCTAGATATTGAGAGAGAGACAATGTTTCCCATAAACGATAAATGAATCTAATGACATTCGTATGAGAATGTTTAAAAATGGATGTCTAATTGCATGATTAAACCAACCAATTTTAAGTACCTTCTTTAGCTGTAAGTTTCATATGTTCCAACTGCCAAAGGGGAAAAGTTAAAAAAAAAAAAAAAGACAGAACACTCGGCCAATTCTATTACCAGGGCATCTCCTTTTCTAAGCTCCAAAAGCCATCCTGCATCTGCATTATGTCTTCCTTCCAGGATTAAGCTAGTTCCCTGGCTGGCAACAGAAAGTCATACAACAGTCTATGAAACACAGAATTGTTATGTTCCCAACTTTACTACATACAGCACACACATATTAAAAAACCCCTTCTGTAGTTTGAGATGCCAGCATCAATTAAGTCTAGAGACAGCAGAAGCACCCCCCCCCCCCCCTCTCATACTGTCAACTCTGTTTATACTTTTAAAATTAAGGAAATTTAGCCACAATTCTTAGGCATTCAGAAAATCCAGTGATAGTCTTAAAACAAGCACAGTCAGTGCCAGGTCGATAATAGGTATCAGATGGACATACCTCTTGAGATCATACCAAACAGGTGATAAGTGTGTAAATTTAGAATTGAACATCTTGGCCAGTTCATAGCCCTTAGAATTCCTGCAAGGAACATCATATTAACAACCAAACACAATAAGCTCAGACAATTTGAAACCACAGTAATTAAACATCAAAATCTAAATGAAGCCGTTTAGTGAACTGACCATGGAGTAATATAGGCCAATACGGGATACGTGTAATACCGATGGGACGCATTCTCTGAAACCTTTGAATTCTCCTGAAATACTCGGTAAAATTTCAATTAACACAGCGTTTCATATAGGAGATTATAAATAAGATAACAGTAGAATACATCATAACTCATAAGAGTAGAATACAAGCAGTACTCACCGTGAGGATTTCTTGGTAATTCACATCAGTTTTGACGAGTCCTCGCTGATGCATGTGAGTCGCCGAACGGTTGGCGCGTGTAGAGTATTTGGTACAGTATAAGAGTACGGACACGGTGGGAATCACGATGAAGAAGATAACGAAAATGGTGATGAGCTTGCGATCGGAAGCTGAGTCGCTGAACTGGTCTAATCGAGCAGCCGATTCGACTCGGTTTTTAGGACGGCCCGGGCTCGGTGCAACTCGGCGGTCTCTCCTTTTCGCCATTTCTGTGTTTTGTCTAACGGCCAATTCAAAAGGTAGAGGGATTTGGATGGAAAAGAGCTTCCTTCATAGCGTTTGTAAACAGATTATACTTACGACGGGTCTGATTTTCACTTGTCATTACTTCGACATGTCGTTTCATTCTTTTGGTTTTGGGTTCCCACACGGATCCCTAATATTATATGATCACTCAATTAAGGACGGAAGTACTCATTTGCATTAAACTGGTCGTTAAAAAATAAAAACCTATTGACATTAAAACGCTTGGGGTCAAAGGACACTAACCGCCCAACCAGGGGTCTTAAATTTATTCATACACACACACACACATATATATATATATATAGGAAAATGCTAGGGAGCGAGAGGAACTAGATAATGCGAGAGAAACGGCATTCTCTGTTGTTGTTTTGCTTCTTGTTCCTCTCGCTACCTAAAACATTAAAATAATAAAAGAATGAATAAAGAAAGAGTGTTTTATCATTGCGTGCAAAGGGAAAACTTATCAATTGATCTCCAGCTCTGACTTTCCTCTCTCCCTCACGCAAATCATCATTATCTCACGCAAATATCACCATCTTCTCAACTGGTCGACATCCTCTCTCCCTCACGGCTTCCGGCAAAAATATTTCGGATTGTAGAACAAATTAAAGTACATACCTTTTTTTTTTTCATTAAAACGGCCACATGTAATATGCTAAGTTGTAGTTTCAGTCTCGGATTTGGATTTATCAAGGTGGTATCCAGAAGTGCCATCCTCAGGTTTTGATTTGGAAACTCGACCATTATCAGTTGGTTTTGTTTTTCGTTTTGGAACTGTAAGCATAGCCTTCAGGATTTGGTTTTCCAGTTTCAGGATTGGAATTGTAAACTATAAACACTTGCAGAGGCAAGGATTCGCAATGACAAGAGAATTAAAGAAGCAATATTGAAAAGGAAGCAGGTGGTGATATATAGCCATTAATTACAAGAGAAGCAGATAATTAAATAGATATGCATGTCATAAGCTGCCACCATATGGATGATCCCAATGTATAAGTAACTAGGCAGCGCTTACGATTGATTTTCAGGTGGGTGTAAAATGGGCGAACTTGAATTATTAGGCTCTCATAAGGAAGGCTTTTATAGTTATGTGTGGCGACGTGACATCTAAAAATTTTAAACTTTGTTGTTACTCATCAATAATTATAGACAAAGCAGATCATCCAACTCTAATATTTTTTTGCTCATCAGTAACCCTAGGTTGATTTATTAAGACTTCATTTAATTTTCAATTGATTTTCGTATTTAAAAAATGAGCCGATACATCTTGTCATCACTTCTATTTGTGTTAAATGTTTCATTTTAATGGTCGTGAGCAGTTCGTGAAAGGCTGGCTGGAGAGGGAGGAGGCCGTGAACAGTTGAGAAGATAGTGATTTGCGTGAGAGAGGAAAGTGAAAGTTCAGGAAAGTGAAAGCCTGCTAGATTTCACATGCCATTTCTTTATTCAAAATTTTTTTTTTATTTTTTTAATGTTTTAACGAGTGAGATGAACGAGAGGCGAAACGGCAGCAACTGCTGCCGTTTCTCTCGTCCCTCTCGATACATAGCAGCACTCATATATATATAATAGGGACCAATCTACGTTACAGAATCTGTAACGTACACACCCAATGGAAGCAGCACACGTGTCCTGAGGAGAGAGAAAAACCGTGCAAATGCAGGCAATAAGAGTTGGCTACAGTTGGATTTGTAAGTTACAGAATCTTAACTTAGCCAGCTCCATAAAATAGAGCGCCCGGACGAAAACCAGTTATACGGACTCTATTTATTGTCTATCGATTAACTAAAAATCAAAACTAAGTCTTTATTGAGAAACTCGAATATTTAAGCTTAATATTATAAAATATTATCAAGAGTACAAGGACCGAACCGTTGTTGTAACTTTTTTGGCATTAAAGACAATTATAGCCTTGATATTTTTCACAAGTATATTGAAGTGCAGACAAGACAAGTGACGATATCCTCAATTCTTCGTTCATTGCCAACAGAAATATCAGTCTTTGCACTGCAAAGGGTTTTTGTTCATAAACCCTAATCAAATTATTTATTCATTTCACTTCACAGAACGAGCTTCGGCCTCCAAACTGAGACCAAAGAAGGCAGGTAATTCCTCTGTCTCTGTTTATGAGCTTGGAGTTGCCCTTTTTATTTACCCTTATTTACAGTAAACTTGAAAAATGGAGCCCATACTGTTTCTTTCTTCCGCTAAAGCCACACCGTCTCCATCCTTTCCCTTATTCCTCTCTTACAAATCTCCCTTCCTTGAAAAGCCCAAACTTTATGTAAAATCCCACCTCTCAGCCTCAACAACGCAAGTTGAAAAGTCTCAGTTTTGGGGTAAAGGTTTGGTTTTACACAAAAGATTCGGTTCTCCGGGTAATGTTAACAAACCTCACATACCCGTTGCTCCAGTTAGAGCTTCTGTGAAGAGAAGGAAAGAGCTTCCCTTTGATAATGTGATTCAAAGGGACAAGAAGCTCAAATTGGTGTCAAAGATTAGGAAGATTTTAGTAAGTCAACCTGATAGAATTATGTCCCTTAAGCAATTGGGTAGGTTCAGAAGAGATTTGGGTCTCACAAAAAAGCGTAGGTTTATTGCCTTGTTGAGGAAGTTCCCTGCTGTGTTCGAAATCATAGAAGAAGGGGTTTATTCATTGCGGTTCAAATTGACACCAGAAGCTGAAAGGCTCTACTTAGAAGAGGTGAAGGTTAGGAATGAAATGGAAGATTTGTTGGTTACTAAATTGAGGAAATTGTTGATGATGTCACTAGAGAAGCGGATTTTGTTGGAGAAAATTGCCCATTTAAAGACTGATCTTGGGCTACCGCTTGAGTTTCGTGACACAATTTGTCATAGGTACCCCCAATATTTCCGTGTTGTTGCAACTGAGAGAGGCCCTGCGTTAGAATTAACACATTGGGACCCCCAGCTTGCTGTATCAGCTGCAGAATTAGCTGCGGAGGAAAATCGAATCAGAGAGTTGAAAGAAAAAGATTTGATTATTGATAGACCACTTAAGTTCAATAGAGTGAAGCTTCCAAAGGGTCTTAATCTTTCCAAGGGTGAAACGAGAAGAATTTGTCAGTTTAGAGATATGCCATATATATCCCCTTATTCAGATTTTTCAGGATTAAGGCCAGGAACACCAGAGAAAGAAAAGCATGCTTGTGGAATTGTTCATGAGATTTTGAGCCTCACTGTTGAGAAGAAAACTCTTGTGGATCACCTTACTCATTTCAGAGAGGAGTTTAGGTTCTCTCAGCAAGTAAGGGGAATGCTGATAAGGCACCCTGATATGTTCTATGTCTCCTTGAAAGGGGATAGAGATTCAGTTTTCCTCAGGGAAGCTTACCGTGATTCCCAATTGATAGATAAGGATCGACTGTTGGTTATCAAAGAGAAATTCCGCGCGCTTGTCTCTGTTCCTAGATTTCCAAAGAGAGGTGCTCCCCAGAAAGATGATCACTACTCTGACAGGACTGATGAACCAGAAGAGGGAAGTGGTGAGGATGGAGAGGACTGGTCAATTGATGATTATATGACTGATGGTCAGTTTGATGATGTTGATGATGGCAATGAAGATGATTGGAGTGATGAAGATGATGATATGCCTCCAGATTTTGATGAAGATTATGGAACTGTAAAGATTGGAGAAAACAAATCAGCTAAACTGGTAGATAGCTCTGTGAAGAAAAAAGAAAAGGTGCTAGCCCCTGTGTTTCCTGATGGTAGGCCAAGAGAACGCTGGTAAAAGAAGGTGCAAATTGTCTCTATGTGCTGAAGGTCCCAAACTAGAGGTATAAAAGCTGTCATCATTTGTCTTGGCTGATGCTTTCAGAGTATCAATGGTATTTGCCATCGGTCTTCAAAAATGTAAGGCCTGAAACCTAATCATCAACTAAATCAATATGGGAAACTGCCAGCTAAAGGGGAATGATAAATCATGTATTATGTTTCTGATGTGTAATAGTTAATGCTTTTTGTTAATATAGTGAAAACATTAGTTGTCTTTCAGAGCTAGACAGACTATTGCAAGTGGAATGTTCTACAAATGGTTGACTAGGAACTGTACTTTTTCCTGGGAGAGAGCTAATGGATTTATCATAGATATGAAATTTGTCATGATCTAAAAACTTATGGTGAAATGGCTGAACAAGCCTCATGATTTCGAGTCATTGTATTTTGAGAAAACTTCCTATGCAATCAAGATGTTTGTGGAAGTAATAATAGACCTTAAACTAATAGACTTTAAAAGATAAACTGACTCTTCTATTTTAGGGCACTGTGTTTTGGGTATTCTAGTGTAATGTGTATTGCATTTTGTGATAGCCTTTTCAGATTATGCAACCATTGCAATTGTCAGTTAGTGGGTTGTTATAACATATAGATACAGGAGGATAGAAGAACACATTATCAGTTCCGAATATGTCTTTTTCAGAACAAAGTAGAGCCATTTTTATTGGGAAGAAAAGTTATTCCAAACTGTGGCCTTTTGTCATTTGAGATTAGCGTATAGATTTTCATTGGATGAGTGTTGTAAATTCATGATTTTCAAGATCCAATTTTTCCGTGGCATCATTGTGATATTACTTGATACCTTGGTGTGGGAAGTGCAGCGGTGTTTGTTTATTTATTTTGCTTCCACACGTGTTAATTAAATATACAACAAACACAACACGCTTACAGCGGGCTACGTCATGGCTAGAGTTAAGAGTGTGCTAGCTCAGAGCTAGAGTCAAGAATGTGCTTTTGACCCTTACCATGTCACCAACGAATAAAAAATATTTCAACACAAAAGTGCGAATAGAAGAGTCTCTGGCTTCATTGTAATCATTTGCATGGAATATTTGTAATCATTTAACTGTCGGTTAAATTTGTTCATAAAATATAGTCGTTTTAAATAAGCCTCTGGTGTTTTTTTTTTTTCGGTTGACCTCGGTATTCTGTAAGATGCATGATGAAATCAAGAAAATGTTTCAAGAGCTAGAGAAAATAGAGCAATCATAAGAACCTTGATTGACAAATTGATGAATGGATAAGAAATAGATCAGTCCTTCCAACTTGTGTAATGCTCCATTGGATATGGATATTTGGAATGGTTTTTGCGCGGACTCAATGAGATTATGAATGAATATGTAGCTGCTTCACTCTTGTTGAATGTTGATGTTGACTGACGGATATTTACTTTTTATATTTTGTCTCTGAGACTATTTGATAAAAAGAATTTCTCCAACAACATATTCTTAGTGGTGGCTATAAATGGTAAGAAGCTGAGGCTGAGTTAATGAGGCAATCCGATGAGCATGGCCCTCAACTTCAACTTCAAGTCACTGGTTGTTGACTACCCCTCAAGGGCTTCCAAAATTGCCATGCCACCAAAATGTGTAGGCAAACTAGGCTTGGGGGCCTTCGTTGGGGTGGAAACAAACTTTGAGTTGCCTGCTCTACATTATTATACAGCACTGTTAGGTTTGAAGAGCAAACAGGCTCTTTACCTTTGCATCCCCATCTTGGTGATGGCCTCCTCGCAAACAAAAACTTGAAAGCCGAAAGGATAATTTGTACTTTTGCTTTCAAATCTCCATTAAACTATTTGATTACTTTTTGAAATCCGTAAAGTGGGGATTTTTTATTTTTTATTTTTTGGCCAATTTTAATGAATATCAATCATACGAAACGCATTATGTTACCATGCGCGTAATGTAATGACGATACACATCAACATAATAATCATTCCACGTTTAATGTTCGAACGATTAAACGGTGCGTTTCAGGTGGGAGGCGAAAACGAGCCGTTTCAGGGCACGAAATCTCAGGATAGACCTCATCCACAAAATCAACAAAGAAAATGTGAAGTTACAAATTTCAAAGCGGTGTCTGTACTGTCAGTGGGAAGTGAGAGCTTCTTCGCCTTGTTATTATATTACATAGGCTGTGTTGGTTCTTCACAGCTTACCCGACAAAATACCGCCATCGTCATGCCCAAATTACATTCAATTTATCACCACTTCAACACTAGAACATCCATCAATCAAAATCGGCACTCTCACAAGCCAAATTCCATAACTAATTCACCAACTTCTCTTGCTCTTCCTCCCACAGATACCCTTGCCAAACAAGCTCAACTCTCTTGTATTTCCTCAGGTTTTTGTTTCTTGAATGAAACAAATAAGTTCAGATGTCTGAGTTCAGTTAAATCTAAGCATGCCCAGATGATAAAAATGGGAAAGATTTGGAATTCTGATGACATGGTTAAAAGTTTGATTTTTCATTACTTGGAATTTGGTGATTTTACGTCAGCTGCAAAAGCTTTCTTTCTGTATTTTTCGAGGAGTTATGCAGATTGGAGTTCTTTTTTGGAAGATTATGAGAGTTTTGGCGGGGAAGTGCAAGAACTTCTTGAGGTTTGGGGAGAGTTGCATGGTAAGGGTGTAATTTTTCGTAGTAGAATTCTTACTATAATTTTGAAGCTTTGCACAAAACTAATGGCATTTTGGCTGGGTGTGGAAGTTCACGCCAGTCTGATCAAGAGAGGTTTTGATTTTGATGTGCATTTGAAGTGTGCATTGATGAATTTTTATGGGAAGTGTCGGGATGTAGAAAGTGCTAATAAATTATTCAGTGAAGTGTCAGATCTTGAAGATGATCTATTGTGGAACGAGATAATCATGGTAAACTTGAGGAATGAGAAATGGGAAAATGCCATTAAATTGTTTCGAGAAATGCAGTTTTCGTCAGCAAAAGCTATTAGCAGAACAATTGTGAAGATGCTACAAGCTTGTGCAAAAGTGGGAGCTTTTCATGAAGGAAAGCAAATTCATGGGTATGTTTTAAAATCTGCATTGGAATCAAATTTGTCGGTATGCAATTGCCTGATTAGCATGTACTCTAGAAACAACAAACTTGAACTGGCAACGAGAGTTTTTGATTCGATGAAGGATCATAATTTATCTTCATGGAACTCGATGATCTCGAGTTACACTGGACTTGGTTATGTGGATGTCGCTTGGTCCCTTTTCAATAAAATGAATTCATCCAGAATACAACCAGATATAATAACCTGGAATTGCCTTTTGTCAGGTCATTTCACTCATGGCTCTTACCAAAATGTCCTGACACTTTTGCGTGGAATGCAGAGTTTAGGATTCAGGCCAAATGGTAGTTCTGTCAGTGTTGTTCTTCAGGCAGTTACTGAATTGAGGCTCTTGAAATATGGGAGAGAGAGTCATGGCTATATTTTAAGAAATGGACTTGACTATGATTTATATGTTGGAACTTCATTGATGGATATGTACGTAAAGAATGATTGCTTACAAAATGCTCAGGAAGTTTTTGATAATATGAAGAACAGGAATATTGTAGCTTGGAACTCCCTAATATCAGGTTATTGTTTCAAGGGCCTTTTAGTCAATGCCAAAAAAATGTTGAATCAGATGGAGGAGGAAGAAATTAAACCTGACTTAGTTTCTTGGAACAGTCTGGTATCTGGTTATTCAATTTGGGGCCAGAGTAAGGAAGCTTTGGCCATCATTCATCATATGAAAAATTCAGGAATCTATCCTAATGTGGTTACATGGACCTCTTTAATATCTGGCAGTTTGCAAAATGAAAATTATAGGGAATCTCTTAAATTTTTCATCCAAATGCAACAAGAAGATATCAAGCCCAACTCTACAACTATGTCCAGCTTACTTCGAACTTGTGGAGGCCTAGGTTTGCCGCAGAATGGTAAAGAGATACACTGCCTTTGTCTGAAAAACGGTTTCATCGAAGATGCATATGTGGCCACAGGGCTAATTGACATGTACAGTAAATCCGGCAATTTGAAAAGTGCTCGTGAGGTTTTCAGAAAGAGTGCAAACAAAACATTAGCATCTTGGAATTGCATGATCATGGGGTTTGCCATTTATGGCAATGGAAAAGAGGCAATTTTACTTTTTCATGAATTGCTTGAAACGGGTTTCCAACCAGATGCTATAACCTTCACGGCTCTCCTCGCTGCTTGTAAGAACTCTGGTTTAGTTGAAGAAGGGTGGAAGTATTTTGACAGTATGAGCACAGATTATAACATAATACCAACCATAGAGCACTACTCGTGCATGGTGGATCTTCTTGGAAAAGCTGGTTATCTTGATGAAGCTTGGGACTTCATTAGAACAATGCCATTCAAGCCAGATGCTACCATCTGGGGTGCCCTTCTGGGATCTTGTCGAATCCATGGACACTTGGAGTATGCAGAAATTGCATCAAGGAGACTTTTCAAGTTAGAGCCATGTAATTCTGCTAATTACAATTTAATGATGAACTTGCTTGCTATGTCAAATAGATGGGAGGATGTTGAACGTCTTAGACATTCGATGGATGAGGTAGGAGTTAAAAGTGTACTCGTATGGAGCTGGATTCAAATCGATCAGATAGTTCACGTGTTCTCTGCCGAAGGAGCGCCACATCCAGCAACGGGAGAAATATATTTTGAGTTATATCATTTGGTTTCTGAAATGAAGAAACTTGGTTATGTGCCAGACACCAGGTGTGTATATCAAGACATCGACGAAGAAGAAAAGGGGAAGGTGCTGTTGAGTCATACAGAGAAATTAGCTATCGTGTATGGACTGATGAAGACAAAAAGCAGAGCACCAATCAGGGTGATTAAGAACACAAGAGTTTGCTCTGATTGCCATACTGCAGCGAAATACATGTCGTTGGTACGAGGCCGAGAGATTTTCCTCCGTGATGGTGCTCGCTTCCATCATTTTAGAGAAGGTGAGTGCTCCTGCAATGATTGCTGGCAATAACTGGCGTTCGTGTAACTGGCTTTTTTCTGATTCTAGGCTAAAGATGTAAACGTTAGTGGAAAAATAGCATAATTGTGTGTTTGTATGCGTTTTAGATGATAGACTCTAGGATGAAAGATAACACAGTTACCGATCAGATCCGAAAAACTCACTGACTTCTAATTTATGTGCCACAAACTGTATTGGCTGGAATAGAAGTGATGTATTGATGTAAGTTCATACTCCATCCCTGCTTTATAGCGTGTTCTCAAGTTACTACTTTTGGTTAGCTTCTATAAAATGCCCAGGAGTTATTGCGCCATCGTATTCTCTCAATCATTCCATTTACCATCTAACGACAATACTTCGGCATGCAACTCCAGCCTCTTGGAGGGCAGTTTCCTAGGCCTTCCTAATGAGGATTTTCAATTTTCAGTCTTCTCTTTTTACCCGATGTCACAGACCTCTTTGTCCTTTTCTCCCACTTCTTGGGTCACACGCCAACAATGACCAACAAACCTTCCGCTTCCGCACTTTGGAAAAGGGTAATTCATCATATCCTCATCAATAACGTTGCTTTATTACTCATCACAATCTACGATGAATCTATTCATTGAGCCATCAAGGGTCCGTTAATTTACAAATTTATCGTACGGTCGCATACTAAAATTGCAACAATTGCTAATTTTAACAATCTTGCATCAGCAACAATTGCAACCGTCTGATAGTCCTTAAATTAATTACACACGAGTCAAAGTCAACCAAAGGTACACCGAAAAAACCTGCGATATTTTCCATACAAAGATAAAATAACACCGCTGTTTAAGTAAGTAATTGAAAGAGCAGCAGAACACACGGAAAAACAAAAGGCAAGCAGTAATTCACTGAGAAAGACAAGAATATGTACAAAACAAGCAACAAAGCTCTACTGCCACCTTGGGGTCTCTGCTGAATCCTTCCTGTACCTAGAAGCTGGAACTACAAGAAGCAAGCCACTGGTGCAAGGCACCAACTACTTGTTAAATAAACATAAAATATTTACAGATACATGTATAATATATAACATAACACCACGCACCGAAAGGGGAAAAGAGAGGGAAAAAAACTGTAAAAGCAAAAACACTGGGATCCTTGGAATTCATGGAAACTTTACCGAAAGAACCTATATTTTGGTACTAAATGGATGGAAAGGGCAGTGTTGAAACAGAAAACAAACGGAAGCAAAAGCAGGCAGAAAGTGTAAAGGGTCTCCCACAAGATGGAAAGGCACAAGCTAGCATGGTGTTCAAAACTTCTGCCAAGAAAATCCCTAAAAAGATTCTGGGAATCTAGAACCATCATGTCATGCACACCGTAGTTCTCCCATCAGAATTGGTTGATTGGTTCAGTTCGGTCCTGCACCGCCATCCTCTCAGAGACATCAGCCAGAGATTTGAGATTGCACCTGATCAAGGCCTGAACAAAGTAGCATGTCTCATCCTTTGTGTTTCCTTCTGGAACATCTACTACAAATGACTCAATTACCAGCGTCCCAGGTCTCCCGTCGATGATCTCCGGATGGACAGTCATGATCGAAGAGTAGTTCTGTAAATTTAACAAACGATAAGAAAGCTCGTTAGTAAGGGAAACATTTTAAAAAATCATGACCTGCCAACAATTAAAGGGTGTGTTTTACAAAATAGTTCCCTCCAACAACCTTAGAAGCGGAAATTTATTGTTATTTCTACTCTATAAACAATAATCACAATTCATAAGAGTCTACATAGTAGTACATACTCATAACCCGCCAAGCCAAAATTACAAGAAATATTTTCCTTTAACGACAATTCAGGCTTCGGCTACACTAAATTTGACTATTTGAGCCTTAATTGAACTAACAAAGACACTTGCACAAATAAGTAGTAGATACAACGGAACCTATAGAAAATGAGAAGAGCTGGGAGTAAAAGTATTATACCCTAAGCCTGTGATCACCGCCAACAATTTTGATTCCGAGGATGTGCTCTTCATCGTCAAGAAGTTCCAGCCTTTCAGTGCTGGTGGTCGCAGGAAGCCCAGATTTGACATTCACTTCTCTAACACTACCAATTCCAAGGTCCCCATTAACCACACACCTGCTAACGAATGGCTTGTACTTCTGTGGCTGATCAAATCGCCTTACCAAAGACCATACCTGATCAATTAACCACACTATTAGTCCACAAAAACAAAATAAAAAAACAAAAAAACCGAACAAAATATCAAAGGTTTAAAATAGAAGGCGATCTTAGAAAAAAGTGACTTAACTTTTGTTTATTCTTTTAATTCGTAACATGCTGGTAAATGATGAAAATTTTTTAGTAAAAAAAAAGGCTTTTCGGTCATGCATTTTCTTGGTAACCAAGCGGAAAAAAGATACGTGAAATTTTCAGTAAACTTCATCAGAAGAAAGTTTATCAAGTTCAAAATAAAATTTAAAAAATCCCTGACAATACACCGTTTTTTTTTTTTTTTGAGAAGCCTGCAAATACACCATTTGAAATTCCATAATTGAGAAAAAGCGAAGCAGACTTGTCGGATGTAGTAAACTGAACCAAATCACAATTCAATTTCCAATTATTATTCAGATCTGTCTCTAATTCAGAATAAAGAGGCCATGCAACAAAGTCAACCAAATCAAACGGTGTCAGTTAAGCCAGTAAAAGAAACTGAAAGAATTGATCGGAAGGTAAACAGAAAGTTTATTTACGAGATGAACAGGAGCTCTGATGTGCTTGACCAGGGCAGAGGTACACTGATTCTCTCTGGGCTCGTGCCTATGATGCCTCCGTATGTACTGCGCCTCCATCACACCATACGCATCAACACCGTTCATTTTGATCAGACAGAGACACGCACAAATCTCTCTCTCTCTCCCTCTCGCTCTCTCTGAAATCTCCAATACGTAAACCGAGCACACAGCGGACAACCCTCAAGAGCAAGTAAGATAAAAAAAGATAAGCCTTCTAGCACCTGCTGCAGATTTTGCGTAGACTACAGCCTTAGCTTGGTCTTTGGGTTGGCTTTGGCACTGGCTGTCTATCAAAAATCCATAAATCCACCGACAAATTTTATTTTTAAATTGTCCTTAACCTCTAAGCGTGTTTCTTGTGGGTCCACTGCCCAATAAAACATTTTACTTATGACTTATCCTCTCCATTTTCATTATTTTCTTTTAATTTATTTTGTAATCGTCACCGGGTGGGTATCCTTCTTCTTGTTACAGTCCAATCTTTGTTCAGATTTCAGTGATAAGCACTAAGTCATGTTAGTGGCCTTGTTTTCCCTTTTTCCCTTTTTTAATCCTTTTTTAGTCAATGCTGAATAGTGAGAGTATTTTCCATAGAAAGTCAATTTATGTGAAGTGGCGGTGATGTTCGGATGACTGTCACATAAACATATCACATTCTTGAAATTTTTTAAATTGGAAGATAACTATTGGAGTGTAATGACATAAATGTCCTGCAAGTAATCTTACTTTTTTAATATTATTAAAAAAAAAAAAAAGAAATGTTGTAACTGCTTTCATGTATGCGCCGTGCATGTCAGAGTTGCAGATAGCAGATAGTGCAATGCTTGCTCTCTCACATCACTTCATATGGGCCGCTTTAAGTTTGGATTTTCAATTTTCTTTTCTATTTAAAAAAAATGATAATTTAATTAGAGATACCTAAACGGTGTCGACTGGTCCAAGTGTCGCGTCCACGATAACGATGGAAAGTTTATTTTCATTGGGCCACGTAGGAAAAGATCAATTCATCGCCACATTTTTTTATGATTAAATCTCCATCACTCGTCCACCGACCCTAAAAGAAAAATTGCTTTGTCATTTACTGCAGAAATTCATATTTTTATGAATAGCATCTGAGGGAACAAATTCGAACCTAATCTTTAAGATTAGGTGGCCAAAATTTTTCTTGATTCTACACTTCTCCCCTTCATCTTATCGTGGCCCCGAATTCAATGCAAATATAAAAGATACGTTGTGCAGATGTAGCTTTAAAAACAATAATAACAAATTAATTTTTTTTATTTTTAAAATTTTACAATCACATAACAATTGGGAGTTGAAGAGCATACATTCGTACATTTATAGCATTGTCTATAGTTCACTAAACGTTTATCCAATATCAACTCAAAAATCTATTAAATTTACAAGTAGATGTGGAATTTATCTTGTATTTATTTTTTATTTTTTTGAAATATTGATATATTACACTTATAATTTTACTGATATTTACAATCAGATAGCAATTAGAATTCTCTTTCATGATTCTAGTATAACACAGTCCAAACAACATGATAATAGACATTAAAATTTGTGTGGCCAAAATACTAATTTAGGGTATGTTTGGATGTTAGATAAAAGGTGGGATTAGACTAATTTAAAAGGATAAAAAAATTAATCCGATCTAGAGTTATATTTGGTTGTCAAGACTAATAAATTAGTCCAAATTTTGGTCCAATGTTTACAGGATTATTAATTCTCATTTTTGCACCGGTTTTAGGTAAGACAAATTATTTTAATCTAAATTTACTACTACTATCAAAATTTTATTCAATAATTTATTTTTAACTTGTTTTAAATTTAAGATTAAACGTCAAAATTTTAATGCAAAAATTTATTTTAACTAGTATGCAATATTAAACATAGGAATTATTCAATTATTTATTTACAATCATATCGAATATTGAATATTAAAATTCAGCAATTCTAAAAAATAATATTATTTAAATAGTTATTTTAGTTTTGTTAGAGTAAATTTAACATAGTCATATCCGATACTATATGAAACAAAATATAAGATTATATATCTAGTATAATCTAATCTAACCTAACCTAAAGGGTAAATATTCGTGGCATAATGATTTATTATTTTAGCATGGGCAACGTTTAATCATTTCTCAATGTTCTTGTTTTTCTTTTTAAATTGTTATAAAGCTAGATATATATTACAACTTGGGATCCACTAGAAATTTGTATTGATACGCTTATGGTAGAAGTTTACCAAGGTCATAATCGAAAATCAACATAAACTATTTGCAAGATATCTACTCGCGTATTTAGTGAGATATCTACTTTTAACCACAACGGGTGACAGGAAAAATATGTTGAGTTTCCCACATGAAGGACTCGAATCAGCACCACTAGTTATCACTGAGCAGGAGCCTTGTTAATTATATTCTTGTTAAAACTTTATTTTCGTCAATGTTTTTGAAATTAAAAAAAAAAAAACAAGAATACAAATTTGTTTTTAGAAAAGAAGAATTATATGTTCCATGAAATTGTTAATAGATATAATTAGTTTTACATTCTTGAATAAATCTAATCTTATTTTTGCGTGGGAGATTATTCTAGATTCCTTTCACCATTAATATATTCACAACCAAAAAAATAATAATAATGTTAATAATTTCAACATTTATGTGTATCATTCATTTTTTGAATGATAAAATTCTTAATCAATAAAATTACTATTACATCATTTTACAAATGAATGTTACATACTCTAATTAACATACAAATTAAAATTTCTAACATTATTTAAAAAAATATTTCTTAAAAATTAATTGGGCAGCACTAGAGCAGTCAGATACAGTTAGGGTTGGCATGAAAAAGTTTGCTAGGTCTTAAAGGCAAAGGAGCATCATGTGATGCTGAATTGACAAAAGACTATTTGTGCACAGTGAACGAGTTGAAAGTTTTGTCTCTTTGTGCCATGTTCATTGTTCGATTCCCTTCCAATTTCTCCACGAAAAGGCCATTCCACAAACACTGCCAATTTTTTTAACTTCATTTGCCATTTCGAATCATTTTTCTAATATTATATTCTCTCGAGTGCACATAATGATGTTAAGTTCACTTGCGCATCATATAACATGAAACGCCAATGGCATTTCCAGATCTCTCATCGAATATCCAATTGCGAATAGTCTTCAAACCTCCGAGCTGCGAACGTTAACATCAAAACTACCCTGGATTTAATCGATTGCATTACAGCCACCCAACAGAAAAAATAAATCTTTTTGACTCAATATTGGGTTGGGGGGGGGGGTGAGGGATGAAATAAACTGATTTTGTGAAGTAAATTTTAAAGTAGTTCGTATTTCTTTATTAACAAGTAATAGAACATGATACATGATGCACCAGGTAGAACGCAACGTTTGAGTGGGCATACAAATTTAGTTTTTTCTATAATTGATTGTAATACCAGTACAAACAGAAATGAATAAATAAAACACCTTCAATCATTCACTTCTTCAAAATTATTTTATCATTGCGTATATCCTAAAAAATATGATTCATTGATATATTCAATGCTGCTAAATAAACAAAAATAGTAATGATAATAATACCAAAATGATATTTATATCTCTATTTCATTGAGTATTAGTAGGTAAAATTTAGAGTTTTAAGGCCCGTTTGATATTATTTCATAACACCTATTTTCATTTTTATTTTCAAAATTCTAATGTGATATATGTTCGGTGGACAGTTTCTAAAATATGCATGGTAAAACATATAAAATAGAGTCCAACTATTTTTTTTTTTTGAATTATACGATGTTACTACTGATATTTACAATCAAATAATTATTAAAACTAATCATTCACGTTAAATCTACTAAATCTTGTATAACACTCTAATATTTGAGGGATATATGGCACTCTAATATCTAAGGTAGGGATGGCAATTGTACCCGCAAACCCGCAAATCCGCCCAAACCCACCCGCCAAAACCCGCCCGTTGCGGGTAATTTTATCCGTTGCGGGCGGGTTTAGTATTATAAATTAAAACCTGCATATGGATGCGGGTGGGTTTGGTATTAACCTTATATCCGGTGGATACCCGCATGGATATCCACCAAACCCGTAATAATTTTTTTCAAATATTTTTAATTTAATTTAAATATAAAAATATATAAAGAAAATAATGTAATTAATCAAATTACCAAATAGTAAAAGGCTCAAAGTTGTGTATGTGTGTATATGGCTCATCTCTTATTCTAAAGTCATAACCTAAAGAAAACTAAAGGCATTTCCCTTCGAATTAGTATTTGAAAATATTAATCTTAATTATTATTTTAGGCATTGTGTTAGATGGGTGCTTATGGTGGTGAATAAAATAAATATATTCTCTTTGATCTTGTTTTAAATGATAATATGAAATGTAATTATTATTTTTAGATATTAGTTTGTGTTTTTTAAATAGATTTGTATAATTTATACTTAAATTTGAGAATTTGTGTTGAATTAATGTGGAAATTTTAATTTTTCATTTACATTGTTTAAATATAAAATTGAATATGTTATATGGAACTTGAGGTTATTATTATAAATTTATATATTAAATATTTGTGATTTTAAATATGGAAACCCGCAAAAAATCCGCCGGATACCATTGCGGGTTTGGTAATTGTTAAAACCCGCTGCGGGTGGGTTTTTTTAAAAAAATTAAAACCCGCTGCGGGTTGCGGGTGGGTTTGGTAATTTAAATTTTGTGCGGGTTTGGGTTTGGTAATGGCAAACCCGCTGCGGGCGGTGCCCATTGCCATCCCTAATCCAAGGAAGTAAAAAAAAAAATACTACCTCCACTCAATTATTTTAAAATTAAAAAATAAAATTAAACCTCATAATTACTTTTATAGATATGAAAAAATATTCTCCGCCAAAGGCTTTTATTGCCCACCTAACGGTTATAATTAAAAGGAAAATTATCATTGCACCACATTTATTTTGTCTTATGTTCATCCAAATACTATAAAATTTTAACATTTACTTTGCACCACATTTTTTTTTTCATATTTGTATCAACTAGCCACTTTTGCATTAACAATATTAAATAATTTTAATAAAATGATAATTTTACCCCCAAATAAATTAAAAGACCATTTTATTTATAAAAACTTTAAAAAATAATAAAATATAATGATAAAAATATCCCTAAATTTAATAAAAATAAATCCCAAAATTATAATTTTTATTTTTAATAAAAATTATTTTAATATAAAATTATAATTATAAAAATAATTGTAAAATTTTGGGATTTAATAAAAATCCCCTAAATTATTAAAATTTTAGGATTTATTCCTTTAAGAAATAAATTCAGTTATTTTCATTAAATTTTACAAACTTATCACTTTTTAATAAATAAATTCATTTATTTATATTAAAATTTTATAAAATTATAATTTTTAATAAAAATAATTATTAAAATTTTGTAAAATCTAAATTTAGTAAAAATCAGTTGAGCACCTCTATTTGGGATTTATTTTTTATTAAATTTAGGGATATTTTTATGATTATAATTTTTAATTTTAAAAATTTTTATAAGATAAAATAGTCTTTTAAATTATTTGGGGATAAAATTATCATTTTATTAAAATTATTTAATAGTGTTAATGGAAAAGTGGCTAGTTGATACAAATGTGAAAAAAAAATAGTGTAAAGTACATGTTAAAATTTTGTAGTGGTTGAATGAACATAAGATAAAATAAAGCTGGTGCAATGATAATTTTTTTAATTAAAAAAATAAGTTAAACATATTTTAAATATTTTATGAAATAAATTATAAAATATATTTTCCAATTAACAATTGTAGTTTCTACTTTCTTCCTTCTCTCACCAACTTTTTCTTCTTCATTTATCAGTTGGTTCTCTCACTCGCAGACATCCTTCCCCGCCTCTTATCTTTTATCTTCATTCTTCCTTATCTAGAAAATCACTCCATTCCACCATTTTCCAAATAATTTTTTCTTCTTATTTTTTCCTATTTTTCATTTTTTATTATTTTTTCTGACCAGCCCACCATTTGTATTTTCTTTTCTTATTAAAAAATATTATGAAATCATTGTTCATGTAGATTTGAACTAGTATTTATAGATAAACACTAAAATATTGATTTTTTATTTTTTATTCTCTTGAAATTTCTCCTAAGTGGGAAAATTAGATTTATATCTCGAGTCCAGCATATTATTTGAATATTTGTGTTTTATTTTTTTAAGAGCACGTGAGGGAGTGCTTTGGGTTTTGGGATATTCGTGATTGAAAGTATGTCAGCCATATTGTGTTACAAACAGCAGGAATAGTTGAAAATGATGACTTGCAAACATTAATTTAGGCAACTACAAATACTAAGTTATTTGAATGAATCTGAAAAATATTTAATATAGGGCAACTTTAATCAAATTATGACATTTTTATTAATGCTAATTTATTGAAGATATACCACCTATTTTAAAATTTCATGCTAATTTATTTATGGTAAATATATTTTTATCTAAAAATTTATTTATTATTTAGAGAGATTAAACAAAACAATATTATGTTATATTTTTTCTTATATAGCCATTTTAATTACAGTTATAACTTTTATGTTTAGTAAAAAAATGATTTTGAAAATAAAACTACCAAACATAAACTCACTGTGCTTATCATTTTCAACTGACTACTGAACGTGTATTACTTTTTTTTTTTTTTATCAAGTCTAGGATATAGAAAATAGTACCAATTATTTTTATTTTTTAAATAGAGGATATAAAAAATAATATCACATGCGTATTCAACTTCAGAACATAACGACTGTAAAATACTATTCTCATTCTCATTTTTGTATTATGAAAATACAAATTGAAAAGAATACTGAATGAGCCATTAGTGTTCTTTTTCTCTTGTTTCATATATGTATGTGATTTTTCATTTTTTTGAGCTACAATGTGACAATCGTAAAATGAACATGCATCCAATAAAGTAAATACTCATTAGTCTTTATATTTTGACTTAAGTACCCACTTAATCTGTATATTTTTAAAAATACATTTAAACGCTATTACTTTTAAATATGTTACATTTGCTCCCTTGTTTTTTTCTTTATTTTTAGAATAAAACTCTTACAATAATATTCTAGGATATTAATGAAAAAAAATTGATTTATCAAATCGGTCTTAAAAGTAAAATAAAAAATAGTGCAAATTTTTTTGTTATTATTTTAAGTTTAGGATTAATTTTATAAATTAATTTGCTTATAAATAATACTAATAAGATTGTTGTGAGGGTATTAAATATTGTTTAAAGCTAGCGGGTGTTAATTAATTTATAAAATAATACTTAGCAAGATTATTGCAAAGACACAATAAATATTAGTTCTTTTAGAAAGATAATTATTGGTTAATTTATTCATAAATAATTATTGATTAATTTATTTTGATAAAATATAAATTAATGTAAAAAAAAATGGCAATAAGTGTAGTATTACCCCCACCCAATAAGATGAGAAAGGAACCAAATATTTTGCCTTTTGAAAGTATATGGAGTTGGCATCTGGACCAACTAAATTGCATAAAGTAAAATTAAAGTTGTATAAGAATGTGGTGCCCGGGGATTGGACGTCCAATTGCATTATCTCGATTGTCCCAAATTAGATTCTTTACAAGCAAAGGCCATCGATGCAGAATGTTCTATTAAAGGAAGACACGACACAAATGTTCTATAAGAATACAAAATGGCTAGATATTTTGTTGGATAAATTTTGTTCAATAATTCAAATTTTTTATCGACATAATTAGATTACTTGAAAAAGTTTGAACCTTTAAGCTTTTTCATCATCAACTATATGTTCTCATATACCAAAAAAAAAAAAAAAAGATAAACCATTTTTAAACAATTAACTGATATTTGATTTAGCATATTTGGTAAAATTTGTTTCTTAATTCCAATGAAGCCCAAAGCAATGCTCCAAATCTGAAAGCACAACCAAAGGAATATAATGATTTAAAGTGCAGCCTTGCATGCATGATACGGTATTGTCCAAATATAGATCAATTAGTTGGTTAATTAGTAGGCGTATAAATGGACATTCGATTGATATGGATTATCAATTATCAACAACCCTTGGTTGACCGACATCAATTTTATTTTAATCGTTACCATAACGCCATAACTATGATATGTCAATTCTTCAATGTGACTTTTTGCTACGGACAAAAGAAAATTTCCAGAAGGCATTAATGTTCCAAGACTGGCCCAATTGCGCATGCAAACACACAAACCAAGGAAAGTTGTTAGTTTACTTTTTATATTTTTTTAAATTTTTATTTAATTTTTATATTTTAAATTATATTTTAAAATATCTTTGTTATTAATTATGTTATAGTTTTGTCGTATTTTTTATTTAATTTTACAATAATATCCTTGTTATAACCTTAAAAATATTAATAAAAAAATTTAATTTACTAAATTAATTCTAAAAGTAAAATAACAATGTATGTAATTTTTTATTATTAATATTTGATTAACATTTTATTTTTTTATTATGTCCCCAATATTATTAGAAAAATAAAAAATAGAGATAAAAATATAACATAATTATTAAAGGTATGTCTCGGAGTATTTTTTTTAAAGATTAATTAACCTAAAAATAAATAGATTAAATGAGAATTTTACCGAAAACAAAAAACAAAAAGTTACAAGTATCTTCTTTTGCAAAAATAACAAGCTTATCTGATGCGCAAGGTGACAAATTTTAGGACCACATAGAAGCCCAATGCTGTGGCATTAAATCTACTGCAAAGTTTCAAACTAGTTAAGTTACATCAAATATATTTATGATGACTGATGACCATTTGTCGTTTTATGATTGGGTTTATAGCGGACCGCATCATTCAAACATCAAGAAAGTTTCCGATTTGAGACTGCACATGCTCTGTTAGGTGGGCACACGGCACTTGGCTGAAATGAAATGAGAATTGTGTTAGGATAAGCGTAAGATCTTTTTGCTAGTGCTTTTTTTTTTTGTCTTAACCATTCAGTATCCGGCGATCACATTGAGTTCCGACTGCTCTAGATTTGGGTTGGGTGCCAATAAAACCCTCCCAACGAGAGCGACTCTCAAAGAACTCGAACTGAGAAACAAACTCAATCAAACCACTTAAACGGTTCAGCCGGCGCCAGCTGAACCTACACCTCGTTGGTTTTTTGCTAGTGCTTTTTAGGCTGTGGTCTTGTGGAGGCGTTTATGCCTCCGTTGTCAAGTCAATAATGGCCATCGATGGTGGGCTTTTCTATGAGCCCATCAGAGAGCAGCGCCATTGCCGATTCAACCTGCCCCTTATTTCTTCGTACCCCGGATTCGTTTTTAGAATTGCCCCTGTCCAATCCTCCTTCACGCATTCAATCCGTTTCCTTATTTCGAAAAACTTGAACTTACCATAGTTTGGGTAATGCTTTTCACACCCGTTATAAAATCTATATAGAAACACCATTTTTTTAATTATAGTTTCAATGCTATTAAATGACATTCAAAGGCAATTACTAATTTAACTAAATTAAATTCTTCACTCCTTCTAATTATGAACCTTCCCTCTTTAAACCTTAATTTACGGCACAATTATTTTTGTTTTATAAAATTCAAAATAATTGTAAGACAATGAAGAAATAAATTAAACGATGATAAATTTTTTATTATAAACAAGTATGTTTAAATTTTGACTAAGAAGAGAAAATGTGCATACCTATTCTGGAATCCCCTTTAGGGGATCCTAAAGTCTACAGTTCATATGGTAAAAATCCAGGGAGCGAGAGAACATGATGACTCCAACAATATATCACTTGAAAGTTGTGCGTGGTGCCTGAACAACATACAGGGTTGGTCTTTTGCAAAGCCAGAAATTAAGCAGAAGAATCTGCTATGCATGGTGTGTGTGCTGAATTCACCATCTCTCCGCAGTCTCCCAGCTCACCAGCCGAGCAACAAAATGACCAAGGAGGTTATGACCCGCGTTCGAAGCCCTTTTAATTTTTTGAAGGTAGCTCATTAATTAGCATGAATGGAGGAGGGCTTTGCAATTCCACCAGTGCTATTGTGTGTGTGTATGTATTATGTACATCTGCTAAACTTCTTACTCATCTGTGTGTGTTCACTACTGCTGACCGATTCTCATTAGAATGTCATTATTTCCCGACATCAATCATAATAAGAAACTATTGAACAGCTTCTTTATTATTTGGCCCCCATCATGAAAATAACTAACAAACAAAAATTATCACAGTTGTAGTAGAGGCCAGAGGCTAAACAATCAAATTTGTTTAGTGCAGCCTCTAACATTATATATATATATATATTCAACAGATTGATTTGAGTGGATGCAATAGAACTAGATGAATTGATGAATTTGGCTTCTATTATCTGGTATCCCATAACATATGGAGCATTCTACCGAATCTGTAAGGTTATAGAGATTTATGAAAGAATCCAGAAAAACGAAAACTGATCAATTACACTTTTAGGGATGAAGAGGTTGATCAAGAATTTAGCGTTTAATTGCTGTGTTGGTTTCACAATCTTCTTGTAATTACCAATTTAGAGTGAGAAAAACCAAAAAAAAAAAGGACAACAAGAAACCTTCAAGGCATTTCAATTAAGATACTGCACCATCCATTAATTGTTTGTTTATTTTCATAATCGAAATGGTAATTAAAAATAAGGGTCATTCTATAATGCCGTAGCTAAATTTACGGCATTGATGTCGTAATGGACGTGGACCGTTAGATTTGAATAAAAAATCTCTACCATTAATTCTAAATAAATAAGTAACCTGTTACCTAAATAGCAGGTAATTACTCTTTTTTGTTCAAGTTTCAGGTTACATTTACTAATTTTATGTGTGATTTACAAGTTTTATGAAACTTTTACAAGTTAATGTTGATTTACAAGTTATATGTAACATTTACAAGTTTTTGTTCTGTTTACAAATTCTTCTTACAATTTACAACTCTAACATTAATTTACCTATTTTTCCATTAATTTACTAGTTGTATGTGTGGTTTACAAATTTTTTGTTTTATTTAACACTTAATGTCAATTTACAAGTTCTATGTAATTTTTCTAAATTTTGGTTTTGTTTACAAGTTCTTCTTACAATTTACAACTCCAATATTAATTTATTCATTTTTCCATCAATTTACTAATTTTATGTGTGATTTACACATTTTTTGTTTCATTTCACAATTAATGTCAATTTACTAGTTGTATGTCATTTTTATAAGTTTTTGTTTTGTTTACAAGTTCTTCTTACAATTTACAACTCTAACATTAATTTACCAATTTTTCCATTAATTTACTAGTTTTATGTGTGATTTACACATTTTTTGTTTCATTTCACAATTAATGTCAATTTACTAGTTGTATGTCATTTTTCTAAGTTTTTGTTTTGTTTACAAATTCTTCTTGCATTTTACAACTCCAACATTAATTTACTCATTTTTCCATCAATTTACTAGTTTTATGTGTGATTTACACATTTTTTGTTTCATTTCACAATTAATGTCAATTTACTAGTTGTATGTCATTTTTCTAAGTTTTTGTTTTGTTTACAAGTTCTTCTTGCATTTTACAACTCCAACATTAATTTACTCAGTTTTCCATCAATTTACTAGTTTTATGTGTGATTTACACACTTTTTGTTTCATTTCACACTTAATGTCAATTTACTAGTTGTATGTCATTTTTCTAAGTTTTTATTTTGTTTACAAGTTCTTCTTACAATTTACAACTCCAACATTAATTTACCAATTTTTTTCATTAATTTACTAGTTTTATGTGTGATTTACAAATTTATTGTTTCATTTCACACTTAATGTCAATTTACAAGTTCTATGTCATTTTTCTAAGTTTTTGTTTTGTTTACAAGTTCTTCTTCCAATTTACAACTCTAACATTAATTTACTCAATTTTCCATCAATTTACTAGTTTTATGTGTGATTTACATATTTTTTGTTTCATTTCACACTTAATGTCAATTTATTAGCTCTATGTCATTTTTCTAATTTTGTTTTGTTTACAAGTTCTTCTTACAATTTACAACTCCAATATTAATTTACTCATTTTTCCATTAATTTACTAGTTTTATGTGTGATTTACAAATTAATTGTTTCATTTCACACTTAATGTCAATTTACAAGTTCTATGTCATTTTTCTAAGTTTTTGTTTTGTTTACAAGTTCTTCTTGCAATTTACAACTCCAACATTAATTTACTCATTTTTCCATCAATTTACTAGTTTTATGTGTGATTTACATATTTATTGTTTCATTTCACACTTAATGTCAATTTACTAGTTCTATGTCATTTTTCTAAGTTTGTTTTGTTTACAAGTTCTTCTTACAATTTACAACTCCAACATTAATTTACTCATTTTTTCATTAATTTACCGGTTTTATGTGTGATTTACAAATTTATTGTTTCATTTCACACTTAATGTCAATTTGCGAGTTCTATGTCATTTTTCTAAGTTTTTGTTTTGTTTACAAGTTCTTCTTGCAATTTACAACTCCAACATTAATTTACTCATTTTTTCATTAATTTACTGGTTTTATGTGTGATTTACAAATTTATTGTTTCATTTCACACTTAATGTCAATTTACAAGTTCTATGTCATTTTTCTAAGTTTTTGTTTTGTTTACAAGTTCTTCTTGCAATTTACAACTCCAACATTAATTTACTCATTTTTCCATCTGGTTTTATGTGTGATTTACACATTTATTATTTCATTTCACACTTAATGTCAATTTACAAGTTCTATGTCATTTTTCTAAGTTTTTGTTTTGTTTACAAGTTCTTCTTGCAATTTACAACTCCAACATTAATTTACTCATTTTTCCATCAATTTACTAATTTTATGTGTGATTTACACATTTATTGTTTCATTTCACACTTAATGTCAATTTACAAGTTCTATGTCATTTTTCTAAGTTTTTGTTTTGTATACAAGTTCTTCTTGCAATTTACAACTACAACATTAATTTACCAATTTTTCCATCAATTTACTAGTTTTAGGTGTCATTTACATATTTTTTTGTTTCATTTCACAATTAATGTCAATTTACTAGTTGTATGTCATTTTTCTAAGTTTTTGTTTTGTTTACAAGTTCTTCTTACAATTTACAACTCTAACATTAATTTACCAATTTTTCCATTAATTTACTAGTTTTATGTGTGATTTACATATTTTTTGTTTCATTTCATACTTAATATCAATTTGCAAGTTCTATGTCATTTTTCTAAGTTTTTGTTTTGTTTACAAGTTCTTCTTGCAATTTACAACTCCAACATTAATTTACTCATTTTTCCATTAATTTACTAGTTTTATGTGTGATTTACAAATTTAATTTTTTATTTCACACTTAATGTCAATTGGCAAGTTTTATGTCATTTTTCTAAAATTTTTTTTTGTTTACAAGTTTTTCTTGCAATTTACAACTCCAACATTAATTTACTCATTTTTCCATTAATTTACTAGTTTTATGTGTGATTTACAAATTTAATTTTTTATTTCACACTTAATGTCAATTGGCAAGTTCTATGTCATTTTTCTAAATTTTTTTTTTGTTTACAAGTTTTTCTTGCAATTTACAACTCTAACATTAATTTACCAATTTTTCCATTAATTTACTAGTTTTATGTGTGATTTACAAATTTATTGTTTTATTTCACACTTAATGTCAATTTACAAGTTCTATGTCATTTTTCTAAGTTTTTGTTTTGTTTACAAGTTCTTCTTGCAATTTACAACTCCAACATTAATTTACTCATTTTTCCATTAATTTACTAGTTTTATGTGTGATTTACAAATTTATTGTTTCATTTCACACTTGATGTCAATTTACAAGTTCTATGTCATTTTTCTAAGTTTTTGTTTTGTTTACAAGTTCTTCTTACAATTTACAACTCTAACATTAATTTACTCAATTTTCCATCAATTTACTAGTTTTATGTGTGATTTACATATTTTTTGTTTCATTTCACACTTAATGTCAATTTATTAGCTCTATGTCATTTTTCTAATTTTGTTTTGTTTACAAGTTCTTCTTACAATTTACAACTCCAATATTAATTTACTCATTTTTCCATTAATTTACTAGTTTTATGTGTGATTTACAAATTAATTGTTTCATTTCACACTTAATGTCAATTTACAAGTTCTATGTCATTTTTCTAAGTTTTTGTTTTGTTTACAAGTTCTTCTTGCAATTTACAACTCCAACATTAATTTACTCATTTTTCCATCAATTTACTAGTTTTATGTGTGATTTACATATTTTTTGTTTCATTTCACACTTAATGTCAATTTATTAGCTCTATGTCATTTTTCTAATTTTGTTTTGTTTACAAGTTCTTCTTACAATTTACAACTCCAATATTAATTTACTCATTTTTCCATTAATTTACTAGTTTTATGTGTGATTTACAAATTAATTGTTTCATTTCACACTTAATGTCAATTTACAAGTTCTATGTCATTTTTCTAAGTTTTTGTTTTGTTTACAAGTTCTTCTTGCAATTTACAACTCCAACATTAATTTACTCATTTTTCCATCAATTTACTAGTTTTATGTGTGATTTACATATTTATTGTTTCATTTCACACTTAATGTCAATTTACTAGTTCTATGTCATTTTTCTAAGTTTGTTTTGTTTACAAGTTCTTCTTACAATTTACAACTCCAACATTAATTTACTCATTTTTTCATTAATTTACCGGTTTTATGTGTGATTTACAAATTTATTGTTTCATTTCACACTTAATGTCAATTTGCGAGTTCTATGTCATTTTTCTAAGTTTTTGTTTTGTTTACAAGTTCTTCTTGCAATTTACAACTCCAACATTAATTTACTCATTTTTTCATTAATTTACTGGTTTTATGTGTGATTTACAAATTTATTGTTTCATTTCACACTTAATGTCAATTTACAAGGTCTATGTCATTTTTCTAAGTTTTTGTTTTGTTTACAAGTTCTTCTTGCAATTTACAACTCCAACATTAATTTACTCATTTTTCCATCAATTTACTAGTTTTATGTGTGATTTACACATTTATTGTTTCATTTCACACTTAATGTCAATTTACAAGTTCTATGTCATTTTTCTAAGTTTTTGTTTTGTATACAAGTTCTTCTTGCAATTTACAACTACAACATTAATTTACCAATTTTTCCATCAATTTACTAGTTTTAGGTGTCATTTACATATTTTTTGTTTCATTTCACACTTAATGTCAATTTACAAGTTCTATGTCATTTTTCTAAGTTTTTGTTTTGTTTACAAGTTCTTCTTACAATTTACAACTCCAACATTAATTTACCAATTTTTCCATCAATTTACTAGTTTTAGGTGTGATTTACATGTTTTTTTGTTTCATTTCACAATTAATGTCAATTTACTAGTTGTATGTCATTTTTCTAAGTTTTTGTTTTGTTTACAAGTTCTTCTTACAATTTACAACTCTAACATTAATTTACCAATTTTTCCATTAATTTACTAGTTTTATGTGTGATTTACATATTTTTTGTTTCATTTCATACTTAATATCAATTTGCAAGTTCTATGTCATTTTTCTAAGTTTTTGTTTTGTTTACAAGTTCTTCTTGCAATTTACAACTCCAACATTAATTTACTCATTTTTCCATTAATTTACTAGTTTTATGTGTGATTTACAAATTTAATTTTTTATTTCACACTTAATGTCAATTGGCAAGTTCTATGTCATTTTTCTAAAATTTTTTTTTGTTTACAAGTTTTTCTTGCAATTTACAACTCTAACATTAATTTACCAATTTTTCCATTAATTTACTAGTTTTATGTGTGATTTACAAATTTATTGTTTTATTTCACACTTAATGTCAATTTACAAGTTCTATGTCATTTTTCTAAGTTTTTGTTTTGTTTACAAGTTCTTCTTGCAATTTACAACTCCAACATTAATTTACTCATTTTTCCATTAATTTACTAGTTTTATGTGTGATTTACAAATTTATTGTTTCATTTCACACTTAATGTCAATTTACAAGTTCTATGTCATTTTTCTAAATTTTTATTTTGTTTACAAGTTCTTCTTGCAATTTACAACTCCAACATTAATTTACTCATTTTTTCATTAATTTACTAATTTTATGTGTGATTTACATATTTTTTGTTTCATTTCACAATTAATGTCAATTTACTAGTTATATGTCATTTTTCTAAGTTTTTGTTTTGTTTACAAGTTCTTCTTACAATTTTCAACTCTAATATTAATTTACCAAATTTTTCATTAATTTACTAGTTTTATGTATGATTTACATATTTTTTGTTTCATTTCACACTTAATGTCAATTTACAAGTTTTATGTCATTTTTCTAAGTTTTTGTTTTGTTTACAATTTTTTCTTATAATTTACAACTCCAACATTAATTTACTAGTTTTTTTTCTATTTTTTATTTTTTTTTAAATTTTGTAGACCAATTTACCACTCTAACGTTGATTATTGGCATTTTATGATTTAGATAGAATGATATAAGGGTGGGCATGAGTTGGGTTTGATAGGGTTAGTGAAATTCTAACCTGATCTACTTTTTAATGAGTTGAGATAAAATCCATCCAACTTAACTAAATAAACTTGAGATAAAATCTACTTTCTCATCATCTCTTTCTTCTTCCCTCTATTATCAATGGATTGTAGAAGCTCAAATGAAGCAAGTAGCAGCAGGAACAACACAAGCAACTTTTACTATCAATCCCCATCCTTCTCCATTCAAAATGCATCATGACCATTTTCCGGCCAGCTCCATACACAAAAACAACAGCAAATATATCCGGAAACAGCAAAAAAATTAACCCAAAAGTAGTAGTAAATTTATCCAAAAACAGAAAAAAAATTTAACTGAAATACGGCAGCAAATTAACCCAAAACCAGCAGAATTTTAACACAGAAATAGCAGCAACTGAAGCCCAAAACACTCGAAAATTTTACCCAAAAACAGCAGTAAATTTATCCAGAAACAGCAGAAAAATTAATTGAAAAACAGCAGCAAATTTACCCAGAAGCAGCAGAAAATTTAACCCAAAAATAGCAGTAAATTTATCTAGAAACAGCAGAAAATTTAATTGAAAAAAAGCAGCAAATTTACCCAGAAGTAGCAGAAAATTTAACACAAAAACAGCAGCAAATGAGGCCCAAAACAGCAGAAAATTTAACCACAAAACAGCAGAAAATTTAACCCAAAAACAGCAGTAAATTTATCCAGAAACAGCAAAAAATTTAACTGAAAAACAGCAGCAAATTTACCGAGAAACAGCGGAAAATTTAACACAAAAACAGTAGCAAATGAAGCCCAAAACACCAGAAAAATTTACCTCCAAACAGCAGAAAATATAACCCAAAAATAGCAGTAAATTGATCCAAAAACAGCAAAAAATTAGACTAAAAACAGCAGCTAATTTACCCAGAAACAGCAAAAAATTTAACCCAAAATCAGCAGCAAATGAAGCCCAAAACACCAGAAAAATTTAACCCAAGAACAACAGCAAATCATCCCAAATACAGCAGCAAATCATCCCTACGTTTCAAACATGCTTCTCTAGGCTAACTCTAGACTTAATTTTCCCTTCATTACCACAGTGGAACTCATTCTAACTGGTAAATTTATTTGTATAAACAATAATTCACTTTCTATTGAACTAAGAGTTGATGAAATTCATTGATATTGAAATTATTTGCAGTTGATGAACCTCGTATTCTATTAAACTTCCAACCAAAATCAATGCACATGAGAATACAAAATCAAGGGCACAACAATTAACGAAATTTACTTTTAATTTCGTCCAAACCTATACATCGCACCAAATTAAGGTTCAGTTTCTATTTCTTCATTAACCCAAGTGACACAAAACAATTCTATTAAATTTTATGTTGAAATTATTTGTAGCAAACAAACAAATATACCAAAAATAGGCTTACTTGGTGGAATTAACAACAATGCAAACGCGGTGGAGGGGAATCAGTGGCTGGAACTTGCCTTGCCTTCTCTTCCAATCAATAAGATTGAGGGCAGCAGCAACAACTTATGATCAACACCTGGTACTCCGCTTCAGGCACTGTCAAATCTCATCAAAATTTCTTTATCCCTTAATTCTCTTGGAAACCAAACAAAATACCACAACCAATCCAGATGCCCAGTATCCAAAAATTATAAAAAAATCCACTTAAAAAACTTTAAAAAGGGTTAAAAAAAGTCTTAAGAAGAGTTTACCTCCTGAATCACTGATGCCCAGCCGGTATCGTTGTTCCGAAACCCCTTCACGAATACGAACACAGCCTGGTTCTCCTCAACCAAGTTGTTGTAGAGCTTCTTCTTGTCCGATTAAATAATCTATTGGTATTTAGTGATGGATTTAAAGAGGAACGCCTTGGCGATGGGCAAATTTCAAATCCGCTTCTGTTTTGCTGCAAGCAGATTTCAAATCGGTGATGGGCAGGAACACAAACTCAGCCCCTTCACCAACATGAACCGTTGTAGAGCTTCTTATTTCTCGCTTCTTTTTGGCTTCAGGCAGTTTTCAAAGCGATGATTGGCAGGAAAAGAGGAACGATTGAGGAAAACAAAATTTGGGTTAGCCAGCAAGCCCAATCGCTTCGAAAATACAAGATCCGGCGTGCTGCAATTTCTTAGACTCGATGTTGTGCCCTTCGAATTATGAGATTCTATTTGGATTTTTGTAGATTCGAATTATGAGATTCTATTTGGATTTTTGTAGATTCGGTTTTAAAATATATATATATATGTATATAATTTTGAAAATTTTAACCAGTTAATTTTTTTAAATAAATGTTTAGCCGGTTAACAACCGGTTAATGAAAAAAATTTACAAATTTTTTTATTATGTTATAGTTATTGCATACTGTTGATTTAATCCAACGGTGTACAGTAATTACGGCATTAATACCGTAATTTTTATTACGGTACTATAGAATTTTTCTTAAAAATAATTATTTGATTTAAATTCCTATTAAATACAATCTAATTTTATTTAAATTAATTGATCCAGTTCGAAGTTTTAAATGAACTTATGTTATTCCGATGATATGATTCCCTTGAGAGAATATAAACAAAATCTAAATTTTTAAAATTTCCCATCATTGTTGCTTTTTGGAGGTTGCTTTTTGGCAGCTCAGGGGTGCTGGGATGACAGGAAGTTTTGGAGCACGGGAGGCAGAAGCACTTGGCGTTCGAGAAGCTCTCAGCTGGATTAAAGGGATGCAGTTTCCTTGTGTTATTATAGAAATGGACTGTTTACAAGTATTTCGAGCTTTGGCTGAGGAGTTTGCAGGTCCAAATGGGTTTGGGCTAATTATCGAAGATTGTCGGGCTCTTGTTGACTCTATAGGAGAAGTACAATTCTCGTTTGTGCGTAGGTCTGCGAACTTTGCTGCTCACTCTATGGCACGAGCAGTAAGTTCTTTGTCAGGTCCCCAGGAGTGGAACATCATTCCACCTCTGTGGTTATTGAATCATCTGTAATTCTTTTGGTTAATGAAAATTCTTCCATTTCAAAAAAAAAAAAAAATTTCCCATCATATGATTTATTATGGATTTTTATAAATGCAGACAGCTGAAATAAATTTATTGCTCTAAAATGACAAAAAAAGTACATAAAGACAATGAGGCTGCGACCTAGGGACGACAAAAAAATTGGGGTACAACCTAAATCTGTAAAGATCTGGAACATTTAGATACGGAAAAGTTCGAATCCGCACATTAAAAAATGTGAATCTAGATGCTAAATTGTAGAATCCGTACGAATCTCGATTCGATTTCAGATCCAACCGAAAAAAGGATATTGCATTATTTTTTAATTAAATTATTTACAAAATTAAATTTAAATGAAAAATGTATAAGTTAAATGAAAAACATAATAGAATTAATTAAAAAACATAAGTGAAACTAAAGTAAAAAAAAAATTATATATATATATATATATATATATTGGATCCATATTATTTTATGTGGATTTGTAGTGTTTTTATAATTTTATTTATGTATTTTGCCATCACTACTGCGCCCTGCTTCAATTGCCTGCAACAGAAATTGGGCCCAACACTTATATGGGCCTGCATAATTTCAATTGGCTAGCCGAACTCGTTAAAGAAAAGTACAAAACGGCAGCGGCAAATAATAAAAATAAAAACGAAAATCTTCTTAAAGAAAAAACGGAAATTGGAAAGAACGGTGAGAGAAAAAAAATTCAAATTTTTTTTTAATTTAATTTATTTTTTTATTACGTCTGCCCTGTCTCCTCCTCGCTCTCTCTCCGTGTTCCTTCCCCAGATTCTATCATCCTCCCTCTTTCTTTCTCTCTCTGTTTCTATTTCTCAAATATATTTTTTCATTATTTAAAAATAAAAAAATAAATTAGAAACCCTCGAATGCACAAACTTCCTCATCGTCAAAACCTCGCCTCCACAAAGCAATTCCAAATTCCTGTGACCAAACACGCCCTCTTTCTGTCTTTCTTCCCGAAACCTAATTTTGATCCGCCCCTCAATCTATCCACCATTTAATTTAATGCCCCAATCCCCTCTCTTACATTTGCTATTTGGTCCCTCTTCCTCCTCACAACTATCTTTATACTTTCCATCGTTGATTCGCCGACGCTTCCAACTTCCAAAACATTCTCCTTAGGTTTTGATAAATCTCAACCAATCTGTATCACTAATCTGCTTCTTATTTTTATCTTCAGGGTTTCAGCATATCCTTTTTCTTTACTAATATATTCAGTTTGTTATAAATTTACAATTTTGTATTCTTCTTTAGGTTATATAAATGTCAAAACCTAAAATTCTTCTTACTATTACTTAAGAAAAAGGTTAATAATAATTGAAACTCAAGCATAAAAACAAAACTGATAGACTTTGAATTCGAGAAACTTAGTTTGATCGGCAAGTTGTTTTAGTAGTTGTGGTGGCGGTGGCGGTGACATTTTGGGTAAAGATTAGCAAAGCGAAAATTAAAGGGATTGCATGGGAGAGCATGAAGGGCGGAGAGAGCCACCAAGTGGGCTATTATTAAACGGGTTATTGCCCAATGAAGCAGGTTCAGTGATCCGACCACTTGACCCGGGACGATGGTTGAAGGCAGAGGAGATAACTGCAGAGCTTATTGCCCGCATTCAGCCCGACCCCTTTTCCGAAGAACGCCGCAATGCTGTTGCAGCTTATGTTCGGCGCCTCATTATCCAATGCTTTCCTTGTCAGGTTGCCAACTTTTACATATGTGTGAGAATTTGTTTATGCTGCGTTGCTTTATTGATTCGACCCAATGAACATGTATTATGTTGAGTTTTGTTAATGTTGTATATCCCGGTTTAACTTATTAGTCAAAACACAGGCATAAATAGTTGCAATCATCCTATATTTAGTGAATGTGATGGGGTGTTGAACAAATTGGCATCATTTAAGCTTTTGCATTTTCATTTATTTTATGTTATTATTCACTAGTGATTATTTTTGTGTACAGGTTTTTACTTTTGGGTCTGTACCCCTTAAGACCTATTTACCAGATAGGGACATTGACTTAGGAGCTTTTAGTGATGATCAAACTTTGAAGGACACATGGGCTCATCTGGTGCATGATATGTTGGAAAATGAAGAGAAGAATGAGCATGCTGAATTCCGTGTCAAGGAGGTTCAGTACATTCAGGCAGAAGTGAGTTTCATCGTACCCTGGTTTTCTAAAGATTGTGGCTCATAGTCTTCCATTCATGCCCTGTATTATTTGATGGAAAATTTCCGTCTGATGTAGTTTTACAAATTTCAAACTTGTGATTTATTTTAACTGGAGATAAGTTTGGATTTATCCCCTGAAATTTTAGTTTCAGAGTTGCAATGCTATTCGTTGTGACTGATTGTGGTGATTTATTTATCTGAGAAGATGCTTGATTGTCCACTAAACCGTTACTGTTATTATGGTTATCTAAATTCTTATTTGTGGATTTTCTGCATAAATTCTAATGTAACCTATATAAGCCCATTTTGCCTCAAGTTTTTTGTTTTGTACTGAATTTAACATTCTTTTTCTGTTATTATTTGTAGGTAAAGATAATAAAGTGCCTTGTCGATAATTTTGTTGTAGACATAGCATTTAACCAGCTTGGTGGGTTATGCACTCTTTGTTTCCTTGATGAGGTCCGTGGTGCATCAACTTTGCCATTGAACGTTTCCTTTTCAAATTGTAATCCATTATGATGATTATGTTTATTTGCTAATTGTTTTTCTCTGCTTAAATAGGTTGATCATTTGATAAATGAGAATCATCTTTTCAAGCGCAGCATTATACTGATAAAGGCTTGGTGTTATTATGAAAGCCGAATATTGGGTGGTCACCATGGACTAATATCATCTTATGCCTTGGTCACATTGGTTCTTTACATATTTCATGTTTTCAATGGTTCTTTTGCTGGTCCGCTTGAGGTGGCTATGTGAACATTTTCTCACTATTTTCATACATTTGTACTTTTAGTAGTCTGATAGTTTTTATCTTTCCACTCGTAGGTCCTTTATCGTTTTCTAGAGTTTTTTAGCAAGTTTGACTGGGACAACTTCTGTCTAAGCCTTTGGGGTCCTGTACCCATCAGTTTGCTTCCAGATGTAACGGGTATAGATATTTTGCTTGAAAATTCTAATTTTGATCCTCGCATAAGTGATCATCAAGCTTGATGTTTCCCCTTGGTCTGTTTTACAGCGGAACCTCCTCGAAAAGATGGTGGAGTGTTACTTCTTAGCAAATCGTTTCTTGATTCTTGTAGGTATGCATATGCTGATTTTCCTGGTGGCCAAGAAAATCAGGGCCAACCCTTTGTTTCAAAACATTTTAATGTCATCGATCCTTTGCGTGTAAACAACAACCTTGGGCGCAGTGTTAGTAAAGGTGCATTGACAAACTATATACTACAGTTCTATTTCTTTTGTGGGCTTATTATTTGTTGCGATACTGTGATCACTTCTGTTCATTCCTCTGGCATGGTGAATGTGATACTATTAATTTTATTTTGAATTAATGTCTTTCTTTTTTTTTTTGAATGGTCTTTGTAATTCTATGAAACATTGCCTGTTCCTATTTTTTAATGTTTTGCTTATTTTTATTTCTTACCTACCATTTTCCAGTGGCAATTTGAACTGTCTTCATGTGGTTCTTTTTTGTAGCCTGCTTGGGCTCCAATGTCGGTTAGCATAAGCAGGTTATATTTTAGTTTAGTTGTGGCTTCATATATGCCTAACCTTTTTATGATTGTATGCTATGAATGGCATCTTAATCTGTTTTTGCTTGGTTACTTTCTTAATTTTTCTTCACAATAGAAAATTTCACTTCTTTACTAGGTGAACTCCTGTGTTGGTCTCCATTGATTCACTTTATGCATCTGGTATCTTGTAGTTGATTTATTCTCGAGAAGGGCATTGTCTAAGAAGTTACCTGTGACTTTTTCTAACCCTCCCACACTTATTGTGGTGGTGCTTACTTTTAACAAATGAAATAAAACCAAGAGCAGAATAAATACATGGGGATGAGAACCTTACCCGCATCAACCCTTTCCATATTATCATTCAAAGTTGGGTGACCGTGGGTGCAAAGTGCATACGCGGCCAGCAGAGCTACGCCCAAGGTGTCACGCTCAGATGATCCTAGATATGTTTATATTAACTATGGGGTTTCTATATTTAAATATTTTTAATAAATGTAAAGGGCTTAATAGGCATTATGATGAAGATAACCTTTTATAATATAATTTATTTGTTTACAAGTGTTTTGTGTTTGTGACTTCATTGGCTTCACTTTTTCTTTGGGATGGAATTCTAAATGAGTCCACTGTAGTTGTTAATAACCTTCAAATAATCTATTTTTACCTCAAAACATCTTTTATATTCTTTGTATGATCCTATTTTTAGTGTAGCCGTCGATAACCTTCACACATTTTGGCAAAATTCACTGCATCTGTGAAGCAAATGGTATGGAACATATACTTATAAGCTTGCACAAATACATTTATATGGTCTGAGTTCAATATATTGGTGCACAAATATGGAGTATCGGCTATGAGATTGTAGTGCTTTTCATGTGCTTGTAATTCTTGGTCTGATTTTCTACTATCTGAAATTTTGTAATTTGTTTCCTTCTGTCTATATAAATTGGCCAGGTAACTTCTTTAGGATACGCACGGCATTTACATTTAGGGCTAAAGGGCTGGCAAGGTTACTTGATTGTCCCAATGAGGACTTATATAATGAAGTAAATCAGTTTTTTATGAATACCCGGGATAGACATGGTAGCGGCATTCGTCCGGATGCACCAAGGAATGACTTGTGGCGCTTGCGATTGTCAAATCGAGACCATCAACATGAGCCTGAGAATCTCCACAACAATTCAGGTTTAGGTGGCAAAAGAAATGAGATTTCCATTGGTTGTGAATCTCAAGTTGACAGATCGCATGGTAGTGCTTCATCTCAGCATATTAATAGTCCTGTTGAAAGTACTTTTAGGGTCAGTTCTGTTTCCACAGTTTCTCGTACACAAACCCAAAAGAACTATGGTAACTTGAATAGCACCAGGGCTTTTGATCAGGGTAGAAGGGATGCTAGTATTAATCAGAATGCAAATAATGATAAAGGTAACAGAAGTTTTAAACCTGATACAATGATTGGTGACATTAAGGGTAGATATCTGTTTGCACGGACACGCTCTAGCCCCGAGCTTACAGACACGTATGGTGAAGTTACCTCCCAAGGGCGGCCTAAGAAACCCCCAGAAAGTGTAAAATGCCAGATGTCTTCTTCAAAGTTGGAGAATAGTAGAAGGAAGAACTTGGAATCTGATATTTTGGCAAGCCATGACATTAGATCTTCAACTGACAATCCTTCATCTGTTAGTCACACTGCATCCTGTCAGAGCTTTGATGCTACTGCTGATTCAAACAGTGTGTTTAATAGTTACGGTGATGATCTGGTCTTGGGTGCTATGAGTGAAGAATTTTCTTCTGTTGCAGGGACACAAGGGATGCAACAGGAAGAGCAAGATCTTGTGAACTTGATGGCATCTTCCATGGCTCATGGTTTTAATGGACAGGTCCACATTCCACTGAATTTAGCTTCTGGTCACTTACCTCTTCCTCTACCACATTCAATTCTAACTTCAATGGGATATTCTCAGAGAAATTTGGGTGGAATGGTTCCCACCAATCTTCCCTTCATTGAGACTGCATCGGGTGCCAACATGCAGTTTCCCCAAAGTTTGGTTTCCTCACCATTAACCCATTTTTTTCCTGGTGTTGGATTGACCTCAAGCTCGGAAGATTCACTTGAACGCGGTAATGAAAATTTTGGTCCTGTGGAAACGAACCCTATGGAGGGTGATAATGATTACTGGCATCAGCAGGACCGGGGTTCTGGTGGCGGATTTGATCTTGAGAATGGAAATTTTGAGATGCTTCAGTCTGACGATAAGCAGCAATCAACTTCAGCTGGTTATAACCTTCTTCCTTCATCTCAGATAGGTGCCTCTGGCAGTGCTAGAAGAGCTCCACATAAATTCAACAAAGATGCCAGGGAGTCAATGAGGGAAGATCATGAAGATTCTTTCCATTATCTAGATAGTAGAGGTAACGAGGTTTACTTTGATGACAGATCTGCCAGTTCAAGATCTATGCCTGCTTCACATACAAGTTCTGTGAAAAGTAAAACCAATTCTGAGAGTTCTTGGGAAGGATCATCGGCAAAGGTCTCAAAACCAGCTAAAGAAGAAAGGGGTAGAAAAATGGCTTCTACTGCTTCTCCAGTGTATGGAAAAGGTAGTAGTGTGTCAGAAAATTCTTCTGTTCAGGCTGATGAAGACAACAAAGAATGGAATCTGCTTCCAACCATGGGGTCTGAAATACCAGACAGGAGTGTAGGACTTCAATCCCTTGCTCCTTTACATATTCCAAGGCATCAAATGCCCGGATCTGAAGAAGCTCAGACAAGTGGGTCAGAATCAGTGATTCCGATTGCTCCTGTCCTCTTAGGTCATGGTGCTCGACAAAGGTCCCCGGACAATTCAGAGGTTGTTCCCTGGACCTTTTATCCCACAGGTCCACCTGTTAGCTTTTTTACGATGCTTCCAATGTACAACTTCCCAACTGAGTCAGGAACCTCTGATGCATCAACAAGCCATTTTAGTGGGGAAGAGGGCCTGGGAAGCAGTGATTCAGGTCAAAAGTTTGATATGTCTGAGGGACTTGATCAGTCAGAGGCGTCAAGTACTTCAATTTCTATGAGAAGGTCTGCTCATGTCGAACCATTGGAGCACAAGTTTGACATTCTCAACAGTGACTTTCCTAGCCATTGGCAAAATTTACAATATGGCCGGTTTCACAATCTTCTTGTAATTAGCAATTTAGAGTGAGAAAAACAAAAGTGCTATTTCCAGAAAAAGGAGAACAAGAAACCTTCAAGGCATTTCAATCAAGATACTGCACCATCCATTAATTGTTTGTTTATTTTCATAATCGAAATGGTAATTAAAAATAATTATTTGATTTAAAATCCTATTAAATACAATCCAATTTATTTAAATTAATTGATCCAGTTCGAAGTTTTAAATGAACTTATGTTATTCAGATGATATGATTCCCGTGAGAGAATATAAACAAAATCTAAATTTTCAAAATTTCTTATCATATGATTTATTGTGGATTTTTATAAACGCAGACAGCTGAAATAAATTTATGGCTTTAAAATGACAAAAAAGTATATAAAGGCAATGAGGCTGCGGCCTGGGGACGGTAAAAATATCGGGGTACAGTCTGAATTCGCAAAGATTTGGAACATTCAGATATGGAAAAATTTGGATCCGCATATTAAAAAATGTGGATCCATATGCTAAATTATAGAATCCGTACATATCCAAATTCGAATCCGGATCCGGCCGAAAAAAGGATATCGCATTATTTTTTAATTAAATTATTTACTAAATTAAAATTAAATAAAAATATATAAGTTAAATGAAAAACATAATAGAATTAATTAAAAAACATAAATGAAACTAAAGTAAAAAATAAATTATATATATATATATATTGGAATCCATATTATTTTATGTGGACTTGTAGTGTTTTTTTATTTTATATATGTAGTTTGCCATCACTACTGCGGCCTGCTTCAATTGCCTGCAACAGAAATTGGGCCCAACACTTATATGGGCCTGCATAATTTCAATTGGCTAGCCCAACTCATTAAGGAAAAGTACAAAACGGCAGCGGCGAATAATAAAAATAAAAACGAAAATCTTCTTAAATAAAAAAAGGAAAATGGAAAGAACGGTAAGAGAAAAAAAATTCAAAAATTTTTTAATTTAATTTATTTTTTATTACGTCTGCCCTGTCTCCCTCTTGCTCTCTCTCCGTGTTCCTTTCCCAGATTCTATCATCCTCCCTCTTTCTTTCTCTCTCTGTTTCTATTTCTCAAATATATTTTTTCATTATTTAAAAATAAAAAAATAAATTAGAAACCCTCGAATGCACAAACTTCCTCATCGTCAAAACCTCGCCTCCACAAAGCAATTCCAAATTCCTGTGACCAAACACGCCCTCTCTTTCTGTCTTTCTTCCCGAAACCTAATTTTGATCCGCCCCTCAATCTATCCACCATTTAATTTAATGCCCCAATCCCCTCTTTTACATTTGCTATTTGGTCCCTCTTCCTCCTCACAACTATCTTTATACTTTCCATCGTTGATTCGCCGACGCTTCCAACTTCAAAACATTCTCCTTAGGTTTTGATAAATCTCAACCAATCTGTATCACTAATCTGCTTCTTATTTTTATCTTCAGGGTTTCAGCATATCCTTTTTCTTTACTAATATATTCAGTTTGTTATAAATTTACAATTTTGTATTCTTCTTTAGGTTATATAAATGTCAAAACCTAAAATTCTTCTTACTATTACTTAAGAAAAAGGTTAATAATAATTGAAACTCAAGCATAAAAACAAAACTGATAGACTTTGAATTCGAGAAACTTAGTTTGATCGGCAAGTTGTTTTAGTAGTTGTGGTGGTGGTGGCGGTGACATTTTGGGTAAAGATTAGCAAAGCGAAAATTAAAGGGATTGCATGGGAGAGCATGAAGGGCGGAGAGAGCCACCAAGTGGGCTATTATTAAACGGGTTATTGCCCAATGAAGCGGGTTCAGTGATCCGAGCACTTGACCCGGAACGATGGTTGAAGGCAGAGGAGAGAACTGCAGAGCTTATTGCCTGCATTCAGCCCAACCCCTTTTCCGAAGAACGCCGCAATGCTGTTGCAGATTATGTTCAGCGCCTCATTAGCAAATGCGTTCCTTGTCAGGTTGCCAACTTTTACATATATGTGAGAATTTGTTTATGTTGCGTTGCTTTATTGATTCGACCAAATGAACATGTATTATGTTGAATTTTGTTAATGTTGTATATCCCGGTTTAACTTATTAGTCAAAACACAGGCATAAATAGTTGCAATCATCCTATATTTAGTGAATGTGATGGGATGTTGAACAAATTGGCATCATTTAAGCTTTTGCATTTTCATTTATTTTATGTTATTATTCACTAGTGATTATTTTCGTGTACAGGTTTTTACTTTTGGGTCTGTACCCCTTAAGACCTATTTACCAGATGGGGACATTGACTTAACAGCTTTTAGTGATAATCAAACTTTGAAAGACACATGGGCTCATCAGGTGCGTGATATGTTGGAAAACGAAGAGAAGAATGAGCATGCTGAATTCCGTGTCAAGGAGGTTCAGTACATTCAGGCAGAAGTGAGTTTCATCGTACCTTAGTTTTCTAAAGATTGTGGCTCATAATCTTCCATTCATGCCCTGTATTATTTGATGCAAAATTTCCATCTGATATAGTTTTACAAATTTCAAACTTGTGATTTATTTTAACTGGAGATAAGTTTGGATTTATCCCCTGAAAGTTTAGTTTCAGAGTTGCAATGCTATTCGTTGTGACTGATTGTGGTGATTTATTCATCTGAGAAGATGCTTGGTTGTCCACTAAACCGTTACTATTATTATGGTTATCTAAATTCTTGTTTGTGGATTTTCTGCATAAATTCTAATGTAACCTATATAAGCCCATTTTGCCTCAAGTTTTTTGTTTTGTACTGAATTTAACATTCTTTTTCTGTTATTATTTGTAGGTAAAGATAATAAAGTGCCTTGTCGAAAATATTGTGGTAGACATATCATTTAACCAGCTTGGTGGGTTATGCACTCTTTGTTTCCTTGAGGAGGTCCGTGGTGCATCCTTCAAACTTTGCCATTGAACGTTTCCTTTTCAAATTGTAATCCATTATGCTGATTATGTTTATTTGCTAACTGTTTTTTTCTGCTTAAATAGGTTGATCATATGATAAATCAGAATCATCTTTTCAAGCGCAGCATTATACTGATAAAGGCTTGGTGTTATTATGAAAGCCGAATATTGGGTGCTCACCATGGACTTATATCAACATATGCCTTGGAGACATTGGTTCTTTACATATTTCATGTTTTCAACAATTCTTTTGCTGGTCCGCTTGAGGTGGCTATGTGAACATTTTCTCACTATTTTCATACATTTGTCCTTTTAGTAGGCTGATAGTTTTTTTCTTTCCACTTGTAGGTCCTTTATCGTTTTCTGGAGTTTTTTAGCAAGTTTGACTGGGACAACTTCTGTCTAAGCCTTTGGGGTCCTGTACCCATCAGTTCGCTTCCAGATGTAACGGGTATAGATATTTTGCTTGAAAATTCTAATTTTGATCCTCGCATAAGTGATCGTCAAGCTTGATGTTTCCTCTTGGTCTGTTTTACAGCGGAACCTCCTCGAAAAGATGGTGGAGTGTTACTTCTTAGCAAATTGTTTCTTGATGCTTGTAGTTCTACATATGCTGTTTTTCCTGGTGGCCAAGAAAATCAGGGCCAACCCTTTGTTTCAAAACATTTTAATGTCATCGATCCTTTGCGTGTAAACAACAACCTTGGGCGCAGTGTTAGTAAAGGTGCATTGACAAACTATATACTACAGTTCTATTTCTTTTGTGGGCTTATTATTTGTTGCGATACTGTGATATCATCTGTTCATTCCTCTGGCATGGTGAATGTGATACTATTAATTTTATTTTGAATTAATGTCTTTCTTTTTTTTTTTGAATGGTCTTTGTAATTCTATGAAACATTGCCTGTTCCTATTTTTTAATGTTTTGCTTATTTTTATTTCTTACCTACCATTTTCCAGTGGCAATTTGAACTGTCTTCATGTGGTTCTTTTTTGTAGCCTGCTTGGGCTCCAATGTCCGTTAGCATAAGAAGGTTATATTTTAGTTTAGTTGTGGCTTCATATATGCTAACCTTTTTATGATCGTATGCTATCAATGACATTTTACTATGTTTTTGCTTGGTTACTTTCTTAATTTTTCTTCACAATAGAAAATTTCACTTCTTTACTAGGTGAACTCCTCTGTTGGTCTCCATTGATTCACTTTATGCATCTGGTATCTTGTAGTTCATTTATTCTCAAGAAGGGCATTGTCCAAGAAGTTACCTGTGACTTTTTCTAACCCTCCCACACTTATTGTGGTGATGCTTACTTTTAACAAATAAAATAAAACCATGAGCAGAATAAATACATGGAATACACACAGTAATTTATTTTAAAAAATTTTAGAAGGTTTGGATGGGGATGAGAACCTTATCCACATCAACCCTTTCCATATTATCATTCAAACTTGGGCAACCATGGGTGCAAAATGCATACGCGGCCAGCAGAGCTACGCCCAAGGGGTCACGCTCAGATGATCCTGGATATGTTTATATTAACTATGGAGTTTCCATATTTAAATATTTGTAATAAATGTAGAGGGCATAATAGGCATTATGATGAAGATTATTTGTTTACAAGTGTTTTGTGTTTGTGACTTCGTTGGCTTCACTTTTTCTTTGGGATGGAATTCTAAATGAGTCCACTGTAGTTGTTAATAACCTTCAAATAATCTATTTTTACCTCAAAACATCTTTTATATTCTTTGTATGATCCTATTTTTAGTGTAGCCGTCGATAACCTTCACACATTTTGGCAAAATTCACTGCATCTGTGAAGCAAATGGTATGGAGCATAGACTTATAAGCATGCACAAATACATTTATATGGTCTGAGTTCAATATATTGTTGCACAAATATGGAGTATCGGCTATGAGATTGTAGTGCTTTTGATGTGCTTGTAATTCTTGGTCTGATTTTCTACTATCTGAAATTTTGTAATTTGTTTCCTTCTGTCTATATAAATTGGCCAGGTAACTTCTTTAGGATACGCAGTGCATTTGCATTTGGGGCTAAAAGGCTGGCAAGGTTACTTGATTGTCCCAATGAGGACTTATATTATGAAGTAAATCAGTTTTTTATGAATACCTGGGATAGACATGGTAGCGGTGTTCGTCCGGATGCACCAAGGAATGACTTGTGGCGCTTGCGATTGTCAAATCGAGACCATCAACATGAGCCTGAGAATCTCCACAACAATTCAGGTTTAGGTGGCAAAAGAAATGAGATTTCCATTGGTTGTGAATCTCAAGTTGACAGATCGCATGGTAGTGCTTCATCTCAGCATATTAATAGTCCTGTTGAAAGTACTTTTAGGGTCAGTTCTGTTTCCACAGTTTCTCATACACAAACCCAAAAAAACTATGGTAACTTGAATAGCACCAGGGCTTTTGATCAGGGTAGAAGGGATGCTAGTATTAATCAGAATGCAAATAATGATAAAGGTAACAGAAGTTTTAAACCTGATACAATGATTGGTGACATTAAGGGTAGATATCTGTTTGCACGGACACGCTCTAGCCCCGAGCTTACAGACACGTATGGTGAAGTTACCTCCCAAGGGCGGCCTAAGAAACCCCCAGAAAGTGTAAAATGCCAGATGTCTTCTTCAAAGTTGGAGAATAGTAGAAGGAAGAACTTGGAATCTGATATTTTGGCAAGCCATGACATTAGATCTTCAACTGGCAATCCTTCATCTGTTAGTCACACTGCATCCTGTCAGAGCTTTGATGCTACTGCTGATTCAAACAGTGTGTTTAATAGTTACGGTGATGATCTGGTCTTGGGTGCTATGAGTGAAGAATTTTCTTCTGTTGCAGGGACACAAGGGATGCAACAGGAAGAGCAAGATCTTGTGAACTTGATGGCATCTTCCATGGCTCATGGTTTTAATGGACAGGTCCGCATTCCACTGAATTTAGCTTCTGGTCACTTACCTCTTCCTCTACCACATTCAATTCTAACTTCAATGGGATATTCTCAGAGAAATTTGGGTGGAATGGTTCCCACCAATCTTCCCTTCATTGAGACTGCATCGGGTGCCAACATGCAGTTTCCCCAAAGTTTGGTTTCCTCACCTATAACCCATTTTTTTCCTGGTGTTGGATTGACCTCAAGCCCGGAAGATTCACTTGAACGCGGTAATGAAAATTTTGGTCCTGTGGAAACGAACCCTATGGAGGGTGATAATGATTACTGGCATCAGCAGAACCGGGGTTCTGGTGGCGGATTTGATCTTGAGAATGGAAATTTTGAGATGCTTCGGTCTGACGATAAGCAGCAATCAACTTCAGCTGGTTATAACCTTCTTCCTTCATCTCAGATAGGTGCCTCTGGCAGTGCTAGAAGAGCTCCACATAAATTCAACAAAGATGCCGGGGAGTCAATGAGGGAAGATCATGAAGATTCTTTCCATTATCTAGATAGTAGAGGTAACGAGGTTTACTTTGATGACAGATCTGCCAGCTCAAGATCTATGCCTGCTTCACATACAAGTTCTGTGAGAAGTAAAACCAATTCTGAGAGTTCTTGGGAAGGATCATCGGCAAAGGTCTCAAAACCAGCTAAAGAAAAAAGGGGTAGAAAAATGGCTTCTACTGCTTCTCCAGTGTATGGAAAAGGTAGTAGTGTGTCAGAACATTCTTCTGTTCAGGCTGATGAAGACAACAAAGAATGGAATCTGCTTCCAACCATGGGGTCTGAAATACCAGACAGGAGTGTAGGACTTCAATCCCTTGCTCCTTTACATATTCCAAGGCATCAAATGCCCGGATCTGAAGAAGCTCAGACAAGTGGGTCAGAATCAGTGATTCCGATTGCTCCTGTCCTCTTAGGTCATGGTGCTCGACAAAGGTCCGCGGACAATTCAGAGGTTGTTCCCTTGACCTTTTATCCCACAGGTCCACCTGTTCCCTTTTTTACGATGCTTCCAATATACAACTTCCCAACTGAGTCAGGAACCTCTGATGCATCAACAAGCCATTTTAGTGGGGAAGAGGGCCTGGGAAGCAGTGATTCTGGTCAAAAGTTTGATTTGTCTGAGGGACTTGATCAGTCAGAGGCGTCAAGTACTTCAAGTTCTATGAGAAGGTCTGCTCGTGTCGAACCATTGGAGCACAAGTCTGACATTCTCAACAGTGACTTTCTTAGCCATTGGCAAAATTTACAATATGGCCGGTTTTGCCAAAACCCACGATTATCTTCACCTCTTATATATCCTTCACCTATGATGGTGCCACCTGTCTATCTACAGGGCCGTTTTCCATGGGATGGTCCTGGAAGACCACTTTCAGCCAACATGAATCTTTTTACCCAGCTCATCAGTTATGGGCCCCATCTTGCTCCTGTTACTCCTCTCCAGTCTGCTTCTAACGGGCCTGCTGGTGTTTACCAACGGTACATTGATGAAATGCCAAGATATCGTGCTGGGACTGGGACTTACCTTCCCAATCCTGTAAGATGCATTTGCAAGACTTCTTTCTGCGTGGCTGTTTCGTTTCATTTGGCTTCTCTATTTAATTATGTTTGCACTGTGCTTCTGTGTTTTTGTTAGCATACAATGGTATTGCTTTGTTTCACCTTTATCTATCGCCCATCGTTTGCCAAAAATGTTGTCTATACACGCATTCGATTGGATTAGAATTTTTCTTTATAGAAGCATATTGCTTCTTGTTCCTGAATCATATTTCGGGTTGGGCACTGATTAGAACCTTGGTGAAAGGCAGTCCCACATCCGAGTTGGGCACTGATTAGAACCTTGGTGAAAGGCAGTCCCACATCCGAGTTTGTGTATCTGGATTAAGTTATTGGTTGCCAAAGACTGATTCATTTGCATTGTGGCCTTGATATTGTGTGTCATGTGGTCTAGAGAATGTATACTGGTGCCACAAGTGAAAGGGTGAAGTAGAGAAGAGTTGTAATGTTACATATGATTTTGTCAAATTTGCAACATTCAGTTCTGGGTTTTTTCATGTGTATTGAATGCTGCTTTCCTTTTTTTTTTTAATATAAGTGACGGTCAGGAATCTAGAAAGCAGCCAAGCCTGGCCATTAGTGTTGGTGTGTTCTCAGTTCGTTTACGTTTCATTAGTGACCTTACTGAGCATCTTTTCTCATTTAGCATTTAGATATTTACAATGCTATTTATCATTGATCAATGTTTTTGTTTTCTTTTCTTTTAGAAGGTTTCTCCAAAGGACCGGCATTCTACAAGTTCAAGAAGGGGGAATTATAGCCACGATAGGAGTGACCACCATGGTGAGAGAGAAGGGAACTGGAACGTTAATTCAAAGTCACGAGCTTCTGGGCGCCACAATCGCAACCAAGTTGAGAAATCAAGCTCAAGGCCAGACCGGTTGGCAGCGAGTGAGAATCGGTCTGAGAGGCCTTGGAGTTCTCAGAGACATGACACATTCCCCCCATATCACTCTCAAAATGGTCCATTGCGCTCCAGCTCCACACACAGTGGTTCCCCAAATGTGGCATATGGCATGTATCCGCTATCAGCTATGAACCCCAGTGGGGCGTCATCAAATGGACCTGCTATTCCCCCTGTTGTCATGTTTTATCCTTATGATCATAATGCTGCATATGCTTCTCCCACTGAACAACTCGAGTTTGGCTCTCTTGGACCGGTGGGTTTCTCAGGTGTGAATGAAGCGTCACAGCTTAGTGAGGGAAGCCGATCAAGTGGAACAGTTGAAGATCAAAGGTATCATGGTACCTTGGGTCAACAGTCTTCACCAGATCATCCTTCTTCCCATGTTCAGAGGTAGTTGGTCATTTTGTTCCTTCAAGATATAGATTAATGTAATTGGCTTCAATAGTGACCTTTGCTCATGAGCAATGGTCCACACGCCAATTTCTGATTCACAACGGTGCTAGTAAGCTGCAATATCCATAAGCCTTGCCTGCTTACAATAATATTGAGCTGTGCAAAACAGCCAGCGGTTGCTCATTTATCAATTTGGCAGGTTGTGTTTAATTGTTTATGAAATTACTTTAGAAGTAAATATATATTTGCTTGTTATTCAGTTTTTTCATTTCGATTTTTTTTCTTGATTGGGATTGTTTTGTAATGGCTGTTGGTTTGTTGCCTTAACAGGGGGCTTTGATTTTATTGCCAGATCAGCGGCCCGGAGGAATTATCAATGGAAAGATGTGGGTTTTCATCTTGAGCTTCAAAACGAGGGAGAAAATGGTGGGTGAAAACTTTGATGAGAAGACTCGTCGATTTTCTTCTCTGCCCTCAGGCATGCAAGGGAGATATGGTTTTCCAATGTGACCAATCCTTTTAAGGTTTCTCCTTGAAAACTACCCAATCATGCTACTTCGTGCATGTATGTACACTATGAAGCCCTCAGGGAGTGGTGACTATGCAGCACATTGTCTAAACTGCTTTGTTTTGAAGGATGTAACAGACTGATTGGGCTGCACGTACTCGGTAATTAGGTTTTCATATTAGGATTCCACACACTTGTAACTCCACTGAAATACACTCAGGTTCAGAAGTTTAGGAATTAATCGGGTCATAGTTTTTGTTACTTCATGATTTTATTTCACAGGATATGGTAGCTTTTCGATTCATAAAGGATAACGCTCAGTGTAGTAGATTTCTACCATGAACCTTCATTTAAAAACGGACTGTGTAACAATATACCCATCAAGAAGATGAAGTTAGATGTAGTAGCTTGTCTCTGTTGATGTCTGTTGTAGTTGATTGCTTCAAGCTTGAAAGATGATCGGCTGATATTTGTTATTTTGCATGTGATTATTGTTGCCTTAATTCAAGAGAGCTGTTTCTTGCAACTGGGAAATCTCTGTCCCTTTTTACCGTATGAGGTTCTCTTCATTAGATGGTTTGGCTCCAACGCGCAGAAATATAATAAATAAATGTTGAAATTAGATGGTTTGGGGATGAAATTTTCTTTTCCCAATCGTCTGTCCACAGAGATGGAAGTGATTTGTAAATATGATGGAATTCCCTAATAAGAAAACCCACTCTATTTAGAACGCAAACCAGGGATATTCCTAAGGCCCATCTTGCCTAGAACAAGCTTGGGAATGGCTGGAGGATTATCAAGCCCCATGCTTCGGCTATATTCATTTGCAAGCTCCACAAGCTTATACTTATCCCGTCCCACTTTCTTGTTGGAATTATAATAACCAAGCCAGGCCTGGTATGCTGCTTCTTTGTTCTTCATCTCCACATGTGAGAGTGCACGTTCCACCTGTTGAATTTATGTTACTACTTTTCTGAGAATAAAAATTTTTCTGCTATTTACTTGCCAATACATAAAATTATACTTTCACTCTTATTTTATTTTTAATTCACCGTCATTAAAGAGACACTATGGATAGAAAAGCCAAAGAGGAGCATTTTACTTCACCTTCTTCTTTGTGTCCGGATCAACTGAAGGTACAGGAGCTTTCAATATTGGCAAATCCTTGATGGTAGATAAAAAGAATTCCTCCCAAGGTGCAAGTAGCAATATGCCTTGCCCTTCTTTACCCTTACGTCCAGTTCTACCAAGTCGATGGATATATTGTTCTCTATCAGATGGCAAGCCAACCTGAAATTGCAGACAATAATTGCATAATATTATAACCATAATGAAATAAAGTTGCACATTTTGTGTGGATATCCAGAACACTAGAAACATCCAAATGCTGTAAAATAAATTTATAAACAGAGTATCTAATCTTTCTCTGGAAAAATTGAGAAGAAATCCTACGGTTTTACAAGGTTGACAAGCAAGAAAGAAGGGAATAGGGGGATTCGTCACTATGCTGCTCATAATCTCAAAGATGTGACATGGAAAAACAAGTAGACCATTTCCCATTACCTGAATGACAAGGGTAACATCAGGATAATCAACCCCACGCGCAGATACATCAGAAGTCACAAGTATCAGACCCTTTGACTTCCGGAATTCATCAGAAACCCTAGTTCTATAACTCTGTGGCTTTCTAGAATGTATCTCTCTAACATTCAACTTCAGCTCACCAAGAAGATCAGCAACCATTCTGGTTACCATAGCAGTTGTGCAGAATACAAGCACCTGGAGAAATCAATTGGAATTTTGTCAAAAGAGAGAAACCGAACCAAAAAAAAAAAAATGTAATTTTCAGCAACACTTGAAAGCTGAAAAAAAATATATCATTCTTAATACTAAACAGAAATATTTAGATATAGAATATATTTATAATGGTAAATCATATTTCACAAGAACCAGAACAGGTACAATTACATGGATAATGGACCCATGGCTAAATGTATACCTTATATTCAGGGTTATCAGCAACATGCTCTCTCAGAAGAACATATAGAAGAGGGAAGTGTAGATCTAGTGGGGCAACTAAATGCATCTGTCTGACCTGAAAAATCATCAAAATTTTAATAATTGAGTTACCAAGAAAATTCAAAATTTATTGGGCAGAGTCATCAAAAAGCATACCTGCTCATGTGTTTCCTCACTTCCCTCTTCAACGGTATTGATAAATTCATGATCTCTTTTCAAAGCTATATGACAAATTTGACGGACCTTCATACCATAAATCACCTTTTAGTATTTTCTTTAAATTTTTTAGGCATACCAAAACAACCAGAATATAAAAAGTAAACCTCTTCAGGAACAGTAGCAGAAAAGAGGAGTGTTTGTCGTTGTTTTGGAACAGCAGCAATTATCTTCTCAATGTCTTTACGAAATCCCATGTCCAATAAATGATCAGCTTCATCAAGTACTAAGACTTTCACACCCATCAGCCTTGTTGCAAATCCTGCAGTGTTCTCAATATGGTCTCTGAGCCTTCCAGGTGTAGCGACAAGAATCTGTGAGTTTTGAATGCGTGAAAACACAAACATGGCCCAACTATCTCCTGTGCAGATATTAGCAGGTGTACTAACAACATTCATATATGCAGTAGAGGACCCAGTTTCTGATTGGTCCACAACTGGGAATCCTCATTAATAAAAAAAAGTTGATTGAAAAGAGAGAAACTATACATCCAGCTGCTGAGACATTCTACGTGTCTCATTTTGTTCTCAGTGCATGACATTCCAAGAGTTCTAGAATGTCTCAGACAAGTTGTATCATTATACGACATTCCAAGAGCTCAACAATGTTTCAAACAATTTTGACCAATAGCACAGATAAAAAATTTGGATTGTTGGATATGCTATGAGGATACAATATATGATAGGGTGTCAAATTTTAACATGAAGGCTATCCCATGCTGATGATAAGAAAGTCACCTGGCAAGGATTAGCTTGCATACGCTTCTGTTCTAAAGCAAGTCTTGTACCTCCTATCACAACTTGAACTCCAATAGATGGATGATACTTCAACAAAGTACTAGCTTCAGTAGCAGCTTGAGTTGCAAGCTCTCGGGTAGGGCATATTACAAGCACAAGAATAGGGGGCCGCTTTTGGTCACGATCAACCGGAGGAGATTTTATGACCACTTCAATAGAAGGAAGCTGAAACAAAGAACTTCAGATAAGCTAAATTGAATGACTCCATTCATCTCCTATCTGAGTGTAGTAAACAAAGACAATCTTATTATTCTTCAAAGGATTCTCAAAGATTTCGAGAGGACAATGCCAATCAAAGTTCGTAAAATGGCAATGCTTTCAATTTCTAGCAATGAATCCCTCCAAAAATTAAGGACAGACTCAGAATTAATATATATATATATATATATGAAAGACCAAACAATTACTGTACCCCTACACTTCTATTTTCCTATTTTTTAAGGGTACTGTGTGGTTTTCAGTAATTTTTCAAATAAAGATGCCTCAAACATTTGAAAAGCCAGGTGCAAGTCCAAAATGATCAATGAACCTGCAAGGACCAAAAAGTGAATGACTTATGGGTGGCCCAGGGTGGGGATCCCTCAAACAGTCTTCCATCGGTTTAGAGATTAGCAAGCAATTGTGGCTTTTAAAAAAAATAAATGAATAAAATATCTTACCAAAAATGCTACAGTTTTTCCAGTGCCTGTCTTAGCCTTAGCCAGAACATCCTTACCTGGAAACAGAATCAGAATAAGGACTATCATCTTTACGAAAATGCACAAAATAAAATCAAGAAAACCAAATACGAATACCAAGGTTGATGGTCATTCATCAAGAATCACAGCAATTACTAACAATCACCAGTTATCATGTCAATAAACAATTCCTCAGGAAGCAAAAATTGACATTAACAAAGAAGATTCTGATCTCTGAAGTTACAAAACAAATTAGAAAAAAGTGAACCTTTAAGTAAAACAGGAAGTGTTGCCTCCTGAACTATGGTCATTTTCTCATAACCAGCATCCTTGATTCCTTTCAGCGACAAGGCAGAGATTGAACATTGATCAAATCTGCAGGCATGGAAACAGGAGACAACATTGGTCACTGAGAATTACTGAAAGTCTCCGCTATAGTAAATACATACTTAGCAAAAACCAAGCTTTTAAAAAACGTACCTGCTCTCACTCATAAAGGAGTCATGCTTGCCGGGTGAACTTATGGCCACACTCATCCCACCATTTTCCTTATCTAATCCAATCAAACTCCTAGCATTGTTCCTCAAAACACTATCATCATCGTCGTCGTCATTGTCACTAACTTCCTCACTAAGCAAATCCCTAATGCCACTCATACCTCTCCTCCTCTCTTCACCCACATCGTTTTCATCATCATTCGAAAAACGAGTTTTTCTTCCCACATTACCAGCCTCCAATTCACTATTAGACCTCCTACTAAACCTTGAAGTGTTGTTACTAATATTATTCCTTGAAAATGAGTTAACCGAATTCCGATTACCTCTCCTACTAGAGTCGTAAGAGTCGTCCGAATCACTCTTTCTTCTCCTTTTCATTGAATAAGAACCTCTGTTTTCTCTACCAGATCCCTTTCTGAAATCTGAAACGTCATCGTCTTTACTAAAACGTTTATTACTATGAAACGAGTCGGTCCGTAAGTCACTGACCCAATCACTTAGTTCCGCTTCGTCATCAATTAAATTCTTAGAACCGCGAATTTCTCCTGCTCTACTACCTCTACGACCAAACTCAGAACTGGCCGCGGGTCGAAACGGACGAGTCGATAATTTCCGCAGGCCGAGTTGTTGTTGTTGTTGTTGTTGGGAGTTAACGCGAGTGGGAAGCCCTAGGTATTTGAGTTTGAAAGGGAAGATCCGGCGGAAAGCGGGTATGGCCCGAGAAGAGTTTACAGAAGGTTTCAAATTCATCGAAGGGAAACGGGTGGCTGAAAGGGGAGGATTGAGGAGGCGTAGATTAGGGAATAGCTTAATGGGCATAATATTATCCTGAAATGGCGAGCTTTCTCACTTGAGCATTTTAAGAGGCAGGGTTGTTACTTGTTATAGTTTAGGGTTTAAGATTTTTATTTTCCCTGCAGAAGCTAGAATTGCGATAGGGTTTAACGGTAGCGAATGGCGAAGGCTGGCATTTTACGACATCGTTTGGATTGCTGCTGTGCGCACCGTTTTCTAAATGGGAACTCTATTGGAAAAGAAACTTTGGGTGCTCTAGGATCAATATTTGTTTATCATGATAATTCTTTTATTTATTTATTTATTTTTAAACTAGAGCCCGTTTAGATTACACTAGGGTTAGGGATTGGAGTTTCAACTGTTATGTGACACTGACATAGTGGATGATGAATTTTATTATTTATAATGCAATTATGCTGCGTTTACTTTTTGGATTGGAGTGGGAATCCTGAGGAGTGGGAATTCTTGGATTAGAAGTGTGGAGTGGGAGTGGGAGTATGGTGTTTACTTAGACTAAATGAAAGTATGGATCGTCAATCAGAATCCTAATTATTTGTTTACTTTGTCTTGGATTGAGAGTAAATTTTTTTAAATTATAATTTTATCCTTATGTATAGAATTATAATTTGTAATTAAAAAATTAATAAAAAATATATTTGGAAAATAAAATAAATATTTTATTATATTTATAAATTAATAATCATTACTAATATTCTTAATTATGTAAATCATAATTTTTTTATTAATTTTAATTTAAATTATGTGAATAAAAATTATTAATAATAGCAACACAAATGAAATATTATTATTGATAATATAGTTCAAAATTAATATTTTTTTAGAATAAAATATTTATTATTATTAATTAAATAATTAATTAATATTTATTAAAATTAATGTTTAATATTATTAATTTAAATATAATATTTATTTTATTAAATTTAATAAAATAAATATGATATAATTATTATTTTTAATAAATATGATATTATTTATTTTATTAAATATTATTTATTTATTTTTATTTTAATTATAAGGATAAAATGGGAAGAGGGGGGAGTGGATTCCCACTCCCACCTCCCCCCATGGGAGTGGGAATCACATTCCCCACTCCAAAATTGAGTGGGACCCACGGATTCCCACTCCCACTCTCCTCTTTTTTAAAGTAAGTAAACACTGGAGTGGGAGGAATCCACAATCCACACTCCCACTCCAGCAAGTAAACACTACCTTAATGTCAACGGTCGTCTAATGGTGTTTTGAGTGTTATTTCTTGTATTTCTCATTGAATATTTTGATCCTGCATAGGCAAGTATATTCACGGTTGGTAAGTTTATCAATCATCCATGAATATATACTCATGCTCAGTGATTGTATTATAGTAATGGAATGTTTATTTCTGTGGTTGAATGAAGAAGAATCGAAAATGAGAATCATTGATAGTATTTATTTGCTCAAAATATGAAGGAATGCGAATGAAATTTAGGAATGTAAATTTCATTATAATTAACACTATAAAGTGTATATTTAATAAATATTAAAATTATCATTTTTTACTTACAATATTGATAATATTAACAGTTTATCATATTGATAAATCCCTAACTCATTTTATGAATTGTCTATTTTTGTTTACTTTTTAAGTATGATTTTTTTTATAGGTAAATTGCCAGATTCATGATGCTTGGATCGGAAAAATGAACATGAAATTTAGATTTCAGATACTCAAAAGCCTTTGGAAAAATTACTAACCTTTTAAGCCAACATTAATTCCAAACAACTGAGACCATGCTACGTGTCTGAAATTACTTGCACCTTATTGCACTACGTTTAATACTCATCAATCTAATAGTTTAACCACCTTCACAAATAAGCCAATGGAGGGTCCTAATTTGACTTCATTTGCAATAATTGATTTGTTGAATTGAATGATGTATAATGGTTGCAATTTTAGACCTTGGATGTATTAGTAAAGATCATCTAAAGGTTATGATCGCAAGTTCAAAAAATATATATAATGCAAATGCCCACACTTGATCAACTCAAATTTTGCATATAAAAGTAAGAGTCTCGCGATTTGGCTGGGAGAAATTTGTAGAGCATTTGTTGAGAATTTCTGGTAGAATTGAGAGGTGAGTTTGTAGAGAAATTAGATGTAAATTTGGAGTGAATTGAGGGAAAATTTATTCTCTTCTCATTTTCTTTTACTGTATTCCATAAATTTATTAAATAAAATGATTGTCTGGCTTGTCAATATAAGTGATTAATTTTTTAAGTTAACGTGAAGGGTAAGCTCAATATTTAAAATTTTAAATTAATTAATGTCTCGAGTAAATTTTAAGTTTATTGTTTTTTGTTACGTGTTTTTAGTTTGTATTTTCTACTTATTATTTTCATTATATATTTATTTGTAAATCTAGATTCCTTTTGGATCAATGTGGGTATTTAGACATAATGTTGACACACCAATACGATAATATGAACACTATAATATGATTGTAACACATTATGGGGCAAAACTATGTTGCAACTGTGGTATGGTACCACAGTTGCAATCAGTCATTGGATCCACAGTTGTACAGTTGCATTTGTTGGATCCAATGATTGAAAGCAACTGTGGTACCACACCAAAGTTACAACATAGATGGACCCCACATTATGTACTATAATCTCCATATTTATTCATAGAGTGGTTAGTTAAGAACTAAGTCATATAATATGCAAATAGGTAAGAGAAATGTAAAATATAAATATGAGAGAGTGTTATGATTATAATTTGAATACCAAGAGTTGATCAAGTAACCTTAGCATTTTTTTTAATTTATACTATTCCTTATTAATTTTTTTTCTTATAATTATATTTATTTAATAATTAAAGATAATTATATTATAACTAGGCGCTCTTGCTTAGTATTCCAATCATCATCATCGTCATTATTGTTAACAACAACAATAATTTTGAATAATAATTATTGTCATCATCACAATTATTATAATAAATAATGATAATAATCAAGTAAGGCCATTTTCATAATTTATAGTAATTCCTTTTGATTCTAAAACAAAGGAAATACAATTCAGCCCATTTTAATTCATATAACTAAAGTAAATAATTTATTTTGGTTTCTATTCTCCACTCTTATTATAGTCTATTCCGATTCCAATCTATTTCGATTACCGATTAGTAAACGCATTATAATTGTCAATCAATGATTGGAGATATAAGCACTTTCATTATACTCAATAAGGGAAAAAAAAATTTTTTACTAATACTCGGATAAGGGCCCCCCCCCCCCCCCCCCCTAAATACATATTCTTCGGGTAATAGGGGTAGTTAATTAGGGTCTGTTCAAATACCATTTCTTATTATAAGCATTTACATCATCATCATAATAATAATAATAATAATAATAATAATAATAATAATAATGGTGGTAATAGATTACAGTACAAGAGAAGTTGTGATTATGCAAAATCAAGCTCAATTTATATGCAAATTAAAATCAAGATGAACATTTTGATAACCATTCTTCATAAGAAAATCTGACTACAACTTAAATAAGATATATTAATTAGTAATAATTCTGTAATATTAAATTATCATCTCCTCCTTATTCTATCTCTGTTTAATTGCACTATATTGGTAAAAGGGAGTACATAAACATATCTTTTTGTATAATCGCCTTATCTACGCACAATATGCCCCCACTCATTGTGCTAATTTGCTAAATGAAAAAACATGCAAACTAGCAACTGATGAGTTACAAATAATATGACCCCTTTGACTTTGAGCTCCTATAATTTTCTCCAAATTAATCTAGGGAATACCTAAGCTTTTCTTCCACCTAGCAAGACGCCGTAAAAACGACATCACCTCATCTGGGTCACGTAGAGAGTACAAAGCCTTTGTCTCCCTTGGAACAGAAGAAACAATAATGGGATATCCACGTCCCATGTGACGAATAACCTGTACAATCGTAAACACATTCAGAAGATATAAGCTATTAATTATTAGCCAATTAGTTTCCTATTTCCTTATAATTTTGCTTTCAATTAAAAAAGAAAAAAAAAAGTGTGTGTTAGTGTCATTAATGATTTGTAACCTTGAAAGCATCCTCGTCAGTTTTGTCATCTCCTATGTACAGTGGGAGGAAATCGCTTGCGTTGTTGAATCCAAAAGTATCAAGCAAATACTCCAAAGCTCGACCTTTGTCCCAGTCGATACAAGGCCTAATTTCCATTACCTGATTTGAGAAAAGTGATACATTATACAATAATTATTCAAGATTCTTGATGTTCATAATATAGCATCTGAATGATACAATAGTTGAAGAAAACCTAGAACGTAAATATACCTTTTTACCCCCAGATATGCGAAAATTAGGGTAAGCTTCCACGATTGAATTGACCATCTCTTGAAGGGTGTTTATGTCCTGTGAATTAATTCAACAAGTAAACTTAGGATATTGAGTTTGATAAATTAAATTGTTGGTTGATTCGTGGTATGAAACTAAGATTGTTGTTGCAATATTACATCTTCATCAACACGTCGAAAATGCACAGAAATGCAAAATTTGTTGTCTTCAACCGTAGCCCCTTTGATCGTCTTGATTTTTTCTTCCAGTACTTGTATCATCTGTACGAAATATCAAAATATAAGAAGAAATATCCAATTATAAAGTGAGCAATAGAGGTCGTATATAATGAGTGACATATATATATATATATATATATATATATATATATATAATTTTTAGTATTTAATTATTTAATTATGGTTTGTAGGTAGACCGATCGAGTAAATTTAAGTCTAGGTTATATAACTTAAAAATGAAATTCAATCTTAGCTGCTCAGACTTTAGAAAAAGAAAAGCGAAGCGTTACCTCTTGAATTTGAGGCAAAAATTCTTGTGCCGGTTGGAAGTGAACAACTTCGTTACCCTACAGAGTAAAATCAAATTCTAATTAAATTAACAAGGTAATTAAGCATCATCAGGGAGTATTAATTTGGTTGAATGTGCATGCCACAGGGATTCAAAACCTGTTCATCAACAGTTCTAGTCTCGTGCTTGGGGTTGTTTTGCTTCAAAGAACCCGCTGGGGTTGATATATCCATCCCATGGCTCCCAGCGTATACCACATTCTTTAGCTGCACAAATCTGCTCACCTACATTTATTGACAACAAAATATGTACTTAATTGTAAAAGTAACTAGCAATCTCTGGATAAAAATAAACATAAAACTTAATTACCTTATCGAGACATCTCCCGCTGACAATTGCCGTAGGAAAAAAATGTGCCACTTCATGTACTGCCATTCGCATCTGCAATTATGTATAAGATATAACAACACGCATCGAACCATTAGCTCCGTAATTGCCATTGTTAGGTGAACATTCTTGTACCACTAATTTAATACGGCTAAAGAATATTTATGCGTGTATATTACAGTATCAGACATGAAAGCTTTGTCAGGATCTTCAACGATTGGTGACAATGTGCCATCATAATCCAAAAACACAACTATCTTTTTCCCTTTTGCTGCTGCTACCATTCTATCAAATGTGTCCAAAGCCGAAGGATGCTTTGCCTGGAATCACCACAAGGATATCAATTATTAACACACGGATCCCTCTAAGTTACATGCATGTACCTTACAACCCTCTCACATGAATAGTATTCATACACTATTCATGTGAGAGGGTTGTAAGGTACATGCATGTAACTTAGCATTACCCCTAACGCTATTGATGAACAAAATGGTGTCGAAAAAGAATGGTTGATCGTTTTTTTTTCTTGTTTTAAGTGATATTAATGAATGTCATTAATACGACAAGATCATCTCCTAATACGAACACTTTTAAGTAACAATGTAGTGAATGAATACAACGCGCTTACCAGCCACGCGCTGTACGAATCCAAAATAGCAGCTGGTTCTCCATTTTCATGGCATATTTCTTTTGAGATGGAGTCCGCGTCTGAAGGCTGTGATGGTGACCGTATTCCCATTTTCAGATGAAACGTTGACGATTTTCTGCTGCGCTTATTAATTTGCCAAGATATCAAATATAATATGTTAGTGTGTGTGTGTGTGTGTATAAATATATATGCGATGAAGGTTACCAAAGTATATACATATCGCCTCACATGCTATTTCTTTAATTTACTATAAAAATAACAATGTTTTTAGGCTGCATGGTATTATCTTTTTCAAAAAGTTAATTGACCGAGTGGGATAATAGAAGCGAATTGATAGGATTGAAAAATATTAGCTAGATATCGTTTGTGTATGAAACAAGGCCAATATGATTAGCTTAATACCAAACAACTTAACGAAGATAGTCCCAAAGAGAAATTTTAAAGAGATTTTCTTTATTAATCAAAGATTTTTGAAAATAATAATAAGACTTCTATGGAGTAAACTTACTTACTAAGTTAATTTAAAAAGAAAAACTAATGCACATATTTTAAACAGAAAATATCAAAATACTTAAAATAAAAAATTTAAAAATACATATAAACAAAATACTACATCATTAATTAATATTTGAAACTAAATATCGTATAAATAAATAAGCATTCTGTATGTTAGGGTTATCGACAAGTGTAAAGACTAAAAGGTACCTGGCCTAGATATCAAAAATAAAAACAGAAAAGTAATAAGTAAATTTAAAAAAAAAACAATTCTAAAATCAAAATAACTCATAATGTATCGTCGGTTAGAATACCTAGATTATCTTAGCAAAACTTTTGAGAAACTTTACTTTTTAAAATAAAAAGTATAGCTTCAAAATTTACAGAAAAAGACCAAAATTACAGTAACTTCGTTGGAGTAAAGAAAATTGACAAATATTATTAGAATTACAGAGTTTTGGTGCTTTTTAAAATATTTAAATACAATACGCGTATAGTAATGATGAGAGAAGATTTTATTATGTTCTTTCCTGAGTCTCAGAGAACAAGTCTGTTATTAAAATAAAAAATATATATATTAAAAATTTTGACTACCAAAAAAAAAAAAAAAAAAAAACTCTGCCAGACTTTTACCTCAAGTAGAATACTCTTCCGTATGGAGAATAAAATATTGCCCTATGAATAAATCAACATGCAAGAAACATTAACAAATTAAACAAAAGCAAAAACAAACGATCAGCAACCGATTATCTCATTCGTATGTTACTTCTGCGACTGTTGTTCAATCGAATAATGTTTTTGAAAACGTGAAACACAAAAAAAAAAATCTAAACTTTTGTGAATATTTACAGAAGCAGCAGAAGGAGCAGATAAAGAAATTAATCTTCGGAAAGAAAATTAAATAACGTTACGTACCCTTGACTGAATGAAGCTGATGATGGCTTGCGTTTGACAGAAACTGAGAGAGATGCCAAAGCTGGGGAAGAGAGAAAGTGAGTGAGGAGACGAGTGTGTTAGCGTACGGTTATTTATAGGAAAATTTTTGACGTACTTGTTATGGTGTTGTTTTAATTATACACGTATATGTATGTATATGTATATGTATATATATTTTATTTTAAAACCGACATTCCGAAAAGGAAAAAGAAAAATAAATGCTGTTGGCATTAAAGGTTAAGACGCGCTTTTCACGCTCTAATGATATGAAAAACAAATCTACTCAGAATATATATGGCAGGGATATATATATTGTACAACTTTGATTTACATGAGCATGATATTTTTTTGGCCTTAATTAACAATTGAGGACTATTAAGGAAAGTAGAAGAAAGATTGCATGTATGTCAATTGAGTTGTCCGAATTTAATGAGCGTTTAGTTGCTTTTAAATAATAATAATCATCATCATCATCATTATTAAGTATTATGGAATCATAAAAAAAAAATAAAGTTAGTCCTTAATTTATTGGTTAAAAAATAAATGCACATCTTACAAATGCGATCGCTTCTCAATATTTTTCAATGAACTAATAGCTCGTTTGGCGTATCTATTGCCCCACGCCTATAAAAGAGGACAAATTTTCTCCTCAAAGCTGCGCCAAATATGACTTAAAATGGTCGTGATCGAAAGAATATAAATGAACATGACTATGAGCAATAAGTGCATGTCTTTAAAAAGTTGTCGCTCTCACTTAATTTTCTGACAAACTCAATGCTGCGCCAAATGGGACTTAAAATGGTCGTGGCTAAAAGAATATAAACAAACATGACTATGAGCAATAAGTGCATGTCTTTAAAAACTGTCGCTCTCGCTTCTCTGACAAACTATAATCGTTTAGAAAGAATAAGTAAAAGCGGAGATGAAAATGAGTAGTCTTAAAATCGTGATTGCTCCCACTCCAATAATTTAAATGGTCTTAATAAAATGAGTAAAACGTAAGTCAAAATAAGTGGTAATTGCACAAACTAGGTCTTTAAAACAAAAACAAAAAAAAGGTTAAAATGAAAATTAACTCATTCAATTAATAAATAAGAGAATTGTCTTTAAGTACGGAAAAATTAATTAAATGAAGAGGTGATTTGATCATACTACTTAAAAAATAATTTAATGGACGAGGAAATACATAAGAGTGATTAATAATCCATGTAAGAACTAAGAAGCAAGTTGAGTTCTTTAATTATAATGTATTTTATGTAAGATTTATGACAAATATTTTCTATTTTTTCGGTAACATTACATATGATAAGGTAAATTTATATCATTACGCCTCACACGTATGCTTTTTTTTTCACATCCTAATAAAGTTTACTAATCAAACCAACTATTGCCGACATATCAATGGCAAGTAATCCATGTACGTGTCTGTTTTCATTATTCAATAATTATTACTGTTGGCGAGTAAATACATAATGGTTTCAGAGGAGTTTAACAATTTTAAATAAACCGGTAAAAGAAAACTGAACCGCCAATTGACAAAAATTCCTTAGACTGCTGTGGACGTTGACTCCTCGTTCTGCTCTACAATCTCTGTCTCATTGGTTGCAATTCCGGTTTAACTATTGGTCCGCCACTGGAAGTGGGTCCTGCGTTGAAATGGGCTGGCCCAGAATTTATTTAAACGATTCCCACAACTTAAAATCACGAATCCTGCTCCCTCTATTTAACTTTCAGAAAGAGTGGCTCGTGCATCATCATCATCATCTTTCTCTTATATATGCTATTTGAAGATAGTGATTTGAATGCCTATCCTCTGCCTATGGGCTTGCCTTTACTACCTGCCCTATCATCATCGTCATCATCAAAGAGGAGAACATCATCATCGACATCATCATCATCAGAATCAAGCCTCATCGTCATTGTTGGCATCACCCTTATCATTGGATTGGAACATGATGGCTACTGTTGGTAGCGGTTCGACTTCCGCGACGTGACAGCTACTGCCCAGGACTACTGCTGCATATGATGCAACGACTGGTGACCAGTTACTGCTCCACAGGCGACTACTGCGACCATGAGGGAGCTTTGGCAGCGAAGAGTTCTATTTTTTTTTTTACTATTTATATTTTTTAATTCAAATGAGGGTAATTTTAACGGAGGCAAAATAGATAGTTCTCAAAATGGGAGATTGATCCTAACCGTCCCTTGCGAATCAGTCTCTCATTCCGTATTCTTAATTTGAGGTGAATCCCATAATTTTGATTTTGATTTCCGCTCTTACTTTCTGAAGTAAACGTTGTTAATGATTATAATTCCTCAATTCAAAAAATAAACACATCATAAAAGAGTATATTATATGGTTCTATCTACAAGAATGATATATTTATATATTTAAGCTACTAACTGATATCTCATCAATAATTGATTGTCACATATGAGGTACTAATTAATTTTACAACCTAATTAATGAGTGAGACACAAAATATTGAGTAATACAAGCTATATCGTCTCCTTACGGGATTTTGTTCGTTGCTCACCGCCAAAGTATAATATAATCAATGATCTTCTTAAATAATATTTTACAAAGCTTGGACCTTCTTAACAGGCCGAAGCTCATTCAGCCCATTCTACATCAAAAGTTGTGCGTTTTAAACCGAAACATAACATAAAACCAGCTCATTCATCTTTTGCCCTTTTTTCTTTTCTGGCTGACTCAGCCCATTTACATCTCGCTTCTCTCGGCTATTTTATTATTCTTTTTAACTCTTATTTTGCATTTCAAAAAAAAAGGGGAGAAGGCTGTTAAACCTCATATGTTTAGGGAAAGAGACGAAAAAATTCCTTATGTTTCAAAAATCATTCAGATCCCTATTTATTGACTGATTCTGTTTATTTTAATTGAAAAAATATTTTTTAACATATAATTACTATTATGCCCTTCTAGCGTACCAGTCAATATATTAGCTTATTAATCCTTTCCTTTCATGAAGTTGATGAGCCCGGAGAGTGAAAATGGTGGCTTCTTGACTTTACTTATAAACAGCCTTGGCTAGTTGGCTTGGCTGCCCAAGCGGCAAGACCCTTTTTTTTTTTGGTTTCAATTTTATTTATTCATTCGTTTGCTTTTTATTTTTTTATTCTGAAATTTAATTGCTCTTCGTTTTGGGATTGAGAGATTCTGTTGAATAAGAGTTTGATCAATAGATGTATAAGGTGAAGGTATGTTAAAACCAAAACCAAACGACAACAGCAATTGGGTGTGTTTGGCAAAGATCAATTACAGAGGAAAGAAAATGCACAAAAATCAACTAAAGAGGCTACCAAGAGAAATAACATGGGCTTTGCTAAGGCATTTGCAAGGAAATTTTAACGTTAAGAAAAGGCATGATTCATTTTTAAAGAATAAAACTCTATTAAACTAACGGCTTTGGTTATGTTACGTGATCATATAACACACATGATTCTTCTACAACCGTTGGATTTTGATCAAACGACTATGAAAAAATTGTGTATCTTATATGATAATGTAAGATAACAATCTCCTCTCTTAAAAAAAAAAAGAAAAGATAACAATCTCCTAAACTAATATATTGACCTGTGAGGAATGCAATGGTTATTATGAGTTAAAAATATATTTTCAGTTAAAGCAAATAGAATCGGTCAAAAAATAGAGATTTAAATGTCTTTTTAAAAACATCGAAAATTTCTTTATTGCTTCCCCCAAAAGTCTTTGAAAAAATTAAAATCAAAGCAGTCAAAACTGACGAATCAATAATATAAAAACGTTGGAGGTAGGGAAGGGGAGTGGATGCGGTGCCCGGTGGCCGTTGCTGTCCATTTGCTGGACACAAAGACACGGTTTAGTGGCTGAAATATATTGAACTCATATGTGATGTGGAGAACTGTTGACGATACATACAAAGTGGTCCTTGCAAATGCAATAATTCACCTAATAAGGCTTTAACTACGAATTGGCATTGGCCCCAACACCATCCACAAGTTTATCCATAGCGCTATGTTTTATTTGTTGCTTACTACGAGTTAAAAACAACTTTGATATCGACACATTTGTTCAATTTTATCAGACTCCCATATAAGTCTTAAACTTTACATATATATATATATATATATTAGCCTTTAAAATTACATTATTTTTCACATTTCCATTGAGCCTTTAGATTATATATAAATGAATGGTAAGATTAGATTAATAGCTGTAAAGAACATTCAATAATAACAAAACATAAAAAATAAAAAAAGCAAGGAAACAAAAGAAGTTTATTATCCATTACCTTGGCCATTAACAAGGGGAAGTGCGAGTTTGAATGTTTTTCAAAGAGGGAACAATCAATTTTCATATTTCCTTAAATTCTTATGATGACACAAACTTTGATTTTATTCGATGATTCTGGTTTGGTAAAAAGTTGTGCAAGAGAGGGGAGGAGAAAAAAATAAATAAAAAAGTAAAGATAACCTACGGATCACATGAGGGAGAAAGAAGATAAAACAAAAGTCACATGAAATATTTAGTACATCTCATTAAATCTTCATCATCCATTTACATATAATCCAAAGGCTCACAAGAAATGTAAAAAACAATGTAATTTTAAGGGGCCATTGATCTGCCCCTTTATATGTGTTATACATTATAAACTTGTCCTGTATATATTTTTATTACTATAAAGTGATTATAATTTAATAGATTTTTTTTTATACACTGATATATTAAAACCTTGAGGGCATGGGTTCAAGTCTCAGTACAGAGTCAGCGCTGAGAGTTGTCTCTCTGTATAATGGGAGTTAGTTGACTCCCCACATTGGGGTAAGATCGATTTCCCTCTAATATTAATAGTGAGGGGAAATGTTCCTTTAGTTTAGTGGGGATTGATATTCAAGCTGTGTTGTAATAGAATTACTCACAAAAATCATTAGTTTGACTTAGCTATCATTAGTCCAAGTAATATAAAAATAAAATATACACTTCATTAATCTTATACAATTAGGGATGTGCAAATTCATCTTTAAAATCTAAATGTTTGGATCATCTTCAATGTCTTTTTCTCAATGCAATTTCTATAAATATTATATAATGATTTGATAATAATTATAAAGAATAAATTATTATCTCAAGCAATTTTTAAAAAATGTTTTATTCTATTTTAAATCTTTAATGTGACTTTGTATATATTTTTTGTAATGATTTACATAAATAGTTATTATTATGTAAAAAAAAATCTTTAAGACGGAAGGTAGAATAACTATAACTTATTAAAATATGAAAAAAAAATTATTCATAATTTGTCTAAATTGAGACTATAATTTTTATGACTACATAAAAATTATTCCTACATGAAGAGTACTGTTATATAGAGATTTTATAACATATGATGATGATTATTATTATTATTATTATCATTATTATTATTAAAAGTTTAAAAAAGTTTTATGATTCAAAAATAATAATAATTTTTTAATTACAAAAATAAAAAGTATAAACATAGGTTTAAAGAGGAAGCGGATACAGTCGACGGAGGAAAAGTCGCGTTCGGGATCAAAAGCGTGGCGCCAAATGTCAACACATCAAGCTTAGCGGGAACTTTAAAAGTCTTAATGCATTTCTCTGTACATATTAGACCTCAAATTCCAAGGCAATAAACGGCCACACGCATGCCACGCTCTGCCGCTAAATTTACGCCACGTGGCTGAGAAAAGACGAATCTCAATGGTTACCTTTCTGACGATATTGTCAATATCTATCTGCGATTCACTCTCATTGGTTCGTGTGTATAAGGAAACAAAAGCTGTCACGTGTATCATTATTTAAGTTCTCTAGCCTCACCTTTTTAATTCATTTTTTAATTAATTTATTGTACTAATTATTTGTTTGATTAATCTAATAAATTCTTTTATCTTTTTTTTTTATAAGAATAAATTCATTTATCTTAAACATGTGGTTAATACTACTTAAATTAATGCCCCAAATTACATCACGTGAGTGCACATTTGGCTCGTGACGGCTTACGAGCCAGCTTCGAAGTTCCGCCAAATGAACTACACTAGAGTGGCTGAAATGGTATAAATGTTTTTTGTTTTCTGTTTTCTTATTTTTAAATAGATATTAAATATATTTTAATTTTTAAAACTTTGGAAAATTGTGCCCTTAGATTCTATAACGTATAAGCTTTTCTAGCTTTCCGTTTAGAGCTAACGTTTTTCAAAAGGGAAACGATTGCTATTGATAAATCTGAAAGAGATGTAGAATACCGGGAGTGGTCCATGGCAACTAGCCAAGTATGAAGAAGATCTCTCTGATAACTGAGAATCAAAGGATCATCAGCGTGATGGGCATGGAGATTTTGAAAGCGCTGGACCACGTTATAAAAGCAGACCCACACAACATATTAAAAAAATAAGGTAATAATTAAGAAGCATGTTATGTTATCCGGAACACATAAGAGTAAAACAACTATCAACAACTGGGGCTCACATAAATCGTAATTGCATTGCAGCACTTTTGTCATTATCTTACGTCCCCTTAATTAAAAAATTGTGCTTCATGATTCATACATGACACATCTATCATCTTTTCCCTCTTTTTTAATTAATTAATAATAATAATTATTATTATTATTTTTAGAGAAAAACTTGATTGGCGGACAAATCACTTTATGCCTTTATCACAAAAAAAAAGCTTTCCATAAAGTTGTTTTCACTAAATTCTCTTACCATCCGTTAGTTGAGTTTGTATTAGAAGTAGAAAAGCCCGGAAAGAAAAATTGAAATAAAGAAAAAAATATAATTTTTTGAAGTAGCTTTATTTTGTATTAATTTTGTTGTTTCAAAAAATCAATGTACATATACGCAGAACAAAAACAAGTGTACATAAAAGAAAAATAAGTAAATAAAAGAGAAACGTTAAGTAAAAATAAGATAAAAATGAAAAATCAACTTCAGACGAATACGAGACAGGCGTTAATTTAGATTTTAGAGATTCTACTGTCTCTGGCAGACAGGCTGCGCCGTAAAATCCCAAAGCCAGGGCGCAGCCGTTGTAGCCGCGTAAAAATTTCATATGTATTTTATTTCGCCATTTACCCTTAATTTTTTTTTAAATTCATTTTCGGAATTACAAATAAGAAAGAAAATAACGTATTAAACAAGCACTGGTTCGGTGAGATTTTTTTTCTTTTTTCTCGTGTTGCTTTTTTGTCTCTCCTCCACTTCTGCTTGCAATAATAACAATGTCTTAGCGGCAACCATCACTAAATTTTCCATTTAAATTTCCACCACCTGCCCCTGCAGATTCCGAAAATTTCTCATTAGTCCTTCTTGGTTCCAAGTAATTATCATCACTTCACCAAAATATCTTAAAAATCTCAGTGCATGTTTAGCTCCGACGGAGATTCTAACAAACACGAGTCTCGACTTACTGAACAAGAAGCGGGATTTCTAAATTTGACGAAATAAAGTCGATTTTTCTTTTTATAATTTAAGTGTTGCTAATTTGTAATTTTCTGGTCCTGTTTTTGGTTCTTGCAAGTTCTATTAGCTGACAACAAAATTTATTTTGGCAGCTCCTGTTTTGGTATATTTTAGCCTAAATTACAAGCAGATTTTACTTCCAAAAACAGCCAGGTAATTTGTGTATCTTGCGAGATTTGTTCGCTGAATTGAGATCTGGTTGATTTCTGTTTTTGTTTGGATAAGTACAACAGACACACTTTCCGCTATTTGTATTTGAATTTAATGTACGCGATTGTTATAAGGCAAGTTTATATAGCAGAATCTCTGGCTGTTTAATGGTATAATTGTTTCCACAAGGTTATGATAATTCCTTTCCTAGAATTCTATAGACTCTTGCGGTTTATTTTATAGTTCCATTGTCATACATAGATTGGCTTGTGAATCTGAACGAATTTTAACTTCGTGAGAACTCAGTGATTGGTTACAGTGTTATTGATAAATATAGGCATGCAAATTTGGGGCTAAAGTCTGATTAGACAGTTAATGTTAGTTTTCTTTTAACGATAGATAAAAGATCTTTGATGGATTGGTGCTTACGTCCTTTGCCCTCTCAGTCAATTAGATGCAGCATGCTTCTCTAACTGCTCTGCCCTATGATGTCCCTGTTCTTTTTTATTTTTTTCAGGCAAAAATTGGTTTGATACACGACTGTTATAACTAATAAGCTGACCTAGTTGGTCAATTAGGTGACCTTAACTGTAGTTGGGGAAATTCTAAGCTGAGCAAAGAAATGCTGGCAGCTTGCATTCAGCTGGAATGAAGAACTCGCAGGTTCTATTCTTTTTTTTACTTTGGATTTTTATACAGTTTTTGGCTTTCAATATTTTTTCCCCCCCCATTGTTGCTTACAATGATTTTTTTGTTTATCGGATCTTGAGTACAAGATATAGTTCTTAAAGATCTAGATGATTTGAAAACTGTTGCTATAAGTTGCCTGAATTGAAATCTAAGTTATTTTTACTCTTTCTATAATATGAAATCAACGAGTCTTGCCTTTCAATCCTTTCTGTGGTGCATTGTTTCTGTTCTTATCTTTATTACGTAAGACCTACTGCTTGTCACTGAGTCGAACAAAATTTACTGGTTTGTAGAGCACCCAAGAAATACAATCGTCGACCCAAGTTTCACATGAATCCCAAAGTGACCAACAGAACAACCAAACAACAGAGGCTCCTTTGGCAGATTCTGGTTCAATATCTGCTTCGAGTAATGATAGCAGAAAGGTTTCACGCCAAGATATTGAACTTGTAAGAGTATCTTTTTCTTTCTATATTTGATGTTTTAGTTTGTTTCTTTAATATCTTTATTTGTTTGTTATGATTTATGTAAAATGGTGTTCAGGTCCAGAACTTAATAGAACGGTGTCTACAATTATATATGAATAGAGACGAGGTGGTGAAGACCCTCTTGACTCGTGCAAGGATAGATCCTGGATTTACAACTTTGGGTAGTCTCTTAAACCTCTTTATTCTTGTTTGCTAGCCTACTTCAGTGTATCATTTTATGAATTGTTCATATCATTTAGTTTTCTGCCTTGTCTTTATAATATCGGAATATCAAAATATTAATGGAATAAGCTACCATGAAATATGTCCTGGTTTTTCTTTTGAAAGTTGCGGTTAATTAGCTATTCAGAACTGATTTGCATTTTCTTCTTCAAAGTTGAAACAAGGTTTCAATTCTGATAAATCTTTATCATTGTTCTGGTTAATTCAGTGTGGCAGAAGTTGGAAGAAGAAAACGCTGATTTCTTCAGGGCCTATTACATAAGGCTGAAGCTAAAGAAGCAAATCCTTTTATTCAATCATTTGCTTGAGCATCAATATCATCTCATGAAGTATCCAGTACCCCAAAAGGTTCCCCTGGCTCCCATGCAGAATGGGATTCATCCCATGCCCGGTAGGTTCTTCATGATATAAATATACATGGAGAAAATCACCCCTGTTATTTTATAGAAGAAAAAAGTAATTTTTATAATCCAATTCTTTACGTAATTATGGGTGCCAAATGGCACTTAATTTGGTGAAATTCAGTTATTCTATCTTAATTATAATTTAATACTACATCCTTTATTAGAATGCAAATGCTATTCTACTTGAGAATACAAAGAGCATGGTCTCAGCAGTCAATAGCAGCATCTGCTTTTCTTTTAAGCTAAGAATCTTGCATAAACTTAAATGAAACATCATTAGGATTATTTTTTCCTCTTTGAGGCTGGGCGATTCAAGAGCATGCAACGTTTTTCATTTTTATAACTTCCAAAGTTGCTCTGAGTGGTATTGATATCCTCAACATCTGAACTCAAGAAGATAAGCTGGGAATTTTCTAAAGAGTTGAATATTTTAGTGTTCAAGAATATTTCTTTGAAGGAGTAAATATTCTTATGTATGAATATTTTCATAGGTTTAACATTTTTATAGGTTTAACAGGTATAGATAGATTAATTTATGGTTGTCGTTGCTCCTTTTCACTTTAACATTATTGGTACTCAATGCCACTTGTTTGCAGTGCAGTTAACAACTTACCTATGGGATATCCTGTCCTTCAACAACCTCCAATACCAGCAGCAGGCCAACCCCATCTTGAGTCCATGAGCAGCGGAATCTCAAGTTGTCATGTGGTCAATGGAGTTCCTGCACCAGGCAATTTTCATCCAATGCGAATGAATTCTGGGAATGAGTGAGACACTTGACGTCTTAACTTAAATTTCTTATTTAATCAAATTTTCTCCTCTATTTTTTCCCAACTCATGCTAGGCACTCAGATTTTTGTTCTTTGAAATCATTTTGTTCCTGGACAATTTATCTACGGATGTCCTTGTAAGTATTTCATATAGAAAAGTATGGAGTGCTAAAACAGTATGTGGTCATATTTGAAACACAAATGAACTGTTATGTCCATTTGATGGCATTGAAAAGTACTCTAGCAAAATATTTGCCTTTTGGAGTGATCATACATGGGTTGTACATGCAGCTTAGTTTTGCCTTCAAAGTGTATAATATTTACAGTATGCTTAATGACACTGGTTTACCTCAATGTTACAAGTGTAAATCTTAATGTTCCTTTTCTTCTTAATCATTGTAACTTTAGCTAAGCAGCTTTCTTTGTTGTAGTATGGTGATGGACACCAGTGCAGCCGAAGTAGCTCCTGTTATTCCCCCTAGCAGTGGCGTGTCATCCATGTCAGAGATGGCCATGAGTCCAACATCAGTGGCATCTAGTGGTCATTTTCCCTTCACTGCATCAGACATGTCGGGAATGGGTATGGACACGGGTGCACTTGATACAACGTTTACATCTGATGTGGCAAGTACTGTAGGATTGCAGCTTGGACAGGATGGAGGGGCTGGAAACTCCAGAGATTCCCTTAGATCACTTGATCAAATCCAGTGGAATTTCAGTCTCTCAGATTTAACAGCTGATTTGTCAAACTTGGGCGGTAAGTTTTACTTTGGATTCAGTTCAGTTGAGATTTAGTTATGTCTGGTTATAGATATGAAATGCGACTAAATCTCATTTATATTTTAAAAATATTATCATTTTCTTTTTCTATTATGTTTATAATTCTGTAATGATGCTTTGCCATAAATTTGTTTGGCACTTACGCAGATTTAGGAGCTCTTGGAAACTATCCTGGGTCCCCTTTTCTGCCCTCTGATTCAGAAATTTTGCTAGACTCTCCAGAGCAAGACGATATAGGTAATTGGTGTACCATATGAAATCTTTCTTAAGTTATGTATAGTTGGTCACACACTGATACGTTTACCTTCTTTCAGTAGAGGAGTTCTTTGTTGATTCGGTCCCTGGCCCTCCATGCTCTCAGTCAGACGAAGAGAAATCTTAGACTAAGGTGAGGCCAGCTCTTTGAAACTGGTAGGATAGGGCAAGGTCAGATCAATAAAATAAGCATCTGTCATCAGCTTAGTAGGCAGTCTAGCTGTAGTAGTCTAGTCTAGTCTAGTTGACATTAGAATGCAATAGGAAAGGAGCAGTGTTCTCATTAGTTGTTTTTTTTTTGTTGTTGTTGTTTCTTTCAGTTTGTGGATATGGGCATTTTAATAAGTGGAAGATTGAAGATTAATTTTTTTTTTTCTGTTGTTTTTCTTTAAAAGAAAAAAACATGTAGTTTGGATATGCTGGCAAGATCCTTGCTAATTTAACCCTTTTTACCCTCTCCAATGAGGCTGTGATCTAGCTGATGTGCCCAAAATGCAAAGGATTGAATAGTTAACTCTAGAAATAGAGGCGATTTTCATATGTAATGGCAAGTTTGGCCTTGATATTAAATATCCATGGAAGAGAAGTTGATTATGATAGGGTACCGGGGGAACCATCACATAGCGACGAGCCTAATTCGTTTCTCGTCTGTTTGTGCTATTTGGTTTTGTTGTAATGAGCTCAGGACAGAAGTCACCGAACCTTCTATCATTGATCATCCTGAAGTTTTACTTGTGCATGTCTAACAATTTGCTTGCGTTTCTCGATTTGATCGAGCATTCTCAACCTGATAGCGGTCAAATTTCATTTCAGAATTTTGAGATATTATCTCCCAAAGAAAAAAAAAAAGAGAACTTACGAAAAGCTAGGTCAAAGAGATATTGCCCTTTTGGAAATTAACAATTCTGCAATGTGATTATGATTTACGATGCAGGTTTGTATAAGTTGCATTTAGTCATAAGTTATATTTAGTGTAATTTACATCTCATTAAAAAATAGGTAAAAGTAACTAATTAGAATGTGGGATTAGGATTTTGTTTTGGCTTATCTTTAGAGTATAAGCTACATTAAATATAATTTAAGAAGACCCTTAGGATGCATATCATCTTGGATTTGGAACCAAAAAGAGATTTGACTTCTGGCAATGCTACCTCACTTTCTGAACACTTTCAGCAGGTATGTTAAAAGTAACTTGCCATGAGTCTTGGCTTCTTGATATATATCATATGTTATTTACGAGGATAAGTGTGCGATTATGCACATGTAAAGTTATTATTATGGGAATTAACTTGTGGATGTCACAATCCCCAATGACAGCTTGAGACTCGCACGGTCGCGTACTATGAAGTACGCGACTACATTATTAATTTTGTGAAGTGCAGTGAAGGGACCCTTGCGTTTTCATTTACATTTTCTGGAGTAATCGTAAGGGCCAGATTAGAAATGTTGTATTTTTTAAAATAATAATTATTAGTTGTGTTATATAAATAATTAATTGTGAAGAAAATTAATTAAGTATTTGATAAATTTTGTTTTTAAAAATACTGTAATTTTTTAAAGTAATTATTGGTGTTTGGTATATTTTATTATTAAATTGTTGTGAGAAAACAAATAATTAATAAAATGTGCATAATGTAGGATGAGATTTATTTACACATATAGAAACATGTACATGCAATATTTTTAAATTTTGTATTATAATAATTTTAACTAACAATAAAATTTATACTATATTGCCGTATAAAGAACTTTTGATGTAATGTAAAATATAAAGAAGAAATAGGGTAAACGAAAGGAGTACATGAATTAAAATAAAAAATTATTAAAATATTGATTTTGTTTCCAATTTAAATAGGAATAATTTTGGGTTTAGATAATAATTGTAAGGATATTTATGAGATTTTATTAAAGGAGAAAATTGATTCTCAAAAACAGAATTTAAAAGTTACTTCTTTTTTGTTTTTTAAAATCAGTTGTAGAGTGGTTGATTTTGACAAAAATGATTTTGATTTTTTTTTATTAAACACCAAAATTAACTTTTAAATTTTCAAAATCACTTTAAAACTTTCTAAAAACAATCCCAAACGGACCCTAATGGTAAATCAATCAAAAGTAGAGAAGATGTTAATTGGGTCAAATAATTACTTCTATTCTATTTTACTATCATTATTGTGGTGTGTGCTAGAAGAATATCTAAATACATGGCACTGAAAAGTAAATCGAGAAAGAAAACAACGCTGTTATTTATCTCGAGTTAAATCCCGGGTCAAACTCCAAAACTAATGCAAACGACGCCGTTTCAATTTTTTTTCCTTTCATTCTCCTTAAAACGACGTTGTTTTGGCTTAGTTAAGGCAAAAACAACGGCAGCCTCAAATTCCTTTCTCTTCCTCTTCGCCTCACAACCATTCTTCTATTTCTCTGTAAACAACTGCTTTCTCTTTCCCTTCATTTCACAGCCATTCGCCTTCTATTTCTCCGTAAAACTATGAAGAGAATGTCGTTGTATTTGAAAAATTGAAAGGCAAGAAGAGAAGCCATTTCTTAAGAACTCAGGAACATTCAACCCTTGGGAGATGCGTAGGTTTCTTAATTTTGACCAACCACCTGATTGATGACTCTGATGCTAAGCTCATTCACCTGACCTGGCAATTGCTCCTAAACTTAAATCAAATGTGTTCCATATGCTAAGAATTTGATCTCTAATTCACTGGCAAACTCTTGCACTGCTCTGCCTGTTACATACTCTTCAATCCTTGGAAAATTTTGAGGAACTAGTCTTTACCACCCACCATTAGTAGCGCTTGAACTTTCAAGTGTTGGGACGCTGATTGTGCACACGGTGTGAAGCAATATAAAATTATAGCGGAGGCCTAGGCACAACTTCAATCAAAACTGATTATTGATATTAGAATTTTTCTTTTTCTTTTCTTATCTTGTATAAGGCGAGCTTGGTTTTGAGCTGTTTACAATCCAGTCCTGGCAGCCACCATCACGCATAACCAGCCGTCGGCACCACCACCACCGACAGCCATCACGCCTGGCAGCCACCTTGTTCAAGCTTTCTTTTTTGCCTTATTTAAGCCAAATCATATCACTTATAAAGAAGATAAAAGCTTAAGGGTTTTGCCCAATCGATTTTGTCGTTGATATTCTTGAAATCAGTTTTCTCTAAGCTAATTTGGTTTTGTGGCTGAAATGAAGATGAAGAGAGAGCAATTGAGGCTGATGTTAACTAAACAAAACGACGTCGTTTTAAGGTGAATGAAAAAAAAAAGATGAGACAACCCGGGGTAAATAACATTTTTCCAGAAAGAAATGCCACGGCAAATATTCTATTGATGGTCAAAGTATCTTTGCATCATGAGCAAAAGAGTCACAATCGCTGTCCTGCCATGCCTGCGGATAGACCAAATTAGATAAAACTCTCTACCGTGTGCATGCATCTCTATGTGTGTGTATAGGAGAAAGTTCCCTTTATATAAATTTTTTCTTGGAAAATGTTAATTTTTTTATTCATCATATTCATTTAATCCACTGGAGATGAGTAAATATATAAATACTATTTGGCAAATATTATGTTACAATTAATGTAACATACACACTCAACAACAATCACATAAATTGTGTGGGCCCATTATTTATGTGGTTGTTGTTGAGTGCGTATGTTACATTAATTGTAACATAGGAGCTCCCATACTATTTTTATCTTTAAATTTTAAGAGCACGGCAAAAGGTTTTTGAAATGAGATTTTATTATTTTTTTAAAGAGTCACATCAATAAAAAAAATTAACAAGACTATTTAAATGATATTTTTTAAATAAAATTGTACATCTCTCTCTTCAATATTATGTCATTCTTTTCTTTAATATTGAAGAAAGAGAAATACAATCTTATTTAAAGATATTTATTTAAAAAGCTTTCTGAAGTCTTTAATTTAGTATTATATTATTTTTTATGTCATTATTCTTAAAGAGAGAGAAGTATTATAATATTTATTATTTTTGTAAAGGAAAAAGTTAAATAAAAATAATATAAACGTATTTTTTTTTTGTAAGGTTTGTTGGGAGGTGACTTATTATTTTTTCACTCTTTTATTTGTCATATAAGTAAGCAAATAAATATTTGAAGAGTTAAATTAGAAGGCTCTTTGAATAAAAATTCTTCAAATGAGACTATACTTCTCATTTGAATCTTATTTGAAAAGCCACATCAACAATAAAGGTTTCAAAAGATTATTCAAATGAGATTATCATTCTTTCTATTCAATATTAAAAAGTGACTTCTTCATCCTTAATTAGTATTATATTATTTTTTAGACTTCTTCATCCTTAATTAGTATTATATTATTTTTTATCTCATTATTGTTGAAGAAAGAGAAGTACTATAATTGCTATTATTTTGATTGAGGAAACAAATTGATTAAAATAACATATACTTGCTTTTATTTGAAAAGTCATTAGAAAAAAAATTATATTTTTCAGATAAGTGAGCAAATAAACATTTGAAGAGTAAAATTAAAAGAGTCTTTGATTATGCTTATCGGTGGGTTCAATGGATAAATAATGAAATTTTGAATTTATCTTTTTACTTAAACATTTGATATAAATTTTGAGTAATTAATTTCATGTAATATAATTAGTAGGTGAATTGATTATTAAACGTTATTTTTTAATTTAAATATCTATCATCACTCAAATTTCGTACTAAATTATTAAGCTAAAATAGCCCCAGTTTTGTAAGCATATATTATTACTCATATTTCGTAAAGTCATAAGATTTTCCCTTTTCTGCATAGAGCATTATTAGAAGACTCTTCAATATGAGAGAGAAGGACAATCATTTTTGGAGAGTATTTTAAAGCTTTAAATCAAGTATTATATATTTTATCTCATTATTCTTGAAGAGAGAGAAGTGTGCTAATATTTTTGTAGAGGAAAGTTTAATTAAAGTAATATAAATTTATTATAACTGGAAGAGACTTTTGGGAGATGATTTACTAACTTGTAGAGTCATATCAACAAAAGAAATTCCGAAAGATTTTTCAAATAAAATTTTACTATTTATTTGAAAAGTTATATATAAAAAAAAAGAGTTTTCAAAGACTTTTCAAATGAGATTCTTTAGATAAATTTGTCATTCTCTCTCTGTGACTCTAAAATTGTTATTATTCTTGAAGAGAGAGAGAAGTGTTATAATTATTATTTTTTTGGTGAAGTAAAAATTTTAATTAAAATAATATAAACTTACTTTTATTTGAAAAATCTTTTGAGAGATGATTTATTTTTTCCTTTTTTATTTACCACATGAATAATTAAGTAAGTGTTTAAAAAGTTAAATTAAAAGAACTTTTTAGCGATGCTTTTGAAATACAAGTGTGCAACCCAAGAGGGGGGGTGAATTGGATTTTTTAAAAATTATCCTAGTCAAACCACACAACAATTCAATCTAATGCCTTAATCAATTCGAAAATAATAAATTCAATGAAACACAATATTAAAAGAGCAAAGGAAGAGAAAACGAACACAAGGATTTTTACGTGGTTCGGCTATCCCCGCCTACGTCCACGCCTCCAAGCTCACCCGCTTGAGGATTTCACTATCCAAGCCTTTCCAAGGCTTCAACGATTACAATTGACTTCGAGGTGTCAATAAACCTTTACAACAAGAGATTATATCTCCAATCTCTTTACCCCAAGTGTTTCCCACACTTGTACTCTCACAATTTGATGAGAAATGATAAATACAACAATGAATCTCTCTTTAAGAGTGGATATACAAATTGAAGAACAAAGATGATTTAAAGAATGATGATTCACGAAGTTGAAGCTCAATATATGTTGTGTGCACTTGTTCTTGTTTGTTGGAGATTGTTGGAGAGATTGAAAATGAGTTGGATTTGAGTTCTTATAGTTTGAGCTAAAAAACTAGCCGTTATACACATTTTGGTTGTAACCGGATTACCGGTTATGGACAACCGGAATTCCGCTTAATGTTACCGTTACAGCCACAAATTTGAATTTCTGAACATCCGGATTTCCGCTTTGTCACATCCGGATTTCCGCTTACGCTCAGTAGCTTACTGCTCAACAACTGGATTTCCGTTTGTCAAGATCCGGAATTCCGCTTTTAATTCGGATAGATTCTGCCTCGAATCCGGACTTCCGTTTATCAGAAACCGGATTTCCGCTTGCTACAGTAACTGCTACAGTGAATATTTTCTAAATTTACAGTTTGACCCCAAAACTTTATAAACCTATAATGTGGCCCAAAACGTTATGAAAGTTTGCAAAAAGGTCCAATTTCAGAACTTTAGAATAATGCTTTGTCAATCCCACAACTTTCTGAAATTATGACTTTGCCCAAACTTTGTGAAATTATAGAATGACCCAAAAATATTTAAATAGTTTCAAATAGGTCCAAGTCCGAAATTTAGAAAACTACTTGTTTATTTCAAAGTTTTCAAAATTCTTTCAATTAAACCATAAACTTTGAAAAACAACCAATTTCATAAAATCATTTTTCCATTAAATATGAAACATTTATAATATGAAAATAATGATTTATTTAAAAAGAATATTAAATAATTTGAGCTTAAAAAATTAATCATTTTTAATCTTGTTTGTTATCATCAAAATCAATATTATGGAAACATATATGTTAACAATCTCCCCCTTTTTGATGATGACAAACATTTCATGTATTTAAACAATCATTTTTCATAAAATCATTTTTTCATTAAATATAAAACATTTATAATGTGAAAATAATGATTTATTTAAAATATATATAAAAAATAATTTGATCTTAAAAGATTAATCATTCTTAATCTTGTTTGTTATCATCAAAATCAATATTATGGAAACATATATGTTAACAGCTTTACTATTAATCATTATTACTTTGTAGTTATTAATATCTTATTTATTTTTGCATTTGATTCACTCAATTGGTACAACACAAGAGCAAGGATGGCCAACTCACCTAATTCTAAATATATATATATATATATATATATATATATATATATATATATATATATATATATATATATAATAATAATAATAATAATAATAATAATAATAATAATTAACAGTTAGGCTACTAGAAGTCCAGCATTACAGGATTCTGGGATTCCATTGCAACAATAACTTTCAGCTTTTCCACCTTTGGTCTGTTTGCCAACTGCTTTCATTTCTTACTTCGCCCGTTTAAAATATTTTGTTAAAATTCAAGAAAATCATTTTATATTTCTCAGGTTACGATTTTAGACTTTATTAAAGTTAAAAAAAAAATTATTATACCCTATGATGTAATAGTAGAATAATATTATATTATCATACTATATGGCGTAATAATTTTTTCAAACTTTAACAAAGCCCAAAATCTTAAATCGGATAATTTCTATTATTAACAATACCAAATACATTCTCCTCTTCAACACATTTCTTCAAACTTTTAGCGATTTCTTCATAAACTTCGAAGTTCAATTTATTTTTTAAAGATGATTTTTTATTTTTTTTCAAATGCATTTGATAATAAATCTCTTTATCATAAACTAGTACTTAATTGAGTAAAACAACTCGTACCTCTCATTTTGAGTTAAGAGTTTGAATCTCCTAGTATTTTTCATGAGAGTAAATATTTTATTAATATTTCAATGCTAAGTTTCAATTAGATCCACATTGATGTTGGTTTCAATAGATCTTTGACAGAAATTTTTTTAAGCTTAGTTTCAACTATAATACTTAAAGGTAAAATTCTAAATTTATATTATAGTGTGTGATGCCATAATATTAGGGATGATAATGGGGTAGGGTGGGGGTATGGAGACCTACCCCATTCCCCACCCCATTAAGTTTTTTTACCTCCATTCCCCACCCCATTAAATTTTTTTACCTCAATTCCCCACCCCATTCCCCAATAAATTTAGTGGGGTGGGGATGGCCGGATGGGGAATCCCTATGTGGGGAATGATTTTTTCATCCCCATCATATTCCTCATTTACCTATTTTATATTTTTATAGTAGGTATAAATACATAATTTTAGTAAATTAAAAATTAGAGACTTAAAATAAAATCATTACCATATTATAAAATATTTAAAAAAAAATATGTAAAAGTTTGAAATAATATCTTAAAAGGCTATCAAAACTGAAAAATGTTTGAAGAGAGCAACACCTTAAAAGAGAAAAGAAAACTTAACAATGTTTTAGAGTTAAAAAAAATTATTTTATAGGATTTTCTTTTATTCATATCATGTTTATATTACATAAAATAAAAAAATTATTAGTTGACATTATAGTTGATAAAATAAAAATTATTAAATAAGAATTAAAAAAATATTTATATATAATAGGGATTAGGGTGAGGAGTACAAAACCAAACCCCACCCTATTAAGAATTTAAGAATTATTTTTTCCCCACTCTCACCACATTCCCTCAAAATTATTCAAAAATTTTTCTATTTAAGGTGTCTGTAGAGGATTTTGCCATTCCTATGTCATATTTTATTTTTCTGGTTTACTTTGTGATGCCGTATAAGGAATGAATTACTTTATTATTTTTTTCTCAAAATAATTGAATCCCTAATAAGGAATGAACTTCTTTATTATTTATGTTAAAAATAGATTTTATTATGCAAAAAAAAAAATCATCTAAACCACAGGAGCTGATATTTGTAAACCCATCAATGAGCAACCCCCCTGTGGGACCGAACTTTAAGTAAAGGGAGCCCACGAGGGCCCACATTATTTCAGAAACAATTTCTTGGAGACTCGCGGGCAGGACTTGACTCTTCCGAAGTGGACTCCGTCTTTTATCTTTTCCTAGTTTTGAAATAATAACACAGAAACCCCTACATTTTATATTTTATCAATTTATATCAAAGATATCCCTATTCTGCAATCAAACCTAAATTACCTTACCTTATTTAATTTTAACTTCCGCAAATCACGATACAAAGAATAATTTCTGTAACATTATAGTTCTTGGTCATTTTAAGAAAAATAAAAAACACCAGTAAATTTTCATTGGTGGTTAGTATTTTTAATAATATTGATGATTTCAATTTGAGGTAAAATGAAAAAGTAAAATATGAGTAGATTTTTTTTAATATTGGTAGTGAAAATAAATTTTCGAATCAGTCTAAATAGGCTTTTGAATTGTATATTACATATATTTAAGATTCTCAGTAGATCATTAACAGTGTAACACACATTTGCATTGTAATTATTCCAAAAAAGAAAAATATTGAGGATCTATTTTATACAAATGTACGGACTTTACCCTCATTCGAATAAATAGAAAGATTCTGATACCCAAAGGTTATTACCCCTCAATGTGTTTCCCTCTCTTTGAGAACGCAGCCGGTAACTGTCATTAGAGGCTTGCACTCGCTCCACGAACTTTCTTCTTCGTTTACCAGTCGAAATAATTTCAGTTTTTTCCCCAAACATCTAACCCATTTCTTCTACTCCCCATCGGTCGTTAGAACAACAGGTACGTAAAAGCAACGCCAACAATTCTTTCTTCTTATGTTTATTCGATTTCTGTTTGGATCATAAGAAAACTTTGTGACCAAGAAACCACCGTTTCATAAAGCCAGAGCCCTTACTTCTTGGTTTTCTGGGTGTTTTTTACTTAAATAAATTTTCATGTGTTACTTTGTTCATTATCTTTGAAAACTAAACCTGTAAATATTTGACTGTTTTCCAGTTTGTTTTTTAAACTTAAAACTTTTGGTTGTTTTCTCTGTATTTGTGTTCGATTTGTCGCTTGAAATGGAAAAAAAAAAGGGAAACATATTTAAGTGCTATATATATAATTTTTATTCTCATAACAACAATTGTTAGGTATGAAGTAGATAGTGATCAAGGCATAATTATAAATTTGATAATGCAACTATTGGTACATCAATTGACCAATTCTTTTATAATAATCAGAGTATATATTTCACAAATAGTTATACCTATTGCATACATTAGTCTTAGTTTACTAGATTATATATAAAGTTGAACTTTTGCAGGCTTGGACTTCAAGATCAGAAGGAAGTTATGAATACCGAGAGAGTTAAATTTGTAAGGTTAGTTCCTTTTGCCCTTCAAATTTCTCTTTTTTTTTCCCTTCTTTTTTTGTTAAATGACCAATCTTGACTTATGCATGTCAAAATCGCTCTTCGTTTCCTATAATGAATGTACGAATTTTCATTATGAATTACAAATTTGTACCGTAATCAATTTATGTTTGTTCTCTTTCTCATATTCTTTTTCTGGGCTTGCCTCCTATTGATGAATTGGTTGAGGGAATTTGCTATGTCTATTGTTTTGTCCAGGTTTGACGATTGGAATTCAGAGAATTCTTATTCAGAACAGAAACCATCCAATGATGATGGATTTTATCCAAGAGTAATGAGACCAACTCTAAGTGCCGTTATGGATAGTATTCGGAGAGGATATGAAATGGGTTCAGAAAGAATTAAAAGCTGGAAGAAGCCATTGAGCTTTCGTTCCCATGTTATGCAATCTGAAAAAAAATCTGTCTCTGAGAAGAGAATTCTCGACCCACAAGGTCCATTTCTTCAGTGGTGGAACAAAATATTTGTGCTCTCTTGTGTAATTGCATTGTCAATAGATCCATTGTTCTTTTACATGCCAGTGATTGATGGCAAAAGGAAATGCCTTGGTTTGGATAAGACTTTGGAAATCACTGCTTGTGTCCTTCGTTCATTCATTGATACCTTTTACATACTACGCATAATCTTTCAATTCCGCACTGGGTTTATTGCCCGTTCTTCTCGAGTATTTGGTAGGGGTGAGTTGGTTGATGATCCTAAGGCTATAGCCAAAAGATACTTAATGTCATACTTCATTGTTGACATCCTTGCCATTCTTCCTCTACCACAGGTTTGTGTCCTTCCCTTATTACGAATTCATTTGTTTAATAGCTGGCATTTCATTTAGTTTTGCAATTTATAACAATGATTCCTGTTTCATCTTTTCCAGCTGGTAGTTTTAATTATCGTCCCTGCAGTGAAAGGCCCAGTTCCATTGGTGGCAAAGGAGATGTTGAAAACTATTATTTTCTGCCAGTATGTTCCAAGAATTGCTCGGATTTATCCACTGTACAATGATGTAAAAAGAACTTCTGGCATACTCACTGAAACGGCATGGGCTGGAGCTGCTTTAAATCTCTTTCTTTATATGCTAGCCAGTCATGTAAGTTGTTGCTTGTGATATATGTTTCTGTGACACCTTTGTAAGCAACCGAATGGATTTTTCTGATTGTTGAACAAAATGTGACATGTAGATATTTGGGGCTTGTTGGTACTTGTACTCCATAGAACGGCAAGATAGTTGCTGGCGTGATGTATGTCGGAAGTTGAATGATACGAGTAATTGTACTACGAATTTGTACTGTGGAGAATTCCATGGATCAAATAATACACTTCTGCACGGTTCATGTCCGTTTATAAGTCCAGATGAGATAAAGAATTCATCCATGTTCAACTTTGGAATATCTATCGATGCTCTCCAATCAAGGGTGGTGGAGGAACATGATTTTCCGAAGAAATTCTTTTACTGCTTTTGGTGGGGTCTGCGTAATCTTAGGTTAGTATGCACATATGATATGTAAGAAAGGTTTATTTGAAATGTGCTTCTGACTTGCTCTATCTTACAGTTCCCTGGGCCAAAATCTCAAAACAAGCACTTTTGTTGGGGAGGTTTTCTTTGCCATCTTCATATCCATTTCGGGATTGGTTTTATTTGCCTTACTTATTGGCAACATGCAGGTAATAAATTCTTTTTTGAAATAATGTTGTAAGCATATACACTGATCAGATATAAGCTTAACTCTCCTTGTGCATCTACTTTTCATTTAGATTGTCTAAAACGTCCATGTAACAATATGACGTCTTTAAATTATTCTGTCAGTAGTGTTCTCATTACTGAGATTATGCTCTCCTCTTTTGATCTGTTGCATAATTTCATTGACAAAAGCACACAAAATGGGTATTTTCATTCCAACATTTCTAAATGAATTTGCCATGGTGCGTGATTTGATGAACTGCTAATCATCGTTTCCTCTTCTGCTTTTGCAGAAATATCTGGAATCTACAACTGTAAGATTAGAGGAAATGAGAGTGAAAAGGCAAGATGCAGAACAGTGGATGTCCCACCGTATGCTCCCCGAAAATCTGAGGGACAGAATTAGGCGGTATGAACAGTATAAATGGCAAGAAACAAGAGGTGTTGAGGAAGAGGGTTTGCTTCGTAATCTCCCTAAAGATCTCAGAAGAGATATTAAGCGCCATCTTTGCTGGGATCTCCTAATGAGGGTGAGTACTTTGCTTAACCTTGTACTTAATTTTCACTCAGAAAGCAGAAGGTTAAATTGTTTCCACCACCTAACTCTTAGGTGCCAATGTTTGAGAAAATGGATGATCAATTGTTGGATGCAATGTGTGATCACCTCAAGCCAGTTCTTTACACAGAGAAGAGCTTCATTGTTCGTGAGGGTGATCCAGTTGAGGAGATGCTTTTTGTTATGAGAGGCAATCTAGTGAGTACGACCACTTATGGTGGAAGAACCGGTTTCTTTAATGCTGTTTATCTCAAGGCTGGTGACTTCTGTGGAGAAGCACTCCTTACATGGGCATTGGATCCTCAATCATCTTCCAATCGTCCTCTTTCAACTAGGACCGTACAAGCTTTAACAGAGGTTGAAGCTTTTTCTCTCATGGCTGATGACTTGAAGTCTGTTGCCTCTCAGTTTCGGCGTCTTCATAGCAAGCAGCTTCAGCACGCTTTCAGGCAAGTCTTTTTTGAATTTATTGCATAAATGACCGTTATAGCAGAGATGTTATGAAATATAATTACTATATATTGTTGCACACTTCACTTATTGGGGGAAGGTTTCAGGTTCCACTCGGTGCAGTGGAGGACATGGGCAGCATGCTTTATACAAGCAGCATGGCGCCGGCACAGTAAGAAGAAGCTTGCTCAATCCTTACAAGAAGCTGAAGACAGGCTGCAAGATGCTTTGGCAACAGAGGCTGGGGCTTTAACGAGCCTTGGTGCCACCATGTATGCGTCAAAATTTGCTGCCAATCTATTACACCCGTTGCGGTTGCGGCAGAATGGTTCCAGTGGCACTAGATTGCCGCAGAGATTACTGCCTCCACTAATTCCTCAGAAGCCAGCAGAGCCTGACTTCACTGCCAAAGATTGAGAATGAGGTGTACCTGTTGTAGAGAAATGATTTTAGTGATTTGACCCAAATGTAGTGTGTACATAATAACAATAACATCTGCCCTGCTACTACAGATGTGCTTTAATGTGCTCTTGCAGAGGAAGCTATCTTAGATAATTAATGGGGCAAATCCAGTCACATACTAGGTCTTAATTTATTAGTTTTCGAACAAACAGTATCTCAAATAATGCAGCTAAAAGAGAATGAATTTTGTGTGCCTTTTTTGGTTCTATTTTCTCCCTCCAAAATAAAAAAAAAAAAACATGAAGAAGAGCAACTGTGGATTACATACCTCGAAGAAAGGCTCAAGTCAAAGGGTCGAATCCCTTTGGTCAACGAACAAAAAAGTCCCTCCCTTGATGTGTTCCTCAACAGTTATTTCTGGAATATCTAACGACTTGTTCTCTTGACCACTGAAGGAAGGAAGTGGATAAACACGGCAAGGCTTGTTACAAAAGAAAATGTAGTCCCGCTGTCCATATGCAAAGGAAAAATGGGATACATTCTTAATTAACGTGCACGTTGGGAAATCAGAATTAACCAATTTATATAATAAATTGAATATTCCAACCACTATCTTGTCAACATCCTACATTTATTTAGTTATCCATATAAGCGAGCGAGCCAGTGGCAAAGCAATGCCTGCAATTATTTGTTTCAACCAATATCTCAAATAGGTATCCAGGCATAAAATATTAGAAAGATTTACGAAAACTTCAGCAATTTCAAAAACCAAATGCTGCAGCTACGAAGCAATAAATCTTGTGCGCCTGTTTTGGTTCCTTTTTCTCCCTTCCAATAATCAATCGCAAGTAGAATTTTTCTGTGTGTATAAAGCGGCATGCACATTTTTCCCTGTACCTTCAATCAGTAACGAATGATTTGTCGCTCAAATCAAATCTTTATACCAAAACATGGAATTATTTGGATCAAAATGGTGAAAAAAGTCTTCCATTTCTTTATGGCAGATCCAACTCGGCTTAACAGTAAAATTTTGGATTTTCTTTAATATACAAATGTTATGTACTGAATTACACAATATAAATTGAAAAATATCCCTACACTAATTAAAATTCACCAAATTGCATGTCATGATATATACCTATATATTTACTCCTTTGTATTCTAGCTTTTACTATAAATGATCTAGTCACCCACAACATCTCTAAAATCCTTACACATTTATTATATTTTTATTATAATTTGTATTTTTTAAAGAAGCAAATCATAATTTTCTAATTTTCTTCTCTAGTTCTTATTGGGGGAACTTAACATAAGATTTTTAGGTATTTAATCCAAAAGACTAATTTTTTAGGTGGAGTGACAGTACCACCTTATAAACCTAAGTATCTTCCTTTTACTAGTCAATGTGAGACACAACTCAACAATTCAATATTAAATTTAAAAACTTTTTTTTTTAACTCATATCTAAATTTGTTATTGCGCCACTCTCTAATTTTACAATGTTAGCTTACTATCTAGTTTCTTTGTTTAATTTGTCATCGAGTATTGTATCCTTTTTTTTTGGTTTTTCAAAAGTTTGGATGAAGATGAGGAACCTCATCCACTAAACAACAATATTTGCTTATATCGTTTCGTTATTTCAACTCAAGTGATAGTGAGTGCAAACTGCATCTGAGACCAACCGAACTACACCCAAAAGGCAACCAATATTTTATCCTTTAAGAAGTCAATAATAAAAATATATAATCAAATTTTATTCTTGCAGCCCCCTAACGAAAGTTTTCAGGTTGCGCCAATCCAAAGAACAAACAAAAATGTTATGAAATTTCTTGTATATATTTCTCACCATGAGCTTTACAGTATTATCTTATATTATTGCATTTGCTTTCTATGTCTTATTTTAGTACTACATGCATCTGTTTCCAAGGGCAAAGCCATGTTTTTTTTAGGGTGGGCTAAATTTTGTTTTTAATTGTTATTGTCTATTGCCTTACGAAGTTGATTGCTAAGAATTTAAGTAGGCTAGGAATCGGTTACAATGTTCCTTTCAATTGCTTTGTTGTTGTACTAATGTAAATAATTAAATAAAATGTGTACTTTATTTTCTAACTTGTGGCTAATGTATTTTCATTCTATTTCAATTACTATTTTGACTTTGGTTAGATGTATATGTGTATATGTGTGTGTGTGTGTGTATAGGTAGGGACATATCTATATATTTATATAAAGTTGGGACTACAAGAGGTGATGTGTCATCACAATTTCTCATCTTTGTATATTCTCTATTATCTAATAAATAGAGAAATTTCTTTCAGATTTAATTTTTCATCTTCTCATAATTAATTTGATTGTTATTACACAATTAATATGTAACAATTCATCAAAAGACCCACTATCTTCTCTAATTGAAACCTTCTTGATCATAAATTAAGCAATAATTTATAAACATTTTTAATCACTCTTCTCCTTTACCTCACCTTAATTTATAAATAGCAACAAAAATATGATATCCCACGTAAACATAAACACAATGTAAAAGAATACAAAATAGTAATGGCTCTAAAATATATGTTTTTTTTATTTTGGCCATCACTTGCCTGATCATGGCAAATATTGCAAATGCAATCAGCAGGGATGATCGCCTCAACAACAATATGAAACCAGACTACGATCTTGCAATAAGATTTGAAGCTAGCTGAGGCCTAACGAAGTGCTGGGACGCGTTAATGGAGCTGAAATCACACTGAAATGAGATTGTTATATTCTTCCTTAATAGCCAGGCTGATATTGGCCCTGACTATTGCCGCGCCATTGATATCATCACCCATAATTGCTGGCCTGCAATACTCACCTCTCTCGAATTCACTACTGTGATGCATCTTTTGCTCCTTCTCCAGGTGGCCTCGCAGTGATATATCAGCCTCAGGTTTCCAAGGTTTTGGCTTAGACAAGGTGCATTTATGGTACTTCTATTTCTGTTGTGTTAATTTAACTAATGTAATTTTAAATAATTAAAAAGTTTTTTTGGTTTTAGTTTTGCTTTATTTTTTTTATTTTTTATTTTGGAAGTTTTGCCTCTAAATCGAATAGAATAATTCGTTAAAAGTAGAATAAGAAAAAAAAGATAATATTAAATTTTTTTAAAAGCTGCGTGAGTCGCGGTTCTATTTCCTAGTTATTAAACTAAAAGGAAGAAAATTGAAGGTGGCAAACAAAAGCACCTTTAGTGGGTATGATGGGTAATTGGGTTTTGTATTAAATTTATATGATCCGTTTTTAAATTTATATAGAATGACCAACTTATAAATATACCAGTTCTAGTTATGTATGTAATGTCATTCTCTAAATAAAATTAAAAAATTCTCCCAAATTTTGGACGGCCTACTCCTGGCCACTGTCTGTATTATATTCCTATAATTGTTGCTATGCTTGGATAATAAGAGATTTGGAGTTTGAACCCTACTCATATGAGTTAGAAAGGGAGTTAAATGGTCATTAAAATATAACTTAAAAAACACACACACACACACATCTGTTTTTGCGAGGATATATAATTCTTGTTTGCTTCCTGAAGAGTGACACAGCAACCTCAGCTTTCATTCATTGTACAGCCTTGTCCACTATACTGGTTGTATTGCTTGCTTGCTTAATCCTTGCTTATTCATTTGAGCAGTTTGTCTATGTCAACAACACTAAGGTAGCGTTTACTTTTTGGATTGGATTGGGAATCCTGGGGAGTGGGAATCCTAGGATTGGGAGTGTGGAGTGGGAGTGGGAGTAGGTTGTTTACTTACACTGGAATGGAAGCATGGAATGGAGATCAGAATCCAATTTATGTGTTTACTTTGTCTTGGATTTGGAGTAAATAGTTTCAAATTACAATTTTATCCTTATTTAAAGAATTATAATTTTTAATTACAAAACTAATAAAAAATATATTTAATGAATAATATTTATTTTATTATATTTGTAAATTTATTATAATTATTAATATTCTTAATTATGAACAATAAATTATTAATTGTAATTTTAATATAAAATGAAATGTTATTTTATTTAATATAATTATATTAAATTTATTATTATATAAAATAATAATATAATATTATTTAGTACAAAATTAATATTTTCTTAGAATAAAGTATTTATTATTATTATTAAATAAATATAGTACTATCATTTTTAAAATAAATATAATAATATTATATTTATTAATTCTCTATTAATATAATAATATTATTTAAAAATAATTTTAACTTAGAATCAATGTAAATTATTATTTAGTTAAATATAATATTATTATTTAAATAAATATAATATTATTTATTTTTTTTTATTACTTATAAAACATAAAATAAAAAAAGGATAGAAATGGGAGAGGAGGGAGCGGTCACCCGCTCACACCTCCCCCAATCGGAGTCCCACTCCCACTCCCCACTCCAAAAATGGGTGGGGCCCACGGAGTGGGACTCCCAATCCCTCCCCATTTTTATTAAGTTAACGCTGCAGTCGCCGGAATCCACACTCCTCACTCCCACTCCAGCAAGTAAACACAACATAAGTGTAATACGAATTCTGTCAAGTGGACATTTCATTATATACTTCAGGATTTGCATCAAACACTTGGTCGTCTTAACATAAAATGTTTATCTGAATGATTGATTAATGTGTACTTTGTGAGGAAATACATTTCTTTTTTTAATAAAATTTTTTTAAGACATTTTCTTCTTTAAGATAATTTTGAGAAATAAGTAATTTTCTCTTTGTACTTAACTTATTTTAGGAGGAATACAACTTATATACAAGGGAAAAAAAAAGTTCTCCTATAAGAAATAATTATTATATATAAAAATGTTGGGTTCACTCGCTGATGTAATACAATAATTAACACAGTTTCTAATGTGAGAGAAACAATAAATTTATTGAAAGATTGAATGTTATTGAGATTTTGACCGAATTTCTCTCATTGTCCTTGACAACCATGGTTTTTCTTTAGAGTTTTTCATGTAAATTCTTATATTATGTGATTGGTTTGATTCTCTATTTATTTTCTATTTTCTATTTATTATTTATTCTCTACCCGGTATAGAATCTTGGGTCCTAACATTTATTTACCCAAAATAAGAATTTTTTTTTTCAAAGCTAACTATAAGAGGATAGAGGAAATGGAGGAAGGAGATATAGATTTTATTTTATTTTATTTTAAGGGTGGGCAAAATCCAAAAACACATATTAATTTTTGCTATTGTCTCTCTTAAGATATGAATTCGGGTGGCCAGTCAAAGAAAATTGGTTGAAAAGCAGTCGTTCTCGTTCAAGCAAATCTTAAGTTCATATTTCTTACGCAGTAGTTTTAGTTTCTAATTTCAAGTGAAGCGGACCGTTTTGTACATGCGTACACGTCCAGTACCAATTTAACCGTCATGGTTTCTGACAAAACACCAAAAGACGGTCGTTCTGTTAAGCATGATTTTCTTTTTCCCAGTTTTTTGTAATTATGGACAAAAAGAAAACTTGATAAAGAAGACCATAACATCACGTAAATAATACTTATTATTACGAAATACATAGCTACTTCTAAGTAAAAACAATTAAAGCGACATCGCTTTTTTTTTTTTTTTTTCTCTCCCTCATTTGACTGACTGCTCTGTCCCTGGCCAGAATTTATTCTGTGTATTTATAATGTATTACAATAAAATTCCTTCTAGCACGTACAGTATGGAGATTGGAACATTTCCACGTGTAATCCCGCCGTGATTAATCAAACATAAATAGCAACCCTGCATGATAAAATTATCAATCAGTAGCGTTCATGCATGCATAATAAAAACATAAAAACAGGAAAAAAAAAGAAAGAGAGAGAGAAAAGAGAGAAAGAGAGATAAAGCTATATAGCTAGGGAGAGTACTTGGAACAGTCCGTTTTAGCATCAATCGGAGGGAGAGTAAGTGGGATTCCACATTTCTGTGGAATTAAAGGGATGAGATTTTTATCATAAGGCCCAACGGATGCCAAAGATTTCTGAATACATGTGCATACATCTTTCTTGGCCGCCTGGGATTTTGCTCCATTAGAAATTTTCTGAGCGCCGGAACAGCATGCTGCTGAGGGCTGTTTGGTTTCACCTCTAAGATAACTGAGGCATGGAACTAAGTCAAGAATGACCTCATCACATGAAAGCAAAGAGGGAGCTGCATTGGGTGGAGGGTCAAGGTCTTCAATGGATGAGGCTGACCATGAAAGTAATGCAAGATTTGCTAGGAGTAGGAACACAATTGTCCAATTCATTATTGCTTCTTTTTCTTTTTATTTATATTTGTGTGTTGATTTTTAATTTTGTGAGGGAATAAGGTGATATGTATATATATGTGTGTGTGTGCGCGCCCGCGCGCGTGTGTAATTGTGCATGAGTTCAGTTTCTTCAGGTTGTTGCATGCATATATATCTCGTGATTTTCATATTTAAGTTGTATTGTTTACTTCTTCTACCAGTGACAGGATGGAATAAACATCTTCATATTGTTGGACAAATTGAGGTTGCAATATTTGCAGGGAATGTGTAAGAGTAAAGTGCCATTTTATTTATCGTGCTGGAAATAAATTGCTGTCGTCATGCATCATCGATGAATACTGAAGATAATATATATAAATTTAACAACTTTCTTCGATCGATCTTTTTCTTGCTCAAACAATCTCCATTAATCAGCTGAGGCAACTATTGACATACATCGAATGCACATAGAGCTGTGTTGAGATGGGTTTCCTAGCTGGCCACATTGTTATTTTCTTGTCAATATATAGCTAGGTGATTTTTGGTGGTCGATATACACGTTGATCTCAAAATGATAATATTTAATCGACCATACTCCCTCCATATGACCTCTTTTTTTTTTTTTTGTCTAAAGATATTTTGGAACTCTTAAGTTAAAATGACATGGAGAATCAGGGGGCTTCTATTTGTAATTTCAAACTTCAGTATCCTAAACCAGCCCTATAACACAATAGAAATTATGCTGTGAACTGCATATTGATATCTATTTACACATATGGGTCAACATCCATAGATTGAATTTGTATTCCAGCCAAACCAGTAGAGAGCCCACCTCATATTACAGAGGGTATGTATTAATTTGAGAGTTTGTGCCAAGTCATTTTAATTTGTTTATTCAAACAGACTGGATCTGGATGCATATGCATATTGCTTTCCTTGCTCTACGTATTACTATAAATTTATGGGAGAAAGAACATGCTAGTGTATTAATTAATTAGTCTTGGAGTTGCATGCATATCCCATACAGGTAGCTATGTCGACCAAGACAAGTCTGATTGTCGGTGCTAATTAATTTACCCAAATGATCATGTTTCCATTATACAATATAATGTTCATCTAACTTTTATATTCTTTTTTAATAATTTTCTATATATATATATATAAGGATGATCTTTTACAATTATTGATCGGAGGGGAGTAAAAAAGGAAAAAAACAAATGAGAAAGGAGATCATAACATCATACATAAATAATAATAATAATAATTTCATTTTTACAAGTATATCTATCAAATACATATATAGCCACTCTAGTTTACGCGACATCGTTTATCAATTATTATTAGACAGACTCATTAGCCAGCTGCTGCATGTCCTTGGACAGAATTTATTTGCGTACGTCTTTGCGTATTGCGATATATATAAAAAAAAACAAATACTTCTTGTTGTTGGCATGCGCAACATGCAGGGAAACATCTCCACGAACAAGTGATCCCGCAGCAATTAATCAAACATAGTAATCCTGCACGAGAAAAAAATATGAATATCAGAAACTTTCATGCACATGCAAATATGCAATTATATATATGTTATGCATGCATTAAAAATAAGCAAAAGAAAAGAGAAGAAAAAGCTAAAGCTAGCTATAGTGGTTAGGGGTGCGTAGCTACGGTGAATCCTATAATACATATATAATAGGATTCACAGTACGTACGTACTTGGAACACTTGGTTTTAGCATCAACTGGAGGGAGAGTAAAATTGATTCCACATTTCTTGGGAATTGAAGGGATGCAACTTTTAGCATAATGGTCAACACCCCGCAAACATCTCTGAATACATTTGCATAAAGCTTTTTTATCCGCCTTGGTTTTTACGTGCTTAGAAATTTTCTTAACGCCGCGGCAACAATCTTTTGAGGGGTGTTTGCTTTTACCTTTAATATAATGAAGGCATGGAGCAAACCTTTTCTCCACCTTATGACACTCAACCCTAGGGGGAGGGGGATTGGGTGCAGGGCAGTCATCAGAACACGATAATGATTCGGCTGGGCCTGATAATGAGAGTATTCCAAGACCAGTGGCTACCACCAGGAACACAATTGCTGGCCGATTCATTATTACCTCTTTTTTTCTTTTCTTCTGTGTGAAGTTAATGTTTTCTGAGGGAATAAATAAAGATTTTTTTTTATATAAAATTTGTGCGCTTGTGCATGCGTTCACTTTTTCAAATTGTTGCACGCAACGCTATTGTTGTGATGGTTTGATGTTGTGTTGTTTACTTCCACTAGACTGGATGGAAAGCATGTACCCTTCATCTTATTGTTTCTTGGGGAATAATCAAACTGTTTGTAGAATGAAAGAAGCATTTTTTTCGTGCTGGAAATGAACTGCTGTCATGCAATATTTTTTTTCCTGTTCTTTTTGACATTTGTCATGCATCTTGATTCTTATATGCTTCTTCAAAAATGAGGATGAATCAGGTATCTGGTTGCTGCTTAAACAAATATCTGTTTGGGAAAACGGGTATTAATATTGCCACCAAAATAAATCAAACAAATAAAGGTTTAAAAAAACCTTGCCTTCAATTATAAACCAGACGGACCATAGTCGCTACCGAGGTCATAGCAACATGCTTGCCCAGAATTTCCCCCTTGAAACCATTGACGATGTACCCCAGGTTCTCATATTTTCTCCACTGTAATTCTTTGTATTTATCACAGAATGGTAATAATGAATTGTTCCCACCACAGCCATCCTACCAGATTTCTTATCCGAAGATATCTGGGCCTCAAAAATGTTTTAAAACGAAATGGAGGATCAGAGATCTCGTATTTCTATTTTTCAAATTGTGATATCCCAAACAACTCCTATTATACAATAGCAATTAAGCTATGAACAGCATAATGATTCCTATTTACACACCGGTTAACAATGATTGCATTTCTTCACATATCATGGCTTTGACAAATTTCGACCAACAGATTTGAGGTCAGCACCACGCTTTGCATACAAAGAGCCTACAGCCGAGACTTCAGCAGGTGAGGACATGGCAGAAACGGGTTGGAAGTTTGTGTTCCCAACAAACCAGAAGAGAGCCCATTTCAAATTACAGAGGGTGTATTTGAGAGCTTTTGTCCAATTCTCTTGCTTATTAAAGCTCTGCGTGATTGAATAGTTTTCCACCTTGTCATTTTCAATCCTGCAAAATTTGTATAATTGAACAGAGAGAGGGAATCAAGATAAAAACATCCAATTATATTTGTGGTTCCCATTCATACAGATAAGAAAACTTACTTATAGGGCAATTTAAAGCATTTATCTGGTGGAATGTTATTCTCTTGATCCTTAGAATTTGCAAATTCTGCAAAGTCCTTGAGACATGACAAGAACAATGTCATTGCTTTGTCATAGCGAGTGCTCCAAAACAAATTCACTGGACCGAACCTAAGAATATATTCACATTAGTGAAAACACCCAGAAGAGTACAGTGTGAAAAACCAACAATTGAAATAGAGGCAGGATCTACAAATGCTTTTTATTTTTTTATTTTATTTTATTTTTTCAATGTCTACAAACTTAATATAAGGACATCTCCAAATTCAAATTAACTGGTCAACTATTAGATCAAATCGCACTTTATGCACCATGTACCAAAAGAATACAGGTTCCACGTTCAACTAATCATTTAACTCATGAATTAGTTCAAAATCGACATCAATGGTGTTGTTAGAACTTACAATTCATAGGTATTGTTGTTGCTGTCCATTATTCGTGGGTAGCTCCCCATTGGAATGATTTTTATCCGATATCTGAAAATCGCTGGCTAAGGATATATCACAATCACATATCATTTTGTAGATAGGTTCAGAGAAAAGTATAAAATTGCTTATTAAGGATGCTTTTATGTGCTTTAAGTTAAGGAGCAAGAACAAGGATTTCTATCGCAGTATGCTCCTAAATACAACAATTTAGTCTTAGAGATGGTTGCCATAACATCCCCAAAATAAGTTGTTCCTACAAAATACCCAGATAAGTAGCTATGTTGCCAAGACAACCTCTGTCTGACATTGTTAGACAATATACGAGACATACTCTATCTAGACCATTAGTGGAATCTAAACATTCATCAACCTCAGTATCTGCCGCAGACTACATTAGTGAATAAATTATCATTCAAGACATAACCATGTGATAAGAAGGTATATGTAATTGGTATCAGGTATACCTTCTAAAGCTGACATGTGAGACTGTTTCGATGAAAACTTTTTCGGTAAAAAATAACACAGGAATAACGAGATATAACTTTCCCAAATGGTTCACACATCTCATGCACCAGGCATGCTGTACAGGCACAACCATCTGCTTAGATGAGGACATACTCAAATGTATGAGCCTACCATCAACAATGACTAGAAAACACAAACTCGTAAAAAAAGGATACGGGAACTTTGGCCGAAAATACTGACACATTGTGTGGAGGAGAAGGCAAGCTTGGCCCCAGGCAGCATTAATCTCATCCCACTCAACCTAAATGTTTCCACAATGTAGTAAACATCAAAAGTTAACCATTATTCCCATCTTATTTAGGGAATATATTTGAGAAAAAAAAACTCAAAATGGAAAGAAAAAAAGGAAGAAATCCTCAGGAAGCCACCAGTATGTAGGAAGCCAATGAAAAATGAAAAAAGAATTCTTACTGGGATTTTAGGAAGCCGTCCAAGCCGAAAATTGTTGATCGTTCCAAATTCTCCATCGTGCCAGATAGGGAAGGCATCATTAAGTACATTAGTTCGCTTCAACAACTCTAAATGTGCTTGTGAAACTTCTATCTTAGACGAAATTGCATCCCTCTCTTCCTGTCAGCAGACAGTTTTTCAATCACAAAAGAAGGGGTAAAAGATTAATAAAACACTAGAGGCTGACTGATGGTCTTCTTGCAAAAAGATCACAAAATTTGCACTTAAGATGATTAAAAGAAATGTGAATTCTCCAACTATCCAAACCAAAAAAAAAGAAAAAGAAGCATTTCCCTTATCTATTTACAATGTCTTAAAATAAATGTCCGCAGATAAAATACACCGTTATTCTACTGTAACCATCCCCAAAAAAGAATCAATAAAGGATTTTGCAGCACCATTAGGAAAGAAACAACAAAACAATCAAGTGCTTAAGCCCAAGGAGCTTTTTAATCCATTTAACACTAATTTCAATGGATAATGCTAGTGGAGGAAAGACCTATCAACAACTCACCTGATGAGCAATTAATTGAAACTGAAAATTATTGAACTCCTGCCAATACCTGTTAACATTGAATTTGGGAAACATAAGTAAGAACAACTATAGATCTTTGGAGTGTTTCCAGGTAAAAGTGTACAAAATCAGAAAAGAAAGGACTTAAAGCAAAATAAAATGTAGTCAATAACACTATGATTTTATCTGGAAATGCACAAAAGAGACTAGATTAGCTAACTAGTATATGTTAAAAAAATACCGCTCCTCCAGTTCCTTAAACCGTTTAGATTTTAACTCTAGTTCCTTCAGTTCAGCATTTACTTCTGCATTCTGTTTCTCTGTTTCCTCAATTGCTGCTTCCAGTTTTCTTTCCTCTTCCTCAATCTAAATGCCATCAACAAAATATTAAACAAATATTTGACTCAGATGGAAAACATTTAGTCACTACAAGCTTTTTAAGGATTCTTGGATCAATACGGCAGTTTAGAGGAGGAAATCAGTTCATGAAAAGAACAGGGCAGGGGTGGAGACGTTTCTTGCACATATTTAGCCCAAATATTTCTACTTCTAAATTGAAACAAATGTTTACAAAAGTGGAACGCAAAAATGATTTATTGCATCAATAACAAATTTGGATATGCACCTTTAATTTCTCCTTAAGAAAATCGGCTTCACTAAGAACATCTCGGGCTTCTCCCTCCAAGCGCTGAAGGCAGGCTTCATATGCTTCAATGTCCCTGGTAACATCATCAACCTCCTTATCAAGTTTATCAGACAACACCCTCATGCACTCGAGACATAAAGGTTGCTCAACCTGGAAATTGAGAGAGAGAGAGAGACAGAGATCATAATCCAAATGCCACAAAAAAATCTTCAACAATCAAAGAATAATTGTTAACCAATCCAGAAGCCTTCATATTAGGACACCTGTGTCTGGGATGTGGCAATCTCAAATGCACGCTTCAGAACAGTTATGGTTGAGTGGAACCCGGAGTTGTTCGGCTGCATTGGTCCATTAGTTCCTCCTTCTGGTGGTGGTATATGGGGCCCACCTCCATCTGATGCAGACTCAGATTTATAGATGACTACAAACGATTCATCCATTGCCTTTCCAGACTGACTCGCCTCAGATTGGGCAGATGAGCCACGAGGACGTGGAGGTACCCCATGTGATTGGGGTCTTTGTTTCGGCAACACGACAAAAGAATTGTCCATTCGCGTAGAACCTAACACACTGTTGGACGCATGGATTGAAGAACCATGCATTGCTGCACATGATCATTCAACCAAAGTGATTAGAAACAATTACCCTTCCAAGAAAAATATATGAAAGTTTTGCCACAACACGTTGACATATAGAACTGATTACTAATGAATCATAAACCCACAAGCACGTTTGACAGCTGAAAAGGTGTTCTTGTCTGCATGGGAACACTGCGAATAACTCACATTTGGTGATTTGGGACAATTTAATCTCACAACCAGACTCTAAGAGAGAATAAGTCTACGAATTTTTATTGGCATAATTTTGCAAAATTGGCACAAATGATACAACTCGCCGTTTGAATTGCCGAATAAAACCTCAATCGCCCATATGACTAGATATAGCAATTAAACCAGAAACCCATACACACAAATGCTTGAATTTGTAGTTGATACTCAACAACATGATTCAGTTGGAAACAACTCTAAAATCCACAATCAACAGTAATAACTAATTTAAAATAATCGCAGAAAAAGCAAGAGTAAAGAATTTTTTTTAAAAAAAGACCTAACTGGAGCGAGAAGAGTCGTTCAAGTACTTGTCGGCGTAAGAGTCGACGCCGACGATGCAAAGGAAGTGGCGACAGTTCTGGCAAACCCATCGAGGTACATTGGGATCCACGGACAAGGTCCGACCCTTATCCGGTGCGTCCTCTTTCTTCATTATATCCTGATTCGACTAATCTTCTCTTTATGCAGCTGAAAAAAAATTCCAACCTGGTTCTTCGCCGAGCTCGACGATGAGAATGAAATCAAATCCTAATCAACAATCATTCCCTTTTAATTAAAAAAAAATCCCCTTTTAGGATGATCGGGTAAAGTACACATGTTCCGGGACTCGGGTCTTATTTACATCCGATTTTCTTTCGTATTTGGCCACACTTAAACGCATCGTTTGAAGCACGTAATCGACAGTGTGGTGTCGCGTCAGCAAAAAGAAAAATCTTCTTTGTCCCGCCTCCTAATGATCACTGGGCCCACCGGATTATACCGTATACTTCTAGGAATTCCGGTTTAGAATTACACATGTGCCTCTTTTTATCATTTTCTGAAATAGGAACATTGTTTTTGAATTTGTTCAGATTGATCCTCTCAAAGACCAAACACCCTACAGTGTTTACGGTTCCTAACTTCCTATCAAACATTCCAAAAAAAAAAAAGAACACCTACAGTTGCGTGCACAGTTGACATTTTGAGAGTCATTCGTCAAAACTCATTTAATTCAATGCTGGGTAAGAAATTAAGAATGCAGCGTTTGTTTGGTATTGTTTTCTTAACCCTCATTTTTCATTTTGTAAAAATAGAAAATAAAATATTTAAAAATGTTTTGTGAGGGTTAGAAATAATTTTTTATGAAAATAATTGTATTTGTTTTATAATAATGACAAAAATATTAAAAAAATTATGATTGGATATGCACAATTGTATATTTTATAGTGTTGTGTGTGTCATACTATTATTGAGAGAGCTCTTTGATGAGATCTACAGTAACTCAATCGAAATATTACACGTGCATTTGAGACTTAATCAGGTCATATTAGAAAATACTAAATTTTAACATCAAAATAATAATAAAATAATTATAAGTGGGCTCCATTAAAGTTATTTAAAAAAATTCCTTTTACTTTCTTCTATTTTTCCACTTTTTCATTTTTAAATACAATTTTCAATATTAACTATCAAATTTGTTTTTAAATTTACCAAAAATTAAATATATTTATATTATAAAATAAACTAAAAAATCAAAACCAAACGCCTGTTTTATTATAGCAAGATGTGTTTTCAGTTTTATTACAAACTTTAAAAAATTATATTTTTATATCAAATAATTAAGATTTGTAATTTTATTACAAACTTAAAAAAAAAGTTTACGTCAATTAAAATTTCCTTAAAATCCTAAAAAAATTAAAATTACAAACTTAAAAAAATTATATTTTTATATCAAATAATTAAGATTTGTAATTTTATTACAAACTTTAAAAAATTATATTTTTATATCAAATAATTAAGATTTGTAATTTTATTACAAACTTAAAAAAATTATTTTAAGATTTGTAATTTTATTTTTTTAAGATTTTAAGAAAATATCAATAATTTGATCATGGTGAAAATAATTATTTTAATTACTTATGAAATTGTAAATATTTAGAATTGTAAATATTGGGGGTAATATTGTCTTTTTAAAGTCAACAGTTAGTCAATAAAAATTTTAACTAACGGTAAGGGGTCTTTTACAAATAAAATGATTTTCACCATCTACTTGTAACAGCCTCAAACCTCAGGGGAGATTTTTAAAAATTATCCTTACGGCTAAGGTGCAGGGTAGTAGGTAAGGGCCTATTCATACAATTTTAATACCTTCTGTCATTCGTTGATAAAACATATATAACTAGGGATATTTGAACAATATATAAAAATATCCCATTCTGCGTAAAATGAGTATTCCTAAGTAGTTTCTATATACCGGATGGATAGGGAATGGGATAGGATTAGGAGGTCGTGTATAAAATTAGAGATAAAACGCCAACCACCCAAAATATACATCAACAATCGATAATCATTCAAGTTGAAATCAATAATCGATCTAATTTTGTTCAGAAACGAATACCCTCGCACAAGCAAATCAATGGAAGATCAAGCCACCAGCCCGAAGGCACTGCAGCTATTCGTGAAGCTCCTAAACGGCAAAACAACAACCCTAAATTTTACAACCTGCCATGTGTACGGTCACGAGATTAAGAATCGGATCTACGAAGCCACCAAAATTCCCACCCACCTTCAGCGCCTCATCTACTCCGGCCTCCAGTTGAAGGACAGAACCGTAATATCGGATGATCACATCACCTTCAACCTCGTGCTCCGCCTCTTGGGAGGCAAAGGCGGGTTCGGATCGTTACTCCGTGGCGCGGCCACGAAAGCAGGTCAAAAGAAGACGAACAACTTCGACGCGTGTCGCGATATGAGTGGGCGGAGGCTGAGGCACGTGAACGCGGAGAAGAAGTTGGAGGAGTGGAAAGCGGAGGAAGAGGAGAGGAGGCTGGAGAAAATCGCGGAGGAGTTTCTCAAGAAGGCGGCGAAAAAGGGGAAGAAAGGAGTTGGTGATGGAGAAGCGGAGAAGTACGTGAAGAAATATAGAGATGAGTCGGCTGTGTGCATGGCTAAGGTGGAAGAAGCGGTCAGACGGGCATGTGCCGATGGAAAACGAAAGGCGGTGAAGTCGAACGAAATGGAGGCCAAGAGGATGAAGATTTGGTAAGACTTTACTTTCTTATTATTAGTTTTTTTACGGTTTAAATGATTTGTTTTCATTGATGATTGAATTTGTGAAACCCTAAGTTTCTTGGAATTTGAGTTGCTCTACTGTTGATTTCTATGGGATTTTTTTTTAATCCTTAAATCTAAATACCAGGAAATCTGAAATAGAGAAGTACTTTGTTATGCTGATTTCTTTGCTTTGATGAGAAATTTAGGGAAAGTTACAGGACTGTATTTCAAGGTTGTTATGCTTCCTTCTGGTTTATGTGAAACTGAAGTGAAAGGATTGGGAAATACATCATTTTAGTTGTACAATTAAATAACAAATATAGTGCTGTTGGTGTTATTTAGATCTTGAGAAGTTGTTCTTATTGTTTGTTGATGCTTAATTCTGTTCATTTTCATAGGATGGGGAAAAGGAAATTGGGTGAAATTGATGATGAGGATAGCAGTGAGGATGACGACGATGAGGAAAATGAGAAATCCATTGTTCTAAATAATGGGCATCATTCAGATACAAATAAGGAAACTGAGGGGAGTTCGGGTTCGGTTACTGGTGGGAAACAAGATAGAGTGCTTTCTGGTGGAGGTTCGTGTGAGAGTGGTTCTGAGGAAGAGAAAGATATTCTTGTGCAACAAAGCTCAGAATCTGGTGCAGAAGATGTATCTCGTGAGGAGAATGATATGGTTGAACCTGAAATTCATGTAGGAATGGTAATGCAGACTACAAGTACATCATGCTTAGACACTGCATTGGTTTCCGAAACTAAAGCTGCTCAGGCTGAAAAGCATGATTGCTGTGGTGAATTTGCATCTGAAAGTGTGGAGGAAATAATTGGTCAACCCCCAATCCCAAATGTCTTGAATTCAGAAAATGAGGAAAGTAGTGAAAAGAGATCTGTTGATGCTGAACCCAGTGGTTCCTCTGACTCTAAATCTGCAATTAATGATGGGGCAATTGTAGCAAATACAACATTGGCAGAGCTGGAAAGGCCGTTAAATTTTGATGAATTCAATTCAGCAGCTGAGATGGAGGTATGCTTGTGTAGTTAAATTTCTTTTTCTGTTCTTTTTCATCATTTTTGTGATTGACATAATTGATTAGTCTGTTAGCGTTCTGATGCAACCTAGTTACTTTTATTGCATTGAAGTATTCGTTTAACAAAAATAAGACGAGATTATGCCTTATTGCTGATTTCTGTTAATGAGAACAGTATTGGCTTGCCTTATTGCTTAATATTTTAGTCAATGAGAACACCCGTTGGCTTCAACAGCCACTAACTCCTTTATTGTCTTTCTTCGCCTGATATAGGTTCTTGGCCTCGAAAGATTGAAGTCAGAACTTCAAGCGCGTGGGCTGAAATGTGGGGGTACCTTGCAAGAACGTGCTGCCAGGCTTTTCCTACTTAAATCTACACCTGTGGAGAAGCTTCCAAAGAAGTTGCTTGCAAAGAAATGAGAGTTTTATCCAGTCGGCCTTTTATCTGAGCTGGTGCCGCTGTAGCCTTTCTCAAGCACTTTGTTTGCTTCAAAAGAACATGACTAGATTTAAGTGTATGTATCATGTGTTGGCATCTAATGTTACCAGATGTTTTGTTTAACTGAAGTAATGATACTCTGATGCTTGATATGTTTTGGTTAACTGCAGTAATGATACTCTGATGGTTGATGTTGGAAACCTATCAAGTGAGGAAGTAATAAGAAAATAGTTTGTTTGTTCCTCTTCTTTGATTATGACTGGTTAGTTAATTTTTTGCAGCAACTTGATGGTTGGTTAGTTAATTTTGCTTGGACTAAAAATAAGAAAACTTCACGTGATCAATAAAGGGCAAAAAAAAAAGGAAAAGAAAAGACGCCAAACTGCTATTTCTACCCGAAACGCTCAATAATAAACACGCCAAACTGCAATTTCTACCCGAAAACGCTCAATAATAAAATGCCGCGTTTATTTTTTAGATTGGAGTGAGAATTTTTGGATTAAGAGTGTGGAGTGGGAGTGTGAGTAGGGTGTTTACTTAGACTAAATGAAAGTATGAATTGTCAATCAGAATCTTAATTATTTGTTTACTTTGTCTTGGATTGGGAGTAAATTATTTTAAATTATAATTTTATCCTTATGTACAGAATTATAATTTGTAATTAAAAAATTAATATAAAATATTTAGAAAATAAAATAAATATTTTATTATATTTCTAAATTAATAATAATTACTAATATTTTTAATTATGTAAATCATAATTTTTTATTAATTTTAATTTAAATTATGTGAATAAAAATTATTAATAATAGCAACACAAATGAAATATTATTATTGATAATATAGTACAAAATTAATATTATTTTAGAATAAAATATTTATTATTATTAAATAAATAAATAATTAATATTTATTAAAATTAATGCTTAATATTATTAATTTAAATATAATATTTATTTATTTTTATTTTATTAAATTTAATAAAATAAATATGATATAATTATTATTTTTAATAAATATGATATTATTTATTTATTTATTTTTATAAAAATAAAATGGGAAGTGGGGGGAGTGGATTCCCACTCCCACCTCCTCTCATGGGAGTGGGAATCCCACTCCCCACTCCAAAATTGAATGGGATCCACGAATTCCCACTCCCACTCCCTCCTTTTTTAAGGTAAGTAAATACTGAAGTAGAATGAATCCACACTCCACACTCCTACTCCAAAAAATAAACACAAATTATATAACAGTGCCGGATGCAATTACAGAGAAGAAAAGGTCGGTTCTATTCTACAATGTTAGGGGTTCACAGAACTGGCATGGACAGGCGTTGCAGAATTTCTGCAAACAGGACATTTGTCATTCAATCGGAGCCACTCATCAATGCATTCAGCATGGAAGCAGTGTTTGCATTCTGGTATGCATCTGATTGTCTCTTGGCTGAGGAATTCGGATAAACATATAGGGCAAGCGCTGCTGTTCGGTCCAGGCAGTCGCTTGCTTTCTCCGAGGACTAGCTTTTGAAATGATTCAATGGTGGATTCATCCAGACCCACCGTCATTATGGGTGGCTGAGGTACTACTGCTGTTGGGGTCGAGTTAAGCTGCATGCTGCCAAGGCGACTCCTATCCGTGCAGCATGCACAAATTCCGATTGCAGAAGCGCATATTAGAGCTGGTATCGCAATCGACAGCGCAAGTATTCTGAACACTTGAAGACCACCATTTGATCCCCCTGAAAATTAACATCACTAAGGATCAGCCACCCTTCTGTTTATTACCTATAATCAGGCCGTTTAGTGTACGTAGAAGAATTTTGATAAATTAATAACTTTGGGATTATGAAAATTTTATTAATATAGTGAATATTAATATATCGATAAATTAGTGATTAATTTATAAAGATTATTTCACGTTCATAATAAATTTTTTTATGAAGTATAAATGTAGTATAATTAAATAATATAGTGATTTTATCAAACTTTATAATATAATTATAATTTGATCTTAATTGAATAAATCAATCATTTGATAAAACAATTACATGGAACTCATTTAAAAAGAAAAAAAAAATAGAGGCATTATATTTGGTTGATCTTTGTCTTATTTCATATGTTAAGTTAAAACGACTTCTCATATGAAAAGTGTAAAAAAATTAATGACGACACGAACAACAAAGAAAATCATTGACATATATTTTTATATTATTTAGTTTTAAATTAATTAATTAGTTAATTTATACATTAATTGTGTCTTAATAAAAAATAAAATATTTTAAAAATTTATTAAATTATTAATTTACCACGTGGTCTCAAGTTAAAATTTACAAAAACTATTATTTAATCAAAATTATAAATTTACTAAATACTAATTTAACGAGGTTCAACTGACAACTATTTTATTATACTTCTCAAATGTGAATGGAAATGTCGGAATAAGTGTGACTCAATAACAGAAAATTTATAACGAGTTCAACGTGTATCTCGATGCAACGTAAAAGCACCCAACGTGTATCTCGATGCAACGTAAAAGCACCCTTGTATTTTTCCCATAGGCGGCGAAACAATGCAACAAAAACATGGTCATCCAGAAGTCTGCGACTAATTTGGTCCCTTTCAGATGCTATGAAGTCTATGATTTACGTAGTAACATTCAGCACCTAAGAAAAATGAAGGGCCCAAAAAAAATGTACCAAGTAAAACCAATAAAGAAAGCGACCATCACCACCAACTCAGAGCACCTTAAAATAATGCTTGACCACAAATTACCAACATAGAAATTTTGGGTTTTGACTTTTGGCTTTATGAAGAGTAGACATTGTCTTGTAAATCAGAAGGAACAATATTATATGGATTATCCTATGTTACGTTGAATGTAATATACATACACTCATAGCAACAGTGATGGACCTCACCATTAGCATTGTTGCTGTGAGTATGTGTATGTTAGGTTCAACGTAATATAGCACTGATCATATTATATTTAAGTAATTACGTTTTCATTTCCCACATCCCCAGGATCTGACATTGTATTTCGATAGTCACTTTTTCTTTAATCTAATGCCAATAGCTTAAACGCTTGACATGCAATCAAAACAGTGTCTTTAGTTAAGTCAATTGCTTTAATAGGAAAAGAAATTTGCATGTGTGTGTGTGTGTATCCCCTGTATTTAAGTTTCTGTGGCCCTTCTTCTGATGGCAATTAGCATTCGATTAATCAAGATTAAGAAAGATAATTACCTGGTTTAGAATTGTTGAAACAACCAATTTCTTGACTATTTCTGCTCTTAAACCCGCAAATTTGACCTCTTGCTTCGCAATCAATGCAATCAGGCAAACTCCATGTTAACGGAAGGTCACTATTAAGGTCAATTATGAATCCTTCGTCATAGTGAACCGGCCTCGAAATTGGAACTGTCAATGTTGAAATTATCTGGCATGAAGATATCATTGAATTCACAAAACTCACGGAAGAAGTTGCTAAAACTGAAGTTGTTGAATTGCTGAGGCAATCGATGGTGGTGAAGCGGGACTTTATGACCTGAGCTGGGCAGCTGAGGAAAGTGTAGTTGTGAGAAACAAAAGTAGCAACGAAAGGAGAGCCGGAGAGATTGAAGCTTTGGAGCCGTTTGGGAAGGCAGTCTTCGGGGTCGTAGAGGTATATTTGTTGAGTGATGTAATTGATGTTGCGGACAAAAAATTCTCCAGAATTAGGAAGCTTGAGCACTGTTATGCCTTGGCTAGTGCAAGTAAGATTGAAACCAGGATAGCTACAGTTTTCGGGCTGCTTGCCGTGAAGTTGGAAGGGGAATCGTACGGGGATATTATCGGCACAAAAATGAACTTGGCAAGATTCTGAATGTATAAAGGAAAAAAGGAAGAAGAGAAAGAAGAAAACTTGTATGATACACATATTGATGATGAATGATGAAGGACTAATTCCAGAGACGAGCAGGACTAGTGGATAATTAAAGATGTTTGGTTTCGGGACTTCGTTGATTAAACTAAAAAACAAACCTGAAGTCAAAGACTATTTTATTTGCTCTAGCTTTCTATGACAGCAACTTCTTTGTAAATTTGCCCATAGGCAATAAGTTCAAGGCAAGTACAAGGGGAAAAGTCTATGCATACAATTTGTAGTACGGCATGCCGACGTATAGTTTGACAATAGAAATCCTTTAATGTTTTAAAAAGTGAAAACTGAAACCACTTCTATATTCATCAGCCTATGCTAATTTTGAAGGCAAACGAAAAGAAATTAAGAAATGAACTTATGGCTCCTTCATTTTAAGAAGCATAACTACCTGAAAAACTCTACAGCAAAACTGAACTTCACGATTACAGACATTAACTAGTGGCTATAAATCTTGAATCGTAGATAAGACTTGTCCAGTATCTTGTAATAATTTCTACAATGAGGGGTAAGATCGGAATGATTGCTGAAGAATGATCCCCTCTGAACTTTGAGTTAGGCATACCAATTGTCCCGAAGTTAGAATTATCTGATATTTGCTAATATATATGTGAGAATTAAGCAGAATTACAAAAGCTGCTGTGAGATTCGGATCGATACAATATCGCCTTCGGGCCCAGCTTTCATGGTGTGGTACTTGACAAGAATTCCTACTCCCAGAAAGTCAAAAAGAAAATAATTGAAAAAATGTAGTTTGTATAGTTCAATCATGTTATATGAACGGCAATCAAAGAATGTACTGGCAATAGGCCCAAAAAAGAAGAAGAAGAAGTCAGCAGGCCTATCTGAAAAATAGACCACTAGTAACAATGGGGAGGCGGAAGTGAAGAGCTGAGAACATTCAAACAAATTTTTATGGATCTTCACACATTGTAAACATGTACCTTCGTTCTTTTGTAAATTGGTGTTGATAGCAACTGCATGAAAAGCAATTATGGCTTTTGGTAGCATCTCGTTTGGTTTGCCGGCCCATCTCTTGAGATCGAACACCCCTGCCAAATATTTCAAAACTGAATTATATTCATTCCACCTTCAATATCAGAAATAATCCTTTCTCGGTCATAAGCTCTATCCCGATCCATATCCCGGAGTAACCAGCCCAATAGATTCTAGTTGTCATCCGTTGGAAAATTCGGTTATGATCTTTCTGATAAAGTTCTGTTACTGTACACAATGTAAAACACATTTTCATAATTCATATGGCCATGCACCTCATGGTTTCCTCAATTTTATGTCAACAAAGTCCCAAGTGTTTCAGCGATTCAAGAGCAAGTTAAAGCTAAATGTTAGGTTCTTATCAAACGAAAGTTCTTTAACAGCATTAATCTTTCATTCAATTGGATTGACATTGTTGATAAAGGAAAGCTTGAAATCTTAGGGTAGCCATATCGGCTATTTGAGAATATGTCAGTGAAAAGCTATTCTAAACCCAAAGTACCTCATTTGCATTCTTAGATCATCTTTGATCAGGCATTCTACCAAATAGTTTTCAGTTTCACCTAACTCATGCTCCTTGATGCTGTGGAAAATATTATTACACCTTTCACATGAAAACTTTAGAGACAACGTTCCTATCCAGTGGCTGAAGCAGACTTTATTTTTGCGGGTTTGTCTTGTTATGACTAATGAGCATATTGTGAATCTTTCTTGGTGATATGGACTGAACACGGTGAGTTAGACGAGTATAGTGTACAAAATGAAGATTTACCTGCTGATTGACAGTCCTTGAAGTGATCCACATCAAAAATTCCTGCGGAAGCTGCCCGTACATCCTTTTCAATTTTATGAGATCCAATAAGCTCATACTCCCAGCTTCTATTCAGGAAACCCTCACTCAAGAACAGCTCTATATGCCTGGCTTCTAGCATCTGCATTGTTCCTACACGGAAAAATGCGAGTTTTCTTGCTTCACAACTCGTGGTATGCCTTTTTACTAAATAATGAAACAAATTAAATGAAAAAAAAAATTTCTCGGTATCTCTTTCAATAATCGCCTGCTACAAATATCCAAGAAAGAGAGCACATCACAAATTGTTAGTTGAAGAATCTTGAAGGTCATGGTCCTCATGGATTTCTAATCCTCAGTGACAGGGTTCTACCACATGAAGTATATTGCACTATATTTTAAAAGTAATCTCACATTCTGTGATCTGGACCTACGGTCCAGCACTAGGCTTATTACCAAAGCAGTGTTACATATCTAGTGATCACAACCCTAACCACACATCTTATCTAACAAATTAATCTAACAACCAAAAAAAAAATCCATGCCCTGCTTTTATGAGCAATTAGGCATTTAATCTCACCTTCACATGTATCAAGGTTACAAGCAGGGCATCGAACTAGCTGCAAATCTGAAAGAATCAACCACATTGACGTGCACGATTAGTTGGGCTAATGACTATGACATTCCAAATATGAACGCAATTTAAAAGTAACAGCAGGATACTTCAATCGATTTTACAGTACCAGCTATCCATATCCCAGTTTTAATGTTTTTCAACAAGCAGGATCCACAGGCCTTCAGCATCTTCTCAATAGTTTTTTCTTTTATGATTCTAACGGGCAAGTCCAGCTTGTCCGTCAGGAGTGCTTCTTGTGAATCGAATAGAAATGCACCAATTCGCATCCAATCTGATTCGTTCGGTAAAAAGACGAAACACAGTGAAGAAATTTCATTAGCCGGCAGATGCACTGAAGCATGAGCTTCCACATTTATTATTGTTGGTACAACAAATATTTTGCATAAAAAGGCAAGCTACTCATATACTTACTAAACCTATAGGCATGAAATGCGTTCGTGGACTAACAATATAAGTAGGCATGGCAGGTTGAGAGGAAATTTGAACTGATGGGCAATTAGTTTGCCATTACTCTTAATTGCCACTTAGAAACCCAAATGAGATCATCTTAATCATGATATAATCTATCTAACGCAGTTAACAGTTAAAGCCCAATATAAAATCATAAGTTCCTGTTCACTTCATTGTACCAACCAGGATGCTATCAAGTTTCTTCCATATATCTGATAAGGGTAATCCAAGGGTGAAAAACTGAAAATGGTTACAAACTTTGAGCTTTATTTATTGAATCCTTTCTAGTTTTAATTATACAACTATAATTCTTTAAACAGAAAATGCTGAAAGAAAGAACTACCAAGATGTTTGTCCGGCTGACGAAACAAGTAAGAATGACTCCCATCTGCAATAATGAATTATAGCGATAAGACTGTGATGATGATAGTGACAGTATTAAAAAAGGCATATTAAAAAGGCAAAACCAAAGGGATTTCGTCTATACCAAAAGCCGTAGCGTAGATCTTGGTCCAGTTAAAGGACACGTGGCGTGGATCGGGGACCTGAAGATCACGCAGGCACGCGAACTTCCAAACGCAGTCATGCATAATAACGTCGTGGAACCATTTGCTCGTCAACGCCAGCTTCAGCAGAGATTTTCCGTCCAAAAACCTCGCTATGTATGTCCATATGTCCACGTCATACCTTTTTTTAGCCCAAAAAAAAATTATTTAATACTATCTTTTTTTTAAAAAATAATAATAGCTAAACCGAGTAAATAACATCAACTGCAAAACTGATTTAACAATTTGACTCATTTCAAATTTAACGCAGATCTGTGCTTTGAAGATTAATTTGGCAGGCTAGCAAAAAGCTCAAGAGAATGGCCAGTTTTAGCACTCCAATTTCGAAAACATAAAATTCACGAGTTAATTTCAAAACTAAATTCTCATGATTATTCTGTTTGGCTAAAGAGAAAACAGAGGAAAATTGAAGAAATTGTGGCCTCAAAACTTAAAAGAGTTCATTCAAATATGAGATAACAGAATCTTCTAATTCTCAGACGAGGTTATTTTTTGCTTAGTCAGTAAACTGGAACAACAGAGAACATGAGATTCAATATCTTGTTAAATTTCTAAACACATTATTTTCGCAGCTACCAAACAGTTGTCAAGAATCAAAATGGAAAACTGTTTTGAAACAGAAGAATAAGAATAAACGATTCTCAACCGATCTGTTTATAGAGGTTGGGAATAATGTTTGGAAACGATAAATTGCTTTCTCAAAGTAGAACATCAAATTTTTTCCTAAAAACATCTCATACCAACTGGTAAACAACCGAACAACCTTCTTCTACAAACAACTTCGTCAAATAGATTTTGAAAACAAACAGATCTCAAGCTTGAGAAAATTTCAAATAATCTGATAATTGAAGATCATATCATCCCAGATTCGGAGATCAAATATGATGAAACGGTTATTGTCTTCGAAATTCAGATTCCAGAGTACCTTAAAAGCTCGTATTCAGTTAAATTGAATGAAACAAAACAAGAGCTCAGAATTTTAAATCAAAATTCGAAAAACATGAATTGATTTAAATTTCACTAAAATTGATTAAATATGCAAGCGTAAAGTATACGAATATGAGAGTAAGAATTTGGAATGAAGTGGAGATATGGCTCGAATTCAAAGTTCATTGTTGAAGGAGAGTCTATAGAGAGAAAGTACCAGCTGAAGAGGGATAAAGAAGCATGGTAAGGGCAGCAAGGAGAGCTGCAAACGCAAAGTCCCTTGTTTCTTTTCAATCTCTTCCTCATTTCTCTGTTTCTCTCTCTGAGAAATTTCAAAATGACTTCAACTCTCAGTCTTCCGCTTTATATAGGCGCGCCAAATGCAAGATTTAAAAAGAAAGTAAAATTCAAGTAGTTCATCATGGATCGGAATTCCGGTTCTCGTGATGGGCCGGGCCTGGCATGCCTCAAGGATATCCCAATAATATTACTACACGTCCACCTAAAGTCCTGATTAAGACAATTTACCGCCCACCTATATTATCAATTTTCCTTTGATTCCTTTTTTTCACCCATTTTTTGGGGTTTGCTAAGATAACTAACACCATTAAGAATAAGAATTGCTTCATCACGGTTTGTTGAATTTTAGCCATTACTGCCGCAAGGCTACGAATCTCGTGGTGAAAATTGACGTATGTGGTTTCGGTTCCACCATTACCAGGAGATTGGCGCTCTGCCAGGCCATGTGAAAATCTCAACAAAATGGAGTATAGAAGCATAAGATTAGGATGGCCCCCTTTTTTTCCTATAAAACCACCCTTGTTGATTATTAACCCACCCCGATAATTGAAAATGAACATATTTTGCAACTAGATCTAATCAATACTAAAAGTACCTGTCAATTTAATATTTATAATTTTTTTTTTTTAGGTAGGAATTTTTTCCTTTTCAAATTCTCTTATCTTTTCTTGTTCCTCCGTCAAAGCAATATTAAATATTTTTTTTCTTTTTCAGATTCTTATCATTGCATATCTTCCATCTCCATCAATGGAATGCAATATTAAGTTCTCCCAATTCCCCCCCCCCCCCCATTTAAAAGTTTAGAAGAGTTAAACATAAAACTTATGGATTTATACAGTATAAAAAATTTAACTTCTAAATTGTAATACAGATAATAATTTAATTAACAATTACTCATTCACCTTATTTAAACAAAATGACAAAAAATGGGGGCAAATCTCGCCACCATAAGATAAAAATATTAAACTTGCAGTTCATCCGAGGAAAAAGGGAAAATGTGCTGGTAAGTTGAAACATGGTCAATTCGCAGAGCACTTCAACGGGAAAACAAAGTAACATTCACAAGACGAATCGGAATCTGAACATTCTATAAAGTCTACATCAATTTACAAAAATACCACCACTAAACAGCCAGCCGGCGATTGATGTATTTACATTTTTATTGCCATCTAAAGAATTACAAAAAAATGGACCAAATATTTTCGAGACAAGAAGAAAAAGAAAATTACAAAGCTAGACTGGCAATGTGAGATTCACAAAAATGAAGATAAGGTGGTTACTCTTAGCAGAAAGATAGAACCTAGTTCATAAACATCCGACAGTTAGGAGCTTTACATAGGCAAGGGACTTTCAATTCGTCATGCTCATCCGGATCAAATAAGTAATCATACCTGTAAAATAAATAAATAAAAGCACAATAATTTATTCCTCAACCAAGAAACCAAAATTTATATTGTTTGTTGGGGGGTAGTGGTGGGGAAGATCATACGTTAATTCATCACCAGCTGACACATTGGTCTTAGCAATAAGAACTATCCGGCTCTCGCAATCTCCCACACTCATGATCCTTGCATAGCAGTTAGGCATGCACTGCAACAGAAGGAATAAATTTTTAACATCATTTTAAAAATGCTACCACATAGGGCCAAATAAATGTATGAACTAAGAATCAAGGTCGAATTTCATATAACAGTTGCAACTACAATTAATGAAACAGAAGTAATTTTTGGTTCATAAAACAGTTGCAACAACAATTACTGACTTAAGCACAAAATAGAAGCAACTTTTGGTGACTACAACAAGACCAATGGGTGGAAACAGGCGTGAAGCTCAGGTTCTAAAAGCAACACTAATCATTAGAACCTGAAAGATCCAGACCAAATCAAAATTGTTGTCTCCTTATAATCACTTTCCTTAAAATAATGCATTTTTTTCCTTTTTTGGCGTTATTTTGTCGTAGGCTCAAATGGTGCAATGCAAGTAACCAGGGTCTGAGAACTTCAGATACCAGGAGAGCAGAACCAAGAAAAGCAGGGTATACAATGCCTTTGCACAACCACATGCACCGATATAAGTATTAATTGACAGAATCTGTGTACGGTCAACACAAATTTCACTAACCTAACCCAAGCCAACCAAATCCAAACTCAGACTAATTGATCAGGCAAAAGAATGAGGAAATTACAAGTTAGGGTAGAGCTTCATATATATATATATAGAGAGAGAGAGAGAGAGACAAACACCCCAAAGAGAATCTTGAAGATTTTGTTATTAACTTTTGTAACAAGAACTTACTGAATGGTTGATTAAGCGAGCTATATTCCCCTTATTTGTGGCATCAATTACCACTTCCTCACTGATCTTGAATAGCTGCAGGAACCATTAATTTAAAGATTAAATAATCCAATAAATATTAAAACAAAGCATATAGCAGCAATAATAAAAAGTTGTTCTGCCCTAAATCAAGTGGGGGTTGAAGCAAGGTGGATGAAAAGGAGGTAGCCATTTTCACAAAGCCCACAGAAACCAAAGCAGGAAAAGTCCTCAACAAATATACCATGTTGGCACCTGCTTGCCAGACAGGTGAATGCTGTGAACTCCATTATCTCCATTGCCCTACATTGAACCTTTTCTTTTAGGAAGATGCCTATCAATTTCTCTCATCTACAATTTTCACATCATATTTATACTATTGACAGACTTTTCAAAAGTCCCAAAAGCCCAAGTTTCAAACAAATCAATTATTACCATTAAACACCTAGGAAAGGATAGATAGTTCACCACATTGAGAAATTCAAACTCTTCATCACACAAGAAAGGAACAGTAAGTTATAATTGCAATCAAATAATACAAGCTCTGCCACAACAATCCCATGGTCACGGCCATGGATTACTGAATAAGGAACTCACATAGCAATCTTTGCCTTCTTTACGATATTGTTTCTCCCTTAGATCAGCAATGCTTTGAGTTACCTGCTCACCACGATACTCAACAACCTGGAGATATAAATGCCTTCTATAACTATCACATCACTAATGAGGAAACCAGACACTGATTGTCTTATTCGAGGTATCAAAAAAATTCCAGACAAGTTGAATACTTAAACCCACAAGTTTGAAAATGGATAATTGTAAAATCTTAATTTAGTACCATTTCTCCTTCTTGAATATGTCTACGAGCGAAGAGGCCCCATCCATGTATGCCAGATTTCCCGAAACAAACCCGATGCTTTTCAGTTCTCTGAGGACAGCAACCCACCCACACCCCCCCCCACCCAAACAAAAAAAAATTTGAGATGATGGCCTGTAGGCATCAGTCATTTCACATTAAAAATGATGGTGTACCTGTAAGTGGTAAAGTCTTTCCTTGAATGAAGAGAAAATCTCAGGTTTATCAACTTCCTGTCATAAGACAAAATAAGCATGTAAGTATAAAATGGAATATTACCAGCAAACAAAAACAATCTAAGGAAACGATGAGAAAAAAATAAAACAAAGACAAGAATATCACTTTATATGTGTTCAAGCTAATAACTGCATCCAAAGAATGATGTCTTGGCCCCATTGGTCGGTGGCATATCGGCTCCCTTTCCATGCTCTGCAAACAAGAAGAAAAGAGATAGATCACAAGAAGTCAGCTACAAACTAAACAAAAGTCACATCTGACATGACATTTTGTACCAAAAGAAACGCAACCTCGAAAAAAGCATGGCTAAAATTTCAACAATTCCTTTTTTAAAAAGTATAAGGTTCCCAAATTCATCACCTTATTCTTTGATCGTTTGAAAACACGACATCTTGAAGCAGATAGAGGTTCGAAGTCATTAGTATCAGGGGATGGTGATTCAGAGTCCTCTGTTCTCTTAGCTGAAACCAGCCTTGAACCACGGAAACAGCCTCTCTGGTTCTGAAGCAAGCTTCTACCAGCAAAAACCCCTGTTGGAGTGTGGAAAGCTACAACAGCATCTGGATTTGGGGTCCTGTACCAAAAATCAAGATACGAAGGAACGAAGACCAAAAACCATAAGATATGGTGCATAAAGTTGGACAATTCTTTTGTCTTTCAATGGAAGAACAGATTGAAATCAGAAAATATGAAAAATAAAGAAACCAATGAACAGTAAATTTTTCCAACCTGTGGACAGCACAGTATATCAACTTCCTTGTTATCTGTTTGCCATACCTCTCCAAGCTGTGTATCTGAAGTTCAATATTAAAAATTAATGAAATAATTTACAACGTTCAACCCTCATTTCCTTAATGCACTGACCATTGTAAGCAAAATCATGTGTGAAAAATAAGAAAAAAAAATCATTTTTAATCACTATCTTCCATTGTAGACATATTCCATGAAATTACAACTCTCAAAAAATGAATTTGTTTACGAGCAAAGAACAATAAGACTTACTTCCATGCAGTATCCTGCTCTTGAGGCACACATTGCATGAAAATACGTGGCACACTTGCAACACTGAGTGCACGAACCATGAGTTTGCTTACAGATTATGCAACTCTGCAGTCAATACATTTAAGAAAAATTTCAGAGACAAGCAGTCAACTCAACACCCATACACTAAAAGAAAATAATAATAATAAATAAATAAACCAATGCCAAGAGAACTTTCTTTAAATGAATGCGAAATAGAACCCAAGCATGGCAGGGACAGTCTTTAAGCACTGCCTTAAAAAGATGCTTGATTGAAGTAGGAGGAAAGAAAGCTCATTAGATGATCATCATAACCACATCATACCTTTAAAAACAAATTTGTTGGAATTCTAAGAATTCCAGTTGCCGGTTCCATTTTCTCATGATTCAAGAAACCAATCTCAGGCCGGAACCAAGCGCATGTAACATGAACCCAAAGAGTTTGAACATCTGTTGGTTTCAGTGCACCCCCTAAAAAAGCAGTTTCAACATGTTAAGACAAGCTGGCATTGAAGACAAGCCCTTTGTCAGACATAGGTAGACATGTAGTCTGACTTACATTGCTCAGTATGCATAATCAAAAATCAGTTCTAAATATGATGAGACAGACAAGCATTGAGATTGGAGCCAACATTTTCAGAGAAAATCATAACTGCATTAAATACTAATGCTCAGAATACATAATCAAAATGCTACATCATCACATTTATATTTGCTAATAGGCAAAGAGAAATCATAAATGGAAGTATAACTATTACGATTGCAGCATCATCTAAATTAAATTGGAATCAACCAATATTTTAGAAGTCCTAAAAGAAGCGACATAACTACTGTTTTGTTTTGCATATTTCAAAAAAAAAAAAAAGTTTCACAAGACCATGCAGAAACTATAAATTATGGCACTGACCATTTTCTTTCCATTTCAACTACAGGTAATACTTACATGTGTCATGTGTGTAAATACACTATCTACGCATGCCATATACAAAAAAAACAGAACAGTTAAGAACTATTACCACATTCAATTACGAGGACATACCTCTCACAGGACAGAGGCAACATTTCCTCTCAGCATTAGGCATTTCGCATGCTCTACAAACCCATGAGGTAAAATCTTGAACATCAGTTACCCCATAGCATTCTTGGTGAACAGCTATCTGGCACCTGAACAAATAACAATGCCATTTAGGTTGAGAAAAAAATCAATAAATAAAGAAAAAAATCTCCAAAAGAATACAATATAAGCTTCAATCCCCTTGCCTGCAAATGGTTTATCATTTAACCACCCCAATCTAACTGGTATCAAGAGACAACCAATAATGACCTACCTATTGCAGATAATAATTTTATTGTAGTCCCAGTCTTCAACCCATCTACAGATAGCACATCTTTCAGTTGTCCATTTTACAGAAACAGGCTCGTACTTCTCTGTAGCAATAAAAAACTGTTATGTAAGTTTCCCAATACTGAAACATCACAAAAATTTCTAGTTAAAATTTTTGAAACCCCTAAGAACACCACATCAACCCTCCCGCCACCCCAACTCCCCCCACCCCCCCCACCCAAAAAAAAAAAAAAAAAAACAAAAGCAACAACAACAACAACAATAATGATAATAATAATAATATCAACATGTAAATATTTCAAGGATGTGCCTATTACCTTTCATAAAAGCAAGTAGCTTTTTCTCATCTAATTTTACTGGATCCATAGCATCAGCATTAAATTCAGTGATCTGCATTGTCTTCGATGTTAATAAAAACCATACATTTAAGAATCAAAACTTAATATGTACATATATAGCCATAATGTTTTGTTAATTGACAGATCAGATGGCTATCGGGATGTTCAATTGTTCACATGTCTACAATTAGAAAATAAAACATAGAAAAGGGAAGAGGGGAGCAGGGTTACATTCTGTCCACAAAAATAATCCAATATTCCCTGATAGGAGCAATCACTATAGATAAGGTAATTACATTTCTTGCTGATTCACTAAAGTTGGAAGGGAAACTGATGAAGCAGGCTATGGCTTTAAGGAAGGAAACTACATTTATGAGCAACAATCACTGAGAACCAAGATAGTAGATAGCTGTGATTTCTTTTAATCATCAATACATTAAGCCAATAGCCTCCAATAATGACCAAAAGTTCTAAACAATTTAATATACAGATAAAAAGAATTATAAAAACAAGATGAAAGAATCAATACGAACCCATTTCCCCAGTGGTAGCATAGTGCCCAGAACTTTCACGCTATACTTCCATTTTTTTGCTCTACAGCCAGTGTGGCGTTCCCATTCACTAAGTGTTAGCTTTTTCGGCCCACATGATCGACACCTACACACAACTCTAAAGGAAAAAGGGCAAAACATCAGTTTAGCTCAGCTATTTTTTAGAATATTCTATTCAAAACAACTTTGCCATAAACCAAAGTAGTGCAACCAGAATTCCCTACTGAAAAAACCAAGTCAAATAATCAAATAACTTGTTGACAATGTATGTGTGGCTATTAATAAGTATTTCCAAATAAAGAGTGTGAACAAACATTTTCCGAAAGAAAGAATGGGGAGGAGGATAGAAAATGTCAGCCCTAACAGAATTTTTCAATTTGATTCTTTTAACAAAAAGAAAAAAACAATAACGGTCTTATTAAACTTATCAAGGACATTAATAAGTTCTGAGGCTTACAAATGAAGTTTTGGAAAATATGCTCCTTCGACGTCATTGCATACTACCATTATCTTGTCAGGCAGCACCATTTGCCCGTCATTTTCTACAGCACTGTCAAAAAATATTGTTTGGTATAATGTTTAAAAATTCACATCAAATGAACATCCATAATACATAGCCAAAGTAAAACATCAGATGTCTGTAGGATTAAGTTAACATACCTGACACCTGGCTGCCATTTTCCTATATTTGATGATTGAAATTTAAACTTTACTCTGCAATTCGGGCAATAATAATCAATGTGCTCCAGATCCTTCACAGCATAATCAAGTCAGTGAACCCCCAAACTCCATGAACATAATGAATAACATAAATAAAAACAAAATAAAATTACAAATTAGGTAGGTGTACCTTAAAATGTTTGCCAGAAATTTCGTCACACTCAGCATGCACCCAAACATTACAACCGTCACAACATACCTGCTCCAGAGAAGTAAAACAATATTTTCTCAGTGTTTTTTACCCCCACCAAAAAAATATATATATACTAGCCCCACCGGAAGTGTGAATAATCTCACCCAATTCCCACTATCTGAATGGTGCCAAATATTCTTGCATATGCCACAGTACTGCTCTGATTTTTGTAACTGTAAAAGGAATAAATGTGGAGATCATGTTAAGAAAAACAGTTAATCTATTTCTTCCATCAATAGAAAAATAGAAGCTACATTCATGTCAAATAAAATTCAAGAATAGAGTCTTACGAACCTTAGAACAATGTTTACATAAAAACTGGGTTTCAGATACTAAGCCTTTCATTCTCTTCAACTTGCAAGGTCGAAATAAGCCACAACCGTCACACACTCTTGCAACCTTATAACATGCATTCTGCAGCAGTTGATTAAACAAATGAATTCTTGAAACACAAAACAAAACTATCTGATCACTACCTACGGAAATATATTATCCAATAACCCAAAGTAACAGTTGAAAATACAAACACAAACATCCAAAGTGTTAGAAAATAAGTGTTAAGGAAAGCAGAATTTTGTGTGTACAACCACAAACAATATTATTGAACGGGTACAGTCCCCGCACAGTCTAGTAGAGTGACTATCACACAGGATGAGAACCACTAATCCACTAGAAAACATTGCACGAAAATTCCACGATGGGAAAAGTGACTAAGATTGGATTTTAGCGCCTACGACAAGACATGAAAAATTTTAAAAAGTACAAGCAATCCTCCAACTTGAAGTAGGACTGCAACAGCAATGGGAAAGGGCCAGAAACAGCACAAAGAATATATCAAATGGTACCATCAGCACCACCTGATAACAAGACAAAAATAATTCAAATGCCAGAATATCAAAGTAAGAGGAGAGTGAGAAAAGAACAGCCTCAAACAAGTCATGCAGAAGGATATAACATTGTAGATGGATGGTAAACCTAAGCTAGTGTATAAACTTTCAATTCATCACCACAAATTTAAAAAAGCAGATTCAGTTCATAACTGCATGCAACATGTACATCTGTGTAGCAGTACTTTGAAAAGTTTACCTAATTTATTAACTTAATTCAGATGTTACACAAGTCTCTTCTGTGCAAATCATCCAAGAATTGAATATTTAAGTAACAGTTTTATGGTAAACAACAAGACAGAAAAACCAAAGCTAATTTAATTTAATCATATGCATGTGAATCTTGCTGAATAGTGATTAGAGCCTTGCAACGCATCCGTGAAATTTCAATGCACCACAAAGTAGTGAAATTATGAAGAACTTACCTGATTCTGAGGGCAGTATTCCAGATCCTGACCTGAACCCGTGGCCTCTTGGCCTCTGCGGGAATAAGCTTCTGGACCAATTTGCCCAATACCAAGGTTCAAGTCCGAAAAACCATTTTCTGCCAAAACTGCCTCCTCCAGGGCAATCTGAAAACCACTGATCTTGCTCTTGTGCAACTGGGTTGGCTCCTGAAATCTAAACAAACAGAAAATCAAGAAAACCCTTTATACTCTAAAAATATTATTGTGCAATCATCCAAAAATGGAAATATACACACTTGTCCATGAATTCCGCAAAAGGGAATAGCATCCCTTGCTTCACCCATCCATAGTCCTGCCCATCAACATCATTACAAACAATTTAAGTGAAAACATGATGACCATATATTAAACAAAAGAAACCAACAAAATGAAAACATGAGAGACTTATATACCCTTTGTGTTCCATTCTTTGAGTAGCCAAAAAACATGACACAGAGGCAGCCAGGAATACAGCACCTCAACACAGCTTCAGGCGCTTGCAAAATGGGATCAATTACAACAGCAGGCCAAGCTGGATACGACCTCCCACATTTAGCCCAAACTAAATCACCCAGAGCAAAATCCTCAGGCTTGTAAACATCCTTCCTCTTTTTCTTTTTCTCTTTCTCTTTTGTAATTCTCTCTACATTCCTAGAACTAAACCCTGGCATAAACTGTTTCTTACCCGCCATTGGCAAAGAATTTACATTACCTGCCGGCATAACAGGGCGACGCGAAACCAAATACTCTCTCGGATCAAAACCATTATATCCTCTATAATTTGAATTTCCAAATCTATACTTATCCATGGTAAAACCCAACTTATCAAAATCCCCGTTCACTTCTATAATATCAACATCATCTTCCTCGTCAAAGCTTGAATCCGTGTCACCAACAACAAGAACCGAATCATCATATCTGGAAGGAAGTATTTGAGTCCTTCCTTTCGAAGGTTTCAATGCTGGAGGTCGAAACCTGTCGGAGCTCCGGTTTGTGCCTCTTCCTTTATAATTAAAATTGTTCAAATCAGGTTCAAATTCGGGGTCCCAACATGTGGCTTCCTCGCTAATAAAAGAACTTGAGCCACTGCTTAAATCATCGACTTCAACATGCATTAAGCTTTGATGACAATCGTCGCCTCCTCTTCTTCTTCGTTTCTTTGGATTTGCTACGTAAGCATACTCATCGGCGACTTCATTTTCCTCGCACGACTCTGCAATCTTGCAAAATTGTGGATTTGGCATTTCGAGTTTCGAAGGTCGTTTTATAATCATACCTTTCAGACAAACCCTAACTTCCCATCCAACACGGCAAATTATATACTCACCTTATCTAAACCAGCGACTTAATGTTTGTATTTCCGTACAATTAAATTTGTTAATATTAAAACCCTAGCCCTAGACTTTAACTCGAAACCCTAACTTGCGGCGCTGGCGGAGGAGACTTACGAAATACCGCACGTTTCTGTTTCCGTTAAGAAACGATTTAGAGATAATTGGATGAATATTTGTGAATAGCAATCGCCGAATTAGTAGCGACGAGAGAGAAAATCAATTTTCCCTGCAAAAATAATACAATTTTCTGAGAAACCCGACGAGCTGAGCGGAGGTGGTAAAGACGCAGGGTGCTGTTTGGCTAACGACGAGTTCTACACAAGGCACGAAGTACAGTGCATATATATTTTTTAAATAATAAATTTGATTAAAACGCAGTTATTATGAATTTATGAGATTAAAATATGGAGCTACGGTGGGGTCCATACCAAATATGACGTGCTTTGGCTCCAAATATTTGGAGAGGGAGGGAGGGTAAGGAATATTGCGTCCTCGAAAGCGCGAAGTGAAAAGTCGAGAGGTAGCATAGAAATTTTATGCTATGTTTCCGCGAGGATGCATCGTGCATCTTGTCGAGCACGTGGCCAACGGTTACTGACCTTACAGTTGCTTGTAAAATAATGTAGATGTATATTTTGTACGCTGTCACGACGAGAGGTAACGGCTTATTGCGTGACTTCCGTCTGTTAGCCCGCGGGTGCGCACCCGTACCGGTGGTGCGCAAAACTGATCTATATCTATATGGCTCGATACCCGACTAGTGACTGTAGAAGCCTGAAGGAGAATGCTTCGTTCCAGCGTTCAAAAAATAAAATAATATAAACTAAACATCGTGCCATTAATTTTAAATAATTATTAAATATTGGGTCATTTTATAGTATCATCATTAAAATTACAGTATTATTTTTGTAATTAAATATAAATTATATAAACAAAACGTAAGAAATATAAATTTAATATAAAACTTATAAATTAACATTAAATATAAAGCAATACGTAAATTATGTAAATGGAACATCGGATTTGTAAATACAATGTAAATAAGTAAACTAATATAAGAATGCTAAATTGATATACTATTGGTGGATAAAATAAAAACTTATAGATGTAATATAAAAATTGTAAATTAATATTAAGTACAAAATAAAATATAAATTGTGTAAATGAAATATAAAACTTGTAAAAAGAAGGTAAAATAAGTAAATCAATATAAGTGTGCTAAACTGATGTATTATTAGTAAATAAAGCAAAAATTTATAGATTTAATGTAAAACTTATAAATCAACAAAAAGTGTAAAATAAGTCATAAATGATGCAAATGGAACATAAGCCTAAAACATAAAAGGTAAAATAAGTAAATTAACATAGTAGTGATAAATTGATATATCATTATTAAACAAAATAAAAATTTATTAATATAACATGAAACTTGAAAATCAACATTAAGTGTGAAATAAAACATAAATTAAGTAAATAAAATATAAGACCTGTAAATAAAATGTAAAATAAGTAGATTAACATATAAGTGGTAAAGATGCTGTATTATTGGTAAACAAAACTTAAAATACACATGTAACATAAAACTTGTGAATTAACGTTATGTGTAAAATAAAAAATAAATTAAGTAAATAAAACATAAGACCTCTAAATAAAAGGTAAAATAAATAAACTAATATAGGAATGGTCAAATGATGTATTATTGGTAAACAAAACATAAACTTACATAGATAATATAAAACTTGTAAATCAACATTAAATGTAAAATAACATTTAATTATATAAATGAAATAGAAGACTTATAAATGAAATGTAAACGAAGTAAATATTACAAGAGTTATTAAAAAAATTATAAATATATAATAAAAACTCATTGTGATAATGATTACCTTATATATTTACTGTTTTTTGTTTCTAAATTGAATATATAAGGTAATCATTATCACAATGAGTTTTTATTATATATTTATAATTTTTTAATAACTCTTGTAAATATTTACTTCGTTTACATTTCATTTATAAGTCTTCTATTTCATTTATATAATTAAATGTTATTTTACATTTAATGTTGATTTACAAGTTTTATATTATCTATGTAAGTTTATGTTTTGTTTACCAATAATACATCATTTGACCATTCCTATATTAGTTTATTTATTTTACCTTTTATTTAGAGGTCTTATGTTTTATTTACTTAATTTATTTTTTATTTTACACATAACGTTAATTCACAAGTTTTATGTTACATGTGTATTTTAAGTTTTGTTTACCAATAATACAGCATCTTTACCACTTATATGTTAATCTACTTATTTTACATTTTATTTACAGGTCTTATATTTTATTTACTTAATTTATGTTTTATTTCACACTTAATGTTGATTTTCAAGTTTCATGTTATATTAATAAATTTTTATTTTGTTTAATAATGATATATCAATTTATCACTACTATGTTAATTTACTTATTTTACCTTTTATGTTTTAGGCTTATGTTCCATTTGCATCATTTATGACTTATTTTACACTTTTTGTTGATTTATAAGTTTTACATTAAATCTATAAGTTTTTGCTTTATTTACTAATAATACATCAGTTTAGCACACTTATATTGATTTACTTATTTTACCTTCTTTTTACAAGTTTTATATTTCATTTACACAATTTATATTTTATTTTGTACTTAATATTAATTTACAATTTTTATATTACATCTATAAGTTTTTATTTTATCCACCAATAGTATATCAATTTAGCATTCTTATATTAGTTTACTTATTTACATTGTATTTACAAATCCGATGTTCCATTTACATAATTTACGTATTGCTTTATATTTAATGTTAATTTATAAGTTTTATATTAAATTTATATTTCTTACGTTTTGTTTATATAATTTATATTTAATTACAAAAATAATACTGTAATTTTAATGATGATACTATAAAATGACCCAATATTTAATAATTATTTAAAATTAATGGCACGATGTTTAGTTTATATTATTTTATTTTTTGAACGCTGGAACGAAGCATTCTCCTTCAGGCTTCTACAGTCACTAGTCGGGTATCGAGCCATATAGATATAGATCAGTTTTGCGCACCACCGGTACGGGTGCGCACCCGCGGGCTAACAGACGGAAGTCACGCAATAAGCCGTTACCTCTCGTCGTGACAGCGTACAAAATATACATCTACATTATTTTACAAGCAACTGTAAGGTCAGTAACCGTTGGCCACGTGCTCGACAAGATGCACGATGCATCCTCGCGGAAACATAGCATAAAATTTCTATGCTACCTCTCGACTTTTCACTTCGCGCTTTCGAGGACGCAATATTCCTTACCCTCCCTCCCTCTCCAAATATTTGGAGCCAAAGCACGTCATATTTGGTATGGACCCCACCGTAGCTCCATATTTTAATCTCATAAATTCATAATAACTGCGTTTTAATCAAATTTATTATTTAAAAAATATATATGCACTGTACTTCGTGCCTTGTGTAGAACTCGTCGTTAGCCAAACAGCACCCTGCGTCTTTACCACCTCCGCTCAGCTCGTCGGGTTTCTCAGAAAATTGTATTATTTTTGCAGGGAAAATTGATTTTCTCTCTCGTCGCTACTAATTCGGCGATTGCTATTCACAAATATTCATCCAATTATCTCTAAATCGTTTCTTAACGGAAACAGAAACGTGCGGTATTTCGTAAGTCTCCTCCGCCAGCGCCGCAAGTTAGGGTTTCGAGTTAAAGTCTAGGGCTAGGGTTTTAATATTAACAAATTTAATTGTACGGAAATACAAACATTAAGTCGCTGGTTTAGATAAGGTGAGTATATAATTTGCCGTGTTGGATGGGAAGTTAGGGTTTGTCTGAAAGGTATGATTATAAAACGACCTTCGAAACTCGAAATGCCAAATCCACAATTTTGCAAGATTGCAGAGTCGTGCGAGGAAAATGAAGTCGCCGATGAGTATGCTTACGTAGCAAATCCAAAGAAACGAAGAAGAAGAGGAGGCGACGATTGTCATCAAAGCTTAATGCATGTTGAAGTCGATGATTTAAGCAGTGGCTCAAGTTCTTTTATTAGCGAGGAAGCCACATGTTGGGACCCCGAATTTGAACCTGATTTGAACAATTTTAATTATAAAGGAAGAGGCACAAACCGGAGCTCCGACAGGTTTCGACCTCCAGCATTGAAACCTTCGAAAGGAAGGACTCAAATACTTCCTTCCAGATATGATGATTCGGTTCTTGTTGTTGGTGACACGGATTCAAGCTTTGACGAGGAAGATGATGTTGATATTATAGAAGTGAACGGGGATTTTGATAAGTTGGGTTTTACCATGGATAAGTATAGATTTGGAAATTCAAATTATAGAGGATATAATGGTTTTGATCCGAGAGAGTATTTGGTTTCGCGTCGCCCTGTTATGCCGGCAGGTAATGTAAATTCTTTGCCAATGGCGGGTAAGAAACAGTTTATGCCAGGGTTTAGTTCTAGGAATGTAGAGAGAATTACAAAAGAGAAAGAGAAAAAGAAAAAGAGGAAGGATGTTTACAAGCCTGAGGATTTTGCTCTGGGTGATTTAGTTTGGGCTAAATGTGGGAGGTCGTATCCAGCTTGGCCTGCTGTTGTAATTGATCCCATTTTGCAAGCGCCTGAAGCTGTGTTGAGGTGCTGTATTCCTGGCTGCCTCTGTGTCATGTTTTTTGGCTACTCAAAGAATGGAACACAAAGGGTATATAAGTCTCTCATGTTTTCATTTTGTTGGTTTCTTTTGTTTAATATATGGTCATCATGTTTTCACTTAAATTGTTTGTAATGATGTTGATGGGCAGGACTATGGATGGGTGAAGCAAGGGATGCTATTCCCTTTTGCGGAATTCATGGACAAGTGTGTATATTTCCATTTTTGGATGATTGCACAATAATATTTTTAGAGTATAAAGGGTTTTCTTGATTTCTGTTTGTTTAGATTTCAGGAGCCAACCCAGTTGCACAAGAGCAAGATCAGTGGTTTTCAGATTGCCCTGGAGGAGGCAGTTTTGGCAGAAAATGGTTTTTTGGACTTGAACCTTGGTATTGGGCAAATTGGTCCAGAAGCTTATTCCCGCAGAGGCCAAGAGGCCACGGGTTCAGGTCAGGATCTGGAATACTGCCCTCAGAATCAGGTAAGTTCTTCATAATTTCACTACTTTGTGGTGCATTGAAATTTCACGGATGCGTTGCAAGGCTCTAATCACTATTCAGCAAGATTCACATGCATATGATTAAATTAAATTAGCTTTGGTTTTTCTGTCTTGTTGTTTACCATAAAACTGTTACTTAAATATTCAATTCTTGGATGATTTGCACAGAAGAGGCTTGTGTAACATCTGAATTAAGTTAATAAATTAGGTAAACTTTTCAAAGTACTGCTACACAGATGTACATGTTGCATGCAGTTATGAACTGAATCTGCTTTTTTAAATTTGTGGTGATGAATTGAAAGTTTATACACTAGCTTAGGTTTACCATCCATCTACAATGTTATATCCTTCTTCATGACTTGTTTGAGGCTGTTCTTTTCTCACTCTCCTCTTACTTTGATATTCTGGCATTTGAATTATTTTTGTCTTGTTATCAGGTGGTGCTGATGGTACCATTTGATATATTCTTTGTGCTGTTTCTGGCCCTTTCCCATTGCTGTTGCAGTCCTACTTCAAGTTGGAGGATTGCTTGTACTTTTTAAAATTTTTCATGTCTTGTCGTAGGCGCTAAAATTCAATCTTAGTCACTTTTCCCATCGTGGAATTTTCGTGCAATGTTTTCTAGTGGATTAGTGGTTCTCATCCTGTGTGATAGTCACTCTACTAGACTGTGCGGGGACTGTACCCGTTCAATAATATTGTTTGTGGTTGTACACACAAAATTCTGCTTTCCTTAACACTTATTTTCTAACACTTTGGATGTTTGTGTTTGTATTTTCAGCTGTTACTTTGGGTTATTGGATAATATATTTCCGTAGGTAGTGATCAGATAGTTTTGTTTTGTGTTTCAAGAATTCATTTGTTTAATCAACTGCTGCAGAATGCATGTTATAAGGTTGCAAGAGTGTGTGACGGTTGTGGCTTATTTCGACCTTGCAAGTTGAAGAGAATGAAAGGCTTAGTATCTGAAACCCAGTTTTTATAAACATTGTTCTAAGGTTCGTAAGACTCTGTTCTTGAATTTTATTTGACATGAATGTAGCGTCTATTTTTCTATTGATGGAAGAAATAGATTAACTGTTTTTCTTAACATGATCTCCACATTTATTCCTTTTACAGTTACAAAAATCAGAGCAGTACTGTGGCATATGCAAGAATATTTGGCACCATTCAGATAGTGGGAATTGGGTGAGATTATTCACACTTCCGGTGGGGCTAGTATATATATATTTTTTTGGTGGGGGTAAAAAACACTGAGAAAATATTGTTTTACTTCTCTGGAGTAGGTATGTTGTGACGGTTGTAATGTTTGGGTGCATGCTGAGTGTGACGAAATTTCTGGCAAACATTTTAAGGTACACCTACCTAATTTGTAATTTTATTTTGTTTTTATTTATGTTATTCTGTATGTTCATGGAGTTTGGGGGTTCACTGACTTGATTATGCTGTGAAGGATCTGGAGCACATTGATTATTATTGCCCGAATTGCAGAGTAAAGTTTAAATTTCAATCATCAAATATAGGAAAATGGCAGCCAGGTGTCAGGTATGTTAACTTAATCCTACAGACATCTGATGTTTTACTTTGGCTATGTATTATGGATGTTCATTTGATGTGAATTTTTAAACATTATACCAAACAATATTTTTTGACAGTGCTGTAGAAAATGACGGGCAAATGGTGCTGCCTGACAAGATAATGGTAGTATGCAATGACGTCGAAGGAGCATATTTTCCAAAACTTCATTTGTAAGCCTCAGAACTTATTAATGTCCTTGATAAGTTTAATAAGACCGTTATTTTTTTTTTCTTTTTGTTAAAAGAATCAAGTTGAAAAATTCTGTTAGGGCTGACATTTTCTATCCTCCTCCCCATTCTTTCTTTCGGAAAATGTTTGTTCACACTCTTTATTTGGAAATACTTATTGATAGCCACACATACATTGTCAACAAGTTATTTGATTATTTGACTTGGTTTTTTCAGTAGGGAACTCTGGTTGCACTATTTTGGTTTATGGCAAAGTTGTTTTGAATAGAATATTCTAAAAAATAGCTGAGCTAAACTGATGTTTTGCCCTTTTTCCTTTAGAGTTGTGTGTAGGTGTCGATCATGTGGGCCGAAAAAGCTAACACTTAGTGAATGGGAACGCCACACTGGCTGTAGAGCAAAAAAATGGAAGTATAGCGTGAAAGTTCTGGGCACTATGCTACCACTGGGGAAATGGGTTCGTATTGATTCTTTCATCTTGTTTTTATAATTCTTTTTATCTGTATATTAAATTGTTTAGAACTTTTGGTCATTATTGGAGGCTATTGGCTTAATGTATTGATGATTAAAAGAAATCACAGCTATCTACTATCTTGGTTCTCAGTGATTGTTGCTCATAAATGTAGTTTCCTTCCTTAAAGCCATAGCTGCTTCATCAGTTTCCCTTCCAACTTTAGTGAATCAGCAAGAAATGTAATTACCTTATCTATAGTGATTGCTCCTATCAGGGAATATTGGATTATTTTTGTGGACAGAATGTAACCCTGCTCCCCTCTTCCCTTTTCTATGTTTTATTTTCTAATTGTAGACATGTGAACAATTGAACATCCCGATAGCCATCTGATCTGTCAATTAACAAAACATTATGGCTATATATGTACATATTAAGTTTTGATTCTTAAATGTATGGTTTTTATTAACATCGAAGACAATGCAGATCACTGAATTTAATGCTGATGCTATGGATCCAGTAAAATTAGATGAGAAAAAGCTACTTGCTTTTATGAAAGGTAATAGGCACATCCTTGAAATATTTACATGTTGATATTATTATTATTATCATTATTGTTGTTGTTGCTTTTGTTTTTTTTTTTTTTTTTGTTTTGGGTGGGGGGGGGGGGGGGGGGGGGGGGGGGGGGGGGGGGGGGGGAGGGTTGATGTGGTGTTCTTAGGGGTTTCAAAAATTTTAACTAGAAATTTTTGTGATGTTTCAGTATTGGGAAACTTACATAACAGTGTTTTATTGCTACAGAGAAGTACGAGCCTGTTTCTGTAAAATGGACAACTGAAAGATGTGCTATCTGTAGATGGGTTGAAGACTGGGACTACAATAAAATTATTATCTGCAATAGGTAGGTCATTATTGGTTGTCTCTTGATACCAGGTAGATTGGGGTGGTTAAATGATAAACCATTTGCAGGCAAGGGGATTGAAGCTTATATTGTATTCTTTTGGAGTTTTTTTTCTTTATTTATTGAGTTTTTTCTCAACCTAAATGACATTGTTATTTGTTCAAGTGCCAGATAGCTGTTCACCAAGAATGCTATGGGGTAACTCATGTTCAAGATTTTACCTCATGGGTTTGTAGAGCATGCGAAATGCCTAATGCTGTGAGGAAATGTTGCCTCTGTCCTGTGAAAGGTATGTCCTCGTAATTGAATGTGGTAATAGTTCTTAACTGTTCTGTTTTTTTTTTTGTATATGGCATGCGTAGATAGTGTATTTACACACATGTAAGTATTACCTGTAGTTGAAATGGAAAAAAAATGGTCAGTGCCATAATTTATAGTTTCTGCATGGTCTTGTGAAACCTTTTTTTTTTTTTTTGGAAATATGCAAAACAAAACAGGAGTTATGTGGCTTCTTTTAGGACTTCTAAAATATTGGTTGATTCCAATTTAATTTAGATGATGCTGCAATCGTAGTAGTTATAAATTGTGTAAATGAAATATAAACTTGTAAAAAGAAGGTAAAATAAGTAAATCAATATAAGTGTGCTAAACTGATGTATTATTAGTAAATAAAGCAAAAACTTATAGATTCAATGTAAAACTTATAAATCAACAAAAAGTGTAAAATAAGTCATAAATGATGCAAATGGAACATAAGCCTAAAAAATAAAAGGTAAAATAAGTAAATTAACATTGTATTGATAAATTGATATATCATTATTAAACAAAATAAAAATTTATTAATATAACATGAAACTTGTAAATCAACATTAAACGTGAAATAAAACATAAATTCAGTAAATAAAATATAAGACCTGTAAATAAAATGTAAAATAAGTAGATTAACATATAAGTGGTAAAGATGATGTATTATTGGTAAACAAAACTTAAAATACACATGTAACATAAAACTTGTGAATTAACATTAAGTGTAAAATAAAAAATAAATTAAGTAAATAAAACATAAGACCTCTAAATAAAAGGTAAAATAAATAAACTAATATAGGAATGGTCAAATGATGTATTATTGGTAAACAAAACATAAACTTACATAGATAATATAAAACTTGTAAATCAATATTAAATGTAAAATAACATTTAATTATATAAATGAAATAGAAGACTTATAAATGAAATGTAAAGGAAGTAAATATTTACAAGAGTTATTAAAAAAATTATAAATATATAATAAAAACTCATTATGATAATGATTACCTTATATATTTACTGTTTTTTGTTTCTAAATTGAATAATAATAAATTTAGGTTTATGTAATACATGTGATGATATATGTGAAATTTTATTAAGGATAAAACTTACTCTAAAAATTAAAATTTGATTTATATTTTTCAAAACTATTTGTAAGATAATTGATTTTGCATCATTCTAAATCTCTTAAATGGCAATCCCAAATGAGTTTTAGAATAAATAAGAAGCAAAATTTGAAACTACATAAAATATTTATAAAACTAAAAATTAGATCCAAATTTATTGATATTTTATATATGTCTAGTAATATAATGTCTTTTTATTTTATTTTGGCTTGACCCACATCAAAAAATAATACTTTTACTTAATTAACTTGTATGATAAACAAATACTACGATAGAAAATGAAAAAAAAAAGATTATAAATATCCTAGTGTGAATATAAAATTTATGGTTGAACCAATTTAATAAGACTTATTCCAATTGTTTTCAGTACAAAATTTTTGTTTTCAATTGGTGAGTTATTTTTGTTGCTTAAATAAATTAAATAAATAAACTATTTTTAAATTAAAGTTTAATAATGATATACAAGTTTCATGTTTTTTAAATGTTTATTTTGTTTGTAATTTGAAAACGCCAAATTACCACTCTTGCATTAATTGATTGTTTTACTTTTCATTTATTAGTAATTTACAAAATTTATATTTATCACAGCATTGATACTGGAATTTTAATCATGACATGGTAGAATATTCCTAAGTATTACTTTCATCTTTAGTACTTGTTTACTATGGCTTATTTAATGGTCATAAATGTTTATTTGCTCTTATAAACTCTTATCAAAATTTTAGTTGTTGTTTGATTTTTTTTAGTAGAATTTATAAAGATTAAATAAGCTATAAAATATAAATCCATATATTAAAATTAACCATATTCTCATAAAAAATTAATTAAAAATATTTGTTTAAAAATTATAAATAAATCATAAAATAGTAAATTTATCTTTAATTTGTTCTTTTATTATATAATTTCTATCTTTATAACTCTAAACTCTTATATTTTATTTAAAAATATTTTTAATTAAAATTATAAATATAAATATAAATTATAAAATAAAATGAATGTGAAAAAATTGGTAAAAGAATCATTTATTTTTGTTTAATTAAATTTCCAATAAATTAATTTATATTAAAATATTTATATAATTTTAATTAAAAAAACAGTTTTACTATAAATTTCGAGAATTGTAAAAAGCATCCTCTAAGGTTTGGGCTCGATTTTGTTTTTGCCAAACTAAATCGAATTCGGGTTCTGTTTTAAATTTCAGTTTATATTATTTAGAACCCATCGGTGTCGGTTCGATTCGGAAGCGGATACTGCCCAGCTTGTGTCTAAAGTCTAAACCACTATTTCAGCCCAAGAGCTCATTGAAGTACACATCGTTTCTCACACTTGGTTAAATTTAGCCGCAGACAGGCTATGAGTGGCTCAAACCCTAATTTTGTGCAATGACGGCTCTCGCTGAACAGTAGTCACAGCTGGGAAGTGGCTAGACCGACTGTCGAGCGCGTCCGTTTCTAGTTCTGAGATGTTGACGGCAAATCCATTCTAGTTCAGTCACAATTGGTAAGTGACGCTATGCTTTATCAGGTCAGTTCAAAACAATAAAGAATTTAAACTTGGATTCGACTGCTATTACATTATTTAGTTCCATATCCTTATACTCAACATTAAAGAGAAATTTGAATTTCGGTTAAAATGGATATGATGGCAAAGTAAAAGGTCTGAGCAAGAAGTTCATGTATTTGTTGGTACTGATGATGTGAAGTTATGGCCTAAGATGGAGAGGGCCCCATGTCCTTGTTTGAGATACTGCATTGTGACTTTCGCAACCTCTCCTACAACGATTGCACCATGCTTTATGGGTGGCATTTGGGTTGAAATAAAAAGGCGTGGGTTGCGTTCTAGCATTGATTGCCAGCCTAGACTTCTCCCAACATTGTTTTGTTTTTCCCATACTTTACACGTCTGTCAGCTGCCAACGCACTTCTTGCATTGATCAAATTTTCTTGCTGATCCTCTTGCACTCTTTTGTTTGCTAGCTTTATCTATTTCTTTTTCCCAATCATTCTTGTGTTCATTACTTTTTGACATATTTATATGTAAATGTGTGTGTGTGTTTCCTCAAATGAAATGAAGAATTAATGTTGATATTTGATTTGGTGGTAGGAATCTTTTCCCATTTCGCTATTTGCTGCATTTTCAGTTGGTACATTTACATTCTATTTAAAGACAACTCTTCTTTCAGCATATGTTATATAGAGCTAGATTAAAATTGCAAAGGTTTTATACATGGTTTGTCTTGTAATGCACTTATGCACATGTTATTTAAGCCATATGCTAACAGTTGTTTCATTGTATCATATTTATATGGCTTGGTAGTAGCTTTGACCATAATGAGAAGTTTATTGTTTGTTGTGGATTTTCATTTTCAAGATGAGGTTTTTCGCGTCTTGGCCAATGATTTATATTCAACGATGAGAAAGCTCTTCTTCTGGGTCTGCATTTCTGTTAAGCCAAGACATTTACATCCTTGGGAAGAAACATTTATACTTGTCGAGAAACCTCTTCCCTGTGCATTTCTTTGTTATTCACCATGGTTGTACTCTCAACATATGCTTGATCATTGAATTATTAACCTTTTGGATAATAGCATATGCATAGAATTAAAACCTTGGAGAAGACTGTCATTGATGGCCTGTGTGGTTACTACTTTGGGGCCCTTTTTTTGCATTGCTCAGAAAGCATGAGATTAGGAAATTTAGAAAAACTTGTGAGCTAGTTTCTTATTAAATTACAATGTCAATGTGGCCAGGGACACATAGAAATCCTTCAAGAACCACTACAGAGATTATCATTTCGCTTTCTCTTGCAGTCTGATTGTAGTGAGACAGTCTTTTAAGATGGATTAACCATGCAGCAGTTAAAGTTACACAGCACCATATAGTGACTTATACATGTGGGGCTTATAGTTTGATTTACTTTGTTGGTTTGCACCATCATTTGTTAACATATCTATTAGCTGCCTGGCTGTTTATTCCTTTTGTGCTTGCCTTTATATCACAACAATATTGGCAGATTTATCAATGACCATTAATTAGCTCAAGAAGAATTTAATCTGCAGAATCTATTGTTGAACTAGTTTACTGAAGTCAGTGCACTTTCTACGCGGATGGAGCTGATTTCATGGCATAATTTGTTATTTGTTTTGTTGAGGCTCGTGTTGGTTTGCACCTTTACCTGAGGTCTGAAGCTAAGTATTAGCATATGCTTTAGTAAATAGCATATGAAAATGCGGTGCATGTATGGAATTGTCTATCAAAAGTTTTGGTGCTGCACATAATACGGTATGTCCTATATTATTATTTTAGTTACATTTTGACAATCATTAGGTGAAACTGTTTATTGCTCAAGGCTCAAGCTCCCTCTTTTCTCGTAATACAAGTATGGATGATTTTACATTTATGCTATATTTATGTACTTGAGTGAGAGTGAGGAGTGTTGATTCTTCTCAATTCAGTGTTTATTTACATATTTTAAGGGAGGAGTGGGAATCTCACTCCGTGGGCCCTATCTCTTTTTGGAGTGGAGAGTGAGATTCTCACTTCCATAGGGGGAGTCCACTCCGATCTCTTTTTTTTACTTCTTTTTTTATTAGATTTAATATAATTATATTTAATAAAATAAAATAAATAATATCATATTTATTTAATTTATATTATTATATTATTTTATAAAGTACATTTGTTAAAAATAATAATATTAAATTTATTTAAATATAATATTATTATTTGAAAATATAATATTATTATATTTATTTAAAAATAATAGTATTTTATTTATTTAAAAATAATAGTATTTTATTTATTTAATATTAATAATTGATAATAATAAATAGTTTATTCTAAGAAAATATTCCCATTTCAGTATAATTAATCAAGTTACTCTCACTCTATACTCTTAATTCCAAAATCTCCACTTCTCAGTATTTCTACTTTAATTCAAAATGTAATCACTATCTTAAAATAGTAAAAGATATACCTTATCAATTCTCTGGGTAACTGTTTTTACGTTGTGATTTGGACGGTTGTAATTAATTCATTGACCATTGCCAAAAGTTGAATCTTCATTTGGATGATGCAGTCATTGCCATTGAGTAATGATAATTCAAACAAGGGGGTTGACACCGTAACAAGATGACGACAGGAACAGTGCGCAGTGGTACAAGCAGTGTATCAAAACGACTCATTATTCTCTGCACAATGATATCGCATTGGCTGCCGTCTAGGTACTGTCTTGTTCAGATATCGTCATTCCTGACTAACTTATCTGATCGTAAATTGCCACAAAAATTGGTGAATTTGGAATCAAAAGAAAATTAATGCGCATCATATTCATAAACACTGGTATGCTACAATCAGATGCTTTCAGAAAAGTTAGTCAAGAGACAAAATGGAGTGTATTTGGTTTCAATCTTGATCATGAAATGCCACTCCCATCCCATGACGAAACGGCTTGTGGCTTTTATTTACTTTCTGATTGGCTAATCGTTCGGGGTTCTTTCATTGGCCTTTCGACAAAATTACAGTAATTTGATTGGCATATTTTGACCAATCCCATTTCCCTCTGCTTAAAATTAGATACAACTTTCTGTTTCCAAAATATATTTACATGTAAAAAGTAAGACTAATTAATGGCATGTGGACGACACTTGAGCAACACTACCAATAGAGAAAAAGGTTTTACACATAACCAAAAACATCTAGTAATTTAACAAAAATGGTGTCCTTATAAACAAAATTAAAACACAATCTATTGCCGCCCCACTCAATTTCAGTTCAGTGCTTGAATTGGTCCCTCAATCCCATGTCATAAGTGGCCTCCGCCAGTTGATTAATGTCTCTTTTCTTTCTATGCTACCTAAAGCAGGAAAAAAAACAAAAGAAGGCACACATTTTTATTGACACTCTGATTTGATGGAGATAATCTGATAATGGAGCCGCGGAGCGGCCGCTCCATATACGTTTGCGCATTAAGGGAGCTCTGCTATGCTTGTAACGCTTGTTGCTTGTTAATTTGTTGGGTAGCTAGAAAATAATATCTCTTGTAATACGGACTACTTGCATTTATGTTAATTTATGTTCAATGATTTCCTCCACTACCAAAGGTACTGATTATTTTTTAAATTAGAGTGGGAATCTTGAGAAGTGAGAATTTTAGGAGTGGGAATCTTAGGATTGGGAGTGTAGAGTGAGAGTGGAAGTAGGTTGTTTACTTACACTGGAATGGAAGCATGGAATGGAAATCAGAATCTAATTTATGTGTTTACTTTGTTTTGGATTGTGAGTAAATAGTTTCAAATTATAATTTTATCTTTATTTAAAGAATTATAATTTTTAATTACAAAGCTAATAAAAAATATATTTAATGAATAAATATTTATTGAATAAATATTTATTTTATTATATTTGTAAATTTATAATAATTATTAATATTCTTAATTATGAACATCACAATTTTTTATTAATTTTAATTTTAATATAAAATGAAACATTATTTTATTTTATTTAATATAATTATATTAAATTTATTATTATATAAAATAATAATATAATATTATTTAGTACAAAATTAATATTTTCTTAGAATCAATTATGTATTATTATTAATAGTAAATAAATATAGTACTGTTAGTTTTAAAATAAATATATTAATCTTATATTTATTACTACTCGATTAATATAATAATATTATTTTTAAATAATTTTAACTTAGAATCAATGCAAATTATTATTTAGTTAAATATAATAATATTATTCAAATAAATATAATATTATTTATTTTATTTTATTTCCACTCCCACTCCCCACGCTAAAAATAGGTGAGACCCACGGAGCGGGATTCCCAATTCCTCCCAAATTTAGTGAAGTAAACACTGGAGTGGGAGGAATCCGTACTCCTCACTCCCACTCCAGAAAATAAACACAGCATAAGTGTCTTTTACATAAATACATGGTGTAAAAAAAATCAACATTTAATTAATAATTTCAATTATAGCTTCTTTTTTTTTAAAAAAAAAAAGGTTTTTGTGTCATGATTCTTTATTGATCTGAATGCAATTAAAACTTGCGAATGGCAAATAAAGAGACAGGAGAACCCAACCTTGTTTCTTAACTGGATGGTAAACTCACATGAAAAGCGTTCTTTCTCTTTTAAGTGCAATTTTTCCCTTAATATAATGGGAGGAGCATAATTGCATAAACTATCTTCTACTATGGTATCATTGTATTTTATAGACATTCGAAAAACCAAAAAAAAAGAAAAAAAGAAAAAGTAGAGATAAGTAAGGCTCCATACCTTAATCAAGCAATCCACAAACAAGTCCGGTTGATCATTGTAGCATTAATGATGTCTAATACATTAAAGTTTATTTTGATTATGTATAATAATATCGTGACTAAGTTTATTCTAACAAAAATGTCATATTGGCAGGCATGTGATGTTCTAAACTAATTGCCTCATTCTATAGCAAATTTTGAAAAGCAAAGAATGAGTCGTTTTTCAAAACCTGATTTTAAAAATCAGTTTTATATTTAATACAATTTTATATATATCCTCATACATATTATAAAAATATAAAATTATCATTATTAATTAGAAAATAAAATTAATAATTTTAAAGAGATCATTATTATTATTACCAATTATATTGAGATAACAAAATAAAAAATATTATTAATAATATATAATATTTATTTTAGTTATCAATTATTATTTTATGTATATATATAATAAAAATATTTTATATACATATTTATAAATGTGTACATAAATTTTATTCAACATTATTTTAATTCAATCATTTACACTCTTGCAGTAATTTAACAATAAAATTTTTATAATATATATGGCTATTTTTAAAATTCGCAACACTTTTAAAAATAAATTTTACTGAATGTTTAACTAATTCTCATCACAATTATCAATGAATATTTTAAAAGTTACAATATTACTAACTAACCACCCTTAGTGGTAGTATGCGACATGTCGCATTAACAAGGAACCACTTTCTCTTGTGGTCTTGTATGACTTAAGTTCTGTTTGGGATTGAGATACTATATTTTAAAAGCTACAGCTGCTGTGGAAAAAAAAAAATTATAACTTTGAAACAAAAATTAATAATTTGTAGTAAATATACATTTTAAAAAAATAATTTTACAAAATTATTAAAAATATAATAGATTTTCTATTATACAAGTGAAAAACCTTATTAAAATAGTTTCTAAGGTACAACAACAAGTGTTTACCAAACACTTTAATACTGTAGTTAAATTACAATTGTTCAACTTCAGTTCCAAACACACTCTTAATTGATTAGGCAATCAAAAAATGTGTGATACTGGATATTTGATAGGAAAAAAATAATAATGAAAACTATTACATTGACATTTTTGTTGGTATGCATTGACATAAAAGAGAGAAACAGTTACGTATTTCATAGACAGTACTATAATATTGTGAAAAAACTATGAACCAAGTAAATTATTTGACAATTAATTATGGAAAGAAATGTAGAGCATTTTGTCACGCAACAGCAGAATTAATCAATCGGAGTCACCGAACTTCGATTAGCTAAATCGATTAAGACAAAATAATTAATTTTCCGTCCATTCTTTAGAATAAGTACGCAACGGTCAATTACTCAAAATGAAAAAAAAGTACACAATGGACAAATTATGTGAAGAATATCGATGGAAAGAAAATACTACAACAATTTGGTAATTTGATAGAAGAAGCCAGAAAAATGAAAGGTGCGTGTCAACTTAGCCATTGAATATCAATTTGGAGCAACATGGACATGGTGGTGGGTTATCCACCCACATGGAACACGGCTAGCTACACATACAAGTCAATTGAAAAACTTGGAATTATGGTCATTTAATTGTTTCCTGCATGAGGATTAAAGAACCAAAAAAAAAAAAGGAATTCATTTTTCGCAGCTGTGAGATTGATGAAGAAAATAGGATGTGGTTAACACTATTCTTGTAGAATGGTCACTGCAATGCGATATCAGTGATTCTCAAGCGCTGCAGATTGAATGATTGATGACATAATCACATAATAGTGAACAAGTTTTGCCATCTTGGTAAGGGAGAACGTACACAACTTACCCACAAAAAAAAAAAAAAAAAAAATCAGCAGCTTGCACTGCATTTTAATCAACACTGAAAAGAAAATTGCAGTGTCTCAAATCAGCTACTAATGAGCGGATACGGTAATGCAGAAATACCAAATTTATTTCTGATTTTGGTTACAACATATAAACTAAATGGTAAATCTGGAATTCAGTTTTTTTTTTTTTATATATATAAATTTACTGCACATCTTTTTCGGTCTTTTTGGTGCATTTTTATTAATCACGTTCTATATAGATACTATGTCCATATGATAATTATGCAAAATGAATTACAGCAATGTGGGTTTGCTTGTTTTGACATATCACAAATGAAACAATTTATTATGAAAGTAATACTCAAGACTTCAGAGGCTGAGATTTTGGCTCATCTGCAAGTGCAACACCAACAGAACCATTTCTTAAAGCTGACTACCTTGTGCAGATAATTTCATTCTTTTATTTTTTTCTTTTTTCCCTAGCTGCCTTTTGAATTCTAGAATTTTATTTATATCACTTTCACTAATTTTTTTTAATATATATCGAAATTTTATAACAATAAAAAAAAAAAAGGAAAACGGTGTGTGTGTGTGTGTGTGTGGGTGTATATATATATATCTAGCCAGAAACTGGCATAAAATGCCATATATCATCTGACTGTTAAATCTCCGCCCTTCCTTTCTTATCATACCCGCTGGGCCTAGTACCCACCCACCCCTCTCTTTCTCAATCTCTCTCTCTCTCTCTCTCTCTCTCACACCGTTTTCTTCAATTGGATGTGGATGAGACCTTCATTTCGTTTGGTTTCATATCTCTTTTATGCTTAAGCACGCTTCATTATTCTCCACTTAGCTTTCTCGTACTCAAAACCCACCATTCTTGCAGCTCCCTGAGCTTCGTTATTTACTTAATACTCTTTTTATACCTTATATACGGTGTATTAATTCTTATTGCTGCAGCCGTCGGTTTCTCTACTGCAAACTGCATTAAATTCCCGTACGTACTTCTCTCTTCCGCTGCTTGGTAATTGTTTTCGGTTAATTAATGTCTACTTTAATTGATATCGATTAATTTCTGAACTCTGATAGATTCATAGGTCAAGTTTATTTATTGGCACTTGCTATTGTATGCGAACACATGCGTGCTTTTTATTAATCATTGTTACTCTCTATTTTGGTCAATGCATACGGTTCTGTTTCATCCTATTTCTTGAAATAAGTTAACTTAAACAGATAAGAGCTTATAGTTTCAGCTCAGTCAAGCTAGCAGAGGTAGAAAATGGCTCCAAGGAACAGTCGCGGCAAGGCCAAAAACGAGAAGAAGAAGAAAGAAGAGAAGGGTATATATCCTCAATTCATTTTAAATAATACGTTGTTCTTTGTCAACTTCTTGCTTACTATATAATCAGCTACGTGTTGATAAAATTGATTATGTTTCTGCAGTTCTTCCGGTTGTTCTGGACATCACCGTAAACCTTCCCGATGATACTCGAGTTATTTTAAAGGTTTGGTGTTGGTGCTCCTTGGTTAAGTTCATTAAACTTGTACATGTTGAAACCAGCCACTCTGCGTGGGCGAATATTCAGCTTGAATTAATTGTCAATATATTTATTTTTCTCGCTGCTGTTACAAGTCAGCGGCACCAACTCTGTGATGGTGTTGCTTGCGCGTCCACACTCTTTTGTTTTCTTGGGCATCTTTCCTCTCTTTGCGCTTTTTTTTTGTGTGTGTGTGTCTGTGTGTGACTCTGTGTGTGTGTGTGTGTGTGTGTGTCTATACACATATATTTATTGCAAATGCCTTTTTTTTAGAAAAAAGAAATCTACGCTACGATTATGATATTAAACAAATTTCCCCATTAGTTGTATTAGCTGAACTCGAATCTCGAGTTTGTTGTTAGAGACTGAATTTTTGATACAAGCAATAGCAAACACAACTATCCGTTTTCATTTCACTAGTAAATTAAATTTACGCTTTTTACGTGTGAGATAGTCGCGTCATTGTAATTATAAAATTTGTTAATTTTCTAGCCAAAGATATGACTTAACCCTATAAGATAATGTTTGTCAACAGGGAATATCAACGGACAGGATTATAGATGTTCGTCGGCTGCTCTCTGTGAACACAGAAACTTGCTCTATCACCAATTTTTCATTATCTCACGAGGTAAAAAGTTCGCAAATTTTGAGAAACTATTCCATTTTTCCCATTTTTCTTTGTAAATTTTACTGTAAGTGTATTTCATTTTAACAAAAAAACTTGATACGTAACGGTAACCTGTTTAAATTTAGTTGGGCTCAAAAGGGAATAAGAGTGAAATACGTAAGGGTATTTCTGTAATTAAAAAAATATTTATCCGTTTTAAGTTCTTATGTCGGTTTTGCCTAAAAAAAAAAAGAATAGAATAATTTTGTGAGTTTTTAAATTGAGCAGATAAGGGGCCCGCGGTTAAAAGATGCGGTCGACGTGGCAGCACTGAAGCCCTGCGTTCTTTCGCTAACGGAAGGTAAATTTTATTTAACCGACGGTAATTATTTGTTGGCTTCAAGATTACCCCGCGGTTTCTTGGAACGCCTGTTTGATTATACTCGACCGTTATTCTTGCTCCGTGTAATCCAACAGAGGACTTCGATGAAGAGGGGGCAGCGGCGCACGTCAGGCGCGTCCTGGACATTGTGGCGTGTACGACGAGCTTCGGCCCTTGCGGATTCGACGCCGGAAAGAATGTGCCTGATAGTAAGAGCGCCAAGAAAACTACCGCCAAAAATGAAAAAGACAAGCAATCGCAACCACCGTCTTCACCGCAATCCAAGAATTCAAAATCATCGAATGACGTGACGGTTGATGGAGATGGAGAGATGAGCCACGCTTTCCCTAAGCTCAGCAGTTTCTATGAGTTCTTCTCACTTTCTCATCTCACTCCCCCTCTTCAATGTACTTTTCGCTCTCCCTTGCATCTCTTTATATAAGATTATTTTAAATTTTTGTATTTGTAATTAAACTGCGGTGGATTATTTTGAATGTTGGTTGCAGTTATAAGGAAGGCACCGAAGCGACGGGTTGAAGAAATTTCCCCTGATGATCATCTTTTATCCCTTGATGTAAGACGATACTAGTTAAAAAAAACACTTAGATTGCTTTTTTTTTTCTTTTTTTCTTTTTGGTTCAAGTGCTTTCCGAACAAGTACCCCAAAAAAAAAAAAAAAAAAAAAAAAAAAACACCTGAAGCCAGTTATAGTGCTTTTACTCGAAGCACTTTACCTCGAAAAGGCATCCTAGACAAATTCAAATTATAGCATTATTCTTATTATTCTTTACAATGTTGCTTTAGATTTCTCATTGAGGTCTTCGGTTTATTCACAGGTGAAGCTTTGTAATGGAAAGATGGTTAATGTTGAAGCTTGCAGGAAGGGGTTTTATAGTGTAGGAAAGCAGCGGATCCTCTGTCACAACATTGTTGATTTGTTGGGGCAGCTTAGCCGAGCTTTTGACAATGTCAGTTCTTTTTCCCCTTGCTCAACTTGCGTCCTTGATGGTTTAGTTTTTCTTACATTGTTATCCTTCAAGTTCGACAATGTTCATACTTGTGCTTTATTTACCAGAAGATTGGTCAGTAAAATAGATTAACTATCTTTTGCAATTCAATTGATTTTTCAAATATTTTTTGCCTCACCAAAATGATTTGAATTGTTAGAGTGGTTTGGTTTTGCCAAATCTAGACAGTGCCAGTAGTGGTCACATGTAGTTTCTTTTAGAAATGGAGATTTATGCTAGTGCTGGACTTTCTTACCTTAGCCTACTTTGACTGGTTAAGTTGTCTGGATGGAGATTTTGTACATAGGCTGTACATTTGTAAAATTTCAGTTCATTCTGTGTTACTGTTCGGTTCTGTGCTGGATATTTGAAGTTATATATCTCATCTATCATTTCGCAGGCATACAATGAGCTCATGAACGCATTCTCAGAACGTAATAAGGTAAATAATCATCACAGCTTTAGTTTCTTTTCCCTTCCTTTTTTTTTTTGGGTAATGGGTCAAACATCTTTTTACTGACCTTTCTATGAAATCTGTTTGAGTCAGACGTTTTTATAGTTCTCCAAATCTTATAGTTCCCTTGTCATGTTATTAACCCTCCTCTTTTAAACCCTTTGCAGTTTGGGAATCTTCCTTATGGCTTCAGAGCGAACACATGGCTCATCCCTCCCATCGCAGCACAGTCACCATCAGTTTTCCCTCCTCTTCCTGCAGAAGATGAAGCATGGGGAGGAAATGGAGGTGGTCTAGGAAGAGATGGGAAAAGTGATTTGATTCCTTGGGCCAATGAGTTCTTGTTTGTTGCATCTATGCCTTGCAAGACAGCAGAGGAAAGGCAGATTCGAGACAGGAAAGCATTCCTTCTTCACAACTTATTTGTTGATGTTGCCATTTTCAGAGCCATCAAAGCTGTGCACCATGTGATGGGAAAACCCGAGCTAATCTATCCAAGTAACTGTAAAATACTCTATACTGAGATAATAGGGGGTTTGAGGATCGCCATCATGAAAGATGCTTCCAATGCATGCTGCAAAGTGGATACTAAAATTGATGGAAGTCAAGCAACTGGAGTGGATAAAAATAATTTAGTCGAAAGAAACCTACTGAAAGGGATTACTGCTGATGAAAATACCGCTGCCCATGTAAGATCAATATTAAGTTGCTGAGTTAATGATGTTATTATCCCTTTTTTTTTCCCCAAATTGTCATTGAGGTGATCTATAAACGGTTGAACGTATCGTTACATTTTGACTGCAGGATGTTGCCACCCTTGGTGTTGTCAATGTAAGATATTGTGGCTACATAGCTGTTGTGAAGGTTCAGGAGAGAGAGAACAAGAAAGTTGGTCCTCTGTTTCAAAGCATTGAACTTGAACAGCCTGAAGGCGGTGCTAATGCACTAAATATTAACAGGTTTGATTAGAAACCTTGGTCTGTGTTCTAAAATTATCACGTATCTCATATAATTTAAGGTCTGTGTGAGATTTCAACCAATAGCTGGTGTTTTGGACAATTTTATCGTTTAGAAGAATAAGTACACAATCATGACCCATTATATTGTTTGAGTTTCAACCAAATGTATGTTGCATGCAATAGAAATTTTTCGCAGGTCTCTCCTTGGTGAATGATGAATTTAATCCTCATTTAACTTTATAAGTAATCTTAATAGTTTTAATTTATTACATTATTATTATGAACATATACCATATTTAGACAAACATTTTAGAAGGACTACTTTCAGCCCCCTAATGTTTGGAGATGGAAATTATCATATGGAGTTTTCTATGTTCAGCCTGTGCTTATGCTTCATTTGTAATCCTATTTGGTATTTGCTTGTTTTTCCATGCTCATATATTTACATTGAAGTATGTCTTTGAAACAAAAATGCATGCTATTTTCACTTTACAGTTAGTACTATTATGCATTTCCATAATTTCTTTTCATTATGACAGCATCTACTCAGTTTGTGGTTTTCCTCTAGTAATGTTTCTTCTTCAGGGAAAGTTTTAAATAATGCTATGTTCCCTACAGTTTGAGATTACTTATTCATGAGACAACAACTTTAGAAGACAATAAACCTGCACCAAATTTGCAAAATTTGGAACGCGAAGAGCTTAATGCTTCCCAAATGTTTGTGGAGAGACTGCTGGAAGAAAGCATTGCCAAGCTTGAGGAAGAGAAACCAGAAAGGGAACATTTTGTGAGATGGGAACTTGGAGCCTGCTGGATACAGCATTTACAGGACCAAAAGAATGCTGAGAAAGATAAGAAACTATCAAAAGAGAAAGCTAAGAAACTATCAAACGAGAAGGCTAAGAGTGAAATGAAGGTTGAGGGGCTCGGAACACCTCTTAAGTCCCTTAAGAATAACAGGAAAAAATCAGAAGGAAGTAATCACAAAATACATTCTGAAACTTTAAAATCTCAAGCAGATGGAGTTAATGGAGAATCTGAAAAAGCTACTTCAGCTTCTATAGAAGCTAGGCTTGAAAGCAGGGATAAAGAAAATGAGCTTGCACTAAAGAATTTGTTGTCTGACGAGGCATTTGCACGGCTAAAAGAATCTGAAACTGGACTTCATTGTAAGGTAATATTTTTGTTGATGTGATTTCTAGGGAAGATACAACTCCCTGTGTGTCTTACATGGTGGTAACTAACTTACCGTGTTTAACAGTCCTTGGAGGAATTAATTGACTTGTCTCACAACTATTATGTTGAAGTCGCACTCCCAAAACTGGTAATTTCTGAAAGTATTTCTTTGTTTTTCTGTTTATTTACGTGTAAGTAAGGTTATGGTTCTTATCAAAGATTAAAAAAAAAAAAAAAAGGTAAGGTTATGGTTATTCCTGTTTACAGTATTTAATTATCTTTCAATACAGGTAACAGATTTTGGTTCTCTGGAACTTTCACCAGTTGATGGCCGAACCCTTACTGATTTCATGCATACTAGAGGCCTTCAGATGCGTTCTCTGGGACATGTGGTGAGTTCCTTATTTCAAATCAGGGTTTGCTTCCTTGATACACATGTATAATCATAATATCTTTACAGGGAGGAAGCTTTATTTTGTAACCTATGCCATATTGAATACAATGTAATTGCGTCAAGCTTTGACATCTGTCTGTAATTTATAGTAATCCATTCCAGTCTTTTGGAGGTCTTCTGTTCGAATGATACATGCCTGTGTGAAGAACCACTCCATATGTACACCTTAATGTGTCGTAATGACAAATTGACAGCTGTTGTCCACTCTTTAGAGTATTTCCATTATTGTCAACTGCAATATGTGTCTTTAGAAGTACTGAATACAACAATGTTTGAAACATGCCTAGCAAATCTTTTAATAAATTGCACACTACTGTCAAAATAAGATAGAATTGAATCATAAGTGGCCATCTGTAAGTTCTATTATAAAACCTCCCTGAAAGTAAGGACAAGATATAGAATAATTAAGAATGTAAACTTGTTTCTATCTTTACTGGTAATGCATCGAAATCTCATCTCCTTCTGAGTTCTGTTGCCTTACCTTTAGCATTTCTGTCATGTTGCTGAGTTTCACATGCACTACCTTGCATCCTTTTGCTGGGAATCATCATCAGAACTTAAATCCTAATGAAGATGCAGAGACCTATAATTTTTAAGATGTTGCAACTAAGGGTTTGTCCATGGTGACTAATGCCTGCTGTTTGTGTTGGTACTAGGTCAAGCTATCGGAAAAGCTGTCACACGTACAATCACTCTGTATTCATGAGATGATAGTTCGGGCATTTAAGCACATTATTCAGGCAGTGATCTCTGCTGTCGGTAACACTCAGAGAATGGCTGTCTCAATAGCTGCTGCACTGAATCTGATGCTTGGAGTGCATGAAAGTGATGGATTAAATAAGTCTCATAATGTCCATCCCCTTGTGTGGAGATGGCTGGAGTTGTTCTTGATGAAGCGATATGAGTGGGATCTTAATGGCTTAAACTTCAAAGATGTGCGGAAATTTGCAATTCTACGGGGGTTGTGTCACAAGGTATTTGATACTTATCCATGAATTTCAAAATTCTTGAGTGTCTGGAATTATCTATGAATACTGTGGATCTGTAGTTCTGTAACTTAATATAACCTCAGAATGGGCAGGGGTATAAGATTTTATAACTTGATTTAGGACACATCTAATTTCTATTGAGAAAATACTGTTTTTTCATATGGAGAGTATTGATGTTATCCTTGAACTGGTGTATCTCTCATTGAGATGATTTATGCAGAAGTTTACCTCGGCGGAAATCTGTAGATACATTGGAATGTTTGACTCAACTTGGAATAATTAGATCAGAAAAATACTTTTTATAGTTCACAAATAGTATGTTGCTTGTGCCAAGAATTCATAGCCCATAAATTTTGTAGCCATCAATGAAACACTAACACTCAATTGTTTTTCATTTCTTGTTTCCTAATACTGGTTTCAGGTGGGTATTGAGTTGGTTTCAAGGGATTTTGACATGGATTCTCCAAGTCCATTCCGAAAAATAGATGTTGTCAGCCTGGTGCCTGTGCATAAGGTACCTAACTATGATAAGAAGGATGGAACAAGTTTTTTCTCCTTCTCTCTGAAATGGTGGAGTTTGTTTGTATCTTCTTTTGAATTGTTTTTTATTAATTCTTTGCAGCAAGCGGCATGCTCATCTGCCGATGGAAGACAGCTCCTGGAATCATCAAAAACAGCTTTAGATAAGGGAAAACTTGAAGATGCAGTCACCTATGGGACCAAGGTACTACTTAAATATATCCTTCTTCTATGTAATCTGTTAGTAAGGTATTCCAGCAACCATACAGATGGCAATCATTCAGCTTGGGTATTGATAATTGATATCCATGTCCAAATCCATACTTATCATATGTTCATACTCAAATTCATGTCCAGATTTAAAGGCTGGATATGGATATGGGTATATATTGAACAAGTTATATGTAATATAGCATTATAGTAAAAAAAAAAAAAGTTTTTTTTTTAATTAACAATTTTTTAAAAGAAAATTTTTAATTACTGATTAATTTTATTCAATATAATTTTAAATATTTTTTAATTGATAAATTTATTTAATTTAATTCAAATTTTATATTTCAAAATTTTAATAATATGATCTTAGATTTTCAATTAAAGAAATAATAAAAATAAAGTTGCTGCCCGTTTCAGATCCTCCATCCCTGGTGACGGAAAGTTGCTGAAACTATGTCTTCACCCTTTCTTATTTTGTATTTTTTTATCTTGTTTACCTTTGTGATGTTTGAAGGCCCTTGCTAAGCTGGTAGCAGTTTGTGGTCCCTACCATCGAATGACTGCAGGTGCTTACAGCCTCCTTGCTGTAGTATTGTATCACACTGGAGACTTCAATCAGGTTTGTTGGATATCCATTTTGTTTTAATCTTGCTGAGGCATCATCCATGACACCAATATTTTTGTTTCATTGCCAAATCTTTTCAGACCATTCTAAATAAGCACTTAATTCATTTTTGCTGGGCTTCGATTTATAGACAAAACTGTAAAATTTTTAGTGTTTGATTGATCGGTAATAAAAGTTTTCAAGACGATGCTGAATCAATACTCAACTATCTTTTCTGTTATTCAGGCTACGATTTATCAGCAGAAAGCCTTGGATATCAATGAGCGAGAACTAGGACTTGATCATCCGGATACAATGAAGAGTTATGGGGATCTTGCTGTATTCTATTATAGGCTTCAGCACACAGAGCTAGCTCTCAAGTATGTTTTATTCTTGCATAAAGCATATCAACTTCTAGGTTTAGGTAATATTACTGGGCTCAGCTTCAGTCCATACCTTTAAAGGTTCAAATATTCCACTGGCCAGTGAAAAACTTATAGGAGTGGATTTTATTTGTATTATATGGATGGTCCTGACTGTAACTATTATTTTTCATAATTTTGTGTCTTATGCCTACATGTTTCAGCCTGCTATCTGGATATAGGGGTTTCTCACTATAATGGTGTACCAAATCACACTGATTGTGTTTTCCATGCTGATAATGTACATATTGGCTATTAGAATAACTGGAACTTCCATTCATGTTGTATCAACCAATTCTGTGGACTTTCAAAGTCACTTGATCGAGGGATGGTATTAAGAAGATAACCTATTTCTAGACTATATTGTGTTTGTTTCCTTTAATTAACATCCAATCTTATCTTTGCTAATACTTTTCTTTTCTAAAATGTCCTCTTCATGTCTTCTTTTTCAATGATGAAGATTATACCCTTTTTATATATTTGGGTGTCTTCTCTGTGTTCTGAAGGTCTAACCTTGTTGTTGATCAGGTATGTAAAGCGAGCTCTGTATCTTTTACATCTGACTTGTGGCCCATCTCATCCAAACACTGCTGCAACATACATCAATGTGGCTATGATGGAGGAAGGACTTGGGAATGTACATGTTGCCCTCAGATATCTCCACAAAGCCCTGAAGTGTAACCAAAGGTTACTCGGTCCAGATCATATTCAGGTGTTGTTTTGTTGATTATTTTTTTTCTTCTTACCAGTTTCAGCCAATTTCTTAAATGTTATACCATCTATAATATACAAAAAAAATTTCAACATATTGTTTCATGTTCAAATTGTCAACCTAGATCTGACTTATTGGACCACGTTTAAAATAAGATGCTGCAAAAACAAATCCATACTCATGTTGTCTGCTTAACTGGTGAAGTTGGTATGTAATTTTACAGTTCTAGTAGTGCTGTTAGAACTGATAGTGCAGATCCTATTGGGAGCAAATAAATGACTGATAAAAATTTTCATTTTACATTTCTTTGTTTTGGAATTTTGTTTATAGCTTTAAGGAATTTTCTGTTTCTGTAATGCTTTGCAGACAGCAGCAAGTTACCATGCCATAGCAATTGCACTCTCATTGATGGAGGCTTACCCTTTGAGTGTTCAGCATGAACAAACAACCTTGCAGATTCTTCGAGCAAAGTTGGGCCCAGATGATCTGCGTACACAGGTATTTTACGTATCAAGTTAGTTGTGCTCAATTCTTTTTTTTTTTTTTTTTGGCGGGGGGGGGGGGGGGGGGAATGTGGCAGGCTTTAGTGTGTTATGTGTGTTTGTTGTTTTGAGATATTTGAGAGTACTTCTTGGTCGTCGTTCATGACTGCTAGACAATTCAAACTGCCTAAAATTTACTCAATGTGGTTTGCTGATAATACATTTTTGTTGGTAGTGGATATAGCTATAAACGGAGAGTTGGTACTTTTACTAAATAACTTGAAATTATGAGTTCTAACTTCAAATCACGATGCTTACACATTTATGTAATCTTCTTGTGGGGATGGGTGGAGCTGGGATTTCAGTGTGGGGAGGTTAGCTTCTCATAATTGATATGTAGTCATAAGCTTTATGAAAATGCTTCAGGATGCTGCCGCTTGGCTTGAGTACTTTGAGTCCAAGGCTTTTGAACAGCAAGAAGCTGCACGAAATGGTACTAGGAAGCCTGATGCTTCCATAGCCAGCAAAGGCCATCTGAGGTAATTTCTATATTACCGTCCATAATATGGAACCTTGTGCAACTGAATTGATTATTGAACTTTTGATGTCCAGGATTTGGTGCATTTTTTTCTTTCAATTGAAATATCCATACCCTTATTGCTAATAGCTAGTCTTTTTACTATACCAGTGTATCGGATTTACTTGACTACATTAATCCAAGTCATGATACCAAGGGGAGAAATGTCTCAACATTGAAGAGAAAGACCTATGTTGCAAAGGTATGTTGGTAAAAAATATATTTAGGTAATAGGAGAAAGAGACAAATTGTCCTATTGCTGCTCTTGTTGTAGTGGAGAGTGGAGAAACTTCCATGATCTGAATCTGTTAGTTAAAAACATTGATGATGCTGAGGGGAGGGAAGTCTCAACATTAACAAGAAACTTTAATTAAAAGTTGTAACACATCATCCCTTAAGGTCTAATCATGGTATTTGGTGGGACACCAGACTGGAACTGGATTAGTAAGAACTGACCAGGAACCGGCATGAGATAGAACAATTTGTCATTTTAGTCAAAGCAAAATCAATAGGCAGCCCCTCATGGGGTGGCTAACATGCATTGTCCTTGTGTTGTGTGTGTGTTCAACTCCTTGTTCTTCTGTACTGGACCTGATCGTGTTTCTAAATTTTCCGTTATAGGTGAAGGGAAACTTCTACCAAGACAACAATTTAACAAGTCCTGATGGATCTTCCAAGGAAGTTCTGAGAGAAAGTTCAGATGAAGAGACACATGCACCTGAACCAGAAAGTGACACAGATGTCAATCAGGGGAGCTCTATACCATTTCAGCAGCAGGAGCTTGTTGTAGAAGAGTCTGCAGTAGAAAAACCAAACATCACGGAAGAAATTTCATCTGCAATACACGAGGAAGGAGATGATGGATGGCAACCAGTTCAAAGGCTGAGATCAGCTGGTTCATATGGGCGGCGGCTAAAACAGCGGCGGGCAACAATTGGCAAGGTTCATAGCTATCAGAAAAGGAATGCGGATGCAGTTATTGACTACTCTTCAGCCAAGAGTAGTCATCACAGTAGTAGGTATTACCTCTTAAAGAAAAGGGCAGTATCTCATGGAAGTTCTGCAGATCACCACCCTGTGACTACCTTCCATGGTACCAAATTTGGGAGGAGAGTAGTCAAGGCTGTAGCATACAGGGTAAAGTCCATGCCTTCTTCTGCTAAAACTGGAACAGTAGAAGCTTCTATAAATGGGAGTGAGCCTTCAAGTTCTCCTTCAGAATCCCGTCCTGCTTCTGCACCAAATGATACCAGCTCAGTGAAGAACTCAATAATCAGTCTTGGAAAATCTCCTTCTTACAAGGAAGTAGCAGTTGCCCCTCCTGGTACTATTGCGATGTTGCAAGTCAGGGTTCCACAAAGTGATAATCCAGATAATCAGGAATTTAGTTTTGGAAAACCTGAAGATGGAACGATGGAAGAAAAAGAAAATGTTAACACCAATGTGACTGGGGCAGAAAAAACAAATGAAGAGAAGAGTGATTCTGTATTGGATGCGACAGATAACTTAAAAGAGGAAACTGGGGTTCATCCGAACAGGGAAGAAACTCATATATCTGATGGATTGGAAGATAACCCATCTGTGGTGGTATCTGAGAGTGAGCGAGGAGTTGGATCTGTTGTTGACATACATAAAGTGGTTCAGGATGGCATATTGATTAATGGTATACCCAACTCAATTGATTCTCCAACAAGTGAATTTTATGAGAAGGATTCATCTGAAAGTATTGAATCCCATGATAACACAAAGTCGACACTACAAGTAGTGGATGATTTGAAGGAAAAACCATCAGTTTTCAATCCAGGTGACACTCGGGGATTACCTAATAGGAAGTTGTCTGCATCTGCAGTACCATTCAACCCATCACCAGCTGTTGCACGTGCTTCAGCAGTTGCCATTAATATGACTTTGCCTCCTGGTCCTGGTGCAGTTACAGCTGTTGCACCTTGGCCTGTAAACATGACTCTTCATCCAAGGCCTGCTACTGTCTTACCTACAGTTAATCCAATGTGCTCATCTCCACACCAGCCATACCCCTCACCTCCTTCAACTCCCAACATGATGCAGCCATTGCCGTTTATGTATCCTCCCTACACTCAACCCCAAGGAGTACCAACCAGTACATTTCCTGTGACTACCAGTGCCTTTCATCACAATCATTTCTCATGGCAATGCAATGGGAACTCCAATGTACCAGAGTTCATTCCCGGGCCCTTTTTGCCTGGCTACCATCCAATGGAGTTTTCTGTTCCACCACCTGTTGTTGAGCCAATTCTGGATCCCATAATGCAGCCGAAAGCACAGTCTGGCGACCTTGATAGTTCATGTTCAGCATCGATTCTGCCAGAGAACATTGATGCTGTGGGAGATGCTGAGAAAGAAGTGGACCTTCTAGCATCTAAATCAATGGATAATGCAAATGAAGTAGCTGGAATCGGTCGGGAAACTGTTAGGGGGGAGTTTGTTAAGGAAAATGGTCATTTAAATTTGTGTGGGACTGAAAATGCAGGGAGTGAACCCGTTCACTTTACCAGCCAGAACCAAAGCTTGAGAAGAAATGTTGAAAGGGAAATTGAAGGTGAGAAAACCTTCAGCATCTTGGTAAGAGGAAGAAGAAACCGAAAGCAGACTTTGAGAATACCAATTAGTCTTCTCAGTCGGCCATATGGCTCACAGTCCTTCAAAGTTATATATAACCGGGTAATCAGAGGAAGTGAAGCTCCAAAGTCTTTCAGCTTTTCTTCAACTGGAGATTCTACAGCTACTGCTGTATAATTTAGGTTTTGTGTTCTTACCATGCTAAGAAGTTACAAGCCTTCATTCTGTCATATAGAAAGGGGGATTGAATAATTTGTGGTTTTCTTGTTCTGGCTGTCATCGGTAACAAATTGCCTTGCCTCATCAGTTTTATGAACAGAACACCTTCAGAGAGAATGCAGGTTAGTTCATAACGAAAGCATATGTTATTCCATGCATAGTAATTTTCAAATCTAAACATTCTCACCAGCACTGCATTGGAAATAATATATTGTGAATAAAATTTGTTTCTAAAGCTTGCATACTGACATCCTCAGAAATCATGCAGATAATCTGCTGTTGACAGTATCCATATGGTTGAAGGTGATCGGGGCAAAGGCAATATTTTTATGGACCAGGTATTGTCTCATCCTTACAGTCCTTTAGTATCTGTGTCTGTGTGTATCTGACACTGATTCAATGATTGCAAACCACCATTTTGTCCTGGTTCGTCTTTGGTGGATCTTAGTTTTTTGTTAACTAATTCATAAAATCATTTAATCAGTAAAGTTTCAAGACATGTCTCTAGATTTATGCATGAATCCTTAAGGAAACTATAATATCTTAGTTTACATCCTCTTGTTATTCAGTGGCTGTCCTAAATGACCGGCTTAATAATAGGAAATTAAAACCTGCCGAGGAAAGTAAGTCATAAGTAGCTTTTACTATTTTATTGGCTCATCAAGATTTTTTTTCCCCCGCTTGATATGCAGGTTTACAATAGGAAGATTCCAAAGATTTACTCTTGAGGACTTGATAGATATTAACGTTTGCTTGATTTGCAACTTTATGATAGGATTACTCCTGGGACCCATGGATGTTTTTCAAGGTGACAATTTTTGGTTCCTTATTATGGTTAGGAAATTTTGATATCTTGGATTACAGCATTTAATGACATTTGAGTTTTCTGATTTCTTATAGTAAAAGACTTAAGTAATTAATTTGATTTAGTTGTACATGACTCATTTTTAATCGGCATCGACACATTGTTCAAGTTGACTTGTGATTTCATCAATTTGTATAGCATCAACAATTTATTCCACATATATAATTGTAATCTTGTAAATGCCACGACGGAGTCATTTAGTTGAGATGTAAAATCACTTGTCTTTAAAGCAAGGGATACGAGGTTTGAACCTACTCACATGAGTGTCGAGGATATCAGATTGCCTTAAGGCGAAATGAAAAAAGAAAAATCTGGTAGGTGCCATTTATGATCTATACATAATCCAATCAATAACAGCAGGTTTTTGTTGGGTTACAAAATGCGAAGATCGACTGTAGATTGATCGTATAGGTAGATGGTCATGAGTGCAATGTACAATTTCTTGCTATCAACAAACTCGACGTATCCTATCCAAGCAAACCAAAAAAAAAAAAAAAAACACTCTGCAAATACCTTACGATTCGTCCGTGGGAATAGCAATTAAAATTCATCATAACACTGAAGCTTTCGAGTTTGGAGTCCATACGGCCATATCCCTTGGATCGGTTGCACTTTGGCATCTTGGCCTTTTTTCATTTCTCAGGCTCAAATATTCATCAGTCATATGCTCACCAGACAAATCTGAATTAAAGACACAATTGAGAAACACAGTCCTCTAACAAGATCACTTCAACATTTCTCATTGTACTGGATTCATTTGGAATGTTGGAGGTGCAGTAGTCTTATCTGATCTTTTCTTCATCCACGATAATGTTTCTAAAACTATCACTGCAAGTAAAACTACAGCAAGCAAAAATCCATAGCCTATCTTCCATTCATTCCCTGCATATCCAATTTGGATTCCCAACACTATGTTCACGGATGCAAAGAAGAGTGCAAGCCTGCCAAACCAGTGGTGGTACCAATTCCAGAACCTGCGAAACTTGGAATCCTTGCTGGGTCGAAGAAAAAATGCCAAAATCTGAAATCAAGTAAGAAATCAAATTAAATTTCTTTACATATGTCAAAATTATGTCGTGCTACATAAACAAGAATGTTAGCAAACCTGAAGGATGCTAAGCACAAGAATGAAGATTCCTATGCCTCTGTGCGCTGAAATGTTAGCATTCTTGACATTTAATTTATTATAAAGCTGAATCCCAAGTAGTACTGTGGCTAGCCCAAAGATAAATCCCACAAGCTGAATAATCGCATGAAGATAATACCATAAGGGATCTTTATGCTTGAAATATCTCGGAATAATTGCCCCTACTGGAAGAATTATACCCCATCCAATCATACCTAACGCCCCATGATTCTTCTTCTCTCTAGAACTTACATATAAAACTGATGAAGAACCTGGAAAAAGAGTAGGGTTCTTATCAGTCAGGGTCTGAACTTCGACTAGGTTTTTTTTTTGCGCTGAAAAAATCTCAACGAACAAACAAACAATCTCAAAAACAGTTCAAATGGAGATGAACAAACCTCCAGAAAAATCAAACATGATGGTTCTTTTGTCCACGTGATGCGTTAGGTGAAAGTGCTTCGGATATCTGCTTCCAAAAGCCAATATGATAGGTTGCTGACGAAGATGATTTTCAAACTTCAGTTGAAATGCCATGTAAATCATGGCTCCATGAATTGCAACAACTGGAGGAACATTTGTAAGTGGCAATTCACCTTTGTCATGTATAACTTGCGATGATCGGGTACCTTGCAAATAATATTGCTTGATTCTTGGCTGGCCTTTTTTATTGAACCATCCCACCATAGCACTTGAGCCAGCCATCATTCCATCTTTTGAAAATCCCATGCCTACCCACCCAGTGGTATATATAGCAGATAAAATTATAGTCATTACATGATCATCTCTTTGCGCGTACTGCAACAGAGAATGTTGGTTAATGAAAGTCATCAAAAATCAAATGTTTATGTCTAAATATACATATGTGGTGATGCTATGATGATGATTAATTAGATGAAACTCACCCTCAAAATGAAGGTGTTCCAAATAGGCTTGCAAATGAAGCCAGATACGTTACCATATGGTGGAGGAAGAAAACCTTGTATATCTATATTACAGAGCTCTGAAATTTCAACACCACTGTAGCCACCACTGCCACCAACGTCAGCATTCTCACCTTGAGGTAATGCACTACCGTTACCTTCTCTATTGATCCCCACGACAATAGCATCTTTATTGTCAGCCACTGCCAAAATATTTGCTCGCAGGGATAGGCTGAAAAGGTATAAGAAGACAAGAATCCTTGAATCCGGAACTGGGAATCTTGAATTTTCCATTCCAATCTGAGATTTCTAACGTTTGGCCATTCGGCAAAAAGGACATGACTAGGTAAAGAAATTGTCAAAGTGAAGACATTGTGGTGGTTGGGATGTTCCAGTTTCTTGAACATGAAGGCTGCATTATGGTTGTTGGTGATGGCAGTTGGAAACCCGCCCAAATCTTGCAATCATAACATTTTTCAGATCACATACAATTGATTTAGCCTTGTAATCTAAGCAAGCAACAAGTCATACAGTAAAGATTGGAGGGAATGTAAGAATCAATTTTGGCAAGAATCACCACTGATAACACCAATTTTACATTTATTAATAATACCTAATTTTGGATTCGATGGAGCATCAAATCAGGTTTCAAAAAATTTAAGCATTTTCACAATTTTCTGGTATGCCATATGATTATTAAAGATAATTAAGGTGCTTTGAGTTCGAAGTAAACTTGCTTTGCATTCCAAGTTAACGTAACCTTCATCTTTTGACAGCTCAACGCAAATGAATGTTAAAGAATAAATAGTGGGAAATAAAATACAGAAATCCCCATTTAAAGTCATATGACTATGAAAGCTTAATATCTTTCAGAAAATTAATCTGCGCGATTGCTGATTGAAAGAAACAGAGGATAATTTTTGACAAAAAGTTAAAAGACTATCTCAGAAAATTCCAAGTCAATTTCTGAGATTTCATGCATTCAAGTTTGGCATAAATGCAATCAGATCAAGGTAACTACAGTTCATAACCAGCCTCATTTCTTTTTACATTCATTGATTCGAATTATAAAACAAGAAACTAATTAAATGTCTTCCAGTCATTATGTGAACAATCATCTCATTACACATAATCATTCCCCATAATATATCACGCCTCAGGGAACACCACACAAATAATAAGGAACACTCAATCAACTATTCCATAATTCCTCTCACTGTAGATTGCAACATGCAGTATCATCACAACGTGAAGATGAGGTACCAATTTTACTGGGATCAAAATCCAAAGAAGTTTCTCAGTCATATGAGCAGAGAGCCTTGTGGATAGGCAAATGCATATTAAGGGTAATTAATATTGGTCGGTAAATCAGCGGAGTCCCTGATTCAAGATTTACCGCTGCACAATTCATGAAGTGAGATCCCAATCCTGGTCCCTGATGCTTGTTTCATCTTGCCTCAGCAGTACAACAATATTTGCTATAGGAGAAGCATCCAGCTTAATTTCTGTTTGAAAGAATGAGCAGTCTTCTTCTTAAGCATATTCAGGCACCCTAAATACATGTTCCTCACCGCTCTCCTCATCAACCTTAACAACCCAATTGCTCTTAAAAGTTTTCCTCTTGATATCAACCCGATCAATCCTTCTTGCCTTTGGAGAACTTGGTCTAATCTTCTCAATGTCATTAGTCTTACCAATCATGGTAATTTCCATGCCGCTTCCAATCGGATGCTTCATAGACCTCACTTCAACTCTTTCCAATCCTTTAACCGTACCTTCCAGTCCTCTTTTTTCACTCACCAAATTGTTTGCAACCACTACTGACCTTTCCGGATTAACATCTAGCAATTTCAGCAATCTTTCATAGTCATCATTCTTGCAATCTACCAAAGAGAAATCGATATTCCCGTAGTGCGATAACAATTCTGCGGGGTCTCCAGTTTTGAGTTCCACGATGTCTTTGAGACCGGAGTCTTTAATTACTTTATTTGATTCGGCAAGAACTCGCTCCGGGAGAATACAAACAAGTCTGCCTCCAGTGTGTCTTGCAGCTGCTGCTAGGGCTAAAGTTGATGGTGACACCCCGGGTGAGACCTCTACTATGAGCTTTGATTTCATGCCAGCTGCTAAGGCTGATATGAATTCATTGCTTTCTGGCTCTTGTGTTCTCCAAGAATCACATCGTATCTTATAATCATTACACTGTAAACATCAAATTAGCCAAACTAAAGACAAGAAATGCATGCACTTTCGCACTCCAACAATTAGAAAATTTTATCATATATACATTAATTTTGAAAAAAATTGATAATTATAAGACGGGTGTGATAACTTATAATAACTTAAGAGTTGTGTCTAATAACTCAAGAGAGTATTTGACAATTTAACAATATTTTATTTATTTAAAATAATTTTTAAGTTGACATAAATTACATTATTATGTAAATGCGTATACGGGTTTTATTATAAAATCCTAAATTACGGTAAAAAAACAAAATTATTTTTTAAAGAACTTGATTTAAATCTCATCATAATTTAGAAAAAGAAAGAAGCATACCAGTTTTAGGGTATCAAGAAAAGCTTTTGTAGCCGATGTAGCTGACCATTCCATCCTTAAAAGGATCAAAATATCTAATAACTTAATTAAAAAATTGAAGAATGAACACGGCAATCAATGACTTAATTAAGATCAGTTAATGCTGTGCTGGGTTAATGTGGCCGCCCTGTAACAGCGGAAACTAACACATCTAAGCAGTGGAATTTACTATTAATAATTACCTGTTTTACTATGAATAATTACTAAGGCTAGCCTTGTAGGCTTGTAGCATAAAATAGAGCTAATTGCTGGAGTGAGTGAACTGCCATGTCTGTGTAATTATAAATAAAATTGAAATGTGTATAAAGATTAATTAATTATTTAAATAACTACTTTGAATAACTACCGTCGCATTGTAATTGAAATTATGGAGTTTATTGAAATTGTGGAGTTAAGGAAAAGAAAGTATGGTCAAAAGGCAACGCTACTATACTAATAGAACAAATTATGGACTTTACATACAATACACAGCCAGCCAACCGAATATTTTTATTCAAATTACAGGCACCAAGAACTTGAGATCTGAAGAGAATGAGAAGAGCACGTAAACCACAAGCGAATGATCAAAAAGCCACCATTGTGCCGGTATAAATTTATATGTATAAAATTATTGTTTGGTGTGGCCGAGCACCAGCACTTTTTTAAAATGTGGATTTAAGTTTTCACTAGAAAAATTATTTTACAACATTTGTGAAAACATTTGACAACAGAGAAAAATTTTAAATTCACATTTTCAAAAAAATATGGACATTCGCACTAGAAAAAAATTATATATATATACACACACGAAGCTTCTTTAATACAAATACATAAATGTGAATTTCATCAAAATTCACTATTACAAGTGTTAGCGTATTTCTGTTTAATTAACTATAATGCTATATGCTATAGTAGCAAGTCTGGACGATTTAATCGTCCGCAACTAAGACTTTCAAGCATACATATATATATAGAACCCATTGCCTCAAAGCTTAATATGTTTATTTTCCTTGACATTCATGCAATCCTGAAGCTACAACGGCATCCTTGATGAGTTTGAGTGACTCCGCTATATCTTCACATAACTGGTGAGGATTAGGTATTGTGCCTTCATCAACTGATAGAACGGTAGTCATTTTGTTGACGTAACTTTGAAAGTTAATCATCAGAGCCTGCACCACGAATCACTGTATGAGTTAACAGCTCAATGCAACTTAAAATGTATATCCGTGGATTATTCTTCAAATGATTTTGTTTTAGCTCTAGATCAATTAATTCTTACATGAGGCTGACCATAAGAAGTTGCGGCAAGGTAAGACATTGGAATGCCATAATAACCAATTTCCTCCAGGGGTCCGACTACATTTGAGAAGCACATTGTTGTGTTCGCTATGATTCTGTGGGATAGAGCACTTGCTGCCTGTTAAGCATTCGGAAAATACGAAACAAATGAAAGTTTCTCCAAATTAATGGGAGTGACAATTTGGCGTCCCTAACATATATATTTTAAAGTAGAGATTGTCAAAGTCAGGGTTGCAGTGTGTGATTCATTAATTGGATCATACCTTAGTGCCAAAAAGCTTGAGAACAATCTCAGCAATGGAGAAACTGAATATAGCTTCAAAAGAATGCTTCTTTCTATCAACTGTGGCCTTAGCTTCGCGGACATAATCTAATGGGTCATCTCTTATTCCGATGGTGAAAGGGAGCAGGACATAACCAATCCAGTTACCGTACTTGGCTTCAGTGTCCTTCTCCATCATATCAGCAAATGCCTGACACATGCACATGCATCCAACGTAATAAATATGCACATCAGTACTAGTATGATTGTGTTAACAAATATAACATAGCCAAAATTTATATGCTCAATATGCCGATGATCTCGTGAGCCTGGAGTTTGGCGGGTAATTAAATTTGAGAAAAGCACAGATAGAGAGATTCAGCATTAACCTGAATCCCAGCGGTAGGTCTCAAGTTAATGAGCAGAGTCGATCGCAGCCGCATATTCTTTGGAAAATTATTCTTCTTCTGGGTTGTTTGACCCTTTTCTGCGAAGTGCAAGAAAGAATCAATTCATAATTAATATTCTTCAAAACAAGCACTCGATTTAACTTTCTGATTAATCACATTACACTGTTCCGTTATATATATTGGTAATTACTACAAGGAAACTATTGAACTGCATGTGTACATTTTATCAAAGAAATGAACAACCAAAAGTAATTAAAGAGATTTTTAATTAATGATCACAAAATTTCATTTGACATTTGACAACCAAAATTAAACAACCAATTTTTATACTTGTCAAAAAGCTCTACTAGTAGAAGATGGACTGGCACAAATAAAGCTTTATTCAGAAAGTTCTAGTTATACCAAGCGAAGTGGGAAAAACTCACCGTATATTCTGCTGAGATATCGTGATAAGCCAGCCTGTGTCATTCCCAGGGCAACATCATTAATGGTCTGCATCCGTGCACAGCACAAAAACGAGTCAGACAGTCAGACTATATAGGTACATTTTTAATTAAAACGCAGACGCTATAGCTGCTGTTAGCTCTGTGTATTAAAAATATCTAAGTGGAGGAATTGAATTTTTTTTAAAACAATATAATATTGTTCCATTCTTACAGCATTCATAGCATTCTTCACCAACTTGATATCATCCAAACTAACAGTTCGATGAACAATTCTCCTAGGAGTAAATTCCACGCCAGCTGGACCTTTCAAAGGATTTTCAGTATCCTTCAAGAAGAATGCAGTGGCCATAAACATGAAAATATCCACCGCAGTATTCCAAAACAGCTGAAGTAACGACCAAAATGTCATCAAAACATTCCAAAACCCTCTATAACGCTCCTTGTCTTGCTGCTTCTTATTCTTATTCTTGACTGGAATTGTAGGCAAGGCTTCGGGGTCATTGATTTGTCGAGTGCAAGCAAGGAGAAGGGACATAAGAGAAGTGCCATCGCCAAGAGAGTGATGGATTCTGAAAATGCCAACTGCTTCAGATTCTGAAGAGGTCTTGACGTTGAGGAGATGAAGGTCCCAAAGGGGTTGTGATTTGTCAATCCTGGTTTTGCTTAGATGGTACACGTAATCTTCTACAAATTCCTCTGCTGATTTCATGTCCATGTTTTGATCCACCTCGGGAACTATTACATGCTTTTCTATTTCTACTTCTGTGGCCACCCATCTCATCATCTCTCCATCACCGACCTGTACGATCGCTTTTCAATTTAAAGTTTTATTTTTATATAAATAAAAATTGAAGGAAATGTGCAGCAGGCAGAATTCGTAGAATGGATGATTAATTTATTACCAGCTGATTAATTAGTAGAATGGAAGATTTAATTATTCTTAGAATGGATGATTTTTTTTCCACCCCACAAATTTTATAAAACCATCCACCTTTAGAAAATAGTTTCAAAAAGTTCTCATTATTTTTAAAAATTTCAAATAAAGAAGAATACAGATTAATCAATTAAATCTATCTTAATTTGTTTTATTGTGACTTAATTTTTTTATTATATTTGACTAATTAGATTGTTTTAACCTAAATTTAAATTCACTATTTTATTCTTAAAGGGTAAAAATACAAAAAAAATTAATTTAACTTCAACAAATTTTTTTTTATTTTATACAAAATTCATTGTTTCTAAATAATTAATTCTACTTTATTAATATGATTATTAATTTTTAATTAAACTAACATAATGTCTTTATGAGAAAATACTCATTAAATTATTAGGCTTTCAAATTTATGTCATTTACATGTAAAATATTAAAAATTATTAGACTTCATTTAAAAAGTTAGATTATAAGTCACAAAATTAAGTATCAAAGTATTAGATACAAGAACACATATATTTTTCGGCAAGTGGGACATTTTATGTCATAAAGCAAAATAATTAAATAGAACTTATATTAAAACTACTTTAATAGTAATAAAAAACTAAGTAAGAAAAAAATATAAGAATGATTTAATTGATTAATTATATAATTTTTTTTGTTGATTTGTATTTATTAGATAAAAGTATGTTTATTGTAAATATTTTTTAGAAGTGAGGTGGGTTTACACAAATAATGGGGTGGAAATATCCCCACCCCAATTAAAATTTCTCCAACACAAATTGGCTAATAATGTCTAATTCCCTAACTTCGTTACGCTTTATCAATTAAAGATGTGGTTTTAATTTGTTCATTTGTACCAACAGCTCTCTACTTTGGTAGATCCTTTCCCGATGGTGAAATTTAGTTTCATAATCATAATCACATGTATGTATAGATTTTTTTTAAATTGAATCATTTTCAAACAATTTTATTATTAGTCACTCGGATTTAAATTTTAAAAAGATAAGAAATTAAATAATAAATTTGAATTTTACTTACCCTCCTACTTTTTAAAATATATGTGTGTATTACATATGGTGTTTAAAAAAGAAAAGAAAAGAGTAATGACCTATTTGGTACAAATGAAAAAAATTATATCTTGATTTAATAGAAACGTCACAATCAAGGGATATAGATGTTATTATCCCAATGTTCTATTTAGGCCCTTGGCCTGGATTTTGTGTGGGTCGTTTTAATTAAGTGTATCTAGCAGTTTACGATAAACACGTGGCAAGCATGCAAGCCCTCGGTTCGTAACCATGAGCATGACTGATTGACCACAACTGTCTCTATCGAAGTAAAAGCTTCTGTTGTTCTCTGACACGCTTTGGACTGTCAGTAGTTAAAGATCAATAGCAAGAGCTTGAATAAAGGTGGTGTTTTAATTTGTTAAAGAGTAAAATTATTTAATTTGACACGCTTTAGACTGTCAGTAATTAAAGATCAATAGCAAGAGCTCGAATAAAGATGGTGTTTTAACGATGTTTTAATTTATTTAAGGATAAAATTATTATTTTGTTTAAATTATTTAATAATGTTAATATAAAATGATTTAATTAATAAAAATTAAAAAAAAAAGTGATATAAAAAATATATTAAAATTTTATAGTGGTTAGATGAACATAAATAAAAAAAAAAGTGATGTAATAATAATTTCTCATATGTTATTGGCTAGTTAGAACAAAAAGTTTATTAAATTAATAATATATAAATCAAGGAATATATATATATATATATATATAATCCCCATAACCAGAAGAATTAATGATGAATTAATATAAGGATCGCCCTATGTTATGTTTAACGTAACGTACACAACACTCACAGCAACAATAACAGGCCCCATTAATACTGTTGTTGTGAGTGTGTGTATGTTACGTTAAAACGAAAGATAGCATTGGCCTCAATATAATACCTGTAAACTATAGAAGCGGGGGTGCTTAAGCAAGGTGTGCACAAGGTTGGCCTTAACCACTTGAGGGCAAATTCGAGTCTTGCACCCCATGATTGCTATGATGTACAAGTTAAAGCTTGGTTCATGGAACAGCCGAGCAGCTGGGCTCAATGGCTCTTCTTCTCTTGTGACCATCTCCATCTCCTTGCCCTCGTTCTTCTTGCATGCTTTCTTCGTTTCAATTGGTTTTAGAAGTTGCTTTCTCATTCTGAGACCCACACGGCCACCCTTTTCGTCAGACTCCATTATTTGATCTCCAAGCTCTAAATCAATTACCCTGGCTGGATTGTGACCTGCCTAGGTTAATTATATATATGGACACTAGAGAGAGAGACAGAGAGAGAGAGAGAATTTTAACAAATGCGTGTGACTTCAAAATTATGCTTTAATAACTTCAAGTTGTTTACAGATGTTTATGCGTGCTGACAGAATTCTTGTCTTTTTGATGGAGATAGTAAATACCAATAAATGAGCAATCCATTCTCCACTAAACTACAACAAAACAATTGCGTACTATCTGCATTTGCAATTTCATACTCTTCAAACTTTCACATTTGAGCCCGCATTGCATGCGCATTTTATTGCACGTACAGTTGAGAGCAGCGAGGTGGCTTCATCTTAAAGATACATGCGATAATAACATCAAGGAAAGATGGATCGATATTGCATCATTCATGCGCTAGCTAGCTCTATCTTATCCTGAACGTAAGCATGTTAATTAATTAGGATACCTGAAAAAAAAAAAAAAGGAAGAAGAAGAAAGAAAATTAATTAGGACACCATAGAAGAGAGACGAAGGATTGCATCATTCATATTCTGAGCTCACATTGCTTCTTGATTATAATCAGCACACCAATTGCATTATTAATTCTTCTTCTTAAGCTTAAGCTAGCTCACCATCTTGATTAGTCATCTAATCATCTAGCTAAAATTTAGGATATGGGAATACCATAAATGAAACAAAGATTGCACGCAATTAGCACACCTTCAAGATGAACTTGGCATAGTCTACTGAATATTATCTTGATTAATCAGCGGCAGCCTATCATCTACCTAAGCTTTGCTTACTTTCAAAATGAAATTAATCAAAATTGAGCATTTTGAAAGTAAGCTAAGATTTTCTCGCCAACTACCACTTCCTAACTAACTGTATTTATTTACAAAATTATCCTTATTATAAAATAAAAATAATAAAAATATTTTTTTCTTTTTCTCTCTCTCTCGCTCTCTAAATTCTGATTTTTAGCCAATTATCTCGTAAATAGTTTTGAAATTTTGTCTCAATTACAATTTAGCAGAAACTTGAGCTCTTGCAGTTATCGTGTTGATGCGGCGAATTTGTTTTGCAATGGAAAATGAAGAGTATTTAGATGATTGTTATGAACTGAAAGCATGTTTTAAATCAAAACAAAGTCTTGGTTCATTGACTGATTAAGGTTGAGATGGAGGAGCTGTACTCAAAGCCACGGACTTGAATCCACTTTATGAACTCCAAATCAAGTATATTTCAATCTAACATTATCAACGCAGGTCCTTAGTAATCAAAATTTTAACAACCGGAAAACAAGATTCAAGAAACCAATGGACCAGATTATTATGGCCAATCACATTCTTAAAGCCATTCTAGTGGATATTTTCTAATTAAAATTGTTCAGGCCTTTTGTTTTTGATGTAAAAGAGAAAAAGAAAAAAAAAAGAAGAAAAAACCTTTGAGGTCATGAAGATAAGTGATTATATGATGGTGACGCTTAGAGAGAGACGGTACAAATAAGAGAGAAAAGAAAAGAAAATAAATTAAAATTTAATTTTCAACAAAGAGTAATTTTGCGAATAACTAGAGGTAATTGAAAAGTAAGGATTGATAAAATAAATTGAAGGGTTCAAGTATCATTACTACTCTTAATCAAAACCTTCAAAGATACTGAACAACTCTTTATTACACAAACTCACACATCATCTAAAAGTAAATTGAACATTTAAACAATACTTTAAAGGATAAATATCTACCGACCGCTTAATGTTTTGCACTTTATTAAAAATGCACAAACTTTTTTTTCTTCTTTTGCAATTATCTATCTGAAGTTTATAAAACTGTATCACTTTTCCGTTAGCACCCTCATAAAATGACTATTTTACCTTGAATGTAAAGATGATTTAATCCTAATTATTTATTATCTTCGTGAATATTTATTTTATTGTTGTTGCAACCAATAACAACTATAAATTAGTACTATAAACTCATAAAACTTGTTAATTTAAAGATATGAAATCACGAAAATAAACATATTATAACATAAGTTAAGAACCCTACACATGTAATCCATCTTGAATAACATATTTTCAACAACAATAATAAATCATCAACAAAAATGGTTATATATATTTATTCAGAATACATTCAAAATAAAAATAAAGCTAGTTATGGGAAACTTTCAATATTATAATTTGTTCTTGTTAATAAAAAATATCAATATAAAACCAGCTACGGGGAACTTAGACTTTACAGTTTATTTCCATCAAAACCAAGATAATAAATAACTTTTTTTTAGGGGGAAAAAAGTCAATTTATCAATATTTTTGTTAAATCCTCTAATCATGTTAATGGAAAAATAGAAAAGCAATACATTTTGCAAACTTTCATATGGAAAACTATATATATATATATATATATATATAGTTACACAAAATATATTACTTCTTCACTTTTCTATTAACATTATAAAAGGACTTAACATAATAAAGATTATTTATTAGTTGTTATTTTGGATTTGATGCGAACAAACTAAATATCCATCGAATACTTAATGTTTCGTACTTTATCACACACACACACACACACACATATATAAAGAAATTCACTAAACTTATCGACTTATCGAACTAACTTTTCATTGATGTATTTTTTCATCGAGATCCGATCCAAAAATCACGATGCCATTTTCCTCGCAAGTCACATTAATTGGTTGATCGACAGTATCTCGACCCTTAACTACCAGAGCATTGTAAATATTAGGCATCTTGCCGGGGGGAAAGGCTACATCCAGTAGGACCACCTTGCAAGGCTAAATACTCCTGGGTGACCGATAGCGAAGTAGTACCGTGAGGGAAGGGTGAAAAGAACCCCCATAAGGGAGTGAAATAGAACATGAAACTATAAGCTTGTTATGAAAGACCTATTACTAGAAAATTCATGGGTAGAGCTGAAGAGTGGTAACTGTACAAGTTACCAATAGAATTGATTAAATGAAGTGCTTCTTTAGGAGTTAAAACTTCCGTTTGTCCATATTTCTAGGAAGCGGGATAAATGGCCGATACTACTGGAAGGATTCCCCTTTGGATAATAGAAACTGTAACTGGTATTCCTGTGATATATATATATTTGTGATAAAGTACGAAACATTAAGTATTCGATGGATATTTAATTTGTTCTCATCAAATCCAAAATAACAACCAATAAATAATTTTTATTATGTTAGGTCCTTTTATAATATTAATAGAAAAGTGAAGTAATACATTTTGTGTAACTTAAAAACATTAGATGATCGGAAGACCTACTTTCAAATATAAAGCTAAAAAATAACCCATCTTGTAAACTTAAAAGCATTAGATATTTGAAATATCTATTTCAAATATACAAAACAATGGAGGTGCGGGGAATCGAACCCCGTGCCTCTCGCATGCGAAGCGAGCGCTCTACCATATGAGCTACACCCCCATATATGTTCATTGTGCCCTACTGAATATATTAAAATAAAACTGTATACGCGGTTTAAAAATTTCAATTTCCCGAAAACCGTCCGCTTAGCAGGTAGCCAGTAACGCGATTAACGGCGTACGTGCATGTCGCACTTTGAGCGTGGGCTCGCCAACAGATTGATGTAGCTTTTCTTTTTGAATTGAGAGTGGTCAAGCATAATTCCGGAGAAAATAACGCAACTCCGTAAAATTCCTTTATCTTTTTCACCGTTCACATTCGGTGCTCCAATAGATGAGTACTTTGTTACATGTTAATAGTACTTTGTTACATCTTAATTTCTATGGTTATCACTCATTTAGACTTATAAGTAATAGTACTTGTAATCTGATTGTTAAAAGGATTTGATCGGCTTTGATGGGATATTCTTGATACGTGCTTTATATGCAAGATATCTGCGGAGAACTGAAACACAATTTTGTTTTAGTTATTCGACTATTTCCGTCCAAGTTTAGAAAAAAATAATAATAATAAATAATAAGGCAATGCATTACAAAACCAGCCCTCGTCATTGTTGCTTATGGCCTTGTATAACCACAACTTATAATTTGCGAAAAGCTCTCCGTTAATATCCGGAATTGGCGTTTACGAGGGAAACTACCGTCTCTGCTCTGATACAATTAACCACATATATACCAGCCAAGGCAGCTATAGCGAAGAAATAATGCAACCTTCCCTCAGTCCTCAGAGTCTATCTGTAGAATTCAGTACTCATTTGTAAGAGGCAAAAGATGTCTTAAATCTCTAGGGATAAAAGAAAAAAAATGCTCCCTCTACTTATCCCAAGCAACCATCTCAATCTCTGACTGGGCACTTCTGTATAACTCCAGTCTTTTTGCAAGATTGGTTCGGCGCTGCATGACTGCTGGATCCTCATCCAATAAAGAAGACAACTGTTTAATCTGCAATAAAAATTATAGAGGAGAGACTTTTAGAATTCAGACTTTTTTTTTTCTACTTTGAAAGAAAGAAGGAAAGTGAAACAAGGGGAAGCAGCTGTGTGCGACTGCGTGACGTGTCTAGCATAGATTACCCACCTCCTTTTTGCCCAGCTCAGCAAAAAAGTAATCTAGTAAACTCCGTTTGGCCTCACGTACTTGACAATATACAACTGATTTCGGAATAGAGTGTCTCAAACTTGCACAAACCATGTTGACATAGGACAGGACAGTGCTCCCTGTTTGTTTCCAGAGAAACAATACCAAAATGAAACCATATTAGCCCAACGCAAATTAGGAAGTGAGAAAACGCGCAATCACTCCCAGTGCAAGTAACCCACCAGAACCACACAAACCAAGTAAAATGCTGTGGCCAAGCTCTAATGTGATGCAGTCTCTTGAATAGATAGGTGTTTCAGAATAGGAAAACCCCCCAAATTTTCATGCATTGGTCAAATTCTTAACAGTAAGATAAACTGAAAACCATGCAAGTAAAATCTCAGTCTAAGTAGACCTGACCTGTTCAGCAGACAAAATAACCTTAAAAAACTCATCAAGATAACACTAACTAACAGTGGCGGAGGCCATAGGATCACAGCTACTAGAGGGATTCATTTAATAGATAGGGGTTTTTGCCAAACTTTTTTTTTCAGAATAAAGATTCATTCAACTCAAACTCACCATTCTTACAGGCATTTTTTACTACTTACCAATTCGTCGGAGATATGTGTCACTATATCTATCAAATATTGAATGTGTTGGATTGCCACCCTTCTCAGCATCTTGAGGAAGCTTCCGGAAAAACTCAACAGTCAAGTAACAACACTCCATGTCAACTAGCTGTAGAGTTGCTCGCCTGCTTTCATCCCTCATCCTTTCCAATGACTGAATAGCTGCATTTCCTACTTCCACTCTCAAAGTAGGGTATTGCTTTAATTCCTATATGCAGAATGAATAGATATACCTTTAGCTAGCTTTATTGAAAAAAAGTAAACAAAAGGAACAAAAAGATGACTGTGGTTGAATGTCTTGTTAATAGAAAAAAAATATTTCAAAGAAAAATAAAGCTATTTCAGGTAACAGTGTCTGTGTGATATCCATTTACGCCCTGCTTGGTGTCATGATTTGGCAGCTGTAGCTCAAAAGTTACAGCATTACAATATTTGATAGACTTTATCTGTTGTATTTTGAAAGTTAAGTTAATTTTATCCCACACTTTTATGATAAAAAACCTATGATATTTTTATTATTTTTGTCAAATTTATTATTTAAGTCATATTCATCACACTATCAATATTTATTTCATAATTACAATTTTTTTTCCACAGCAACTGCAACCTTTAAGTCATAGCACCTTAATACCAAACATAACCTTAGTTCAAAACTCAAAACTCCCTAGCGACACAGTTTATCATTTCCAAAATAATAATAAATCAGCATATCTCCTTTATGCCTTAGTTTCTTTTTTCCCCTAATTAACATATCAAACTGTGTTTGTTAGAATTATTAAAGTTTAAAAATGCAAAGATAACAGGACTCCTTAGATTAGCATGGTTAAGGACTTGCCACAGTCTCACTAATAGACTTCTGAACCAGCTCCTTCAGTATACCGTGAATCTGTAATCATTCCAAAAGCAGGTATCAATCAAATAAAACAGAAGTAATAAGCAACAGAAAGACAACAGTGTTGCAAGTACTGAAAAAGTGCACAATAAACACAAACCACATTTCATACTATTCATGGAAAAATAAATGACGAAGTACTTACAAAAAAATTGACAAGGTTTTCTGTAAAGCATTTTCCAAATAGTGTGACTTTCCTTACTATTATCAAATGAGCCAATTAAGATGGAGAAAATTGTACAAATTTTTTACATCAAGAAAACCCAGATTGATGTGATAGCAGAATGATTGCTTAAAAGACAACTCTGACACAAGAAACACAGGCTTTGTGAAATTTTTCTAAGGATAAAAGTTCACCTTTGAAGGAAAAATCATTTAGGAATGAATACGTCACATACTTATCCCTAAATAGCCAAATTCCTTCTCAATTGCTTAGAGATAAATCATAAGACATCAATTGTCAAATTACGACTGATATGAAAATGAATGCATACTGCATCAACAGCCGCCTCAGCAGGACCTCTGATGGTTACTAAACAAGATTCAATCAGACGGCGATATCCTTGTTCCGGAGCTATCAGATGTGGTTGATATCCATCAGCTTCAGTAATTAACTTTCTGACATTGTCCATTGAAAGATGTTTGTCAAATTGCAATCTCTTCAAACCAGCAGGAAGTTGATTGTCAAACACACCATAGATTTTATCACCACCAGGGCGGCTGAAAACATTGGTTATCATCATTCCGAAAATCAAATCAGAAACACCAACAAGATTAGCATCTACACTCCAGATAAGTAAACACAATTTATAAAGGTAAAACACAACATCAGAATACATACACGCCATCAAGATGTTCTTTGAATATTTGATCAAAAGCACGGGAAATTTCCATTGCTGTGTACAATTTTCCCTGCAATAGAGGAAAAAAGGGAAGATTACAATATCTCACTATGCAAGCTTCCTCCAAAGATATGAAAAATAAGGAAAAATAGATAGTGGAGCAGAGAAATGATCCAAAACATCATCATCTCATATCTAAGCGCCCAATATCCTCTAAAAACATTGATAGGTATTAAACTAAGTCTAGAGAGAAGAGAGGGAACTCAAAAAATGAAACGCAAAGAATAAAACAAAATGCTTACTCCAGCATCATTCGCAATTGGCTTCCCAAGACGGGTCAGTTCTGCTTCTAATTCAGAAATAGTTTTGCTTATCAGAGACTGAAGACCAGGGATACGAGACTTGATGACAGTTTCCAAATGCTGAAAAATTAACCATGTTTTGTTTAGTGAAGAGTTGAAACGGATCACTAGAACGACAATACTCAATTTATACAGACTACCACCAATGGGAAATTGACAAAATAAGGGAAGAAATTGTAGGGGTGGGCACGGTTCGGTTCGGTTCGGTTCGAAATTAAGTAGAACCGATTTAAATCGGTTATTTTATAAAAAGAACCGAATAAGAACCGAACTCAATAAAAACCGAACTCAAACGGTTCTTTTCGGATCGGTTCGGTTCGGTTCGGTTTTTTCGGTTCTTGGCCTATTGAGCTTATTTTTAATTTTTAATTTTTTAGTCCATTGGGCCTCATGAATGTAATAATTTTTTTCAACAATTAATTTATCCTAATTTTATTACAAATATTAACAATAAATACAAAGTATTCAAAACACATTTTATCACTAATATCTTACTAACTATTAATAAGATACTCCCAAAATATGAAATATTAAAATTTCAAAATACATAACCAAACTCCAATACTCCATCTATATAAACATAATCATAATGTTATAAAGAGAAATAACACATGTTTGATTTGAATAAAATCATGTTTGATTTGAATAAAATCATGTTTGATTTGAATAAAATCATGTTTGATTTGAATAAAATAAAAAAATAATTCGGTTTTTCGGTTCGGTTTTTCTGTTCAGCTAAGTGAACCGAATACCGAACCGACATTTCGGTTTTTTTTACAAACGGTATATTCGGTTTTTTAAAAAATAAAAACCGAACCGAATTAGAAAAAACCGTCGGTTCGGTTCGGTTTTTTTAACACTACGGTTTTTTTGCCCACCCCTAAGAAATTGTCAATCTAAATGCACAAGAACGAGTATTTCCAGGTTGTCCAGTTTTCTGTTGGCAAATGTACTAATCAAATTATTATTGTTCAATATTAGACATTTCTGTTCATCAAACTAACCTCAAAGCCAAGGGTAAGAAACAACAGAACATAATCGCATAAAGTAAAATATGAAAATCCTTCATACCTTAGAAAGCACTTTTCCAAGATACTCAGAACCCATCCTGTCAGTGAGATGACCATACTCAGGGCTGTTTTTAAAGTACTCATGCTCTCTACGCCGAGCAGCGATCATATCAACACTTTTGTTAATATCAGCTTGAGAGCGATTAACAACACCAATCCAAGGATACCGTAGCTTATATGATTTTCCTTCAAGGATCTAAAATCCAAAATATTAGGAGGAAAGCATAATAATGAATTGAATACCACATGTCAGTCATTAGATTCCCAAACGGCATCAAAAAGAAAAATAGAGTAAAGACTTTACGCTGGTTCAAAATGTTTGGCTTTTTCTTTTTTGCTGAAAAAATTGATATCATCACATTCAAAAAACGAGCAACAGCAAGGAATTTTAATAGCGATCCTGCTTGTTGTTACAAATCATACACCATATATTATGTAAAAAGACACATATGATGTACCTCTGAGTCATCATAATTTTGGTATTACTCTTTGCATCTGCACCCAAAAGTTTTCCTAGTTCTGCCCAAAAGTTTTACTAGTTCTGCTAGTCGAAAAACCTTTAGATTAAAATATATTTATTCATGACCTAATTAAAACCTGTCACCTAAAATTTGTGAAACAAAATTAGATCATCAGCAAAACAGCAAATACAATTGAATGCAATACTAACTAGTACGTAAAACCCCATAAATCATAAAAGGATTACTTGCTAGCTTCAAAAATGTCAAACAAAAATAACAAAATCAGCTTTTTGACCCAATGATGTGAACTATACTCAACAAACCAAATTTTATATGTTAAAAAAAATCATTGCATTTGAACAGAACAATGCCCTATAAATTCTATTTATGCAGCAGGCTTCATAATGTGATGCAGAAGAACAGACTTCAGAATAAGTTTACAAAATATCATCAGATAACTTAGCCTTGTCCAACAGAAGACAAACTTACATCAACTGCATCGGTACCTTTGTCCATAAGATCAATCTTTGTTAGAACACCAAATGTCCTGTCCCCTGAAGTTTGATAACCAAACAACTGAAAATGGTTAAGAGGCTACGAAAGCTAAAATCCACGTTGTCCCATAATTTTTTTTCTTTTTCTTTTTTCTTTGCTTAGTTGGCAAGTATTTGTAGTCCATACAAAGTCAACAAATGATACGCACAAAGAGAGCATGAGATGAGAATAAAAGCTAAGCATACAACCAATCAAGATAATAAATATACTAGCAAAATAACTGAAGGACAGTCTTATTACAACAAAACAACTGCCTCTGGAGACTCATCACAGCAAGATGAGGCCCACCAAATCCAACCCATCAACAGGGCAGTTTCTCTTCACAGTTGACCCCTAGAAATGAAAATTCATCAGTTTTCTGTTTCCTCCTACAACCTATGTCATTAATGTTTTAACTGATTTCTCTGACTACCTAGTTTTTTCTTTCTGCAATATTTTCTGAAGCCAACCTATGCTGTCAACATAGATGTGAATCATCAAGCAACCACTTGAGTAACAGGTGAAATGCATATTATGGTCCATAAGAATTTTTATAAATCCTACCTCTAGGATCAACTTCACGAGAGATCTTAATTGCATCTGATGTTGCAAGGTCCTGATTGGCAGGAGAAATTGCCAGAATAATACAATTGGGCTGCATTACAGTGCAGAAGTAAATTAATAAAAGCTTAACTTGAAAAAGAATATATATATATATATTCATCCCTGATGAACAGAAACTAATAGAAATAAATAAAAATTCCATGATTTATGAAATGATATAAATTACTCCAAACTCGTTGAACTTAGAAACTATACCAAAATTGGCATATTTTTGAAACACCAAACTTGGTCAAAAGGTCTCACAAATTCTATGAGACAGTACTTTTTATACGGTTACATGAGGTCTTTAAAGTTCAGAATTCTAATGATTATTACCTTTTCAATATAGGACCTAACCATATTTTCGATGTCTTGCACGATGCTCTCAGGTTGACCGTCTGTAAACCAATCAGCATCAGTTTCATAAATAATTCTCGTATTAAACTAAATGCAGAACTAGAGGATATACAATTAAGGAAATTCTCATACTAAACTAAATACAGAACTAGAAAGTACACAATTAAGGGACATAACCCACCAACAGCAACTTTTGTAAGTCCAGGAAGATCAATCAGGGTCAAGTTCACAACTGCATAGTGAAACAGTTGTAAAATGTGTATCAGATAGCTGCAAAAATAATAATAGTAAAAATAATTTTAAGAAAAAGCTATTTTACTGAAAAATGCATACCAATTGTAAGGAACATCAAAACTAATAATGAAATGATTGTAGGAGCCAGTTTCTATGCAGCCTCTATTAATCTAATACACCTGATATACCATATGTCAATATGTATTTGACAAGTCAAATTGGACCGACCAACACTAGAATGGGAACTATTCTTCAACGAATTAAATTAAATTACCTAGCCATAAATAGTTCAGTCATCCAACCACAAACTAATAGCAGCCACACAATTTATAATGAGCAGTACTACAACTTTCCTGACTCACCATTAGGAGAAAATATACTTAAATGGATAGGAACAGTAGAGATTGCTTTCGAACGACCAGTCTCTCGATCAGTCTCATCAGAAATCTCTTTCCTCACAGCAGCTACATACAAACTACCAATTAAATTAGCATCCAAGGTGGAATAACCAAAATATAGATACTGCATTTAAGAATTGGAAGAACGGGTTTCACAATCACAAATAGCAAATACAAATGATGAAACAAGGCACTTTTATTCTGTCTTACAAAAAAAAAAAAAAAGAACATACCGAAGTCATTGAACCTCTTTCTTGGAAGATGCATAAACTCTGCATATTCTTTTCCTTCTTGAATCTTATGAAGCTGCAAGACTAGAGGTCTCCGAGTAACAATCCCTGCACATGAGGTGTTTCCATTTTAGATGCTGCCAAACAAATTATGAATATCATCTGCATATACACAGCACAATGAAAAGAGGTAACAATTTAAATTACCTGATCCACGAGGCAAAAAGTCTTTTCCAACAACACTTTCCAACACTGAAGACTTTCCAGAGCTCTATAAATCATAAAAGAATTATGAAGATTCATTAGATCCTTCCTCAAGAAGGATGAGATAATAGCATTTATCATAGAATGCATTCATAGTAGATGAACTTATATATTAGTTTATTGATCTATTTATTTCTTTTTGTGAGAAGAAGCTATATATTAGTTAGCATCATACATCCAGCTACACAAGTTCAAAGTATCCTTTTGTGCTACAACCAACTACCCTACAAATTAGCCATTAACTATTGTATAACAAAGAATAGTCAAGAATAATATATGAACTAATTTAAGCAAACATTTAAATTTGCATATGCAGTGTGCTTATCTGTCAACATTGGTTATTAAATTCTTCCTCAAGAAGGATCGGGTACTAGAAATTATCATAGAATGCATTCACAGTAAATGAACTACCCTACAATTAGCCATTATCTCTTGTATCGTTTAAGCAAACATTTAAATTTGTACATAGAGTGTACTTATTTGTCAACATCGGTTATTAACAAAATCCCAAAATATTTGCAGAGAAAAGAGAACAAAGATCGATAATTGATAGCAAATCAAAATTATGAAAATGAAATATAATAGAGAACAAGACAAGATCTTCTGCAACTAATGCCAGTGCAACAGAATGCAAAGCGAATTGAAGCGCCAGAAAAGAAGGCGTTAGGCACGGAAAATGCAATCCAATAACAAGTTAAGCATTGTTTCAGATCAAACAAAAAGTCGCCCAATATAGCTCGAAACTTGCGATTTCTGTCGAAAAAATTGATGTGATGGTAACACAAAATCAAGAAAACAAGCCGTCGGCATTACCTGGCCACCGACAACGGCGATGGAAGGTAAGGAGTCCCAGAGAGTGGGCAACGCGCTTTCTTCGCCGTGATCGCCTAGGGCCGTACACGCTCTTTGAATCTTATTCACTAATGTGATCAAATTATCCATGAGTGTGGACTGATTCTGATCGCTGAGTTGATTGGTGGTGGTGGTGTGTGACTCGGATAGTGAGTCGACTCGGGGGGTTGTTTATCGGATGTATTGATTTGAAATTTTGGCTTTGGAAAGAGAAAGAAAGGGAGGGAGGAGGGATTGGCCATGTTGATTTTGGATCGGTGAACGAACCGGGGAAATAGAACAGTTCGACGTGAGAGGCGGAGACCGCGGAAATTTTCTAACGGTAACAACCAGCTTTTTCTTTCAATTTCAATTTCATTTAATTGACTGAATGTACCCCTCATGTTTGGAGGGAATTAAACATATGATATGATTTTTTTTTATTTTTTTTTTAAGTGGTAGCTGGTAAGATGTAAATATAAACAATACTAACAAAAATAAATAAATAAAAGAATATTTTTGTTTTTTGTAATTCAAGGTTCACACGTCATTAGAATTTTGTATAAAGCCTACGAGGACCGCAAAAGCCGCGTTAAGAATAGGAAAGCGATCCACAATTTAAATGGATCTTATACGGTCCACTGATTCTATCTAGTCCAGGCCCTTTTCCATTTAATTTCAAAACTTAAAAGCCGCTTATCAAGCATATTCCTTTAGAAAAAAACATGTGCCCTGAGTGGCATCCTCGTTATAACAAGGTCATCCAGGGCTCTTTATCCACCACATCATGTTGGCATGATCTAGTGGCGGTAGTAAGTAACCTCATATAAACACTTCTAAAGATATAATAGTGATCTCAGTCACCATTCGGCAAATGCTCTCTTCTCCAACAATCCAGGCCAGTTTCTTTTCTTCACACACAAGTACACGACCTTCCCAATTCTCTCCTTGAAATGCAATCTGAACTTTTAAGACGCAAAAACATTATCTCCCGACTTCCATGGACGCTCTTACAATAAAACCAACTTCGAACTCTCTCCGTTTCGGCAAAACCAAACCTCTGCCGCCAACTCGCTTGTCTTTCTTCAAATTCACTCATTTTAACAAACTCAGAGCCTCTTCCGTCATCGCCTTTTGCGTCAAAGGTACACCTTCAAATCCCCAAAACCCCCAGCCAGAATATAACAATAACAACGATACTGATAATCATAATCATAAAAGGAATTTCCCTGTAAACCCTTTTTGTGTTTTGTTCCCAATCTTGCAGTCCATCAAAGGCTTGGCCTCTTCGCAAACTAAGAAATGGGCTTCACGTTTACAAGCTCATAGCAGTCAGTTAGAGAACATCAATGTCATAGACCAAAACAGCAACGACTACTTACAAACCGGAGCGTTTGGGGCGGCTTTATTAAGCGTGACGTCAACCGCTAAAGTCAAAATCAGTCCTTTCGTCGCGACATTGGCGGCGAACCCCACGTTTGTGTCTGGTTTGTTTGCGTGGATGATAGCGCAATCGACAAAAGTGTTTTTGAATTTCTTTGTGGAGAGAAAATGGGATTTGAGGTTGTTGTTTGCTTCTGGAGGAATGCCGTCTTCGCATTCGGCTCTTTGTACAGCTTTGACTACGTCAGTGGCGCTTTGTCATGGAGTGGCAGACTCGTTATTTCCTGTTTGTTTGGGGTTTAGTTTGATTGTTATGTATGATGCTATTGGTGTTAGACGCCATGCTGGGATGCAAGCTGAGGTGAGAACATGAATTTTTCTCTCTCTCTGTTGTTTTTGGTTTAATGCTTGCGTTGGCTATCCTATGTTCTCTATTGGTGACTGAAAAATTGTTCTTGAAATGGTTGAGTTCTTTATTCATATGTGGACCGCTAGAGGTATGAATCTGTAAACAGTTTGTCTTTGTATTGTTGCATTCGTGTTGGTAATAGTATAGAACTTGTTTAGTAATTAAAGGTTAAAATCATTATGCTTCTTTCTGTTCGTTAAAACAGGTCACCAACATTGTTGCCAGAGCTGTTGCAATGCCAAGTATGCCAGAAGCTCTGCCATTGTACCTTCTAAATTTGAGATGAGATGATCCTTAGGCTATTGCTCTTATTAAACCATGAGATGAACCATTGCTGACCCTGACTTGCTATAATCTATTTGCTACATCTGCTTCATTCAATGGCTGTGTTTTTTTTCATCCTTTCAACCTTGGGCTGCATAACACTTCAAACTTTAGGATCCTGTGTTGCCATTCAAGTTTTAGCTCTAGTGACAGCTTTTGATGATTCCCCCGTAGTCTAAATTATATAAGCTGAAACAATGTATTCACTACTAATCAAATTACTCATGTTTCACAATCCTAAGTTCGTAATGCGATTTATGAACAATAATGCAATTACAAGTAACCAAAGGTAAGGATTTTTTATTTTTTATTTTTTTTTTGGAGGAGTACCCATAGGTAAGGTTAAAAAATTATAACCCAAAATAAAAAAGGTGGGGAAGAAAGGTACATGGCACAAAAATGTGGGCAGAACCATATAGCTGTAAGCTTGCTCTATATGGGAAATATCTTAAAAGCACAGTAATCTCTTAAAAGCTATTCTGGAGTGGATTTGAGCATACTCTGATGAGCTAAAAGTAATCATATCAAATAATCTTAGAACACTTTCTGCAAAATAAAAAGGAAACTGACTGTGCTGACAAGAGATCAAACATATTAGCTGACCAGTTCCTTGCTATGTTTGCATTGTGGGCAATAAATTAAAACTTTTTGTTCCCTAAAGTCTTCCAAGGAGATCATAGCTGCCATATTCAAGCTAAATTGGCTCGGAAAAGCTGTTGGTTTTGGTTTTAATTTTGTTGGTTTTTACTCAATAGTTTCTTTTCCTTGCCTGCATGGAATTTTTCTTTAGATACTTGTGTCTAGTAATCTACACGTTTGAAATGTCTTCTGAATCATTTCCTTTTACTATCTTGTTGCAGGTTCTTAATATGATTGTTGAGGACTTGTTTCAGGGTCATCCCATCAGTCAAAGAAAACTTAAGGAACTTCTTGGCCACACCCCATCCCAGGTCTTTGCTGGAGCTATGCTAGGTATTCTAGTGGCTTGTTTCTGCTGTCAGAGTTGCTCAGTTGCAACCTAACAAGCAGGCAATATTTTGCAAGATTTTTTATGTCATGGTCAAATTGCTTTTGCTCTTTTGTATGCCCTGCTGAGTTATATTGTATCCTATTGAGTATAAATGACCTGAAACTGTAGTAAAAAATGGTAGAATTTTTTTGTTTCCATAACTGGAATCATATTTCTTGGTACCCTACTGTGATGCTTAAAAGTAATTCAAATCAAATATAAACAGTATGAACAATGTGCTTAACAAGTTTTTGTATCTTACTGCATGTACAAATAATTTGATTTCTTAGTTGGAAGCGCGGCATCTTCTGACATTGTTTTTGTCTCCAATATTCGGCAGCAGAGGTGAAATCATTTCATTCCCTTTCAATTCAGATGGAAAAACGAAGAGATACGGAGAAAACCTTATGCATAAGCAGAAGGGGTCAGCTCAGATGTTTTTTGCACCAAGATCCATAATAACACGCAAATTTTCCATCCGTATTGTGATTTTTGCTCTGCTAAGAAAATTTACCATCTCCAATCTGAGGTTAGATTTTGCCCACAGAAAAGGAGGGTCTGAAAATCTTGATTCACGTTATTAATAATCCAAGAAGAGAGGGTCTCTAGAAGAAGCAGAAATTCAATTCCATTATATCATACTCAAATACGCGAGCATTTAATAATGATAACTACTCTAAATTTAATAACGTGTTTCTATTTGGGTGACACAGAAATTGCCACGACACGCTTCGCCGGACACATTATTTACAAATACACTGTAAAAATATAATCCGGTACTCACGGATCAGAAGAAACAATTGTGGACAGCGCAGAGCTTAAGCAGAAGCCAGGCACCGGCCTGAGCTAGACCACCTTTGAGCATGACATAAAGCCTTGACCTGTTCTTCTGATTGGTTCTAAGGTGTAAGTAGAGTGCACTGGCAAATAGCAGAAGAGAACCCAACCAAGTGCCTGCTGTACAAATAATTTTGGATGCAGCAGTTAGCAGGAGCACTAGAGCTACCTCCGCCCAAAAACCTTCTCTGGAGCAAAAGAAAAATATCATAACAGACAGCATTTTGAGTCGAATAGAACATGGCAGGTCGGTAGTATGTATCAAGAAGAATTGCTCTCCACTTGTTGCTACAGTGTCTTCAGGGGCAATTTGCCAGATCAACAGATAAGAATGTTGAGGAGGACCATTTCCATCTTTGAAGGCCACAAGGCTGTTTTGACTTCTTATATTGTCAATTGTTGTCACTTCATCAGCTTCACCCAGTGAGGGAAGCAGGCCTGCCTCACCTTCATTTCATGCCCGGCCTTTTCAGCTTTCGCTTTGCCCTTCTCCTGGAGAGAGAACAGCCAAGGTGTTTACTCAGTAATACATAACATGAACACAATTTCTCATCCATATTCTTTCTGCTAATGCCCTTTACTATTATGTAGCCAAACTATGATTTTCTCATCTTTGAGGCCAATTTTTTTTAGAAAATGTCTGCAAAAGTTAAACAAAATTACCTCCTTGTGGGTTTGCCGCCGCCACCTAGTACACCCTTCATTATAGAGCTTATATCCACAGATCGTTCCTCCATAATTGCATCATGGTATATTTTACTCCCAATCTGTGTGATTTGTTCCTCCACTTCTTCCAGTGTTTGGTCCACATTGAGCTGCAGCTCTGCTCGCCTGATGACGGTCACACTGAAGCCACTTGCTTTGGCTTCCCGAAAAGCATCCTAGTAGCAATAAATGAGAGTTATCAGAAATAATGAGCTTTTGCACCCCAAGGAATGATAAGTAAAGAGTAACTGAGAAAACAAAAATGGAACGAAAAAGTATAGCAGACCAGCAGTCAACATTCAACAATAAGAAAAATTGTAAACTGAGTCATGCAAAATCTGAAGGCCTGACCAGTTCCTTACTGGCCTTGTCAGCGCCAGTCCCCTAATGGAACTTCCCCTCTGTTTAACTTAATAAATTACCAAGTAACTTAAATTTAGCAAAAAGCCAAAAATAATAAAATCTTACCTTAGGAGGTCTTGGAACAACAAAGGCCTGACCAGTTCCAAGCATTTCCAAATGAGCCTGGATGATGTAACAAAGATTTTTGCAATCACTGGCATCCTCAAAAGCAATCACATGATGTGGTTTTGGTTCCAATTCAAGATCTGTAGCCATCTCCAATGAATAGAATCCTACTCTTTGTTCTCCTTTGTCAACTGTGTATAATTCGATGCACTGGAATATAAACAAGAAAAGGGCAATTTATTTATTGATCTGTCTGTTTTAGCAGTTGACATGGCAAAAAGTTGCATTCTTGTACAGGAGAACATGTTTTCCACTGACTGAAATTCATGAAATAAGATGATGAGATTTTATATTAGTAATCATATAAGACCATCAATTTTTTCTTAAACCAATATTATTAAGAATGCACTAACATGTAGCATAATATTTTCAGAAATTATATTTTTAAGTAGTAAAACAAGCATCAGAAACCAGGGGTGTTTTATGCATCATTGTCAATACAGCATGCATACTTGCATACTTACTAGCACATGAGGGAGATCTAACCACCATAGGTAATCTTCTTCTTCCTCTTCTGCATATTCACGGTATTTGCTGACAACAGCTTGGGGCCCAAACAATTCCATTTCTCTTTTGAGCTTGTTGATCTTCTTTTCCATGAATCTCTTATTCCTCTCATGTAGGTTAGTCATCAGATCAGCTGATTCCTGTATTTCTTCTTCCGTGATCCATCGATCCAAATCCTTTCCTATATCTTTCATGACGGATTTAACTTCTGGGTCTGTTTCGGCATTATAAGATTCCAAAAATCCACGAGACCATTTCTTTGTGTACTGCCAAAACTCCTTCCCATACTTTTTACCAGGCTTAACAGAACCATCACTGCCGTCTATAACTGTCTTGGAATGATTCGGATCATTATCTTGTATTTCCTTTTTCCTTGCCAAGGAAGTAGCATCTTTCTCAAGGGTTGGGGACTCTGTTGGATTTTGAAGAAAGTTCTCCTCATCTTTCTTCACAGGATATGAAGAACCAGTGTTTCCAACAAAAAGTGCCTTCCGCTGCTTTAGGAAGTCATCGAGGAATTCAGGATTTTTTTCTAAAGGGGGCCCTTTCCACCGTGGTATGATTTTCTCTGGTGGATCATAGATGCTGATACCATCTACAGAAAAAGCAAAGCACTATTAGTATCTGTGTTGTAAAACATATGAAATTCTGTCCGATGCATATATTCATTATGCAGTTAACCAGGTGACAGATAACAGTCCATTTTGAACCAGTCTAATTATCAGTTTTCAATAGCTCATGCTAGGATAAACAAGCATGAAAATCGCTGTGCGGCACTGCTAAAAAATCAAATTTATCTGAGTAAATTTCCAAAAAGAAAAAGAAAACAGAAGAGACCATTTGCTATAGTTATGATATAAAGACCTACCTGCTCCATAATCAAGATTTTCAATGTTTGAATGGAGATATTCATGCAACTGTAATAATTTCTCATTCTCTTTCTCAACTTTCTTCTCAAGGCCCTTGAAGAATGAAAGTTTATCTTCAGCGTCCATCAAATGAAATGGATCACGCCCTGACAACTCATTATCACGGACTTGAAAAACAATTTCTCTAAGCCTATCATCTTTCATCCACTCGAATTCACGATCATCTTCTCCAGAGATAAGCTGCGCAATATCATCACATGTATCTAAATGTTGATTTACTTTCTCCCTTGCCGCCATGAAATTATCTCTGAAGCCAACTCCTATCTTTTTAACCATGGGTTCAATTTCATGAAAATTCTTTTCTACCCAGTTTTCCATCTTCAAAGATGGTCCTGTCTTTGTACTCCCACTAATAAATTCATGATCAAAGGAAATTGGGGACTTTTGATCATCCACCCCTCCATTCACTTCATCAGCATATTCAGGATCATGTTTCTTCATAGGAACATGCTCCATATTCTTCCAAGTTGAATCTTCACTAGCATCTGGAGCAGGCTTAGAGTCTGATGCTCCACCAGAAGTGGTAGATCCAACATTGTCCACATCCAATATCTGGCTTGTATTTCTGTCACAATCTATATCATTTGGTTGTGTTAAAACATTGCCACTTTCTGAAAAAGTTTTAACTAGGGGTTGATGAAATTCTGGTTTGTTACGAATATTAGAAAGAAACTCCCTAGCTTCTTTCACTGACCTTATCACCTTTGGTTTTCTTTTTTCATAATTAGTCTCTGCCATACATGATTCACTTCGAAGAGTACCAGAAGACTGGACAGCTAAGCCTAAAGTACTCCCATTATCCAGGTTGGTTTTTGGCCATTCTCTTGAAACTTCCAAACTAGACGCACCGGAAGCTTGCACGATCTCTTTCTTAGAAGAAGGTACCTTGTTGGAAGATTCAGTATTTAAACTTTTTGCTTCATCCAAAAATGTTGTCACTACGGTTACATCAGTGTCACTTCCTTGTTCTAGACCTCCAGTTGAAAGATTACTCAAAACACTCGCATATTCTTCATTTTTCTGTTTGACCTCTTCAATCTCATCAGATAATTCATCATCCACAGCCACCCATTCTTCTTCAACGACATCAGCCTGGGATAGCTCTTCAGCCTCAACTGCACGGGCTCTCCTGGCCATTTCTCTAATTTCCAGGATTTTATCATCAAAACCCTTGGATCCCCTTGTTTGTGAACAAGAAGAATTCTCCAGTGCTAACCTATCCTCGGAACCATTTGCTTCCATAATATTCTTCATAAGTTCTTCCTCATTTATCTTAGGCTTTTCAAATGTTACACCTTCTGGTTCTGTATTTCCTTGAACAACTTGCACACTTCCCTTCTCCAACATCTCCTTCTCCTTTCTTGAATTTATCTTCCTCCTCATCATTTCCTTCTCCAATTCAGTGTAATGCCCCCTCTTTTTTTTAAAAGAGAATAATTTCCTACCCACCCAAAATACAACCAAACCACACAACACTACCCTTCCAAGTGTAGAGAGTTTCGGAACAAACTCAGGGCCAGGAATAACACCACGAACAATGTCAACAAAACCAGACTCCTCGCCTGAAACCACAAACTTAGCCACTGAACTATTCCTCGGAATCACATTTTCCCCACTCTCCATCTCCCTGGCCAAACTCTTAGCATACAGAATTCTAGAATTGATTTTACTCAAGTCCTCAAATTCATGTCTCTTGACTAGGGTTCTTTTCAAAATTTCATTTTCATCAACCAAAACTTTCTTCACAGTCCCTTCTGAATCTTGAAAAACTGTAAAAATAGGACCTGACCCAATACCCCAGTAATCAACATCCTTCTTGTATTGATCAGTCCAGTTCTCTAATTTACTCGACAAAACAGATTTACCTAAGGGTTTCAACTTTGATTCCTCAACGCTACTACTTGTCTCAACAACACTATCATTAACAAACCCATAATTAAGATCACTCTCTCTTACACTATCATAATTTAAATTCTCACTAGAACTTGGGTTCAAAGAAATGGGATTTTTTGGATGCACCTGTTGATCATTAACGAGCTTTTCTCTGAGCGAGTTGCGGCGGTGGGTCGGTCGTCCAAAATGAGCGGAAATTTGCGTACTCCTGGTGTTAGAGAAGAATAAATAGCTTGGAAATGGGCGTGTTTTAAGAAATTTGGAAGTTGGTATTCGGAATATGTATGAGTTTTTGCTGTTGCAGGTTCTGGCAGAAAATTTGGGAGTGAAGGGAGAGACAGTTGATAACGTTGGAGGATTGAGGAACTCCATGGATGATGAAGACTTGAGAGTTTTTAGTGGGGTTTTATCAATGACGTATAATTTGGAAATGATAAGTAAAACGACGTCGTTCCCGTAGTCAGTACCAAGCAACTGAGCAAGTACAAAGCATGATGTAAACTGATAAAGTGGGCTTTTTTTTCTTTTTTTTTTCCTCCTCCCCTTTTAATCTCTTGAGGGAAAATTTTATTAGAGTTCACAACTACATCCATTTTTTCCATCGCATGAGCTAGATCCCGGTTAATTTAGTTACTACTATGAAAATTTTATAACATGCCGATAAATAATTATTGTACCGAGAATAAAAAGTGTGTAAATCTCATATATTGATGTTTTTCATTTCTCTCTTCGTATTCTCAACAACGGAAATCATTTTCCTCGCTCTAAACTAAATTGAAATGCATTTGACACTCAAAACTGAAATCTTCGCCCATGCACAAAAAACTGAGGTGACAAACTTAGATTGAACTCAACATCCACCTAGGTCTTTTGCTCAGCCATGATTTGAATCCCTTCATGTTGTCAGGTAATCTGTTTGGTTCAACCTCGCAAAACTGAAGGGATTGTATTCGAATGTCAAAACCAGGGCAGCACTTGACTTCAAAGCTCCACCAGCATCTTGACTTCCAAAAATACCTAAATTTATTTGGATCATAGATTGAAACAAACTAACTAAAGCTAGCTATCAGCTTGGAATCCTGCCAACATTTTATATTACGTTTGACTGGAAACCAGCAGAGCAATTTCTCATCAAGAAAAGTTGGTCTTAGTCAGAAAAATGATAGCCTAGGATCATGACTGCAGCATCCAACACTGATGAAGCCATATAGCCAGAAGAACTCCAATTTCTGCAATGAAAAAGGAAGCTTATTCACAATTTATAACAGCTTTAAGCCTCCAGCATCCATACATATTTCAGATATCCTCAGTAATTTCTGCATCTGCTAATAATATTACAACAAATTCTGCAAGTGGGCCTGGACATGCATGAGATCCAACGGTCGCTAACTACAGAGGTTGGGTATGCAGGCGCCGCCTTCTGGGCTCTGCTGTTCTTTCCATATCCGTCCGGTAACTCGCAGCTTCAACTCTTTCCGGTCCCCTCCAGAGAAAAAAAGAGCCATATTACGCTGTATAATTAGACCATCATGACTGTCTCTAACCTTCTTGTGACTGTCTCTGATGCTCCGTGGGGTGCCTTCCCAAGTAAGCTTCCGTCCATTTCCTCCAACCTCTAGACTGTAGGTGTAATTCCTGGCTTCTGTCTCATCACCCATGAATCGGAGGAATGCCATGTACACTGGAGCCATCCCCAGCTGGAAAGCTTCAAAATGTAGGCAGAAGTACTGGCCAAAACAGTGGAAAACCTAAGAAATATCATCAAAATGAAACAATTCAGCATTTCTGAAAATTGGAAGTCATGAGAACCACGATTGTGTGCAAGAATGGGGAGATGAAGGAATAATATGTTCAGGGTATTGTACAAAAGTGAACTTTTACATGAGTTAGGTGGTAAGCAACTCCTATGGTCTACGAAGAGATTAATAAAATCCCACCTTCATGTAGACCACATACCAATCAACCGCCCAGATGCAGGAAAAATCCAATAACTGCTGATAATTTACTCAACCATCTATAATTTCCAATTCTAAATTTGTAGATGTACTTCAACAACATCAGAACACTAGTAAACTGTTACTAGTAACAACAAAAGTAAACATAAAGTGCGACAGAGAGAGGTTAAAGAAGAGAAAAAGAAAGAAAGACCTTTGGTGACAATGTTGTTATAATAAAACCAAAGGTTAACCATTGACCCATGCCATCATCCTCTCACAGCATTTTATGTTGAGGTTCATATTTGTGGTTAATTAATAAACTTTAGGCCACCACATATGATTTACGCGATGCCAGAGTTCCATGTCTTAGCATGAGCTTACCAAAAACCAGAAGGATTCAATTTCATAGTTCCATGCTAAATTATATATGATGCTGTCCCCAGTCTAAAGGAATTTAGATAACAGAAACGAGTACATACAGTTAACATCCATGTGGCATTTTCTACTTCATGAGGATTAGACTTGACATAGCGATGGTTGAAAGTGCACCCAGAATGCATATCTACTTTGTGATCATCCCTCAGATGAGCAACAAGGAAGGGAATATCACCAACTATGGAGCACTCTGATCCAGCATATGGACAATTGTAAGGTCTGAAGTTACATATAGCCTCATGCTTAAGTTTGCTGTAATAAGGGAAGATCTCTGGGCATCCAAGCGACATGTATTTGCAGGGTAGTTCAAGTGATTCAGCCACCTTCTCTAATGCTAGACACCTTATATCACCAAGCTCCTGCCTACAAGTGGGGCACCGATTATGTACTCTTGTTTTACAGGTTGAACAGAGCGTATGCCCATTGTGGCACTGCAGCGAAAAAGGAATATCAGCTCTAATCTTTAGACTTTTATTTGAAAAGTGAAGATAAAATTCTTAAATATCAAAACTTATATGAAATTTTGCTCATTCTCATACCAAGTAAAAATAATTTAAAAGCATCCCATCAGCAAGTAGCCAACTTGTAACATATTGACCAAAGAGGATTACTAACTATAAAGACAATGCAAGAGGTTAAGAAAATGCATAAACAACCACAAGCAAATTTTCCAAAAATAGGCAAAAATGAAATAATTACTCACAGATGGAAAATGACCAATCCACAACCACAAGGTAAATATGGAACTTTTCATGGCAAAATGAAACAGACCAATAATTACATGGTTAATATTGAGTGGTAATAAAGAACATAGGAAAAATATTAGAGTAACCATTTTCACAATTCTTAATGGTTGCTGTTAGGATGCTGTTTTCATCACCAATGAAGGGAACTTCACTTGAAGAAAGCTCGTTTAGATTTCTTGCAGTTACACAATGTGTTACAGTTGGTCCTCTACCACTTCGGACATTATCACTATAAATTACTAAATTAGAGCCTGCTTCACTCATACAAGGCTTTGATTTGATCCTTGTTTTCCAATGACTAAAAACTGAGTGACCAAATATTCATAAATTAAGCCAAAAAAAACCCAAATTTCATGCATCGAAAAATCCTAATTCATAAATCTTGCTAGAACCAACCAATAATTCTTAATATCCTCCAAGAATAAATGTACCTTCATGACTGCAAAAATTCCTGCAACAAAACACACACAATCCAAACTAGCATCCCCCAGCTGCAATCCAGCTACAATTATCTGACAAATTCTTATAGTTTAACTACTAAAACAGGTTCAGCACCAAAATCTAAAACTAGGTCAACGACAATTACCTAATTCTAGATACCAATTATGAAACGCCAAAAATGCATCCGTATCATCAAAAAAGGGTGGAAAAAGACAAAACATGAAAATAATAACAAATCCGGAAAGAGAAAAAAAAAACAATAATAAGTAAAGGAACCCATCAAACCAATTTCAGAAAAAGAACAAACCTGATGAATAGGAGGATACATTGAATTAGTACAAACTGGACATTCAAGAAGTTCATGGACACTGGTGGTGCCAGGATTAATAACAGAAGCGAGACTAGTGTTATTATTATTGCAGTTATTGTGAGGCTTTGAAATAGAAGGAAACTGATGGGGGCGATGGTGATGGATCTCATCCTCATCAGTCAAATCTGAGGATGGCACACATTCAATGCTATGCAGTTCCATTCATATAACAGAAAGAGAACCAAAATTCACCAAGTTTATGGCAAATTCGTACAAGGATATGATTCTATTGGGGCTGTTGAAAGCACAAAACGCAGACGAAGATGAATTTATGAACAAAGAGGGCAATTTTGCTTGATGGGTATGATTGTTACATGTAAAATTGCGAGTGAATGATGAGTCTTTTTTTTTTGGGGGGGGGGGGGGGGGGGTGTATTGAAGAATAAACAAAGAATTTGAAGACAAAGGATACAAGATCAATTTGAATCTGCATATAGGAAAGAGTTTAATTTAAGAGAGGTGCCTTTCTTCTTCATCGTTTCGAAGAAAGAGAAAGCGAAGCACCGTTGAAATTGTTTTGAGTCAGTTGATTAACATCAAACGGTTTTCAGGAAAAGAGGTTCAGTTTAAAATATAAGCGAAGTTTCTGATGTACTGAGAAGTGATTAGGTGGAATAATGAAAAGGATATCTGTAATAATTTTTTTTTCTTTTCTCTTTTTTAATTTAAACTATCCTTTCTGTTGGTCACTTGGTTGTTGTTGTTGTTGTTAGCTGTTACTGTTTCCTTTTCCTTCCTTTTCTTTAATTTTTTATTTTTTTTAATTGGTGCGGATGGGACCGAAAGGGAGAGACATTAGGATGTTTCTCGGATGTGTGTGGCACTGTGGTGTACATTATTAGTCTACACGAGGCATTATTAAAGAAAGGACAAGATTTTTTTTCTTAATTTTTATTTTCTTTGTAGTTTGTTCCCATTTATTCTGGGCTGAGCGCATTCTTATGCCATCCCTAATTATTACATTAACTCAATCGGGCAGCCAATTGCCCATTTCAATTCTTGGCAGCATTTTGTGGTTTCATACTACAGTTTTCTCCGTACAATTTTACTGTACGATGTTTCCATTATTCGGGGCATTTAGTCCCTATTCAAGTCCAGGCCACACCAATAAACTTTTAGTTCAATTAGAAAATTTCTACACTTACTTTGGTGAGAGCAAATATTCGAATTTTCATAAGATAGCTCTTACAAAAATTAGTTTCAATTATCAAATAATTAAGTAAACTCCTCAAATCTTAAAAAGATCAATGTTCCATATGTATAACTGTGTATAATAAAATTAAAAAAAAAAATTAAGGCCACAACCCAATTACCCAAAATGCCAAATAAGAAAGGTTAATTATTCGTACAAAAGAATAAACCTTAGCGTAGTTAGACACATGGTTATTAATGTGATGATCTGTCCAGGTATAAAATCATCATCAGTGTTGCTATCAAAAAGATAATGTGTTTGTGGTTTGTGGAATATGAATATGGGATGGGGCTTTTACTTTATTTTATCGCCATCGAGATTACAAGGAAGATTTATGATGATATATAAAAGAAAACTTGAGTTCGACGTTACTTCAATGTAAGCTATTAGTGCATAAGAATCTTACCATCTATTTTACTACTTTTATAACCTTGCTTAAGAAGGAATGTCACACTCTATAATAACGACTTTGATTCATCTGCTGGGATTCATTTGTTGTACCGTAAGTAACGAATCAAAAAGAGGTTGATTAGAACTGAACCTATCTCTGGATTGCTCGAACAAATAGAGGATAACAGATTCTAGTTGTTTTATATTAGGAAAAAGGACTATTAATTCACTTAATGTAAAAAAAAATTAAAAAAAAATACATATAACTTCCTTGCTGTCAATCAATTTTATTTATTTTAACTGAGAAAAAATAATATTTTATCTTTACGAACAAAAAAAACTTACATTTTTAAGAAATGACGTGTAAAATTCTCAAATCTTATTAATTTTCAAAGTAGCAACAGCTGCGATGTATAAATTTATAAAACTTATTCAGTTAGTTTGAGTTGTTTGCTTGGTAATTTAAGCATAATATTTTATTTCTTTCAAAATGTTTTTGGGAAATCAATTATAACAGGTCAGTATCAAAATCAAGTCTTGTTTGGGTTCATTTAGTGTATATTTATGCTGCCTTTACTAAAAAAATGTAGAATGAGTTTGTTGATAGTTGGTCATGCTTGTGCCTGAGTATTTGGTATGGGTTTATTTGCGGTAAAAAAACTTAAATTCAGAAAAAAAAATTAGAAAAATAGAAATTGGTGAGTCTATTAAGCTATGATTGTCTTGAAGCTCAAATGATGATGGGTTAAAATAGGTTTGATGCTGGTGCTAACTCAGAGTTTGAATTTCAACTTCAATTTTCGTTTATGGGTGAGAAATTTTGGGCAAATACAGTAGATAAGGCTATGCATTTCCAACCAAAAGAAAAAAAATGACGAAGAGGAAGACAAGGCTACGGTGTACTATGGCCTGTAAATTTTTTTGTTGGCATTTAAAAATTTTTCAAAATTTTGTTAGTCTTTCATGTCTTTTTTAAAATATTATGGAGTTTTATATATTTTTTTCAAATGTTAAGAGGTTAACAATTTTTTTCATGTATTTTTGTATAAATATATAGTATTATCCTTTTTTCAATTAAAATAAATGGAATTAATTAATGAAAAGAGGTTAAAAATCTTTTTAAAATATTAAAAGGTTTTATGTCTTTTTTCCAAACGCTAAGAGTTGCCAATTCTTTTTTCTTCATGTCATTTGTCAGCTAATAACATGTTGGCATTTTGTCCTATTTTTACACCTCATTTGTTATTATAATCGCAGCCTTGTGTCTCATTTTACCTTAATTTCTTCTATAACATGGATTAGGATCTGGTTCTTACTATTCAAAATACATACATCTAATGGTATATTTACTTATTGAGAATGTGAATGAATGATATATTTACTTACTTAAATAAGAGGTAGAATAGGGATGAAAGTGGTGGCTCTCACCTAAAATTGAGAATGAGTACTAGAGTTCCCATTCTCATGGAAGAGGTGGGAACATAAATCTCATTCCTTAAAGTGATTACATTTTCTCTACTTAAATCTTAAAATTCTCATTTTATCATTCCTTATATTATTATTATTATTATTATTATTATTATTATTATTATTATTATTATTATTATAAAATAATTACAATAATCAACTAAAATCAGTTTAGTAACTTGTAACAGTCTGTTCCGATTCTGATTCCTACAACTAAAATAAATAATTTATTTTGTTTCTCATTTCTCATTTCGATTACTAATTAATAAACATACCATAAAGGCATCAAAGATAAGAGTTTCTTATTCTAAGACAGTCTCACACTTTTATCTTATCTAAGTTTGCATTACTTTGAAAATATCAGTTGTGCTTGCCAATTGCCCAAATTAGTTATATGGTTAGGCAACATGTTGTAAGGCAATGCACCATCTAGGGCTAGACATTGGATTGGATTTGGATAGATTTGATTCAATCCAATTTGATTTGTATAAATTTAGATCAGATTTGAATTTGGCCTCAAATCTGATCGGATAAGATTTGTGTCATTCGATTGGATTTGATTCGGATCGGATCAGATTTGGATAAGATTTGTGTCATTCTTTTAAAAAAAAACACAAAATCCCTAATTCCATCTCGTCCTAAACTAGCACAAAATCTCTAATTCCATCTCTTCCTAAACCAACATAGCAGCAACCACAAACCAGCACAAACTACTGTGACCCACACCGTCGACTACACAAACCAAACAAAATCAACCATATCTTGATCCACGTCCAGTCGCCACAACATTTAACCTCCTCCATACCCACGATGCCGTGAAGACCCAAGCCATCGATTCCAGCCGTGTCTTGATCGATGTCAACGTCCAGCCAACCAGTTGCATGCTGCACACCATTGAAGTTCTAGACGACTCGTGCACGCCACCAATTACAATTTTGAGACGAGCAACTAACAATTGTAGGGTTTACATTACTCACCCACATGCTTTTTGGTGGTTTTACTTGTGTTTTATGTTTTCATTAATTATAAATTTAATGAATTTTTGTGAAAATTGTAAAAAAAAATCCCAAATTCAAAATATTCATCCGATCCAAAATAATCCGGATCAAATCGGATTTGAAGTTCAGATTGAAATCAGATGGATTTTTTTCCTGTATGAATTATCCGAAATCCGAATCCAAAATTGCCCACCCCTTAACACCATCCATCTAGTACACAATTTGAGTCTGACATACACTACGAGCAAGTTAAACCAAGTTCACATATCAGAGTAAAGCCGTGGTTTTACCACGCAATTGAAATCTTTATTTATGTCCAATAAATGAGACCTGTGACAACATTTAAAGAATAACTAGCAACCGCATATTTTACAAAATTTGCTAACAAGCAAGCTCCTTATTCATTCTATATCTAGGGACGCCTAACAGCATCCAAAAGATTTCCAACTTCTTGGATAACAGCAATGCTCTTCAAAATCACACAATCTGTTGAGAGATCAACATGAAATGGTTCTTGTTCCCCTTTATACAAATGAAAAATGAAACTGTCTATTCATCAACACAGTGCTGAGTGCACGCCATAATCCCAGAGCCTTACTACAAAACATTTACCACTGATTTGGAAAGGACTCTCTGTAAATTGCATCCTCACCCATTCTCAGCCGTCTTATTGTTGCATCCCTTGCTCGGGTATTCAGAAGTCTGCGAGTTAACCTATCTCTTGGAGTTACTTTCTTTCGCAGCATGGAAGCTAGAGTTTGCTTCTTGTTTCTTGATGACGATCTCCTCCCATTTGTATCTTCTGCCTCGTCTCCTGCAGTTGCAGACCTTGAAGTTGAAGCCAAGGCAGCATCCCGTAAAACTGCTTCATTGTGTTCCCGTACTTTTGCAAGTTTTGCTCGATTCAGCAACTGTTTATCAATTTTCCTCTTCCTAGCTTCCTCTTTATCTCTCTCCCTTACATTCTTTATAGCGTGTTTTGCTAATTGCTCCACTAAATCAGACCCCAAATCTGTTAAAGTCTCATCCGTTAAAGAGCTCTTTTCTATCGATGATGTGCTCTGATTGATAGGATTTCCTTCGTCATCTCGGGGAATGATGGGTCCATGAAATGGGCAGACTTCTAAATCCCTTCTCTGACAAAGGCCTCCTTTCCTCAAAGGAGCACGGCATGGTTGGATTTCTACTTGCTCTTCTTTGTAAAGAGTTGCCCTAAGGTTCAATTCTGCTATCTTCTCCGCTGGAATAACTGCATCATAGTCTACCCTACCCCAGTGATTGTCAAACTCCATGCCCCTTTGATTAACCAAAACATCCCTTTTCAAATTATCTGAGAAAGAACCACATACAATCACTGGAGCTTCTGCCAGAAGCTTACTTCTGAGCAATGTTGAATCAATTTTACTACCTTCATTATCCAGAGAATCATTCCCATCAGACTTCTGTTTGGGGACTTCAGAAGCCTTACCTATGACCTCACTGGAGGCCAATACCATGGACAGATTACTATTGTGCTTACTAGATGCATTCGAACTCCCACTCTCACTAGACCCAATCTTACCCTCTTCCCAAAAATCTTCCTCTAATTCATCTTCTATGAGAGGTTTCACATTGTTTATAAGACCACAGCCAGAGTCTTCACATTTCTTCTTCACCAATTGGAGGCGATTTTGAATATCAATGAACTCCTTCAGCATTTTATCTCTAGACCTATTGTCTGACACTTCCACCCTAATAAGAACAGAAATCCATTCTTGGACCAAAACCAAATGCTTTGTCACTAGAAGCTTGTACAACTCCCTCAGTGCATCAAAAACTACTTTATTATCTTCATCCTCGTGAACCTTTTCCCCTTCTTTCAATGAATCAAGGCGAATCTGCCTCAATTCAGAAGAATGGAACTCCTCAAAATCTTCATCATCCAAGGGATCAAGCAGCATAATTTCTTCCTTGGCACGAATGATGTCTAAACACTCTCCAATCTCATCTATTGTCGACTGTATTTCTTCCTTTATCGAAGAAAGATTTTGCCGCAGCATTTCAAACTTGTTTCGTAAAATCTCTTTTGTCCTCATCTCTCTTTCCCGTCTCTCCCGCTGAATCCGAGCTGCATTTGCTTGTAAATTAGGAAACTGGAGCCTGAGAGTATTTTTAAGGTAATCAAAGCCTAATCTAATTTGTCTGTAGTGAACCCCAAAAGAAGCATTCCATTTCTCCAAAAATTCAAAAGCCTTTGATCGCAAAATAGATGCAATAGCTGGAGGCGCAGGAAGTGGTAAATTTCTTCTGAATCCAATACTTAAACTCAATAACTGATCCATGTTCTCAACAAGAATGGTCCTAAAAAGCTTTGATCGCATGAAGAGTTCATCAATTATGAGAAGTGTGAGATATCGGACCTGCAAGACCAATCACAAAACAAAATCATAATAATCCCTAATTTGTTCCCCTTATAAGAATCCTAGTATATCATTGAAAGTGAAAAAATAAAAAATAAAAAAACACTAAATTTTATGCAAATTATCAATTGGAAAGCTATTAAAGAGAATAATATAGAGAACCCGAAATCAGAGATTTTAATAGATACGACAACACCAAATTGAATAAAAAATAGTCATTCAATTAAACTAATAAATAAACGGAGGAAAATAATAAAAGGAAAACAATTAAAGGACCTGAGAATGGTCGCGTTTCATAAGGTCCATGAGGGTTTGAGCGGCGAGTCGCAGCTCCGAATCCGAATTTCGAACTACCCATTTAATGGCCTTGAGGAGACGTGGGTCCACCTCTCGTTCCGTCGAGTTCGTCGCCTTGTCTATCAAGGCCCTCACCTTCCCTCCTTGCTCTTCCATTTTCGCTTGCCAATCAGTCCAACGCGAACATGATATATTAATTTTAATTTCAAAATCCAAATCCCTAATCTCAGGTCAACGCGCGCTACCGCAGCGTCACGATGACGATGTCGGTTGGGTGTTTTCTTCTTCAAGTTCTAGCCTCCTAGTACCATCAATTTACATAAGAGCCACTATTGAACACGACGGCAAGAGAATACATACAGCCTAAAAGTATCTTATCCCCTTGCCGATTGATAGATCAATACTGACAATACAAACACCGCTCCCTCTATTTCATCCTCACCGCTTGAATATTTATTTGAATGGGCTTCCGCCAATTCTGAGCCCACCGTGTGTTGGATCTCTTCCATGCTAAAAGAGTTGGACTATCCGCGTCTCTCCAGAATCATTTTAAAATTTATTTTTTAATTATATTTTATTCAATATTAAAAATATCTTTTTAATAAACACTCTTTTTAATTATGAATCTTTAATTTTTTTTAAATTCACTCTTATATTTTTCTTTTTTTAATTTTAACATCTCTATCCATTTATTTGAACTTTTTCTGTCTACAAACAAAAAAAAATGGTTTTTCAAAGATAAAAATAATATATACGAAAATAGAAAGAAAGAGAAAAAAGAAATACTAATGTTTTAAGTTTGTGCAAAATTACAAACCAATATAATATATAATTATATAGATTGAAAGAAGAAAGGAAAAAAAAAAGTGCAAGCAAAATAGATTGAAGAGAAAACGAATAGAGTGGGTTAATTCTATTTGTAATTTTCTTTAAATGCAATTTTCAATAAAATAAGGACTTTATGAGATTAATAAATGGTTGTCAATGGTCCAACCTAGGACATTTTTTAAGTATATGTGAACAAGATTGTCGCCTAGGACACATATTTTAGAGAGACCCTATTTTTTAATAATATTTTATGTTTTTTATTAAGGTACTAGGAAAATTTATTTTTAAACAACTTTCAAATAAAAAATTATTATCATACAATTAATATTTATTTTTCATACAAATTGTATATTCGTTGATGTTAAATAGCTATTACTAATAATATTCTCTAAGCATTAATTCATTCCTCATTAGTCTTTCAAATGCAAAAAAAAAAAAAAAAAGCTTTTCCTTTTCATTTTTTTAAATACTTATTTATGTTATAATCTTTTACTTTCCTTTTAATTTTTATTCAAAACCCCATAATTTGAAAAAATTTAGTAGACAAAGAATCGACAATTTTCAAAAAATTTATTGCTCTCTTCTTAACATTTATATTTTAAAAAATTTTAAGATCTTTTTTATTATTGTTAAAATTCAAAATATAATTATAGATGTGATGAATTTTGAGCTCTTTTATTTTTCTTGAAGTGTTGAAGTTGTTAAATGTATAAAAAGGCTCAACCGAAAAAAAAAATCTTAAGACCCCAAATAATCTAAAACCGACCTTAAGTCCATGTCGCACTTTACTATGATGAATAAAGTCCAATCCTTCTATGTATGAATGTTGGTGTATTAAAAAAATTATTCTTTTTCTATCTGAGTTACTTTTTTCCTTGGATACCCAACATAATACCTATGTAAATGTGAGAGAGTAGGTAACACTAATACCCGAGATCAATGAATAAAACAAACAAAGCTACACTTGGTCTGACTTTTCACAAGAACAAAAGAAAATATTGCTGCAAATCTTTGAAAATTTCAACATTGTCCAAGGGTTATATATACAATAGAGAAGTAAAATAATAATCTGCCATGTGAGTTGATAATTTTATATATAAAATTTCAAGTACTCAGAAGCTTCTTGATTAATAGTAACTATTTCGATGATTGAGGCCATTTACTCTTATCATGTGCTTGTTTCCAAAGTTTTGACGATCTGAACAGAAATAATAAACATTGACTACAAAAAGGAACCGTGTTCTGTTTTGGACCTTTGTTCTGGCTTTCCGCAAGCACTCTTGAACGAGTCATGAGTTATGTTTAAATCACAGATTATTATTATTTTTTTCATTTTAATTATCTTTTGCCTTTGCCTTTTCTTATGTTTTCCGTAAGTGCTTATTCATCCCCATGTGATCTATCATTTAATCATAGCATTATTGCCTCGCTCTCCTCTCGCTGTGTTTATCTCACCGACAGTTGAACTGCAGTGTTTATCTTGTGTTGATTTATATTTTATACAAGGGAAATTATCAGTTATATACCCTTAAATGACACTAATATCAAACGTGCTACAATACTTTTTAAGTGTATCACTCGTATACCCTAAGTTGACAAAACACTTCTGCCGTCCACCAATCCGTTAACTGTCGTTTGCGAGCACTGATATCGTAAGGGTAATCTATTCTTTTAAAAAAAAAGACATGTCATCCCATTTACCTAGTAAAAAACGACATTTCATATGATATATTTTGATAAAAATGACATGTCATCCCATTTATCGGATAATTGTTAATAATTGCTAAAAAAAAGGCTACTTTACAACCAAATCTATTCCTCCAAAATTTAATCTAAATTATTGAAGATCTACTCCTCCAAGCTCTAACTTGAATTTTTTATGGTATAATATGTATAATTGTAAATAATATGTTGTTAATAATTTTTTATGGTATAAGATGAATATTTTTTATGGATAATTGTTAATAATATGTACCATTAATAATTCATTTTTTTAATAAAAAAATGTATTGTTAATAACAAAATTAAAAAATTGTGTATTGAAAATTTATATTAATTTTCAAGGAAAATTTGTATTTTTACTTCATTTTGAGTTTAAAGGGTAAAATAGTTATTTTGCTCAAATTCTGTTAAGTTCTTAACGGTAGTAAACGAAAAGGTGGATGCCATAACTCTTTTGTCAACTTAGGTTATACGAGTGATATAAGCGAAAAGTGTTGTAGCACATTTGATACTAGTGTCATTTAAGGGTATATGACAGATAATTTCCCTTTATACAATTCCATTTATATCTCATATACATTATAAAAATCTAAAACTAATTAGAAAATAAATAATTAACTTTAAAAAATTATCATTATTATCAATTTTATTGAAACAAGGGAAATTATCATTTGTATACCCTTAGTTTACTCCATTATCAAAAATACTACAACACTTTGAGGGTGTATCAATCGTCCACCCTAAGTTGACAAAATATATCAGCTGACCACCAAACCGTTAGTTGCCGTTTACGTATGATGACGTCAGAAGGGTAATTTGGTCTTTTCATATGATACAAGTGATAATTTAAATGTATATAAGTGATAAAAAGAGAATTTAAGGGTATACAAGTGATAATTTTTAAGGGTAAAATCGTCAATTCAGTGTAACTCCGTTAACTTTCAAACGACAACTAACAGTTTGGTGGTCAACTGATACATTTTGTTAACTAAGGGTGGACGATTGATACACCCTCAAAGTATTGTAGTATTTTTTATAACAGAATAAATATAGGGTATATGAATGATAATTTCCCTTGAAACAACAAAATAAAAAATAAAAATAAAAATTTAAAATATTTATTTTAATTATCAATTATTATTATTATTATTATTATTATATACACAATAAAATTTTTTTATATACATATCTATAAATGGGTAGATAAATTTTATTCAATATTATATCTAACTCGATTATTTGTATTTTTATAATAATTTAACAATAAAATTTACCAATACATACGATTAATTTTAAAACTCACAATACTTTTAAAAATAAATTTTACAAAATATTTAATTTATTTATTTCTACGGTACAAATAACACCAATTATTTTAAAAACTATAGAATTACCAAACTGATCTAAAAACTATAGTATTACTTTTACATTATAAAGATATATTATGATAACAACTCAAAGTCTAAAAAAGAGAAAGATAATTTATGAATAAAATTATTTAAAAATTATTTTTTAGAAGATCGAATCGTTCACTTTTCCCTTAGATAATACTCTTTCCCTTGAGGGTAAAATTTTTAAAGCAAAAGTCTTATCGTCTGCCTTTAATCATTGCATTTTCCCATCACCAAATTTAGATCTCTCCAGCACGGCATCCATTCAATGGAATCAATCCAACCATTTTTTTCCAGCTTGATTCTCATTGCGATGCCATCACCTTTTCGTCGTTCTCTTCCAGTAGCCAATTACCAACAATGGACTTCGTTTCCAATGATCATATCATTTTTTCACTTTTTGAAAACCAAACTATGGAAAGAGAGAGTAGGCGTTGATTTTATGAATAGTAACCCAACGTAACCCAACTTTGATGCAAGATGTGACATACACAAATAGTTTGTAACAAAAACAAAAAGAAATAAGAAATAATAAATAAAATAGGTTAATTGGAGAAAATCTGAGCCTCTCAATAAATTTAAATACATCTAACCAGCTGCTAAATAATAATAATCCAACCTCTTTATTATTGGCGACGATGATAATTTAAGTGCTAAATTACAGAATTTAGATCCAAAAAACAGGAACACAATGAAATCTGATGCTGCTTACAATTACGTAAACGCTACCATTACTTGCACTTGGTCAAAATATATTATGATAACAGTATTGAAAATTATTTTTTGAAAAATCGCATCAAAAGTGATATCCAAAACCTCATTGTAAGCAGTGCTGCTTCAACAGCAATAATTACAGCCACATGAAGGGCATTATCTTATAGTGACTGTGTAGTTCACATTCACTTTTATACCGTGGTCACCAGCTAAGAGTCCAACTATGCCTAACATGGGCAATCGACAGCTCTTTCCAAAGGCAGCACCACTTCGGTCTTTGATCATAAGGCTTATTATTAAACCACTCATAAATTGGGAAAAAAAACACATTATTTAACAATATCACATCTGTTAACGCCACATAGGTGAGAGTTCGGTGCACGCTAACTTCTTTTGACTTTGTTTCTGCGAAGTTCCATATGGGCACTAAGAAAAATCATTAAGGCGGCAAATGGCAAAGGCATGTGATTTATGGACTAGTTTTTCATACTTTATTGTGATGCTTGTGTGACTTGAATTTTGTTCAATTGCTTCCATAAAGAAGGAAAAAAACAAGGTAAAAAAAAAAAGAAGGAAAACTGTTTTGTTACACAGCCAGTGGCCCTTGGATCTGCATGCACTCAAATGCTTTGTCTTTGGGCATTAAAGAAGGTAAAAGCAAGTGGACGATACCAGTACAAATTAATACACAATCAAACGAAAGTTGTAGGGACCACCGACACGGCCTGACCATTAACTGTATGGCTGCGGCTAACAGGTAACAACAGTAGGACTTGACTAGCTTACAGAATCTGTAAGCCACAGACTGCAGCATCAGCCGTTGGATGTGGTTGGATGTGGAGTGAGAAACTGAACAATAGAAGATCGGATGGTGGGATAACGGGAGATGTTTGTTACAGAATCTGTACGATAGACAGGTCCACAACAGTAAGGCTATTTGTTTATGGTAAATCAACATTAGATTCCTCAGGCTGCCAAAATTTGGTTGATATTTTGAATAGATCATTAAGAAGGCAACACAGGGCGGTGGCCCTTTACAGAGGCTTCACAACCAAATGAACTTCAAAACATGTAAAGCAAATGAAATTTGCCACCATGTAACTGTGAATAAGGACCAACTAATTTCATTTGCTTCCTGGGAGGGGAGGAAAACATATAATGACATTCCAGCCGTTTATTTAACCGGCCAGACCGGGTGGCGATGGCACCACCGACTGCCCTCCAAATGATATATAGTGTAATGGGGGTAGTGGGTCGTCCTAAAAGCATACGCAGCAAATATCAATGCCTATCCTCAGGAGTTAAATCTCCGATGATTGCTGAACTAGACGTCAGTTAAATTGCAAATAAACGGTGTACACTTCCAAATCAAAGCAAAGCAAAGGAAAAAAAAAAAAAAAAACTGTGAATAGTATTTTATTATTAAAAGTTCAATTTGACAATTTTTTTTAAAATTAACCATCTTACCCTTGTACTAGAGTTATGATTTTTTTTTCTTTTAGAAGACTGATTAAAAGCATTTCATAATTTAACAGAGACAAATATGTGAATTATAAACCTGATCACCTGCACTCTGATTATTTTATCATTTTTCCCCCTTCTCTTCTCCATCTCCTTTCTCAGACTCATATCCAGGAAAGATTTTTTTCATATTCCCCAAAAAAAAAAGAAATAAAATAAAACAAAACACGCAGAGACAGAATAATTAACAGGAAAAGAGAGTTTTTCCCTTACAACTACACCCACGCGCAATGCAACCTCAAGCGCACCCGCGCGGAGCAAACCCGATCCGTGAAGCGGCCAAGTCATAAACAACCCGGAAGCCCTGTTGCTGAATATTTCCAATTATCGACAACCCGCTCATGGTTCCTGCAAATGCAAAGCAAAATGTTCCGCTACTATCCACGGGTATTAGATAATTAGTCGCCGGCAACGACACATCTGCACCTCTGAAATGCAACACCACCGTGGGCACCTTCACTTCCGTCTTTCCCGACAAATCGAAGCACGTATCAAACAGCGAAAAGTCTGGCGCACGCTTCAAGGAGGATGCTCCAGCTCGGAAAGCATCACGCAATGCGATGTAAGCGGGTCGGGTCAAACGGGTCACGGACGTACCCGAGTCTATGATGACCCCACCGTTACCGGCCGGATCGAGTTTGAACAAAGAAGCAGTGATGCCGCGGACATGAGCACCGCCGACGCTGATTCCAACTAGTTCAACATAGTAGAATGTGTCGAGCTTAGGGTTTGCGAGTAACGGAGTGAACCGGGCGGTTCGTGAAACGGCCGAGTCACCGAATACCATCGATGAAGGTTTAGCAGAAGTGGATCGGTCCACTAAACAGTAAGAAAACTTACGGTTGAACCGGCGACCGGTTTGAGTTGGAAATGACAACCTCCCACGACCGAGCCCCAATAAGCCCGCAGCAGCAACGAAGAGGCCCTCATTGTCGTGTCCACAACCGAGGGCCACGCGCGCAACTCTGGTGCCACGAAACGTCAGCGTTTCAGTGGAAAAATCACCGACGGTGATAGAACCGTCTCCGTAGGAGACTTGGTAAAGACACGTGTTCCTGCGGTTACAGCCAGAAGAGTCGAGCTTGCGGCACAAAGGGGACCGACAGGGTACGGTAGCAAACGAGCGGGACTTGGCAGGGTCGAAGACAGGGTCGGTTTGAGAGTAGCATTTCTTGCACGGAGCGCACTGTATCCAAACGACGTCGCTACCGGTGTCTAAGACCATGTAGACATACCTAGGGGGTGTGCCAACTCCGAGGCGCGTGAAGTACTCGCCGCTGCCTTGTGCGAGCCCTGATATGACGGAGCTACTAAAGCCTCCGTTGGCACGCCCGCGGGAGCGGTTGCGCGGGGGAACACGAACGGCAGATTCAGCGAAGGCGGTTAAGGATTTGACACGTAAGACGTCGCGTTGGATGCGGAGGTTGAAGAGGTGCTCTGGAGTTCTGTTGAAGGACAGAGAGTCTACGTGATGTAAACGTAGGGAGAGCGAGGATTCTGCGTCAGGTGCTGGTAGAGGGAGTGAAGATTCGGATTCGGAAACGGATACGGATTCAGGCCAAGAGAGAGTGGATTGGGTAGGGAGAGAGTTAAGGACGAAGGTTTGATACTGGAGAGAGGCAGCGGCGGTGAAGAAGAAGGAGAAGAGAAGGAGAAGATGGTTTCTTGCTTTCCCTTCCATTGAAATTGAAGGGAGAGTTGAGGGACAGCAGAGTGTTTTGCTTTTGGAGTGCGAGAGAGACTGATGAGGGTGATACAATATTATTATTGTTACTTATAACTGTTGAAAGAAACAGTGGTGGAGGAGGTATACTGGTAATCAAAGATTCAAAGTCCCGTTATCACTTATCACGTTTTGAGGGGTGGGCCGTTGGCCGTTGGTGGGGTTTGGGTCAATAACCTTTTTTTTTTTTTTTTTACATTTGGATTTATTATGTGCGGTGCCCTCTCTTTACTGGGGATGGTAAAATCCCGGGCCGGATCCGGATATTGCAATGATCGGATTCTGCCTGGATATAACTAGTCCGGATTCGAGTTCGGACCAGATTTTAATTTGAATACCCAAATTTTATATTGTTTAATATTATATGTGTATATATTTTTATTTTTTGGTAATTTTATAAATTTTAAATTTATTTTAATAAAATTTAACATGAAAATATAAATTTTAAGTGTTTAAAACTTTATATATGCATAATAAATGAGTCAAATAAATATAAATATTTAAAATAATATATATTTTATAATATTTTTTTAATAAAATTCGGGTTTCGAGTTTATCAAGTGATGTCCAAGACCGATTCAGTTTCATACCTGGACCGAGTAATACCCGGCCCACAACGCCCGGGTACGGTCCGGGTCCGGACGGGGCGGGTATTTTTACTAACTCTACTCTTTACGATAGAATGGATTAATGATGGAAATGTAGCAGTAGACTCTTTTTCTTATTGTAAAATACGTAATAGCGTTAAAATCTCTAGTAATAAGTTATTTCTACTTGGTCTAGTATGATGAATGTACTCAATGCACGATTGTTTCGTGCGTTCTTTGATTTAATGGAAATTCAGCTTGTTCCCCTCCCCCCACCTCGGGATGGCAAAACTTTGGGCCATGTCTAGAGTATTGCAATGACTAGATCCTGCTCGGATGCAATCGGTCTGGGTCCAGGTCCAGGTTCGGGCTGGGTTTTAATCTGGATACCTGAATTTTATATTTTTTAATATTATATGTGTATATATTTTTTATTTTTTGCTAATTTTATAAGTTTTAAATTTATTTCAATAAAATTTGACATGAAAATATAAATTTTAAGTGTTTAAAACTTTATATATGTATAATAAATGAGTCAAATAAATATAAATATTTAAAATAATATATATTATTTTGACACGATCCGAGTTTATCAAGTGATGTCCAAGACCGATCCGGTTTCATACTCGGGTTGGATAATACCTGACCCACAACGCCCAGATACGGTTCGAGTCCGGACCGGGCGGATATTTTTACTACCTCTATCCCACCAAAAAAAAACTAATGCTAAGTGCCTAAGTCTGATCATGTACTTACATATGTTTGAGAAGCATGTATTTATATACGCTTGAGGAGCATGCATCTAAAAGTTTTCCTTCAAATTTTGATATAAATTCTCATTTGATGATTTGTATAATCCAATAGTTGGGAAACACTAAATGTTAAGTTTTTACTTTGAATATTTACCATAACTGAACAATAAGTCTTCTTTTCTTCTCTTGGCATTGGTGGCCAGAGAGAGATTTTGAGTTTCATTTATATCGGACGAATTAATTTAACGATAGGCCGATTTATTTTGAATTGAAATATTCAAATTATGCCATCAAATAATTGATCTAGAACATTATAATAGATTTATAATTGTCAATATTATAGTATTTGAATGGTACAAACAATCATATAATTTAGAATAATGCAAAAGAATCTTCGCTTTAAATTGAGTCCATTTTCTTTGATTTTAAGAAAAACTTACATGAGACAATGAATCATTAATAAATGTAATATTGAATGTGCACACAAATGATATGGTGCCAAAAGTCAGGCAGCACTAATGCTACAGGGTGTGAAATAAAAATAGGCCACAAGACAAACGTCACTGCACAATGAATACAAGGTTACATTCGACTTAAGTACTACAAATATGATAAAACACTTAAGACTGGCTTAATTTAATGCAGCCTCAAACAATAAAATATTAAAATATTAAAAAATCACTAAACACTAAAAATTTCTAATTTCGACAGAGAGGAAATATTGCACCTATTAAATGTACTAAAATCAAGTGGAAGAAAATTATGGAATTGGTCAATTATACTTACCCCCGACAACTGTATGTGAAATCCCTTACCAATCGGGAAAAGAAATCAAAATATCTAGTTATACATAACAATACAAAATTGCACAAACAACATAATATTAAACAAAAAACAACAGCAATAGCAACTCCCCCCACACCAATAAACCTAGCAAATACGGCGGTTGAGCAATAAAACTGGGGTAGAATAGGGGCAGCAAGCCCACCTAGTCACAGGATTAGCAGCAACACTATTTTCACCCCTAATTTCTTTTTCGCCAGCAAAGCTGCAACATCCACCAAGATTTTGCAAGCACATCCACCAATCTGGCACCTCCACTAACAACATAAAAAAAAAAAAAGAACAACGACCGCTTGCATGGGTGGGAAGAACAATGGTAGTAGCAAGGAGCCCTTTCGTGTCCATAATTAGATGTGAACCAAATTTGCATAGGCCACCAAGATTCAAGTCCACCACCACCATCAAAACCCACCAATCCTAGCACCACCACCACCAAATAGGTGGAAAAGATAACCTCCACTTAAGAAGAGTAGGGACCTAATTAATTCGTGTAGGGTATAAGCTCCTTAAAAACTTTAAAATTAAAAATAGGTCAATTTTGAGGATAAGTCTAAGAGTTGGACTATTGGCACCCCTCTAATGTCCTAATAAAATCTCTCTTTTAAACGAACCCCATTACTGATGGAAAAAATTCATTATTTATAAGTATATCTATATTCTTTCAAAATTGCCCCTATATCAATTCCAGTAAATCGATTCTTTCTCTTTGCGAACAAATTCTTTTTTTTAATTAATAATTCATCAAAAAAATAAAAAGAACATTATAAGAAAACTAAATTTTTCCTAAGGGGATGCTCCAGCCAATTAGGGAGTCATCTTTTCAACCTATGCTCAATTTCATCAAGATTTTAGAGGAGATTTCAAATGTTCATGCCAATTTCTCGGTAGATGTCGGTGACTCGACTTCTGGAAACATACTTAATCTCATTGCTTTTGTTAAGGAAAAGGTTGATAAGAAATTTGGGGTGTTTGAAATGATAGCTAATCGTGTATTTGGCTAGGGGATGAGCTTATGCAATTTGTAGTTCTCTCTCGTAATATTTTTTGTGTTAATGCAGCATTACTTTTTTTCTTTTTTGAAAAAGACATCTTTCATAAAGAAAGAAGATGGAAAAAGATTGAATTAGGGATAATTTTGGAAGAACATATATATTCTTATAAATTATGAATTCTTCTAATTAATTAATGAGGTTTTTTTAGAAGAGGAGTTTCATTAAAATTTTAAAGGGGTGCCAATAGTCTCGGTCTAAGTCTAAATACAAAATAAATTTTAGGTTTGGGTTCGGAGATTTTATCGGACCCCAAACTTGACCCGAAAATATTTTTATTTTTCTTAAATCAAAATAAATTTTCAATTTTAATTAAATAATTACAAAAATTTAACAAAACAGCAAAACCCTAGATTTAAACTCTCAGCTTACTCTCAAAAACTCTGCTCTCTACCCATCACCACCTCGAAGTCTCCAACAGAGCTTCCCTTTCCTGGCTGTCACGTCTGACGCAAAAAGACCAAGCTTCGCTATGAACGTCACTTTCCTCTCTTGCCGTAAGCCGCTAAACCTTTCTTACTGGGACTATCATTTCTCATTGGACTCAACCACCCATCATGGCCTTCCCTGACATTTGATCAATCAAAGTAATTTTTTGTTAATTGCGCAGGTCAAATTTTCTTAATTTTGGGTGTGGTTGTATTCATGAGGCTACTGTTGAAATGATGATTTGTAAAAGTCTATATTTATTTGGAAATCTAAAAATTGAAATGAAACAGATGTAGAGGTTGTAAAGGTATATCGTTTTAATTTATATTATTTTATCAAGTATTTGTTAAGTTAAAATTGTTAAAACATATTTTTATTTATATTTATTTTTATCTTGTTGTGTGTTTATGAAGAATTTTAGAATGTGCATGAACGGTGATGATTACTGAGAGGCTACTGCAAGTTTATGTTGAAGGTATAGCATTATTTTGATTTGTTTTGTAAAATTTGATCATTTATAATTATATTGAAGACTTAAAATTATTATATTCTCACTTTTTGGAGGTTGTTAAAATTTGATCATTTGTAATTAAATTTTTAAATCTATATATTAAAATTTAATTTTTTTTCTTCTTTTGAGAAAAAGAGACGAATATTCAATACTTAATATTTTGTTGGAAAAAAATAAATGGCGATTGCTTCCCCACTTTAAACCCCACTCAATTCGGAGATTTTGGGAGACATACCTGAATTGTCTAATTATAACTTTTTCGGGTATGAGGTAGGTTTGGGGATGGCTTCCGAAATCGGGTTCAAGGCGGGGACCATTGACATCCCTAGGGAAGAGAGAGAAACCTCTCTAAGGAAGGAGGAATCAAGGGAAGCCAAAAAGAAAGGAAAAGGGGAAATATTCCCGCCATATGAGAGCTTCCAACATGACGAGAGGTTATTTTTCCTAGTAGGGGGTGACGGGGTTTAGCAAGTTCTTACCCTAAATTTGGTAAATTTTGGATTATTCTCATTGTAAATTGACTACATTTAAATTAACCCCTTTACTTTTAAAAATTACAAATTACCTCCATTTTTGTTCAAAAGCTAAAGGTAAAAATAAGGGTGTGTTGATTTTTTTTTTTTCTTAACTAAATAGGGGATAAATTGAAGTTTCTAAAAGTAAGGAAATAATTTAAAGATAATCAATTCATAATGGGATAATTTGAATTAAACCTTCTAAATTTTACTCATTGGGGATAAAGTGAAAGAAAGAAAGAGGGTGAGATGACAAAAATATTCTTTCGAATGCAATAAAGTAAAGACAGGGTTAAATAATATGTTGGATATTTGAATTTTAATTGATGTTAATTAATACAAATGTATTGTTATTATGCGAATACTGAATCTGAATAGACAATCTAGTGGACATTTTGGGGAGTTGAGCTTAGCTGCTATTTTGGATAGAGCAAGCAATGATCCATTCCGTTTGTTAAAATATGTCTGGTTAAGTATGATTTCCTTATTTTATCATAACATTAGTTTCATTTTGATTTTACAGAGTGATTATCTTGCACAAGACTGTGGGTTAGCTTACTAGACTTATATCATCTTGTATTATCGAGCACATGCAACAAGAAATTTCATATGATTATTAATTTATGTAATGTGTCCATAGTATTCTCGACATTCTGGTTCAACAGTCATTTATTATGCTTATAGGTACTCTTAATCACAAACTCATTTTTCTTTCTTGAGTCTTTACTCTTGTCTTCTTTCCATCATCCATTATTACTATATCTAGAAACTTTGGGTGTGTTTACCTATAGACTTAAGGAATGTGAACAAAATCATAATCATACATGTTATTTACTTACAAAAATTGAAAGGAGAGTAGAATGGAAATTGTAAGGCCCATGTGAAATTGAAATGACAAATGAGAACTTGATTCCTATGAGGGGTTAGGAATCAAGTTTCCATTCCTAGGATCAACTCTTTTACTCTCACCAAAATTTTTTAATTCCACTTTTGTCTTGAATTTGAATATTCAAAAAACAATGAAAATAAAAAAATCCCTAATTTCCTTTCGTTAGAAATTCTAACCACCACCAGCAACATTAATCTTGTCAAACCATCAGATTCGCATCACAGGTCGTTGTGCAGCACATTGTTGAATGTCGCACGCCATCAACCTTGTTAACCTCACACCGTAAGTGTCACATGCCACTTGTCGCAGACATCGCTGCTATTGCCCATTCGTCACTATTGTCGTTGACTATCCCGTGCTACTACTGTTGCCGACTCCCATGCCATGGAGATTGCCATATCATCACAATCATCATCATCATTTTTGTTTTGTTATTATTGATAATTTGTTATATATTTTATTTTTTGTAATATTTGTTGTCGTTATCATTACTGTTATTGTGATTGTTATTATTATTGTAAACAATAGTTTTTTAACAATAATAATCACAATTACCATAATACAAACTAATAACAACAACAACAACAATTAACTAAAGACATTCTAACAACTTGAACTATTCCATTCTGATTTCAAAACAAAATAAACACATCAATAGTAATACAACATATATCACTCTAACTCATTATGATTCTAGTCTAATTTGATTGTTGATTGGGAAATGCATGATTTATGTATTAGAGTAAGATCCACGGATATATAAACCTAAAACATATAGTATACAATATACACATGGACAATTGTAAAATATCTTTATCAATAAAACATGATTTGATGGCCCTTGATCACCCGTAACTGTTAGCTATTTAACAAAGAAAACGAAATCTTAGTAAGTGTAGCGTAGAAGATTAAGGCTATGCTTACTTAATTAGGATACTTAGTTTGTATCTCAATTGATGTGTTACCAATAAAAATTTACTATTTAAATTAAAAATAATAAGATTTAATAATTATCTATCACTTGAACTAATCTTATAGTAATATACCATTTGTAATATTAGTTGGAATAAAAGGTAAGTATAACATTCTTAGTGTAGAAGTGTTAAAACGCCAAGTACATGCACATAAGTTTCAATGCCTAATATATCATCGCTTGGTTTTGACTTTATGGCAAAACATACTCCCATGTTCCCACTGATGATAATAGCAGTGACTTCAAAGTATATAATAATTAATAGGCAGTAACTATGGTGGAGCTGTTTCACCGTAAAACATTGATTAATGATGATCGTTAGATCGTAACAGTAAGTTTCAACGCCTAATCTATCATCACTTGGTTTTTACTTTATGGCAAAATGACATTCCCATGTTCCCACTGATGATAATAGCAGTGACTTCACAGAATAAAAGAATTAATAGGTAGCAGCTATGGTGGATTCGTTTCACCATAAAGAATTGATTGATAATGATCGTTAGATTGCAATAATAATAAATATTTAATATTTGTTTGTATGATCATAGGATCATCCAACAGTAATCCTATTTGGAAGAGTTTCAACATAATTGAACTCTAATTAATAAAGTAGGGTAATTTTTAAAAACCTCCCCTGAGGTTTGGGCTTGTTGCAAGTAGATGGTGAGAATTGATTTATTTGTAAAAAACCCCCTACCGTCAGTTAAGTTTAACATTGACCGTTAGTTGACCGTGCAAAGACAATATTACCCTTAACAATAGTTTATAAACGAAAATAACTAAAAAAAAACCAAAATTATTAGCTATTTTACTCTTTTTAAATTATTGATATTTTCTTAAAGTTCCTATAAAAAAGTTAAAATTAAAAAATTAAAAAATCATCTTTAAATTATTGATATTTCCTTAAAATTCCTACAAGAAAGATAAAATTAAAAATTTAAAAATGAAATAGTTATAATCTTTATCTATGATATTGTAAATTTTTAGAATTGACAAGGATAAAATTGTCAAAAAATAAGGTTTGTGCTTTTTGCACCAATAATTTTAGTTTTTTTTTAGTTATTTTCGTTTACAAACTATTGTTAAGGGTAATATTATCTTTGCATGGTCAACTAACGGTCAATGTTAAACTTAACTGACGGTAGGGGGTTTTTTACAAATAAATCAATTATCGCCATCTACTTGCAACAAGCCCAAACCTCAGGGGAGGTTTTTAAAAATTACCCTAATAAAGTAAGATCCACCGATGAAAGACCAAGATGTAATTTCATGCTTTTCATGTTCTTCGAAGCCTTTCTTTGTGTATTATTGAAATTTCCTCGTGATTCTCTCTCTCCAGCTAGCTGGTCTGGCTTGACCTTCCGCTGATTCCTGTCGTGTAATCTCCCCTCATTTTCTTTACTCTTTATTTTCCTTTTCCATTAAAAGAAAGCACACAACTGCCAGAATGGTTTTGCTTTTGGACTGGCCGTTGAGTGATACGGTAATTAATATTTGTTGCTGTAGGTACAGCAAGGACCGTGAAGAATACATTCGTCGAAATGGTTCAAGGGATATATAAGGTTTGTGAACATGACATGATGGCCAATTTGTCAAAATTTCTTTCATTAGAAAGCGACACATGCTTGTCATGCCTTGCTTCAGAAAAGCTCACGAGGCACATGTTCGTAGGTCCCATCATTAAGAGACTATAGCTAATTGGATGACCCACTCACCCAACCAACTAGCTTGATTTGTGCATTGAACCGTGGATCTGAACAACTATTTTCATCTTCTAGCACGATGATTATTAAAAGTACGGGAAATGCAGGCATCGCCATTTGGTTTGATGTGTTTAACCATTAAAGCATCGGTGAAGATTGTTAGGAGTTGATGATTTAAAAAGCAAGATAAATGAGACAAATAGGTAAATGTCAGTGATGCATGCAATTCAAGAAACATCAAACATTAGGTAATGAAAAAAAAATGTTGATGTCGTACTGTCATACAAGAGGGAAGAGTTAACAGGCAACGTTTAAATTGCATTGCCCAATAAAATAATTTGGTTAGGCATAGGCGAGGGAGAAGAGAAATGATGAGAAATTTTAAGATACAAATGAGGTATTATGACGTTGTAATATGTGTATTTACTTTAAAAAATAATTATGTAAGTGGTAGTTTTATTAAATTTAATTAAACACATCATACATGTAAGTGTAAGTAAATAATATTGTAATATGTGTACATTTATTTTAAAAAATAACCATACAAGTGATAGTTTTATTAAATTTAATTACACACATCATACATACATTAGTCGATTAGATTATCTTTGACATATTATAAAATTTCTCAAGAGAAAGAAAGTAAAAACCAAACAAGAAATTCTACAGAATATTAGATGTTTCATGTCATATTCTAATGTGGAACTACTAACTAATAATTGAGAGACATGTGACGGCATATGTTAAAAAATTTAAAGCAAATTAAATATAGTTAAAAATTTAAATCAAATTAAATTAAATTTCTCACTTTTCTTTTGCGCAATATTTCAAATTTCTAAGTGTGAAAGACAAGCAATTAATTAGTGCTCTCTCACTTCATTACTGCAATTAATTAGTGGGCAAGAATTTGGATGAAAACTGAGAGAAAGATAAAGAATATAATCAAAAGTAATGAAGTGAGAGAACACTAACTAATTGCTCATCTTTTACATTAGAAATCTGAAAATATTACATTTATCTGATATTAAATTTTTTAACATACAGTGCCACATATCTCTCAGCCATTAGTGGGTGATTCCACAATAGATTATAACTTGGAAGTACTGTAAAATTTCTCATGCCGAATAGGCCACAAAATCTACTGCAAGTTTACTCATCAATGCATTTATATAGACCACCACTCTTCAAAACTGCAGGTATAATCCTCTCAGCCCATCGCATTTATTACCAACATTCTAGGTGAGTTAGGTTGTACATAAATGTGTGGGATATAATAATAGAACTGCCATTGGTCATGGTCTCCTTATCCATCACCATTCTTTCACTATAAGCGCTCCCTAAAGATAAAAATTGGGTGAATTAATTTTTTTTCTTTTTTCAGGTGATAATAGAAGCTCACAGGCAAATTTAAAATGCGGGGTAAAGCCTCCACTTCATAGAACAGAGGTCTCCTTGGAAGGTGGGCTCAGCGCAAAGGCCGCTGGCAGAAGAGATGTGCACTTTCTTGCCTGTTAACCAAAATTATAATTGAAGCCTGTTTCATCGACCGTGTGGGGTAAACGAATCTCGAAAGCAAAAAAGAGCAACAGAGAAAAAGATGAATCACCAACCGAAGGAGCATTAGAAATAAGCATGAGCGTTGAGACTTACTTTTAAGTTAAAACAAAATAGTAGAGAGATGTGCCTAAGTAAACAAGCTTTTATCCAGATTAAAGCTTTAAAGTTAAATGATGCTTTGCGGAATTATATAATATGATTTTAGTACCACTCCTAATACGTCAACCAACTCAGCATCTCTGGTACCTACATAAAATATCAGGCAAGGAATTCAACAGTTTAACCTTGCATTTTCAGTCTTCTAAGAAACCATGGATAATCAATTAGTAGAATGAGTTACTCAAAAAGTTTGAAGTTTTGCTCACTAGCTTGTAATGGTAAATTGATAAAGATATTTGACTTTGAAGTGGGGGCTGGGGAATGTATATAATGAAGAAGATGCCATGTAATACGTTCTCATCAATAGAAAATGATAAACGAACTCAATGAAGACAAAGGGACGATAGAAACGCAACTTTGAATTGCCGTTTCACTCGTTTCAAGCGTTGATTTCTGCTTTTTTTAATATTGCGTGGATCCACAAGAAATTAAAAAAAAATGAGAAAACGATGGTCATTTCTGCCCTCTCCCCAACCACTCATTTTACTCCCCCTCCATTGAGTTTGTTTCGTTGCCAGACTCCCCTCCATTGAGTTTGCTTCGTTCGTTACCAGACTCCCCTCCATTTGCTTCGTTCGTTACCAGACTCCCCCTCCATTTGCTTCGTTACCGGACTCCCCCTGGACGACGGCCGCTTCTTGTTCTCGCCGAGCCCCTTTTTTTTCTGAGATGCAGAGACAGAACTCGTTTGAGTTTTTCCTTCCTGAACGCAGAGAGCTCAAGTAAATGAGAGAAATAGAGAGAGACTACAGAACTCAAAAAGTGCCTGAGAAGTTTTTCCTTTCTTTTGATTATTTTATTTTTTAAACTCAAAAAGTAATAGACAAAGGGACAAAAGCTGCTTGATTCACGTGCCAATTTTTGGTTTCCATTAACGTAATAAATAAATAGGTCCTCTCTCTAGCAGTTGCAAACAACTCAGTTGATTCACGTGGTAATTTTTTCTGTCATCCTTTTGTCTTCGCGGAGTTCAAATAGCAGAACTCCTCCTCAATTAAGTATTAAAGCTAATGTGGTGAGCGACTTGACCTTTGGACAAGTGGCAGAGTCCTCACAATTGTTAGAGTCGTTGTTCGAGCCTCACAAAAGCATTGTAGGGACTAAATTTTTTTCAAAAAATTTGAATGAAAACAATATTCTCCTTCTCAAAATGAAAGTGGAGTAAACGTCCCTTAAATACTAAAGGGTAAAAATTTAGACTCTAGAGCTTAAGAATTATCTAATTGTAAATGGGTAAAAAAATATAGGTTCTAGAGCCCAGGAATTGTCTAATTGTAAATCGGTAAAAACCTGAGCTCTAATCGCAGGAATTGTATAATTGTAAATATACTCAGTAATAGTTTCATGTAATATGAGTTGTAATATGAGCATTAGTCTCATATAATTAAAAAAAATAGGAGAGAAAAAAGCTAATGTGGTGGTTGAAAAACAAATCTATCACGGGAAGAAACTAACTCATTTTCTCTGCTATAGAATCCAGAAGACAATATCTACCGTAAAGCGAAGTAAAATGTGGAGTAGATTGGTTAATACTCAAGCAAACAAATTTGGGGCTCATCAGTCCCCAAGCAAATCATAGCTACACCACTATGAAGTCCCTTCTACCTCAATTAATACAACCCAGCTAAAATAAATCATTTACTTATGCCTTGTGTAGGCAACACATGTATAAAAGAGAAGCAAGTGGGAAAAACCTATCTTGAAGCATGGATCAGATCAGTTTAAGATACATAAATGAGAGGATGGCAATCCATTAATTTTCATATTTGCTTCAGGTGAAGAAACTAAATTGACCGTAACAAATATTCACTTCAAGCATGAATTCTGCCATGAAAGTTCATTAAAAATAAACCATGTTACTTCTGATTCTGAAGCCTAGAAGCTCATATAAGTATGGGCATCCATGATTTTTGACAGTATTAACATTGAATTCTTCCACCAAACATATCATTACTTCTCCCTGCACCAATCCCCACTTTTACCACCAGTTTTTCTATCAAGCCTTACATCTGTAATCTGAATATCCTTTGAAGCAGCCTTGCACATATCATAGACTGTTAGACCGGCAACAGTTACAGCCGTCATAGCTTCCATTTCAACCCCAGTTTTCCCTGATGACACTGCTTCCCCTTCAATGTCTACACTAAAATCCTTAGAGTTCAGCATAAGATCAACGCGAACATGAGTTAAGGTGATATTGTGACATAGTGGGATGAGACTGCTGGTATGCTTTGCTCCACTAATGCCTGCTATTTTTGCTACACTAAGGACATCCCCCTTGGCCAATTGGTTTGCTAAGACCAGATCAAACACCTTTTTGCCCAGAATTACCTTGCAATTAGCAATGGCAGTTCTTTGACTATTTTCTTTTGGAGAGACATCCACCATTTGTGCTTCTCCTGTCCGGCCAATGTGGGTCAGGCCAGGTGTGCTATCACAAATCTTTTGAGATGTCAACTGAGCTTCTTGAGCCATGAAATCATTACTTACAGAACCAGAAAACCCATTTGAAGTAGGAGGTTCACCAAAGATTGATTCCATCTCCTGAGGCCCCGGTTATCATATAAATTCAAAGAGTCTTGACATTAGAATCTACCTCAGAAATTGAACGAGATACATAAAAGAAAATAATAACTTGAAGAATCTTGACACATGACAGTTGGAACTCAAGTTGGGACAAAGCTGCTGGGATCCCCAACATTATTGTTATCTTAAATGGATCTAACTAACTAATTTTCAAATTGAGTTCTCGGATCCTATATTTCAATCATTCATTCAAATCAATCACAAGGGAACTCTTCAAGATTCATTATGCTTTTTATTCAGCGACAAAGTTGCTGGCGCGATGTGTGCACGTGATGACCTTTATCAAATTATATATCAACAACTACGAGAATAAACTTTGTGAATCAACTTCGATAAAATATACAACAGTGCCTTACCTTGTTGAGATCCACAATTGCACTTGCAAAATCATGGTTACTGTTACTACTAAAGAACCTTCTTGAGTGAGGAAATGCAGCTGCAAGTCGACGAAGAATCATGATGGCAACTGCAAGCAATTTGAGAAAAACATCATTACTCTCGAAGAAAGTTCTGTTATCAACTGCGAACTTTGAAGAAAGAAAGAGATGAATCGCTGCTGTATTAATTAGATTTTCATTTTAAACTCTGCTTTCATTTAGGCGTTTTCGCGAACACCTTAAGGTCATTGAGTCAGAAACGAGGAGCTCAACCTACGAAATTACAAGAACAGCGAGAAAGCAAAAAACAACGTTATTCGATTGCGATTATAAAAAATGTTTTACGATAAAAGAAACGATCAATGAGGCTGAAGGTTGATGAAGGCTTGAGACTCGAGGACCTGTGTAAATTGTAATTCCTCCACCATCACCAAACAAAGCAACTAAGAGGAGAATTAAGCAACTATATTATAATCAGTAGTACGACGCCGTTTCATAGACAGGAAATACTTTTCGTACGACAGAACCATGAGAATTTAGGAAGAAGCATCCAAACAAAAGAGAGATTTTATCTCACACTTCCACCACCATCAGCCAGCAGCCTAATGTTTCTTTCAAGTCCTTTCTTGTTTTGCTGTTATGCTGCTAACCATGCCCGCCCCGGTGCAAGAAAATTATAATTACAATGTGATATTCTAAAAGATTTTTTTTTAATTAAAAAAAAAAAAAGAGTGAGAGAGGGGGAGAAGCATACCTCTGTGCTTCTATTAATTTTTATTCATATAATCAAAGTTAGAGCATGGTTGAGATTGTTTTAAATTATCAGATAATAAAAAATTTAATTCTCAAATAATCTCTTTTTGTACTAAATGTTGAAAGTTAATTGGAGTTGCTTTTAGAAATTAGGCTTTTTAACAATTTGATTTTTGTAATGCATAATCCCAATATTATCCTCAACTTAATAATATATTTTCAAATATACCCCTGGACTGAAATAAGGAAATTTAGTAATATTTTGATTTTTGAATTTAACCAGAATATAAAAAAAAAGAAAAGAAAATTATCGTCGGAAACCGGCACTGTCTCCGGCGCAATGACAACAACCGATGAACTGTTCTTATTGCGACACACCCCAAATGATCAAACTCCAAATGTTTCGCCCAGCAAAATGATGATTTTACGAGGGGCAAATGGGAAGTAGTGGCTACGCATGCGCCTCCAAAGTTTGGTGGCCGCCAAAACGCCGGCGAAGCAAACTGGGATGCAGCAATACATTCTTATGATAGATTGGCCAACGATGACCAATGCTCCTGTAATTGTGCACCGTGCCAGCTGCTGTTTGACGATTGAATGACAGTTTCACGTACTCTTCAAGAGACTTGTGCTCCTCTATCACCCATCCAATGCCGATGAAATGAACCCCGTTGGGTAGATCATTAAATTTCCAATCCGATGATATACTTGCGTGATCACTGGCAAGAGCACTGATTACGACAACAGAACAATGACTTTCTACTTTTATCTGTTAAACAAAATCTTAACAATTTTAATTGGTATTTAATGCTAATGATTTATGGAACATACAAATAGAAAGTTGAAAAAAATAAAATAAAACTATTCCTTTATTGAATAATTGGCTTTAAAATGAATTCTAATTATTTTTAGTGTAACAAAATAATAACATTAGTCCATTTTAATAATTTCTATGTAAATGTTTACTTTTATGCTGATTTTACTAAACCCGACCCCATTCCCGTTTAGATTATATGGGTTTGCATTAAATTTTTACTTATGCAATGTGTATGGAAACCGAACGTGAGATTATAATATATATATATATATATATATTACACATGGTTCTAATACATTATTCTGAGTTGTCTGGCAAACACACCCTTTAACTCACTTGCGCGAAAAGCTCTCCTGAGTCCTGATTTGTTTAAATTTCGAGGGAAATAACGATGCAATCTAACTACAAGTCAAAAGTGAGCTTCAGTGACCTAAAAAAACAAAAGAAGTGAAATCGCCTCCAATCTGGTTTTTAAGTCTAGTGTTATTTATTTGGAGGACCAATCAGTGGTACATGTGATCTGCCAAACGCGGCCTTGGAAGGGCCAATAATGGCTGGGCTTTTGGCATGGTCATCCCATAAACCTCACTTGTATCAATATCTTCAGGCCTCAAACCCTCCGGGGGTGTCCAATCAAAACAGTGAAAAAGCCGAGCCAAAGCCATTAGCACCAAAGTAATCCCAAGCGGCGCGCCCGGACACTTTCTCTTACCAGCACTAAATGGCAGTATCTTGAAATCGGCTCCATGGCTTATCTCGACTCGGCTCCCGTCAGCCAACCAGTGCCTCTCGGGCCGAAACTGTTCAATGTCGTTCCATATCCTGGTGTTTCGACCCAGCCCGTGTGTATTGATGAAGACACGTGTCTTAGCTGGAATGTGATAGCCGTTAATTGTTGTGGCGCGTAAAGATTCGTGGAGGATGAGAAAGGGACCGGCAGGGTGCATGCGGAATGTTTCACGTACTACACATCGTAGGTAATTAAGGTGGGGCAAGTCTTGTTCATTGACCATTCGATTTGGACCTACAACAGAATCAAGCTCTTCCTGAATCTTGCGAAGAATACGTGGGTGCTTGATCACTTCTGCCATTGCCCACTCATTCGTCACAGCTGAAGTGTCAGTTGCGGCCGCTATCATATCCTAAAAACGCCACACAATTACACATATAATTCAAAATATATATATCTGCCAACATACACTATGGGTGTTAAAATTTATTAGTAGGAGATATTTTATCGGTCTCACAATTCTACTATTAAATTCTCGACATGGATCTTATTGCACACTATAAGTAATAGTGCGCATAAAATCATGACTATATATATATAAGCCACTCAATTATATACATTATTAGAAGTTGTAAGAAATAAATGACCTGAATTAGAGCTTTAATTTCGACATCATCCATGTGCTCTTTTCCATTTTCACCGGGCAAAGACAACAAAACGTCCACAAAATCCATCGCTTCACCATCTTCTTCATTAACTGAATTTCTCTTGTCCTTTCTCGCCTTTCTATGTTCTTCAATAATCTTGGTGTGAAAATCATCCACTCTCTTTTCAACTTCCCGCATTTTCTTTTCACATCCATGAGGATCAACCCACCTCCAAATTGGCAAATAATCACCCAAATAAATCACTCCCAAAAGCCTAAACAACTCGTGAGTTATGTGCATGAACTCCATGGCTTCTTCTGGGCCGGCAGATCCGCCTCCAAAATATTGCTTCCCTAGTAGCATTCTGGTCACATTATTCATAGAAAATGCACCCAACACGTCCCTCAAATTCACGGGCTTCCCACTCTGGGCCCGGCCCCAAACATCTTGAACAAGATGTTTGGCTTCATCGGCCCGGTGTGTCACAAACGACTCCAGTCTCTTGGTTGTTAAGAGGTTCTCCATGCAAATTCTTCGCATCCTCTTCCAATGCGGGCCTAACGGGGCCAAGGCCACATCTCCGCAGCCGTAGGCGAGATGGACGGCCGCAAGTGTCCGTGGCCGGGAAGCAAACACTTCATCTTGCCGGAGAAGTATTTCACGTATGATGTCGGGGTCGTTAGTGGTGATGGCATCGACGCTACCTAGACGAAGGTAGACCAATGGACCATATTTGTCACACAATGAAGCTAAATCTCTGTGTGGCAGTTGGCTCAACTGGAGAAGGTTGCCAACGATGGGCAATTTTGGTGGGCCTGGAGGAAGCCTTTTCGTCTGGTGAAAGAACTTCTGGTTTTGGAAACGGCGTATAATGTCGGCGATGATAGATGAAAATAGAAGAATTAATGCAAATGTAGCGAAGTCCATGACTACTACCGATTTATTGAGCTAATAAAAACTAGATATTTTTGTCTAGTTCATTCATCTATTGGCAAAATGTGTTTCAGTCAGAAGCCTAACATGATGTCACAATTTTCATCTCAAATATTTGCTCCTGTGTGTGTGTGTGTTTGTGTGAGTGTCTGTATATATATAGATTATTAACATCCACAATCTTTAAATGCAGTGTTTTATCCATAGATAATGGTTGATTAAAGAAAAGAAGAAAAGTAAAAAATCGATTCAAATTTTATTGGTTGGTAGAACATGCAATGAGTGGTGATACTTAATGGTCTCCAACTTCAAAGAAATGGCGTTTGCATGTTTATGCCCACCCCTAGTTCAAAGTACATGATACCCCCGCGACCCCGCCCGCTTGAAATGCAATCCTAACCCGGCCAAGAAAGAAGTTGATAAAAACATTTTAAAGCCTAACCAACAATCGGTTCCATGGTCTAGTGGTTAGGACATTGGACTCTGAATCCAGTAACCCGAGTTCAAATCTCGGTGGAACCTTATTATTTTGCTTTTAGATGTTAATTACTCTCAAAAGTCAAGACATTAATTGCATGGGGGTGATAAACCAGCCTAGCAAGTAAAATTGGGGGGGATTCAAACCCCAGGCCTAGCTTTAATATTTTGCTTTTAGCTGCTAATTGCTTTCAAAACATTAATTACAACTAGGAATTCTATTACTTTAGCTATTCGTTTCGCTTGCTGGAAGATGGAAACAGTAAATGAAGGAAGAATCCGACAAACAGTGATGGAAGTACTGAAAAATTCCGACATGGAGGAGATGACTGAGTTCAAAGTCCGTGTTGAGGCCTCTGAGCGACTGGGAATAGACCTCTCTGACGCCAATCACAAGAGGTTTATCAGAGGAGTTGTTGAGTCGTTTTTGCTCTCCACCACCGAAAGCACAGACAATCGTATAGAACCGGATTTGGAAGTTGAAGAGCAACGAGCCCAGATCGGGAAACGCATTAACGATGACGGCGATTCGATTATTTGCAAGGTAAACAAAACATATATAAAATTAAAATATTTGACATATTTTATAATTTTTTTGGGTTCTTTTTCCCCCTTTATATATATTAGAGATATGCTGTTCTTTTAAATTTTCTTTAGCTCTCAAACAAGAGGACCGTTGCAATTCAAGAATTCAAAGGGAGAGCTTTTGTATCAATTAGGGAATATTTTCGAAGAGACGGAAAGCTGGTTCCTACAGCTAAAGGTGAACTATACATTTCCTGTTATATTTAATTGCAACAACTCTGCGACATTGAGAAATAATTTATTGATGCATTTATATTTAAAGTGTGCGCTTATGAGTTTGTCATGTAGGTGCCTTAACAATCTCCGTACCACTAGTACTCAGTATTCCAAGAATTACCCGTCACCTGTTATGAATGAGAAATTTTGTTAGCTTGTATTTAACCTTGCACTCACAGGCTTGGAACCCTTGCTACAATGATACTTTTCAAGTTTTGAGGCCTTCCGTATGCTGTCTATACAGTACATTTCTTCGACAATTTACGTTCTTTTATAATATTAATTTTGTCATAAACTTTGAAGTTATTGGGGCCTATCATCAACTATCCTTTTTTTTTTTTAATCACACTAACGTTTTACTTCTAAAAGCATTTTTCCTCCCTCTACATTAGGAATTGCGTTGACTAGTGAACAATGGAGAGCCTTCAGTAAAAGTCTCCCTGCAATAGATGAAGCTGTTGTGAAGATGCAATCTAAGTTAAGGTGAGAGATACTGCATTGATGTTTGAAGTCATTTTTTGATATCAAGTATGCGGGTTTTCTTGGCTTTAAAATGGAAATAAACATTCAAGTGGACACAATGATGTTCTAGTATGTACTTGAGCATGTCCTCATTTTAAAGGCTTTTTTTTTATAATCACTTTCTGCCTATAAAGCAGGTAACAAAATGATTCTGACTTCAACCATGTAATCGATATACTGTAGATCTGAATCCAGTGGTGAACAAAACAAAGATGTGGCAAATTCAGTGACTTCACCTCTTGAACTTTTTCCCACTGAGCTCCACCGTTTCAATGGGAAGAATTACCGGGTCTGGGCGCAACAGATAGAACTTCTTTTAAAGCAATTAAAGGTTGCATATGTCCTCACTGACCCATGCCCTATTGTTACTCTATGCCCTCAAGCTAGCTCTGAAGAAGTAACAAGAGTCAAGGCTGCTGAAAGAAAGTGGTTGAATGACAACAACATATGTCGCCACCACATTTTAAACTTTCTATCTGATCACCTTTATTATCAGTACTCAAAAAGAACCAGTAGTGCCAAAGAACTATGGGAAGAGCTGAAATTAGTTTACCTTGATGAGGAATTTGGAACAAAGAGATCTCAAGTTAAGAAGTACATTGAATTTCAGATGTTTGATGAGAAATCAGTCTTTGAGCAAGCTCTAGAACTGAATAAGATTGCTGATTCCATTGTTGCTGCTGGCATGATGATTTATGAGAATTTTCATGTTAGCGTCATCCTTTCCAAGCTTCCCCTGTCTTGGAAGGACTTCTGCATTAAGTTGATGCGAATGGAATACCTTACTTTCACAATGTTGATGGATCATATAAAGGCAGAGGAAGAATCTCGTAGCCATAACAAGCAAGAAGAGCCTTCCAAGTTTGTAGAGTTATCTCCAGCTGTAAATTTTGGTCCAAGGATGAGAGAGATGAGCAAGAAGAGGCGAGAATCAGAGATGGATAGCAAGACTGTAGTCTGCTACAATTGTCGGAAGAAGGGGCATGTGGCCAAACATTGTCACAATAAGAGGCTACACCAGGAAATTAACGACAACTGCCCCTGCTGATACAAAGGTTAACAAGTTTGATAAGAGTAGGAGAATAGCTGATTTCCACTAACAGGTTAAAACCAACTCAGTGTAGCTGTTTGATTTCATTTAGAGTTGGGAGTACAAAGCTTTGCAGGATAATTTTCCACAGGAAGATTGCTGGACTGCTGAGCCCTAGTTTTCAGTAAGTGTTCATCTTATGTAAATCCTGCAATGCTGCTTGTAAAATTTTCACCCAAGAACATGAATAGACTGTATAGCAGATTCCACTGCAATGGCCAAACCTATTTGTCTTGACAAGCTATCAGCCTTGGATGGTCTTTGTCAATTGTATTCGGCTTGGGTTTGCATACTTTTGTTCTTTATCCAAGCTTTGATCATTCTTGCTAAGGATCTTGGTTTCTTGACTTTGTTCCCTGGCTGGCCTAACGTAGTCTTTTTTGTAAATTTTCATGATTTTTTTTTTTTTTTTTTTGCCTGTTGATACCCTCGCTCGTCCTCAACTAGTCTGGCTAGAATTGAGTTCAATGAATATTTGATTAAGATGCAATGATGTAACCTTAATGATCATTTGTATCCGATTAATGGAATTAAGCCAAAGTCCGATCATTACCACCGACACTTTATTGTTGTTGTTGTTATTGTAAATATTCAAACCAGAGTTACAAAACAACATGATTAGTTATAATTAAAGAAAGAAAACAGTTCCATGAAGTCCACGCTCTGTTTCTGCCTTCTGTATGTCAAGTGCCGAACGGTCCCAAGATGTGTTCGGCAATCTGTGAGTTTTTTCTGGACATTCATTTTTCGTTTGTTTCTTAATTCAGTTATTAAAATAATATTTAATAGTCAAATTCTCCGTGGCTTGTGTACAGGTAAATCAAGTTATCATTTACAGAAAGAGCTCTCTCGCTTTTTCTCTTCAGTGGGAGATTAATGGAGAGGTCAATTCAAAGCTGAAACTGAAGTTGGAGTAAAAATTGAAAAATCCAGAAACAGTTGCAGCCTAAACATTTAATATTACCTATCATGGTGAGGAACCTGGTGTTGGAATTATTCCTACACAAACAAACTGATTTTCACATTAGAAATTAAATCTGTTTTGCCACAATGAAATGTGCTCCCCGAACGTTTCCTTTGTGAATCTTGTTCCTCATAAAAAAGAAGATAATCAAATTCTTCAATATTCTCGACATTAACAATATTTAGTATAAACTAAAATACTGGTAGCTCGCTCTAACTTGAGCTGCCAAAATGGATCATTGGGTCATGTTCATGTCGCGCTAGCTTTGTATCGTGTCAAATTTATATCAATCCAAACGATTTAGTAATCGTGTCCAAATATTGGGACTCTAACCTAATACGGAAAATAAGTGAATTATCTAATAACCCGCTTAATATTTATACACATCTATCAAAATTTACATATTTATATTATTGAAGTTCTAAATCTAAATAAAAATTTAAAAATGGAACACTGCGTATATATTCATCCTCAAAAAAAATAAAAACAAAAAGAGAGAATTATGTACAATTTTTTTAATTTTAATAAAAAAAATCTCTAAATTAATTTAGAATAGAAAATATAAACATGTTATTGATAATAATCGGATAAATGGAATAAGAACTTTAACCTTAACCTAACATGAAAAAACTTGTTGATTCAGACCCGATCCATTTAATAATTATATTTTATTCGTATTGCGTTCATGTTAGGCAATCGGGCCATGTTAAATTTTCTTATCTCTAACAATGATCAATGCTATAAATAAATTATATATTTTCAAGTGTGAATCATGAAATTTGAAATTCATAATATAATCATGAAATTTGAAATTCATAATATCTTATTTGTCAAGATGACACCAAACTGGTACAGGCGTTCACACAACTAAATTAAAGGTTTGACGTGGATAGAGATAGAATTGTATTTATACTAAAAGTCGTAGGCGCCAAATTAAACAATCACATGGCACGCTCTTGCGCCTCTTTGTGCTCGTTCTCACTTCTCACATTGGTAATCCTCATGAAACTCAATGTGGGTCTCAGGGAAAGAGAGAAATTTCAACAAGATAAATGAAGAGAAAATAAAAATAAGGGGGACCCAGATGTGATTTAATGGGTCGGTGGACATTAGATGAAAGTATATGGAATTTTGTGAGCCATGTTTTGGCCGCATGTTTTCATCAGCCTTTGTCCATTTTCCATGCTGTGACTGTGGGTTATAAACAAGTAGTTTGTGGTTATAATTGAATAACTGAGGATAAAGATTCATCCTAAAACTGTGGTATGGGAAGGAAAGAAATAATCATGCAATGACTTTTGAGTGGCATGGCAGCGGGCACGGGCTTCTTGGGTTTTGGTTTGGTTACCAATCAACATGGCGTTCCCATTTAGGTGTAGTTCTTCAAAGTTTTGACTTGAGAGCTTTTCTGGAAGACTGCACATGTACCACATGACATTTTGTCAATGCTAGTTCATTGGTTAAATATCTTCACGGGCGCAACGCGGAGATCAATGGACCACACCATAATTTTTGTGTTCGTTAGTGTTTTCAATTTTGTTTATGCAAATCAATAATCATTGATTGCTATACAAGCTATTCCGGACACATTTGGTTTTCCCCTCTGATTTTCTCATTCGTTTACCTTTTACTTTCAATCTTTTTTTCTGCCGAGATTGGAGTGGAGATACCTCAAATCCTCTTTATAGAAAGGAGAAATTTAAAGGGATGGCTTAGATTTTAACAACAAAATGGTTCCCTTCGCATTTCCATGTGCATCTAAATTCTCAAGGCGTTTTCCGTTGGTTACTGAGACAGAAAAAGCTAAAGAACTTGATTTGAGAATCTTACTCTATTATTGCTTGCTTGCTTGCTTGTTTGTTTGTTTGTTTGTTTGCCAGAAACTTTTATACATTTTTATCCAACGGGGGTTTTCGATCTCTTGAGAATCAAATAAAGATCCAGCAATTCCTCACAACCAAATAGAATATTCGACCCCGAAGCACAATCAATGACCCATTTTCATGCATGAATTAGCTCCATTATTGAGGTCAAATGATCAAATGAAGCACCTCCATCCCTTTCCATTAGGAAAGATTTGTGTTACCAACATTTCAGAAGAGAAATCATTGGTAAGTGTGCCAAACAGTCCCAAGTTTATGTCTAATGACGTCTTACACAAACCAAAAAAAAAAAAAATCATGGGACGCGCATCATTGGAAAGTACAGTTCAAGAGATGCGCTATATCTAAAACTTTCTCACCATTTTTTGCCTCCCTCCAATTGCTTTCTCCTGTTGATTCCAACTGTTGATACATTTCTGGAAACTTAACAAATAAATCATGAAGCTGATGATCCGAAATTTGGAACAAGCCAGCAACCAATTACCCATTTAGTGGGTGAGTCAATCAATAGGGAATAGATAGAAAAGATTTTTAAGGCAAACGCAATAACTGTATATTTCCAAAGGTATCAATTATTTTATCATCTTCAATCTGACAATTACTGAAGCAAACTAGTGAAAAATCCTAAAGCACTTTATCCTTAGATGAAAAACAGAACTCAAATTACATCAAATTCATCAATGAATTACCGATAATGCACATTAATTGGCAAAGAACAAAATACAGGAGCAATATGCATTAAAAAAAAAACAATAATAGTAATATCAGTTTCTTAATAACCAACGATGATAGAGTTGGTTAAACTTACAAATTTAATTCATCTTGCAAAAAACTTCCTTATGACAAAATATGTATAATATAAACATTCACAGAAAAATTGCTGCCCTAAATGTCAATAAGTAGTTATTTTCTAATTCTAACTGGACCTGCTGTTTCCACTCAGAATCCTTTGCCGTATAACAAAACCGAAGAAGAAACTTTTGAATTGTTCTTCTCTACATTTTATGCTATCACTAAGTTAAATGCCATTCTTACTGCTACTGCCGCTACCCAACTGATGATAATGGCTGTATTGAGCTTGATTCGCAGGAAAATGCTGCAATCAACTTCTCTTTTGTCAACTGCTCCGATCCCTGAGATTTGATTACAAATGTGTGAAATACCATATCATTTCCAGTAGAAAGTTTTGACTCCACAACTGTGATTTGTGCGTCTTTAAAAGCTTGGATGACTCTTGATGCAGGATGTGAATCAAGAGGACAGCTCACTCTTACAACCACCTCATCATGGGCAGCTTGAATATCAACATCAGGGGCTCGGTTCTGACTTTCCACATTAGGATTCGACTCAAAGGCAGACAAGTCTCTGGAGTTGCCACTTAGGTTCTCCCTCTCTGCTTCCATGACCTTTAGCTTTGCTTGAAGCTCATTGATGTAAGCAATGGCATCTCCCAGCAACGATGCTTTATCCATCTTGGATATGTTAGGTACCACAGCTCGTAATGCATAGAACCGTTGGTTTAGCTTCTCACGCCGTTGCCTCTCCGCCTCCACGTGGTTGAGAGGCTCTTCTCTTCCATTTGCGGGCTTTCTACCTCTTTTCCGAGGCCTTCTCTCCTCAACTGTGCCTGTACGCTCATCCCTGCAAGAAGCTTCCACGTCAGAATGCTCAGAATCAGCATTCAGTGGTCTGGCGATCACATTAGGCCTCGAAGTAGCCCCAGAGAAATCAATCTGCATTTGCATTGGCTTTTGTGACTGATAGTGGTTAATCCGAAAATCTTCCCTAACCCCATTAACCAGCTCTTGCAAATTGTTAGTTTGCGAACCAAAGATTTCAGTTGCGATCCCTTGTTTCACTCCTTGAACATTTCCCCAACTAAAACCATGAACACCATTTCGAATACCCGGAAATGCAGTCCTATTTCCATTTGTGTAAGCTTCCCATGAAGGCCTTTCTTCCATCTTTCTAACAGCAAGTTTCTCCCTACTAAAATGGGTATGAACATGGCCCGAGTTGTTCAATTCCTGACCAAAAATCTTTGGAACTCCTTCAACTCTGTCCAAAATGCCCAAATTAGGAAACAGACCATTCTCATCTTTCTTCTCACTTGTAACTGGTAATGCAACAGCCATTGGCTTAACCCTGGCTAAAGAAGAGTTTGAAGAAAAGGTAGCCCTAATTGAGTGCACCAATTCCAAGCTTTCTGGTACTGATCTGACAGAGCCCAATTCAACAACCCCAGCATCAGTCGAGATCAAAACGATGGTCTGAATTCTGGCAGACTTTGCAAGAAAAGACCTCACGCAGTAATCAGAACTCAACTTCAAGGCATCCAATAACCACACATGCTTCCCAGAGGCAAAACACTTGCCTGGGCCACCTTCTCCACGAGGAAAGGAGAAATACATAGATGCCAAAAAGAACATCTCAGTATCAGTAACCCTATCCAATCCCAAAGCATAATTATCCTCATCTGATCCACCAAATAAAGTATGCAGTTTCTGCAAAACCCTTTTTCTCATCCTCTGTTGAGTTTCATCTTCAAGCCTGATATTAGGAATTCTCGTAGCTTCTGATTCTTCACCTTCTTTAGGCTCTCTACAAGACCCATCTCCCCATCCTAAAACCCAATCACCTGACTTAGACCGCGAAATTTGCCAAAAGATAGCATAATTCCAGCTAAAATTTGACGCGTTAGGCCTGTCCACGAGATCAGAAAGCTTATTTTGTAAATCTTCATCACTGCCAACAGCCATTAAAAGGTTCTCATTCGAAATTGAGCTCGTCAGTAAGTAATCAAAAGCTCTTGTTCCCAAAACAGCTGCTCCCATAGCCTTATCCTCATCATTCCACAAATTACCTCCCATATTAAACTCTATTTTCATATCTAAACCTTAAAAAAAAAAGGCCCCAAAACAATTTAATGCTAAACAATTTTCAAAAACCCAGATCAAATCTACTCTAAAACCCAACAAACCAATACCTATACACTGAAATTTGACACATTCAAATAAATAAGAAAACCCCACATGGCTATTGTTACATGAGAGGATATCCCTATGATTTCAGATCTCACAAGCTATATATAAGAGCTAAGTAATAAATAAAACCCAAATAAGGAAATACACTAAAATCAATCGAAAGAGTAAAAGCTTATACACACCGGTCAAGGGAAGCAATTTGGGATAGTGATAGACAGCAAAAGGCAGAGCTGAGCGGTGAGACTTGAGGAAGTTGTAAATTTTCCCGGAAAAAAATTAACAGTTCAATTTCGGAAACAAGTTTTCCCGGAGAACAAACACACAATCGGTTAAAGAATTTTTTTCCCAAATGAAGAAAAAGAAAAAGGTAACAGAAAGAGAGAGAAATAGAGGGGCGTGCCAGAGAGAAATGCAGGTGATTTCGTTTTGTTTTGTTTTGTTTTCGCTCGCTCTCTCTACATCACTGCATAATTGGACCGTGGTTAAGTAAGTAGACTAAAGAGTTAAAAAAGTAACCATGGTTAAGACATTTGAGTTAACTCAAACTCAATGGTTGGAGGTTGAGGTACCAGTCGGCAACGTTTTTGTTTTGGTTGATTTTCAAATGTTTTAATGACTTAAAAAAGAGGCTTTTTTCACACGCTTGAGAGTCCACTGTTCGTTACACTTGCCCATCATCTTTGATCGCTTATCATATTCATGGGACTTTTAAAAGCAACTGTTTTTTCCCATAAGAAATTTGATGATTTTAATGAAAAGTAAGACCATCATCAATTTGCGTGATTCTCATGTCTCACAGTGGCACGCATTAAGTTCGAATGCACGTAGTCCTTGTGACTCCACTTATTTTTATTTTATTTAATACGTTACATGTCTTTAATAGTTAATTAAAAGTGATTATAGATCTTTGATTATAACCAAAAATTAAAAATAACCCAAGAGTGTTAAATAGGCTGCACACTGCACACTGTGTTGGGGTATATGGTAAGGTGTTGTGCAGATGGCTATTTGAAATAGTAATAAATGTTATGTCCCGAAACTATTGGTGTCTATTACATGTCTTTAATAGTTAATTAAAAGTGATTATAGATCTTTGATTATAACCAAAAATTAAAAATAACCCAAGAGTGTTAAATAGGCTGCACACTGCACACTGTGTTGGGGTATATGGTAAGGTGTTGTGCAGATGGCTATTTGAAATAGTAATAAATGTTATGTCCCGAAACTAAACACAACTCCAATTTTTGCTTAAATCTAATATGCTCCTCCTGACATGTTTGATTTTTTATTTAGATTTTTTTAAAAAAATTAAAGTGCTGTAATTTTTAAGGTACAATTATTATAAAAAATATATAATTATAAAATATAAATTAATAATATGTAGTAAATATAAATTTTAAATAATAATTTTAATAAAATTATTAAAGATATAATAGATTTTTCACTATAAAAATTCATATCAATATAATTCTAGTGCTGTAACTTTTAAAATACAACTGACCAACCTCAATTCTAAACCCACTCTTAGAATCCTTTTTTCTTGGAAAGAATTACATTAAAAAAAATTTATGAGAGATGAAATACATGTTTGATGGAAATGTTTGATAGGGCATTGGATCCGTTTTTAATTTCAAATTATTTCTTAACATACAAGCCACCCAATAGCCTATTACATATTCCATCGTACCATGTATCGTGTGTTTTAGATTGTAAATTTAGTTGGTAAATTTGTGAGGTATGCGAAAAAAAAAAGGAAAAAGGGTAAAACGAGGGTTCAGTAGAGCAAGAATGGGTCCTACCCATAAGCCAAGCACGTTGGATTAATTAAAGGAAACACGATTACGCATTATTAACCATTCGATTTTGTTCCATCCGTTGATCATCATCATTTTTTTTTTTTTGAAATTTTTTATCATGAGATGTTGAAAGTTAAAAAAAAAAACAAAAAGAATTCCTACGACATTACAATTACTTTTGATAAGCTTGAGGTTAGAAAGCTAATCAAATATTATAATCCGAATAGTTATTATTATTATTACTTATTTTTGAGGAGCCATAATGCAATATAATAGAACAACGTGGTCCCCAGATTGAGTAGAATCTAAGGCAAACAAAAATCGAAAGTGATAACAAAAATTATATATTTATAAAATATAAAATGATAATTTAAAAAAAAAAAGTAAAATAAAATAATTTAACATCTTCCTCCCTCTGATTAATGATGTGGGTCCGAGCATTGACAAAACTAACCATGAGATTAACGGTTTAGATTGTAAAACAAATTATCAACGTGATGCAACGTGAAACATCCATAAATTAAATCTTTGAAAGTCCCAAACAGTAAATGGCGCGTGTAAGGCACCCTCCAATGGTCCCTGAAGTAGAACTTTTATTTAACATCAAAAACGCCTTACATGTGGTAATGCTGGCGTGAATACGACCGTCCAATGAGAATCATTACGCGATCCAGCTCTTGGACACGCGTTTTGGGCGGCTGTTTCACACCTCTGCAAATGATACACGTTTATTACAGTAATCGAGGCCACGTGTCCACCACAGTAAACTTTTAACACGTTTTCGCCATCCAAATCCAATCCATCCTCGATCAAATCGAACGACCGATAAACTTACTAAAATAAAATACAGTCATAAAAAAAAGTAAACACCACAATAAGACAACTGTTACATCTCGTGAAGAGCACGTGATAGTAACGTGAACCGAGGGTGAGTTATGAGAATTGAGAAGGACGTGATGAGCATTCAATAGTGAGCTTCGTAAAATTTGGGAGTAACGTGTTTGGTGTGTGCCCTGTATTTGATATTTCCACGTTAATTTTGCCTCAATGTATTACGTGGAAGCTGATGATTTGTTCTCCCACATTTTGTCCTTTTCCTCTTGAAATGCATAACATTTATGATGCGAGTAATTGAAATAAATTGTTTATTTCGGAGTATAAATCAAAATTAGAATAAGCAGTATTACTAGTGATGTAATTATGTTATTTTGGGATTCAAGCTACTAAATATTATCATTATTTATTATAATTATTATAATTATTATTATTATTCAAAATAATTATTGTTAATAACAATAATAATAAGATTATTATTATTGTTATTGTTGTTGGCGGCGGTGGTGTTGTTGTTGTTGTTGTTATTATTAACAACAAATTATTAAATTTAGATAGTATAAAATAGAAAATTTAAGGAATGAAAGTTTAATTCCCTATTCGTATGAAAATTACGTTAATCTTTCTTAATCCTAAAAACTTGTAGATTGTATATATTTCACTCACATTTTGGCACCTACGTTTTGACAAATAAACGCTATTCATTATTATGACGTCGGATTTTCGATTTCCTAATGTGAAATTAAAAGCACCATTATATCTCAGCATACACGAGTTCTGTGCTGCACCTGCAAACTGAAATTTTTGACAGCACAAGTGAAATGGTGTACATAAATTAGCGTAACATGCTGTCACTCACATGCTAGAAACCGTCCGTAGAACGTACCAGAGAGGCTTTCTGCGTGCTATTTGTGACATCAAAGTTCAATATATGAAAATAATCTGGACGGTTCACTGAGGAAGCACTGAGAGCAGATTATAAATTAAATAAGACCGGTTTTTATTTAAATAAAATGTGGAAAATTCAAGAATCTGATTTTTACCAGACCGTAGAAAAAAAAAAACACTCCTTTAATTAGTCGGGGGGAGTACACATTACAACACTTTTCGTTATGAGTTTCAAGCCTTTGTATTCATGACGGCATCAAAATTTATTTTTCTTTTGAAAACGAAAATATTGACAAAACTTAAGGGCAAGATTTGATCAGTGTGAGCAAAGAATAGATTATAGAGAGAAGTCCACAAATTCACGTGCTATTGTCTGGTCTCTGAGGCTTTACACGCGGGCGGCGTGATTCTGGTTGCGATTTGAGAATTGAAAACATGTTCCGTGTGGTGTCCGATAGTCCAACACGGTTTGCCACCGTCAACAAGATTCGAAGCGATTTTAATTCAAAGCAACCAGACACAGTCAAGTCGGTTCCCACAATGTCAAGTGATAAAATCTGTGACGTAATCAAGGAATCATTAAACAAATTGTGCTCCAATAATTAAATAAAATGATTTTAAATACTAATTCTGTTCGGTTTACTTGTCTCTACTCTCAACCCGCCGTTTGGTCTCTAAACTTCATGCATTAAAAAGAAGAGGGTGGTGTACGGACACCCCAGTGTTACAATTTATATTAGTTTTTTTTAATAAAAAAAAATTATGTACACACATTATTTAAACTTTGTACACTTTTTAAGAGCACTAAAAAAACATTATTTGAATTATTTCAGATTCCTATTGTTTGTGTTGTAGCATTCTTAAAGAAACGGGCTGTGGCATTCTTAAAGAAATGGGTTGGTTGGGAAGGCGTTCGCTATCCGTAAAATAACTTAATAATCGTTGATTATTAGTCAAAAAAATAACAATTGTTAGGGATTTTCTCTTATTTATTTATTTATTTTTCTAAGTTTTTTCTTCCATCCACAAACAACAACCTTTGCATCTGGTTGATCCATCTCTATCTACTATGCTATGTTTAGCATGTGTTTTTTTTTTTCTTTTTCCTTTAGTTCACATGTGTGCAAGAGTCAAGAGATGTCGTTTCGTTTTCAAAACATTTGTCGATTGTTCCAAAGACATAACTTTCGTCTCTCGGGATTTTATCTTATTTTCAGTGAGATTGTAGAAAATTAAAGTGTAAAAAAAAAAATTAATAATTATAAGCTTTAGCTGTAATAAGGGAGTTGTGATTAAAGTATTACGCCCGGCTCTATCTTTTGAGCCATTCAAAAGCCAGCAAATTCAAGAGACATACGACACATGTTACATTTTTAAGTCAACTCGATCTTATTGTCTATACCCTTTTAACTAATCTCTTGGTATTTCTCTTGTGGTATTAAAACATGATACACGTCAATCATAGAATAGAATTATGAGCTGCACTATAACAAAAAAAAAATGATATAATTGGTCCCAATAGCTCTCTAATTATAAATATACTCATTTGAATTCGTCTGCTGACGATTTTATCTGTGGCATGAAAGTGACTTTTAAACTTCACGAGGCTACTAGTGTGTATAAATAAGAATTTAGTATTAATAGAAATGCTCAATCATTAACTACAATAATTTATCTTTTCTTTGAGACTGGTGTTGCGTTGCTGCCCCTTAATTTATCTTAAGAAACCCCTTTTTTTTTAAATATAACTATTAAGGTTCCATAAACAAACTTCTAAATGAACCCCATTAATGATAGGTTTCCCGTAAAGAGAAAGTCGTGTATTAGTTCCAATAAATCTCAACCCTCTCCTCTTCTTATTCATCTTCTTCGTCTTCTTTTTCCTTTCGTTTTTAAAGTTTTAATCCAGTCAGAGCCAAACCAACGTTAAAATAGAAATCTTGCAGATAAAGGAGTTTTTTAAGACCTTGAATGGGGTGTGAACAGATCCACACGTACTACTAATTTATGCCAGAAGCCGAACCACTCGTGCCAGAGGCCCATTAGGTTTTTGTGGATTGGATTTGGGCCTTGAGTTTTAACAGTGCAAGTCTGCGATTCTCTGTTGTGATCTTGTTTGAAGGATGAATGGATTAATTCGCCTAAAGAGAAGGTTCAATACAAATTTTTTAAATATTAAATAAATAAAAATTAATACTACACACCTTTTTGTTCGTGATATTTGAAGGAAGCATAAATGGATGATGCATTTATAGTTTGGCCGTTATTACCTTATATTATAAGATAACAAACATCGTAGACTTGGCAAGCATTCCTACTTCCTCGTCACTTTTATTACTGTTACCTAATATTTTTATAGCCGTTAGATTGAAATCTAACGCTTGTTATTTATTGATGTTTGTTACTTTATTATGTAAGTTATTATGTAAGGTAACAAAACTCTCGTAGTTTTGTTCTCGCAGCATTTAGCTTATTATGTAAGGTAACAAAACTCTCGTAGTTTTGTTCTCGCAGCATTTAGCTTAAAGAAACTTGACCGTTCCATACACGTGTGCGGTGTACTTCGTAATATATCGACACCATTCGTTTATGGCTAGTAGTTTAAGGATGAATTTTTTAGGCTTATTGCCATTTATCATCTGTGGTACTGCTTCAACTACTTTAATCACAAAAGATTATTATCATTGGATCAATTTCAAAACCCAACTTAATACGATTTGCACTAATGTTTATGCAGTCAAATTATTGATTTCATATTCAATAAAAGCAAATTACTGCAAATAATCACACCTATTATAACTTCTGAATTAGTTACATTTGAGATGTGAATACAAATGTGTGAAATACTGTGTCATTGATGCAAAAAAGTTTTTACTCCACACTCTGATTTTAAAATTTTGATGTTTCTTCAAATGCTAGGATAACTCTTTATGCAGCTCATACTTCTAATTAATAATTGGCAATTTCAGTATCGACACTAGCAGCTTGGTTTAGACTATTTTTGGGGTTTGCTTCATATTCCCAAAAAGTCACTTTTAACATAGATTAATAATTTGATTATATGTTTACTAAATTTAAATTCTTAAGAAATCATTATCAAATAATTTGATATACATGTTTTGGTAAATTATGCTTAATTATATGGTGTACATTAAAATTACCAAAAAGTACATATTATTATTGACAAATTTATTTTATTATTGAAAGTTTAAAGAATAAACTATTGTTCTAAACAAATTTAGAAAAATAAATTTATTTCATCTTAAACTTTTTATAGTTTATATATATCTTAGGCCTTAATACATATTATTATTTCTTTTGTAAATTAATTATATATTATTAAGAAGTTGGAATAATAAATTGAAAAGAGCAATAAACATTAACATTTATCAATCATGCACTTTTGTAGTTTCACAAATCATGCATGGACGCAAGCGCAATTTTCCAACCTCCTATATTTAATTAATGTTGTGTTTACTTTATGAAGTGTGGATTCCTCACATTCCGGTATTTACTTATAAATTTTAAGGAGAGAGTGGGAATCTCACTCCGTGGACCCCACATAATTTTGGAGTGGAGAGTTGGATTCTCACTCCCATGAGAGAGGTGGGAGTGAGAATTAGGGATGGCAAAATTCTCCATGGGTTTGGGGTCTTATGGGGCTCCACCCCAAATGGGGTGAATTTTAAATAATTTTTGGAGAATGAGGAGGGGGATATGGAAAAAATAATTTTCAAATTCTTAATGGGGTGAGGATTGATTTTGTACTCTCCACCACACCCCAACCTCAATCTCCATTATATATAAATATTTTTTTAATTTTTATTTAATAATTTTTATTTTATGAATTACAATGTTAGTTAATAGATTTTATTTTATTTTTACTTGACATAAATGAGCTATAACTAAAAGAAAACATTATAATATAATTTTTATTCAACCTAAAACATTGTTGTGTTTTCTTTTCTCTCTTAAAATACTGCTCTCCTATAAACATTTTTCAATTTTAATATTATTTCAAACATTTAGAGATTCTTTTAAAATAATTTAAATACTTTATAATATAGAAATGATTTTATTTGAGTCTTTAATTTTTAGTTTATTAAAATCATAAATCTATATCTACTATAAAATAAATAAATGAGTAATGAAGTGAGGAATTGAGGCGAAATTTTAAATGGGGTGGGGAATGAGATAGGTCTTCCTACCCCCACCCCACCCCATTGCCATCCATAGTGGGAATCCACTCATCTCTCTTCACTTTTTACCCTTATATTTAATAACATAAAATAAATAATATTATATTATATTCAATTAAATAAAATAAATAAAATTATATTTATTTAAATAATAATATTATATTATTTTATAAATTACATTTATTAATCAAAAAGTCCAATCAACCAATAAGGAACATATTTCATGGTAGACCCAAGCCATTGTGTTAGGAAAATCATTGTGGACTATGGTTTAGAAAATATAAATACACTAAAGTACGGCTCAATTTGCATTGAATTCTTAGCTAGCTAGGCCTACTTAGGAGACTTTAGCCAACAATTCAATGTTTTGTGAAACAAGTTAGTAGAGTACCAATCATTCTAAAAGATGAGTCGAGTCTAAAACACTAAATCCTAATATGCATACATACATTACTGATTCACATACATTGAATATTTATTTTATTTATTTTTAATTAAAATTTAAGGATATAGTAACTACAAATAAAGGATTAGAAGCTAAAGAGGCTCATTTTGATAAGCATGTATCATTATTAAATGCATGCTCACTGAAGAACTTAATGTATGGAAAAGTATGCGTAAGATTTAATGCAAGCACGAATGGAAATAAATGCATGTAGGCAGTGTTTACTTTCTGGAGTGGGAGTGTGGAGTGTGGATTCCTCCCACTCCAGTGTTTACTTAGCTTAAAAAATGAGGGAGTGGGAGTGGGAATCTGTGGGTCCCACCCAATTTTGGAGTGGGGAGTGGGATTCCCACTCCCCCCTCTTCCCATTTTATCCTTATAAAAATGAATAAATAAATAATATCATATTTAATAAAATAAATAATATCATATTTATTAAAAATAATAATTATATCATATTTATTTTATTAAATTTAATAAAATAAAAATAAATAAATATTATATTTAAATTAATAATATTAAACATTAATTTTAATAAAATATTAATTAATTATTTAATTAATAATAATAAATATTTTATTCTAAAAAAATATTAATTTTGTACTATATTATCAATAATAATATTTCATTTGTGTTGCTATTATTAATAATTTTTATTCACATAATTTAAATTTAAATTAATAAAAAAATTATGATTTACATAATTAAGAATATTAGTAATTATTATTAATTTATAAATATAATAAAATATTTATTTTATTTTCCAAATATATTTTTTATTAATTTTTTAATTACAAATTATAATTATGTACATAAGGATAAAATAGTAATTTAAAATAATTTACTCTCAATCCAAGACAAAGTAAACAAATAATTAAGATTCTGATTGACAATCCATACTATCATTTAGTCTAAGTAAACACCATACTCCCACTCCAACTCCACACTCCTAATCCAAGGATTCTCACTCCAATCCAAAAAGTAAACGCAGCAGTAATGAATTTATTTCTCCGTCTGGCTCTCCAATAAGCCGAAATTGTTGAAATTGAAGTCAGCATTTCGGATATAATAGAGGCTCGCATTGAAGAGCAAAGGCTTCATTTTTTTGTTTTCCCCTGAGCCAAGTAAAACCAAGAGAGAATTGAAGAGAGTTAAGAGCATTTTCAAACCATTTTTTTTAATTACTTTGTCCAAAATAATTTCAAAGAAAATATTTTTAAATTTCTTCTAAAAAATATTTTCAAATTCATTTTGAGAAGCATTTTCTTTAACAGTTTCCAAACACAATTTCAATAATATTGGTTTCTCACTTTTTTCCTAATCACATATTTTTGGCTATAATAATCCTACATTAATATTGACTCTTCATTATTTAGTAGTGTAATATGCTCCCACACCATTGTTCATAGCATGTGTCATTATTGTTTAGACCCAAATTTACTAGTCAACTAAACTATAGTCATAGTCAAAATTACAATAGGAGCTTATATAGGCCTTATCAGCTCCTAAATATGTTTTTGAATTTTACTATTTAGATCACATAATGGAATCAGGCAGATCGTAGGTTACTAAATTCAAATTTTCAATCAAGTCTAACCTCATTTGTTATTTCAATTGAGAGGGAGTTAATCCTTATAACGCGTGGCTTGGTGAAATCCCTACCCCAAACGATCATCAATCTTAATAAATCTTATCAAAGACTAATAAACAAATCCTTTATCAGGAAAGAAATTGTATCATGCAGGTAAGGCAAGCCAGGACCAGGAGCTATAGGGTTCTGGTGATGAAATTTCTACGTCAAAATAACTAATATACATATACTTTAGTCTCTACCAACCGCCAAGCAATTTGTGTTTTAAGATAGAGAGGCATTTCCAGAATGCGTGCATTATGTTAAATGGAAAATCAGGGCAAGCACTTGAGAGCTGAGAAATACTGTCTTTTTCTTTGTAATAATTATACAACGCGTTAACAGTGTCCTCTACCCCATTTGTTGTTGGATTATTCCCGCCCTGCCAATCCCAAGCAGACATTTAACAACTACGTGGCAACCTTCGGAGTAAAGTTATTGTACTAGCGGGACAGCAAAGTGCAATCATCCCCGCCATGCCAACTGCCAAGGTTTGTTTTTTTAAAAATTGATATGTATATTATATTTACAATCACAAACTTATTGAGAGTATTATAAGTCAAGTATATTTATAGTAAAGTTCAAATTTTTAATCTCATTAATGTTACAGGTGGTCGAAGCTTAAAAGCTGTCACAGTCTGTATAATATAATGGCATGTGTTTAAAGAGAAATTTTTACGAACAAAGTCAGTAGGTGCCTCTGATTAAGGACAAAAAGAAGTGGACGCAATTACCCAATTACACTAAAGAAAAGGGATAAAGGATGTACGCAAATGTGACTTCAGTGTGAGGTGAGGATATTGCCATATTATCTCTACAGAGAAGAGAAGAGAAGAGAAGATAAGATTTTATTGGTGGGTAGCTTCCAATTGGTGAATGGTAGGTGCCCATTTTTGACGAGGAAAAGATAAATTAAATTATATAAATTGCGGTCATTCCCGAAACAGAAAAAGAGAATTTCTCACTCCGTATTCGAGATCTACTGTTCTTTTCTTTAGGGTAAATAGTGTGGTTGAAGGTCTTTGGTTTTATTAGTACGTATTTTCCTTTCTTCTTTACGAAGAAACTAAATCATTATTTGGTCGAGCCCGCACAGCTACTTCTCTGATCTTCTGCTCTTTGGTTAGCCAATCAAAAGTACCACTTTTATTGCTTAACCAGTGAAGCTGCTGCCTTATAAAATCACAGGAAGCCAGCTGTATTTTGAATATATATAAGGATCAAGGGTTAGTCTATTTCATCGGTCATTAGCCCTAACTCATCATCAGGCACTCAAAGCATTATAACTATATCTTGCTCTACGCTTAGTTATCTCTTACTTCACTTTCCCGGTTAATTTAGTTCAACTTCTCTCGTGTCGCTTCAAAATTACAAAACATGCATACCGACCAAAATGTTCAATACTGATTTGTGCCATTACGCATGCTTAGTGCATAATGAAGTTGATTAGAAATCCCGGAGAGCTTTTGTAATCATACACGGTCCCTATCAAGTCACTATCTATGCAAGTTCATGACCTTGAAAACAGGGTGTCTCGTATGGCCAAGAAATAAGACAAAAATATTAATTAGTTGACGTATATTATACATGTAATAATAATAATGGATGTCTCTACACATTTATTTGTATCATAATCAAGGCAGCTTCCTCGCTACAAAATGTATAAAATATCATGAAAAAAAATCACACACAAAAAAAAAAAAAAAAAAAAAAAGACACAAAAGTTAATCACTAAATTCTCGTGTTACCCTCAGTCATGTGAACTCTCTACTCGACCAAAAGCTATAGTCGTCTTAAGAAGTTGGATAGCGAGCTTTCTTGAAAAGGTTGCTCGGTCATTATTGTGCCAATGTGTCAATGCTCCACCAATCCTGGTAGGAAACACAACCCCTCAGCCCCTCTACACCTCCACGCGCTTTCAACTTTTTTTCCACAAGTGGTGCTCTTTTTATTATTGTTTAACACCGCACTATTTCCAGACATTCTCCACGTGGAAGAGAAGTGCGCGTGAGATGTGCTAAGGCTAGGCTCCTGTATGCTTCTTTTGTTTTTTTTTTTTTTTTAATTTTGACAATGATAGATTAGACATGGGTAGTATAGTAATTGCAGTCACCGTTACAACGTCATTGTACAATATAAATTGTCTTTGAGTCTTTGACATGCACTCAAAGCCAGCAGCTCTTAAATGTAAAATGTAAATGGAGCAACAACCATACACATACACTGAACATGAATTGACTGACAGTGCCACCGCTACAGCCACCGCAATTCACCGTAAATCCAGCTCACAAACAGGCGGCACGCGACACCCTGTCTATCGCGGTGTCCGGAAGAGACGGTGGGGCAAATGGGTGTCTGAAATTAGAGAGCCACGCAAAAAGACACGCATTTGGCTGGGTTCGTTCCCCGTGCCGGAAATGGCAGCTAGGGCTTATGACGTTGCTGCGTATTGCTTAAAGGGACGAAAAGCTCAGCTAAATTTTCCTGACAAGGTTGAGGCCTTGCCACGACCTTCCACGCGTGCGGCTAGAGATATTCAGGAGGCAGCGGCTAAGGCAGCACATGCCGGACTCATTTCATCAGAAAAGAGTGATGTCTCGGAATCGGACGGTGATGACTTTTGGGGGGAGATTGAGTTGCCTGAGTTGATGAATGGTGGGTGGTACAGCAATTCTTGCGGATGGACGTTCAGCTGTGATACCACGTCCACGTGGATTGATGAAGATGCACAGCCACAGGAACAGCAGCCGCCGTCCATGGCATGTTTGTAGATTGAACGCTGTGGTTTGTTACGCGTGTACGTTTGTATACATATTTTTAACCGGCCGGTCCATCTTGTACGTTGTAATTACTTGGTATGTGTTAGTTATTTGTTAGTGGGCCGCGTTTAGCTGTGCCATCATATCAAAGCTCACTGGTTTTACAATAAATTCGCCATTTGCGGCTCTGCGCTTATGATATCAATGTCTATATTTTTCTCAAGTTTGTTATGTTGAGCGTGGCTGTTCGTCACGGTCGCTGTCTCGTTTACATGTGCCATGGGCCACTGGTTCATAGCAATTGGGCATCATTGGATATGTACATTAAACCCACGATGTTATGCATAAATAAATTCAATCGATTTTAACTGTTTTTGCGTAATGAAAGTTAAGCCTATTTCTGTTGCTGAAATCTTGTTCCTTATCGGATATTTTGCCCATTCCTCTATGAGAGCCTGCCCCACTTTTTTTTTCTTTATTATTATTATTATTATTATTAGGGTGCTGCTAAGTTACAGATTCTGTAACTTACAGCTCACCCAAAACAAATTTTACACAACCCCTCAATTGTTTGAATAGCAACACTTAGAGGTTTGTTTTTGGGTGGTTGTATGTTACAGATTCTGTAACATAGAAAGGTCCTTATTATTATTATTTGTTTTGGATTCTTTGATCGGTTGATGGCTGAGGCTGAGCCCATAAGAAAGAGAAATTGCCAGAAGCTTGTCTCTTTCCGAATTTTGGGATTCGCTGCCCAACGTAGTTAAGATTTTGAAATTTTAGTGTTATTACCTTATTTATATGCATTGTTCGAAACAGGTAATCTCAGTCCTCTGCACGTAAAACAAAATAAATAAATCACTATTTCATTCAAAAATTATATTATGATGGTGCAATTTAGAAACATTGAAAATTATATTAAAATTTCATTCAAAAATTTTAATTTAGAATTAAAGCCTGGGATGGATTTATGACATCGTAAATTAATTTTTACAGCATTGTAAATTGATTTATGATACCAAAAATTTGTGTGTGTTTAAGAATGAGCCAAATTTATTTTTAAATACTAAAAAGAAAATGAATTCCACATATAACCACTATAACTTGAACTCATTCTCGCATGAAAAAAATGCCAAACACCCTCTCCTGTCTAAGGAAAGTAATTAGAACCCTATCATGTGTTTAAATCCATTTGAACCCCTTATGTTATAACAATTTTGTTAACTATTTTATTGATCATTTTACTATTTTGTCCTAAGTGATTATAAAGTTTAATGTTTTGAGAATATGAATCAAGTAAAATGACCTATATACCCTTAGTGATTGAATTAATTTAATACTATGATGTTTGTGAACTTTGTATTCATAAGATAAATATCTAAAAAATTGACATAGATAAATATATTGCATTCGATCGTACATAGACATCACTACATAGTTATAAAAGAACCTAACCCACCTAATTGTCACGGGCTTTTATTAATTCAATTATCAAGTATATATCGACTTAATTTGGGTCGCTTATGCATATAACATATTTTCTATATGGCTCTTATAGCGAAGTTTGTTCATGTCACCACAAAACTCAACTTAATTCGAACCCCATGTACATTACAAAATTTCTGTATGGTTCTTACAACGAAACTCGTTTATATTGCCATAAAATTCATTAAATTGAGTGTCATGTATTTGAGAAGAATGCGGAAGAAGAGCACGTTGCTGCTCATCATATAAATCATTTACTTGATTGATATTCCTAAAATATTAGGGGCAAAATAGGTAAAAAAAAACAAAAAAAAAGACCCTTGACTCGATGTCTGATATAACGTCAGCAGGTTTGGATGAGTTTTAAAGCATGCACAAGGGAGTTCCGTTACATTCTTCAAACAGTAGAAGCTTTGACTAAACTTTTTTTTCCTACTCACTTGGGTGAAATGGAAGATAATTTATCAATAAACCATTTATTGTTTTGTTTCTAGTAATTGATCTTTAGCTACCTCAACGAATTTAATTATCATAATTTTTAATTTCATTTTTTTCTGCATGTGAATTTACAATTTTTTTTGTATGTCTATATATATAATCATTCTTAGTTGTATGTGCCTTTTTTTTTTTAATTTAAACATGATCTTAGTCTTTTAGTTTCAGAGAGTTATTTTTTAATGAACTATAAAACTGTATGGTTTAAAAAAATTAATTTTAAATTTATTATTTAAAAGTATGTCCACATAAAAAAAAAAAGAATATCTTCACTAGAGAATGAATATATATATTCTAATCCTAACTTACCATGTAAATTTCTTTTTATTAAGAAATAATATAGCATTAGTTTACTTAGAAGAAGACGAATCAAGGACTTTATTTGGAGAATGACGTGGTGAAGATGGGATGACAAACAACTGATCGTTTAGTCAAAATCTTTGTTTTGAATTGGTTGACCCATTAATCTTCTTATTAATTTTCAAGACAATCACTTGTCATGTACAATAAGTATTTAATAAAGGGGATATAATACTTTTTTTTTAATACTGATTAAACATCATATTACTGTATTACACAGATATTTACAACAACTGCTATTATAGCAGATATATTACACTGATAATTACAATCAGATATACATGAGTGGGACTTACATTATTACATTGAATTATGTGAAGTACATGCTCAGACAAATAACCTTTCACAAAGGAGGATGTCCATCATCCACTCGCATTTCGCAAGGGAGAATGATTTTTACATATTAAGAACATTTAGCCCCCACAATGCTTTTGTGGGGGCTAGAACCGCTGCCCTCACAAGCCTTGTGAGGGCAGCAGCCCACCACTTCGGCCAATGCCGAAGTGGCAGGGGATATAATACTTATGACTAATAAGAAGCCCACTGCCCACTCTTCTACTGGATACCGCTAATCAATCATCAACGCGTCCAATTCTTAATTAACTCCCGATTTTATTTTTTGTTCTTCAAATTTTCTAAAAATCAAAGGATTATGGATGTTTATTGGCTGATGAATACAGCAATGAGGTTCTTGATTACAATCCTGAAGTTGTCAGTGATTTGAACCCGGTCTCTAATGGGCCAAGAGTCGAACCGAATCGAATAATTGGCCGGACCACATTATTGGCACCATTGATGCTGCGACTGAGATATGTGAAACTTAGTTTCTTCAAATTGCACCAGCATTTTCATTGCCACCAATTAATTAAATATCATATAACTCTTTTCTAAGTACTCTCCCTCTCAATTGAATTGGCACTGGCTGTCTACGACTGTCCAATAAGAATAACACAACGGAACTTCAGGAAATAGTGACAACAAATGCTTTCACTCATACTAACAAACAACAATTCATAAAAGTGGCCAAACAAAACAAGCAATTAAATACCATATTCTAGACATACAATACCCGTTGCTTTAGGGCAGGACATTCTGTATACATATATGAAAGTGGCTCAAATGCATTTATGTGAAGGCCCGCACAGAACGTGTCGTATCAATTGTAACATTGCAATCGAAATCAATATTGTACACTACAACAAAATTGATTTATTATGGCAGAGGTTTTATGGCAAATTTTAATTATATGCCGTTAGTTATTATTAAAGACGACATGTCTAATAGCCATGCCGTTATTCATCACCGATAAGATTAATACTACAACGGACTTCTAATACATGTTGTAAAGGGTGTGTTTGGTGCATGTGATTATGGTGTATTATAACAATGTTTACATTAATTTAACATCAAGACCATGATTGGAAAGAAATTGTATTGGGATAAATGGAGTAGCTAAACACGACTGTGAGTCGAGTTTAGCTTAATGCCTGCCCAAGTGCTTTAGGCCTAGCATGCATTGTGAAGTATGGGTATGGGTAAAAAATTTTAAAGTTTGTTGTGAATATGTCTAGTTAAGAGTTTATAAAAAAAAAAACACGTGCTTATAAATTAAAAAATAATTTATAATTTATATAATATATGATCTATAAGTGTGTGATTTACTATGTTGTGTTTCTACCATTTCATTTATTTGACTATTAATATATTATGTATTAAATAATCATCTTTAATTCAAGTGGTTTTTTTTAACTTTTAGTTTTATTCTAAAATTTATTTAAAAAACTTAATGGAAGCCTAAGCTAGGCATCCAGGCCCGGCCCAAGTTCGAACCAAGCCCGTCTCTCAATCTGTTATCAATAACATCGACTTGGGCCTAAGTTTGAAAAAATTCGACCTAAACCCGCAATTTGCTATTTCAAATTAGAAAACGCTATGTGTTATTTAAATTCATTAAATTAGTTTTAACCCCCATTTTCTCGACACATCAATTATAAAAACTTACAAATTCATTTTTTACTCTATGCACCTATTAAAAATTCCAACAAAACCCTACTTAAAAGATGCCTTTTAACGAGTTTATCGTTTTCCACAAAATTATTTCCTTACCAACAAATAAATCTATATTCTCATTTTCGCGGCCTTCATAGTTCTTTCTTATTTTTTTCATTGTTCTTAATCTTTTTCTTGGTTCAAATATAAACTAAAAATATGTATTTGGTGAAATAAAGAAACAAAATTACTAAATTATTTAAAAGAAAATGTATGTTTAGACCAAGGAGGTCCAAAACACGAGCTCCTTGCACACACATGTATGTTTAGTACCCCAAGAAATCTTGAATTAATTTCACCTTTATGCTTCGTGGTTTTACAGGATTTATTACTGCATATGACCGTCTTTCATATAGATTACTGATAATCAAATTGTAACAAGTGGGAAAAATATTGAATACTATGCACAACAATCTAGCCTACTATTTTTATTTGTTCCATACAACTGATTAACAAAAATGAGAGGAACCTAGGTGTAGAGTGGGTGTAATCTTGTTCTCTTTTTTGAAAAATAAGTAATTATAATTACTTTTTATTAAGGTGACATTTTGTTTAACTAGTTGATTTTGATTTTGTAAAAATAATCTAATGCTTATTGAACAATGAATATATGTACTAACACAAATTTTAAAATATTGATTTCAAATAATTTAATAATAATACTTATAAAAAAATTCAATAATAGATATTAAAAACAAAAATAATATTTATTACTTTTATTATTATTATTATTATTTTGGTTCTGTTTAGCATTGAGATACTGTAACTTTTAAACTACAAAACTATAGTTGCTCTAAAATATTATTATTATTATATTATATGTAATAAATATAAAATTTAAATAATAATTTTGATAAAATTATTAAAAATATATAAAATTTTCATCATACAAATAAAAAATCGTATCAATATAATTTTAAAAATATAATAAATAATACTTATCAAATATTTTAATATTGTTACTTTTAAATTATAGTTCAAACTTTAATCCTAAGGGATTAAACTGACCTTTGTCTACCGTTGAAACAACGCTCAAAATCTAGTGTATTAAAACCCCCAAATTTCCCTCTAAACCTAAGCATTCAATCTCTCGCTCTCCCCCTTTCTGTCCTCTCCGGCAAGCCCCAGTCTCTCCTCATCAATTCGGCATTTCCTGATTTGAAATCTTTCAAATTATTACGTAAAACCCTAAAGCCCACGCACATTCAAAAACCCAAAAATCAACAAAAACACACACACAAACATTGGAATAGGTATGGAGTGGAATCAGGAAACCCTCCAGCACCTCTCCCAATGCTTCCTCCACACTTTATCACCATCCCCGGAGCCGCGTCGCGCCGCCGAGAGATCTTTAGCCGAAATGGCGGACAGGCCCAACTATGGACTCGCTGTGCTTAGACTCGTAGCCGAGCAGACCATCGACGAACAGATTCGCCACGCCGCCGCGGTCAACTTCAAGAACCATCTCCGCTTTCGCTGGGCCCCTGCATCGGATCGTAACTCTGGCCCCACGCTTGCCCCTATCCTCGACGCCGAGAAGGACCAAATCAAATCCCTAATCGTGGGTCTCATGCTCACTTCCACTCCGCGCATCCAGAGCCAGCTCAGCGAAGCCTTAGTGGTCGTCGGGAATCACGATTTTCCTAAACACTGGCCCACTTTGCTCCCTGAACTCATCGCCAATCTCAAAGACGCTGCCCAGTCCAACAACTACGTCTCCATTAACGGTATTTTGGGAACTGCCAACTCTATTTTCAAGAAATTTCGTTACCAGTTCAAAACAAATGATCTTTTGCTGGATTTAAAGTACTGTCTCGATAATTTTGCTGCTCCACTGCTGGAAATTTTTCTGAAAACTGCTGCATTAATTGATTCTACTGTGAGCTCTGGTGGGCCCGTTGCAACTCTTAAGCTATTGTTTGAGTCTCAGAGATTGTGTTGTAGGATATTTTACTCATTAAATTTTCAAGAATTGCCTGAGTTTTTTGAGGATCATATGAGAGAGTGGATGACTGAGTTCAAGAAATATTTAACAACAAATTACCCGGCACTTGAGAGTACTAGTGATGGATTAGGTCTTGTTGACGGACTTAGGGCTGCAGTGTGTGAGAATATCAGTCTTTACATGAAAATGAACGAAGAAGAGTTTCAGGGGTATTTGAATGATTTTGCTCTTGCTGTGTGGACTTTACTAGGGAATGTGTCACAGTCTTCAAGTCGTGATAGTCTGGCTGTTACTGCAATTAAGTTTTTGACTAACGTGAGTACGAGTGTGCACCACACTTTGTTTGCGGGTGAAGGAGTGATACCGCAGATTTGTCAGAATATTGTGATTCCAAATGTGAGGTTGAGAGATGAGGATGAAGAACTTTTTGAAATGAATTATGTTGAGTTTATTAGGAGAGATATGGAGGGTAGTGATGTTGATACTAGGAGGAGGATTGCGTGTGAACTACTTAAAGGGATTGCAACGCATTATAGGCAGCATGTAATGGAAACAGTTTCTGTTCAGATACAGAATTTGTTAACTTCATTTGCTGCTAACCCTGTGGCAAATTGGAAGGATAAGGATTGTGCCATTTATTTAGTTGTCTCTCTTGCAACTAAGAAGGCTGGGAGTACTTCTATTTCAACTGATCTTGTTGATGTCCAGAGCTTCTTTACATCAGTTATTGTCCCAGAATTGCAAAGTCCGGATGTGAATGCATTTCCTATGCTCAAAGCAGGTGCTCTTAAATTTTTTACGATGTTTAGGATTCAGATTCCTAAGATCCATGCATTTCAATTCTTTCCAGACTTGGTTAGGTTCCTTGGTGCAGAGTCAAATGTGGTACATTCTTACGCTGCAAGTTGTATAGAAAAACTCTTGCAGGTGAAGGATGAGGGAGGAAAGTCGAGATATAATTCAGCAGATATAACTCCATATTTGTCGGTGCTGATGACCAGCCTTTTTAATGCTTTTAAGTTTCCAGAGTCAGAGGAAAATCAGTACATAATGAAGTGTATAATGCGGGTTCTTGGGGTTGCAGAGATTTCCAATGAGGTCGCTGCGCCTTGCATATCGGGCTTGACCTCTATTTTGAATGAAGTTTGCAAAAATCCTAAAAGTCCAATATTTAACCACTATCTCTTTGAGTCGGTAGCTGTTCTTGTCAGGAGGGCATGCCAGAGGGATCCCTCTCTCATATCAGCTTTTGAAGCAAGCATTCTCCCCAGCCTCCAGATAATCTTGCAGAATGATGTGACTGAGTTCTTGCCATATGCATTCCAGCTGTTGGCTCAGCTTATTGAGTTGAATAGGCCACCTCTTAGCTCAAATTACATGCAGATTTTTAATCTTCTTCTGTCCCCTGATTCATGGAAGAGATCTTCAAATGTCCCAGCACTTGTTCGTTTGCTTCAAGCCTTCCTTCAGAAGGTGCCCCGTGAGATCGCCCAAGAAGGCAAGCTGAGAGAGGTGCTTGGGATATTCAACATGCTTGTCTTATCACCTAGCACTGATGAACAAGGCTTCTATGTCCTCAACACCATTGTTGAAAGTCTTGAATATGGGGTCATTGCTCAATTTGTGCCTCACATCTGGGGAGTCCTTTTTACTCGCCTCCAAAACAAGCGCACAGTAAAGTTTGTGAAGTCTCTTTTGATTTTTATGTCACTCTTTCTGGTCAAGCATGGTCCTGAAAACCTTGTTAATACAATGAATGCTGTTCAATCTGGTATTATTTTAGTAATCTTGGAGCAGATTTGGATACCAAATCTCAAGCTTATCACTGGAGCCATTGAGTGGAAGTTGACTGCTGTTGCTTCAACCAGACTTATCTGTGAATCTCCAGTACTTTTGGATGCTGCTGCTGTTAGACACTGGGGGAAGATGCTGGACAGCATTGTTACTCTTCTTTCACGGCCTGAGGAGGAGAGAGTTGAAGAGGAACCTGAAATGCCAGATATTACTGAAAATATGGGTTATACAACCGCGTTTGTTAACCTTTACAATGCTGGGAAGAAAGAAGAGGATCCTCTAAAGGATATAAAGGATCCAAAGGAATTCTTGGTAGCATCTTTGGCCAGGATTTCTGCTGTTTCCCCAGGGAGGTACCCCCAGATCATTAGTGAAAATCTTGAGCCAGCTAATCAATCAGCATTGCTTCAGCTATGCAGCGCTTTCAATTGCCCAATAGTTTGAGTGAGTAGTTTTCTAATCATAATTATTACTGCAGATTGAGTCTATCTAATCAAACTTTGATGTAATTAGTACAGCCCTAATGTTCTTGTTCGGTTGATAATCATACTTTCTCCCATCAAGAATTACAAATCTTGCAAAAGGAAAGGGGAAGTTGTAGTTTTATTTCTCATTAATCAGAACTGTTTAATAGATTTATTTGATTTCTTTAGCTGATTCAGTATCTAATGTTTCTTAATAATATAGGATTAGAAATCAGCAGACACTTTACAAACTGGACTGAAGAATGTCAATGTCCTTGAAATTTGCAAGTTTGGTACCTTTTTGTGAAAGTGCCCAACAGTTCAAAGTTACGATTTATTTCCCTAACATTGTTGCCAATGGACTTAAAGAATTATGCTGGTTGGTCTTTCAGTTATTAGAATATGGACCTGGATCCAGATCATCTACTGACAGTTGTTATGAAAAATATTTAGGTTGATTGATTTGTATTACTATATGATGTGATTCAAGCTCATTTTTTCTGTTCTTTTCCTTAGAAAGATGGTTAGTTTGCTGGCTAATAACATTTCTCTTAAAGTTCATTTTCTTATCTTACCATTTATTCAATATTGGAAGAAGTCACATTTACTATTTACTTGTACAGATCGCTGAGAATAAATTTACGGTCCTTTATAGAAATTTATGCAAGTCCTCCCTTATGCCACTGATGGCACCGATACCTTTTTGTTGTCTTGGGATGCTCCATCATAGCTTTGACACTGCCCTGTTACTGTTTCTCGTTTGTATTTTCTCATGTGATTTGGCTTGCAGTCTCAGACGCTTCATCTAATCATTTGTTATACAATTATTCAGGATCTTATCTACATGAAGACTTCTATTTTTCTTCTGGTGTCAGTTTCATGAAGTTTTGGTCAGCTTGGAATTGTGAGCAAAAGGTACTTAATGCAATGTGAATAAATGGTTTCGACAACTCATTTTCCTTGTTGCAATTTCTCGGGATTGTAACAGTTGGAGTTTGTGGTTGCAGTTGCTCATTTAGTTATACCATGCATAGATATCAGACGGTGAACCCTATGTGGTGGGGTAAGGCACCTCCATCTTAATTTTTTGTCACAGGTTGTCTTTTTCAGTGTGCATGTTTCAGCAACTTGTAGATCTTTGTTGTAGACAAAGGAGTTATAGGTTAAACTCACCCTGCATTTTTCAGTTACATGTGTGCATTATTGTGTCACTCATGGAAGCAGTTATGCTGTTGTGACCGAATTTAAATTTTTTTTTCCCCTGCTGCTGCAAGTTTTGGTAGTTCTTTTCTTTGATCCAGTTCTGTGGTGGCCTAGTATGGTTGTATTTAAGTGTCAGCTAGAGTTCATGTTTATATTGGTTCAGCATCATGCTGGAGTTGGTTGCTAAAATCTTGAATGTTATGGCCAGTATTAGAACATTAAGCTTGGTCCAATGTCACTTCCAATCTCTTTGGAATTTGGATGGACCAAGACAGATTTATGGTGAGTTTATGTGTCTTCTAACATTAACCCCAAAAAAAATAAATAAATAAATAAATTAGTTGAATTAGAAATATGGAAGGTTCAATCAGGAGAGAACATGCTTTGTCATAAAATGGCATCTGTCTTACCGGAGCAAGAGGTTTCTGTGTTTTTAGGGAGTTTTTATCTATAACAAGGATGCTGAAGTGATGGGGACGGCTCTGTCGTCCTATTCCCACCCTTTCAAACGATGCTGCGTGATTTTCATTTTTCACTTCCGTAACAAACAAAAAATTTGCATCTTTTGAGTTATTAATTCAAAGTGTAAGACATTTGCGTGTCTACACGAGAACGAGAGATTGCGAAGACGACTTGATTTGTTTGCCATGGGCCCTTAGGTAATTGGGCTTCTTGCCCATGGGAGAAACCCAATTATATATATATATATCCAATGTTGTTTGGTATTATATGCCCTGCCTGAAAACGTAATATGTGAGAGTTGTGTGGCATTTCAGCCTTCTCTTTGCATAATGCCTAAGGGATCTACGCTCTCGTCTGGCCGTATGGTACCCGTACGGCCCAACGCTTAAAATGATAGTGGCCCGTAAGGTCATAAATAATTTATTTATTTGCACCACTATTTAAATAATGGACGAATAATGAACCGAGTTTATTTAATCTAACTATATTTGATTAAATCCAAAGAGTTTTCTAATTTGTTTAGTATACATGCCCCACAAGTCATTACATCCTTCTTGGAATTATGCGGTGCTACTGAGCTCGGAAGACCTGCATTAACTCTTAGTAAGCCGTTTCATATTATTTCCAATTAATTAAAGGTCGCAACTGATGACAAAATTTCAATATGCTAATCATTAAATTCATTGTGGAAACACTATCCCACTGTTCTGCGACACAAATTATGATAATCATATTTGTTTAAAAGCATTGGAGCAAATGTTTGTGGTGGGTTTGGAAAGACTGCCCAACTGACTTCCACTGCCAGTTCTTCCTATCAACAATTTGTTGGCTTTGTTGCTTGTTAATATGTAATTCTGAAAATTGGTTTGGCTTAATTTCAAGTTTCCTTATAACCTTGGGCTTATGAGCTTATGAATTCGAGTCTCAGCCATTGTTGGGACTCGACTCCTCTTTTGATAAGGGTTTATTTGACTCCCTACTTTGGAGCAGAATATATTTTTCTCTAGTATTAAGTGAGGGTATTGTTTAGGTTGTACCATATTAAAATCATAACAAAAATTTTCAATTACTATCTGATTAAAAGTATTAGTAAAGTTTTGATTGTAATATATTACTATTTTTTAAAAATTATTTTCAAATAATAATAATAAATAAATAAACAGATAAATAAAACACAGGGAGTGTCCTCATCGCGAATAATGGTACGGAGGTAATCATGATCGTAGTATTATGTCTCATCTGACCCACGGTCGGATGGTCCGGGTTAAGCCACATAATTGGGCCCACACCCACTTCCCCCCACTCGATATGATGGCCTAATTTTTTTTAACACTTAAATTTATATCCCATTATGCCTTTTATTGTCCAATTACAACTTACTGATTATCATAATTTTTCTAAGCGGTAACTTTATCCTATTTGACCAATTATCTGTCATCCATGTGACCCTGTACGTGCCTAATAATGTTTGGAATTTCTCTCCACTATTATTCCCTTTGTTATTCGCCTTTCTTTTTTTTCTTTTTTTTTTTTCTCTCTGTTTATTCTTAAAATAGGACAATTGTGCTTTTGTGAATTAAATAATTAAGAAAATCAAAGTGAAGGGATACCCACATGAAATTTCTTTTTCTTTTCTTTTCTTTTCTTTTCTTTTTTCTCCCAACAACTTCCGCATAAGGTCTTAACAACTTTTTCTTCTTTCAGATGTGTTAAGTGAAGGTGACATGAATTTGAAGCGAAAAGGCAGCGAAAAAGATTAAGGATGAAACGGAGAGCCAATGGATCTCAAGGCCGAGTGAAACTTTGGTCAAAAGTAAAAGTACGGATACTGGACAGAAATTCTCCCACTTACCACTCCCTCATTGGACCTCCTCATTCAGGCTTATTGGATGTTTTAAAAGCAAAACAAATAAAATATTATTTGCGAAAAAAGAATCCAAATTTCTTCTATACGGAGGATTAAAAAAAAAAAAAAAAAACACCTTATCAACAAAATAATAATAATAATAATAATAATAATAATAATAATAATAATAAAGATACATATACTTTTTTCTTAATGGTGAATTTGATGCCCATGATGATGATGATGGTTTTCACATGTTTTAACATGAATCGCAAGTTTTTGCAGCCTCATATGAGGGTCAGGTGTTACTTTTTTTTTTTTTTTCTTTCTTTAAGGTTCCTCGGGAACCAAGATGCAAACAAAAGTAATAATAATGTTTATTCCCTAATAATTTCGCAGGGTACCTACCTACCCTACAGATGAAATACAGTAATTTAATGAATGGTGGGAATAAAGGGAGGATCCAGATTGGCTGAGGCCTCATTATGTGTAAACATTTTAGGGCAGCTGAGGAAGAAACACAAACTGAATTGGTCTCCACATGGGGCATGCACCCAAAGTCACCAGTCCCACCAATCATGCATTTTCCATTTTATTATGTTACAGAAAGTAGGGCACATTGTCTTCCAGCCTCTGGGACTGGGAGGTCAACTTTTTAGTTACCTGTTATTTATTTTTTAACCTTAACATTTCCCCTTTAAGAAAGTAGCTTTAATGCTTTATTATTATAATAATAGTTATTATTATTATTATCTTTTAACAGTTCAAAATAATGGGAGCAATTCAGAAGATTCTGCTAAGATACCAAAGCTTTGACAACAAAATTATTTGACAAGCACAGAATCATAGAAGCGCTTAAATGAAGTTAAACCAAAAAAAATTAAAAAATATATATTTTGCTTTGCTTTTGTCATCAAATGATCCGATAAGTATTTTTTTGTTTGACAACAATTCAGGGATCAAATCTCTGATCTTAATGGCATCTTCAGATCGGATGGATAAGATATGAACTTAATAAGATAAGATAAATTAAATTAATTTTTTTTAAAGTGAATGTGGGAGTTAGATTTATTAACCCTTGAGAGGTGGCAAGAGTCAACTGTAACGTGAAATTAAAGCAATAATCTCCTTTATAATATTGATCTAAAGATGCAGTCCAACATCATTAAGTTATTTTAGATTTATATAACCTCATTGGCCCCAAAAAAAAAAAAAAAAATTATATATGAGAGAATAAAAATACACCATCCTCAATGTCATTGGTCGATCCGTCATCTTGTTCATATCCCTTGTTGTTTAAGATTAAATATACTTATTGAAATTGCTAGCAATTAGTATATAATCAGTCTTAATATTGACTTACTTAAGTCTGGACCAAGAATTAATCTGGCATTGTCAAAATGGTTCTAATAGAAATTTTTTCTATTATCCCAATACCAAAAAAAAAAAAAAGCAAGAATTTTAGAACTACACTAATTTTTAATTTACTATTTGAATAAAATTCAAAATGTTTGAAATTTCATTAAAATTTAATCATTAGGAGATTTTTTTACTATTATTAAATGCTACTTTGATTTTCTACATCTATTATTTGATTGTATGAAATCATTAACTCAAAACCCACGTCAAAATTTTAAGGAAAATATTAACTTGAAATAACTAAAAATAACGAATTAAGTTGAAATAATCTCTTCCTATACATAGAGTATTCTTTGGTGATGATATTTTTCACTTTAATAAAGTAAGGATGTCACTACGTACATACAGACAAAGTTTTTTTTTTTAATACTGGTTATACATCATATTACTGTGTTGCACAAATATTTACAACTGTTATTATAGCAGACATTACACTGATATTTACAATTAGACATACATAATTGGGACTTATATTATTACATTAAATTAAATAGAGTACATGCCGATATTTACAATCAGACATGCATAATTGAAACTTACATTATTACATTAAATTAAATGGAGTACATGCCCAGACAATATAACCCTCACAGACGAGGGATGTGTCTGCTCCACTCGCATTTTGCAAGGGATAATAACTTATAAATATTTTAACCCCCACAATGCTTTTTGTGGGGGCTTGAACCGCTGCCCTCACGCCCAACCACTTTGGCCAAAGGCCTAGTGGCACATACACACAAGGCTAAATAAAGAAATTGATCTTTTCCTCACACTAAGGTTAATTAGTCAAGAAGAGTTGCTTAGTATTGAAAAGATGCAAAGTAATTAAGAATAAAATATTCATTTGAAGGTTGGTTGAAGTTGATTGGTTCTTAATGACATACTCTCTTAAAATTTAATCATCAAAATTTTTTAACACGATTAAATGCTACTTTAACTTTCCACATCTACTATTTAATTACATGAAATCAATAACTCAAAATTTATGTCAAAATTTTAAGAAAAAAATGAAACTAAAAAACATCTTATTATATATAGAGTTATTCTTTAGTGAGAACATCCCCACTTTAACAAAATGAAGATTTAAACCGTGCGGTTTAATAGTATTTCTACACTGATTTTGTTAAATCGCATAGTTTAGCAGCGTATCCACATGAAAAAAAAAAGGCACCTTCACTGAAAAAAGACTATATATATGGTCAAATGAAGAAATTGTTCTTTTTCTCACTCTAGGATTAATTAGTCAAAAGAGTTGCTTAGCATTAGAAAGATGCAAAGCAAACAAGAATAAAATCTTCATTTGAGGGATGGTTAAAGTTGATTGGTTCTCAATGACATTGTCTCTTTTATCTTTTGTTCTCCGAAAAAAATATAAAATTAAAATAAAGTAGAAAAGAAGCCTTAACCCTGCAAGATGCATTAGATTCATTTCACACTTCAACATTTAGTCCAAAATGACGCGAACAACAATTGCTCATCAATCAGACGGCGTAAAAACAAAGTTGATTAATTAGTGTCATTTTTTTAAAAAAGTAGAAAAATAAACAAATAAAAACGGATGGTGATTGTGTGCACAATAAATAATGCGTGGACTGATGCTGATCGTGTATATAATTGATCACGAAGTTGTTTCCTTTGCCTAAGAATAGAAAAAAACATCATAGCTTAATAGAAGGCTGGCCGTTTGTTGACGACTTAATAATTACCATTGTTTTGGCCATGATTTGGATTCCACAGTCCACTCCACCACTAAGCTTTTCTTAATATATGAAAAATCAAAATATTCTCATCCGTGCGCCCGTTGTATTATTTTAAATTAATTTGTTTGTATTGCTTGAAAGGAACGGTCCATGTTATACTTTAATTAAATTAATACATATGAAACTTAATCAAATCTTAATAGTAATTGATCTCTTCCCCTTTACTATTATTTAATTATTATTATTTTAAAATAATCAAAAGCAAGGAATAATATTCACGCGCACTAACATATACCTGTGCAGCGTAATTTTTTAATTTCCTTCTTAAAAAATATAATAATATCATTTTGGCCTTCATTAGTTTGGTAAAACCACAAACTTGACAGACAGTAATAATATTTAGTTCTAATTATCTTGAATGAAAAAAAAAAAGGAATCCAGTTATCTTGAATAATATTTTTAAAATGCAAATAAACAATGAAATTAGTTGCAGCCCTTCTTATTTATAAATTATGACTTATTTTTTAAAATAATTATTGTCCAGTTACCAGTAACCTCCAGGCACGTTGCAGGAAAATTTTTTCATTTGGGAAGTGATCAATGTATAATACAACTTCATCTCGTAAATGTAGTTTAGAAACGTGAATATATCTTGTACCAGTGGTCATTTAAGTTCAAATAAGAATAGATGGTAAGGATTAATGTTTAATGAGTGTGATTTTTCATGAGCATCCTAAACTTAAAAACAAAAAAAGAGAGAGAGAGAGAGCGAGTACAATACAATTTCAAAAAATTCAAATAATAATATATGACAATATAACTATAGTATTCATTTATTTATTTCTACAAAAAAAAATGTAGTTTCTGAATTATAGGTAAGTAAATTCAATTTTTTGAACCAAGATTAAATACTAAACTTTTCATAATCAGCTAGGATATTTTCATAATTTTAAAACTCAGAAAGAAAAAACCTTCCACAAATTCAAAGAAAATGAGGTCTAATTTAAATCGGGTAAAAGCTTGTTTAGTCCCTATATTATGAGGTTAGTGTCCATTTAGTCCCTGTATTTTTTAAAACATCTCAAAACGTCCATGCTACTAAATATTGACACTTATGCCATTATTTTTTATTATTTTTAACTTGCTTTTACAATATTACATTTTTACAATAATGTTTCTTTTTTGGATATTAATAAAAAATTAAATTATCAAATTAAACTCAAAAATAAAATAAAAACAAAAAAGGTATATATTAATTTTTGTGGAAGCTCACGTATGTCTAAAAAATTACATTATCAATTTTTTTAGAAAAATTAATATTTTAACTCAAGAGTGTGTTCCACAAAAATTAATATATATATTTTTATTTTATTTTATTTTTTTTCTTTTTAATAATGTCTAAAAAAATTATTATAATAGGGTTATTTTTTTCTTTTTAATAATGTCTAAAAAATTATTATAATAGGGCAATATTATAAAAATAAGTTAAAAGGAACAAAAGATAATGACAAAAGTGTCAATAATTTAATGATAGGGATGATTTGAGGTATTTTAAAAAATATAAAGACTATACAGACACTAATTTTAAAATATAGGGACTAAACAAACTTTTACCCATTTAAATCATTCTTAAAATTTTTTCTAAAGCCAGCTGCACAGTCCCCAACTGATCCCATACCAGCTTTGCTACTGCCCACTTCCGTGGGTTAAAGCCTATAGAGACTATTTTCTCTCTCTCTCTCTCTCTCTCTCTCTGGTTAAATTCATAATGCAAATATCACCTCGTGGACTTGTGGAAATAGAATTTTAGAGTTAGTTCAATATTAAATCTAAATCCTAAATAATAAGTTGTACTTAATTCTTTATAAATTTTTTGCAACAAATATATATATTAATATTTAATTAATTTTATATTCTTATTTAATAACTATCAATTGTATCTTAAAAGTTAGTAAAAAATTTAGATAAACACTAAATTTAAATCCTAATAATTAATAGACCACTCCACTAAAGTTTATAGAATCTCAAAATTCTCATTAAGTTTCTTATGACATGTGTATTTGTAGAGGAGAAGTTCTAGACTATATAATAATTAATACAACCAACTAATACATGTATAATATGTATTTTTTATTTAACATAATCATCACTTACATGATAATTTTTGAAAATAAATACACTCATATTATATTATGATTTACTTATTATATGACTAATATGGTACATTTAATATATTTTAAAAATTTTCATATGCAAAGGTGTGATTTGGTACAATGAGCTTCACAACAAAACTCTCTTAAATAAAAACTCGCCGTGTGCATAGTAAAATTCCTGAAAATGTAAATCGTTAAGTTAAATAAGAAAATCAATTTATTTACGGGGTTAATTGTATTACATTGATGGCATATTTGAAAATATTGCATTATTTAAGTGCTCCCCAAAAAATAAAATCGCATTGTTTAAGAAATTCGAAACAGAATGTCCTGCATCAGAAAAGGGAAAGCTACTCGCCAGACGACGCGTAGGTACGAAATCGACCAAACCACGTGGCTTAACTTTACGATCTTCGCATTCAGACGTGGATGTGGACCACCTAACTGATCGGCATGGTCGGATATCAGTACATCAGTTACACTGTTTTCAAAGCAAAACCCACGCTCTCGTTATTAGCGTGACTTGCACTCTCCACCCCCCGCCAAATAATTTTACATTTTTACAGGCTGCAAATAATATTACATAGGTTTACTAATTGGTTATTATATAGATGTTAGTTAATTATATGCCCAATTTGTCACAGTGGTAAAATAAAAAGGAAAATGTAACTGACATTATCCTTGATCTCCATTTTCGCAAGTTGCTCGCATAAAGCGTCATGATCCAATTTCCAAATTTAAGCGCGTTCTTTTCACGCCATCAGAAGAGCGCCGCAGGCTTTAAGTCCAACAAGAGCTAGTGGCCCCACGACCTGTAGCAACACGTGTCAATTACTAAGGGTATAATGTCAAAAGCCAACCAACCACGAAAATTACCCCCAATGGAAAAATAAATAAATAAATAAAAACGAAATTAAAAGACCAAAAATGCTCTGCCGGGTTTACACGAGCCAACAAGATTGCCTGCCACGATGAGGACAAACAGCGCTACGGCCCACAAAGGGTAAAAAGGAGAAAAAAATTGACGACATCGTTAAATTATAACGGAACGGAACGGAACGGCGCTCCACTCCAATATAAAAATTATTTTACCATCAAGACCTCACGTTTTCTAACGGCAGCCTTGGGTCGGGACGTGTCAGTGATGTGACGTGTTATGATGCTAGTCAACTGCTGGCTTCGCCGCCTTTATCAGACGGCAGTGGCTCGCTCTCCCCAGAGTGATGTACGGCAATCCCGTGATCCCTAGTTCCAGTGTAAAATTAACCGGGGTTAGGTAGCTGAGAAATTAAAAGTAATTTCAGAGATTTATTGAATTTCTTAAAAACCGAATTTGTAATTTGTGACAGAATTATAATATTTTGGCAACAATCATGTGAATGTTATTCTATGAATAAGTTCCGTAGCCGCATAGCGTGATGAGCTGATGAAACGCATTCGTCAATGCAGTTACAATATATGTAAATTGTAATTCATATTGATATTAATGATATTAATTAGCGTTCATAAGAACAAAAAGCAATTAATATATACAATGAATGACCCAAAAAAAAAAAAAAAAACTTCTACCGATAAGCATTCGTATTTTTTCACATGACCAATTATTGCTAGCATATCACTTATTTTAATACTTTGTTAAAAAATGAAACCCACCATGCATAGTACATTTTTATATTTTTTTTATATTTTACTGTACAAAGTGATAATTTCCTCAACCCTATTAAAATGTGTAATTTAACAATATTGTGCAAAATATGTACATGTACTATTGGTCAAAGGATTGGTGCTCTCAATAAGATTGAGGCATTAGTTTGAGTCAATTTTATCTTTGTTCATTAAATTTAAATATATATAGTTAATGTTGATGATGAGAGTAAATTTCTAAGATAATCTTAATAGATTTATTATGAATATATGTATATGAAGTTATAATAAATCTTAAATTAAAATATCTTTGTAGATTGTAATCAATATAAAAGGTTATTTTTATACTAATATGGTACATTATATGTGAAAGGTTTGAGTATGAAAATAGTGAAAAGAATAATTTTTATGTTGCATCTTTTGTTATTATGCAGCAATAATATTATTTATGGGAGAAAAAAATGAAAAATCATAAAGAGAGAGAGAGAGCGAGAGTAGACTACTAGACTCTAGCGCGGAGTGCAGTGGAGTGGAGTGGGAAGAGAACGCAAAGGGAATACAAAATGGCTCGGAGAAAGCGATTTTGGGGATTTGGTAACGTCTGATTCAGGGGTCTTGAGAGCGAGCGAGCAAAGAAACGCATAACATAACGACAACACCAACAACAACAACAGAAGCCAAAAGAAAAAAAAAAAAAGAAAAAAGGGAAAAAAACCACCCAAGTGTTTCCATTCAACGGAGGAGCGAGTGAGAAGACAAAAGCACTGAGTGGTTTTGTAACTGAAACCAGGCCCAGATAGAAGGATTAGATAGCTTAAGACCAAGATATAAACACAGTCAGCTACACACTGAGTCTTCTAATTATGGATGCTTACAATACATAAACTTCTTGTCTTTGTTTTGAGTCTTTTGGTTTTCTCTCCTCTCTTTCCTTTTTCCTTATTCATAAATGGGGTGGCTTAGTTAAAGTTCCTTTCTTCTTCAAGGCTTTTTCTTTATCGTTTTCTGCCTCAGCTTTTTTGTCTTGTAAACCAGTGGTGTGCTTCTCTTTTTTCATGGCTTATGTTGAGCCTAATTTCGGATGTTCATTGAGCTCTCAAGGCGGGCCAGGTGAGAGTATTGGTTTGACGATATATATATATATATATTTCTGTAATGTATCTGTTTGTTTCCCGAGAAAGTTGAGATAATGAAAATCAGAGAACTTGATAATTCTAAACCTTGTTACGTGATTTGTTCCTCAGCCCCAGCTGAGTGGATCAGTTGGTGGCCTGCAAAACTGTGATTTTTTGGGCATTAAATTATAAATTCTATAATGTTTTGGCATCGTTTTTTGTTCTCTAAGCAACTGAAAGACCTGCAGATGATTTCTTTTTTCTTTCTCTTTTTTGGGAAAAGAAGTATTTTCTTTTTCCTTGTTCGCTCGTTTTTTTATTATTGAGTTAAGTTTTGGAGTTTGATTTGGTTCAGGAAGTGGTGATCTTTATAGAGAGTTGTGGAAGGCATGCGCAGGGCCATTAGTGGAAGTTCCTCGCAATGGAGAGAGAGTTTATTATTTTCCTCAGGGTCACATAGAACAAGTTTGCGTTTTTTCCCCACTTTAATTTGCCTTTCTTTTTTTTTTTTAGTTGCCGAGTAGATCGATTTCTTTCTGCTACTGCCTTTTTTTTTTTCTCTCCAAATAAAATTTATTTTTGGTTTGTATTTGAACCTGAGTTTTGCAGTTAGAGGCGTCAACAAATCAGGAATTGACTCATCAGGAACCTCTGTTCGATCTTCCATCCAAGATCCTTTGTCGCGTTGTTCACATTGAATTACTGGTATAATAATGTCTCTCATTTCACTCTTATTATCAATTTCTATTTCCTTATCCCTGCTGACTGCTGACTCTGTAAAATGCCTTTATTTTCATTTTTAATTTTTTTTTATAAAAAAAATCAATAAACCAATTTACAGGCCGAACAAGAAACAGATGAAGTTTATGCCCAAATAACTTTGCATCCAGAAACAGATGTAAGTGCATATCGTTCACTTTTCGTCCTTCTTATTGTTTCAAGTTGAAAATCGGATCCCAAAAGTTAAGCACACTTTTACTTTCAGAGAAGAAAATGAGTTTCATATTATTATTATTATTATTTCTTGTTGTTGTTGATTTTATTTGCAACCAAATGGCCTTAGAAAACGATTAAATCTTTACCAAAAGATGAGCTAGGTTAATGTATTTGCATCTAATACAGCAAACTGAACCTAGGAGTCCTGATCAATGCCTGCCTGAGCCTCCGAAGCAGACGGTCCATTCTTTTTGCAAGATTTTGACTGCTTCGGATACTAGCACCCATGGGGGGTTCTCTGTTCTTCGCAAGCATGCAACAGAATGTCTGCCTCCATTGGTAACGACTTCTAGCTTATATTAAGGTTTCTTTCTTGTGGGATATCATACGATCAGTTACCATAAAAGATTTATTAAGCTCTGATTTTTATTTTATTTTGTTTTTTCATTAGGATATGACCCTAGCAACCCCAACTCAGGAACTGGCTGCCAAAGATCTTCATGGGTATGAGTGGCGATTCAAACATATATTTAGAGGTAAAACTTTGATGAATGTTTGTGCAGTAATTGTAGTTTTGTTGAACAATGATACAGTCTGTTTTTTGATTCCTTCTATGACCTTATTTGCTCCTCTGTATTTGCATAATCAGGTCAACCACGTAGGCATTTGCTTACAACAGGTTGGAGTACTTTCGTCACTTCCAAAAGGCTGGTTGCAGGAGATGCTTTCGTGTTTCTAAGGTAGTTGATTTTGGGTTTTGTTACTTCTTATGATGTTTTGATTGAGGTGCATGAATGTTGTGGTTTCTCAGACACTATATTACCATTATATGTTATGTAGAGGGGAGAACGGGGAATTGCGAGTTGGGGTTCGGCGACTTGCTCATCAGCAGAGCAGCATGCCTTCATCTGTAATATCCAGCCAGAGCATGCATTTAGGAGTGCTTGCTACAGCAGCTCACGCTGTTAAAACCTCAACCCTCTTTATTGTGTACTACAAGCCAAGGTTCTTAGTGCATACATGTGTGAGAATCTTTTTATCTTGATCATCCTGTTTCTTGCATCTTAGGCTGTCTTTTGCTTCATGCTTCCATCAGAACGAGCCAGTTCATAATTGGTTTAAACAAGTATCTCGAAGCTGTTCACCATTGTTTCTCTGTGGGCATGCGCTTCAAGATGAGATTTGAGGGAGAAGACTCTCCTGAGAGAAGGCATTTCTCCTGTTTTTATTTTCCAGTAGTTAGATATTTGAATTTTGTTTAATTGGCTGATTCTTATGGGTACTTTTATACAGGTTCACGGGTACCATTGTTGGGGTTGGAGACTTCTCTGAGCAGTGGCCAGGTTCTAAATGGCGGTCGTTGAAGGTTTGATTATAGTTTTGTTTTTTACACTTTTTAATGCTGACCTATTTATTTTCTTGTTTTTGATTCTGGTTTTTCCAACCACTTCTACTTTTAGATTCAATGGGATGAGCCGGCTACTGTTCAAAGGCCTGAGAGGGTTTCTCCATGGGAAATAGAGCCTTTCGTAGCTTCTGCTCCCTTAAACCTTGCTCAACCAGCAGTAAAGAGTAAGAGACCTCGGTCCATTGACATTCCTGCGTCGGGTATGAGAATTTTTCTCTTTTATTTTTCAAATGATCGGCGAATGAAATTTTTAACTTGTGTACGTTATTGAATATAGAAATTACTACAAATTCGGCAGCTTCAGCTTTCTGGTATCAGGGATCAACCCAGTCCCATGATATAACTCAAGTGGTTGGTGCTACGGAAGGTCAAAGCAGCGAAAGCCAAGTTGTCCGGCCTATGAGGCAAAAAGAAATTGATAGCACCATTATCAACAACAGTAATGATTGTAGCTCAAGGCTTGCTCCAGAAGGAATATGGCCTTCCTCTCCTCATTTAAATGTCTCTTTAAACCTTTTTCCAGATTCAACCGATGATCACAGAATTGTTGCAGCACAGTCTGTACTCTCTGGTTATGCCTCTTCTGGAAGGCCAGGAAATACCGTGATTCATGAAGAAGTGGAAAGAGGGAAAAAATCCGAGGCTTCCCTAGGTTGCTGGTTATTTGGAATTGACCTGAAACACAACTCCAACACTGCTGCTCCCTTAGGGAGGAAAGTAGTAGATCCAACTACTGGTACTAGTGGTGTGAAAGGATCTGCTCGAGCTGCATCTGATTTTGATGCGTCCCAAAATCAGGACTTGAAGGAAGTGAAGCGAGGGATGGCAGATGTATCACGAAAAGAGACACAGAATAAGCAGGGCTCTGCTGCTTCCACAAGAACTCGTACAAAGGTAAAGTTTGACGTTTTTTCTGGCCCCTTATTGCTCGTCTATTTTAATTGTTAGCATTTGATCGTAATGTTATTTATTGGATTTTGAGAAGGTCCAAATGCAAGGAATTGCTGTTGGCCGTGCTGTTGACTTGACTGCCTTGAAAGGGTATGATGACCTTTTTGATGAATTGGAGAAGATGTTTGAGATCCAAGGGCAGCTTCGTCCACGTGACAAATGGGCTGTGGTTTTCACCGATGACGAGGGTGATATGATGCTTGCAGGAGATGATCAATGGCCGTAAGTAACGTTCCAAGTATAACTACATTATATATTTCCCCATTGATCAGTGCCGTTGCAATTATGATCTTACTTCTTAAATACATTGCAGGGAGTTCTGTAAGATGGTAAAGAAGATCTTCATATATTCAACTGAAGAGGTGAAGAATATGGCCACAAGCAGCAAGCCGATTGCTTCCTCAGTAGAGGGCGAAGGCACTGCTATAAGCCTGGACTCGGAGCTCAAGTCCGAAACATGAAAGTTCAAATCCCTTCTTATTAAATACTTTTCCTTTTTTTTTTTATTATCTTGTTTTCCTCTTCAGTTGGTTGGTGGTAGTCTAATTTTGCGCAGGTCTTTTGGAGCCTTGCTTAAGAGTAGTAGTGATAGAGTGAATGAAATGGACTGTGTTCTACTGTAAGAGGTGGTAGGCTCTTGTCGAACATTGGAGAAACTCCGTTGGGTTTTAGTGATGTAATGTGCTTCAGTGCTTGTGGAGTTACGTGGTTTTAAATCTTAACATAGAGCAGCTTGTAAAAATGTATGTATGCGGTTGCTACTTCCAGCTTTTCTTTTAGTGGAAACCTGTTTCATGTAGCTTTCTCTAGGTCAATTTTATATGCTTACCTGCAATAATTTCTTCTAACTGCATGCCCTTTTTTAACTAGTGCAAGTTTTTAGGTGTGTTTTCTCAATATTTATCATATTATTTTGAATTATTTTTATTTTTTAAAAAAGTAAACGTGGGTTTGCGTTGGCCAAAAAAAAAAAAGAAAAAAGAAAGGAAAAGGAAAGGAAAGAAATGAAAGAAAGAAAGCTAGTGGGGATGGTGACATGAAGAGAAATGCAGGTGGGTTGATGCTTCATCTTGCTTTCTAAGTTTGTCTACAAAAAGGAAGCAAGAGCTGTTTTCAAAGTGATTTATTTGTTCCTAAGGGGAGTAGCTGTCAACTGAAGAATGGAATGGGGAGGCTTAATAAAGGTGTATAATCTCTTTGACAATGACATCCAAGATTCGGGAGACCATTATTGTCTCGCAGCTGAGAGTTTCGTTTGCATTTTAAGTCAAAAGTTTCAGCCCTTAAACTCTCTCCGTCTCGCTTTTAAAGGAAGATTAAAGGTTCAATTCAACTATTCAAGATCTTGCTCATTAAATTCTTTAGTCTAGAGCTAAGCAATATAAAAATGATGCACCAACAAAATAACGTCGTATACTATTAGAGTCATTAAATTCTTTAGTCTACAGCTAAATTTGTACGTATGTATATGTGCTGCCCACTTTTATTGCATGATTCGCGGCTTTAAATTTCTGTTTGTTAGAACAAGAATGCCATAATTGCTGTCCCCTCCATGCGAATTTCAAAATCACTTAAAAAGGGTTTCGATTTTGTATGATATGCATCATACTGTATTGGCAAGAAACAATTGTTGCCGATAATTTGTATATTGAAAATTCATCCTAAAAGTAAAAGATGGGACATTTAACATGCGGATGATGCGATAATACAATTATTTTATTCATAATTTGTGAAAATTTATCGGTCCCTTGATAAATAGTACATTAATTTAGATAAAATTTAAAGACAACTTACAACGTCTATCTTTACGCACAATCATAAGCATGTACAAGCTTAATCTTCTCAGTTTAGCTTTGGTACCACGCATGATCTGAGATCTCCGGCATTAGTTTGTTGAATGAGCCAAGCGATTGTTTCAAGCACCATTGCCCTGTTTCTATATGAGCTATTGCTATTGAATGAGAGTCAAAATTAGAAGAGCAGTCAAATCTCTTGAGATACAATACTCAATTACTGTTTGGAATTTGACATAAAACATAAGTACTTAAAAAAAAGGTGACACAATTTGTTGTGCTCGATTATGAGTCCGGACAAAAAGCCACTGCAAAAAAATTGCAATCATTTCTCCTCTTGGAAATAATTATTATTTGCACCCCAGTTTATAACTACCGGATCCGTGGCGCAATGGTAGCGCGTCTGACTCCAGATCAGAAGGTTGCGTGTTCGATTCACGTCGGGTTCAATCCCCGAATTTTAATATTTTTGGTGATTAACTTGATCCTGGGCTGTCAAAGCAGCTGCCCAAACAAAACTGAGCTTTGTCTTTACTCCCTCAGAGTTTTCATTGGGTAACAGACTATTAAGGCCCAAAAATATTAATGGGCTTGGCCGATACCCTTTAGGCAAGGAGATATAGTTTTCCTTTGAAGTTGTATTTTCTCCCAGGCGAGGTTATTTTCAGTTTTCCATCCATAATTTCTATAAAGTATAAACCCACTCCATTTGAAAAATTATTACCAAAAAATCATATTATTTTAAGAAGGAAAATTATCATTACACTACTTTTATTTTAATTTATATTCATCCAACCACCATAAAATTTTTATATGTTCTCTGCACCACTTTTCTTTTCACATTTATATCAACTAGTCATTTTTGTACTAACACCGTTAAATAATTTTAATAAAATGATAATTTTACCCCCAAATAAATTAAAAGACTATTTTATCTTATAAAAGCTTTGAAAAATAAAAAATTATAGTCATAAAAATATCCCTAAATTAATAAAAAATAAATCACAAATAGAGGTGCTCAATTGATTTTACAAAATTTTTAATAATTATTTTTATTAAAAATTATAATTTTGCAAAATTTTAATAAAATAACTGAATTTATTTATTAAAAGAATAAATCCTAAAATTTTAATAATTTAGGGAATTTTTATTAAATCCCAAAATTTTACAATTATTTTATATTAAAATAATTTTTATTAAAAATAAAAAATATAATTTTGGGATTTATTTTTATTAAATTTAGGGATATTTTTATCATTATAATTTTTTATTTTTTAAATTTTTTATAAAATAAAATGGTCTTTTAATTTATATGGGGTAAAATTGTCATTTTATTTCAATTATTTAACGGTGTTAGTGCAAAAATGGCTAGTTGATACAAATATAAAAAGAAGGTTGGTGCAAAGAACATGTTATAATTTTTTAGTGGTTGGATGAATATAAGGCAAAACGAATGTGGTGCAATGATAATTTTCTTTTTAAGAATACAAACATAGATAAAACTCAAACAATAAGTCAATTAAATCTCTGTTTTCTTCTTCTTCTTTTTTCTATTATTGAACTTCGGTCTTTTGACTATGTTTGACCACTAAAATTATTTTAATATAATTTTTATTTGATTATTTTATCTATATAATATAAAATGACCAAATTAAAAAAAAAAAAGGAAAAGTATTATTTTGCTGTGTCTTAAATTGAAGCCCAATAATTTTTCAATACCTCTACATGTAAATATATAAGTATAATAGCAGATAAAATTTCATAAGATATGAGGGGACAAAGATAATTTTGTGAAAAATCATTTGAAAATATAGAATTTTATATGTGAATATTTCTAAATCATTATATCCTAGCCAATGAAAAAAATAAAAGAATCGTTGGTAAATAGAACACAAATTTGATATTTTGCACGAATGTCCCAAAAAATTTTATGACTCTTTTATGATCTAAATATTCTAGAGATTTTAATAATTTTATGCTATATGTCATGTAATAATAATAATAATAATAATAATAATAATAATAATAATAATAATATATGAATAGAGTGTAAGTATATTATATTTTAAATTTATCAACTAGTAATTAATATGTAAATTTTTGTTCGATAAAAATTCAGAACAAGCGAACGAAGATGTTGACCCTGTCCGAAACGGACAATTAATGGGATTGGTACAATAGTTTGCCTGCCTTTTTGGATCTCTCGACATTCGTCCGAAATGAAATGACACGAAAGCGCAACTGCACGCCTTGCAATTACATTCACGTGTGCTTCTTTTTGATATTTCATGATCACCATCTTGGGTGCTGCTGGCATTGTTTGTTTGCTTTAATTATTGTCCTTTTCGACTTTGCTAGCTGACAAATGATTAATATGCTTGTTTGTGGATTTAGATTTTTGCCTATACCATGGTAACAGTGAACTGTTATTTTCCCATTTAAAAGTTGAATTTCCATCCAAGCATGATATTTTCTTTTTTCCCTGTAATCTATTAATTGTGCATTAAACAAAATATTATTGAGCATGTGGGAGATATAGGAAATATTCATTAGTCAATTGATTTCATTTTACGTAAACATGGTAATATAGATACGGATACAGGATTACAATAATGATATGAATGTAAGGTGAGGTTTACAGGTGAACGAAGAGTTACATTTTTTTAAATCTGACTCTGCTTTTCCAGCTTCAAAGTCAAATCAAGAATCCTCTCATGTTACTCCTCTGCAGTTTTAATTTGTTTCAAATTTTCCTAATCATGTGAGTGCAGGTGATCACAACGGCTTCTCAGTCATTCATGCAGCAACTCTTCTTCAAGAATCAAGGTCAGATACTTCATTATTTATCTCCTAACATGGTACTGATGTTGTTTTTACACTTGTGTATGTCCATGATATTTGGTTACGGGAAGCAAAGAAAGTGTTGTGAAGATGGTAATCGAACAACTTAGCACACAATTTGCATAGAAAGTAGTGAACTTGTCCCAGAAGAGATGCGACTTTTTCAGAAGTCGAGGCTATAATGGAATGAAAGAGGAGGCGATCTTGTCGCATCCGGTGAAGGCATGCAGGGTTTGGACTTTGGAGTGGATGGGGTAGAGGAAGAGGTGTCAAATTTGGTGGCTCTGGTTGGAGAGGGACATGATAATGTACCATCAATGTATTCAAGCAAATCATAACCAAAAGCAAAAGAAATAAATTGAGCCCGCCATGTAAGATAGCTGTCAGGGGTGAGTTTGAGTGGCAATTTTGCAGAAGCATCGATGGAAATACAGCCACCAAGATTGGTGACATCAGGAGATGTTGTGGTGGTTTGAAACGACATAGAACTTGCATCTGACATTGAAGAAAAAATTAAATAAATAAAGGAATAAATGACAGGGTAGAGCACAAGGAGCTCTGATACCATACAAGGAATATGGAGAAGTGAATTGATTTCATTGGTGTAAACATTGCACAATATATACATATATAGAGATTACAAAAATGATGTGAATGCAGAATGAGATTTACATGTGATAAGATAAACCAAACCCATTACATCAGTAAAAGGATCAAAGTTATCACTTGAGATCACATTTGTCTGCAACATTATTTGAGGTAACTGGAGATGATCCTGGTGTTTGCTCTATAAGAGAAACAGAGTGGCTCAAATTAATTAATAAATAGCCTTTGTTTTCTTACATTACGAATTTATTAAGTTATTAAAAGCTCACTAATATGAAAAGACTAAAGAGGGTCGTCTTAAAAAAACTGCTTTGTTTTACACGTCTATGTTCTTATTGTCGTTATACTTTTTTAAAAGTTGTCTTTGTTCCATGTCCGCTAAACTAATGATACACACACAGTATACGCAAAATAGTCTAGTGATTAAGTGGGAGCTAGAGATCAATATGGTTTTCACTTTTCAAAAAAGCCTCAAGTCAATAGAGAGATAGAAGAAGATGGATCTTCTTCTTCAGTCTTTACTGCAACCAGCTAGCTCTTTGTGCGTGCTTTCTCCTAAGTTGAAAATGACACTCTCTTTTCTCTTTATCCCCCTTTTGACTTTTAGCATTTTTGAGGGGCGCCGGTCCCTGGCAGCTAGCTGGCTCCAATGCTCAAAATCGTCATCAATCATCATAATTTAATTTGCATTATCCCCATTGCCCCCATATGCTTAATGGATTGCACCTTTTAAGTGTTGTTGCTTGTTACTTGTATTTTCAAAAGCATCCAATTCAGTTTCCAGGATTAGATATTTCAGTTTTCAGACAAAATAGTTAGGTTGGCAAATCATTTACATTTAACACATCATGTTTCGCTCAAAATTTTCAACAAGAGATTCGATGGTAACAAGGAAACATTTGATCGGAACGGCAAATTGTTGTATCAAGTAAAATCCAAGAAGTTCATTCCTGAAACAGAATATCACATCTTGGCATCCAATGCTGACCAATTGAAATCAGGTGCGCACATGACCGCCGTATTGCCAACACCCAAGCCTTTTACATCGGTTGAAACATTTGAAAGATCTAATCTTTTTCCACCTTTTTTTTTTAATTTAATTTGAATCAAAGATTGACCCAATAACACTTCAGCAAAGCGAAGGCCATCACCAGATCAGCCTGTCATCGTTTACCTATTAAAAGGGATGACACGATGTTGCTGCTTTATTGCTTTCACAATATTGTATTTTTGTTCTTTATTTCAATTTAAAATTGGAGGGCAGTTTAGTTCATGATACCGACAAGTCAATTTACCCCACTTTTAATTTCTTTTTATTAGTATTTTTCATTACTGTTAATTTTTTTTTTAAAAAAGATCAAATTATCATGAGAATGTGATGCAAGTGTACCCACATCTTTCTGATTGGAAACTTAGTACCCATTCAAAATCAAAGCCGTGCACTGCACGCAACACGCACTGTGGCCTTTAGTATTTTGGACGGTTAAGATGCAATTAATCTCCCTAATCATTAGAAAATACACAACCAAAGTCATTATGCTTACGTGGCGAGTTTCTATCGGTGCTATTTTAGAGCCCACCAAAATCAGATAGGATCGACCATTTAATAACGGTTCACCTCTACTTAAAACAGTGACAAGCAATGAGCGACCAAAACCGAAAGGGCCGAGGACTTTCCTTCGTCTCCCTCACTGTCTCCATTGTCTAAATAAAGCACAAGACAACACGTAAACACTCGCAGTGAGTGAGAGAGAGAGAGAGAGAGAGAGAAGAAGAAGAAGACCATGTGGCCTGATTCTGAAGCGATGGATGAAGGGCAAAGCTCAACGCTAAAGCTACCACTTTTTTCAATAACAGCAAGAGCAAGTATGCAGTCACCAGAGAGGCCTGGAATGCTAACCCCACCACTTCGGACTTCAGCTTCGGTCCCATTTCGATGGGAAGAAGAGCCTGGCAAGCCCAAGCCTTGCACCACTGTCATCACTCTGCCAGACACGTCGAAAACTGATTTTTCTCACAAGTGTTTAGAGTTGCCTCCAAGGCTTTTGATCATGGATGCTGCTAATGCTAATGCTAATAATATTACCAAACTGTCCTCACCCACCACTGTTCTTGAAGGTCCTTATGTGGCTCGGTCGTCTAGGTTTCAGACTCCTTCGTTTAGAATGAGTAGTGAGTGTTATGGGTCTTTTCGTGGGAGTACTTTAAGTCCTGAACATAAAAATAAAAAAGATAGTGATGAGTTTGGTGTTGTGGTGCTTAGTAATAGTAAGATCGTGAAGAAAGAGAAAGGGGTTTTTGGTTCTTGGCGTGAGAATGGGTTAAAGAGCAATAAAAGAGAGGTTGGTGGGGGTAGTTATGTCTTTCCATCTTCTGTGGATAGGTTTTGTGAAACTGAATGCAGCAGAGCAGAGGAAGGAAGCTCAAGCAATTGCACTAGTGATAAGATCACAAGGATCAGAAGATCTGGCAGCTTTACTAATGTCTCTGTTGCCACTGCTAGGCCTCGCTTCTGGGTAAGGTTTTTTTCGCTTATTATCTTTGTTATTATTATTAACTTTTTTTCTTTTAAACTCATTTGGTGGTAAAATTTTCCTATTCTGAAGTTTTTGAGCATCCAAAATTAATCATTTTCTTTCCTCACTGATTTCTAAAATCTTTTTTTTTTAATATGGGATTACTTTGATTAGTAATCTTGCTATTGTAATTTGCACTGGCCCATGACTTCTTTTATGCAGTGCAACTGTTTAACTAGTGACTTCTTGTAATAGCAATAGAAAGAAATTTTAAATGGACGTCAACTGCTACTGCAAAAAATAGTTTTATTTGTTGGCCGGAAGTTTGGATTCAAGTTTTATTGCAGAGGTCCCCAGTTATACCAAAATGGGCAGTGGATATGGATTTCACTGGCACATGACAGGTTAGGTTAGGTGACACAGTTAGCCAGCCGATGCTTTAAGTACTAGTCACTAGCGACAAGTTAAGGTGGTGCTGTTCTTTTTAGCCTTGTTGAAAGTAAGAAATAAAGTCTATAATTTGAAACAAAAATGATTATAAAATTTGTTATCATACAAGATGGATCAAATCTACTTAATTTTAAATTAAGTCATAACATAATTAGGCCTGCCTGCCGTACGTTCATCGTCTTTCAACATTTTGATTTGCTTTATCATTCCATCTTAATATTCTTTTCCTCTCCTGCTTTTGGATATTTTTTGCATGTATGCGGTAATGGTCATCCCCCAATTTGCGGCAAATCTTATAAACTTTGTGTGTTGGGAGTAAAAGTTTCTGTTGTTTTGACAATGCAGGCGACTATATATGGGGGCTTGAAGCAAGTGGTTGTGCTTCCATGGAGAAGTAGAAAAGCCAAGAAAGATGGCCTTCTCAGTTGATTGACTTCTTCCTTTGCGTACCGGGAACTTACATTTGCTAGTTTATTAATGAATTACCTGTAGTGTACTACTTTATTTCCTTTATTTTGTTTTGCTTGGGTGATAATTAATCTCTGGTGATGAAAATGACGTATCAAATGTAATCTAGCATAGCCCATCAATGCCTACTTCTTAAGCTAGCTGGATTCCGCGATGCTTTTTTTCTGGTGATGGGCCTAGGATTGCAACTCTCTCTGGCGTGTAAATAAATCTCAATAGCAACAGCCGCAGCATTGGGTGGGAATATCTCATATTTGTAAGAAATGAATATGAAGCATATGGCTCGATTCTCCCCAAAGCCTAGAAAATATTACATATTACAACCCCACGGTAGCAATCTCTTAATTCTCAATTGTTTGCTAGAAATGCAAATAAAAGGATGCATGATCTTTAGTTCCACTTTTTCGTGTTTGGTTATTTTTCGTTCTGGATAAGCAACAATCATTAACACGACATAAATGAAATATGGACTGCCAAAACAAATGAACCTAAGAACTTGGACACAGCTCAGGGAGTGGGGGAATTGTATTTCTGTATCAAAGTGGAACCAAAACGACGACTGACCAAACATATTACCTGCTTATTTGTACAATCATCGAAGCCAATTTGCTGAATGACCAGATTGGCTCAGCTTTCTTTTTCTGGACACAAGCAAATGTCCTACCAGTAATAACCTATTAATCTCATATGGATGTCTACATGGGTAACAGATAAATCAGAACAGAGGACGAAATTGCGAAAACCAAGTGTCTCATAAAACACTACGTACACAATTATTTTTTAGTGTAATACTTTCAGAAATCTAATAAATTCACTCAACTAAAATGACAAGATCAGCCAATGGGATGGAAATGAGATTGTAAGAGAAAGAGTAGCAGTGAATTTCCCAGGTTTTCCCTGAAATGCATGGGTCCCAATGAACCTTTGCTGATTTAAAATTCAACACAACATGAAATATTCATAATTCTACACAAAATATGATGATGTCCAATATGCAACAAATTCATTTGTCCTGTTTCACAGTTAAAACTCAGGCTTATTTCATTGTTGATACGATAGAAACAAAAAATCGCAGACCCGAACAGTGTGCTAAGATCTTCAAGTTAATTCGTAAATCAAATCACTGCTGTTTTTTCCCAGTCACACCTGCAACCACCTGCAATGATGCAAGACAAAGTAATAAAATTACTAGAATGTAAGCTGATACATGACATGAAGGTGAAGAAATTCCTGTGAAACACATTTACAGTAACAGAATTTGCATCTTCAGTGTTATAAGCGAAATTTCATATTACTGTTACTCTCTGATCTAACTGCATCAGATTGCTAAAAGGAATTAGGTAGGCAGCCAATTCATTTAGTCATTCAGACATGACAATTTTAGCCATATACATTTCAGGAAATTTTCTTTTCCTTCCAAAAAAATGAGTTAAAAAGTCAAATAAGAATGAAATTCATATTAGGATTTCACGTGATAACAGCCAGAGGAGAAAATTAAACCTAATTCAAGAAGACCTATTTCAACAACAGAAGCAAGTCTAGGAATTATGTTATCAGGGTGTTACATTACAAAGCATAAAGTAAATGGCATTAAAATTGAAAAGAAAAAACTAAAGCCAGAAAAGGCACTTGCTTAAATTTATATTGCAAACTACTCAAGCAACCATAATTTTGTCAGTGAATCAGAAAGTGAATCATAAATCAAAATTCAATACTCACATCGCTTAACGCAGGTTGAGGCACTTGTTTGGATGATTCAAAGGAGTCTAGCATGGGCCTTACAACAGCTGGAAGGAAGAGGCCTGGGATTTTCACAAAAAAAGTTAATTGTCACTCACCAGGAAGATGAATAATTGTTTCCTCAAAATCACTCACCAGGAAGATGAATAATTGTTTCCTCAAAAGGAAAAAAAAAAAAAAAACCAACTCATTGCGCTGCAGAAAGCACTCATGGTTTATTTTCTGTAAAGACAAAGAATAACGCATTCACCACGTAACGTATCTTCTGCTCATAAAAATTTAAATCGATAGGTGTAAACATAAGTGAAATTACTTAATAATCAACATAAAAAGCCGTGAAAGATACATAATAATAATGTAATCTCCATCTAGACTTTTGAATATAGGGCTCAAACGAGAAGAACAATACAGTTTCGTAGAACATTTCCACATAATTCGTCTTAACTATATCATACTAGTTAAAGATAGCATTTCTGGTAAATGAAAAGATATCAAAAATTGAAGTGCATACTCGGTGAAAAAAAAAAAAATTAAGTAGAAACCTAAAAAGACTATCTTACAGGATTGAATAAACAACAGGAATCAAAAACCTATGAATAATAACATGGGAATTTTACTTGAGAAGGCCACAAATAATAACCGTAACGTAACCAGAAGAAAAACTAGCATATTCGCCTCGCCCCAATTTAACTGATATTTGCCCAACGTATCAATCGATTAACAGATAGATAACAATTAATGGAACAAAAATTGAGAAGTGCATTCAGGGATTGGATACCAAAAGCACCCATAAGGCAAGAAGCTGCAACGACCGGCTCTTGTGCGACAAACATTCTCAGCTTCTCCATCACCGCCATCTTTTCTAATATTTCCAGAGAGTTGTTTTGGGTCTTTGCAATGTGGGTCAGCGGATGCGGATCTGTGTTTATCTTGCTTTGCTTTTGGCTCTTCTTCTTCTTTTCTTTTGTCTTTTTTTTTTTTAAAAAAAAAAAATTAGCAGTGCGTAAATTACCCGGGCCGGTATAATAATGTTCGGGTCGGGTCAAGCAATTGTCAGTTTGCCGAATATAATTGCTCTCTCTCTCTCTCTCTCTCTCAATTTTTTTTTTTTAAATTTTTCCCTTAAAAACAATTTCTTAATTTCAGGGGGATCTTCTTCTTCTTCTTCTTCTTCTTCTTATTCTTATTATTATTTAACATAATCTAATTCGTTAAGATCGTGTAAATCACTTCCAATAAACAAATAAAATCCAACCGAATCTCCTTTTAGTGATGAAACACGTTTTTAACGAATACATTTCACATTTTAGTGTTGGAACATGTTTTAAATTTTGCTTTGATAAATCTACTAAAGTTGATAATACACATCAACCATCAAAAATACGAATAGGAGGTGGAAGAGGTTTCAGCTTTCAAACGCAGATCACTTCATCAATCATCACTGAGATAGGGATTTTAGAGTAACAAAACGAGATTGCAGTCGGATGACATGTTCGACTAATATACATACACACACACGAACCTTATCATTAAACTACATAGAAAGCAAAAACGAAAAGGAGAGAAGATTCACCTACTTACAGAGACCAAGAAATCTAATTAACCACATACATATATCTACCTAATTTTGATTCAAACACTTTCCTTAGTAAAATCATTCATCACAAGAAGCACGGATTCAGTTAATGCTCTCATACGTCGCTAGAAAGGTAACATCCATCCCACAGTCCATCCCAATAGCAAACCAGCGCCAACAAGACCCAAGCCCCACGCAAAAGCAAAAGCATACTTTGACATGTCATGTTTTGGTCGGCCTTGCTTCCCTCTTTTGCCCTTTGCAGCTTTCTGCCAATTCTTTCCTGTTTTCCTACCTTTGGGAGGCACCCATGGAAGGGCCACTGGGAAGAGAGTGGAGATTGGCTGGTCACTATTCTTGATCTGGAAGTAAAGGGCTTCTAGCTGCAGCATTTGGAACCACTGTCTATATGCAAAAAGTTGCGAGGCTTGTCTGAAGAAGAGCTTGAGGATATGCTCCTTCTCAGCATAGGCTTCCTTTGCTGCCGTCTCAGCTTCCCTTGCTCGTGTTTGAGAATGTCGGAGAGCTTCTAATAGTTGAGCCTTGCAAGGGTCACCCTCAGAAACTTCTTGTGTTTCTGAGATGCCCTTGTGTGCTGTGCTACACCTGTTAATAAGATAAAAAATTCAGCAAAGATTAAGCCAATGTATATAGCTGTGTTGGACATTGATGCAAGCGCACAAGCATGCGCGGAAGTACATATGCAAGTTATTTACCTACTCATACTAGCAGAATCATAGCGTTGAATATTACTACGCCGGAAACTTTGATTTGCTAGGGATATAAAAATTCACATGAGACACCCCTATGAATGTTCATAGAGAAATAAAAACTAATCTTCAATTCAATTTCATGCAATAAACAACCAGAAAATATGACATTAAAATATACCCGAATGATTCGCTAGAACCAAATGGCATTTGCCCTTCTTCAACTGAAGCTCTTCTAGAATCAGGAGAGCCCTGAGCATGAACAACTGGATTGGAAATGTAATCAGTTTGGTATTTCAAATGCAAAGATGACGTTTCATCAAGATCAGAGGCCCGAGAACGAGCATAAGGGTGGGCCCTAGTATGCTTCTTCTGAGGTGGAGGAAGGTCACAGTTTTCCATGTAGCTGACTGACTTCTGGGCAACCAAGGAGGCCAAATCATCTTTATCAGTTGTGCGCCACCACGGCTCAGTCTTTCCACCCCCAATCCAGGGAGATTCTGGATCAAAACAGGGTTCCTTGGATGTTTTGGAACTCGGGCATCCTACAGAATCCATTTCAATAAATTCATAGTTCTCCCTAATATCCATAAGTTCAATAAATTCCTGGGTTGTCTTACAATCTACAGCCTCTACATTTTGTTTCCTAACTTCAGGATCTTTATTCCTACAAACAGCGGAGACTCTATTATAAAGCTCATCGTGAGAAACATCATTGTTTATACTGCCATCAACAAGAGTACCACCGGTGCTATCTAATGAGGGGTCCCCACTGAACTTAGAGGGTGAATTGACAAAGCCAGCTCTCAAGGCTTCCATCTCAGCCTCCACAGCACTTATTTGCTCACTTGTTAAACCTTTTTGGCAGCCGTAGTTAGGTTGCAGCTGAAGCCACCATCTTGTATCAGAAGGCAGTTCAGAATACAAATGATTCATGTTTAGAGGCATGAATCCTGCAGCAGGGTGATCTGGTGCATCTGCTACACCAGCAGGTCCTGCATCAACCTGTTTGGACGATGAAGACGATGATTGGCAGCAAGCTAACTTGGGAGCTCTTTTGGCATCTTCTTGGACAAAGCAACGATTAGCTGCCCTCTGCCACACAGCCCTTGCTTCAGCTCCTGCCATTACATTCTGGAGACATTTATCTGTCAAGAAGCATTTCTTACTCTTTAGATGACCTCAAGATATTCATCCCAATTAAGAAGCACAAACTGTTAAGCTTCTCCTTCTAGTCAATAAAACACGACCAAACTAAAACGTAAGCTAAAATAGATATTATGGGTTACACAAGACAGTGATAATTTCACACTACCACAACACTGCTTCCCCACAGCAACAAAAGAAAATCAAGAGCAAAGCAAAGCAATTAAAACAAAATATTCATCCCGAAATCCCAAAACGAAGACTTTTGCGTTGAAAATACCATCAAATTCTTTGAGGAACTTATGTTGTTGCCAAGCCCAAATAAAAATCGTCAGTAATGCAAATGTATTTTGGAGGCTTATGATATATGTTAAATCAAATCATTTATCATAACCAAACACCAAGCAGCCCTCTGTTTCACCCCTGAAGAAACAGAACACCACCTCCCCAGAAGAAATGACCAAAACAGGCATAACACAGATAATTCAGGATCTAATTTCATCACAGTAGCAGCAAAGCACAACCAATATCATCATAATATCATCATTCCAAACATCCAAATCCAAACCACAGGAATCAAGTACAGAGGCCTTGCAACTAACAATAAAATTCTTTTCCGAAGATAGCAAGCGTATTATGTAAAATCTGTCCAATTTAATTTTTGTAATTTAGAAAATCTTATAGCAATCACACCCACAGTATCTGACTCAATAACTAATTCAGTTAACCAAAAATAATTAAATAAATAAAGCTACCGCGACCACAACAAGCCAGCGTAAAAACCAACCACCAGATGATGATACATGCATCAAACACAATAAGAAAATTGAACGAGAGCAAGAGAACGAACCATCGAACAAGAGTTGAGGGAAGGGGGAAAAAAAAAGAGATTGAATTAAGACGCAAGTGGCGTGGTTGAGTGGATTTGAAACCGAAAATGGAATGAAACCATTTAAGTCCAGATACGAATGACTTAACAAACGAATCTAAGAACACGAGACAAGTAAGGGTGGTGCTGTCAGCATACCCCTTTGCTATGCATATCCTTTTGTTGTTCTGTTATCATCATTCTCCTGTCTTTTCCCTTTTTTTTTTGGCTGAATGAAAATGTCATGAAATTATCAAATTACAGAAAGAGTTAACATATAACGGCGTCGTTTATCACCTACCTGTCCTTTTTAAGAGTTTGTTAGTGGGGTCCACGGACGCCAGATTTCAAGCAGTGGTTGTGAGAAAAGATCTCGACCGTAGACCTTTAATTGTAATTGCGGGTCCGGATTATTATTTACAAGATAAGGCTCCGTATCTCCTAAGTTTTTAATACGAGAGGGTCAAGTAATAAGAAAATCTCGAGTCCACCAAATTCCAATATCATCATATTTTATTTCGTTTTTTCCTATGAAAATTAGATAATCGCAAATTTAAAATATGAATGAAAATCCGTAGGTTTTTTTTTTTAAGACGGCTGATGATTGAACCCACGAAGAGACTCCAAAGTTGAACAGAAATATAAATAAAACAAACGAAGCCAGCTCGGCATCTTTCTCAGAGCTTCAGACCATTTGAGCTGCTTGCTCATAGAGTAAATGTGTTTTGAAGTCAATTGATTTATTTTCAATTACACTTGATTTTTTTTCTTTTTTGAAATTTAATTAAACAGGAAATTGAAGTTTCGAGTAATCCTCAAGTTATCATTAATTTCTAGTGGCATTTCTATAATTCAGTGTGTGCACATGGTTTCTCGCAAGATCTTGTGTGCCCTTTTGGGTTGAAACTTTGAGAAAATCAGGCTTACAACGGAATGGAGTCCGCGTGTCAGTAGCTTGAGAAACAGATTAAAGTTTTGTAGAATTTGATGCCGATAATAATATTACGCTTTGCTTTTTGACTTGTTAGTTTGAGATTTGCGGTGAAGCGAAGTGAATGAATGACACAAGGAGGTCATGCGACGTGACACGTGGTTATCGTAAGATCTTACACTTCCGCCAAGTGCCGACTCCCAGATAGCTTCATTTTGTTTAATATAACCACTGCGTCATTGTAATTTTTCAAAACAAATATTAACACATCATACAAATATTTGTTTGTTGTAATGATATTTTTTAAAAATTGCAGTTGGCGGTTGGGCACCGCCCACTCCCAGGATATAAATGATTGGTGCAAAGATTGGTTAACCTCTGCCCTGGGCCTAGGACGGCATAATTCATAAAAGGTTGTTTGGTTTGAAACGATAGTTATTGCTAATTCGCCGAGGCAAACCAGATTCATCCTCTTAAATCTCTAACAAACATTTTTTTCAGAACACCACTGAGAACCAAACCCGCTAATTCGCCGAAGTCAAAATCATTTTGTTATTTCAACTCCGTCTAATTCATAATAAGGGTGTGCGTTTAAAATTAAAACTGGACAATTATAATTTAAAAATTACAATATTAAAATATTTAATAAATACTAATTATTATAATTTAAAAACGATACTGATATAATTTTTTATTTATATAATAAAAAATTTATTACATCTTTAATAATTTTATCAAAATTATTATTTAAAATTTATATTTCATAATTATAATTTTTTTTTTACAACTGTATCTTAAAAAATACAGCAGTTCAAACCTAAGTCAGGTCACTTGATTCGCTAACACGGGAAGAATTTGTATGGTACTTCTTTCCAAGTGATTACATATACGTCTGTATACACATTTACATTTACTAGATTGTTATAAATGAAAAACTTGCAGAACAAACTGTCGCTGTTCATACACTGAAAGATGGCGTTCTCTGATCCGAAATTCAGAGGTTCGGACTTCTTTAAAGCTCGGACCCTTTATTTCAGTTGTAGAACCCATTGCCATCCCTAACTGAGGCACAAAATTTCAATCAAAATATTATACAAAACTTGATGCCTGCTTGCCAAAGAGAACGGGCCGCAATGTACCTACCACGGCTACCCAACTGTTTCTCCATTTTATAGAATTTCACATCATGTATTGCGCTGCTGAAGTTTTCTTTTATTATGGTTTTGTTCCCAGCGGGGGGCATAAAGCTGAGGAATGCCGAATTTAGCATATTGAAGAACTCAACTCGCAGTTCATTCTCCATCCCTCGAGAATAAACACCAAAAATCTGGATCTTCCCAAGGCTGCTATCAAATCATTTTGTGCTCATGAAAACGATGGCCTGGAAAGCAATCTGTATCTACAGTTGATCATGACAGATAATGCACTGTAATTTGTGAAATATAGACACAGGGCTTGATCTGCAGCATCTACCAATTCCACATAATATAATTTGTTCGCATTTCACAGGTTCTGCAAGACCTCCGATGCTCTTCAAATAAAACTTAACCTCTTCACAACCTATGCTGATAATCCTCGAGTTGAATCAGCTTCACAGAGCCGTCTCCACCACATGATAAGAAACCGCGTGAAACAACTTGTATATCTGTTACACCAGCCTGTCACATTTAAATATAATATTTGCTTCAGTGCAAACACAATTAAAGGTACTTTCTTCCAACAAAACCAAGATATATCTTCCAAAATAGAAGGCTAGCAATAAAGTAAGAACAATCGTTACCCGTACAACTCCGCCAAAACCCCGAGAGCTCGGTTGCAAAAAGGTGTGCCTTTCATGCAATTTTGACCAGTGATAAACTAACTGCGCTGCTTTTGCATCCCAAAGTTTTACATCTCCATCTTTGCTCCCTGTTAGGAACAAACTGGTATTCGGGACGGTGGATATTCTGGTGACACTCCCTTCAGCCAGATCATTTGATAGAGATATTAGATTAAATTAGTCACTGATATGAAGTTATAATTGTCACTGAAAGAAATTGCCTGTACCTAAGTGTGCCTTTGGTATATACCAAAGCATCCCATTCTGATCTCCTGGTTTACTCCCAGACCCTGTTTGCGCATCAGCGTGCGCACACGTATTGATACTTGATCCACCCCTATCTGAGTGCTTGTGCTTCTTAGTTTTCCCAGTTGCTATGTACCGGAAATCATGTATTCCAACATCGCCACCTTTACCACCAGTGACAATAAGGGGAGAAACAGATCCACTTCCGAGGTCATTATCAAACACAGAAATGGAGCGTGCACCACCTTACATGAATAGGTAAAGCTTATTATAATAACCGACGGAGAGATTGCAAATGTAAAGAACCAATTTTTAAATCAATCAATCTAGGTTCTCAACAGATTACAATAAATGTACCAATCTGCATAACGCTTAATGCAAGACACCTCACCACTGATGCTACAGATAATGTAGTGTACAGCAAAGTACTATTTCTAGACAGTCACTATTATGTCAGAACCAACAAAATTCCTCTTATGTCAAGAAAGCAGATTGTAAAATTACACAAAGATTACACAAACCAAACTCAGGACAGCTACCTGTGTCTCCAATCAAGAGATGAATTGTAGCTTTTGTCTTATTTTGCAAATTATGCACAAAAACTCGACATTAATCAAAACAAGCATCTGCATTTACTCAAAGCGAAGTTTAAAAGTTTTAAGGGTAGAAAGAGATCATATAAACCTTCATGACAGGTGATGGAAGCTCGGGAACTTGTTGGTGGAGCCAATGTGTCCCATACAACTACATTGATCCCATTAGAGCTGTGCCCGGCTGCAGCAATGACTGACCCACTTGAAGTAATATAACTGACATCCCTGCAACCAAAATTGCAGCTGATTAATAAAAACTATTTAGCAGCACAAAGAAACACCATTTCAACTTGTTAACAATTAAAAATTCCTAATCTAATTGTAAGTGATTCTTAGGAATATGTGGCATCTTAGGGAAAATGGGGAAGATAACCATACCAGTGCACTCAAAGAAAGTATAGATCACACATACCATGTCTATCACCGAAAATGGCAAGAAATTATACCCATTCACAAACTAAAGCCATATCAATTATTCCAAAATCTTGCTAATGAAAAATAAGGCAACAGCTGGAATTTCCTCCAAAGGTATGGGATAACAAGAAAACATACATTGCGTGGCTACTAAAGCAGAGACAAGATTCCATTGGACGGACATTGCTCCTTCCTCCCACCTCCAGCTGCCATGTGCATACAGTTCCATCTAGTGCCGCACTAGCAAATCGGTGTCCATAGTGGTCAAATTGCAATGCAGATATAGATGCAAGAGCATATGGGGGAGGAACATTTGCAGCAGGCAGCACACCATAAGTTGCAGTAGCTTTATCCTTACCAAACTGCACTTGATAAATTTCAGGTAAGTCATATGTCCTTAAAAAAATTAGTGTACAACAGCAATACAACTGATAGCCCACACATCTGAACAAATACTACAAACTTCATTCTGTAGTTAAAGACACTTCTGGAGCTTTCTCAGAAGCATGTTTATATATGCCACAAAGAAGGAAAGAATAGCGAAGTAAAGGGATAGAGAACCGTTCAGTAGTTAGAAAGAAACAATAGGTACCGACACTAAAAGTGGTAAAATCTATTAAAATATATATCTTTTAAACTTTAAGGCAGTGTTTACTTTCTGGAGTGGGAGTGTGGAGTGTGGATTCCTCCCACTCCAGTGTTTACTTAGCTTAAAAAAGGAGGGAGTGGGAGTGGGAATCCGTGGGTCCCACCCAATTTTGGAGTGGGGAGTGGGATTCCCACTCCCATGGGGGGAGGTGGGAGTGGGAATCCACTCCCCCCTCTTCCCATTTTATCCTTATAAAAATAAATAAATAAATAATATTTAATAAAATAAATAAATAATATTTAAAAAATAAATAATATCATATTTATTAAAAATAATAATTATATCATATTTATTTTATTAAATTTAATAAAATAAAAATAAATAAATATTATATTTAAATTAATAATATTAAACATTAATTTTAATAAATATTAATTATTTATTTAATTAATAATAATAAATATTTTATTCTAAAAAAATATTAATTTTGTACTATATTATCAATAATAATATTTCATTTGTGTTGCTATTATTAATAATTTTTCTTCATATAATTTAAATTAAAATTAATAAAAAATTATGATTTACATAATTAAGAATATTAGTAATGATTATTAATTTATAAATATAATAAAATATTTATTTTATTTTCCAAATATATTTTTTATTAATTTTTTAATTACAAATTATAATTCTGTACATAAGGATAAAATTGTAATTTAAAATAATTTACTCTCAATCCAAGACAAAGTAAACAAATAATTAGGATTCTGATTGACAATCCATACTTTCATTTAGTCTAAGTAAACACCCTACTCCCACTCCCACTCCCACTCCACACTCCTAATCCAATAATTCCCACTCCTCAGGATTCACACTCCAATCCAAAAAGTAAACGCAGCATAATTTGCAATCCAGAAGTGAAGCTATCCGAGTGATGTGAAGACAGACTAAAACGGAAAAAAAATTAAAATTAAAAAAGAACAAATATAAGAGGTAATTCACAAAATAAAATTATTTTCAGTCAAATTTCCTACCTCCCACAAGTAAATGTGTGTATTGCTAGAACCAACCAAGAAAAAAGGCCTTAAAGGGTGACTTGAGAAAGCCCTTGTACTTATATTTTCTACTGTAGCTGGTGGATCCACATAATCCTCAAAATCATCTTGAGTTTCCCAACCTAAGGCAGATGCTCCAATACCAGCATAACCAGGAATCCCAAATGCTAACCCACCAGTCAAGTCTCTCCCTGGTCTTGCTAAAGATCCGACACCAATGGTTGCACCACCCAATCCAAGGTGTGCCCCTTTATTGCTCCCAAGACCAACACCAGGAGAAACAAAAGTTGGAACTGGAGTTGATTCTGAACCAGCCCAACCATTCTGTGGCCAATCAGCATCTGCCCAGATATACTTTAATTGATCGTGGAGAGGTATCTCATCTTCCAGGTTAAAGAAAACAATTCCCTGAACGACAGCGAATTTGACATTGACATAAACCAGAGAGCAATGTGAATATATATAGACTAAAATAAAATAAAAGCAAATAGAAAGAACAAAAAAATTCTACTGAATTGAGTATGGTTGTATGTTTGACAGCATCTACAGAAGGGATGTTAAGCAATAAGAGAAGGGAGAAAAATACCATGAAATGCAACTAATTAGCAAGAGAGGCTAACCAAAAAGGCACCTATCGTGTTGCATTAAAAAGTTGCTCTGAAAAGCAAGTGACAGAAATGCAAACAAATGCACATTTCTTGGCGAGCATGCCAGAAAAAAGGCAGCAAAATAGCAGTATGGATGCAGTTATAATTTATTTACATCATTCTCATTTTTTCTGTACGTGTAAACACACGCATGCATTAGAATTAAAAGACAGTCAATAATTAGAAAATGTGACTATAACAGAGACGATCTTGGCTGTCAGCTGAGTCTATACAGAATGCAAGTAAAATGGAAAGAGGAATAAGAGCATCCCAATTCTCCAGTAGGAAAGGAAAAAAAAAAAACTGTATGCAGAGACTAACCTTTCGGTTGCTAGCGATTGCACCTTGCCTTTGGTCAATGGAGTTGACACACAGTGCCTGCTCAGAATAAGAATGTCTAATTACCATATCAAATATGATGGAAGGCTTTGGAGATGTTATTTTCAGGAATGAAATACTCTCGTCATTCAATTTGAGGCCAGAGCCTCCCATTAATGTGATCATACCTCCTATGGACCAAAAATGCAATGAGAAGAAGTCAAAATACTTACCTCAAAGAGTTCCCCATTTCTCTTGCATATTTCCTTGGGCGCTTGAAATGGTATAACCTCATTTGCCATGTTTGCATCTTTGTGCCAGGACCTAGGAGAAGTACGACTATTCCGGAAAAGATCTTTACTAGCTGATCCAACTTCACCACTGGCCAAAGTACTGCCTAACTTATCTTCATTTTTACAGGTCTTTTTGATTTCATGCTTCAACTTGACACCTTCATTTATGTGACTCCATCCTTTAGACAGTTTACAATTGATATAAGATCGCCAATTTAATTTTTCTTGCGTGAAACCTTCGTGTATTATACTGGGATCAGAACAAACATCCCATAATAATTCAGATATGGCTGCTTCATCTTTGTTATTTATAATGTTCATACTCACAACAATCTGATTTAAATGTTGATAGAGGGTTCCAGATTGAGATGGAGTAGCTTCTTGTAACCATCTCCTAGTAGGGATATCAAATCCATTTTCTACCTTATACCGTAGGAAAAATGCAAGTTGTTTCACATGATGAGAAGATATATGCAACAATGCGGACTTCAGTAATTGAGCCAAAAACAAAGTGAGCAACCTCATTTGTTCCTTTAAGCCGATACTAGCAGATTCAGGATTTGTCAAACTAGAAGTCCAGGAAGAGATGTGGCCCCCCAAAAGTCTAGAAGAATGATTCTCATCAAGTTTAACGGACATCGAATTGAGCTTATGTTTCATAAACCTGGACATGTGTTGCCACAAGCAAGCCCCCATGATTTGCCATCTTTCATCTTCTGGAATTGAATTCATAAGATCTGTACTTCTTTCATCATCAACAAATTTAGAAACCTGAAGGTCCCCAACCATATTGTCAATTGATGTATTGCGGGTTAACAACTCCGCACTTTGGTGAAAAAATGTCTTCAGATTATTCATATCAACTTCATACGGAGTATGTCCATTGGTATATGTGATCAAGACAGGTTGAAGCACCTGAAGAAGACCTTTTGAATCTCTCTGAAGCCAAGCAGAGGCAAAATGCACATAATATTCATATAAATCAAGAAGAAAAAGAGGAGTTATGAGCTCTTCAGGGAAGGAGCCAGAAAAAGTCCTCATAGCAGCTCTTAAACTCCACAGCGAGAATATGATAGATTGAAAATAATACCCCTGAGCATTTGACCACCTAGATCTAACTTCATGATGCCTAACATTTTCACTATTAGTGGATTTCAAATGGGAGCAAGTAATGCTAGTGGCAGCAATAAACCGTGAAAGAAAAATGGAGATATCTTCAGCAGCCTTCAAAAGGGGCTTATGCTGACAAAAATACAAGGAGAGGCCATCAACTGTATCACTACTCTTTTCTTGTGACTTTCCTTGACAAATATATCCATGTAATAAATCATATCCAATGAACAATAATCCATTGTTGCATAACAAGCTTAAAATCTGTAGAATGCAAGAAAAAAGAAAACATATCAATTCCTCTTAGAAACCGATGTGTCATCAATTGGATAAGGTAAAGCAGTAGCATCGTGGTTTAAAAACTTACCTTTGCAATTAGAGAGGAAGAATCCATTGAAAATCTCTGCTCAAAAAATGCAAGTGCAGTATATAACTTCTGTTGAAAATTTTGCACTAATTTCTCATATTGATGAATCTCAAAATCCATAAAGCATTTACTCGCTCTACCAAATCCTAAATCAGGCCAACTAGGATGGTCCCTAATTAATTTTGAGAAATACTGGAGAGATAAATCCAACTTAGCGCAGGACTCCAGATGCAAAGCAACATCACGTAATAGCCAGTTAGAAGAACCAGTAGCAGCAGAAGGCTTCAGAATCTCAGGTAGAATATGAGAATGTCCAATATTCAATACACTTTCCTGATCTGTACCCCCAATAGTGCTGGGAGAAGATGAAAGGCAATCCAAAGCTTCAAGCTTTACAATAAACAATGGAAGTTTATCAGTCACAGCTACTTGTCAAAAGCTTAATGTCAGACATGTGCGCACAGTGCCTAACCTAAGCAACCATTAATAAGAAAATTCAACCATGTATGGCTACAAGGAAATTAAATGAGAATAAATATAGGGGTCCAAATTTGAGTAAGGCTGGAAACTATTTATGAGGTACAGCTTCTATTACTTGTGTGTGTATTTATCCTTATGAAAAAGTCGACGCTCACAACCCCAGGCAATAAACTTAACAGCAGTGGCAAGTCTCAGATATAAATCATTCAAATACCATATGATAAATGTAGGAGATCAGCACATGCTAAATATAGTAAGTGCAAGGAAGGACAACTTTTTTAATGAAAGAAGACAAGTCAAGCAAAGAGTAGGAAGTATCATGAAGTTTCTGCTAAATAACATAGTCAACCAAAAAAATGGAAGTTGAGGACAGATTTGACATACGATAGTTGTTTAAAAAATAGTTGAAAAAAAAAAGAAAAAAAGAAAAGACAGACCCGAATAAAATATTATGAGACCACCAAGTAGCACATTACCAAAGCAACAAAAACATTAACTGATAAACTCCACTTACAGGAAGGCCACATCTGTTCAAGGCAGTAGCTCTCATCAAAGCTGCCCACCGACCAAGGATTGCAGCATTTTTCTCCCCTATTGCATTCCTCATGCTATTTTTGTTTGCTAGCATGAGGCAATACAAGCCAATACTGGGATCCATAAAAGCAACACTATTGGAAGAAAGAGCAAAATTGTTGATTACAGCAGTTGATTGGAAACCCAGCATGGTGAGAAAAGACTGAGAATAGTTTCCTAATTCCCACTGCAAAAACAAGAGAGCTAATTATAAATTCTGAGACTCCAGAAGCTGCATGCAGCTACAATCCAGAAAAACTTGAAAAAAAGAGAGGAAACTCAGAAACAGAAGAAGATATAATTTCAGGAACCTCCAGAAGGCTAGTGAGCCAGTAGTCTCCCCTCTCAATTGAAGATGGAAGTATAAACTTTGTCACAAGATTACGCTCCAATGGTCCACCATGCTTCTCCACAAGCCGACAGATTACTAGTGCGAGCTGTACATCCCCAAGGTTTCTTGCGCACACAGTGACTGCAGAAGCAGCATCACCTCCAAGCAGAAAGAAAGCAATAGCTAGCTCTAATTGATGTCTCCCCAGTAAGACATATGCATTTTTCAGTGCCGCTGCCTTATTTTTCTCCTCCTGTAAACAGTAATTAATGCAAATAATGGATGAACTTGACCCTGAAAAAATAAATCCAACACTGACTTTTGCTCGGCATGTTAAAATCATCAAATGCAAGGTAGATAATATATTAATATGTATGAAGGCTAGTAACTTGAAAACAGTACAAGAAAATAAAACCAGGAAAAAAGAACCGGTAAAAGAACAATTGTCCTGAATAGATCTTTGTTGAATTTTCTGCTACTGTACTGTTTCTAACAGTTGCTAACAGCAAAATCAAAAACTTAATCGCATTTAACTTCACACAACACCTGAAAATTGCGAGAAAGAAATCCCACAAGCGGTTTGTCCTTCTCATCCTTGCTGATTTTGAAAAGGCCAGCCAAAACTTGAATTCTATTCAGTGCTATATATAAAAGTGCACAATCCTTGGGATCTTTCTTCTTCAGGTATTGCAATCTTGCCAGTTTCTCCATCTATTTTTCAAAAAACAACATCAGGAAGTACTGAAATTGCAAAATAAACTTCTTTCTTCGATTTGTTTTGAGTAGGGATTTGGGACAGGACAAACAAAGAAGTACAACTATCATATGTTGCCAAGTAAAGCACCCTAGATACAGATAGCATGCACCATAATCAAACCAAAAAAAAAAAAAAAATTGTGTTATGACATGTGCAACGAAAAACTATGGAGCCCATTGGTCACGTAAACGCAATTTGTCTCACTCGCAGCACTGGCTCTTCACAAGGATCATTCTAAAATGCACACAGAAGACAGGCAATCAAAAAGGCCCCATACATAAACTGCAGATGAATGGACTACAAGATCATAAAGAATTCTCATCCGACCTCAACTTTCATGCTGATGTACAAAATCCTAATGCAAATACTAGAAACAGAAAGCTTACTGAAAAGAAAGCATTCTAATTGTAAACCTGCTTGAGCGTGGAAAATTCAAATTGAGTCACTCTCACTGACAACCTTGATAACTTATTGGGGATCTCCAGCCAAACTGTTTGGATAATATATGGAGCTAAAGGCCAGCCCCTGAACTACTCATGTTCAAGGCTTACCCTATCCCTCAAGTTACATATGTATAAAATAAAACTTTTAAATTTTAAGGAAAATTTTGCACAAAATCCACATTATATACCAGAGATGGAATATGAAAACAATTCAGAGTTTTCAGATAACAAATGAATTTTACTGTTAAGGTGGCATGGCATTTGGACGGTCAAGAAAATCAAATACAATTGACACCAATTAGTGCACCAAGTTATCCAGGAAGGAGATCAAACAAGAAATGGATGTTATAATTAAAATTTAAATGCAGTTCATAAAGATAGTAACAGCTCCATATGTTACCCTTGTGCGCAATTGTGTTACATCGGTATACCAAAATCCAACACCCAAAGCCCGCATTTCTGGCCAAGTTGGTTCATTAGGTAAAATAGAACCAAACAAAGTTTCTTGACACTCAGAATGGAAAGCCCATGCTATAAGCCTGGAGTCAACAGCCAACTCTTCTGCAGATACCAATTTACCAAACCTTCGAAAGAAACATAGTAGCTGAAATCTTAATTCCACCCAAAACCTTCAAAGAAACAATTAACAAAACCACATTTATTGTACAGCAAATAATATACAGCTTTATAAAAGAAATAAGCAAGAAAGAAACAAACAGCAAATGACATATACCGTACAGGCACACAGATAAGAATGAAGAATATTATTGGATGAAATCATAAGATGAAATCAATTTACACCACAGAAAGATGTGTTAATTAACTATTCTCATTTATATCTCTTATGATAACTGTTTGCAGGACTACAATTTTGAATTTGCTATTTTATCTCTTAATGCTATAATTTGATAACATAGTTGCATGATGCAGATTAAAAACATCAGCTAAATGAGACAAGAAAAACCCCCACTTTTAGAAAAGTTCAGATCCATGGATGCCAGCTATTATGCTTAAAAGCTAATCCCAAAAAGAAGAGAAGATCCGATCTTCAATAAATAAACAGCGGTGTTTGAGGACTGAGAATCACAGTTAAATATTGATTTTTTTTTAACACATTGTTGTTATCTAGCAGGTGCAGGGGTGCCTTGAATAATTGACTCTTCTGCAAAAATTCTAATACTTGGTCCACCCACCTGCGGCACATTTTTATCAACTATTTTTCCACAAGGGAAAAAACATTAAAAAAATGGCAACACAGACCCACAACTATATAAACAGCTTGTAGAAATGCCCTTCAATAAAATCTAAAATCATTAGGTAAGAACACCTTGTAATACTGTAATAGAAACTAAGGCAACAAAAAAAAAAAAACCAATAAATCAAATTTCGGAAACACCTTTGCCCAGGTTCATCAAGATTTTCATAGACTGAAGCAGAGTGCTTATTATCAAATTCGTTCAATAGATCTACAACTGCAAGAATTTCCATCTTTTCTGCGTCAGTTACACCTGCTAGCTCATAGACATTCTGAAGTAACTCAACAAAGCCACTTAACTCCGATTTTGTTGATGAACTGGAATTGGAAGCATCTAAGTCCATATTGTAAGCAAATTGGCGAAACTGCAAAGACGTTGAAAATGTATTAAGCCCACTCCATTGAAATCCATTATCAGTTGAACCTTTTGAGAGAAGCCCTTCAAAGTACGTTGACAGAAGGATTTGTGGAACAATATGGCTAGACTTTGTATAGCAATATCTCTTCTCAGATGGATAATTAGAGGGAAGATTTTCAACAAGATGCCTCACAGACACATATGCACGCTTCCAGTTGCCTGAACATAATAAAAATGAACTTTTTTTAAGTGATATATCATCGGCTTAAATCAAGCAACTAAGTAAAAATATGGTAACGTGCAGCTTCCTATAGTGAAAGTAAAACATTTCTCTTCCTTGTAAAACATTTTCTGCTCCTTGTCCTTCCAAAAGAAGAAAAAGAGAAAACGTTCCAGCTAAAAGGAGATATCTTTTCTTATATATATATGCATAACTAACAACACCCTTGCAATGATGAATAAAACTGCAATCATGTACATTGGTTAAATGTCCTCTGAACACTTAAGATGAAAAAAGATAACTAGCATTGCGGTAACTCTGCGAAAGTACTAAAATTTGATTATGAGAATGAACATTTTGCTGAAAGGAGCATGCTGCTAGCTAATATACCTGAATATATATTCAAAAACAGCGCCTTTGGATGATAAACAGGCAAAGATCCTCTTAACTTCTCAGCTATTTCCAGCATGCTCCAGGAACCAAGAATGGCTCCACCACATTTCAGTTGATCACTTGCTACAAGGTGATCATTTTTCATATCAATATTTACAGAAGGAGCAGACTCATAATCTCCCCTTTGATCTCCAGCTGAGGATTCACTGTCGCAAACTGTGAATATCGTAGAAACAATGTTTTCATTGATTCCACTCTTGTGGCAACAAAAATTGTCTATGAAAACATTCGAATTGCATTTGGCCTGATGTTTTTTATCTATAAGAAACAAAAACTGACTATAGATACTAAGGTAGCTCTGATGAACAACAATGGCAATGGCCCTGCGACCCCAGGTGAAGTCATGAGCAGCAAAAGTAGGAGAAAACGCAAGGCAAAACCAATTTTGCATCTTCAAAGAATTTTTAGTGTCCAACAAAATTTGACCCCCATAATGCCTCTGAGCATATACTTTCAGCTCATTCTGCAAGCAAACACCAAGTAAAGACTGACCATTTTCTAAAGTTAACCAATTTACAGCTACAATATTTGTATCAAAAGATAATGTATCTTCCAACACAAAGCTCCCTAATTCTGTAACACAGACAGACTCCCATATGCGAACATTGCTGACAGCATTTGAATGACTTGCAGCAGAAACAGTAGCAATCTTCCTCCCACCATCAGTCAAAGAGATAGCAGAAACAGGACCTTGATGAGCAACTAACATTCCCACGAGCTCCCAAGGCATACAAGAGGTTGATGACCCACCAAGTTCACTTCTCCACAATCTCAAACTGCCATCAGAGTAGCCTGTAGCCATAGTATATGGAGGAATTTTACTGCACGGATCATTGTCATAAACCAACTTTTGTTGCATAGGCACCAAATTATTTGGACAAACCACTGCAAAACTTGTAACCCAATTGCGGGTGTGAGGCTCAGGAAATTGTGATGAACAAGGATTGACACCAATGAAATATTTTTTTCCACAAAAAGTAGTTTCAAACTTGCACATGCTGCATTTAACAGTATTGTTATCATCAATACATCCGCAGCAGCTTTCAGATAAATCAAAAGAGTGAAAGGTGATTTCCCATGATAAAGACTCAAGCCCTTTCAACCATACCCCCAAAAGCATAAATTTATTATACATAACAGTTTTATCATTACAAGATGGCAAAGGTACAGAGAAGATATTAGCGGGACCATCCTCATAATGACCATGACCAGTAAAAGGTATAGTGCAAACATAGTGACACACTATATCATCCACTTCAGTTTGAGAAATTTTTACTATAAAACAATCAATTCCTCCGACATGACCCATGAGAAGAACCATGTCTTCATCCAGAAGTGAAGGTGCCCACCTCAGGCTTGTATAATTGGAACATGACTTTCGAGTTCTGAGCTTTCCACAAAGCTTCCATGAGGGCATTAATGTTGGAAGGTCAGAGATGCAGTTTGAAATGGTGGAAAGTGACCAGAATAACAGCAAACCATTAGAATCCAGTGAAACAGCCAATTCAAATTCAGAGACACAAGGATGTACTGCAACTTGTAAGATTTTTCCAGTATGACCTTCTATGCTTAAAATCCTACTGGCAGAACATGACAAGATTTGTCCTGTGCTGGATTTATCAGAAGATACGTCCTCTACATCTCCTGATCTTTGAGCATGTAGTAAAGACCAGACCAAGGAATTACAATGTGACAAATGAACCAAAGAGCAAATAGTTGGAAGGCCAGACACACAATCTCTTGAAATAACAACTTTATTAAGAAGTGATTGCCCCTGAAAACCTGAAAAACCAGAATTATGAGGGTGTTCAAGTTCCAAATTTTGTTTCTTCCATAATGTGACACGGGGAAACCTCAAAGGGGAAATGTCGTCAAGACAATGGATGGCCCACAAGGTAACCAAACTTCCAGGACCATACCCAACTAACCACTCACATTTTCCAGTTCCCCCATGTTCATACACCCCTGTAGAAATGAAATGGTTAGCTCCTTCACCTGTTTCAAACATACATCTTATTTCTTTTGCCCATGTTATAACTATGTCCATGCCCAGTGCTCCATTCAACGCCTGATTTATCTCAATTATAGCACCAACACAAAAAGATCGTCTTATGGTTTTATGATCATTAGTGTCCTTGGCAACTTTTCTTGTCTTCCCACTGTCCATCTCACACCATAATCTAACAGTTCCGTCTAAGCAGCAAGTAAGCAGCACATGCCTCTGTGATCGTTTTGTGTCTCCCGGTGAATGCCTTCTGGTTGATGGTCTCCATTGTACCATTGAAACAGGCTGAGGATGACACAGCTCGAGTTTTATGTATTCAGACTTTCCATCACTACAACAAATAAACACACATTTTCCCGCCTCCTTAGGTCCTAAAAGGTCCAGTTGACTCATGGAAGCTGCAGTTGCTGAAGGTCCCTCAATTGACCAGGTTGCAGAAACAAGATTCTGAGGATAATTCTCTTTAAACTTCCAAGCTATTTCCCACAATGTGTTCTTCTTTTTCCACAGAACAGTCTCCATTCCACCAGCAACGATCCCATCACCAGATCCTGTCCACTCAATTGCCTCCACCTTCGTACCTTGTACAAGAATTGCATTCTGGCTCCAACAAAAAGAACCTGAAATTACAAGTGAAAAAAATAATTAAATTTAACATTAAAGAAAGAAAAGAAAAAATCATAAATACATAGTGAATTTGATTTAAAAGAAATTTCAGTCATTCTCTCAGCATTCATGCATCCAATTCTAGGGTACATAGTGTACAAAAGCTTATAGAAGAACTATAACCTCTAAATGCCAACATAAAGAGCAAAAATCAATGCCACTAAAGAAAAAGAATGATGAAATGCATAAAACAAAAAGATCAGATTCAAAATACTTCAGACACCTTTGGAGCTCGCTGAGTCATGAGCAAAGACGAAGATACAATTCTCCGAGGCAGCAGCCAGCTCGCCGATTGAAGGAGTCTCGGGAGACCAAGAAATGGAGGTTACCGGCAACGAATTGTCAGAGAGCGCGAAAACTTGGCGGAAAATGGGACCAATTAGGGCTTCTTCTTGAGAGAGAGGAGAAGGGAAATGAGAAATCACCAGGAGAGATGATGCTCCGTACGCCACCCATGAGTAACCGGCGAAATCCGGTAGCCAGTCGATGGTGGATGTGGATCGGGTCGGGGCGGTCGGGATGAATTCGGATCTGAGGAAAGCAAGTGGAAGGTGTTCTGTTGGATCCACGCAAGGGTTTGCGTTTTGTAAACTACAGCCTGATTCTGCTTCTGGCATTTTGTTTACTTTATTTACGAACTCTCATCAGAGTGTGAGGGAGCGAAATTTGAAGTGGAGCAGCAGCTCTCGTTGTTGCTGGTGGAGGGAATTGCGTGGGATATAACCGTTTCCCTCGTAATACCCAAAATTCACCTCCATCTATTAAAATTTATAATTTTACACGTACATACTAAAAAATTAGAGAAAATATAAAAATAGTCTCAATAAAATATCAACAAAAAATTAATACTCGACTCATTCAATCTACTTACTCGACTTATTCAATTCTCTTAATTTCTTACTCAACTGAATGCTCAACTTACCAAACTTCATACCCGACTTCATACTCGACTTATTCAATTACCTTCACTTCTTACTCAACTGAATGCTCAACTTACAATACTTCACTTCTTTAAAAATATTAATACTAAACTTAATATACTTACCCGATTTAATACTCAACTTCTTTAAAAATTACATAAATTTTACTTGACTTATTTAAAAAATTTACTTGACTTTTACTTAATACTCGACTCATTTAATATGCTTACTCGACTTCTTACTAAATTATATACTCGACTTATTTATCTTCAATTCTTACTCGACTTACCCGACTTCGCACTAGACTTTTCCCTGCACTGAGAGGAATAAAGGAGTGGATTCTTAGATTTTTTTTACTTTTTTTATTTTCGTGAGGTATATGTATGTAATAGGATATAAATTTAATATTTAAGAACAAATTGTGTATATTTAAATAAAAAACTCGTTGCTGGTGCACTGAAAGTTCTGAATTTTTTTTTTTCAAATTTGTAGAATTTATTTAAATGACCCGAAAATAATTTTTTTCTACAAATATGATCCAATATTTGAAACTTTTAAGATTTACCCCATAGATAGGGTGAAATATTATTAAAAAAAACTATTCGTTCTTCTTCAACGGCTCTTTTCTTGTTCAAAAATCGAACGGGTGACAAGTAGTAAAGAATTCGAAAAAGAAAAATCTTAATTAAAATCGAATGGGTTAAAAGTGATAAAGAATTCGATAAAAATCATAATTGTCTATGAATTGAATGAAAGAAAAGATAATGGGAAAAAAAAGAATTAGAGTATGTATTATTCAAAAATCTCTAACATACTAATAACCTTCAAATTAAAAAAATGCACAAATTGCAATCAAAGTTCTTGAATTCTTGATCTAATATTAATTTATAGGTCAAATGTACATTTTTCTCATGAATTACCACTTCAAATCGAGATTCTTGAATATGATTTTTTTTATACATGATTATTTTAAAGTCTGATTTCTTCTAAGAAGAGACGACTCTATTAATAGACACAACAACAAATTTTCTTTAAGGTTATAATACAAGAACATTCGATTCAATGTATTAAAAAAATATCTTCGATCAAGAATTTTAGCCCTTTTGCAAGTATTAATAATAATTTAGTCTTTCTTGTTATTTTTATAATATCTAAAAATGGTTACTTTTCCGATTCTCTCTTTAGTCGGTAGGTTTAATGAGATCAATTTTTTTCTTTTTTATTTTTCAAAAAACTGTATTCAAATTATTTGTACCAAAGGAGTCCTCCGCGGGAACTTTCAGATGCTGCTTGAGGAGAAGGAAATTATTACTAAAGGTTAACGGGTCTCCCATTTCGAAGAAGGAGCTCCACGAATTTGGTTCTACGGGAAATTTGTTCCTTTTGGCAACCATTAGATGATTAGATTAAAAAATTTCACCCGATCATTATGCTTTCTTAATTACCATGCGTAAAATAATCTCAATCTCTGCGGTTCTGATCGAGATAAACATTTCTATTTTTATTCTTACCATGCGTAAAAAATTTCACCCGATCATCATAACCCAACAAAGTGGAATGTTACCCATTGCTGCCCTAAACAGGGTTGCCAGGAACATAATGGGCATTGATTTTTATTTTTATTTTTTTTGTTGGGAAGCTGAATTTGAAATGCTAAGAGCAATTGACTTGGGGGGCGGTTTTATGATGATCATGTGTTGAAAATTGAGTGAGTTCATTGTTGGGAGTTTTGAGACAGGGAACCTAACACAGTAACCCATGCGGATTTTTCCCAAACAAAATGACTAATGACGATGAAGCTATTCTCACTGGACAGAGAAATCAAATAATTTAGTCAGTATTTTTTCTTTTTTTAAATGATTAGAAACTGAGAAGTCAAAGTTATATATTGTGCTGCAAACAATCCACTGAATAATTTGAAGCTTGATTTCTGTATTTCCATGTTTTCCGTGAAGGTTCTATTTTTCGATTTGTCATTGATCTTGACGTAGAAAAATCGTCGACATGGATGGGCACCGTGTTCAACTCTCACGTGGTTTTGTTTGCACTTCTATGTAAGTCGAAATTATTTTGCAAACAATTTGAGTTAACAATCTCAAATCTGTTAAAAGCCTTGTCACATGGCATTTTTATATAGCAGCTCGTAAAATTTGCTTTCGTGGACTTGGCATCACAGCAGTATTCAATCATTCAGATCCAGTTGCTATTACATTTGTGAATTTTCTAATTAGCCGTTTGGCAACAGCTTCAAATAACAGCATCAGGACATATTGATAAATGACAACTGAGTTTTTAAGTTCTAAAACCAAATCCAGACCTTCTCTTGGTAACTTCTTTCTTCACTCTGTATGCGTTGGAATCAAGAAGATTTTCAAGAGATTTCCCTTTTCTGTTCCGAGCCCGTCCTGTTTCTTTCAAGAGTTCAGCAAGCCTTTCTTTCTCGTCATCAATGTCCGGATTTGCTGTCCCAAGTTTTTCTTCTCTCACCTTAAGGATGTACTCCAATATCTCAATAGCATCTTCGACCCTGTAATTAAAAACAAAAACAAAAACGATTCAACGTTCAACGAAGAAGACTCAACAATCAAGCAAATTGAAGTTTTGCCTTAAATTAATTTAACTTTAAAAAAAAAAAAAATCTTACATTAGAATCTACAAGTAAACCATAAAGCCCCAAACAGATAACTTGATCATTATTTTCCCTAGAAGAAATATAAAGATTCATGAACAATACTTAAGCCTCAAGATTGGGTTCATCCAATCATTGTCTCCCATCATGTATATATCATCGAATAAAAACCTTATCTGCTACAATCAGAAGTGGGACTGAAGACGGCAAATGCTATCTGTGCGTGACAATCGGCCTAGGCAAGATGATACATGCAAGTCTATGTTGGGTAAGATAAAGCCTTCAATTATATAATAATATTCTGTGAGAGAAAACCAGTAAGTGGCAACAAAACCAGTAAGTGGCAACAGCAGAGAACATGGATTGCAAACAAATGGGTAGGGAGCTAAACAAAAACTTGGAAAGGATATCAAAAGTGTGCTTACCTCCCCAAGGCATCATAAGTTGCTGCAAGATTGCTATATACCCCGAGAGTGTCCAAGTGACATGAACCACACTCCTGCTCCAGTACTCCCCTTGCTTCTTCAAACAGTTCAGTGGCCTCATTTATCCTGTAGAGCTGCAGACAAGCCAACCCCATCTGGTTCAACACGATGCCAAAGAATGCCGATTTACTCTCCCCACTGGCCCGTAGCTTCACTACAGCACTCTCAAAAGAGGATCGAGCCTCTCCATACCTCCCAACCACATACAACATCACACCCATCTGCGCTTCTATTCCTGCGATGGTGCTATGGTACCCAGGGGTGTCTTCCAATAACTTCATGGCCTTTTGCAGGAGCTTCAATGCCTCTTCATGTTCATTCAGGGCTTCGTATATTGCTGAGATTTCTGTCAAGCCATTGGCAATCTCCTCAGGTGCAGTTGCAGGAGCTGGTTTCGCACACACTCTTAAGGCATTCTCACAGTAGGATTTTGACTCCCTTAGTTTGCCTATCCTGTAGTATAGATCTGCAAGACGAATAAAGATTGATGCTACAGAAAGGTGATCTTCACCCCTAGTGGCTTTGAAGACCGTAAGCCCTTTCTGATAAGAAAAAATGGCCTCGTCAAAGCGACAAAGGGACATATATATGTTGCCAATGCTAACATCAATGGCAGCAACCTCATTCTCTTGACCATTAGCGATCATTACCATGCTAGCCAGAACAAGGTGCTCAAGGGCAGATTCGTAGTCCGCCTTTGCCTCATAAACAAGAGCCATAAGCCTACGATCAGCTGCTTCTTCAAGGGAGGCCGAGTGACCGTGTTCCCTATGAATTTCAAGGATCTTCTTGCATAGGTTTTCTGCCTCATCAAATTGCATTGCTTGAATATGTGCCTCAGCTAAGTACCTGTCTTTTCATAGTTAATTGAAAGGAAACAGAATTCTGCTAGAGGTTTGAATTAACGTCTCTCAAACTCTCTTTCTCTCTCTCTCTCTCGCTTAAAAAATAAAATAATACTATACTTACAAAAGCGAGATAAAGAATTAGTTGACTTATTATTCATTATTCTATAGTATTATATTAATCGATCAATAGATAACAAAATATCGTCTTAGTTAGAATATAAATATGTATACCAACTATGTAAGTATATCATTACTCATATAAATACATTTGTGGCACTCAATTAATTGTTCCTTCAAAAGAAATTAATTAGTAATGCAAGTTCCCATTTCTTAGACTTTTAATACAGTTCGATCCATTTTGTATTCAGCCGCAATCGTGCTTCCTACTAGGAATTATTTAATTACCTTGAGCAAAACAGAGTCAGAGTAACAGACAAATGGGTGATCCGGTTTTGGGCTGATAAGATACAAGCCCAAACCCGACACCAAAGTGGAATAAGCAAAACGTGTTTCAAAAATACAAAATCACATATTAGCCTTCTGCCAAGTCTTAGACTAACATGCGCCACGAGTAGTTAAAGGTTCCGACAGAAAAGAATGACATACCCAGAAGCTTTACCTGCAAGTCTCAGCGACTCTCGGATCCGAATCTCCGAGAGCCTCGATTTGGATCTCCAAACCCGATTCGTAACACCAAACGGACCTGTCTAATAAACCCATCGACGAACATGTGTCACCAAGCTGCATGTACCCGGAAAACTTGGCAAGCGCACGATCAGAACCCTTTCCAATATCCACGACCTCAATGGACCGTTCCAAAACCGGAACCGCCTCCTCGAACCGGCCCAAACTACAATAGATGGCTGCCAGCATGTGCAAGCTCATGACCAGCTCCAGCTCCTGGCCTGAACCCGAAAACCTCTCAAACGATTTGGAAGCCCGAGTTGCGTAATCCAAGGCCTTGTTCGGGTTATCACCCGAACTGATAGTTTCTCGCGCCAACTTGAGTAGAAACGGACCCAGATCCGGGTTGTCCAAAGACGATTCATCGATGGTCACCTTTTCGGAGGTTCTTTTTGCGCGTGAATTTGAAGGTGACGGAGACGGGAATCGCTTTCTAAGTGGAGATGGGGATCGAAGGTTATTAGTGGATCCATTTTGGATTGCAGGTATGAGAATGTTTAGCGGCGTCGTATTTGGCGGGGTTTTGACGGAAATTAGACTCGGCATTTTTGTTGTGAGCGTGACCGTTAGGAAATAGAAACCAAACCTAAGGCATGCATATAAAGAAGCCTGAGTGAGTGGGTGGGTGGGTTAAATTTGATGGTGGTGGGGGAAAGTTGCTTGGAAGAAACGTCTCATGATCATGGAATTAGAGTACTTTAATTTGATAACAATATTTAAAAAGAAAAAAGGAACGAACAAGGATACGAAATCCATTGATGATTGATATGTAAGGTAAACAGTTAATGAGTGAGCTGTTATTTGTAAATCGTAATTGTGTTGTGTGTATTATATATTATCATAAAATTGAAGACGGAAGAAATGCGATGAAGAGTCTGCTTCTTTCTCAAAACTTTATTATTCTTCACCACCTCGACTCGACGCTCTTTTGCTTCTTCCGTAATGTTTCTTTAGTGCCTCTGTCAGTCTCTCTCTGCTTGCTAATATCGGTGGACCCACGTCCCCTTCTTCCTTCGCTTTACGAAGGAATTTCCAATTGCGAGCGACGAGAGAGAATTAATATTGAGAAATTTCATGAGAAATTTCACGGATTCAAATAGTCTTCTCTTTTTGTTAAGTATTTTATTATTAAAATAAATTTTGATAAAATTATTTAATTAATTCATATTCTCTTTTTTTCCCCCTCAATTCTTCAATTCTCACCAGGTTTTTTAGATATACTTTTAAATGAATCGAACTAAATGATGATGTTTTGTTTTTCAACTTGTTTACTATATACGTAGGGATAGTAATGAGCACTATTCGCAATAGGTCCACCATTATTAAATCCGCATCCGACAAAATTTAAATTATTAAAACTATCCGAACTTGTTACGGATTTTTTTTTTTTAAAGAAAATTCACTTGTTGCAGATTTTAACAATTATTAATCTTGCAATGATATTTAGTGGATTTTTTGCGAGTTTCTAAATTTAAAATCATAAATATTCAAAATGTAAATTTATAATAATAATCTAAAATTTCACATAATATACTCAATTTTAAAATTAACCAATGTAAATGGAAAATTAAAATTTCAACATCAATCCAACACAAATTCTCAAATTTAAATATAAAATACACAAATCTATAAAAAAAAAAAAATCACAAACTAGTATCTAAGAGTAACAATTATCATTTCATATTATCATTCAATAGAAGATCTTCATATCATTCACCACCATTAGCACCCATCCAACACAATTCCTACAATAATGATTAAGATTAACATTTTCTAAAAAATAATTTTTTTTAAATATTAATACGAAGAACAAAATTATAATAATGAAATAGTCCGTGCATTAAGCTAAAAAATAATAGTTCATATAAAATTATAATAAGTATATAATAATTCATGCATTAAATTTAAAAAGGTTCAATCAAAATTATAATAAGTATATTTTTAGATAAAAATATTTTCAATTAAAATTAAATTTAAAATTTTAAAAAGCTGATAGTTGTTGGATACCCGCAATTTGACTAAAACTAAACACACTCGCAACCTAGTGCGAGTTTAAATTTATAATATCAAACTCTTCTGCAGCCTACAAAATTACTTGCGATAGGCGTGTTTTGCGCGGACGGGATTAGGTGGATTTGTGAGTTTGTTGGTACCATTGCTATCCATGTATGGACGTGGAAAATATGTTGGAGCCAAGTAAGATAGAGCAGGAGGCATGCATGTGAAAGTATGCAATAGCAAAGTATAGTAGAGTAGGAAGCATGTGTGTGGAAAATATGCTGGAGCATAGAACCAAGTAACGTGAAGTAGGAAATATACATGCAGGAAACACGTTGGAGCAACGTAAAGAGGAGTAGGAAGCATGCATGTTGGAAGAATACTGGTGTAAAGTGATTTAAAGCACGAAGCATGAAGCCACAAATGATTGCAAATTCAGAAGAAAAAATCTATTAGGAAAAATTTAGAAGTTTCAGAAATCCAATTTGAGAAAGAGATAAATATAGATTTTGAAAAAAAAAAAAACTCTAAGTAGTAAAAGCCCATCAAAATAAAGAATTATCAACGACTTTGGATACATAAAAATTGTATTATAAATAGAGAGTCCTTCATGCATAGAGGACATAAGCAAATAGCTAAAAGAAAAAACTTCATTATAATTCTTATTAAATAGTAAAAATTGCTCTTTTACTCTCATGGTCGTACGCCAAGCATTGAACTATGTAAATTCTCTGTATTTGATTTTTTTTTTCGTTTATTTAATTTTCTAGTTGACTTAAAATCAGCATCAACACAGCCCATAAAAATTGGTTCCTTTCTACACTATATCAACTCCAAAGGAATAAAATTTATCATTAAAAACTTAATATCAATTAATTTTAAAAATTTATTAACCATGAAATCCAATGAAAAGGCAATAAATTAATTTGTAAATAAATGGATTTGAATAGTATTGCATTATAACTATTGCATTTCGAATATTAAAGTTTACTTATTGATGGGAGATGATTTAGATCATATATCCAAATTATATCACTAGTAAGCAAATTTTAACTTATGTACTTGTTGTTAATGATAAGTGCTGACAAAATCATTGTTTTATTTATATTCAAGAGTCATATTATTTTTTGAAAATATTAATGGTGTGTTTATTTACCCGTAATTAGAATGAAAATTTTAGAATAGGAATTATTGACGTGTTTACTTACAAATTTGAAGCTTGGAATCGGAATTGAATTCTTGCGAGACTATGATTTAAGGATTCATTACTGAAGTTCTAATTCCCAACCTTAAATCTATCACTAAGATCCTGATTCCTAAAAAGGGGTTGGGAATCAAAGCTCTATTCCCATGATTGACAAAAATACCCCCTATTTTAAATTCTTAATTCTTACTTTGTCCTAATTAATTCACGAGTATAAAAGAAAAAAAAATCAAATTAAAACCACGATAATGGAATTGGACACCACCCAAAATCGAATAAACAACACCCAAACCAAAATTGAACCAACAGCACCTACCATTGCTGATTATGAAGCCACTGACGACCAGCTATGGATCTCGCGTTGAGCAACAGCACTTGCTATTGTCAGAGCACCGGAGTAGCTCCTCCCCAAATTGTTGCAGCAACACATGCCGTTGCTGGAAATAGTAGCCGGTGACGCATCTCCTTCCAATCTCGCATGAAACCAGCAATCAATCTGGCTCGACGGCAGTTGTTGCAAAAATGATGATGATGATGATTATTATTATTTTTTTTTTTAAACGATGACGATGATTATTTTTGTCTCCAAAAATGATGATGATTATTATTATTTTTTTTTGGGCATAATATATAATGTTATTATTATTGTTGTTGTCATGTTTATTATTATTAATTTTATTATTATCATTATTGAAACAAAGTTATTATTATTTCTTATTGTTATTAACAATAAGTTTTTTGAATAATGATAATATAACAAATATTTTAATAATAATAATAAATTAAGGATATTTTAATAACTTAAAATAATTCATTCTAATTCTAAAATAAAGAAAGTAATTTATTAAGAATCTTATTTCTTTTTTTGAATTCAGCCTATTCTCATTTGAATTTATTTCAATTCATTTCAATTACTAATTAATAAACATACTACAACTTAAAAAGAAACAAACCGAGTTACAATTCAATTCAGCCTTTATAATTTAGGTAGTGTTTATTCTCTGAAATGAAAATGAGGAGTGTGGATTCTTTTATTTACAATTTTTAAGAAGAGAGTAGGAATCTCACTCTGTGGACTCCACCCAAATTTAAAGTAGGGAGTGGGATTCTCACTCCTACGGGGGAAGTGGGAGTGTAAATCTACTCCCCCTTCTTTTTTTTTTACCCTCATATTTAAAATAAAATAAATAATATTATAGTTATTTAAATAACATTAGTATGTTATTTTATAAATTAAATTTATTAAAATAATACTATTAAACATATTTAAATATAATATTATTATATTTAGTTAAAAATAATAAGTTGCAGTGGTTCTAAATTAAATTGTTTTAAAAATAATATTATTATACTCATAGAGAATTAATAATATTACTATATTATATCTTTATTTGAAAATATAATATTATTATATTTATTTATTTATTTAATTAATAATAATAATAAATATTTTATTTTAAAAAATATTAATTTTGTACTATATTATCAATGATAATGTTTCATTTGTATTGCTATTATTAATAATTTTTTTATTTACATAATTAAAATTAAAATTAATAAAAAAATTATGATTTACATAATTAAGAATATTAATAATTATTAATTTATAAATATAATAAAATAAATATTTTATTTTTTAAATATATTTTTTATTAATTTTGTAATTAAATATTATAATTCTTTAAATAAAGATAAAACTGTAATTTAAAACCATTTACTTTTAATTCAAGACAATTCTATACTCTCACTCTAATGTAAGTAAACAACCTACCCACACTACTCTCATTCCACACTCCTAATATCAGAATTTCCACTCCTCAGAATTACCACTCTAATTTAAAATGTAAACGCTAACTTAGGTGGCGTTTGTTTTTTTGTCTGAAATCTGAATAGATATGAATTAGTCTGAATTCTGAATATGTATGAATGTTTGAATCTAAATAATATATTTATTTTTTCGTCTGAATCTTAGAAAATAAATATTCAGTTGTTTGTTTTTTCAACTTAAAAAGCTAAAAATATATACTTTTACATTTGTATCCTTGTTAAATTTGAATGTCAAATAAATAATATATTAAATACCATAATATTTTAACATTTATAAGTAAAACTATATTCAAGTGAAACATAATTATTTTGGAATTTTAATATATAAAATACCATAAATTTTAAATTTTATCGTATATAATATAAGAAAGAAAAAACAGAGATATTTTTATGTGAGGTAAATATTTATGGGTGAGTTTTGGGATAGACATGAAAAATAAATTATAAAACAAAGATATTTTTATCATTAGCAAGTAATTGACTTAATTCAGATTTCTCAATTAAGTAAAAAATCAAAAAAATTAGCTTATTTTATTAAGTAAAAATTACCTAAAAAGTCTCATTAAGTTATAAAAATAAACATCTCTAATTAATTTAATTAATTAAGTTAAGTCATTTTAAGTCATTAAGTTAAAAAACAAAAGCCACCTTATTAGACTTTAGAGTCTATCGGATTCAAATTTAACTAATATCAGATTGAATGTGATTTATATCATCCAATCAGATTTGATTTGGATTGAATCGGATTCGGATCTATCCGAATAATCTGATGGTAAATTGGGACTGCACTGCTGATTTAAAAAAATAATATTAACTAAATATAAAAGCACAGAAGTAAAATTCCTAGGTGAAAGGCTAATTCCAAAACCAAAATATCAGCAACGACGCTTCTCCGGACGACCAGACCGACGCCGCGAACCACGCTGCCGACGACGCAACCCAAACGATCCCAGCCGCATCTTGGTCGACATCGAAGTCCAGTCGGCCAGTTGCACGCCGCTCGCCATCGACGTTCCAGACGAGCATCTGACACCGACAGCAACCTCGCGACTTGTTCATGGTAATGCCGACGCATTTTGAACATGATTGCCTGGTTGCTTCTTATCTTATATTAGCTTGTGGTTGCCTGGTTGGTTCTCTTTTGGCTAATATAAATTCTTTAGAAAATTCTCTTTTGGCTCTCTTTTGATTCAGTGGTATACTACTACTTTCCTTGCTCTGGCTGAGTTGCTGACTTAATGTGATTATTTTGATTCTTTGAACATGTAAAATGCTTTGAGTAAATGTTGAATATATGATCAGGAAAGCTTACGATGAGATTAATTTTCTTTTCTTTTCTGATGATTTACATTTACTTGTGTTTTCACTAATTATAGATTTCATGAATTTGTGAAAATTGCCAAAAAGCCCCAAATCCGAAATATCATTCAAATCAGAACTCATCTGAATCGATCCGGAATATTCATCTGGTCCAATTTATTTAGATTTGAGGTTTGGGTTAGAATTGGATGATTTTTTCGCAATCTGATTCATCCGAATCCAATCTGAATCTGAAATTGCCTACCCCTAGATACAACCTGCAAGCCCAAATCAGTCGGTTTCTTAGTTTCCTTCTAGACACACGCCTAGCCTAAAGCTTCTTCTATATTTTCTACACACTGCCAAGGCAGCCGTTTAAAAACGAATCCATGCGCATAAGGACTTAGCTTGTTGGAACTTTGTACAAGCTGCATCCGACAGTCCAGTAAGTTTTATGGGGAAACTAACTTAATTTAGGCTGAGAACTCCTGTGCACAAGTTTTTCATTTACTTTTGACTTCCTTCTCTTTTCTGCGGACAATTAACATTGTATTATTTTTTCAATGTTTGTGAGAATTGCTTTGCTGCTGTTAACTGTGTGATTGATATGAGATTTATGTGTTGTGGGTTTATTACCACAAATCTGATTATTTATATCTTATGGATTTACAGTTAGATTGTGTTCAGAATTGGAATATGTGTGTATGCACATAATTGTTTGATGGAATGACACTAAGAGCACTTCATATGTTTAGGTTTTCAATTCTAAAGTGTATAATTGAAAACAAACTTTGATGTGTGAACTTAAACCATTTGCAGAAATGAAGATTTTCGTTGCTTGGTTACCCGACTTGGTTGGGAATTTTGGACCAATTAAATGTTAATTCCTATTTTCAGTTTTTACTTTTTCTGAATTCCCTGTAAATCAAACAAACACTATGCAAAGTGCTATCGTGAATAAAATAGAGTTATTTGTTCAAAAGAAAAAGGCAATTAAATGTTTCAGTTTTTACTCAAAGTGGGTTGATTCATATAGGTCTAACTAGTAGTGTAATGGTAAATCATTCAATGGTGGAGATAGCACAAATTTAAACTCTTATATATATATATATATAGAAAGGTTTCTTGGAATGACTTGTGCGCACCTTGATAGTGATGCAAGACTTGTTATATTAGTTGAGATGAAATTTCTTCAAGGATTCAGAAATTATCTTTCCTCAAAGATTCTTATTTTTTCCAAACACTGGATCTGATAATGGCATTGAGTACACAAGTTGCCCATTTCCATATGAGTCTCTTAAATCTGAGTTGCCGTGGTCCCCATTATTGTTTGTGGCTTTTCTTGTAGTAGATTTTGAACATAACCATCTAACAACTTCTAGCTTTGTACTTGTAGAATTGAGCTCTAATCTGTTGGGTCATGAGAACTGAAGAGTCGAAAGATCCTCTGAAGGAGGTTGATTGGAAAGCCATTGGTAGTGAATTGCAGAAGGACCCTGGTGCAGGTGTGAAACCAGTTGTAAAGAAGCGGCTTCCGAAAAAGATTAGGCAAATTCCAGACTACTATTTCCTTCCTCGAAGATCTTTACCCTCGGCCATAGCCTTCTATGGGTCTTGCATTGCTGGTGGAATTGGTGCTGGGATGCTGCTGGAGATCTGGATAAACAAGAAGGTTAAAGGTATGACCTTGATGACTATAATCTTTTTGATTGCTGTTATTGACAGGTTAAGTCACTGTATAATTTTAGTGATAAGATATAAATTAATACAAACATACTAGGTGTGGATGTTTCGGGATTCGGTTTGGGTTGCAACCCATTTGGGTTGGAGAATTTAACCCAAACAAGTTGAAAAGTTATTTTGGTTTGGTTTCAAATATCGGTTCGGATTGAGGTTGTAATTTTTTGTTAAAAATTCGGTTTGGGTTGCAATTTTGGGTTACAGCTAAAAATTCAAATTTAATTACAAATTCAGCCAAAAAAAATAGCTTAAATAAAAAAATTCAAAATTCCAAAAGCCAAAAGCCAAAATCCAAGCAAATAAATAATTAATCTTAAAAAAAAAAAGAAACAACATAATAAAATTACTGAATTACAAATTCTACACCAAAATTCAATCTCTATGAATGCTCAACTCGACAAGCAACAGTTACATTAGCAACAATTAACCTCCACCAAAGAAGCATCGGTAATCAGTCCATTTTGCTAAAAGATAAACAATTGTGTTTATCAGAATGTTGTCATATAGATTGACAAATTTGCTGTGTCTAGATAGGAGTCTACAAAACCAATGACGGGAACCAAGCATCAGTAAAGTAATAAACTCAATTATTAGAACCTAGAAGACTGCACGTATTGCTACTTCTGGCTTCAGCTTTTAATTTCAACTTTATCTTCTTAATTAACTACCTAATTATCTTTATTAATCATCAATTCTTTAATAACACAACGACAATAAGATTTAACACAGTTCAGTAAAGCAAACATGAAAAATTAAAATAATTAAACAATATTCTCATCAATCTGAGAGTAAGAGAAAGATTTAATTCCAAGAAAGAATAAGAAAAACCATTGATAAGTTTCGAAATCTGAGCTTGCAGCAAATATATCCACAGAGGAAAAAATATGTAGATAAAGGAAATTAATTAGAAGGAGATAGAGTGAAAACAGAAATTATTGGAAGTCAAATTTTGATGTAAATGTATAGAAGCTAAGATTCAGTTCCAACCAACTTACCATCAAGTGAAGAACTGCAGCGCTGATGAGTTAGATGGGAGCTACAACCCTGACAGCCGATGAGATGGAAGTTGCGACAACCAGGCAGTGGTACTGTTGGGAGCTGCGACGCCGACAAAGTAAAGACTGACTACTGCAAGAGAGTGACAGATAACAAGGGTGGCCAGTGGTTGAGTGTGATGACTGGTGGTGGTGTAGCATGACTGATGGCAGTTAGTGACAGGGAGATGAGTTAGGCTTAGCTTAGAGTCTCTGTTTTAATTTGTTGTTCAGTTCGGTGTTAACGTGAGGTGAATTCAAACCCAATCGGTTTTCAATTCTCAACCAACTTGTTTTTAGGGTCAAACTGAACTGAACCAAAAACCGAAATAAATTTGAGGTTCGGTTATGCCACCCCTAAAATATAGTGCCAGGCTAAAATTCATTCAAAAACACATGAAAAGGACATTTGGTGCCTAATGGTCATTTTTGGGTCTTACGATGACTTTAAGAAAGCTTTTTATGTAAATTGTGATTGTAAGAGTATCTACAATAATCAGCCCTTTTCTGTGGGCTCGTCCCTTAATTTTTTTGTTAGAAAATAAAAAGAGCAAATAATTAATTAGAAAAAAAGAAACAGAAATGAGAAAGAAGATTTTTTTTTTCCTTTTAAGCATCCTGTTTTGATGGGAGAGTAGTTCTTGTGAGTATTCATGATTATTACAAAAAACATGGATCATTTGCCATTATTGTTGATCATAATGCATTAATGCAAATGATATTTGTGAGCTGATGTAGCCATCACGTACTTACAGAGGTGACCAGCTTCGAAGTGTTTTCTCTCTCTTTTGCCATTAAGAATCATGGAATTTCCCTGTCATCATGGTTGAAAATAATCGTATTTGTAGATTTTGGAAGCCTTTTGGCTTGACTCGCTTGCATTTAAGTACTTTGTTATGGCTAACGTATTTGTCATTGTCTTTCAGAGGATGGAGGAGTCATATGGGAGTTTGACAAATAGAGCTCTGGATCATAGGAAGAGTTGCCCGCCTTCTAGACAGTTGCTTATCTTTTTTTATTTTCATTCTTTTGGAAAGTTATATACAGAGGCTGTAGGAGGAAACCTAAAATAGTAGAATGCTCTGTGTTTGGAATTGACATTCATGTTCCTAGCTGTGTGTAATTTTTGTTAGAATTTTACATTAAAAATAAGGATATGGGATGTTGGATAGATGAATATTTGTTTGCTATTTATCTTCCTTTTATTTGCTGCACTTAGGGGTAGCCAAGATTGTAATATTTGTTTATACAATTGTGTAGCTGCAGGATGGCGAGCTTCTTCCTTGACCTCATGCCTTCGAAATTAAGCTTGTCTTCATAAAAAAATATATTTTTATTTCTGGCTATTGTCTTGATACTTGAGTAATGTGTTGAGGGCTATGTTAGTTTTTATTTTTTTTGAAGTCTATTATACAGAGATGTTATTGATATTACATTAGATATTATAATTAATATTTATAATCATATTATATAACTAGAACCATCGTCATACATTGACACATTGAAATACTTACCCATATATTTTAAATCCTCTATAATTATCGTCATACATTGGCACACTGAAACACTTACTCATATATTTTAAACCATCTATAATATTAGAGAAATGTCCACTCCACTCACATTTCGTAAGGGAGAGATTGTATTTACTCAATTATGTCATACATTGACACAATGAAGCACTTACTCATATATATATATAGAGGGGTGTTTACTTTATTTACATTTCATAAGAGAGAGACTGTCTTCACTTAATCATGTCATACATTGACACACTGAAACACTTACTCATATATGGAGGGGTGTCTACTCCACTCACATTTTGTAAGGGAGAGACTGTTTTCACTCAATTATGTTGATAATTGATGAAGTACTGAAATTAATCTCTATAAAACTCTTATGGAGACTCAAATTCTTGAACTCAATATTATAAGTGTAAGACTTCACCTATTGGACCAAATGCCTATCGGTGAGGGCTATGTTAGTTTTGCTCCTAGTAATATTGGGCCAGGATAATATTGCTTTCCATGAATGAGTTTGCAAAAGCTGTTTGCAGTTTCAATAGTGGAATTTCACGTTCAGTTGAGGAGAATTCTCTTTTCGAGGATCACAAAGTTGCGGCGATTTTTACAAAATGGGTTATTTATTTTCATCACTGGAATTGCACCTTTTCTTACCTTGTCCGGTTGACTCATATCATTTTGATCTCATCTTATTATTCAGCATCTCAAAGGGAGGATTCTTGGCATGATTTTGTTATGAACACTTGTGATGCTTTTCAGACGAAAACACTTCCAAGGTCCAATGGCAGTTGCTTGCCCCCAATACAAATTGAACAGGCAAATCCCGTGGCCTAAAAGAAAATAGGAAGCAAAGATGAAGACTGAAATAACCGAATTTGCTAGCTAGCTATCTTTCTCTTGAATAAACTAATTAGCTAGCTAAGCTTTCTCTTCAATAAACTAACTACTGGGCTTCTCACAATTAAGAACGGTTATTTTCTCCGCGATGAGACACGTGTAGAGAATCTACTGGATCGGAAGAATTCAAATATCGTTCATTCCAGTTATCAATGTGCCACGGGGGGCACAATAGCATAAACCCACGAATTATTTTCCCGCTTCGGTAACCGAAAGGATCGCTAGCTGCTTTACATTCCCAAAACGCCCCTAATGAAAGTATCTTAAGCATGCAAAATTGCAAATCGATTTCGAATTTTCGAATTACGATCCTGTTAACGACCTTACATTTCATATAGCTAATAGCTATACAGCTGAGATGGCAACTTTGTAAATAATCTCGAAGGAAGACCTATTTTACAATTTCCATTCTTGAATTCTCTCTAACCGCCAAAACAAAAATAGCACACACTCCGTGCATGTTCAATTCTCCCTAGCGACCTCTCCATTGCTCTCTCTGTGGTAACTGAATCTCTCTCTCTCTCTCTTTCCCGTCTCTCCAAGAAAGCAACCAATAACTGTGAAGGTAATCTCTCTCTAACTGCAATAATTATAACATGAAAATAAAAAAAGTATTTTATATCATCTCACATAAATAATAATCTCTCACTAGAATGACAAAAAAGCTGCGAGATCTCTTACATGATGCAAAGGAAGTAGACATTTTTCCACCACCGGCGCCGGCACATACGAGTGGCTACTCGGCTGTCGACGAGGATATGGTAGAGCAAGAAAATATGTCGCACAAGGAATTTATGTCAGCGGCTTCTTCACTTGCTGGAAAGAACAGCTCATCGGTCGATGAAGCCACAGCGGCGGATCCTTTGGTCGAGATTCAACCGAATGTTACTTCTTCGACCGAGTTTATAGTGATTGAAACTTTACGTACTACCGAAGAATCTAAAGAGAAAGACGATTCGCTATCTTTAGAGGATGTAAAATCTTCAGTTGCTTGGACAAAAGAGAGCTCAGAAGCTTCGCAAAACGGAGAGATACTGAAGCCGGAGAAGGCGAAGAAGACTGTGAGACTGCAGGGCCACGAGAACAACGTCACCGAGAACGTGATTTTGCCAAAGGCATTGCCGTTAAAGCCGTGCCCGAGTGTCGGTACGAATCTTGAGGCCTTTGATCTTGCGCTGAGATCTATCGTTGGTAATCATCAGGAGAACGGAGAGAGTACTGGTGCTGCGATGATGGAAGAGGCGTTGGAAAGACTTAAGAAGTCTTACGTGTACTTTAAAGGAAAGCCTGTGGGGACATTCGCTGCGATGGATCCCAACGCCGAGGCATTGAACTACAATCAGGTAAACGTAACTTGTCCATTGAACTTTCGCTTGTGTAGAAGTGATTTCTTGTAAAAGCACTTAAAATGCCCTTTATGATCAATTAAGTGTTTTTCATTCGTAAGTTCTCCATAGGTAAACATAAATAATCTATTAAGGACTTTTGAAAATGCTTTTGAAAACACTCTCAGATGCACCATCGATTAATCTTAATTTGTATATTGTATTCTTGTGTTTTCTTTATTATATCTGTGTACAGGATTTGAGCTGTGGCATTCGTTCTAATTTGTGCATAAATTTGATTAAATAGAAAAATTGACTTTTCGTAATTTTTCTTTGCGTTTCTTCTCGGTAATAATGCATATCTCATTTTGATTGTATTTCTTATCTGCTTTTTTCCTCCAGTCAACACTGATTGCTAAGTGTAAGCCACTGGAGGTTTTGAGAAACTTTTAGCCGTGCATTATAATTTATTAGTCATTTCTGCAATTTTATCTAATTTAGTTTTGCTTCTCCAAGAGTTGATGATATTTTTCATTGTATAACTGAAGGTTTTTGTGAGGGACTTTGTTCCCACGGCCTTAGCTTGCCTGATGATTGAACCTGCAGAACCAGAGATTGTGAAGAACTTCCTGTTGAAGACCCTTCACCTACAAGGTTGGGAGAAGAGGATCGATAACTTTACCCTGGGAGAAGGTGTGATGCCTGCTAGTTTTAAGGTACTCTTTAACTCGCATCAGCAAAAGGAGACCTTGGTTGCGGATTTTGGTGGCAGTGCTATAGGAAGAGTTGCACCTGTAGATTCTGGGTTTTGGTGGATTATACTGCTAAGATCATATACCAAGTGCACTCGTGACTATGCTCTGGCAGAGTTGCCTGAGGTGCAGAGAGGAATGAAATTGATACTTAACCTTTGTCTCTCAGATGGCTTTGATACTTTTCCCACTCTTTTGTGTGCAGATGGATGTAGCATGATTGACAGGAGGATGGTAAGTCTTTTTGTTAGTTGTTGAAATATTATTACTCATCGAGAATATTATTTTGTCCTAAACGTGAGCCAAGTTCTACTTGGGCTTTCTGTTCTTCTTTGGAATTATTTGTCCCTGTTTTTGGTAGCTAGACAAGAAGGCAGTCTAGCTAGTGTCAACTTAGTTTTTTCATTGCTAGTTATGATGTGAAATTCCTACTAGTTATATAGCTGATAATAAATTCTTTTTAGCCTGTAAGGTTCAAAATTTTTAGTTAATTAAAGCGCATCCATTTACCGTGTTGATCGGATATGCTGGATAGCGAATATGATCCTCATGAAGTCTTATGTTTGATTCTAGCTTGTTGGCTAGCTAGCCAAGTTTTGGGAATTTATTTATCTACTTCGTAATTCATAAAATTATCTTTGACGAGTTTCTTTTGACTTACAGGGAATTTATGGGTATCCAATTGAGATCCAGTCTCTCTTCTATTTCGCACTGCGGTGTGCTCGTCAGATGTTAAAACCAGAGCGCGATGGCAAGGAATTGATTGAGCGAATTGATAAGAGGATCACAGCTCTCAGCTATCACATCCAGAAATATTACTGGCTTGATTTTACGCAGCTAAATAACATATACCGTTATAAGACCGAGGAATACTCCCACACAGCTGTTAACAAGTTTAATGTCATTCCAGATTCTATTCCTGATTGGGTATTTGATTTCATGCCATTGAGAGGAGGATATTTGATTGGGAATGTCAGTCCAGCTAGAATGGACTTCCGGTGGTTCTTAGTTGGGAACTGCATTGCCATTTTGAGTTCTCTAGCCACCCCTGCACAGGCAACGGCAATCATGGATTTGATTGAGGAGCGTTGGGAGGACTTGATTGGAGAGATGCCATTGAAGATATCTTACCCAGCCTTGGATGGACATGAATGGAGGATTGTCACTGGTTACGATCCTAAGAACACACGATGGAGTTACCATAACGGTGGATCTTGGCCAGGTACAAGCACACATCTCATATTTAATTTTTTGAGTTTTGACTATTACTTACCAATGAAGAACTGAAGTTAGCTACTCCTTGATACACCTTTTTTTCTGACAATGTAGCACAGCGTTGTTTGCTGATTATATTGATGAAATGAATTTTACGTGAGTGAGATTCAGATCGTATGTTGTGCTCTTCGAAATTTCCTAATTGAATCTCAGACTCTGTGGACGATCTTTTTTGCATTGCTGTTCCTCTTTTTTTTTTCTTCCTGACATGCGGCTGTTTGGTTTCTCTATGGTAGTTCTGTTATGGCTGCTTACAGCAGCATCCATCAAAACCGGAAGGCCTCAAATTGCAAAACGAGCTATAGAGCTGGCGGAGCAGCGCCTCTCTAAAGATGGGTGGCCTGAGTACTATGATGGTAAGACTGGGCGTTATGTTGGGAAGCAGGCAAGAAAATATCAAACATGGAGCATAGCTGGCTACTTGGTTGCAAAAATGATGGTTGAGAATCCTTCCAATCTTCTGATGATTTCTCTTGAGGAAGACAAGAAGATAGCTAAGCCAAGGCTCAGCCGCTCAGCCTCATTTTGAGAGTACGTGAACGGCAGAGATTACAAAGGCATTTGTAGTAGCAGGAATAGGATTGCAAACAAATCAATCATTGGCTGATGCTACTGCAGTAGTAGTCATCACAAAATTTTTTTGTTAAAAGCCATCAACTATGCTGGGACTCCGAGTTGATTGATTGATTGCTATGATTCATTGAAATGTTTGTAGAAACTGATTGTTCTCCGCACTTTAGATGGGATTTTCCCTTTTGTTTTTTGGGCTTTACTTCTCAAAATTATTTGCTTTTGGGCTGTGGTCATAAATTTTAAACAGGATCGTGTTCCCAAAATTAACTCCACATGGAATATACTCATAATTAGGGGGAAATGAAAAGAAATATAGACCTTAATGCATGGGTACTCATTAATCAAATTTATATTTTCCTAAACCTAACCTCTATAGAAGAATAAAGTAAAATTGAATAAAAATTTAATCGTATGCCATCACCAACACTAATGTTTCCTTTTGCATACTTTTTTTTTTTTTGGGAGGACGCATACTATTCCTTATTTCCTTTTGAAATAAAGTTAAAAACAAACGGATAGTAAATAAATAAAACCTACGACCGATCCATTCCATTCCATATGATATGGTCTGTTGTCGCTATTCTTTGGAGTTCCGGCAAACACATCAATTGACAAAAAGAACGATCCATTACGAAAATAGCAACAAACAAAAAGAAAGGAACCATTTAACCAATCTCTCTTGCCCCGTAAGTATCAATCAATCAATCGAAGCGATGGACAAGCCCTGCAGCTTCATGTCGTGCGATAAGTTGGATCGGGTGGCCAACTGGGTGGGCGCCAACGTCGCCACCGCATTCTTCGCCTCGCTGGAGCGTTGCTCCTGCATCAACCTCAGCACCGCTGAATTCGAAGACGAGGATGAGGCCAAGGACCGACCTCTCATGGTCTTCCGCTCCACTGTTCACGGCCGCTACGACCTCGACGCCCAACACGCCAACACAACCGTTTCAAATGTTAATAAGCTTCAATAAATCAAGCTTCCCGTATAATCATCACCTTCCATCTTCTAGGGTTTGTAAATTGTTCTCTCTTTAGAACAATTTGCCTTCGTTTACAAACTTTCTTTTGTAAGAATGTGTATTTTAATGCGTGTATGACTTTGTAGAAATTTGGTGTTGATCGATTTTAATTACTCTTTTTTCTTTTTATTTGTGTTAGAAACCTATTAATTTCTCACTTTGCAAATTTATGTGTTATATTCTTGTTCTTATTTTGTAATGATGATCTGTTTTCATCTCAAGTTGTGGACTTCGGTGGGGCCTTACTGATTCTTGATCCAATCGTTTATGGCTTCATAAGGTTCGTGCCTGTACCGGTTTTTGTAATCAAAATGTATTTGTTACATTCTTTAGTTCTGATATTTAGACTTGCTTTTGTCTCAAGTTTTGGAGATTTTAACTAAACATATTGGTTTTGTTGGTTGTTTTACTGTACATGTCGCGGCGTTAATAATTTTCCGAACCGTTGAGATGCCAGGATCAGTGCGTCAGTAAGAGCTAGAAGGTTTTTAAAATTTTCTTTCAGTCTTTTAATTGTTTAGTTCGGCCAATCCAGCAAATCCATATAGTATGCTTCATGTTTTTTATATGATTTCCTCCACTCTTTATATCCCCTTCACCCTTTCTCCTTTCTCCTTTCTCCATAATTATTAGACTATTGGTTGCTGATTTTCTCTGGATAGCTTTTTCATAGTTCCTATATCAGGCGAGCTAAGACCACTATCTGGTAGAGTCATTGCTTTTATATTTTAATTGCTGAGATCTTAAGAGCAAGAAGTAATTAGATATCTGTTTGTGGTTAGAATTGAAAACATGTTGCACCATTGGAAGTGAGATTTTGCCTTTGGTCAGAACATTACATTTTGTTTACTATTCTTCTCAAGGCCTTAATTTCTAATTTGTTCGCTGGCTTTTGACTTAGTATTGTGCAGCTTGGTGACATTTAAGTTAAAGGAGAGTCAAGAGGCTAAATCTAGTTCACCTGCAATAGCAATCAGATCTGAGAGTAGGATTCAGGATTTTATATCAGGGGCTTTACATGTTAGATAGTCCCCCCCCCCCCCCCCCAACAAAAGAACCCAAAAAAAAAAAAAACCATTGTCATACTGCTAGTATACGATGAAGTGAATAACTTATAATCTGTGTATCCTTGATTCTTTTTCTTTTTCCCTCTTTCATTTCTGCTGTCTAATTATAATGGAAGATTGTGCAAATATGAATTCAGGACTGTTTCTTACTTCAGAATTTGTAGGGAAATCTTGGTTCTCCGGTCTATGGTTTACATGTTGAATTTTTATCTTTGTCCGGGTTGATAGTGTGTGGCATGGTATTTGAATGCTGCCAAAGCATGATTTTCACTACATCTATTATTTTTCTTATTACTGCTTTTCGCATTTATTTTGGTCGTTAACGAGTTATTCATGAAGTATCCATAGTAGAGGGATCTTGGTGATAGAGAGTGTGGATTGATCTTTAAATGTCATTATTATATCTCTGTACATAATTAGATACGACAAGTTCAAATGCCGCCAAAATGAGAATTTTCTGCTGCATACGACGAAGTCTATCATTGTGCCTTTTAACCGTTGGGAAGTGACTTGATTCAAGGAATGTTTCCCACGGGGTATCTAAATATCGTGCCTTTTAACCATTGGGGAGTGACTTGATTCAGGAAGTTGTTGGGAAATCTTGGTGCTAAAGAGCATGGATTGAATTTTAGTCCGCAATGTGGTTTCCTTTTCTGGTATAATGAGATGTGATGTCCATGCAAGTACCAGTGGAGTAAGGTCTACGATATTGACAGATCCCAATTTATAGAATGAGACTGATAATCCTAGTAGTTACTTGGGCAGTTCAAGGATGTTTCCTACTTCTTTGGTTGGTAGACACATCTTGATGCAAAAAAAAAGTTTGGATGGAATTTCAGATACCGATGTTTTATCTGCTGGAAAGTTCATTTTGTTTGCTGTAGCTTATAAAAGAAAATTCTATATTTGCTTATTAAATTATTAGTTGATTTTGCATAGATCATGGCATGTCATTTATTAGCTTGAAACTTTAACTTGTTATCACCTTATTAGCTTGAAACTTTCACTTGTGCCAGATTATCACCTTAGCTTATTAGTTTGTTTGAGGAGAGTGCAGCCAAATGAAGTACTATTGACAGGCAACATCCCTCGGAGAAAGAATGATGATGAAAAATGGAGCATACATGGTGGATTCACATTAGGTTAATGAACCATTATTGACATCACACAGATGGGGAAAACTTAGATTGCTAGTGACGCTATCTTCCCTGGATTTCTAGTAAACAGATAAATAACATACAACAACTGTATATCCATCAAGATCTAATCACGCATCTTCATGGTCTCTCCAGCAAAGCAGCATCAACACACAGCGCCTTATAATGTACAGCCTTGCTCGCTTCTCCTCTAGAATCCTAGTTCTTGAAACCTGGACTTTGCCTGACCTGCGCCGTGGAAAACCCAGACATCTAGTGGCCATGAGCTTATGAGTCTTGGTTTTGAAGAAAGATGGAAAGCAAGAAAATTCTGCTACCGACCCGGAGTAGTCTCTGTTAGTTGATAGTTACAAACGGGCACCTTTTCTTATATGATGGGTTTCAGACGATAGTGTGAGGAGGTTACAATGGTTTTGTTACATAATTTTGTCTTGGTGTGGTGTGAGCAGTGAGTTTTCTCGGGTGTTTATATTGTAATTGGAAATTTGGAGCCATTTTGGCTTCATTGGGAGCTCCGCAAAAGCTCCTGGAAACCAAATTTCTGCATTCAAATGATGCGTTTTGCTCAAAGTTTTACTGGCATTTTTATGGAGGAGAGAATCTCTATTAGCTTTCTTACATAAAATGTTTTTTGCATTCTTATTCTAATATCAATGCTTGTTTGTTTTTACTTTTTACCGTAAATCTTCTTCTCTTCATATGAAGCTCACTTTTGTAACTCATGGATCCGGAGGCTACAAATGGAAGATTATTACTTGCTGCATGGCATAACGTCTTGGCCTCACTTCCAACCTCCAAGTTCTCGCCAGATAAGCTGGACGTTGGATGAATCACGTGATAAAGGTTTGATTTTACATAATAACCTACCAATTAAATTATAACTTATTCTTAATTACTCCTGGAAAAACACACAATTTAGCATTCGGGTTTTGGGCCCAAACTTTTCTTCAATCTTTTTATCGGACATTTATAAGTAAACCATTTCCTTTTAATCAGACAATTGTAAGTAAACCAATAGAGAGATTCTAAATTACCTCTATTATACTACACCTGCATAACATATTTTATGAAATGTGTGTATGAATTAAATATAAATATTAATTACACGATGATTTTTTAAAATAAATGCACACATACCATAACTATATTAAGTGAGTGTAGTTCAATAAATGTACTCCAGAATCTCTTAAACCAGTCACCATCCCACCTCTCCAATGTTTCAAATAATTATGAAACCGTATCCATTAGTTCTTTGTTACGCTGAGATATATTTATCTAAACGATCCTTTAAAATAATCAAATGCTAAGATATATTTATCTAATCGGTGGTTCAAAATAATCAAATTTGTTAACATTTTGCGCTTTGGATATGTTTAAAATAGGAGTAATGATAAAGTTATAATTTTTTGTATAAACCTATTTTATACAATATCTTTTTGCTCACATAATTTGTTTTTACTATTTTGTATTTTTATCCAACCATTGCTCAACCAATGACTAATACCAATTGAAATTCGCTTAAAAAGTGGATACTCAAATCATGAGAAGAATCTTCTTTTACATTTACACACACGCAAATATATATACATATATAATGCTCTGAACCAAATAACATTGGAAATCTACCTAGATTATAATTGAGGTCCCCTATTGAACAAATTGAAGCTAGATTGATCTTAAGTTGAGAGGCTAATAGTCAATGCATTAACACATGCATGGAATTAATCTCGCCCTCCATCACATTGGTTGAAAGGAGAATTATTTAGCAATATCCGGAGTAGTTAATTAAATTAATTCAAGTTTCACTTTGATTTCTATCTATTTCATTTTCATGTTAGTTATGCTCGTATTATAAAGAAATAAAGAGGTCAACTCTTTGGAGATTAGCTTTTTTGTGTCGGCATCTATACTAAGTCGATCGTTATATATTAAACTAACACATGTTCATGCAAGGATCCATTTGCTCCAAACAAAAACAATGCAACATGATGCCATCTAAGAGATTGATGTCGATAGATAAACTTAAGATTACTTTTAAAATTACGAAAAATACTTGAGGGAAAAAGAAAAGGTCCAAGTTACAGGTGGAATCATCAAGTTTTCCAATCATTTGATATTAGAAATTAGTTAAAAGGGTGGCTTAAGCTTGGTCTTTGATTCATTTACGTGGACTTTTTCTCGGCCAACTGCTCCCTAAAGTGTCAGCAACTCAGCATGGAGCGGGTTTAGAGATTTGTATATACAATCTTCATGGTTCTTATGTATATGCGTGCGTATAGGAAGATATATTATAATAATGTTCTTAAAACCAGCAGGAATTAATTCCTGACACCATTCACCCGCAGGCCCGAAGCGTGATACTGAAGTTACATTATCATATCAATTAGACACAATCATCTATTGGCTCAAGTTTGGTCGACAGTAAAATCCGACTTTTAGCTTGCCCTTTTTGTTATTTTGGCTATACAGCTCGACACGTTCCGTTTCTAAAAATCTATTTTTAAAGTTGTCGCACAGTTGTCTGTGCTTAATGCTCATGATTACATTTTGCTGAGGTTAATTTTAATTGCCTAGGGATCGAGTCACCTAATACAATCTCAATCAAGCCCACTATAGACTCAAGGTGATATTATTGTGAATCAAATGGAATATATTTTAGGGCCACAATTAATGTGAATCATAATACATGATCATAGTCATTCTGTTAAGTACCTTCAGGACAGTGAATATTGCATCATATCTAATAAGTGCATCTATGCATACGCGATTATGTCAGTGGGCAAATTGACTTAATTATCACATGCATGGCGACTCTGAATGATCATATTGTAGAATCCGGACCAAAAAAGATTCAATAGTGAAAAGGGTTAAAACTTTGACGCAACACACGCGAAAACGGCTAGCTAGATTAGCAATCTAATTAATGAAGATTTTTTTCAAAAAGCTGAATGCATGGAGAGAGTGGTTTCATGATATAATTAATTAAGTAGGAAGTTCATGCTGTATAGTTCCCCGCAGAGGCACGATTCGAAAGGCGTGCACCAACTTTGCGTATGATTGAGTAAAAGAGAGTGTCTAACAAAAGCACAACAAACAAGCCCACCCTTTACTCGATTTGAGTACTGCGAACTGCAAACAAATTTAATTAAAATCATCTAGCTCTCTGGGTTCTTTCCATTTCGGCTAGTCTTTTAAGTGCTTTTTCTAACGTTTCATTGGCCGAGAGAATTTCTGTCAGTTAAATGTAAAGAGAATGGCTTTGTTTTATATTACAATATGTATATTGTATAGTAGGCTTGCTGTGCTGGTGGGGTTTTAACACTCTCATGCAGTGCTTAGGAGCAGGTGTGCTTTAACTTTCTCGGTCAAAATATATGATTAATTTTACAGCAAAATATATTGCTGACAAATCAAGCATAAATTAAAAAAAAAAAAAGATCAAATGTTTCTTTTTTGTTTGAGGACAAGAAAAGAGAAGGCCAAATTAAACCTTCCCCACATTGGGTCACATAAAAATAATCACGCCCCCAACATCTTATTATCACGAAACCATGTTAGAGGCATCATGAAAGCTGACAAACATTTACACAACTAGACAAACCCAGGCCTTTCTTCTCAATTTCCCTCTCAAACCTAAAAGCATTATTTTTGTTCCCAACAAAAAAAATACTACTAGCCGTCACCGGTCACTCCCTATTAAAAGAGCCCTTCTCTCAATTCCCTTCTCCACTTCAACTTATTAATCAGCTATATATTTCTCTCAAGAAGTACAAGAATCGAAAATGGCTAGCTTCACCACTTCATTGATGCTATGGCTATGCTTGTTATTCTGTGTTCACACTGTTCATGTTATGGCAACGTGGCCTCGAGGGAGATCAACGAGGTTTTACGAATTCAAGGTTTCTTCTAGTTATATGCATACATACATGCTCGCGCTATAAAATATATAAAATCCAAATGACGTTCTTTATGTTAATGAACTGAAGATTTTGCCTTTTGATTTTGTGTGCTGAATACTGATCAACGATTATAGATACAAGCCACGAGAGTTAACAAACTGTGTAACGCCAAAGACATCGTCACAGTCAACAACATGTTTCCAGGCCCCGTCGTTTACGCCCAAGAAGACGATAGAATCATTGTCAAAGTCACCAATCAATCCCCCTACAATGCGACAATTCACTGGTAATTATATATATATATAGTAATGATTAGTCCAAGTTTCAAGCATATACTTTTATGTATCTATATACGTTATATATACTTGATTATTGAGTCCATTAATAATTAATTTTCAGGCATGGCGTGAGGCAGAGACTATCGTGCTGGTTTGATGGTCCAGCTTATATCACCCAGTGTCCAATTCAATCTGGACAAACTTTCACGTACGAGTTCACAATGTTTCAGCAAAAGGGCACCTTTTTCTGGCATGCTCACGTTTCTTGGCTTAGAGGCACCGTTTACGGTGCCATTGTTGTGTATCCCAAGACCGGAGTCCCTTACCCTTTTCAATTTCCCTATCAAGAGCATATCATTATACTAGGTAACTGCCTAATTTAAATACTAAAACATATGTGTGTGTATATAGTTATTATGTAATAAGAACTAGTAAATTAGACAAAAAAAAATTAAAAAACATAAACACACATTCTAATATAGTGTATTTTATATGTTGTAATATTAAAGTGTATATTTTTATTATCTTTTATATGATACGTTACATTAATAAAATATGAGATCCCTCATTAGAACATCAACTATCATGTGTGTGTACTGTTCAATTGAGACTTAATCACCTTAAATTAAGTCAAGTCACATACCCAACAATGTTTCTGTCTGAATTGTAGAATTACCTAGTAGATTTTTTGGCACCTTCTGCACATTTTTGTTTTAATTACTTTGAAATTAATTAATATATACAGTACATGTATGTATAAATATTACTATTAGGGGAATATTGGCTGCAAGACGTGGTGCAACTTGAACGACAAGTTCTAGCTAGCGGAGGTGCTCCTCCTCCATCTAACGCTTATACGATCAACGGTCACCCAGGGCCCAACTACAACTGCTCCGCCAACGGTATTTGTATAAATATATATATATATTGACACTATTAGGGCGTACGTGCGTTGTTCATCTATTTAGTTTATTAATTTAATTTTTCTAATAATTAATAATAATATGATTTCAGATGTGTATAAGATTGAAGTGGTTCCGGGGAAGACGTATCTATTAAGGCTAATAAACGCAGGCTTAAACATGGAGAACTTCTTTGCCATTGCAAATCACAAATTAACAATCGTTGAAGCTGATGCCGAGTACACAAAGCCATTCAGTACAGACCGTGTGATGCTTGGACCAGGGCAGACCGTGAACGTCCTTGTCACGGCGGATCAGCCAATTGGAAAATATTCAATGGCCATGGGACCTTACATGTCAGCACAAGGGGTTTCATTTCAAAACATATCAGCAATTGCTTACTTCCAATACTTGGGTGCCCAGCCTAACAGCCTCGCCTTACCCGCTACATTACCTAGATTTAATGATAATCTTGCTGTTAAAACTGTCATGGATGGATTAAGAAGCCTAAATCCCGTACCAGTTCCGAAAGAAATCGACGCTAATCTTTTCGTCACTATTGGATTAAATGTCCAAAAGTGCCGGTCTGGGAACCCTCAACAAAATTGCCGAGGGCTAAATAACGGGGTTATGGCTGCTTCTATGAACAATATTAGTTTTATTAAGCCTAATGTTTCAGTCTTAGAAGCTTATTATAAGAAGATTGATGGTATTTTCACTGAAGACTTTCCTGAAGCACCCTTGAAATTCTATGACTTTGTCAATGGGGCACCCAATAATATCCCTAATGACACAAATTCCATGAATGGGACTAGGACCAAGGTCCTTGAATTTGGAACCAGGGTGCAAATTATTTTGCAAGACACTGCAACCGTCACCACTGAAAATCACCCAATTCATCTCCACGGCTATAACTTCTATGTTGTCGGGTACGGTACCGGAAACTATGACCCTCAAACGGCGAATTTCAATTTGATTGATCCTCCTTATATGAACACAATCGGTGTCCCGGTGGGCGGATGGGCTGCAATTCGATTCACTGCTGACAATCCAGGTAAGTTTTTCTTTTTCTATACCTCAGCTCAGCAAAATAATTAGAAGAAATAACTACGTACTGACTTGTTCTTTTTGAAATTTTTTTAATGCAGGGGTTTGGTTTATGCATTGTCACTTTGATATACACCAGTCATGGGGATTAGGTACGGTGCTGATAGTGAAAAATGGAAAAGGAGAGCTAGAGACACTTCCACATCCACCAGCAGACTTTCCCCGTTGTTGAATAATAAACAAACGTTGATCCAATCAAAGGATTCTTTTAATCGCAAGTGTGTAATTGTGGTTCTTCATTTCATTGAGACCGTGAAATTGTGGGTGTAAATTAAAAATGATTGGAGGAATAAAACTGTAAGCGTCTTTTCCTTTCGCTCCTTTGGATTACCCTTATCTTTCTCTTACATATTACAATAGCCAGTACCGACGCATTTATGCAAAACTCAACCACCAAGGCAAATAGGCCCCAATGCTGTCAACGGTAACTACAATCATTGGTGCCTATAGCGGCATTTACAAGTATAGCACTAATAGTGGTGACCAATACTTGCAAGAAGCGCACCAAGCCCTAGGACAATCAACTAGCTAATCCTACTGTCGTTGATGTTACAAAATAACGACAATAATGATAATTTATGCAATAATAAGAGAGCATAAGTGACGATTCACGTATAAATAACATGATCAAAAGTACACAGACAAGACTACCCTATCTGCAAGAAGCCCATATCAGAAAGTCAATTGAAATAACTGAAAATCAAAGCCCCTCCTTTGAAAGGTGGATGGCACACTAGCACCCTCCTATGAGTTTCACGTGGCACAAAATAAATATTGGGTGAGAAGATTGTCAAACACTTGCCTAAAAGCGGAGTAGAACTTTTAACACAATTAATTACCTGTTGGTTGCATAATCCTCTAATGGCTATTTTGAAAAATTATCATTGTTCCAAGATTCTAACCTAATCACCCACCCAATCCAACCACTGACACAAATAGACTTCGAAACAAGTATGAAATGATTGAAAAAGAAGCCACATAATGGAACACATAAAACCCAAATTATAATATATCAAATGTACTACTTCAGTATAGACAGTACAACAGCCATACATAAAATGAATGCGCATATGAGTAAGTAATCAACCAATAATTTCTTTTATAAAAAAAAAAAAAAAAAGCCAATAACTTTCAAAAGAATAAAAATAAAAATAAAATTAAAATTGAGCAAAAACTGAAGGGAGGACTTGGAAATTTTGTTTATATACTGTACATGCTCAGCTAACAGCCCCAATTTTCTTTTTCTAGGAGAGGAATATTTCAACAAACCCACTAATTTCAATTGGCAAGACTGGTACAACCACCTCTCGAGACATTAAAAGTTAAGGCATATGAAAGAATATAAGAGAAGAGGTAGACCTCTTCTCTAAAGGCAATGGATAATATTTCCTACTCCTTTCATTGAAAAGCCTCTTGCTCAAATGAGTATTCCACAACCTCTGCTTGGAAAGAACAATTCTCACTGACGTTTCCCATTATTGGTTCTACCATTCTCCAGTGTTCCTTCACACATTGTAATGGGATACTCATTTAGGCAAGACGCTTTGCATGGGAGGACACTCATTTAGCCCAATGGGCAAGCGAGACTTAGATACAACCACTGCATTCCCTGGTTTCGGGTGCTTTACATCAAAGAGGTATGAAAAACTATTTACACAAGAATTTCTCACGAATCTTACTATCTTGTTTACTTTTTATCAGATTCATCCACACCTATGTCTCCCTTCTACTTACGAAGGTAGAGGAATCGAATTCACACAAACCAATCATCATGTGGCACGAATAAGTATTACTTCAAACCTAATAATAGTGCTCGTCAAAATTTGACTTCCCAGGTGGAAATTCTTTCTGCAGTATGTATATTATTAAACATGTAAAATCAACATTCTGGGCTGGTCTTCAATGAAGCCCAGTATTTCTCTCCATTGTCACTTAGTCTAGACATAAATTTTAGCTTCTGGTTACTCTTCAAATTCAAGTAATCAACCTGTGAACAAGATGGAAATCATAAAAAAGTTATAAGACGAACACAAAAATGTCAAGAAAAAAATACAATCAATTTTTTTTCCTCCTTTGCTGGGAAAATGAAAACTGAAGTAGTTGGTTCTTAAACCTGATCTGGATCAAGAATCAGCACGCAAAATGCATCAACTGGGCCTGCACAAGGATCTAGAGAAAACTCCTTGGGTTGTTCATTAACACTGGGGCAACCTTGCTCAGGATCCAAGTACTGCAATCGCGCTTTCATGGAACAGCCAAACCATGATTTCTCTCTTATCTGCATAATAAATGTAAAGGAAATGAGGAGAACATACAGTATATCTACCAGAATTAGCACCATAGAACGCAATTTAATAGCCAAGTCCTCTGAAAGTCAGGTTCTAAAAATTGGGGTGTGTTATTGTGTGCACATTAGAAGAAAAGATCCAACATCACCTGCAGTTTTTCAGGATCAGAGTTGGACCCATCAATAACATCAACTCTTCCATTGATCCGAAACTGATCCCAAGATTCAGTAAAGTACCAGCATATCTGATGCATCATATATACAGTTAAAAATAAACTTAAGAGAACGAGATAACGAAACCAGAAAAAATATACATGTAAAACTCAAAAAGTGATTACCTCAGAAAATGGACAAGATTTAAGCTCCTCAATCTGCATATTATTAATTTTATTCAGGTAAATTAAGCACTTACATGTGTGTGTGTGTATTAAACAACTATACAAACTGAATAAAATTGATAAAAATTGATTTTGAAAAATAAAGAACCTTTCGACTTCGTGTATCAGAATTGATCTGTATCTTGTCAGTGTTGTCTTGAAATCCTCTAAAAACCCAACAAATTACTCGCATCTCATTAACATCTTCGGGAAAAAAAAAATTAAGTTCTTAAATAAAAATTTTCACTTGAAGAGGGAGAGAGTACCGGAAAACGACAGTGCGATTCGAAGGCCTGCCGTTGGTTCCAACCGTTGCCTAAAAACAAGGTGGCAATTCTTAAATTATGCAAGTCGAGTGAAAAGTATAGTTATAATTAGTAATTACGAACGTACAAGCTGAAAGTAAATAGAGTGCTTGAGGTGAGACTGGGACTCCAATGCCTGGAGAAGAAGCTGCTTCCATGGCGCTGTTACTGGCGTTCCCATTTCTGTCCTTTTTTTGTGGTCGTTTCTTTCAGTTTCAGCTTTGCACTTTCGGCTTCTGGCTTACTGTTTTCGTTTGTCGAAACTCGTAGGTTCTCGGGGTCACTTGTTTTTGGACCTTCATAAGAATCAAGCCACTCAGGCCATTAGTCCGTAGCTACCCAGCCCATAAGGCCCAAATATCCAGAAACTAAGTTGCTTTGCTGGGCTTGGAAGTAGTATTATCTTATTGAGTGGGACTATTGGCACCCCTCAATAACTCTAATAAAACCCTTTTTGTTTAAAGCACCTGCAATGAAAATTAAAATAACATAATCACTAATATCACCCACGGATTAATTTCATAAATGACCTTACCTATTTCTTCCTAAGACCTAAAAGACTTTTATGGAAAGATAACATAAGACCACAAAATTACTCAATTTAGTGTATTATTATAGATTTTTGATCAAAATAAAGGAACTACTGACTCTTCCATGGCGAATAAATAAGTTTTCTAAAAGAAGCTACTATGATTTAGACAACAAGATAACTAATGGTGAAGTCAGAACTACAGCTGCAATTAAGCTTTAAACCCTTTAAATTATTATATTTCTTAAGAAATAATTAAGATTTTTTTTCCTTTCGTTGATAGCCATTAAACTGATTATTGAATGATTTTGTACATATTTTAAACCTAAAAGTGCAAGTTAACACTTGTGAAACTCACTAGTCAAGTGCGTATATAAAATAGAAAAAATTTATTTTGAACTTCCCAATAAAACTAAAACTTAAATAATTTATTTCATCTGAAGTTATTTGTATACACGATCCTTAATTTAGCATTTCGAATAAAGAATTCATTGTAGGTTTGCAGCAAAAATGCAAACAACAAGCAATGGTAACGATAAATGCAGAGTGAGAGAAAAAGAGAGAGAAATCTGCAGTTTGAGTTGAGAAAAAAGATTGGTTTTTTTGTCATTTTATGAGAGGTTAAAATTGTAAACACACAAGAGGGGTTTCGAAAGAGTTTTCAAGGGGTCCTAATAGCATCACTCTATCTTATTATAATATTTCCCTCTTACGTCATTATTAGTTTGTGTTTATAAATTACGAATTGGCAATCCACGGCTACAATCTGAATTTCCTTTCTTTTCAATTTTTTTAGTCATTGCCATACAATTTAACTTACAAATGTAATTAAACAAACATTCGTCACCTGAAATCATTGATTTGCCCATCATTGTCTCCAAGCTCCCGAAGCCGTTCTGTGATTTTGACCCTTACGTCTTTAGGTAAAGTTTAGTTCCCGAAGAAGTGAAGAAAAGTATAATCAAAATTATTTTTTTGGTGTGTTTCCTCTACTGGAAAGAGCTGAAGTGCTCCCGGTGTGTTTGAAATATGTTAAAATTTTGTTTCATTTGTCGGCAATGCAACTTAGCTAAGGTAGTGTTTACTTTTTGGAGTGGGAGTGTGGAGTGTGGATTCCTCCCACTCCAGTGTTTACTTACCTTAAAAAAGGGGGAGTGGGAGTGGGAATCCGTGGGTTCTACTCAATTTTGGAGTGGGGAGTGGGATTCCCACTCCCATGAGGGGAGGTGGGAGTGGGAATCTACTCCCATGAGGAGAGGTGGGAATGGGAATCTACTCCCTCCTCTTCCCATTTTATCTCTATAATTAATTAAATAAATAATATTTAATAAAATAAATAATATCATATTTATTAAAAATAATAATTATATCATATTTATTTTATTAAATTTAATAAAATAAAAATAAATAAATATGATATTTAAATTAATAATACTAAACATTAATTTTAATAAATATTAATTAATTATTTAATTAATAATAATAAATATTTTATTCTAAAAAAATATTAATTTTGTACTATATTATCAATAATAATATTTCATTTGTGTTGCTATTATAGCTTGGCCTCATATGACGTTGAAGTTGCATTAGGATCCGTAAAAGGCAAAAAAGAACAGTTGGAGCATGTGAAGACATAGTTTTGGTTGGGGCAAAGTTTGATAAGTGGGAAGATAAAACTTCTAGATACATGACAAAGACATGTTTTCATTGTTGTTTTGTTTAGCTAAAAATGTAACAAGTCCAAGTGGCGTTTATTAATGGAAAATAACGTAAAATAAGGTGGTCACCATTTATTTATAAATTCTGCATTTTTAATCTCCTTAGTAGAATGAGTCAAATGCAATCTCCATCACCAACTACCATTTATGGAACATAAAGTAGTCACGAGCTTATCTGACTCCAAAGTCCAAACTCAACCAGGAATCAGATGTCAAATTCAACGTAACCATATTAATTGTTTTGGTAACTCTCAACCCATGACATTAAAAATACGAGAGACAATGCTTCGGCACTTTACCCCTTTTCTTTTGTTCACAAAATCATGATACAACTCATTTGATTAGATTCCTAAACGGCGAATTAATCGTGTAGCAATTAATTTGGGTCCTTTGATGGTACAAGTTTCTTGAAAAAAAATAAAAATAAAAATTAAAAATTAAAAAAAAAGGGGAGAATGTCATTAAAACCGATGAAATTGATATCTTCACGTATGACATAACTTTAAAGTTAAAAAAAAAAAATGATAGGCAACCCGGTAAAAGAGAAATTTATGGTTTAAGATGTTGGGTGTGACTCTTGGAAGTGATATAAAAGGAAATTGAATAGTAAGTAATCTCACAGCATTCATTGTGTTTGATGGGGTTTTGTTCAATTCAAACACGATTATGGTTAACTAAAGAAGTCCTTAATTAATTGACCGAAACAATTTTGTATGGTTGTATCTATTCCTTATTGTATTCATTGAATCGAGATTGGTCAATAATCCGAACAGGAGTGTGACAATAACATAGTTTATATATATATATATAGAGGACTTTGATATGCAGACCTTGGCAAATGATCATATACCTCGTGCATGGTTCGAGAAATTAGAGGTACCATTTGCGGTAATGTTACCCACATTTGTATTTATTAATTTACTGATTAAAAAAAAATCAGTAATAAGCTACTTGTATATGCATCTACATTACATCCATGGCAAATGAACGAAGGTAACTAAGAAAATGGTTAATTTTTGGATTACCATATTGTGAAATGATAATTTTTACGATACCTATAAATTATTGCAAATCTTAATTCGCTTTCATTTTTTATTAAGAAGATTAAAAAAAAAAAACTTTCATCAACCGCCTCCCAGTTTTTCCTTATCTTTTGAATGCAATTGGCAAGTTGAAGTTTATAATAATTTATGAGATATTATGAAAATTATCATATTACGAGGGGAATAATTTAAAATTTACCCGTAAAAAAATTTCATAGGAAATGATAAATCATAGATAAATTATCTTACCAATATATAAACACCGGAAAAAAACAAAAGGAATTTTCTCTAGATCTCTTTACATTCACTTAGGTAACAAGTGGTGAAGTAATTTTAATCCATACAATATGAGTTAATTATTCAATAAGATTTTGTATTTTTTAATATTGCTCAAGATATCCCAGTTGTAGATCTGTTTCCATTCAAATGTATTTTGTTATCATTCACATTTTTTACTTTTTGCATGTAAGAATTTATCTTTAAGTTGTGTCATATAAAATTATTAATTTTTCTCTTAAAAAGTTAGATCCAACAACTACAAAAATAATCACAGAGGTGTTTTGTGTGATTTTTGAAAATACAAGAACTACGCAAGTAATATACTCAAATTGTATAGAAAAAAATTAAAAAGAGCACATTTACCTTATGGTTTAAACCAAATTAATCTAATAATTTAAATAATTATTGAAGGGTTTAATCGCGACATTAATACCATAATTAATCATAATTTATGTAAATAAAATATAAGACTTGTAAACTTAATATAATATTTGTAAAATAACATTAAATGTAAAATAAAATATATAAATTATGTAAATGGGGTATAAAACTTGCAAATATAAGGTAAAATAAATAAATTAACATGGGTGTAGTACGTTGGTGTATTATTAGCAAAAGAAACAAAAACTTACAAATGAAACATTAAATAAGTAAATCGACATTAAGTATAAAATAAAACATAAATTAGGTAAATAGAACATCTAACTTGTAAATGAATGATAAGATAAGTAAATAAACATAAGAGTAGTAAGTTGGTGCATTGTTGATAAACAAAACAAAAACTTATCAATAAAACATAATACCTATAAATTAAGTACAAAATAAAATATAAATTAAGTAAATAGAACATCTGACTTGTAAATGGAAGATAAAACAAGTAAATTAATGTAACAGTGATTAGTGTATTATTAGTAAACAAAACAAAAATTTACAAATGTAATATGAAACTTGTAAAATAATATTAAGTGTAAAATAAAATATAAATTATGTAAATAAAAGGCGAAACAAGTAAATTAACCTTGGAGTAGCAAAATTAGTGTGTTATTAAATATTGATTAAAAAGTTAAAAAAAGCTTGCAAATGTAAATTAAAACTTGTAAATAACATTAATTGTAAAATAAAACAAAAGATTTGTTGATTACACCTGAAACATGTGGATAGAAAGTAAAATAAGTAAAATATTATAAGAATTATTAAAAAATAAAAACTCACTAATGTAAAATTGAAACTCATTACCATATTGATTATCTTATATATTTACTTATTTTGAAAATTATTTTTCATGTTTTTCAAAGTTATTGTAAGACAAGTCCACTTTACATTTTTCGAAGCCCCTATTTGATATTAAGGTTGGACAACAATAGTTTTTATGGTTGCAATTTAAAAAGTACAACACTAAAGTATTTGCTAAACATTATCTGTTGTGACTTAGAAGTTAAGTGAATTTGATCCACTACTCATACGATGAAAAAACTATAATATTTTTTTTCCAAAATTATTATTTAAAAATCACATTTATTGCATGTTATTAACTTTTATTTCATATTTAAAAAATAGTTAAATTTTTTTCACAATAATTATAGTTTAAAAGCTATAGCACTTAATATCGAACATGACTTAAACCTCTTTGACAGCAACTCGAAACGATCTCTAAGTATAAATAAAGAGCAAAGTTTAAAATTACTAGAAGTATGTATAAGACTCAAAATTAGATCCAATTTTATTGACTTATCATGTATGTCTAGTAATATAATAATATAATTTTATTTTGTTTTGGCTTGATTTATCAAGAAAAATAATTTTATTTAATAATCTGTATAGTTAACAAATACTATCATAGAAATGAAAAAAAAAAGTTATAAATATCCTACATGATTTTTTTCTTTGTTAGTAAAACTAAGAGAAATTGATACTTGGGTAGGACAGTCTCAATTAGTCTTAAACAACTCTTCAGTCTTCCCCAATAAATAAATAATTTTATTATTCCTGCTATGTATTAGGTGGATGCTGACTTTCTATAACATTATTATGTGATAGAAAAATTTAGCGGTACTGTTCAATAAGTGACATGTAAATGACACGTAATTTAAAGTAAAAATTATTTATCCAGCTTTATAAAACTTAGCATTAGTCTTATATATGTAGTATTGTTTATTGCTTGGATGGTAAATTATGACGGAAGAATCTAATTTTTTTTGCTTGCATGATCATTGAATTCTCGAAATATTGTTTATTACGGTTAAAAATTACAAAAAATTAGTTTGACTTAATATACTTACATGCATAGATATTAATGAAGTCATTGCTAAAAAAAAATATTTACCTTAAATGATATGGGATGCTTGTGAAATGAACTGGTGAATATTTTTTAAATCTTCAAATAGTTTATAATATTAGTTTATGACGCACATGATGAGTTCGATAATTGAGACGAATAACGTACTAGAAAAAATAATGATACGTATATTAAGATAATATGTACGTATTAATTATTATAATAACATTACACGAACAGAGAATTTTAGGATCCATCATAATCTGGGCTAGAAGCTAAGGTAAGCATGTGAAGACAATATATAAGATTCTAAGTACAATTATTGGGAATTGAATTTTTTTTTTGAATTAACAAAAGTGAAATGGATTTCGAATTTACTTAATTCTGATCATTTTAGAAGAGATTCAGCAAAGCAGTCCAACTGAAGTTGCTCATCATCATTCTTCAGGATTTGTAAATACTCTTCATAGAGCTTCTCTAGCGAGTTTTCACCAGGAAAAATCTGAGATTGACACTCAAAATCAGAGCCGTTAACAAGATGATGATCCGCAACAAGAAACCCAGCTGCCCCATCATCACCATCTTTGAGACTGTAAGAAGGAACTTCTTCTAACACATGCGCAGCAAGGACCCCTTCCCCTCCTTGGGAAAAAGTAGTACGCGCAAAACTTTCATTTCTTGGCAACAGGTAAGTAGTCGTAACCCTAATGGGCTTTGGGAGATGGAGCTTGTGCTTTCCTGTGGGCTCCACAGGTGATGCAGCCGCAGCCGCAGCCTCAGCCTCTGTCTTACTGATTCTTCTCCTTTTCTTGATAATTCCGTCTTGAACAAGAGATGGCTCCGACAGTTTCTTGTGGGTATTCGGGTCGGTTCCTTGAACTCGAAGCCTTTTGCTAAGATGGGTATTCCAGTAATTCTTTATCTCGTTATCGGTTCGACCCGGCAGCCTCCCTGCGATGAGAGACCATCGATTCCCGAGAAGCGAATGCAATCTGATAATCAGATCATCCTCATCAGGCGTTATGTTGCCTCTCTTGATATCTGGTCTTAGATAGTTCATCCATCTTAGCCTGCAACTCTTTCCACATCTAAGAAGCCCTGTAAATATAAATCGCTAAATTGTAATGTAATCAATAATATGTATATCTTATCAAAATAAATAAATAAGATCGAACATGATACACAAAAATTGATACTACATTTTACAAGATTATTAATTTAATTTACCAGCCTTTTTAGGCAAAGATCTCCAATGACCTTCACCGTGAACTTGAATGTACTCAGTAAGCAATGTGTCTTCTCTAGGAGTCCATGGACCTCGCTGCAACCCAACCTTAGAACAACAGGGAGCCCTTCCCATTTCCCTTAGAAGGGCTGCTACCAATTATATTTGTGAAATGAATGCCATATAGGCAAGTGGGCATGTACAGTCTGAGAGAGAAAAAGAATGGTGATATTTATAATCTCTTACGTCATATGATCCTATTGTAGACTTTCGTACATTGCACATATATCTCAACAACCTTTCTGCCATCTGCCCTTCTCATGCATGCCCACGTATACCAATCGGACGGCATCATCAGCTCCACAAATGGCATTCAAATCAGGACCGCTCATCATTTGGAAACGTCAAAAGTCAATGTCATCTCATTCATAAGGGGCAGGGACACGAGAAACAAAAGGGGCTTGCTTGCTTGCCAGCTCAACATGCTTTTCCCCTTATTTATTTATTTATTTTGTGAATTTACTAAAAGAGTAAAAAATTTAACAATAATATTTGAGATTCTAATATTTGAGTCCTTACTTAAATTTTAATAATATATGTCATTCATCAATTAGATGATGTATTTTATATCTAATAAAATTACGTAAACACTATTCAATAGATGAATGTGACATCAGTTGAGATTCAAATTAAAATTTATATGTTAGGATATCTAGTATTGCTCAAAATTTAATTTGTTCAACTCTTTACAAATAATTGACTAATCAATGCACTGAAATTCAACAATTTTTGTTTTAATCTTTTAAATCATACTTATGTACTCAGTGAAATAAAGTTGACACGGGAACAATTCAACAATGATCACCTAAAAAGAAAAAAAGACGATAAATGGAAGAGGTCAAATTAATTTCTTTAGATTTGAGAGTTGAGGCTCGTTTTAATTACTTTGCATAATTGGGTTAGGTTATCTGTCTTGCTGCTTCTATATCACTCGCCAAAGCAATGAAAATGAATCACTGTAGGGTTAAGTAACATTAGAGGTTAACTATTCCTAATTAATCGCTAATATCTTTTTTTTTTTTTGGCAGGCTTTAATATCTATTAATTTTTTTGAGAAGATTAATATCTATTAACTGGTATGAGTAATCAATTCAATTTTATTCATAAAAGAGTAGTGGCATTTGACCTACTTAAATTCTCTTTTCAACTCCACTTCTCAATTGTTTTCAGAATTACCCTTATTAATAATTTTTTCCCAACCCAAAATTTGGAGAAACTTGGTCCCAGAATCAGGAGGTGCAGATCAATTGTAAAGTGATAAAAAAAAGGGAAAGAAGGAAAAGAAGATTATTTAAGGAAGAAAAATAAATAAGAGTTGTGTTTGAATTAGAGATGAAAAGAACTATTCTCCTTTGGCAATTGGCAGGACTGTGTAATTCGGTTTCTAAGATTGAACGTGGGGTTTCGAGAGACCAGAATTGAGTGTGCCTGCCATGACACCCCGTCCCTCCCCTTTTCTCCTGAGTGAAAAAGAAAATAAAAATGAAAAAAACTCCACTAATCATTCAAGTGTGATATTTATTAGCATCATCACTTTAAGAAGCAGCTTTAAAGCGAAAACTGATTTCAGTGATTTGTCAGTTGACACCAAAATGATAGTATGGTCACACCCAGCAGCAACGTGTAAGATTTCGTCAGTCGATCTTTTTCATCACTCAATGTTGCCCCACAATAAGCTGGCGCCAAGTAATTTCTCAATCAGTTTCCTTATCCTATTGCTACAAAGATTTCCTCAAAGTTTGTTCTCCGAGTTTAGCAAACTAATCTCTTGCTTCCTAACTGATGAGTATGATATGTGATGGTAAAATGTTCTACCGTAATGTAAATAAAATCACTGTATTACTTGTATCAAATTGAATCACGATCTGTGTTTGCTTCTCCAATGCTTTGTTAAAAATCGAAAATTGTTTATTGATAAGTAAGGATAATTTCGAAGATAAATAGAATTAATTGAAAATACAAACAGTAATAAGATAAAATGAGGGAGTTAAATATCACCAACTTTTCATAAAATTCATTTACCTTCAATGTACATATACATTAGAATAAACTATATTTTTATATTTAGTAATTAAATCCTGATGTGAGCTTATCTAATCTTTGGGAAAAAAATATTAATACATATCTTTGAAATTTACTCTCGCTATTAATAACTAAATATCACACTTTAAATCCTTACTAAAGTAAAGCTCGTATCACAAGAAATTTTTATATTTGGTTGGCGAGTTTTTACGAAGATATCATCTGCTTCATGATTCCTAGCCTCACGTATATATACATGGTGTGATTACATAACTAAGTGCTTAAGTAAATGAAAGCATATAACAATCTACCAAAACAATTAGTGCTTGTTTGGTAATGCTATAACATTTAAAATAATTGGTGTTAGTTGTGTTATAGAAATAATCAATTATGAATAAAATCAATTAAATATTTAGTAAAATTTATTTTAAAAATACTGTGAGTTTTAAAAACAGTAATGTATGTTTAGTAAATCTTACTATTAAATTGTTGTAAGAATATAAATGATTGAATTGGATATAATACTAAATAAAATTTATTTACACGTTTATAAACATGTATATGCAATATTATTTTCTGTGTACATATATAATAATTGATAACTAAAATAAATATTTTATAATATTAATTTTATTTTTCTATTTTGTTATCTCAATATAATTGGTAATATTAATAATTTCTTTAAAGTTATTTATTTTATTTCCTAATTAATAAGGAGAATTTTGGATTTTTGTAATATATATGAGAATATATATGGAATTGTATTAAGTTTAAAAATGATTCTCAAAATCATATTTTGAAAAGCTAATCATTCCCTTCTTTTTAAAATAAGTGGCTTTTCAAAATCTACTGTAGAATGGGTGGTTTTACAAAAAAGTAATTTTAAAAAAATTTACTAAATACTAAAATTATTTTTAACTTTTCAAAATTACTTTTAAACTTCTCAAAAACAATCTTAAATGGGCCTTACTAAGGGCTAGTTTGGTAATGCTGCAGCTTTTAAAATAATTGTTGTTAGCTGTGCTGTACAAATAATCAGTTGTGAAGAGAATCAATTAAGTGTTTGGTAAATTTTATTTTCAAAAGTACTGTGAATTTTGAAAGCAATTATGGGTGTTTGGTAAATCTTATTGTTAAACTGCTGTAAAAAAAATAAATGACTAAAATGTACATAATGTAAGATGAAATTTACTTATACATATCAATATTGATTTTGTTTCCAATTTAAATAAGGATAATTTCGGATTTAAGTAATAATTGTAAGGATATTTATGGAATTATATTAAATGATAAAATTGATTATCAAAATCAGAATCTAAAAGTTACTCCTTCCCTGTTTTTCAAAATTAGTTGTAGGAGGAGCTGATTCTGACAAAATTGATTTTGATTTTTTTTTACCAAACACCAAAATTAGTTTTTAGATTTTTAAAATCACTTTTAACCCTCCCAAAAGCAATCCCAAACGGGGCCTAAATACATTGATTTTTTTTTTTTTTATTCGGGCATTCGCCCATCTCTCAATTCATCATCAAGAGAGAGTTGGTGGACGAAGAACCATCTTTAGATTTTAATTTAATTTTAACCAACCAAAAAAAAGTTAACGACAGTTTCCGTTGACACAATTTCGGACCAATATTAATGTAGATGTAGAAATTTAAGACGGTGGCAGGTGGACCTATTACTTTCAAAAATTATAACATTTGGTTCTCTAATGAATTATCAGGTAAATATGTAAAAGTATAATTAATGTGCACCACTCCCTCTGCTCCCAAAAGGGGTATGTAATTGAAAAAGAAAACTCAGCGATACTGAAAATTGATAGATGATCTTATTTTGTCCATCAAGCTGCTAGCTTTGCTAGGCTAGCAATAAGCATTAAATTATTTCTTAAATGATCAACAAATCACATTTAAGGAGGAAGGAGGATGAATTGTATAATATAGGGCTCCAAGCCATGTAACCCTGAATAATATGACGATGAAAATGGAAGTTTATGGTCTAACTTTTTTCTTTCCTGTTCTTTTTTTCCTTTCCGTCTTGAATTAATGTTTCTACTTCGTTTCCATATTGTCTGTAAAGCTTAGCTGCCTTAAAGAAGAATAAAAATAGATAGCTCGAACTGCGGTTCCGGGGAAGTAATAATAAGGTTTTGTACGCGTGCATCTAGTTTTTGCAGATATAAAAAATGATAATGATGATTTTGATAAGAATAATAATAATTATAATAACAGCGAAGAATTGGCATCTCTGGGCCACGCATGCTAATAAAAGGTGGCTCTCCTGGCTGCCATTATAAATAAAAACAAGGATGAAATTCCATATTTATCAAAGTCTCTGCAATAATTAAGTTTAATTTTCGGGCCTACTATGTCAATTAAGTTAAATTTACGTGGCAGTGGGATCATTTCCAAATAGCGCCACTCATTTGGAAATGATCCCCTTTTGTTTTTCGATTTTAACTTTCTGGGGCAAAGCAATTAGCCCAGGCCACGCCCCTGGTTTAGTATGAAAGAATTGTGTGGATGTCGTGACGTTGATGCTAATATATGGCTTTCGCCGGGGAAAGGTCAAAGGAGACCAATGTCAGACTTAGGCCCAATTAAACCTTGGGCTTCTTTAGAATTTCAAATCCAGCCCATTTTCACGTAATTTACCAGCAAAAGCATGCACCGTTGTTCTCTATTTCCAACATTTCCAAATTTTCTGTGTTTTAAAATAATAATAATAATAATCAAAATTTTCGATCACAGTTTAAAAAATAATACATCTGTTAACGCCTGTTTAGTTTGACCAATCAATAATAGAGGCTTCTTCCGTAACAAACATCCGATATTAATAAAATAATGCATGTGTTGATCCGGGCCAGATGGCATCGCTCGTCTCTCATCACTCAGTGCCAATCCAAAATACATCGTATAAAGTTAAATTGGCCATCGGTGAAGATACAATAAAGTAGTAGTGTATTGTTCATACAAAAAAAACTTCTTCCTCTGCTCTTTTCCAATTTCAAATGACTAATCAAGTAGGGTATCGCTTTCTTTTGAAAACACAGTGAATATGTATAGAATTTGTTAGTTCTTAAATTAAGGAAAAAAAAATTGAAATAGACATGGCTTAAGAAGGATATGGAAAATTCTCAACAACAAAAAAAATAAAAAAAAAATCATTGAATAAATCAAATCCCAGGTACCAAAAATATAGACCCACTTAATAAAGGATACATAAGATTTTTGTGTTAATTATGTTTCACATGCAAGTTATTTTGCAAACTTTTTCATTTTATTAATTAAAAAAAGAAGAAGAAGAAGAAGAAGAAGAAGAAGAAGAAGAAGGCAGTGAAATATCTGCAGGGGCGTGACGCGTGAATTAGTTTTTTTAATATGGGAGGGAATCTCTGTAATGACATTTTTCTCTGGCTTGTAAAGTAATTTTAACTAAGGTTAAAAATGTTAAAAGTGGGCTACTTTTTCCCTGTACGGAGATCTTCGGATTGGATCGTCAGCATAATGTGTTCTTGGACCAGTTCTAATTGGATCACCAAAATGATCCATTGTACATTATTAATCTCTCTGAACAAAAATAGTGAACTAATGATTTTTGTACATGTTGGATTTAATTAATAGTGCCAAAATATTTGTACCATAAAAAGATATAAATCCTTAAAAAATACTGTTATCAATTAAAAAATTATTTAAAATTAAAAAAAAAAAGAGAATTATAATGGATCACAACAGCCTCTCTGTCGATCAAATTCATTAATTTAATTTTAATTAATGCTAGCCATTATTTATTAATTAACTAAATATCTATTCACTAAATTAAACTAATAGTAGAGATTAAAAAAAAATCTAAGTTCACAACTCCCCCATTATTCATATAGAATCACAGAAAAAACTTATTTATTATTTAATGATGAATTTTAAGATAATTCTGCATTCATTAATGATATTTTATCATATAATTAATTAAATTAACCCGAACACATACACACAATCTATAACTATAAGCTAGCAGGAAAAAGTAGAGATCTATATATGGGGGGAACATGAAATGGAAATAGACTCCAATTGTTTGCGAGACAAAATTAATGGTTGAAATTCAAACAGAATCAGATACGAGCACATAGGAATTCTCACCAAACAAAACAGGCGCAGTATTTGGGCCCCAAATCAGGAAAAAGCATAGTTTCAGGAATCAAAATAATAGCAATTATCAATGGCGTCGCCGAATTATGGGGATATATATATCCATAACGCAAAGCCGAAGCGCATGAAGTTGCAGGAAGCCCTCGTGCAGAATTAACAACAAAAAAGACGCATTAAAATTGTGTGCAATATGTATGTATATATATATATATATATATGCATATTTGTCGATCGATCAACGAATATATAATTAATTTACGAATGAATTAATATGCGCGGCGTCGATCGCATATTGTGTGTAATATATTTTGATGCATGCATGGGCTGGGTGGGTGCATCCAATACGGCAGGAATTTTTGAACGGTAGAAGAAGGGGCGGGCGACTGACGTGTAGAGCATTAGAACCGCAACTATGTGTATGTGTACATATCCATCCATGTTATTCACGTTGAAATATAAGGAGAATAATTATTTTGCCCACCAAAGCATCTGTCTGTCTGCCGTGTGCCCGCTTTGCAACAGCCAATAGCAATCCCCTATTATTCTCTTCTATTTTTTTTCAATAAACAAAAGTCAGATTTCTGTTGATTGATGTGTGTAAATATATATATATATATCAATATATGTGTGTGTGTGTGTGTGTGTGCATGTACATAGATAGTGCAGAAGAATTTTAACTTTTCAAGGAGACAACAAAAAAAAGGGTTCATTTGCAATCATGCAATGTATAAAGATCACTTTTTGAGGAAAAAAAGTAATTGAACGAAATAAATAATCATTTTGTTTCGAGACGACACCCCAAAAGAGAAAAAACAAAACAAAAGTTGGCCATTTAATTGTACAATCGTAATAACCTCATGTCACGTAGACAATATTCAAATTGAATTTTTTAATTTTTTAATTTTTTTAATTTTTTTTTGGTTGGGTAAAAAAACGAAATGATACGATATACGAATTATTGTGCTCTAGGGTTTTGAAGGTTCAGCATTTCGAATTTGAGATTTAAGGCGAGGGGTGCTTCGAAGAAATAGAAATAGAAATTGAAATTGAAATTGAAGGCACAGTCAGCATCAAGATAAAGAAAAAGGCCAGCAAAACGCCACCAACACGATGAAATTACAAAGCAAAAGCAGAAATTTCTCATCAATCCTACCGCATTAAATGGGCCCCACAGCGGTCGCTTTTTGTCGCCTCTTGTCGGAGAGTCCCCCACTTCTCCCGCCGTGAACTTTCCATTTTCACTTTCATTAATTGAATCCATTCGTTTATTAATTAATTAATTCATTCATTACATTACATTCATCATTCCACTCCTTCTTACGTCCTCAAATTTTCTTTTTGTTGTTCGTTTCACAAATGACTCAAGATTACGCCTCCGCAAGTAGTAATTTGTAAACGAATTATTATTCGTTCGTTAGATGCGAACTAATATATATATATATATATATATTCATTAGATTTGTTCACTTGATTACTACTTAATTCTCGTCCTTGATGTACACTTATGTAATTAATTATTATACATACATATTGGGCACTCCAGTTTGCAAATGTTTTTGATAAGCTACTTAACACTATAATTATTAATTTGTTAATTTTTTTTTTATGGGTAATTGTATAGTTTAATGAGAGTTTCATCAAGCTAGTGAATATATATATATATATATATAAGTTTTGAGAGATCGATAATCTAGGTTCATGATTTTTTTTCCCCCCCTCCTTTTTAAGGTAACAGAGAAATCAGACTTAATAAGAATGTATGTATTTTTCATGAATTAATACCATTTTTGAAAATCGTTAAAAGTTGTCCCGTGAAAGCAGCTACATAGCTAGAAGCCATGTATGTCTATCTTTATCGATCTTTACTTAATAAGAAACCACGAAAAGTTAGAGCAGAATTAATAATGTAAGGATCGAGATCTGTTGTCAAAATTACGGAGGAATAAAATCTTATCCTAGGCTCCTAGGCAGCGGATTGTCCAAAGTCCAAAGTCCAAACAAATCCCAACTCCCACGCTCATGAAGGGTCGTCGAGGGGAGAAAGAAACATTGAAAAGGATAGTGACAAGAGAATACAAAGAATAAAAAGACTTTCTCTCCATTATCAAGTCAAAAAGTCGAAACCCACCACAGTAATACACACTCATATTCCACCCACGATCATTAAACTAATAATTTAGTACCACTATTTCTCTTATAATACAATCCGACAAAAATTCCCCACTTCAAATAATTAATAATATATATAAAATACCAAAACCTTAATCCTTTAATTTCATTTACTTTATTTAAAACAAAATGTGAGTAGTCAAAACAAACACCCTCTTTGTTTCTTTTATCATTTATATATATATATATATATATATATATGCACATTTAAAAAAGAAAAAGAAAAAGAAAAAGAAAGAAAGAAAAGGTTTTTCAAACACATAAAGCCAGCACAGAAACTATCTAAAACATTCTTTCTTTGAACAAATAGCAGCTGCTGCAGACAAAACTCAAAAGAGGTGAATTCTCTCTTTCTTTCTCTCTCTGAAGTCATCACTTGCTTTTCATCAATTAACTTTTGTTCTTCTCAATTTATGGATGCCGCTAAATGGCCACAGGTTGGTTGATCTTATTTCCTCGATTAATTTTCTTTCCATATAAAACTGATGGATTAAATATACGTATCTATTTCTTCATGCTGCTGCAAGTTTGATTTTATCTAATGATAATCTTTTTGATGATCATATGCATATAAAGTTTGAAATATGTTATTAAAACATGAAAGCAGTACATACACTTTATCTTTTTTCACCTCTTGGCTGGTTTATGCAATAACTGATAAAAGGAAAGGAATGGGAAAAAGTTAACCCTTTTTTTTTTTTTTGGGTTCTTTTTCATTTTGTATAATTTTGATCGATTCAGTCGAAAAGAAAAGCATTCAATGCTTTTATTAATTTTCTCTTTTTATATAATCTGTTCTACTTTAATTTGTGGATTTATGAATTTCTGTGTGCTAATTTTGTTTTCTGGTTTTTTGAAAATAATGGCCGGTTAACTCTCTTTTTTTCAATCAGAACTTTCCGGAGGTTGGAGGGGTGAAGGCAATGGAAGAGGTAGTTTCAAATACATGCAACAGCAGCAGCAGCAGCAGGCCGCCGATGTTAGAAAGAAAGGCAAGGCCACAAGAGCAATTGAATTGTCCGAGATGTAACTCAACAAACACCAAGTTCTGTTATTACAACAATTACAGTCTCACACAGCCAAGATATTTCTGCAAGACTTGCAGAAGGTACTGGACTGAAGGTGGCTCTCTTAGAAATGTTCCTGTGGGAGGAGGATCAAGAAAGAACAAGAGATCTATATCATCATCAGCAGCAGCAGCTTCAAGTAGTAATAATAATAATAATAATAATAATAATTATAACAAGCTTATTATTCCAGATCTAAACCCACCAAGCCTCTCACACTTTTCTTCTCATGAAAACCCTAAGATCCTCAAAGGAGGCCAGGATCTTAATCTTGGATTCCAAGTCATGCATAATAACGCAAATGACATGTCTCAATATGCTGATCATCCAGCAGTAGCGTCCAAAGCCGAAACTAATACTACCAGCAATGATAATATCAATAACAACATGTCTCCTGTTTCAGCTCTAGATCTCCTGAGGACAGGAATTGCTTCGAGGGCGGGTTTGGATCATTTTATTCCAACACCGATGCCGGATTCAAATACTTTATTTTCATCTGGGTTTCCTTTGCAAGATATCAAACCAGCAGCAACCCTAAGTTTTTCAATTGATCAAGCAAATAGGTTTGGAATTCAAGACAATATTGGTAACGGGAGCCGGCTCTTCTTTCCTTTCGGAGAACTGAAACAACTTTCAAGCGCCTCAACGACTGAAGTTGATCATCACAGCAACAAGGGAACATCCACTTCAACGGGATACTGGAATGGAATGTTTGGTGGGGGATCCTGGTGAATTAAGTTTATTTATTTATCTTCTTTTTCACTTGCCTGCGCTCTGCTGGTCACTACTGTTAATTGTTTTAAGTTGTTTCGATATTTAGAAGTAACTAACAAAAAGATCCATATTTATATATATATATATATTTTTTTTTCTTTTCTTTTCTGTTAAAATTTGAACAGTGTATGAAATTTGGAGCTTCTACATTTTCGGTTAGCTTCATAGGGGGTTTTAGTTAATTAGATACTTTGTGTGTGGTGTAGACTGCATGTACATAGAAGAGGAGGTGAATACAGCTGCATAGCCAGTATTCATTTGTTCTTCTATCGGACGAAGTTGATGATTATTAGTTAGGGCACCAGCTGATGACATTGCTGTATTATGTTTTTCTTTCTTTGTTGAAATGTAAGCAGTGAGAATTGGATATGGGAATGAGAGTTTGTAATCAACAATATTACTTATCTATTAGCTTGCTTTAATTTGCTTTTCCATTTACACTCAGCAAAAGCAGGTCTCTTGTGTCAGTTCTGACACTGACAACTCATGTGTAGCATCTAATGAGATTCTTCTTCCAACCATGAAAGCACTTAGTCAAATATAAAAAGGGGTTATTCAGAGATAAAAGAAAATTACGGAGGCAACAGTCTAGCTTCAGTATCCCAAATTTCTATCTCAACTGCATCACACATTGTAATAAATTAATTATATCCTTAATCAGAAAGTTTAGATGCATTGCAATAGCCAGTAGGCTTTTGATCAGTGGTTAGAACTCAAACCTCCAATTGTGAGGTCATGGATTTGAACTCTCACAATGTAGGAACTCTCATAATGTAGTGTGAGTGTTTAATTTTCTTTCTCAATTTGAGTGAATGCAGTAGTCGTCTTTTTTCTTTCGAAATGTGAATGTGAATAATTTAAATAATTGTTTGATTGTAAATATCAGTGTACTAATCTCATGAAATATAAGTTGTAATTTTATCAATAATCTCATATAATTAAAAAAAAATACATTGCAACAACTAGTTGCTAAAATCTCTTAAAATCTAGTTTGAAAGCAACAAAGCCTGATGATAATCGAACAAATTGTACTTGAGTTTAAAAATAAACCAGTTTACCTGCCCCAACTATAAAAAGCTAGCTGACATAATATTTTGTTTGATACACTAGCTTTCGAGCAAGGAACAACGCTAATGTTGTTTTATCATCATTACTTCATGTTGCTTTAACTTGTTTAATATTCGAAGAAGAGAAAATTATGACAAATCCACCTTTCTTTGGTCGGGCAAAGCGTGCAGACAAATTATATCTTCCACCGAGACAATCCTCCATACATAGAATCTCCAACTTCTTTATTTTTATATATGTATATATTAATGACTGTGATTATAAAGTCGCAATTGTTCTTTTGCTTGTTTATTTATTCTGGGTAAAGTTACAATTACGACTTTAAATGTAAATTTGCATATGTATGTTACATTTTTAATAAAATGAGAATTCTCTTATTAGAAGGTGAGTACATCTCACAAACTTCACTAATTTTAGAATCCTTGTTTATTATGTTGTAAAATACACTAATATGCATACCATAACAAAGAAACTTGAGAGAATTTATTATATCACAACTTTAGATACATATTTTTACTGTCATCGAAGGAATATCTAGTCCACTACATTAGGTGGAGAGATATTTATACCCCTACCAATTAAATTGGAAGGAAAACGGAAAATAAATCCCAACAATTACCCATGCTCTTTGCTCAAATCCACATTTGCATAAACTTCATGCATCATCATGGATGAGGCTCATAACTCCAAGAAATGTTGTCTGCACCATCGTTATAAGAAACTGTTGCATTTCATTTCATTATTGGACACAACATAATTGGCATCAAGCGGGCGAAATATGTGATAAACTGACAGATAATCCACATTCATAAATTATCCACTGTACAAATATGACACAGATACACTTATTCCTTCGTTATCTAAGAGACAACTTGTGAAAGCAGCCAGCAAAAGAACATTACATACGATATTGTTCATTACAGTTCAGTCTTCTATACAGAATAGGAGCAGTTCCTTTTGAGTAGGTAATGGTTATCCCATCTATCTTTATCACAATACCAACTCACTTATCTGCATTGATTCCAAAAATCCGGACCTTGTGCATATTCGGGAACTTGGCAACAACAAGAACAAACACTGCTAAAGTGTTGAAAAAGAGCATTGGATGTTGGTAGTCAGTTGTGTGCGAGGCTATCAAGTACCTGTTAACAAAAAAGATAATGGTCATGGTGGTTTCCAAATCTACCGAATCACAACCTATATTTTAGGTACTGCGATAGTATCAACACACAATGAGGAATCTCAATATTGCACATGCTTAAATAGACATTCTCACCAGAACTTAGTGCAATCTGAGAGAGTGTCTTAAAAATGAAGTAACCGCTTAATAACATAATTCCTGTGATTGTACTTTTTGGTTGAGAAATGAATTTTCTACGTTACGTAGAATCAGCAAGGCCGAATTCAGAAACTCTATCCCTACTCACACAGAAAGGTGGGGAGAAAAGAGGGGGAAAAAAAAAGAAAAGATAGGAATTAGGCTTTAAATTCACAAGAACAAACGTCTTCTACTCTTCCTCTGCCTGATAATAAATAGAGTGAACACTGATAGAAACAAAAAAAAAATAAAAAAAAAAGCCCTAATACACAAATACATGTATAAAGTTGTTCTCTCCCGCGAATGTCCACGCAAAATAAATGAGGATTTAGTGTTTTACACCATTGTTAATCATGCTAGACCGTAAAACGCCGAATCTGTACTTTATTTCATGCGGACATCCACGAGGGAGAATTTTCACTATATAGTGAAGAGTGGGCTTCTAATCAGGGACCCACAACCATATTAAAGTCAGGGACAAGCTAAACGACTTAAAAAAATAAAAAATACTTCAATACGCTACATTGGCGTTGGTGTATTTTTTCTCTTTTAGCTTGTCTATAACTTTTATATGATTAGGAATCCCTGATTGAAGAATTATTCTATATATATAGAGAATTTTTGTCTAATCTAGGAATATATGAACTCCAATGCGTTAAAATTGTGTATTTTGTCTTAGTGTATTGGACTTTGTATTTTATTTTTTTATTCTTCCAATGGCATCCGCATTTTAAAATTATGAGGAAGTCCGTATAAGAGATTTATACACCCATGTAATACAGATAAAAGATTGGACTGATATTCCAGAACTTGGCAATTTTATAATGTACACCTAGCAAAGATACTTAAATAATTCCAACATCACAATTCGGCCAATGCGCTGTGTTGAGTTCTAATGGACTCCACAACAACAGCAGCAAGATTCGTCAAATTAACAATATTAGTTCAGACTAATTATTATCAAATAAGGTACACGGATGTGTGAACAGATATTAACCGAAGGCCTTAATCCTGGCATGTATAGGTTACAAAATCCAGCCTAAACAGACAGACAAAACAAGTAGGTACGACCGTGTCTCCAAGCTCCAAAAGTACTTCTCACTGTCCCCCCCCCACCCCCCAACACAAAACAACAACACAACAAAGCCCCCAAAAAGTCGAACAACAGGGTTACTCTTAAGTCTCAACAAATAACTTTTGCCAAACAACTGCATAAAATGATGACCAAAGTTCAAGGAACTACAAGTAAGCCTTCAAGAATACAGTCTATCATGATTTTCCAACTTACAAGTATGCAAAATTTGAAAATCAGAAAGACACTGTCTATGCATAAAAACAGAGGGAAAAGCGAGACATTTCAGATCACTGAAATGAACTAAAAATAAAATAAAAAAATTCAAAAGTTTTAAGATATTGAATATGTAAACTTACAGCACCACAGGTACAACAGTTAGGAACTTTCTATTGCGTGTAAGCTGCTGTCCATTGTCTATCTGCTCCCACCAAGTCAACCCGTTATAAATGCCCTGGTCTTCAGCAAAGGGTGTTCCTTTTTTCCAGTGAAAGAAGTGATACGTGATCTGCAAGGCGAAACATTCTGGTCAATAGTATTTCACAGATGTTGGAAGCAACTTCAAGATAAATTCAGAATGAGGTAGAATAATGATCACATAACTAATGCATATCAAAAACTAAACTTGGCAAGTCAGCTCTACTTCATGCTTGCCAGAACATTTTCATTTTAAGCAAAATCCGTGCACACAGAAAACGTAGTAAAAACGAGAAGAAGTACGTACATCAATAACATAGAAAATGACATAAGGCAGTTGTATTATCTGTATAACAGAAAAGAAAATGTCCAAATTGCATTCAATTTATCACAGCAATTTTATCAACAAGCATTGGGGCATCACTTAATTGGTTCAACACTCATCTTTTCTTTCTGCTGAATAAACATGTGACCAGCATCTAAACATCTAATTTTAATTTCACAAACACTAACCTAATTCCTTGTGTACAAATTAAATATATGATAGAGAACTTCATAGGCATGCAGTTGAAAGTAAAATATCCAAAAAGCAATAGAGAATACTAACACAGGGGAATGTAATCTGGATGCCACATATTCATCCAACTGTCAAATTTATTTAATCCACACAACTCGAGCTTTGTTCTAAATGAAAATGGTCAAAAGGATCAATTTTCTCTGCTAGCACCAAGTGATAAGATTAAGATCCATCCATAGGACTTGGATTATGGACTCCACAGAGTTTCAGTTTACTCAGTCCCACCAGCTGCCACTTCCAATAGATGCCCATCTACTCAATCTTACTAGGTGCCCAACTTATTCCAGAGAACGTGACTAGGAAACAAGCTAAGAGCTTGAAAGCTAAAAACTTTTCATTCGACAGTAAAACGACATGAAACAGAGAATAACCTAATTCAAATTCAACTTGCAACTAGTTAACACCTACCCAGCCAGAATTAGCAATTCACACGTGAAACACCTAATCAAATCCAAAATAAACCCTAATGAGCAAAATACAGCAAATTAATCAATAACAAAAACAGAGTAATAGAGAAAAGAAAATGAAACATACGAGAAAATGGGCGAGATTGACAATGGTCCAAGCCATGCCAGGAGAGCAACCGAAAACAGAGAGAACGATAAGCCAAGCGAAGAATAGTATCAGTATATACGTAGTCCATACTCCTGGATACGTGAACCACTCCGTGTTTCTGTTCAGATCCGCCGGTGGCGTCGCCTTCACGTATAGATTCGCCATCATATGATTTCTCTTTTTTCTTTTTCAAATTATTATTATAATAATTTTTTGTAAACCCTAAGCAAACTGCTTACCAGCTCTCTTCGATTAGACGGTTCTGTTATGGAGGTTTTTGGGTTCACGTTCTGAAAAAGAGAAATTGAATGACAGGTTTTTGGATTCAGGTTCTAATAAAGAGAAATTGAATGATTTGATGATTTTTTGCTTTTTCCGGAGACCAATCCAAAAAACCAAATGGCCTCAATGACGGTGATGGCGTGGCGATTTGTAATGAAAGCTTATAGCTAATATTGATTACTTTCTACTAGGACCATAATAATTACACACAACTAGCTAACAACCAAAAAGTCCGTGTGATTTTAGGAAAAGTGTGATAACGTCCCACTGCCGTACGACGTCGTACTAAACCGGGCCTCGAGTATTCCATTCTCCTAATTTGGGCTTTAAAATCCAGCCCATTATTGATTCGGCCCGGGCAGTGCGCCGACCCCTCAATCAACGATCAAGATTTCATGAGATTAATTGTTTGAAAAATAACCGCCCCAAAAAAATTTAATTGGATCGATTGCAAACATTGTTAGGTTTCCATTCTTGAAATTCTTTACTTCGCTCGATGAGAGAAGGTTGGGAAAAATCTGAAGGTATCAGTCAATAATCGGAAAGAATCTCGTTGTTATTTTCTTGTCTCAAAATTGCTTAAAATCACATAAATTTTTTTCTTTGTGATGGATTCTTATTCCTTTCATGATCGGTTTGCTTAATTTGTATTATGAAGACTGAGCACTATTGCGCTGCTTATTACTTACACTTGATTTCTGATTAATATCATAGGTGTAACACTCTCATTTAAACGATCATACACAATCATATTATATATAAGATATTTGATTGAGTACAAGTACGATACAATTTTTTTTTTTAAAACACTAATCATTATCTTTAGAGAACTTATAACTTTTTGTTACATTCCAAAGTTTTTATTGTTGATATATCATAAATTTTATATTAAAATAATTTAACTAATAGTTGAGGTAGCTTAATTTTTCCTAATCATGTTTCTAAGAGAACTGAGTCAATCACTGCAGTGGCAAAATTAGGATTTTGGTTCGAGGGCGGGCAAAACCAAAAAGTTATAAATTCGGCATAAATTTTACAGAACTGAAGAGCCCAATGATAATGGGGCTATAATGGATAAATTATAAAATTTCATAGGCTACAAAAAATAAAATAAAAACCAAAGGGCCGAAACATAAAATTTATATGATTTTATTAATTTGAACCGGTAAGACTACTAGGGCGGTAAAACTCTTCCAACAAGTATTTAACACAACTCAATAATAAGTCTCGAATCGAGGACTTTGATTCAGTTAGAACAATCATATATCAACTGATCTACACGCTTGTTGGTTAAAATCTCATTTTAATTTAGTATTCAGGGATTATTATTATTTTTTTCAGCTTGGCCAACCAAAAATTTTTGGGATTTTTTTTTAGCCTGCCCACCCAACCAGTGAGGCACGTATGCACGCTTCTCATAATCTTTAATAACTAAACACGATGATTAAATTAGTTAAACCCATTATTAAAAAAAAAAAATTGGAAACCCTAAAAGCAACAAGGGGTTTAAAATCATGACCTAATTTTGACATGAATATATAGATAGATTAAAATATACAATCTCAAACATAGTGATTAGCTAAAGGCACGAGCAACATTCTAACGCACAAAGTAGATAGCTAGTAGGCCACGTAAGAGAATCTTTGAATCAGAATTATTAATTAAGAGCTGATAATCGTTCCACTTAAGCAAATTAAACACTCGCTGACCCAATGAAATTAAAAAGGTTGCTTATCTTTCATTCCAGAGAAAGACCTAAAAATTAGGTCCCTTGCATGTGTAGAAACTAATTTAACAAATACGAGGATATATAGTTAAGGATGATTTAGAGATGATGAGCACGGAGGCTTCGTCATTAATATTTAAACATGCATCTTGATAATGATTAACGAGCCGTACGTAGCATAAACATATGAGTTTGAAATTACTTGCTTGCTGAAAGTACAATATTTTTGTTTTCGAAACCACCTGAGCAAAACTAGTAATAATATTTTAGAAAAATATAAAAAGAAGAGAGTAAATTTCTTGATCTGATTCATTTTAAGTGGTTACAAAACACACTATTTATATAAGAGAAAATACTATCCTTAAAAGTAAATATCTGTTAAGTTTTTTTTTTTTTTTACTTTCTTTCACATTTATAAATCCCCCACTAGCTTCTTCTACTAACAATGTGGTGTACGTACCAACAATATCTACTAATAGAATTTAAGTTTTATTTTTCGAATTAACATACATGTATATTATGATATATTCTTGTCATATATTTGTGTATGATATAATAATAATAGAAAATGACATTTAATAATTAAGAAGTACCTTCATGCGATACTCATCAAATGGAACTAATCATAAGTATCGAGAGTGAGATATAGGTGGTGAAAGGGACTGGTAAGGTTTGATATTATGCATGAATTAATTGATATATGTATCGACCTAATCTGGCCTCCCTTAATACTCTAAGCAATCAGGACGCTGCTATAACCGAATTGGTGATATTTCTATTCACAAGAATCCTTTGTGATATAATTATTTTACTGTCGAGCTTGATAGCAAATGAAAGTACTTTTAAGCGCATTTACTTTCCAGAGATTTGTGCTGCTTCCAACTTACTCCGACCAAGGAAATTACGTATGAACTGAGATATGATCTCTGTGTGCATGCTTATATATATAGGTATATATAATTAAGTTCCACTCGTTGGATGACGCTTCACAAAAGTTGATTCAATTTTTTAGGCCATGTTATGTTATCTGTTCTGCCCCCATGGGTCACTGATGCGACAGTGGGCTTACCTACCTAAAATCCTAAAAAGTTCCTCGCACTTCCGTCCACATATACAGTTCTGGTTCACAATATATATGTTAAGCAACTCAAGCAACCAGAAATATACTTCCGTACACAAACACATATACTCATTTGAAAGCTGTACACACACACACACACACACACACACATACAAAGCTTGTACATAATAATGGGAAAGGAAGCGTCGAGAAAATTGGAATGGAGGATAAATGTATCTGATGGGGTGTCGGAGAGATTAGAGCCTGAAACCGGGGCAATCCTGAGAGCGTGGACGTGGTTCAAGAGACTGATGTTAGGAGGGTTCATTCTGAAAATCTGCAAGTTCTTGGAGAAGGCTTGGAATTTAGCAGTTGACGAGCCTAAGAAAGTCATCCATGGTCTCAAAGTAGGGCTAGCAATTTCCCTTGTATCTCTTTTTTATTACATGAGGCCTTTGTATGATGGCGTTGGAGGTAACGCTATGTGGGCAGTTATGACTGTCGTCGTAGTTTTTGAATCTTCCGTAGGTCAGTATTCGAAATCATTTCATTTTTGTGCATGTTGTTATATTATTATTCTAAAATTAATTATAAATTGTGCGTTCTTCAATTAAAAATCCCTAACTATATTAAAATCAGGGATAAATTGAAAAACAATAAAACTATAAATTCCAATGCAGTGTACGTATTTTGTAGTATAATATATTAAAATTTATGTTTTCTTATGTTTTAATTTATCCCTAATTTTAATATGGTCAGAAATTACTAATTAGAAATTATATATATATATGCATATGCATGCATGTAATTACTGTACGTAACTGATGGTACGCGTTAATTTCAGGTGCAACACTCGGAAAATGCATTAATAGAGCAATAGGAACGTTTCTTGCTGGGTCACTTGGAGTTGGTGTTCACTGGATTGCTTTTCACTCTGGAAAAAATTTAGAGCCCATAGTTCTTGGAATCTCACTTTTCCTTTTAGGTAAGTGAAAAATATTCCTAGCTTGGCCATTTATATTTTAATTAAGTCTTATATATATAATACACACACACACACACACACACACGCATACACTAACAAATTAATTCTCTTCGCTGCAGCTTCAGCAGCAACATTCTCTCGATTTATGCCAACAATCAAAGCCAGATTCGACTATGGTATCATGATCTTCATCCTCACTTTCAGCTTAGTGTCGGTTTCAGGCTATCGTGTGGACAGATTGTTGGAGCTGGCCCAACAAAGATTATCGACAATCGCCATTGGAGCCTCCATCTGCATAATTATAAGCATGCTTTTCTGTCCCATGTGGGCAGGTGATGAGCTTCACCTTCTTATTTGTCAAAACTTGGAGAAATTAGCTCATTCATTGGATGGTATGTTCACAAAAAGTCAAAAACCATATTAAACCTATACGCAATGAAACATGCAATACCATGATATATATGTTGATGTGGCGTTTTTTAATCCGTTGTCGAATTTCATTTCTTTTCAGAGTGCGTGGTTGAATACTTTAGACACAACAAAACTTCGACTGCTAAAGATGAAGCTTGTAGTAAGAAAATGAAAGGGTATAGATGCGCGCTCAATTCAAAGGCGACAGAAGAATTGAAGGTAGTTTGCTACTTTTTATTTGTTCAATTATTGTAAGTGATAATACATAAATGGCACTGAATTTAATTTATTTATCCAAATTAAAACTTAATTTATGTTTCTTTGCAGGCCAACTTTGCGAGATGGGAACCAGCACATGGTCGCTTCAGCTTCAGACACCCATGGAAACAGTATCTCAAGATTGGGGCTTCAATACGTAACTGTGCTTATTGTATTGAGACTCTCCATGGTTGCGTAGATTCAGAAACTCAGGTAACCCACTTAATTAATTTCAATAAAGAATCCCATATTTATAATCAAATAAGTCTTGTGCTGGACACAGTTTCAAATTCTTTCACCAAACACTAAAAATAAATCTTTGATATTTTTTGTTCTCCAATAAGCAACTTATCATATAATTTTGACCACAGGCACCTCCTCATCTAAAGAGGCATTTGAACAATATTTGCATGAGATTGAGTAGCAGTTCCTCTAACGTCTTGCAAGAATTGGCATTTGCCTTGAAAACAATGAAACAATCATCTAAAATAAATTTATCAGTTGGAGAAATGAACTTTGCAGTGCAAGAACTTAAACACGCCTTGATTTCACTTCCTAATCACAACATCAGTATTAAAAACCCATCCCCGTCAACAGTGGAAGCTTCTGGAAATTGCAATACAGAGCCCATCACGAGTATCAGAGCCTCATCTTCTTTCATGGAGATTCTTCCCCTGGCCACTTTAGCGTCTTTGTTGATAGAAAATGCAGCAAAAATCGAAGTAATTGTCAATGGAGTCAATGAGTTGGCCGTCCTTGCAGAATTCAAGCCCACAACTGATAACAAGAAATCTAAAAGCAATCAATCCCCTAAAAAACTCACTTCAGAAAACCAAGATCCCGAAACAGTTAAGATCCCCCAAAAGGTCTGAGTTTATCTTGATTTGACAGAAGAAATCAATTCTATCAATGTTTCGAAGATCCCAGAGAGTCAATTAGCAAAAAGTACTTAATTTACACTTGACATACTGTGCAGTAAAGAAGCATTTGAATGTCCAATAAAGCTTTGTTTTGTTTCCCCGAAATTCTATCATCTCATTATTATGTATAATAAATTTTAAGTTTGCTCTACCAGTAGATAGATATTGTTTATCATGTACGTTAAAGTAAGTAAACAAAAAAAAGAAAAAGTTACTGCTTTTTTTTTCGAGAGAGACAGAGAGGTCAATTCATTACTTTGGGCTATTGCATTACACCATGCAATACACCGATGTAGATTGTGCGATCAGCGTTGTGCCATTAATTATTCGTTATGTTTATGTCGTACATTTCAATATTTCATAGCCTAACTTTCATTTGATAGGCTCTACACTAGGGATGGTAATAGGCACCGCCCGCAGCGGGTTTGCTATTATCAAATCCAAACCCGCACAAAATTTAAATTACCAAACCCACCCGCAACCCGCAGCGGGTTTTAATTTTTTTAAAAAAATCCACCCGCAGCGGGTTTTAACAATTACCAAACCCGCAATGGTATCCGGTGGATTTTTTACGGGTTTCCGTATTTAAAATCACAAATATTTAATATATAAATTTATAATAATAACCTCAAGTTCCATATAACATATTCAATTTTATATTTAAACAATGTAAATGAAAAATTAAAATTTCCACATCAATTCAACACAAATTCTCAAATTTAAGTATAAATTATACAAATTTATTTAAAAAACACAAACTAATATCTACAAATAATAATTACATTTCATATTATCATTTAAAACAAGATCAAAGAGAATATATTTATTTTATTCACCACCATAAGCACCCATCTAACACAATGCCTAAAATAATAATTAAGATTAATATTTTCAAATACTAATTCGAAGGGAAATGCCTTTAGTTTTCTTTAGGTTATGACTTTAGAATAAGAGATGAGCCATATACACACATACACAACTTTGAGCCTTTTGCTATTTGATAATTTGATTAATTACATTATTTTCTTTATATATTTTTATATTTAAATTAAATTAAAAATATTTGAAAAAAATTATTGCGGGTTTGGTGGACATCCATGCGGGTATCCACCAGGTATAAGGTTAATACCAAACCCACCCGCATCCATATGCGGGTTTTAATTTATAATACTAAACCCGCCCGCAACGGATAAAATTACCCGCAACGGGCGGATTTTGGCGGGTGGGTTTGGGCGGGTTTGCGAGTTTGCGGGTACAATTGTCATCCCTACTCTACACTTTCATGTTTCTACTCTATACAAGTGGCTTAAATTTCTTGTTGGGCGGCTTCATATATCAATGAATCCAGTCATTAATATACAACGATATACGCCATTAGGAAATTAAGCAAAACCTACGATGATGATTTGGGATTTTTGAGAGAATAAATTAATCAATTGTAAGAGTAAAGAACAACTTTCCAAATGCGAGACACAACAAAACAAAACACAACAGAATTTTCTTCAATGTCATTTGTCACAGGCTGATACAAGTTCATACAAATTACTTGCGTGCCTTTCTAAGGCCTATACCAATGTCAAGTTTCAGCTTTTACGCTCTTCTGACATTTCTTCAATTTAAGCAAGTATCAGGCTTCAGAATTTCTCCAGTTTACATATTGCCAACTAATGTTCTAATATCACCAGCTGATAAAGTCCAAAAGTGAAGTTTAAATAACATTAAATGGTAGAGCACCCAATACTTGATTTAAACCACAATTATTCCAAGTTTTCCAATATTTGATACATATTTTTAAGTTTTAACACCCAAAATACAGTTGCAGGATAACCTTGAGAAAAGAGAATGGGAGGAGAAACACAAACACCATAAGTTACATATCATCGATGGCACTAAATGCTTGTTATGCTAATTGCCAATAGTATATCTACCCAGCTTTGCATGCACCAGGGATAACTGTCACATGGTTATCAGTTGGTTAGAAGACTTGTTTTCTTCACTTGTTTCCTCATGACGACTGAGCCAGCCCAGGTTCACAGCCAAGTCCTCCACTGCCACCTTGATCACGTCAGATCGAACACCAATATCTGTAGCATATCTGCTCATACAGTACATCCCAGCAGTAACTGTTGCCATACCAACAGGACTAGGCATCAGTAACTTCAGTGGAGAAGAAAGAATGGCAGCTAATGGGGCACCAATTACAGAAGAAGCTTGACCACTTGATCCAACCCCTTGCCTATCCACAATCAGAAGACCTGTTTTGCAGTATAGGGCAAAGTCCTCACAGTTGTTTTGAAACACATTGTAGTTACCAAATCCATTTTGCAGAAGATACATAGCTCGGTGGATGACTGTTTCTGGTGGGTCAGATGTTGCAGTTGTGCAGGTACCACCACGTACTTTGGCTAGAAAAACTGATGGGGCAACTCCATATTCAAAGCAATACAGTGATCCATTTCCAAGGAAACAGTCCAAGCACGAGAGGATAACTCCACTGTTGGGTTGCCTGAATCCGCAATCAGGAAAGATCAGACAGGATGATGGGAGGATTGAATTCTGTGTCTCAGAAGATGTCTCCGCTCCCACAATTAAGTTCCGTTCAGGTCTAAAATGCACTACCTTGCTTCCCCCGACATAAATACCTGTATGGTTTGATATTCAACAGAACTCATGATTAGAGTAGATTCAATCACAAAATAATCTGTTGAAAACACAAGGATCTTATTATCAATCGACCAAGAACATTTAAACTCCACCCCATAAGATACTGTTACAAATTATTTTACGGATGATTAACCAATAATTCTGCATCAGAATGGGATATATATCTGATTGAGAAGGGAAAAGATTATCCAAATCTTATGTAAGGCACAATAATAAGAGAAAAATCTAAATCCACAAAATATTCTTAGGTCTCCCACCATCTCAGCCACCAAAAGAAACATAACTGTAAATAGTAAATGATCCAATAGCATAGATGTTTTCTTGCACAGTCAACTTAAAAAATCTTAGTAATCAGCGAAAAAAAAAACTGCAATGGACAATAGTAGTCATAAATCTGCACAGGCATTTTAATGAAACATGCTTTCATTTCACAATTCTGTTTTGCATTTTGGTTACCCTGAAGCAGTGGGAGCCAATTCACAGCTTCCATTGGATAGTTTGCTTTGCAGAAGCTGAAAGAAAGAGCCCTCATAATATACAGATATGGAAAAACAAAGAAAAAAAGCAACCCAAAAGGGTAAAAAGAAGAAGAAGAATTGGTGCAAATAAGAATTAAAATGAAATAAAGGCAATTTAGGAAAAAATTGAACCAAAAACAGCGGTGGAATTGAATCAAATACAAGGAAAAAAAATCTTAAACGCAAAAACAAAAGAATGAGTATTAAACGACGAACCCACATTGCAAAATTCAAGAAAGATTAAAGAAAATCGTAATCTGTAAGCCAAAACAAACAAACAAACAAAAGACGAGAAAGAAAGAGATAGAAAATACCATGGTGAGAGTAAGCAAAAACAGCTCTGTAAGTGTAAATATGATCCCCCGCCTTGATCTCATTTCGCTCTACTCTGTTTGTGAGCAGACCCATCTGCTCTCTTTCTCTCTGCTTCCCGGTCTGCAGCGACTGCAGATAGTGAAAAATAAGTTCTCGTTTTGGTAAAGCAAAAGCCAAAAAATGGTAAAAAGAAGAAGAAGAAGATGTGACCCCACTCGAGTTAAAAACTTGATAAAATGCGGTGGCAGCACTTGATTGGCTAGCTAGCCAAAGCGTCAGCTCAACCACCGTTACCGAATATCGTTTGATATTGTTTTTCCGGATTTATTTTCTTCAGAAAAGGCTCGCTATCATTGAATATGAAAAGAACTATAAATACGATAATAATGATGGCCAAATTCTAAATGTTTTCTTTCCGTTTTGGCTTCTAGTCGGAAAATTGAAGGGTCATATAATAATAGTGGGAATCATATTGTGTTGCCGAGCCAGGAAGGGGACCAACAGGTGATCAAAGAAGAAGATTGTGAAATTTGAGACGCCTAAATCATTCATGACCAAAATAAAATTCAACTATGTAAGCAAAAGCGGTGACGTTTTCCGGTTAAGAAAAAGGAATCCAAAGCGCTTTGGATTCTTTGCCATTTTAGCAAGATATGCTTGGCTTGGGCCTACGTCACAGGTCATCATCATTTGAACAAGAAAGTTGATGCTCCCTTTCTAGGCCATGCCCCAACTCAATAAGAGGAAGCAATATCTAAGCAAGTTCATTGAAAAAAACAAAATACACATGCATCGGCCTTCTTCTTCTGAATTTCGTTGTCGTGTTTTATTACCGAGAATAAGTATTTTAATTTGTTTTCTCGTATACATGCTTACAGACTCGTTCACTTATACAACAATGACTTCAATATAGAATCAATATGAGCATCTAAAGACACAACAAAGAATAAGCTATTTTCTTGAAGTTTCCCAGCATACGGGCTAAGATTCTAAGTAGATGTTCCAATTGTATACTTCAGAGTTAAAATTTGAATCTTTTTCCAGCATGCGTCTTAATTCTGTGGCAGATTCAGCATCCTTGGCGAGTAATAATGCAAAGCCCCCTCCACCAGCACCGACTAGCTTGTAGCCGCAACAGTATGGATCAGCAAATGCAAACAGCCTGTCAACAAATTCGTTGCTGCAATGGGGGTCAAGTTCCTGATGCAATCTCCAAGCCTCCAGCATTATCTTTCCCAGTTCATCTACATCACAGTTCATTAAGGCGTCTCTCCCATTCTTTGCCAATTCAGTCAGACGCTTGATACTTGATATAAGAAGGTTATCCCTTTGAAGATACCGAGTCACCACCTTTTGTAGCACTTGATGTGCAAGTCGAACCTGTTAAGTAATTGCAAAATTCGTCAAGGACAAAAAAAATATCTGTATACAAAACCCAACAATAAAAGAGAATCAAGTCTTTGTTTCAATATCATCCTTTTTTCTACCATTGAAAATGTTGGTTTATTCATTTTTTAAGTTGAGGGCCAAGTAACAGAGTTTTAGGATATTCGATGGAAAAAAAAAACTGAGACTGACACAATTAGCCTATCTAACACGAAAAGCTTTAAAAATCAATACAATCTTAAAACCCTTAAAAATTAATGTTGTATCAGGGAAAAAATCAAAAATAAATATCCAATAGGAAAACAAGGGGTGAACCATAAAATTAAAGAAAGGGGGGGGGGGGGGGGGCTAGAATACTTACTTGACCAGTAAATACCACAAGCAATCTTTGCTGCAACTCCAGAATCAGCTGAGGAGAAGCCAGTAGGGGGATCACCTGGAGCCGCAATGGTATTCCAGGGAAACTTGAAGTGAACTTAATGCCTGGGTACAAACCTCCAATTTGATCTTGCCAGCCACCACCTGTGCCCATGAGCTGCTCTAACAACAAAACAAGCCGCGCAACATTTTCATTACTTTGATCTCCATCGGTTATCTGCAGAAGAGCTTTTACAACAGCAGCTGCTAAGATGCTAGAAGTTCCTAAGCCACTACCACGGGGGACATTTGCCCACGTCCTGATCTGCAAGCCCATGGATTCAATAAGTTTTTCATGAATAACGCCAGTTACTAGCAATGCAGATTTGACGAGCCGAAATGGATCATTATGGTCGAAGGGAGTAGCAATGGGGGTGAGGTCTTCAATATGTAACTGGTTTCCAGCATCATCACTAATCAATACGCCACTCATTTTTGTTGTCTCTATGATGGTGCCAATCGGAAGAGAACTTTCCAAACTTATTGCCACATTGAGAACACAACCAGCACGCTCCAAACTCCAAGGAGGAGTATCACTCCAACCCCCAGCAAAATCTATCCGAACTGGTAATTCAACCTTTACAGTTCTTGGTTGGAAAGGATGATCCACAAAGCCATCATCATTTTTATTCTGATATGCTGAAGAACCTCTGCTGAGGGGCTCCAGAAGGTATTCTACAATTAATTGGGGAAAAAAAAAGTTGCTCGTAAACTATGGGCCGTTGAATAAGTTATGAAGATTATAAATTAACATTAAGATTGATCACTCTTTTATTAGTGCCTATACAGCTTTTTAGTATTTTACAAGAGTATGATAATAGTAAAGCAATGAGAACCTCTAAAGCCATATTTTATGGCTGAAGCAGTTTCATCAGCAACTGCAGCCCAAACTTTATGCTCCAACTCAGAAGCTGTTGTCTCTTCTTTGCATGCACGGAGAAGATCAACTTGCGCTTGATATGCCCGGCTTTTCGGAAGAATTTTGGAATTCTGATCCTGAAGTCTGGGACACAAGTCTAGAATGTCTTTGCATATATCAACCCCAGAGAGTTCTTTTTGAAGAATTTCTTCGCATAATTGCGATAAGTTGCGCCCAAGCATGCCATAATTAATGCATGCTTTGGCAATTCCAGCTGCAAGATCTGCTTGGTGATTACTGGAGCCAGTACACATTTCTGAAAAGTCAATCGACCTGTGCAACTCCTCCAAACTGACACGGCGTGAGTTTTTCCACAAGGGAAGCAAGAATCCAGTTTTATGGTCACTCAAGCCCATCAACCATGTTGCTAAGGTAAGCATCTCAGAGTATGAAAGAATGGGGAATATTTTTGCATTCCATAAGCACTTTTCCTGACTGCCTGTGGAGCTCCACAGGTCGCTTTCCTGAATGCCTAGATCATGCCAAACTTTCTGCCAAGGTTTACCACAAAAAGTCCCATCCTTGGTAAGTGAATTTTTTGGATTATCATGGAGGCCACAATAGACTAATACTCTTTCAGTGCATCCTACTAAGGGAACCTCCCAAAGACAATGGCGATCTGGAAGCATGAATCTAAATGAATCTTCTGCTGTTGAACCAGCTTCTTCGGGAAAATTAGTGCCAACAACTATGGATAAGGAGCCGATTTGTATTCCACTGGAAATGTTTGAATCATATATAAGAGAATCTTCCCCAATGGAGACGCCATGCGCGATTTTGCTAGAAAGAACAACAGCAGAAGCTGCAATGTCAGATACAGTGGTTGCTGGGATGGAACATAAATGTCTTCGACCTACAAGTCCTGAAACATCCCCACTTAGGTGATCCAGAACTTCACTTGAGGTTCCAAAATGTAGAAACAGCAATTCATCTGCAGTGGAATAATTAAGCAAGGATAACATCAATAAAGGAAGTATGAAGATAGTAACAAGAAAGAAAAACGAGATTTGATATTTAAAAAAGTAATTAACATACAGGCACAATAGCTGAACATCCTCTGTTTTCCCAATTTGCTAACAAGTTCTTTGCCCAACGGGCGTAACATCAGCCAGTCATGTTTTGCTGGTACCCAAGCCGCAACCAGATCTTCATACAAACTCATCTACAAAGAACAAATGCCAACAATTGAACTGTGAGCACAGGATAAAAGTTCTATAATCTTGTTGTAAGAAATCCATATAACGACTAATAAAAAAGGGGAAAAAATTTTCTAGTTTCTTTGCCAAAAGGTACAAGTTCCATCTCAGAGGCAATCAACAGTTTTCTGATAGAGACAAAATATGAAAGTAATTTTCATAGAGCAAGACATCATAATAAGGAAACAAGGACAATCAGAGGCCAAGAGATGACAAAAATATATGAAATACATCCATTTTCTTTTTGATATTACATTTTCAATCCAAAGAATAAAATTGCCAACCGATAACTTGCCTCTTTTCCACTCTTTAGAAGCTCTGAAACCATTGGTGGGCAGGAACAAGAAAGCATGACCAGCTCTTCCCATGCTTTCCCTCTAACAGCTATTATTCCTGTGTCAAGCAACGCTCTACCATCATCTAGAATTGCATGATTCTTAGCAAGCTCATCTACATTTGGTTTCTGAAGGAGATCATCAACTAGACTAAGTGCATAATTTTCATTGAGAATCCCGTCTTTTGCTGCCACAATAACACCATGGTTAGATGCAATATCAAGGGTGATGGGAACAGTTATGATACAGGATGCATCTTCTGGCAGAATCATGGTGGAGGCATCAAAACATGGAAGAACATCCCCAGTCATTGTGAATATTCCGCCTGCAATAAAAAAAGGGAAAAAAAAAAAACTCCCAAGGTGAATATCAAAAGTTGTAACAAGAAAGTGAACCAGTGTGACACTGTCAATGCATGGATATTATGTAGCAATGATGATGTTATTACTATTATTATTATATTTGGATGATAGAAATAAAAATAAATTATTGTTATGGTCAATGGTTTAAAACTGAGATTATTCTGGCTACAGGAAACTAATGCACTGGTCTGACAGCACAGAACCTAAACCATGCTCAAGTCCATTATATACAATTAAGCAGCAAGATAAATTGGCATTGGAGGAGCTCAAGTAAAGATAGAAGATTAATACATCAAGCTGTAAAATGCAGTGAAATTGAACAGCCATTCTGATATTTGTAATGTTATATAACTTCGTATGGTTCACACATATCCTCATCTGTGAAAGCCAATAGAGCATACCATCCTCCACTCAACTTGAATGATAATGAGATTCTTGATCCCCAAATGTGATGAATGTCTAAATAAGGATGCATGTATTCTATTGCCAATCAACTCTAAGTGAAACGTCACAAAGCACACATATAACCTTCATTTTTCAAAGCTTGTCTTGCACAAGAAGAAATTGCAAGTATATGGTCAAAAAGCAGCGGAACAGGTCCATCCGGGTCATCTGCAGCCAAATAAGGAAGCGGAAGGAAAACTTTCCCCATAGGATTGGCCCATGGGACTCTCTTGGAGTCACCTCCAGCATGAACCAATAGTATATGCTTTTTGGCCATGAATTTAACCATTGCACTAAGAGATTCTTCACTCTTCATAAAAGATCCAGAATTCCCACCATTTGCAATTGCCTGTTGATAATAAAAATACACCATTAAAGCCAGAAACTGAAAGGATTTCCATTTCACCAATACCACAACAGATAGCTGTAAAGCCAGTATTCTCATAACATAAAGCAATCAAGATCATCTTTTTTTTTTTTTTTTTGAAATACAAGATTCTTAAAATCTGCCAAGTGTTCGATTTTCGTTTTAATCAAGCCTGGCGAAAATGACGACGCTAATTATACTGACAGCTTGTAGTTAAGTGAAATTACCTCAGGGCCAATATCCAGGCAGAGCTTTTGATAGTGCATAGCGAGGGAAAAGATGGCATTGAGAGTGGCTGCACCGGAGCCGATCCGTTGGCCATCGGGGTCCGGCACGGCAAGAGTGACAGTGGAACTGGCGATTCGGCCCATGCGCTTGGCGCGCCTGAGCTGCCACTCGTAAAGCTCGGCTTGCTCGGGGCTAGCCGCCGTGAGTACAATAGCGTCCCACGTGGGAACCCGCGACGGGTGTCTCACCGACAGCCTTAAATGGTACCATGATTTACGAAGGATTGCCGCTAAGTCAGCTTTAGCTCTTTTGTGTTTGGTTCTCGAGAATTTCCCCACTCTTCGCGGATCCATTTCGCACGGGATATCCCGCTAAATTTTTGGATTATTATGCTACTTCTACACTGAGCGAAGAATGAAATATACAGGGAGGTCAAATCCAAAAATTTTTAAAAGGGAAAAAAGTTTTCAACAATGGCGTCGCCCGGACTCGAACCGGAGACCTTCAGTGTGTTAGACTGACGTGATAACCAACTACACCACGACACCTAGTTGGCAGTTAACTGCAGATGTTTTTTAATAGAAAAGTAAATCGAGAAAAAATTGGAATAAGCCGTTTTGATAATTACGAACTGTTAGTAGGATGAATGCAATAGCTACTTAGTTTTCCATAGTGTGTTGTTAACTTGTTTACCATAAACTTGACACAAGGCATTTTAAAGGTAATGGGCAGATTTACAATTGAAAAATAAAATGTATGAAATTGGCCGATTGGGAATGATGTTGTTGAGTAAGAGGAGGCAAGAAATACTTGTATCAAGAACTGTCATATTAACTTTATGATTAATTTGATGTAATCATTATCAATGCAACAATTTCAACATATAAATGGGAGTACTTTGATTATAATAATTAAAAAATCTACCCTTATTTAATTTTAAAAATCTTACGCGTCTCTAAAGTTTAGAAAAAAATTAAATTGAAAGTAAAAAAAGGGAAGTTTTTTAATAGGTATCATAACTTCATAAGTAACAACAGTATCTTATTTTCATTTTACATATATATTAATGAAAATATTATGGACAACTAAAATTATATACGTAAAAAGAGGTATAAATTCATTCAGAATGCACTCCTTGACAGTTAATTACTGTGCATAGTCATAGTCGTTATTTGACAAGTCAATAAAAAATAAAATTAAAAAAAAAAATCCAAGAAAAGCGGCGTCGTTTATCAGTTACGATCAACATTTACTCAATTTAGATCCCGCGGGTTCTTCAATCCGCACAAATGTTCGTTCTTACCTTCGTTCCCGCACCCGACACACTCATAACGAAATCACGGCCTTTGTCTCTCTTCCCTCTCCATTTCAAACTTTAATCAAACGCTTTTGCTAACTACTTAGCTTCTTTTCTCACGTCTCCAAATTTGCCTTATAAATTTTTATTTTTTATTAAATAAAAATAAAAATAAAAATTAGATTTAATTATTTTGGAGCAAAATGTTATTGGAGAATTGGATAAAGTTGGGTTTGGTATGAGAATGACGGATTTGAATTGCGGAGGGGACAGTGGGGTTATGAATAGTCAAGATTATTCATCGCCTCTGGAAAACGACATCGTAATCGAATGCCGCTTCCGTTTGAAATCGGCGGCATTCGATTCCTTTTGGATTGCCTCCGAATCATTCTCCGACTACAAACGTCGCCGTTTCACCCCCAATTCCTAAAAACGAAAAATATTAAACCCATAATTGCCGTTTTCTTTTTGGTAGCTGTTTGGTTCTTGTCAGGAATGTTGGGAACAGCAGAGCCACCCGATGCGGATTCTGATTTCGTCGAGAAGGATCCCAGCGGTCGATACGTAAGGGTATGCAATTTTTGCTAAGTCTTTCGTTATATCACTCTTATCTGTGCCTCTGCGTGACTGTATCATTGCTTTTAACTAATTCCATGCGGCCTCAGTTTGTTTATGTAGTCTATATGTTATAATTTATTGGCATTTGCAGATTTAAACTTTTGCTTGACCTTGATGGGCAATGTTATTGCCTTGATTTAATTGCCCTTGCTTCCCTTCTAGCTAGTATGAAAAAATACGATAGTTATTTGATTTATACTTTCATTTTCAAGCCACTCCTTGAACTCTTATCAGTTGATGGATATTGTTGTATTCAAGGGTCAGTTTTCTTTTAACTAATTATCAACAAATCGAGGAAATGGTTCAAGCTGCCATGATTGGTATATGTAGTTCATTGTAAAGTGATTTTCTCTTTTGTCTTTATTTTCATTATTTGGCTTTAACTTCAGTAAGGGGGAACCTTGTATCTTATGTCGGTATTATTTTCTTTGTTGGAATTGAGAATTCTCTCTTTTCTGCCCCATGGTCATTTATTTATTTATTTATTTATTTTTCCCTTTTTTATATATATTTAACAGTATGATGAGGTCTTGGGCAAGGGTGCTTTTAAGACTGTGTATGATTTCTAAACTTCTCTTTCCCTTTTTCCTATTACTCTCTCCAGTCTTTTAGTTCAGGATGGTTCTTACTGGGCTTTACATGACACCCTTTTCCAGTTACAAGGCATTTGATGAATTCGCTGGGATAGAAGTTGCTTGGAGCCGAGTGAAGATTGATGATGTCTTGCAGTTGCCAGGAGATTTGCAAAAATTGTATTCAGAGGTTCATTTGCTGAAATCTCTGAAAGATGATAATGTTGTTAAGTTTTATAAGTCATGGGTGGATGACAAGAAGAAAACTGTTAACATGATTACTGAGCTCTTCACTTCTGGAAATCTGCGGCAGTATGTTTTCTAGTTGTGTTTCAGTTGTGTTCTTGTCATTACTCTTATGAGCATTTGAAGTAATTTTGTACCTTTCTGTTACCAGATATCGTAAGAAGCACAAAAATGTTGATATAAAGGTCATAAAGAACTGGGCAAGGCAGATTCTTCATGGTTTAGTCTATCTCCACAGTCACAATCCACCGATTATTCATAGGGACTTAAAATGTGACAATATCTTTGTTAATGGCAATCACGGAGAGGTTAAAATTGGAGACCTCGGATTGGCAATTGCCATGCAACAGCCTACCGCCAGAAGTGTCATTGGTAAAAAATTGATTTCTTTAAATGTCTATGCTTTAGTTTAAATTGACTCAATGAGGAGTGCTGAACTTCTCCTTTCTTTTATCTTAGGAACTCCTGAATTTATGGCTCCAGAGCTGTATGAGGAGGAATATAATGAACTTGTTGACATTTATTCTTTTGGGATGTGCATATTAGAGATGGTTACTTTTGAGTATCCATATAGCGAATGCAAAAATCCAGCTCAAATTTTTAAGAAGGTTACCTCTGTAAGTTGACCAATCATCAACCTCTTATCTAGCATATATAGGGTTGTTGAACTTCCTTTCAGTGAAAGCTTATTATGCCGAGTTGGTCTTTTGTTGCAGGGCATCAAACCTGCCTCTCTTGCTAAGGTGAATGATCCCCAAATTAAGGGATTTATTGAGAAATGTCTGGTTCCGGCCTCTGAGAGATTGTCTGCAAAAGATCTTTTGAAAGATCCATTCCTGCAAGTGGAGAATCAAAAGGAACCTATTTGCGATCCCCTGAAGTTACCTATTCAAAGTCTGAAAATGTTACGTTTACCCATGTCTGGACCCTCTTCCATGGATATAGACTCAGACTATAAGCAGCTCTCTTTAAGCACATGTACAGAAAGCAACAATGGAAGCCCACATTGTCCAGTTTTGGAATTTCAGAGGATGCATAAGAACAATGAGTTTAGGCTGAGAGGGACAAAAAATGATGACACCTCTGTATCATTGACCTTGCGTATTGCTGACTCATCAGGTAAGTGATTCTTAATGTTTAAATGTTGATGTTCATTCTTGTTTCAAATTGTTCGACATGTACTTTTTTTGTTTTTAATGATAACTTATATATATATATATATATATATTTTCCTGATTTCCCCCTTTGCTTATAGGTCGGGTGAGGAATATACATTTCCTCTTTTACCTTGACAGTGATACTGCACTGTCAGTGGCAGGAGAGATGGTTGAACAACTAGACTTGGCGGATCATGATGTGGCCTTCATAGCTGAATTTATTGATTACTTGATAATGAAACTATTGCCTGGTTGGAAACCCTCATATGATTATTCCTCCAGTGGAGCATTAAGTTTCTATAGTGTGTCTCCCATCCTGGGAAACGGCAAAACCTCAACACCATCCCCATGGGATGCAATGGGCGCTGGTGTTCCTTCTGAGTTTGTGGTTAAGCAAGATGTTGTCTCTGGGCCTACTAGAAATCCTTCCCAAGATCTTGCACCAGCACAAGGTGAAAACCTTCATGATAACGCCGGTGGAGGAGGTATTTCTTCTCCAAGTTTGGCCAAATTGGAAGATCAAGAGTCACAATCGTCAGTTGCTTCAGATATTTTTGTTGACGATACTTCCACAAAAAATGATAAAGCATCTGAATTTTCTGACTACAGTACTGATAGAAGCTATAAGGACTTGAATGGTTATGTATCTGAGTTAGAACTAGGGGATTTGTGTTATGATGAGTGTAAATTGCAAGGAAACTATAGCGAGGATGGAGAAGACATCTTACTTTACCAATTTGTGAAAAATTCAAAGCTGACGTTCCCCAACCTGAGCACAGTATTGAGCTTGACAAGCAGCTATTCATCTCTGTCCTTGACTGGCAAAGATGTAGATGAGCTAAAGATGGAAATCGATGCAATTGAGGCTCAATATGAGCACTGGTTCCAAGAATTATCTAAGATGAAAGAAGAGGCATTGGAGGCCTCCAGAAAGAGATGGATGGCAAAGAAGAGGCTGCCCGTTAATTGATCAAAAGCTATCTGACACGGCCATTCTCTTTTTCAAGTTCAATCTCACTATTGTTCATAACATTATCCATTGTTTATTATTATTTTTTTTTAAAAGAAAATTCATATGGATTATTATAACAAGGATGACCCATTGTATAGGATTCGACTCTTTTTCTTTTTCTTTTTTTTTTTTCTTTTTTCAAAGGAATTCGTGATACTTTAGAATTTGGTAGGAGCTAATTTCCTACTAAGCTTGTTTGGAAGTGCGAGTACATAGCTAGATTTGCTGATATCTCAACAAATTCAAGCTTTGTTTGTGCATCTTTCTTCAGCAGGCATGTATTACAAAATGCAATTACACGATCAAAATAAACCTATGTTTTGTAGTACCGGAAAGAAAATGGGAAAAAAAGAAGTAGAAGAAAGATTTGATTGAGAAACAGCCTTCAGATCATCAATCTTCTTCTTTTCTCACTCGTTCCATCGGTGTTTACAATTCTTGTTAGCGCACATGTAGAATATTGTCATGGGCTCATCAGCTGATCGAGTCTGAAGCTCGTGGTAAACGGCCTTTCCATGTTTGCAAGCAGGGCATGTTACTGCCAACGAAAACAGGGAAGCATTGAGTGAAAGAAATAATAACAATAATAATAATAAATAAACGAAAAAGAAAAGAAAAGGACAACGACAACCTTCAGTTTGGGGGCCTTCCATCATTGCATCTTGAGTGAAAATTGGTTGTATTTCTTTCTTGGAAAGAGGCTGCTTTCTTTTTATTTTAACCTGGATATATTTTTTTTTTTTTTAAAAAAAACCTCCAAAATGTAAAAAATCTCGAACGCATTTGGGAATTGGGATCGCCCAAAAAGGGAGAGAGAGCCGTAAATGCATATTACTCACTCTGCTCTCCATGTTACAGACGTAGGGACATGCAGGACAGGAGAATCTAGAGGGACGGTCCATGTGTGGCAGCTCGTATTGCAACATCGTACCACACGTCGGACAAAATTCCATTTCCTTTTATGAAGCTCTGCAACCGCAATGATATTATGGATCAACGATTTATACCTGTTGCAATTTAACATAAGAATCGCCATCGTTATCAACACCGAATGATTATTGAGAATTAGATTTCATACATACCCCGGCTTTAGCAATGCAGCGAGATGGGATTCCGGGTATATCTAACAAAACCCTAATTTGAGTTCCTTCCTTTCAGTTTCAAGACCTGTTCAGGAAGAGTACAAGATTTATTTGGTACTGGTTCTTAAAGCCCCTCATCTTTATTCATTTTCATTTCTTGCCCCCAATAATTATGTTTTCCAACTTGTGCCCGTATGTTTAATCATGTTTACGTGTGAATCCTTTCTTTGTGTTTGCGCTGACTTGAGAGCAAATTCAATCATTCAAGATCTAGGCAAACGTATTCTTAAAAAAATCAAATATAAAAAGGTGTGGTTTTACTTAATATTTTTAATACCTTGTGGAGTTACATTGGATTATTAAAAAAATAAATAAATAAAACTTCTCTTAGATCATCAACCATAATATTAATCTTGTGATTAGACCATCTCTTAATATATCGTTGGTGCATCATCATGCCTAATAATGATGTTACTAATTAATTCTCGAATCAGATTCCTGCACGAAAATTCTTACTTGAAAACTTTCAATTTTTGTTCTTTTGCAAAGAGATTTGATGGTAAAGGGAAGAAAATAATAATAATAATAATGTGATTTAAATGGTAATTTAATTCATCAAAAACTTATAGAAGATTGGTCGGCGTTGGATGAACAAACGAAATAATGCTCGGAGGTTTTCCATTCATTTGAGTGAAATAGAAAACACAAAAGACCATGACGTGCGACAAAATTACTATCTAGCCAAGTTGGTTTTTGTTTTTTTCCTTCTGCGAAAAATAGTTTCTTGATGGATAAATAAGACAAACAAGAGCCATATTCATATAATTTATTAGAAGTTTGTTTGCATAGAATTTTATAATCTTGGTTTTAAAACAATATGTATTATTTTTGTAGTAGGCAGTCTTGATGGCCAATCCTATCTTTATCAACCCCATTTGTTTACGCCATTTCTATCATCCATACAAGCATTAATTATGTTTAACCACCAGAATATTCCTCAATCGTTAAACCAACCATTAATGTTTAGATGACTCAGGGCGGTTAGATGGGATTAATTAGAATTAATTCTGATCAGCATTGATGAGCTTATAATATTGAAACTGATCTTGAATGGCGGATAATTTGATCGGGCCACGGAGGTACAGCTGCTACAGGTGCCGGAATCTTGTTTCGTGTCATGAGGATATTGTTTCAAAAGGATTTCAGGTGAGTCACCAAATTCCGGTTTCGACGGGGTCGATTCGATTGTATAATATGAAGCTTTATATTATATTTTCTCTAAAATTGATAATTATTTTTATTTTTGTTGTCGAATTAAATTTAATAAAATGTCCTGCAGGCAAGCAGTGGGCGAGCCTTTCTGTTTAGTCACGCGGCGAACATAGTCGAAGGGCCCAAAGAGGATCAGCATCTCCTTACCGGTCTGCACACAGTTGCCGATGTCTATTGCGCTGATTGTGGGGAATTGTTGGGCTGGACATACAAACGAGCTTTCGAGGAATCCCAGAAGTATAAAGAGGGCAAAATCGTTCTCGAAAAGTTCAAGATTGCCAAGGATAATTGGTAGCCAATTTCTATGATCTTCGTGTTGATGCACGTTGTGCATTAATTAATTTATTCATCAAAAATATTTTCAAATGAAATTATTTTTCAATTTTTGGACTTTTCTTACTGTGGATAAATCTCCAAATGTATTTGATATCGTATTTTGTAATTTATCCACACTGTAAAATATTAGTACATTTATTTGCTTTTGCTCTCTTTTTTTCTTTTTTTGACATTTCCTGTATTTGTAATCAATTTATTTAGTTGATGCGGCATATACATGTGTTCCACTAGAACTAATCTTTTTGTTTCAATTAATATTTGGTCCGTATATAAAATTAACAATTCTAAAATTTCTGGCAACATAACATTCATTTTTTCAGCATCCTAAATATGTACCCAGTGAAATAAAGATCGAAGCACATAATTCAATCAAATAACTTCTAAAAAAATATTACAACACAAATAAATAGATAAAATATACAAGATTCATTCAAAAGTTATCTTAGGATGATAGTATAAAAGTTTAAATATACTACAATATAACCACAAAATAGACTTTAGTCACAACTAACAAAATCAAGGAAACAAGATAAATTAGAGTTCTAATAGTTGCATAAGGTTGAAAAACTTCTTTAAAAGAAAATTATGATCCAAACAATGATGTCCGCTCCCAAATATTGTATGGAGTTGTCGGCATGAATAGGTTGAAAATGAGTGCTTGAGAAATAGGTATCTTGTAAGCTCCTTTCAAAATGGGAGGACTTCGAAAAAGACACTGGGAAATGCCCAAAGTTGATCTTGGTCACTGGTTTCGTTGATTGAGAATTCGATTGTGAGAAATCTGAGTCGATTTCAGGCAACAGTTGAATGTCCAAAAACGTTAGTTGGGCTTCGTGTGCTATCGACAACAAATAGATACTTCCTCATCGCCAGTCTAGAAAATGGAGCAATCATTTGTAAGATTAGGAAGAAATAGAAAATTTTCATGATTATTGTGGTGAGTGTTGGCGTGTACGTCAAAGAAAAAGTTAATAAAATTTCCCTCAATCAACAGAATGAGCTAGTTTGTCTAAACTCTATTTATCTCAAGTCTATAAGGAAAATAGAACTAAGTAGTCTTTTGCAGGGATTTCAAGCTTTAATTAAAATGAAAAGTAACATAGAAAGAGCAAAGAAAAATTGGCAAGATTATAAACAACTAGATATATAAAATTGAGATCCTGATGTGTGGAAATTCTAAAGAAATTAAACATGAGACGAATTAACTTGGCAGTTGCATTTCCAATTAAAACTATAAGTACTGATTCTACAAAAAAAAAAAAAATCACTCAGCAATGGATTCAATCATTATTAACATTGATTTTACAAAAACAAAAAAAAAAAAAAATCAACCCTAATTCAGAAGTCAAATACAAATTCAAAAATCAAACCCAAATTCGAATTTCGAAAATCAAACTTGTGGTTTGATGATTCAGGATGGTATGAGCATGCACAATAGTGGTGTTGCACGATGGGGTGGTGATGGAGCTAGGGGTGGCAAAACGAATAAACGAATCGAATTTGAATCGAATCGTAAACGAATTGGGTCAAAATTCTGCGGATTCGGATTCGATTCGTTTATTAAACGAATATTCAGTTCAATTCGTTTAATTCATTTAATATAATTGATAAACGAATCGAATCGAATCTGAATTCGTTTATTATTCGTTTATCCTTAACGAGTCGAACCGAATCGAATCGAATCAGGATTCGTTTACAATTCGTTTAGAAAAATATAATTAATAAACAAAATTAAGTAAAATTAAATATAAAAAATCACAATTTTAACATCCCACAACAAAATACAAGTAACTCAAACCATATTATGCAGTCATCTAAATACCAAATACCAAATCCCTAATAATACAAATAACAATAATTAAAATTCAAAGTATAAAGTAAGGTAATTTCTTTAATTCTCTTCATTTGTTTTTTTCACCTTGAAAACAAAAATCCTACACCAAAAAGTAAATAAAAATGTTATTAACAATTTAACATACTGCAATATTGATAATAATCATTGTAAAATTTCAAAATATCAAATATATAGCAAATTTGTAGTATTTTTAAGGAAATAATAATTAAACAAGACAAAACTTTACCTATCACACTCACACAAATCCAAGGATTTGGAGCAGTGGCAAAACGTAACACTTGCTGGATGTAAAATTAAAAAGAAAAAGAAAAGGATTTGGAGAAGGAAATGAAGGGAAAGAGATGACAAAATGTAGCAGTGGCTGCTGAGTTGCTAGGAGATGAGAAAAAAGTGCATGTGAAGTGTAAAATTAGGGTTGGTCTTTTGGTTTTATGTGTTATGCTTAAAATTACAATATTAACCTTCATATTTTAAAAAGCTTTTAAATAAATTTAAGGATAAAAAAGTAATTTAATTAAACAAATAATAAACGAATTTTAAACGAATCGACCTGTATTCGATTCATTTATGACCCGTTTATTTAACGAATACTAAACGAATCAAAATCTTCAAACCCACATTTGATTTGTTTAATTAGCGAATCGAATCAAATTCACCCGGTTATTAAATGAATCGATTTTTTCAAACCCAAACTCATTTAATTCGCATCGAATCAAATCAAAAAAACGAATCTTGATCCATGTTGCCACCCCTAGATGGAGCTGGCTATCGTGCAGCGAAGTAAGATGGCGTGGTGGTGGAGTGTCGTGCGTTTGTAAGAGAGAAGAAAGAATGCGAAGGGCACACATGGCAATGGTGTTTGTGCGGTGGGATGGTGGCAATTGGCAAAGCTAGGCATAGTGCGGTAAAGGCAGATGGTGTGGTGGTAGAGTGCTGCAACACATCCCCTATCCCTAAAACGGGTTCAGTTGATATGGGTTTAACTGCATTATAATTTTAATTAGTTCAATACATTATAACTACCAAATATTGTATTGTAATAATCTAATACTCTAAGAGGCTCTAATAACATATAATAAGGAGTACCAAACATATCCTTTAAGTAAAGTGATGACCCCTCTCTGTTTTTTAAACAAATCATAAAGAAAAAAGAAAAATCTTTCCAACAAATAAGTTAGCAAAGGGCATGTAAACGTGGGGGAAGGTTGGGATGGAACGAGACGGGTATTGTGCGGGGATACTAATATGCGTACCCGTACCTATTTGATAGAGGATATCTCTGTCATCGTCTCATATCCATCGTGGGCTTGAACGAGTATGGGTTGGGGATTTTCAAATTAAAATTAGGGATATCCGTCGCGTTTGCATATCCTCTATATTCCTTTTTATTTTTTTAATAACTGCATACATTTAAAAAAGAAAAAAAACAATACTTAACTATTTAGCTCTAGATGAACATGCAACACCTTATTTTAAAATATTTTTAAAAAATCATTTTTTTAATTTTAGGTTAATATTAGTCATGATTTAATAATTGTTAAGTTCAATTTGAATTAATGTATTACTAAATATTGGGATTTAAAACAAAAAAATCACCATTCTAGTATTTCTTTATCCATCCTTTACTCCTTTTTAACTAATCATAATTGGAACATCATTCCATTGCATTTGTTTTCAATTAGGATAAGATTTTAAATGACACACATGTATAAATAAATGTGCAGGCACACATTTATAAATAAATGTGTGGGACGGTATCACATTAATTGATTGTTCCTACTACTAAAATACTAAATAGTGACGTTTACGTTTTAAGGTTTTAAATTTTCACTTTAATATTTATTTAATCTGTCAAATGAATGGATATAAAAAAAAAATTAATGTTTTAGACTTGTATTCGATCCATCAAATTAATGTGACCCTGTAAAAAATTATACCCATACCTGTTTTCTTGTTTTAATAAAATAAAAATAAAATCTGACGCAATTCTCGATCTCATTACAACGGACCTCCACCGGCCTGTACCCGAGCGATTTTTTTTCTACCCGTGGTAGGGTAATCACCCGGGAAATTTTTGTCATCCCTTTATGATAGAGTGGTCACACTGACACCCAATCGATTGATGTGAAAAAGGAAACAAACCTTTGCTACATCAAACTATGATGCGAGGCCCACATTGGTACAACTACCACCACCCATTGGGCCCATACTTACGGGGCACGTTGATTGCTGGGGCGCAGTTTTATCTTTTTATTCTTAGCCTTATGCGCCACATCCAATTTTGTAATTTATTTGCTCGTCTTTTTCATTTTCTCTGGAAATTGACCAACGCCAGGCCCATCATCAATGTAACAGTGGCATGTCCCGAATGCGCTAATTAATAGCAGGTAGCACCGACGATAAGTCTTCTTTGCGCGGCAATCAATTAAGAAGTTAAAAAGTTTCTATTAAGAGGTCATCATTAATCTTAAAAATTAACGACTTAAATTTAATACTGAGTTGAGTTGTGTTCACGTTTCTATAATTTCTCACCATACATACATCTATAGTAAATCCAAAAAAATAAAGTTGAGATGCAGATAGAGATGAATACATATCGTTGGATATGAAACATCATCAATCAGTATATTGGGTCACTTTAAATGACATGCACGCACAACACATGTTTTTGGTGATTAAGGGTCCGTGCATCATCATCCAAGTGAAGGAAGGAAGGAAGGAAGCTACCCTCAGGGTCAGGGGCCGAGGGTAGGACCTAAAGCTAAGAAGGGGCTGGCTTGCTGTTGCTGGCCCTATTCTCTGTCAGATTATAGTTTGGGTCGGCCTAAGTTACAGTTAATAATGAGTATTCATAATATATAATAAATGGACGGCGGATAATGAATATGATTCAACCGAAAAAATAAGAAAGAATCCAAAATGTGATATCAAGGAAAGGAAGCTTCACCGAAGTTCGGCTCTGGACAATTTCAGCAACTCCTTGCAACTCTTATCAAGAAGATTACGTGTACGTCCCACTCTTCAGACTCTCTCTTCCATTTGCACCTTCCTCGAAACTCCAAGTCCTTTAATTGGAAAATAATTTAATCACGTTCCTACTCGATTACTCGAACGAGAATACTTTATGCAGAGCTGGCATATCCACGGACACATATCATTTCAAGAATCATGGATCACACATTCGTGTTTTCTTTAATGGATCAAGCCGTCCAAACTGTCTTGGAGTTGGAACGACCCATCAGTGTAATTATTGGATGGCTGAGATCAAGACAAAACGTAAACCAGGGGACTGAAAACTGGCACAACGGGAGAACTAATTATATTGCTTGAAAAGCGTGGATACTTTTCTCTAATTAAGGTTATAATTAATTAATTAATTAACTAATTGTAAAAGGCTTCTGTAACTCCTATATATGTGGGTGTGTGCGTTTGTGTTTTACGTGCATACATATCCCATTAGTTGGAAAGCGGAAACTCAGTTGACATTAAAAACCAGAAATATGGAAAAAAGTAATAACAGTAGTAGGACCGCAAAAGGAACAACGAGCACGGGAAGTGAGTACGAGGATTTGTTGCCAGTGATGGCTGAGAAGCTTGATGTGGAGAGCTTTGTGTCGGAATTGTGTGGAGGGTTTCGGCTTCTAGCGGACAGGGACAGTGGGCTGATAACGCCGGGGAGTTTAAGGCAAAACTCGGCACTTCTGGGGATGGGGATGGATGGGATGACTAAAGAAGACGCTGAGGCTATGGTTAGAGAAGGTGATCTTGACGGTGATGGTGCCCTCAATGAGACTGAATTCTGCATTCTAATGGTCAGACTCAGCCCTGGCATGATGCAGGATGCTGAGGCCTGGCTCCAGAAGGCTCTTGATCATCAACAACAATAAAGCCTCTGCTTCTTTGTTCTGATTAATCATCGGTACTATTTGGTTACTGTCATCACTGTTGCCATCTATTTTCCTTCTAGTTAAAACTATGCTTTGTAAGGACAAAGTCAGATTATTAGTAATATGGAAATGAATTATCAAAAACTGTTCAAGTGTGGTACCCCAAATTAAAGGCAAGTCTTCTGACTGTCATCCACACTAATCTATCCATCCGATGTAAACTTAACTCTGCTCTGGCGAACTCAATTAACAGCATACTCCCCCTTCCATCTTCCACGCTGCTTGGATATTTTTTGCAAGACTCAGAAAAATGATCATCTTTTTCTTCTTTTCAAAAGGATATTTATTATATAGGACCCATTCACAATTTTTCTTTTGTTGTGTGCAGCAAACATCGACTTATCAGATTTTATAATCTTTAATCCATGTTTACTTGGAAAATATGATAAGAAAGGACAAGAATAGAAAATAAATAAGGGAAGAAAAAGCAAGGAGAAAACAAAAATCTCGATTATATCTTTTAATTTCATACGAAATTCGCACCCTTTTTTCTCTTGTTTCTTTCTCATATCCTTCGTTCAGTCATTTCTTCTGAACCAAAAGACATACAAGCTGCTAACCAGTTAACTGGAATCTTCCACCGCCTCAAATAAGATGCATCTTCGGCCTCCTCAAATAAGAGATGAGGGTGGGCAGGGGGAAGAGAAGTCATTCGTTTCTATGATATACAAATTAATGGACCTCTCGGATTATGAATTTATTCATTCATTCAATATGCTCCAACAGGTAAGACAGGATTGCTTAGCATTACATTTTCAAAATTAAACTTTCAAATCAACCGACAGATTACGACGACGGTAAGTTAACTGCTAAACCGTCCTTCAGATTTAAATTTTCTAATTGTACATAACTAAAAATTACCCACCCTATGTAGCCCCAAGCATTCAGTTCAAACAAAAGATGATGAGGTTTAAATACCGTTTCATTGCAAATGCTGGGAATCCATAACCAACCATACCCGCACAACCGAGAACTGAATCTCCAGTTTTAAATTTCTATTTATACAGAGTACATCTAAAACTGCTAAAAAGCCACAAAATGACATATAGTCTGGGTTGAGCCAGCTTCTTCCCTGCAAGTATATGATGCTTCAAGTTCTTGACCTTCTAACCGGTGATCGACTGTTAAGAGAGATTGAAGGGAAAAGGTGATTACTATATGTGTGAAAGCATATATATCAACATAGAGTAACAAAGCTCACATACTTGGCTGCTAACAAACTACCTGCGGTATCTACCAAAGTTGGGACTCCTGTTCCTTCCATAATCAGGACTCCTGCGCCTGTCATAGACGGGAACAGGACTTCTGTGCCTCCCATGATCAGGGCTCCTTCGCTGGTCATACACTGGACCATTGTACCGATCATAAGCTGGACTGCGACCTCGACCATAATCAGGACTCGGACGCCTGCGATAAGCAGGACTTGGCGACCTCCCATATGGACTATGCCTACCATAACCACCTCTTCTAGGACTGTCATACCTGTCATCCCTCTCACTATCATCCTTTAGAGCATACTCCACAGAAATAACTCTGTCCACCAACTTGCTGCAGGGAGCAAAGTGGTTTGTTAGGAGCCAAAACAATAATCACAATATGCAACATTAAGTAATAGCCATGTTACAACCTTCTATCTGTAGACTCAAGGGCCTTGGTTGCTTCTTCTTGTGTTTCAAACTGCACGAATGCAAAATTGCGCCGAATCCGGACATGAAGGACATTTCCATAAGGTTCAAAATGCCTTTTAATATCCCGTTCCCTCGTTCGAATTGGATCAAAGTTGATAACAAACAAAGTTTTCGTCGGCCTCTGATTTGCCATTGACTTGGACCCATCGCGATGCCTACCACGTTCCCCCTAATTTTATTTTAAAAAAAAAGGATTTGCCATGTAATAATAAAATATAAGTTAAGAGTGTTGAAATTTCAACCATTTCAAAAAAAAAAAAAAATGGCTACAGCAAAGTTCCAGTTACTATGAAGAAGAGAGGACAGAAACAAAGAAAACAGAGTCACCCTATAAACAGAAATAATCAAAACATACCCTTGCCCATTCCACGGAGAGCCTGCGCCTGTCATAACCAAATGGTATATTGTCAAGTCCTCGGATGGCATCAGCAGCATCGCGATCATCCTCAAAATAAACAAAAGCAAACCCTGTAATAGCATGAGCAAATCAGATATGGAAATAATGATGCGAGACATTTGTTATATCCACACAACCTTCGGTACATCAGCCAAACCAGGGTTTCTTTCCCTGAGGTAAACTTTGAAAAAAAAAAATTACGACACCTGCATAATGAAGGCTGATGCACATAAGATGTAGAAGCGTTGCATGATGAACAAAATTAAAGAACTAAAATCCAAAGATTCAGGTCTGAGACGTCATTGCTAAGCATGCTTCAGAATTCAGACAGCACGTATTCAGTAATGGAAGGCATGGCATGAAAGAATTCATTGATCCTCCTATAGTGAATGGTAGAAGCATGAATAATAATTTGATTGCTCCCCACCACGACAATTCTTGTGGAATGTAAGACTTTGGCGGTGAGGTGGGTGAGTGACAGATGATTGTGTGAAGAGAATGCAGGATGATGCCATCTGTGAATGGAAGTGAAGGAGAGAGGCAGGCAGGAAAGTTTCCATTGCAATAAGAGTTATTTGCAGAGTAGTTGGCGAGCCCAGAAAAAGCTCACTTTCCATTAGTTGAAGTTCCTGCGTCAAAACAAACACTTAATACGGAGGCTTTCTCCAAAGAAATTGAAAATTTGAGGTTTCCATTTTAATTTCTGCCTGGATGCCATAGCTGGATATAACTACTGCAATTGTAGAAAGATATCCAAGTCATGTAAACGCTCTTATGTTTTTTAAATTAACATATCAGGAACCTGCGCCGGGAACTCATGACACCTGTCTTATGTCCATACAATCAACATTATGAGGTTTATGCAGTGGGCCACTATGTCAATAGGGCAATTATCAGGAAAGCAAGTATACCCATAAGACCAACTACAGAAAACATTAGAAGAGCGTGTACCTAAAGAGAAAGAGAAGAAAGAGAAGAAAGAAAAGGGGGGGGGGGGGGGGAGAACTATCAACCAATGAATCCACGTACTCGACGGAAAAAGACAAAGAATTAGAAAGGCCAAAAAAAAATACTAATATGCAAACTAACTACAATCTCCCGAGTCCCAACAACATGGAAAGAAAAGGTAATTCATAAGACACTCTTCTAACAGAAGGGAGGACACCACTTCATTACTTAACTAGTCACCTATTATAATGAACAATTCCAACGGTAATAACAAAAAAATAAAATCAGTCAAGGCAAACACAATGGCCCAGAATCTTAAATAGGTAATACTGCCAGTTAGCAGGCATTAATCCAATCAATAACCAAAAGATATCCATCAGCTTCTCCTCAAGAACCGTCTTGGAGATTTCACTCCCAAATTAAGTTAGAACACTATCTAAAGCGGAAAAATAAATTAGCTCTAAAAGGCATAAAGCACTGCTTGAAGCCATAACTATAAATACGGTGTTAGTGAAACAAATTTATAAAAATAATTTCAAAGAATCAAAGATAAAAGAATGCAACGAAAGCCAACAGTTCGGTCAATCATCTAAAAAAGAGCATACGGTTACCAGATTTCATGTCGACGCGCTCGATTCTTCCGTATTTGGAGAACAAACGTTCCAGCTCCGACTGCCGAGTCTCGTACTCGAAGTTCCCGACGAAAATGGGCCTCGACATCGTGCCTTCACCAACGATTATGTGAGAATCTAAAATTCAATATATATATGAATACCAAGCAACATTACATATATGTATATACCAGAACGTATACGATTAAAATATTATAAAGTTTCGTTAGAAATATAAGGAAAGAAAACAATTACCTTATAATCTTTGATTCGATATGATACAAAACCCTAGAGAGAGAGAGAGAGAGCGTGAAATTAGGGTAAGACGAAACTTGATATGAGCAGCTGGCCTTAATATTTTATATACCTAAATAAAAACCTAATTACGCTGGCATGTTTTCCGTCGCCGTACGATCGATAGAGTCGGTTTCGCATCCCTCGTGGCGCGACATTATCCGCTGCATTCTTCGACCAAAAAGAATATGTCCGTTGTTTTATTTGGGCCTTTTTAATGGGCTTGAACTACAGACTTATCATTTTACAACTTTTTTGTTTTTGTTAAAGACACCTACTAATCTATTTGAGTAGTCCTTTGACGCTCCTAAAAATTTATCATAAAATTTATTTTTAATTGAAATTATTCAAGTAATTAAAGTTAAATTAATTCGTTTGTTAATTTGAATGAAAATTCAATTAAATACATAAATAAATTATTCTTATATATATATATATATATATATTACACACCCCATTTCAATTTCATAATTTATATTTATAATTATAAACATTTTGATAAAAAGTATAAGAATCTAGATTTATAAATATTTTATAAATAAAAAATTAAAGTCTTATGTGGCAAGATGATTAATTTTAATATATAAGTTTATATTTTGTAAATTAAACTATGGGTATTTTAGGAAAGAAAATTCAAACAGTTGCTATAACTTATAAGGATTTTACGGGAGTGTTAAAGCTCCACTCAATATATTTTTGTGAGAATTTTTTAATGGGTTGGCTAAAAATTTGCACTTAACTCCAACGTTAGAGCTTATTTTGAAGTACCCTAACACCTTAATACAGTTCATCAGTCCCCACTTCTCAATTAACTATATTTAGCATTATTTTCAAAATTTCCCTTTCTCATTACTTTTTTTTAAAAATTATTATCTACGTTCCAAATTCAAATTTTCATAAGTTAATTTGGTATATCCGAACTCTTTTTGATAAATTACATGTTAAGGATTGTTCATTCTTATGTTTGAAAGTCCTTCAAATTAGTTTAGTTTGACCACCAAAAAAATTACAGTTGACTCCTCTAATTGTAAACTACCTCAATTTTTGTTAAGATTGGTGAAATAAATTGTAGGAGGTTTAAATATCACAACTGTTTTTAACTACATGTGTGCCAATATTAGACACATCTCAACTAAAATAAAAGATTTGATTTTTGTATGGAAACTTGAACTCATAGCTTAGTAAATTATGGATATAAGGACTAACTAATATCTTATGTGCACATCTACCTACTCTTTCGCTCAAATGATTTCCTTTAACTATCATAAATAAATAAAAAATTATTATATATAATAATAATAATTAAAAGAGTGAAAATATAGTTCTAAAATAAGTTTCATCCAGGAAGGGTATGTTTGATGCTATTGTTGGGAGTTGTGGTTTAAAAACCTTAAAGCCACAATTATTAAGTGTTTGGTAAACAATTATAATTGTAGCTTTAAGTAAATGAAAGTTTATCCCACTGTTGTTTGATGATAAATTTATAATGTATTAATTAATTTTGTTAAAAATATAATTTAAACCGAATGTTCACTAAATACAATCAACTTTTATTTTATAACTATAACTTATTATTATTATTATTATTTGACATTGTGACTTTTAAAACGCGTTATCACGTTACCATGCGCATCATGAGTTAACAGAGATGAAATAAAGAAAAGACTTCAACAACTTGATAATTACTTTTTGAAGCGGCCAAACATTTGATTTGTTAATCCGAGTGGTTTAACTATTTAAACTAGGGTCCGACTAAGTTACGTTAAACGTAACTTACGGCCTGGCTGTGAAATTTCATCCAGCCCCCCATATTCACTGTTATTTATATTATATTCATGAATATTATAATAATTTTTTATTTAGAAAATTTCATTTAACCCCTTACACTCAATTTTATTTTATTGAAGTCCTAGAGTACGAATTTGCCCCCTATAATTTTAAATTCTCAAAATAACCTTATTTAATTATTATTAATTGAATTATAATTATAACTATTATTTTATTATAATTATAAATATATTTATATTTTTTAAATAGATTATTGTTATTATTAATAACAAGAATAAAAAGTATTACAATTAATTAATCTATTAACAATAATTAATAATATTTTTTATTAAATTGTTAATAATAATAATAATAATTAACGATAATTATTATTAATAATTAATTTTTGAATAATAATAATAATTAACAATTATCGTTAATAGATTGTGACTGACTCTGAACAAGTTGCCCGATATTTATATCATACTGTATGCATTCACTTCTGGCTGCAAAAGAAATTAAAGCAATAGCTTTCTTGTTAACCAAACAAGAGATTTAACAAAATCAGAAACACACGTTTCTCAAAACTAACAAGGACTTGGACAATTATGGCACTAAGTAGTACTGCAATTAATATCAGTGATGAGGGTATGTTGCTACTTTGCTAGCTAAGCCTAGGTGGGCATTGGCATTCCTAGGACTCTGAACAATTATCATTAATTTTCAAAAATTAATTATTAATAATAATTATCGTTAATTATTATTAATTTAATAAAAGTTATTATTAATTATTGTTAATAGATTAATTAATTGTAATACTTTTTATTCTTGTGATTAATAATAATAATAATCTATTTAAAAAATATAAATATATTTATGATTATAATAAAATAATAATTATAATTATAATTCAATTAATAATAATTAAAATTTTTAATTAAATGAGGTTATTTTGAGAATTTAAAATTATAGGGGGCGAATTCATACTCTAAGATTTTAATAAAATAAAATTGAGTGTAAGGGGTTAAATGAAATTTTTTAAATCAAAAAATTTTATAATATTTATGAATATAATATAAATAACAGCGAATATGGGGGGCTGGATGAAATTTCACAGCCAAGCCGTAAGTTACGTTTAACGTAACTTAGGCGGACCCTTTAAACTATTGAGAAATAACATTAAGGTATGATAAATATTATATTTTTAAGACATTTTTTTATAAGACTATTTCTTATGATATTTACAATCATATAATTATTGAAACAAGTTTATATCAAATCTTATATAACACTGTTCAAATTTTGCCCAAATTTTAACATTCTTTAATATTCGAGAGATGTCAACTCCGCCCATAAGAGAAGACTATCTTCACTTAAAATTTAAGGAAAGAAATTTAAATTAAATATTCACAATACATCTGTGGGAATTCAAATTGCTTCTCTCACACTTGTGAGGGAGTGGCTTGGCAGAATGATTATACTTTTAAGTCTTTATTATTAAAGAATTACAAAAATCTTATATTTACTACTTTTCTGTCATGACTATTAATTGATCACTGACATCATATTAATGTAACATGGGTAAAAATATTTTTATACATAAAATAAAACCAAAGTTATAATTTCATTAAATATAAAGGGCAAAATTATCATTGAAAACGTAATGCAATTGGTATTGACAAAAAAATAAAATAAAATACTTTGTATTTAATATTATATAAATTTATTAATAATTTTTTATATTTTATCAAAGTAAAGGGCAAAATTAATATTTCAATGATCAACTACCGATAAATTAATAGTTTTAATACAAAATTGTAAAATATAAGATTTTATAATTCTTTAATAACAAAATATTATGAGAATATATTCATTGGACTTATTTGTTATTTCCCAATAATTTAAGTGAGTGAAAAGATAACCTTGTTATTAGTTATGTGAAAGTGAAAGGTACCACCAACCAGTCAAGGTGGGCAGCCATTATATTATCTTAATTTCCTTGCCTCACGCCACTTGCTTTTAAAAATTAAAGGAATTGAGTTTCATTAAGAATTTAAATAAAACAATGTCATAATCCGGGTATTTGGAATATTTAAGTTGCAGCCTGGGCTGGTGGTGATGCAGAGAAGTCTCCCAGAGGCTGGAAGCAGGCTTGAAGCTTGATCATGAAATCATACTCGCTCATTTTGAGTCTTTGACACGAGTGCTGATATTGAGACCGACTCGCTGACAAAACGACAATTTGGCTCTCGTTTTGGGCTTTCGCTCATTTGTTCATTCATTTTCGTCTTAAGCAAAAGCAAACTGGTACATACCAAAAACAGAAGCAAGCAAAGCTACCCGCGTGCACGCACTGGGCATCCGCACACCACCACGATTATTTTGTTATCTCCAACCTTACCAAATGCAACGCTTACACCAGCAGCGAACCGGAACAACACTCATCTTATAAAAACACTATCGTTTTTTTCTTTTTCATCTTCTTTGATTTTGAGCGGTGGTACTAGCTTTGATTTTGCAGGAGCTTGCCATTATTTTCAATTTGATTGTTTTGGATTTGGTTGGTAAAGTTGTAAGAGAAGCTCTTCTGTGTTGGTAAAATTGATGTTTGTAGTTTTTTCACGGGTAAATTTTAATGGTTTTCCACTTGTTGAGCTAAAAACGGGAGTCAGATTTGCCGTTTTGTTAGAATCTTTGGTCCCTTTCTCCTTAATCATTTTCCTTCACCGCCCACTTAGCCCATTATGATTTATAAGGAAGAGATGGCAAGAAAATTTGGATCCGGTCCACACCCACAAATATCCGACAAATCTGAATCTGAAAAAATTCTAATTCGAATCCGTATTATTTTATATTTAAATTATTTATTTAATATGTATTAGTATAACTAACTCTATAATTTTGATTGATTTATGTTGTGAAATTTTAAATTATGCATTTATGGTGTTATTGTATATTATTTATGTTGAATTTTTAATTGTTGAATAATAAATAATTTTTATTTAATAATATTACATAAATTATTGAATTTAAAATTATATTTAAATTTATTATGTAGATCCGAATTCCATTAAATAAGCATCATTAATTATTCACATTCTAAATTTTAAGTTCCTAGCGTCACAAGTAAACACACCATTATAGAATTAAGTATTAGGTTAGTTAAAAATAATTCAAGAGTTTTTAATAGATGCATTTAAAAATTAGTAAGGTATCTGGTTACTTTCTCTTACAACTATTTTCTTTTTGACAATTCAAAATTACTTTTTTATCTTTTGAAAGAGTGATTTTAAAGTACCTCTACGTACTATAGTTAATGCAGCGTACATTTATTTAAAAAAAATATTATATAATTAATAGTCAAAGTTTTAATTTTGTACACATATTTTATATATATAATATATATTAAATGGAAATAATATAAAAGATGTCCTCTAATATCTCTCCCTCTGAAAAAAAAAAAAAAATCCAACTGAAAGACGCATCTAAGAACTCCAGCAACAACTAATGTGACAAATTATAAAAAAAAAGTCTTGTTAAAAGATCTTTTTCGGTTTTAGGCGGGCCCAAAAATCAGAGTAAATTGGTCGAAATCTTATCAATTTTCTTGTCTACGGTTAAAAGTCAACCCCAAAGGTCGAATCTGTAAGCACACCAACGAGCGAGGGCAATTATTTTGAAAAAAATAATAATAATAATAATAACTGCTGACTGAAAGGGAAGATTAGAAGAAGGAAGATTCAAATATTCTACACCTAGAAAGCAGAGAGGGAACCGTAGAAGTTCAAAAAAAGTGACCACTGACCAGTCATAATGTAACCACAATTCTTCATTTTTATTATTTTATGAGATGTGTATATATTCCGCTTACTTGCTTGGCCCAAGATTAGATTTTGTGGTCGTCGAAGAGAATTTTTTTAGTCTTCTGCTTCGTTACCAAGCCATTAGCCACCGCCTTTCTTGTAAGTTGCTCTTCCATCTTTAAAGGCTCTTCACCCCCCCCCCCTCTGGGTACTTTTCTACTCTCTTTGTTGTTTGTCTTTTATAATTAACTGCAAACTGCAAACTGAGGGTCTTTCGTTCTGTTTTGAGAAAAATTTGTAGTTGAAATCAGTGGTTGTTACTTATGTTTACTGTTATTTTGTAGTCGTATCCGGTTTATTTATCCTTTGGGTTTGTTGAACCACCCTTACTGTGTTATTTATTCATTTATTTTGTGGGTGGTGGTTAGTTTTGGTGTTAAAGAAAAAGGATTGTAATTGTGTTTGTAATTCATGGTTGTTGTCTGTTTTCATTTCTAAAACTTCAATTTTTCTTATGTGCTGTGTGTTCCTTTCTTTTCTTTTTTCTGGTATGGAATCATAGCTTTATTTATATGGTTTTGCTGAATTTTGCTTCATGTGTTTGAACAGTTTTGCAGGAAGTTGATGTTTTTATTTATTTATTTTTTTTTTCGGTTTGGAGAGATAGATTGAACCCCAAATTTAGAATACCATGGAGGAAAAACCATTTCCTGCTTGGTCATGGACTGTAGAGCAGTGTTTGAAAGAGTACAATGTGAAACTAGATAAGGGTCTGAGTTCTCGTGAGGTGGAAAAGCGGCGGGAGAGGTACGGATGGAACGAGCTTGACAAGGAGAAAGGGAAACCTCTATGGCAGCTCGTGTTAGAACAATTTGATGATACACTTGTGAAGATACTTCTTGTTGCAGCTTTTATATCTTTCATTTTAGCTTATTTTCATAGTAGTGATTCTGGGGATTCTGGTTTTGAGGACTACGTAGAACCATTGGTGATAGTGCTGATTTTGGTTCTTAATGCAATTGTTGGGGTGTGGCAAGAGAGCAATGCTGAAAAGGCTCTTGAAGCCCTCAAAAAGATCCAATGTGAATCTGGAAAGGTTTTGAGAGATGGGTATCTTGTACCTGACTTGCCAGCAATAGGTCTTGTTCCTGGGGATATTGTGGAACTGGGGGTTGGGGACAAAGTCCCTGCTGACATGAGAGTTGCAGCATTGAAAACTTCTAGTTTGAGAGTTGAACAGAGTTCATTGACTGGAGAGGCAATGCCTATTTTAAAAGGTACTAGTCCTGTGTTTTTGGATGACTGCGAGTTGCAAGCCAAAGAAAATATGGTTTTTGCAGGCACGACAGTTGTGAATGGGAGTTGTGTTTGTATTGTTATAAACACCGGAATGAACACTGAGATTGGGAAGATACAGAAGCAAATACATGATGCATCTTTGGAAGAGAGCGACACCCCATTGAGAAAGAAGCTGGACGAATTTGGCAACAGGCTTACTACCGCAATTGGGCTGGTTTGCCTTGTTGTCTGGATTATGAATTACAGAAATTTTCTTTCATGGGATGTTGTCGATGGATGGCCAGCAAATGTCCAATTTTCTTTTGAGAAGTGTACCTATTATTTCAAAATAGCTGTTGCATTGGCTGTAGCTGCAATCCCTGAAGGCCTTCCTGCTGTAATTACAACTTGCTTAGCTCTTGGTACCAGGAAAATGGCACAAAAGAATGCTATTGTTCGGAAACTTCCTAGTGTAGAAACTTTGGGATGCACAACTGTGATTTGTTCAGATAAAACTGGGACACTGACTACAAATCAGATGTCTGTGACTGAATTTTTCACTTTGGGCAGGAAAACTACTATTTCCAGAATTTTCCATGTTGAAGGCACAACTTATGATCCTAAAGATGGTGGAATTGTTGATTGGCCATGCTACAATATGGATGCTAACTTGCAAGCAATGGCAAAGATATGTGCTGTTTGTAATGATGCTGGGGTTTACTGTGATGGCCCTCTCTTTCGAGCTACAGGTTTGCCCACTGAAGCAGCTTTAAAGGTTTTGGTTGAAAAGATGGGTTTTCCGGATGTTAAAGGAAGGAACAAGATCAGTGATACACAACTTGCTGCAAACTATTTGATCGACAGCAGCACGGTTAGATTAGGTGAGTGGAAAATTTATTTAAGCTCTTCAATTACAACATGAATTTCTTGATCTCATCCAATAATATATTCAAATATAGGCTGTTGTGAGTGGTGGACAAAAAGATCAAAGAGGGTTGCCACATTGGAGTTTGATCGCATTAGAAAATCGATGAGTGTTATTGTCCGCGAGCCTACTGGGCATAATCAATTACTCGTCAAGGTGACTGCCATATTTTATTAAATTCCAACTTCATTGTAAGAGAAGTAACTATGTAGAAATTAGTATGATAGTATTGTTTTCACTTTGATTTTGTTTTCTGTTGATTAAGTGACAATTAATGAAAACACTAATATGTGTGGATATCTTATTCTTTTGATTTTAAAACTTGTGAGTATAATCCATTCAAACAGAAAGTTGGTACAAAACTGAATCAAAAGAGGCATGATGCATTATATTTTTGCATTTGCTAGGGCAGTAAATAAGCAAATGGAAGTTTTAGGCTCCAATTTTTTGTTATTTTCTGCAGAGACGGCTGGCTGACTTTTACAATTAGCATGAAATCTTGGAAACCGGATGGCTCTTATATGCTTTATTTAATGGTCTGATTTGCAGGGTTCTGTTGAGAGTTTACTGGAGCGCAGTTCACATGTGCAGCTTGCTGATGGATCTGTTGTTCCATTAGATGAACCATGTTGGCAACTAATGCTTTCAAGACATTTGGAGATGAGTTCAAAGGGGCTGCGATGCTTAGGAATGGCATACAAGGATGAGTTGGGAGAGTTTTCAGACTACTATTCTGAGAGTCATCCAGCACACAAGAAGTTGCTCGATCCATCGTGCTACTCCACCATTGAAAGTGACTTGGTCTTTGTCGGGGTTGTTGGTCTGAGAGTAAGTAAATGCCATAGTACTTGTGCTTCACATCAATTAATGTCTATATTAGATTCTTACTAAACACATTCAACAGGACCCTCCTCGTGGTGGAGTTGATAAAGCAATTGATGATTGTCGTGGAGCTGGGATTGAAGTTATGGTGATAACTGGAGACAATAAGTCCACAGCTGAGGCAATTTGTAGGCAAATTAAATTATTTTCTGGAAATGAGGATCTTACAGGGAGAAGTTTTACGGGTAAGGAGTTCATGGCTCTTTCTTCTACACAACAAATCGAAGCTTTATCTAAACATGGAGGAAAGGTGTTTTCCCGTGCTGAGCCTAGGCATAAGCAAGAAATTGTGAGGATGCTAAAGGAGATGGGGGAAGTTGTTGCAATGACGGGAGACGGTGTAAATGATGCTCCTGCACTGAAATTGGCTGACATTGGAGTTGCTATGGGCATCACTGGAACTGAAGTAATATGAATTTTTAAGCTTTGTTGCATTTATGTGCTAGCCCAAAGGCAGTGGGCAGTGAATATAGAGTTGCCAATAGAACTAATATCTTGCAACCATAGTATAACTTTTTAAGTAAAACTAAGGGCCTGATTTTCTTCCAACTATGGAAACCCTCTATGTTTACTGTTCCAGGTTGCAAAAGAAGCTTCGGATATGGTTTTGGCAGATGATAATTTTGGCAGCATTGTTTCAGCTGTAGCCGAGGGTCGCTCAATCTATAATAACATGAAAGCTTTTATCAGGTACATCTCTATTATATCATCTTCTTCCTTCGATTAGTTTATAGATGTCTTATTCAAGTGTTCAAAACCTTCAGGTATATGATATCATCCAATGTTGGAGAGGTGATATCGATATTCTTGACAGCGGCTCTGGGCATACCAGAATGTCTGATACCTGTGCAGCTTCTGTGGGTAAATTTGGTTACTGATGGTCCTCCAGCCACTGCCCTTGGTTTCAACCCTGCTGATGTTGATATAATGCAGAAACCACCCCGGAAAATTGATGATGCTCTGATAAATTCATGGGTTCTTCTGCGTTACTTGGTTAGCATTGATCAACATTCTTATTCTTAATCAGAACTTTAGTGGCATTTGGTTCTTCTGCATTACTTGTTAGTATAACAATGTTAAAGATATTGTCAACTTTTCAAGATCATGAAGCAAAATGAAGTGCAAGATAGTTAATGACATGTTCCTGAATATAACAAATGAAAAAGCAGAAGCTATCCTCCTGCAAAATATTTAAATAAAACTTCAAAAGATTTGTGTGATTATTAGGCAAGCAGGATGGTTCTTACTATCTTTCTGTTTTTAATGACAGGTAATTGGTTCTTATGTGGGAATTGCAACTGTAGGCATATTCGTCTTATGGTATACGAAAGGTTCATTTATGGGTATCAACCTTGTAGGCGATGGACATACACTTGTGACTCTTCCTCAGCTCCGCAATTGGGGAGAGTGCTCAACATGGTCTAATTTCACCGTAGCTCCATACGCAGTTGGTGGGGGTCAGATGATAACTTTCTCCAACCCTTGTGACTATTTTACCATCGGTAAAGTTAAGGCAATGACTCTGTCACTTTCTGTATTGGTGGCAATTGAGATGTTCAATTCCTTGAATGCACTCTCTGAAGACAACAGTTTGGTTACAATGCCACCTTGGAGGAACCCTTGGCTTTTAGTTGCCATGTCAGTCTCATTAGGACTCCATTGCCTCATACTTTATGTTCCATTCTTGGCAGACGTGTTTGGCGTTGTTCCTTTGAATCTGAATGAATGGTTTTTGGTCATTCTGGTTTCGGCTCCTGTGATTCTTATTGATGAAGTTCTTAAATTTGTGGGGAGGAATAGAAGATTAAGTGGGAAGAAGGAAAAGACTGCATAAGATAATGGGTTGGAAGAATTTTTAGATTCGACACTGATGGTGACAGATTAAAAATGAGATTCTAAATGTTTGTTAATTTTTAAATTCTTTGATAAATTTGTTTCTTTTTTCCAATGGGGAACAACTATAAGTTAGACGTTTTAGTTTACTGCTCAATTTAGCAGATTACTGTTACTGTTCGATATTCTTTTTTTTTTTTTTATAGAGAAATACTTGTGTTTTATTTTTGTAGAATTTCTGAAGAATATGAACAATATAATAGATTGTGTTTATGGATCCAGCTGCCTTACCCCCGGGTTTTCAGATGTAATGTTGTTTGGTGCTACCAATTATTTGTTCTCCGCTTTTAACCTTCTCATTGTCTACTATGTTGCACAAAAATTGTTTCTCACCTATGTTTGGTTGGAAGAAGTACTAAGAGAGGAAATGAATGGAAAAAAAAAAAAGAAAATAAGAGAAGAAAAAGAATCAATCTTATTTTCATTGTTATTTTTTAATTAGATATAGAATTCATCTTATTTCCTCTTATTTCTTGTCCTTTTCTCTCCTCTGCTCTTTTTATATTTTGTTCAACCAACCAAGTTATTGCTCCCGCGGAGCTCACTGAAGTTAACAGTCCATTAGCCTTGTAGGCTGTTTCTTGCTCCTCCCTGGACCTTGAGGCATATCTGTTTCCCAATCTTTTACCTATTCTTTGCCAGAATAGCCGTCTACTTCTTGTAACATCTGTCCGTACTTTAGTCATAGGATTTTTTTTGTTTGTCATCCAACGATGGGCTAACTACATGACAACCGGACAGGCTTGTTTACCCCACGGGCCACGGCCGCGGGTAACAAAGCCTTGGCATGTATTAATGTCTAATTTCAGAATATTTTCAGAATTACCGTCATATTCTGTTACGGCAACGAATAAAAATGCTTCTCCCCGAAGTCTTCAAAGTCCCAGCATTTCGCATAGCCTGCTATTATTGAAGGCCAACGTTGGGGGTACTTTCACAAAATCACAAAGTATTTCATTAGAAGACTTGTGATAGCATACACGCGGATTATTGCAGAGGCTATAACACAAAGAAAGAAAAGGAGGTAGGAAAAGAATCCAGCTCTGAAAAAATAAAATTCACTATGAATAATAGTCTATTATTGGGGACATTAACGCCGACTTTTCTCCTCCTCCAATGAAATCAATTACCAATTGGGCTTCAATTCAACTGTACAGACAAGATCAAACCTTACGGCGCTAAAATAATGGAATCTCACCCCTCCAATAATGGTTTTCATTACCACCAGAAGGACACACTGCAAATGTTCTTCTTAAATAAGAAGTCGTTTCAGAAAACTACATTGGTATTGGCTTTGAAATGAACCACCATCAGGTCCTGTCCTAAGATGAAAGGCATGCTCTGTTCAGATTTAGACATGCAAACTCTCATGCTTTGCACGCGCAAGTCATCCTCCAATTGTTCGATGATTCTGGGTGCTGCCTTTGTGAAAGCATCAAGGAGAGGTACGCCATCATTATCTCATCAGCGCAAAAATTTCTATAAAATTCAAATTGGTTCAACCTACTAAAAGTTCTTTAGAAATAAGAAGACTGATCTTGGAGCACATTCAAATGAGCCAGTACTCTGGCTGAAAGAGACTTCATACTACTGTTGCCTCGTTGTGTTAAGTCGACCAACGGCATCTGAGCAGATTTCCCGTACTTTTGTTTAAACTCTGGCAGTCGGAAAATCCTTCTACAGAATCCAGAGCCTTCTCCTGCAATTTTGGAGAGGGTGAACTAAGAAATCTTACCATACGGTCTATGGCATTTGCATCTTCAAGCACCTTGCTGCCATTCTGTAGTCTTTCACCTTCAATTAATGTTACTAATGCATCTAAAGAAGCCTCACAGGCCCCATGATCTGGATCTTCAAGAACCCTAACAAGTGGTCTAACTGCATTAGCCTCCAAAAGGCAAAAAGATGATTCAATGCCACATAATCCTCCATGAACCTGGCAGCCAATTTCTGGTGGAGGTGAGAAACACCAGAACCCCTTACGCTTCGGTATTGGTCGACTTAGCCCAAGGGAATTTTTGAAAAACGAGCAAGAGACGTGGCTGCATGTTCTTTTGTCAGGGTGGTTCCATACTCTATAACTGAACCAACTTGGGAATAACACCAGCTTCAGCTGCTCTCTTTTGCCATTCCAAGTTTGTCGGAGCAGTGAAACGCCGTAAGGCTCCAACAGCATTTTCAACACGACTTGAAATCTATTTGGATCATTCTGCCTTCCATTTTTCAGAAAATTTAAAACAATCGGAAGTGCACCGGCATCCAGAAGCCACTGAGTGAATTGAGGTACTTCCGGAAGTTTAGAGAGAATTCCATGCGGAGGCAATCTCTTCCTCATTGTGAGAAGATTGGATGATGGTGACTAAGGTCTCAAGGCATTTCTGACCCACATGCTCCCGGATGATTGCTTCATCTCCATCATCTACCAAGCAACAGAACAACTTCACAGCATTTGCTCTGACATTTTCGTTATCATGCTCACATAGCTGAACTAGAACTGGAATAGCCGAACACTGCCAATTATTAAACCAGTTAATATGGATTTAAATGAAATCCCACAGAAACTGATTATAGAGGAAGTCACACTATGGAGGTATTTGAATTAGGTGTGGGTTGAAAAAAACAGAGACTTAAATAACATGAAAGAACTCAAAAATTAACCTAAACAATGCAATACAAACTGTTTTCACTATATGTCAATATCTAATGCAACGCAGAATTAAAATTTCTACTTATATTTCCAAAGAATAGGCACTAGCTTTCTTTCAGGATGAGGAAACATAAACAAAGACAGAGCATGCATGTACCCAAGCACACACAAACACCTCTTCTTCCATTAGGATGTACCTGTGTTAATGTGGTCTTGATATTTCCTGCAGAAGGAGATCGACACAAAGCATTGAAGGTCTGTAAAATTCTTTGTTGCACATTTGGCCCGGTCAAATTAATTAAAGAGAAGAGCATAAAAATTTCTTTATCAGATTCCAGCAGCGTAACTGGTGTCTGGCTGGACTCTTGGTACATGGTTGATACTGCAAGATGCATAATTGCAGTTGCTGTCTCTTCACGTAAGCTAGAGGATGATGAGCTGTGATGAAGGAGAAGATCTACTAACGGTCCAACAGCACCTTCTTTTATCATCTGCAATCCATTTTGGGGCACACTTGAAAGATTCCGAAGAGCTTTAACGGCCACTTTTTTCATTTGAATGTCACCACGAGAAACCAAGTGAAGAAGTGGACCCAGTACATTTCCTTCAAGCAAAGATGCTTTGTGGTGGTCAGTCAACTCCATTTCAGCCAAGGTTGTTGCCATGCGCATTTTTACACTTTCAGGTCCTGCACAAATAAATGAAACAGCACTATTAGAACATGAATAAAATCCATTGGCTAGAAAAGAAACGATATAAACCTATTCTGCATCTTCTAGCAAATAAATTCAAAGTCTAAAATAACAAACTAACTTGACTCAAAGTCAGAGAAGCTATATTGTAACACGTGAAGTTTTAGAACCTGCAGAAAGCCGTTGAAGCAAATGTTTAAAATAATTTGCTTTTGCCATCTGAACCACATTATCGTCAGAGAATGAGAGGTTCTCCAATAGTTCTTGTGCATCTCTGGAAGCTTGATTGTCATCACTGCTTGCCATAGTCACCAAGAGGAGAATGCACCCCTGAACGTCCCCAATCTGGTCTCGTAATGTATTACAAGTGGATAATTCCAAAAGTAATGCAACTGCCAACTTCCTTTCCTCAATACGACGCCCAAGAGATCGAACAATAGATTCAACTGCATCATCACCATTTGCGAGTCTTTCCTGCAAAATGTCTTCAGTTATCAGGGTAAACAAAATTTCATAAAGCAACCTGCAAATTTTTTAACAATTAGCATACCCACTTCCCATAGTAAAATTGAAAAATAGAATCTAAATCTGCGTAAGGGGTAAATCAACCGCCCACATGCAAGGAAAAAAAACTCTGAACAAATATGTCTGGAGCTTATAGATCAGTTTTAGAATCAAACTCATAAACATGCATAATGATAAAGCAACAACTCATGTTGGACAAAGTTTTACAATGAGTTGAAAGCTTCCTTGTCCTATCTTATTAAGAAACATAACAGCCAAACAAAATTTGAATAAATGGTGGTTTAAGTTAAGAGTACCTTAGTATCATTGCTATCTTTTACCAAAATGTGAAGAATGATAAGAGCACGATTCCTTACATCACGATTTTTGGAACCAAGTAAATAAATAAGTTTTGGTATGTAGTTCTCCAATATTACCCATTCCCGGTGCTGGTCTCTTTGTTGACAGAGATCTTGTAGCTGTTCCAGGCAATGAAGCACTTCTTCAACCTCCGTGGACACGAGTTTTGGTTTCATGGAAGCAATTGTAATCATGGTGTTTCTATCCTTCCATTCTTCAATCGATTGCCTCAGGGTTTTATTTGGCCTTAGAATTGATGTGTCTAGAACAGTCATGGTTAGGGGACACAAGTTGTTCCCATCTGAAAACCATTTTTCTATAGCACTTCTCTCAAATGTCTGTCCCGAAGAAGTCTCCACAGGGTCCACCATGACATCCCGCGTGATTGGGCAATAAAATGATTGGAGAGGTTCCAAAGGCTGGCTACCCAAAGACTTCCGCTTGGAGAAATACTTCATCTCCTTCTCCCTTGGAGATGAAGCTGCATCGGCCCTTTCTAGTAAAGCAATAATCTGATCCATTTGTACAGCCTCTGCTTGATCCTTTCTCATCCGGGAATTTTCAATCTCACTCTTGAATTCATCAAATTCCTTTTCAAACGCTGACCTCTCAGTTGAGATACCAACAGCATCTGCTATCAGAGATAGTAAATGATTGGCATAAGAACGATCAACATTCCTTTCCTGTATTCCAGACTCAACTTTCTCCAAAATTTCTTCTTCAGCTATAGCTGCCCTAAATTCAGCTCTCTGCATATTGTCACAGACCTTCTCAATCTCTTCAATTATATCTGTTGAAAGATCTAGGGAGGCCAAAGGAAGGATACCTAGTGCCTGGCTGATCTCTCTAGCAGTGTCCTTTAAGCGCTTAACTATTGCCCGGCAATTCATTAAGAGATACACTTTGTTTCTCTTGCTGCACTCTGTCGTAAGTTCCTTTGCACCTTTTATTTCTCGATTGAGAATCTCTATAGCACTATTTAAGCCCTCAGAATGACTGAGATCTCTTTTATTCAGCTCTTTTAGGACTGGGACAATCCTTTCCAAATAAGCTGCAAGTTCCTTAAAACTCTCCTTCTTAATGAGAACATTATTAGAAGCAATCATCACCTCTAGAATGGCCTCTACAATCTGAGAAAGCGCTTCCGAAGCTGGAACAGTTGAAGCACTAGTAACCACATCCAGTGCCATCATATGAAAACAACCCAGCAAAAGCTAGGCAGCAAAACCTTCTCTTTCCATGCCAATAGCAACTACAAATGGCAGGAGTCAAATTGTATGGCAATTGTCGACTGTCTGATGCCTAAATCACCCTGCTAAACTTTCACTTGATATGCCTACATTCAGTTCCAATTTGAAATAAGTCAGCCAGCAATTTGATTGGAATAATCACGACTCGAGAGTCTAAAAATGAATTCGTCCTATAAGCCACAAATTAGTTTCTGAGAATATGGAGGACCAAGAAAAATAAAATTGCCGAATCAAAAGTAAGTCATATTCCTTGAGAAGTATAAATAACTTCAATAGATGTGCCTAGTGAGCTTGCGAATTTTTTGGAAGACAAAACAACAAAATCATTACATTGATAATACATTATCGAGTTGTTCCTAATAAGCAAAAGACTGTGCATCTGATGAATCCAATCCCCGAAAGAAAAACAAATCAACTCAGCCAAGCCAGATTATTGCTTGGAGTCAGTTTACGAAATAATAATAATAAATTTAAAATTCACTTACAATTGCCATCATAGAGCTGGTATGCATGTTGTAGACAGATGTCAATTTGGTCAAAGTTGAACAAATGAGATCAAGAAACAAGGAGTTTATTTCATCAACATTCAACTTAAAGAACCAAACTCCAGCTAAGAGGTAAGAGCGAGCAGCAGAGTCAACAAAGTCAACAGATGAAAAGAGTTAATGCCCCTGAAAATTCCCGATTTCAGCCTTGGAAACTGGAAAGGACACGCCTTTCGCCAGCAGCCGGACCAAATAGAAGAGACCCAGACAAACAAACAAACAAACAAGCTTAGCTCAACTTAATAATATGAAAATATAATTAAAAAAAAAAAAAGACTTTTTTAAAAAAATAAATAGAAGTGTTTATTTATGTTTTCTATTTTATTTTATCTGTTGGTTTTCTTCTGTATAAGAAAGAGAGTAGCTGTCGCCCCGGCCCCTGCCCCACCCCCCGCCCATCCCATCCCATCCCACGTAGAAAGGATAAAAATGTAATAATAATAGTAACCAACGACCCTCTTCTAAAAACCAACTTACGCGGCAAGATGAAACGACGGAACAAAATTGTCCGTTTAGTTTATGTCATGAAATAATTATAGTTATGTAAATATTTATCAAAATATTTTTTTTTTATCTCATAAGAACTTATGACTAATGATGTATTTATTAATTAATTATTTAGTTCATTTATATAATTATAAAATTATAAAAAGATGATTCATTCCTTATTTGCAAATACTGAAAATTAAATGAAATTTTTCTGTAAATAATATGTCTCTTATTTACTTTCTCTCTCTTTCTCTTTTTATATCGTTGGGCTCTTCATTGATAACTAATTTAATAATTTCTTTATTTTGATTGATTTATTTTTTTATTCTTTTTACGTTTAATTTTAATTACAACCCAAAGCCTAATGCCGGTAATTTATTTATGCAAAGCTAAGCACTGTTAACTACTAATGTGATACTGTAAATCTGCAATTATTATCTTTAGTGATGAGGTATTTAATAATATGTATGTAATCTTCTTTGTATGAATTAATTACGACATCATTCAATTTCACATTTCATGATGCAGTAGTGCCGAAGAGGCGTTTCATGTCCGACCAAATTGTGACGAGAAATAATGAATGAAGATTCAACAATTGAAGGAAACAATTGCATTTTAGGCTCGTGTCACTTTGTAAGTTGAAAATCAAATTCAGTGACATTATTTTATGGTTAAAAAAAAAAAAAATCAAAGACCCGTACACGGCTAACACGTGAAATGGACGGCAGTACTACTAATCTAACCACCATTCAAATATAAAAAGTACCAGCAGACTAGCATTTGTCCAAGATGACTACGCCTAAGCTACGACTTTTCTTTCAAAAATTAATAACCTCCGCGGATTGGTTGACTTGTTCAACATGGAAAATAAGCCACAACCACCTGCGAGGTTTTTTTAAATCTTATCTTCGGATCACAGCTGACCCAGACCCACGAAGGGTCCCTAACCCAATTAGTTTTATAGCTTTCAACTTTTAAGAATCCTCCAGGCAAGTCTTAGATAGCTGGTGGAAAGTTTCCCGGTGATAGCAGAAAAGGAAAAGAAGAAGAGTAAATAATGCCAATGGCAACGGATGAAGAATTTTCATGTACACAGTTAACACATACATATTGAACAATTTGGAAATTTACAGCCCTCAGGTCAGGACCACCTCTCTACTACTCACTAGGGTCGGCAACGGGATGGATGATGGGTTGATTTCGACCACTAGATTCAAATTCAGCTTCTCCCTACGAAATGAACAGAGAGTGGTTTGGCAGCTCAAACTTCAAACTCATTTTATCAACAAGAAAATAACACAGACGTTCGAAGAATTGGTGTTTAGCTGCGAATGATCTAATTCTAGACAAATGCATATTGTCTGTCAAATGTTCACTTTGAGGTTTCCACGATTTGTCATGGGATCAAAAATAACCGTTTACCTGCAATTGATGATGATTGATCAAACTACCACCTAGCTATAAACCCATCGGACCTATTCTGACTCTAACAACAACAAAACAACGTTAACAGGAAAATCAAGAACAAAAAATTTTGCTTTTTTAGGTGCGGAAATATTAAGATGATCCAACACACATCTTGCCCTCTGATGCATTGAATCCATGTTGTACAAATTATAATGAACTCACAAGTGCACGAGTCTATTAGAATAGAAGTCAGGAATAATGAGAACGAACTCACATGGATTGCTAGTTTTATGAAAGACAAATTTAACTTAAGCTAATTATAACTCTTAACCTAGTTAAAAATAGAATATTTTGTTTGAAGAGATTTAAACTAAAGATGCAATTAAAATTAGAACGAGGAAATTAACGGAAGAATTCAAGAGATTAAAACTTTTATAATTATCTAATTATCAATCAATTTTAAATTTTGGAGTGACAACTCCAAATCAATATAATATCTACTCATGAATATAAAAATTAAGCTCAATTAAAATTAATTATATATAGTTTTTTTTTCTTCTTTTAATAGTATGATATTTAAGCATCCCTTATAAACATATTGAATAACAAAGAGTCAAAATTTTCATAAGCACTCAGTGTAAATAACTTAATGAAAAACACATAATAAAAAATAATCATATATAAACTTTATAAATCCAAGTAGAGATTTAGTGAAATATTTATCTTAACAATTAATAATACACGACAGTAATAATGAAAAGATTTAAAAACATTCAACTAATTATGTGAAACAAAACAATAAATATTGAAATACATATATAAAAATTTAATTAAATAAAAAGTAAATTATATTATTGAACAACGCATCATCCTTAACCCTAATATAAAAATTTAATTACATATAATTAAATTAGAAATAAAAAAAAATATAAAACCAATATGAGAAATAAATTCAAACGGCTTGCTCTTCTCAAACCCGTGGGTCCCCTTTTTTTTTTTTTTTGAAGTCTGTTATACACAGATATTACTGACATTACATCAGACATTATAATTAATATTTACAATCATACTATATAACTGGGACCACCATCATACATTGACACACTGAAGTATATGCCCAGATAGTTTTAAACTCTCTCTGATATTCGAGGGGGGCGCCTGCTCTACTCACAATTTCATAGAGAGAGACTGTCTTCACTCAATTAATTGATAATTGAGGAAGAACTGAAACTAACCTCCATAATGCTCTTATGGAAGCTCGAACCCTTGTACTCAATATTGTAAGTGCGACTTCTCCCATTGGACCAAAAGCCCATTAGTGGTTGTTGCTCCATTTACTTGAATCAAATTGGGATTTTCATTTCTTTTTAATGCCATGCACGTGGTAACTATAATGGTAATATTGCTTCTCACGTGAGTTTGATGGATCACATGTCAATTTGGATTAAAACGTTAGTAAATTAATTCTTTTAATTCCTTGTCCTCTTAATTCTTAGTCCTTAATTTCCGAAGCCTGCTCGTGCTATAATCTTCTATTTCTCTTCCAATTACATTCCTTTAAACTCATTTATTCTCCAATGCCCAATTCAATTCCCTGTTCAGTAAAAATAAATAAACTAACTAAAAATATTAATAAAAGAGACTTGCCAATATATGGCTAGAGGGGAAATATATCAACATATTATGCCCCCAATCCACTTCCACGATCAGCATAAAACAGACATACCTGACTGAGTCTCTTTACACTTTGAAAACAATTTGGAGCGTGACCTTGTACATATTTCACAATCAAATAACAGAAACAGCAAACTGTTCCCGTCCTTGTTGTTTGACCTAGTCCTTCCCCAAACAGGCCATTAATAATTAAATCACTTCCTAGTCTGCTCAAATAATTTGGACCTTAACAGCTAAGTCATTGATCTAAATCAAACTGGACTCAGTTTTTGACTCTGCTGTTTGCCAAATGCTCGCGCGACAAAGGCAGCTTCAGTTCCATGTGATCCATGTAACAGCTACTTGCCAGTGAATTCCAACCTCGACCAAGGTAGAAACAGCTGGTTGATCCATGTCTCCTAAGTACCATGAGCAATGTGCAACATGCCATGAAAAAAGCGTGGATCTTCAATTAGCAATTTTTTACTAATAATTCATCAAGTGCACCAGCCCCACTATCCAGATCACTAACAATCCTGGTCAAGAGAAAATTCCAGGAATCACTTTCAACACTTCCACTAGCCGTTGCCATTGAAACAACCTTACCAACCTCTCCTTCATTTCCTGACTCGTACAGGCCCTCGATCAACAAAGAAAAACTTGTCTTATTTGGAAAACAGCCTTTATCCAGCATTTCCTCTAAAATCCTAATCCCCTCCTTTGCATTACCAATCTTACAAAAACCCTGAATCAACATGTTATAAGTAAACACATTTGGTTCAACCCCTTTCTCCACCATATCATCCCACAACCTCCCCGCCTCGGTTAACTCCGCACTCTCACACATTCCTGCAATCAGCGTATTATAAGTTAACAAACTAGGAATGGAACCTCTCTCAAACTCATCAAACAACTTCTTGGCTTCCCAAATCTTCCCTTCTTTACAAAGCCAATGAATAATTGTGCTAGAAATGGCGTTATCTGGCATACAATTCTTCCTCAAAAGTCTTTTCCACAACTCGCAAGCATCCTCAACCTTGCCTTCCTCACACAACAAATCAATAACCTTACAACAAAGAGCCGAACTGGGTACGTACTTTCTCTGAAGCATATCATCAAGCAAGTTACGTGCTTCACCTGATTTTTTCCCCTTACAAAAGGCTTCAATCATAACCCCATAAGTAACTTCATTAGGCTCAACGCCATTATCCTCCATCTCATCCATTACCTTGACAGCATCAGTTAATCTCCCTAGCTTAATATACCCATCCATTAAAACCGTATACGTTGTCGCATCAGGAACCCACCCACGATCCAAAATATCGCCAAAAACTCTCTTAGCATTCTCAATATCTCCTCTCCAAACATACCCACCTAAAATTGTCGTATGCGTCACCAAATTAGGCACCATTCCCATTGATGGCATTTCATCTAAAACCCTAATCGCACCCTCAACGTCATCTTTCTTACAAAGTGCTTTAATCAGAATGTTACAAGTGAACACATTCGGGACGACCTTAAACTTGTGTCGGGAATTCTTGAACATCAAATGAACCAAATCATACCTCTTGTTTTGCACTAAAGCGTTTAACAGAGTATTCAACGACCGTACAGAACGTTGCACGTTAAATTTTTCAATGCGCAAAAATGTCTTGACGGCTAATTCAGGGCGACCGGCGAGACCGTAGTTACGAATGACGGTAATGAATAAATTTTCGCCGCATTTGATTTCCGGGTTTTGTTTTAGCTCAGTGAGGAGAGATTCGACTGCGTCGAAAGCGCGAGCGCGAGCGAGTTTGTGGATGATGGAGTGGTAGGTGTCGTAATTGTGGGAAAAGTTGGGGTGGAATTTTCCGGCGTAGTGGAATATTTGGAGGGCAAGATCGAGATTTTGCTGACGGAAGATCATGGAGACAAGGCGTTTTGGGTAGAGGCGTTGGGGCCAGGGTTTGATGGGGGGTGTGACTGTGATGGTCGAGAGAGAACATCGTGCGCCTCCGATTGATTGGAGAAGGCAACTTGGGGCTGTGATCTTCTGGTGGAGATGACGCAGCATCGCAACCCCAACTGAACAGAGCTCGAACTCAAGAGAAGCAGTTACTGGGTCTTGGTCCTTTTGGACTTGGAGAGTTGTATTAAAGCGTTTGCCTTTTTTTGTTTCCCAACTTTTTGGTAACGAGCAAATCATCTGTTTGAAAAGCCCAATTGATTATTTTATGCCCAAAAATTGTTTTTTCATCGAATTAAATTTTTAGACAATCAATTTTTATCTCCCATTTTATACATATTTAGATGTATTTTCTCGTATTAATCAGTGCACCCGAGGGTTTTTGCACTAATTTGATATCACCAAAAAAAAAAAAATAATAATAAATGAATAAATTACAACACTAATTGTGTAGGACTGTTAAGGTAACTTTGTTGAGAATACAACAATCTTTAGTTATACAGCAACATAACCGTTGCGTCAGCTCTATAAATTGCAATGAACATGATTAAGGATAGGATGGCACTCCCTCCTGAATCAAATTTCTAATCTTGACTTGTGCAGCCCCACAAAGGTTTTGAACTCTCTTAGCAATATGAAAGAGTTGATCTTCCTCCATCTTCTTTGCAGACGAAACAAACACAACTCGAGTCCCAATCAAGTCGTCATAGATCCTCTGAAATTCCTCCAAAACATCACTCACCATGGCCACCTTATTTCTCTCAATCAGCATCCTCAGCAGAGCCGCCAAATACCTATTAACTTTCCAACTACTCAACAGTTCCTTCACTATTTGCCCCTTGTCTTTATCACCCACAAAAGGGTCAGCACAGACAGCTTGAATTTGCTCATTCTTGAGCAACCTTGATAACTTTAGGACATCCCTTTGGACAGCTTCAAGTGAACTGTGGCATAGAGCTTTGTCTAGAAGGGCTGCAGCGTAGCCGCTGGCAGGTTTCTGATGGCTATTTGGGGAAGCTGACTTGGGAGTTGAGGTTCCGGAGGAGGAAATTAACGATGGATAACTATTAGAGAAGCTCCTGCGAGTGAAAGAAGCGGCAGTTTTGTTGGGTCTGGTTGAGCTGAGGTGGGACTGGTGTGGATGAAACTGATGATGAGATTGGGATGTGTTTGGAGGAGCTTTGAAGTTATGTAATTCTCGAGGTGTTGAGTGAAGAGCTGCAAATTTGAAGGTGGAAACCGAGCTTGAAAGAGTATCCATGGATACAAAATTGCGGATGGAAGAAACCAAACTTTTGTCCGTTGGCCTTGGGTTGGGTGGAGAGGAAAGAAATCTAATATAATTTTGTTCTTCTTCTTCTTCTTCTTCTTCTTGTAAGCAAAATTAGATGTGGACGAGTTTCAGCCACAAATGTTTTACTTTCTGCGAGATGTGGCCCAAGGCTCAGAATGTTTTGGATTGGGTCGCATTGGGACTTCGACGTTGGAGCCTGCAAATCACATCCTGACCTGTGATTAAAGCGGCCTTCAAAGCCTGAAAATGACATGTGATGTTTATTTGTTTTCTGTGTTGGTTGTGTGTATCCTTCATCACTTTAATAAGCCAATCCTGAGGAGCATTTGTTTTCCGTGTTGGTTGTGTGTATCCTTCCCTTCGTCACTTTAATAAGCCAATCCTGCATCAAGTTACTTCGTAAATCAGTGAATAAAAAGTTAGATAATGTTCGAGACATTGATGATGAGTTTACTGTTTTCACTACTTCATTATGGTGAATATTTTCGTTCAACGAAAATTATCGGAAAAATTAAGTAGTAATTTTTCAACAACAAAAGCAGCTCAGCTCTCTCATAAGGAATGAAAATTTGCAGTTTTATAAAACTATTTTTATAAAAATTAAGTAGTAATTTTTCAACAACAAAATCAGCGATGATGTGGAACCGCTGGAAAGGAAAAGTAATCCGGCAATTTTCTTCCAGAGTAGGAGGCCCCATGTCATAACTGCATTAGTATTTTGTCGGTGCAAGCATTAGAATGTCCATTAATTTTTTTTTCTTCAATAAATAAATAAACAAATAAAATTGAACGTCCATGAATTCAGAATATCGTATGTTTGAGTTTGATCCCACTCACTTACCTTGAACCCCTAGAATAGACAACTCGCAGCCAGCCCCGCCATGTTGCGAAAAAAGCTGAGACGTACCATCTATAACAAAACGGATGATTAACAATTAGAGTAAACATTAAGTCTTCTTTATTTATTTATTTTTTTAATGTAAAAGAGAACTGCAAGAAAAGGAAAACTGGATTTTCAAATATCAAATACAAAGTTTGTATTAAAACTATTGTGAGTCATTTATTCATTGGTGCTATGATAATATAAAAAAAAATTGAGCATCACTTGCTAAGATCATGTTATGTTGCATTTTATACTTTTTGTCACAATCTAACTAGCATAAATTTAGAGCAATTTTAGGATACTTCGGTAACTCTTCTTTTATCAGTTTATATATATATATAATCATTTTCATATGCGAACATGCATATTTTTTTAAAATGAGAATACACTTTTAAATCATGTTATTTAAAAGAGTTAGTTATTGAATAAATTATAAAATCATGCGGTTTTAAAGTGTTAAAAATTAACTATTTTAAACTCCGTATTTTTAAAATGTGTTTGCATGAAAAAAATGCATACGCGTTATATATATATATATATATATATATATATATATATATATATATATATTATAATAATAATAATTTTTCAACCAGTGATCCATAACTTTAATAAAATTAGAAATTAATTAAAAGACAAAATAAATACAAACTCCAATGCACTATATTTTATCATGTAATGTGTTAAAATTTAGTTTTTTTTATCTTTTAATTAATCCCAGACTTTATTAAAGTCAGGGATACTGATTGGAGCAACCACGCTTGTCACCATGTTATTTTATTTTTACAATTGTTACATTGTATCTAATGATTATAACAGATGATCTACTTTAAAAATGCTCCAATTTAACTGCACCCAAAATAAAATCGTTGGCCCTACCCCTAATTCATTGGAACACCAGTGAAATCTATGTGCAAAGCTTAATTAATTTATTTGTTTCACGTAGATTATAAACACCTCAATGCGACAAGCCGACAAGACATAAAGAGAAAGCTCCTAATCGATCCGCGATTAAGGACCAAGACCTAGACCAACAACTGTTACTTTATTACCTTTATGAACCACTTCAATCATGTTTTTTTAACGAGGAGCCATGGATTATGCCGGGAATTAAGACAGCCGAGTGCATAATTGCAATTCGTTCGCAAATCCCATTAAAAATCCCACTTGGCAGCAATTAGATATAGCTTTTTGACAGACAGACAGGGGGTCAAACCGGCGCGAAGTTTCTTTAAAACATGAAGTACCAAAATTAATTGATAAAACAATAATGCACGGCTTGTCGTCGAGAATGCATTACAAAGAGGACAAGGACTGCACAGTGGGCGTAGACATCGTTTTCATTTTTATTTTTTATTTTTTACTTTTTTTTTTCACTGGCGAGGCTGTGACCGAAAAACCTTGAACCCGGCTTTAGTTTGTCTCCTCATCTTTTTAGACGTTAATTTTTTTTTCCCTCTTCACTTGCCCCCACTTACACCCACCAACACCAAAAGCCAAGACCAAAGCAAAATCAATATATCAAATATTTCATTCATACATACAAGAGGAATATTTAAAAAGAATACATCCCCCTCCAGAGTGAGAATTTTTTCTGGTGAAAGTGAAAAAAAGAAAAAAATGAACGAAGAAATGAGTGGCGATGCCACCGATCATCGTCATCAACAACAAGAGAATATGATTCCTGACAAAATAGACTATGTGTTCAAGGTAGTGGTGATCGGTGACTCGGCCGTGGGCAAGTCTCAGATTCTTTCGAGATTCACCAAGAATGAGTTTTTCTTTGACTCGAAATCAACCATTGGCGTCGAGTTCCAAACCAGAACTGTCACCATCAACGGCAAGATCATCAAAGCCCAGATCTGGGACACTGCTGGCCAAGAAAGGTTTGTCTTTCCGTATCACGAAATAGGGTCCAAAGCTGAATGAAAGTTATTTAACCATTAAGTCTTGTTGCGTTTGCGTTTAGGTACCGGGCGGTGACAAGTGCGTACTATAGAGGTGCCTTAGGGGCCGTAGTAGTGTACGACATCACGAAACGACAGTCGTTTGATCATGTGGCTAGGTGGGTGGAGGAACTGCGCGCTCATGCTGACAGCTCCATCAGGATCATACTGATTGGAAACAAATCTGATCTTGTGGATATGCGGGCAGTTTCGGCGGAGGATGCTGTTGAGTTTGCAGAGGATCAAGGCTTGTTTTTCTCTGAGGCATCCGCACTTAATGGTGACAATGTGGATACTGCCTTTTTCAGGCTGCTCCAGGAAATTTACGGCGCCGTTTCTAAGAAGGAATTGGAATGCGGCAACGGCAAAGTTGATGGGCCGCCGATGCTTGCGGGTTCCAAGATTGATGTTATCTCTGGGGCTGATTTGGAAATTAGTGAGATGAAGAAATTATCTACTTGCTCTTGTTGATTTTTCTTTTTATTATTATTATTATTTTTTAAAAAAAAATGTAACGTCGTACATTATTATTGAGTGAGATTCCTTGTATATTTATTTTCTTTATTTCGTGGCGTGTTTATTACGTTCGATTTGGTGCTCTGTGATGTCCTTTTATGTTTGAATCGATGAGATAAATAATTATGACAAGTATTTATCTCGTTTAATTATTTATGGTATATCATTAAATAGGACTCAACTATCTTCTGATATATTTCTTTATCGTTATTATTCTATTTTATAATTACATTTTACCATTTAATACTTTAATTCTTATCATTTTATTATTAAATACCTAGCTTTATTTTAAAAAACCTAACTTTTATTTTTTTAAAAATGATGACGTTGCAGGGGTATGTAAAGTACTTCAATTTAATAAATTTAATCAGCAGTGATGATTTAATACCAAAAAGAAAAAAAGAATGTGGTAATTTCTCAATAAGACAATACAATTATTTACTATTATTAAATTAAATATTATAATTGATGTGTACTCATTAAATTGATTTAAATAGCCAATTACAAATGTTAAAAGAGCAAGCAACAAAGATAAAATAATTTTCTTAAAATAATTATTTATTTTTATTAAATATATTACTGCAATTTATTTGTATTATTAAAATTAATATAAAATTAGCATCAGTTTCTTGTTAGGGATCATCAAATACCACTTAATATTTTTTGAAAACTTTGGTGGTAAAGTGATATGTTAGAAAATATTATCTGGGCATTTGATAATATCCCTTCTTAATATAATCATTTAATTTCAAAAATTTCAACATTGAAAAACATTTGATAATCCAAATTTTTGTTTCCTTATTTTTTTTTTTTTAATTTTGAAAGATAAAATGAAAATATTTAGGTAGAATTCGATAACATTCCACTATTTATTACACCAGCATTTGAATTAGGCAAATATAGTCGGTCCAACTATTCTTCGGGCTAAAGCCTATGTTTACAGGCCGTTGGACCCAAGCAAACTACTTTCACTGGTGCAAAAACCAACGAGCTTTATATTTGAAATTGTATCTACTGCAAATTTATCCGATTGCAGAAGTTTGAATCCAGGATGTGGTCTAGCTTGGCTTCAAATTAATTCGAATCCAATCAAATTTGAATTTTAATTGGATTGAATTATCAGTTCTGTTTTTCAAGGTGGCCCGATGTGTTTAACGGAAACACGGAATTGATTAAGTCATTTTTTAAAAAAATGTAAAAATGACCAAATTGGATTTAATATATATCTATTTAAAGAGAGATTTTGGTGGTTTAAGAGCATGGGTACCTTAAGCATTATTAATTGAAACACATGCATGATAAAGAGTGAATGAAATATAATAATTTCATTATTTCAAAAAATTAAATTGGAGTTTGAAGAGTCCAAAGATTTATGAACTCGCTTTGGGAAGTTTGCACGTTGCTTCGCACATTATATGTCACTTTTTTGATTGACCTTGTCACCTTAAATATTTGACAGAACTCCGGCTGATTATACCCGAAACTTAACCTTATTGAGTGACTTATAATGTAACTCTGAATGATTTGTTAGGTGGATGAAAAACCTATACTCTTTTGGCTTCTTGAAGAATCTTTTATGCCTTTTCAAAAGGAAAGAAGAATTCTTTATTGATCAGTTGAAATATTCTTTATTGAACAGTGGGCACCATAAAAAAAATTAAATCAAACCCGCGAGTTTGTTATTAAATACTGAAAGAAGCAATACCATCGGACAATCTAACATGTACAGCTTGGTAGAGGAAAAAATCTGCAACTGCAAGAATTGTCAAATATAATATTTTCCTTCATTATTCACCCATTTCGATCTATCAAGTGAGGACGTGAAGTGATAGCATTGCGTGTTAGCTGGACTTGTACTCTTGTCCATTTTTAATCCTTCGAAATCAAACCAACACTACTTCGGTTAGGTATTATCGGCGATGACTTTTTAACTCATATATATATCAATAGTTTTTTTGTCCAGAATCTTAAAGTACAGGAAAAATTTTAAAACCGCGGAATTTTAAAGGCTTAAAACTTAAAGTGTTTAAACCGCATGGTTTATTCGTTTTCCAGAATATTCCCGCAAGAACACAGGTATATATAATTCTAAGGAATAAATCGAATAAATTGTTTCTTACAAATGCAGTAGTAGAACTTGACTTTTTGGCTAAAATTTTTGGATCAGAATTCTCTCATGATCTGATCATTTATTGAGCAAATAATTTCATTACTGATTGGTAGTTAAACAATAAAAAAGTAAAAGAAGTTAAATTTTATCCATACATTATCACTAAAAAATACATGATAAAATATCTTTAAAAATTTAGTTGAGTTCAAATAAGAAGAGTATCATATTCCATAATTCTTTCAAGCGCGTGGCTTAATAGTTAACAATAACGATTCATTACCTTTGAAAGAGTTCACATGTTTGCGTGTGCGGGCATATTTCCGGACGAAACAATGCAATCACACACTAGGATTTGGGCCATTCGTGCGATCTTATGAAATCATGTTATCGCATTCATTCATGCCTGGCGTATATGTCATATTCATATAATAAAAATTGCAAAGCAACTTTTCTCCCATACTTACAATTATTGAATCATGCTCCACAATTATTACAAATACGCAATCATAGATCTATATAGAAGCTTACACGAACTGTCACACGAGCATTGAAACAAGATTTCATGTTAATTATTCCTTAAATTCGGAAATAATTGGGGTTTAATTCATCACTGCTTCTTAGAAGTATCCATTTATAAAAAATATTGTCTGATTTTATCAGTAAACAATGTTAAATCATTTTAAAGGCGGCAGACTTCGAAACCCGCAAGCCGTAACTCGCGCGGTCGCGGGGCAGCTCTGGGGGTGGCTTAAATATTCATTTTGTTTCTGGTAGTAGTAGCTACTGGCTGTGAAATTCGGTTCCGATACAGCAATTAAAATCGAGGATAAGACGTGATATGACATTCTCCGATATCAGCTGGACCAGCTGGCTTTGACCACCCTCCTTAATTTTCTGATATCAATTTTATCATGCATCGTTTGTTCTTTAGCAATTGTCATATATATATATATTGTTTTTCAAAACTGTTTGAATTGAAATTTTGTCCAACTAATCTTTTCGATTGTGGACCAATTGGAGAGACGGGACTTTCATTTTGGCTTATCCCGGACGACGGCTGAAAACAAGTTAACAACCAGAAGAAACCAGAATTTTGTTAAACGTTGATCTCGAATTTACTGTATTAAATAAATCACAGTCAAATGTTAAAGGAAGCGTATATTTATGTAGAATTTTCGAATTATACTTAATAGACATCTTAATCGTACTATAAACTATAAAGCTTATCGATTTCATATTTCCAGTAGACATGAGATTGTAAATTTGTAATATCCATTCCGCAAGACTATAAAAATTTAAAAAAAAAAAAAGAAGAAGAAGTTGACAGCCAATGAGACAAACCCTCCTCACATTCATTTTTTTAATTTTGGGTAACGAATAATGAACTATGTTCCACGTACAGCCACATTCATGATTCTTGGCTATGCTTTGGTCCAACAGTATGTGTCTAAAGAAAAGATGACTACCACAAGAATAGTTAGAAAATGATGAAAACTCCTTGGCAATCCGTAGCAGAAAAGGAGCAGCATCGCAACGAGAATAGAGTAATGGACGAATTTCCCTACTAAATCATAGAGGTTCAGTGACTCAGTTCTAGTAGTCAGTGGTTCGGACCACTTGCAAAAAAGATCAGCACCGATCTCTAATTTCAGCCCCCTCACTCAATGGGGCGCACTATATATCTGGGTTTTTGAGTACATATTATTAAGATACATATTTTGAAGAGAGAAATTAATCGATTTCAACAAAAACATCAAGGCAACAAATTAAAGATGAAAAATAGAATATCGTATCTATTAATTTATGTTGTTCCTATGTATAATCACCACCCTCAAATTAAAGCTTACCATGGTGCCAATTTTTTACATCGTCGATTACAAAATATGAACCACACGATCAACTATGGTTTTCGGCTGCAGCCAAATCGAACGACTGAGATTTTCTACTATTCTTCAACGTCAATAAACCGTACAACTTTCTAAACTCCTTGACAGTATTTTCTCTGCTAAATACCCCACCGTGTTCACCCGAATCGGCATCCGTTGACTTCTTTGACCCGCTTTTATCCAAGCGCCGTCCGGCATTCGCTGCCCCCCTCCCCTCGCCGTCGGTTTGCAAAGCCGTGATCACCGATTTCAACGCCCGACTAGGCGAGTTCCGGTTCGCAATCATCAGCTCGCCGATCTCCGCCGGGCTCAAACTCGAACCGTTTTGAAAGATCTCTTCCACTTGAGGAAACAACTTGTGATCTTTCAGCCCTAAATAACTGCTCGCTAGTGTTTTAAACGAAGAAAAATCGCACAGAGGAAAATGAATGTGAACGTCAATGCGTCCGGGTCTTAAAAGGGCCTGGTCAACGTGATCTTTGCTGTTCATCGTGAAGACCATCACTCGCTCCTCGAAGCAGCAGGAATTCAAAACCCCGTCCATGAAGTTCAATACACCCGATAAGCTCACAGCCGCTGGTTTCTCAACCAGAAACCGATCAAGATCCTCGATCAATATCACCGACTTGCTCGTGGTTTGCAGTAACAGGGATTTGAGATCCGCGTCATCAGCGACTCTGGAAAGATCGACATCGTACACGTCGTAGGACATGAAACTAGCCATGGCAGCCGCGAAGCTTGATTTCCCGGTTCCGGAGGGGCCGTACAGTAGATAACTCCGTTTCCAGACACGGCCCAACCGATGGTAATAGTGCTTGGCCTTGAGGAAAGACTCAAGATCGGATTTGACCCGATTTTTGAGATCGGTCTCCATGGAAATCGTGTCAAAAGTGGAGGGATGCGTGAATGGAACAGATCTCCACCGCCCGCAGCAGCCATCACGATCGTTTCTGAGATTGACGAAGAGCCTCAAATCTCTCTTTTTCTTCTGCTCGAGCTCGTCGGAAACCGCGTGTATGTGTTGGAGATAAGGGCGGAGGATTCTTCGTCTGTCGGCTTTCCTGAGCTTCAAAACGAGGGTTCTGGCGGTGGCGGAGTCGTCCTGGTTGGCCCAAGAAAGTGGAGCTCCGAGGAAATTGTCTTGGATGAGCTGGTTTGGATCGAGGCCGAGGACGATGTCGTTTGATTTCTTGCCGGTGAAGAGGTTGGTGAAATCTGAGTCTTCGATTGAAGTTAAAGAATTTAAATAAGCATACACTTTGCGGTAGAGTTGATTCTCCTGCATGCCTTCGTTGAATTCTGGTACCTTGAAGAACTGGTGCACGTGCAAACAATCTTCGATGAATCTCCACCATTTTTTCGCCACAAATATCAAACCGGTCTTGAACAATAACACGCGAATCATAAACAATAAACAACCAATTACCAACAATACGATTATCGCCCTCATCATGACTCACGACTGACGAGGCAAGCAGCTGGCTATACAATCACAAAAGCCTAACTCATGTTGAGATTGAATTAATTCTCAAAAGAAGACCGAACGACGGAACCCGGTTCAAATCAATCAAATGAGAGATGATCCCTAAAAGAGGAGACAGGCGGCGGCGGATTGCCGGCAATGTCAAAAAAGAGGTAGAGGCAGGAACGAGAGACGAATTACAACAACTACTAATTAATACGACGACTAATTTTATCAACCTATTGTGTTAATTTATTAGACGGCATATGAGGGGAGAGGATGGAGAATTGGAGATGATGATGATGATGATCGATTAATAATAAATAAAATAAAATAAGATAAAATTGCTATTTGTATCTCCGTCAAAATTGTAGCTAGCTGCTAGCCAGCCAACCAGCCTAAATAAGAAGTCATTAAAATGGTCGTCCTCGTATATACATTTTTTATGTGTTTAAATTTCTTTAGAATTTGTCTTCTTTACACACACGGTTTGGCCACGTTGGAATTTGGAATTTTCGCACCTCATTTTAGTTAATTTACATAAAATAGCCGAAATATTTGATTCGTTAAAGTGGAACTTTAACAGATCAAAATCTTGATTAGCGTAAAGTCTTCTAGATTTCGACCGTAGATCCCAGCCCCAGCCCATCTTTTCCCTAAAGGGTGGTGCCTCTGAATTTCTTTCATAATGGGATGAATGGGGGTATTTACGGTATTAAACATGTCAGTTTGAACATTATTAAAAAAAAAAAAAAATTTGCAGCAGAGGTTAAGGGAATCATTTAGATAATTATTTTTTCATTAATAATGAAGAAAGTAGCTCGTGTGTCTTATGCATTATCCATGAGTAATGTCGTCATACCATTAGCTAGTTAAGAATTGAGATAATTATTGCCGGAGTCGAGTATCTTGTGAATAGTTATATAATGAAGAGTCGTCCCTCACAAGCCACAAATCACAACTGAGTTATACAAATGCTGTTCACAGCTCCCATTCTTTTTGGGTCAAAAGAAAAGGAATTTTGTTTTCCCCCCCCCCCCCCCCCCCCCAAGTTTTTGGTCATGCGTATTGCGTAGGGTAGTCATTCATGCTTAATTCTTCGACATAAATGAATAGATCATACAAATAATATTTTGCCCCAAAAAGGAAATTTTTTTTTTTAAAAAAAAAAAACTCTTTTATTTGAATATATCATCTCGTAATGAATTTCTAGCAAATAAAAGTTCTTACTGTGATTTTATGGAAATGATATTTAGCAAATGCTAGGGAAAAGTTCCTAATTCTATGATCTCAACAATCTTTTCCTAATATAAAATTCGACAGATTTATTGGTTGTACTAACTCTTTATGTTCTATGAAATTCTAGTATGTATAATTTATTAGATTATAATACAATTATAATAAAGTTAAAAAATTTTGCATATTAAAATTAATATATACCACTTATTTTTTTACTGTTTTGATAATAGTTAATAACTCCGCAGCATAATTTTATTGTGTTACACTTATTTTCAAATACACTTTTATTTATATTTGTTATAAATAAAAATAAATCATATAAACAAAAATAAAAATAAAGATTAAGTAATAAAAATAAGAAATATATGTTTTGTTATAAATAAAAAAATTAATAAAAAGATACTTTTCTCATACTTTTTATTATTTTTTAAACATCTCTTTTATAATAAATATGTATCTCATATTCTCAATACAAATTATATAATAAATGACTCATTTATCCTTCTTTTCCTTTAAAGTGTTTGTGCCAAAGGAATTTTTAAATATTATGAAAATAGTAGGAGAGTAATTGGTATATATTAATTTCTGTCAACAATCTCCCCAAAAAATTATGTGCCTCATAAGCTTATTTCAATAATATAATGTGAAGTAGAGTTTATGGTTAAATTTTTATCATTATCAAAGATAATCATATATAATTAAGTTTGCTTGAAGCTTTCATGGTGGAAGATAACAAAGTACAAACTTTGAAAATTTATTTACATTAATAATAGCTAAAATACATAGTTTGTATTCTAATTAATTGATATGATATCTAATGTATTATTCTTTGAAAGATGGAGTAAGATTATCATATTAATAGAAATATAAAGCCAACTAATGCTTAACACAAAACAAGAAATAATTGGTGATAAACAGATTGGGATGCAAATTATGTATTACAGCTATGTAACCATAATATTATTAAATTTCAAATTATCATTATTGAGATAATTTCTCAGCATTGATGAATAGGCACATCAAGTGCCATGTCGTTTAGGCTATTAGACGGAATACTTTTTAAATAGTTTTGTTTTACTAGCAATCTAAGTTCAAATCTTGAGATACCAATTTTGAATTCTAATTTTTTAACATATTATTTCGGTTTTTTTTTTTCAATTCTAAATTGCATTAATTAAAATGAGTGCATTTAGTCGCACTTATCGAATAAAATTATACGGCTAGTAAAGACTCAACCAAGTCCACAATAGCAACATATGATAGTTGAAATTCATGACTTTGATCATAGTTTTTTTATAATTTGAATAATACTATGTTTGTTCCCTCTACTTGACTTCTCAAAATATGGAACAGACAAACAACGGCTACCGAAGACTACTCATTGCTTTGTTCTCCTGTAATTTTCATTCGTTTGAAGAGACCAAGTAAATTACCCAATAAGCTTTTTAACAAATGTCGAGTTTTGAAATGATGATATTTGAACATTTCAACTGCAATCTAACTGGCATCAAACCGAAGGCTGGCTACCATTTTGAGCGTCTCTAAAAAAATTTTCAAATATGATATTATTATTATTTATTTAAAAAATCACATGAATATTTAAAATTTTAAAAAATATTTTAATTAAAATTCTTTAAATAAAAAAATAATTATTTCTCTTTAATTTTATAGAGTTACTTTCTCCCTTTTTAATTTATATTTTATTATTTTTATTAGAGAGAGTGAGAAGTACTTTAATTACTATTTATTTTACCTTTGAAAAAAATTATTTAATTAAAATAATATTAACATATTTTTATTTAAATTTTTTTAAAAAATAACATATTTTTTTATTCTCTTTTTTATCACATAAAAAAATAAAAAAATATTTAAATAATAAAATTAATAAAATCTTTTACATATACTTTTAGGCACTTACACTTTGAATCTTGAACAGACGAGCTCAATTTGTCATTAAGGACGTTTTGGTTTTAACTTTTTTTTTTCAGATAAAACTATTTTGTTTTTCTATTAAAAATAACTAGCGGCTTAAATTGATCCCAAGTGGCAGATTGATGCTCCATGCATGAGAAGACTTGGAAACAGATGCCGATTGAAAGGATCATAATATTTGATTTCTCGTTTTTTCGTACTACTTTTTGGCATTTCGTCTTTTGCGGACATAGGAATTTATAAAGTACTTTTTACGAAAAGAGATCACGAGAAAGTCAATTTACGAGAAAAAAGCACTTTTGAACCACGAAAACAAAATATAAAAACAGAATATTAACCTTCTTGCGGCTCTTTAAATTTCAAACCCCTTTATTCCCACGGCGTGTTCCCATTAGGGATGGCAATTGTACCGTAAACTCGTAAATCCACCCAAATTCATTCGCTAAGACCCATTCGTTGTGGGTAATTTTATCCATTGTGGGCATGTTTAGTATTATAAATTAAAACTCGCACATGGATGCGGGTGAATTTGGTATTAATCTTATACCCGGTGGATACCCGCATGGATATCCACCAAACCCGCAATAATTTTTTTCAAATATTTTTAATTTAATTTAAATATAAAAATATATAAAGAAAATAATGTAATTAATCAAATTACTAAATAGCCAAAGGCTCAAAGTTATGTATGTGTGTATATGGCTCATCTCCTATTCTAAAGTCATAACCTAAAGAAAACTAAAGACATTTCCCTTCGAATTAGTATTTGAAAATATTAATCTTAATTATTATTATAGGCATTGTGTTGGATGAGTGCTTATAGTGGTGAATAAAATGAATATCTTCTCTTGGATCTTGTTTTAAATGATAATATGAAATGTAATTATTATTTTTAGATATTAGTTTGTGCTTTTTAAATAGATTTGTGTAATTTATACTTAAATTTGAGAATTTGTGTTGAATTAATGTGGAAGTTTTACTTTTTTTATTTATATTGTTTAAATATAAAATTGAATATGTTATATGGAATTTGAGGTTATTATTATAAATTTTTATATTAAAAATTTGTGATTTTAAATACGGAAACCCGTAAAAAATCCGCCGGATACCATTGCGGGTTTGGTAATTGTTAAAACCCGCTGCGGGTGGGTTTTTTTAAAAAAATTAAAACCCATTGCGGGTTGCGGGTGGGTTTGGTAATTTAAATTTTATGCGGGTTTGGGTTTGGTAATGGCAAAACCCGCTGCGGGCGGTGCCCATTGACATCCCTAGTTCCCATATGGAAATATCGTATAAATATATTCTCCATCTAATCGCAACATGTCAACCTCAATACAACTTTGCCCACTTAGATTTTCAACTACATTTCGCTGTTTTGGACTCGCCTGTGGTTATCGTCGGTGGCTTGGTGCTAATACAAACAGCGCCGTTATGCGCACAGGGCGCGCGCGCGCACATACACTCATGAGTACAAGAATATTATGTCTTAAATTAATGAAAGAAATATTAGAATTTTGGATATGTAAAATCTCTTTTTATCACCTGAATTTTATAGATATATTTTTGTTCGTCAAATATAAATCTTTTTAATATATATTGTTTTACCTTCTTTAGGCTTATGGAACATTTGTAACACACACACACACGCATGTTATTCTGAGAGTATTTTGGTGTTCCATCCGTGTTAGTTTGCATTGTGGTTCACAACAACACGCAAGTTTGCACATCAACCATATTAACTACAGTATGTTTATGGATATAATTTGACGATGCGGAAATGTAAAAGTTTGATAGTTAAGAGAAATAAAGTTTTTTAATAATGAAAACATTATTGAATAGTCTTAGTAATCAAAACTAGGGTTTTGGATTATTTTATATTAACCCTAAATATCGTGAATTTATCAAAATAGATAAATCTATAATATTATTTTTATAATAAAATTCTGATAATTTAAGTAAAACAAAACAAATGACACCCAAATTCGATATCTAAGAAAAAAAGATTAAAATCCTAAAAGTAATAGAAAAAAATGATTTAAAACTGTAAAATGACAAGGAAAGAAATGAATTTTCTATCTCGACCACGAGAAAGAATGGCAATAGTGATTTTGGGTTTGATTCATCTTCTTGTAAGTTTCAAAACAGTATATTATACGCACAAAATGAACACTTATGACTCTTGAAGATATCCCACTTATCCTATACATCTACCTAACTATATCATAATTCAGTAACTTTATTGTATGCTGATAGGGAAATGTGAGAGGAACCAAATATTTGTTACATTTGCAATAGCGATGGTTGCAAATCACCTTATATCATCAATCTGTCAATTACGTAATAGAACTTGAATCAAGAATCATTCAAAATTATGTTCTTTCTTTTGATGATGTTTGGTTAGCCACAACATATGTGCACGTCTTAGTGAACACCTAATATACACAGATACAATTATATATATGTTTATGTTCTTAACAAAATTCAGTGTTTATTTAGTACGACTTATTTATTAGTCATAAATATTTATTTAATCACATGAATTTTTTTATTATTATTTAATTATTTTTTAATAAATTATTTAAAAATTAAATAAATTATTTCACCTCTATCTAAATAAACTCTTTATCGAAAAATGACATTATCTTAAACCAAGATGTTGTTTGAATGTGCGTGCGCGCGTGTAAAGCATTTCAGCATTCGTGGAGCGGCGAACAAAGAAAGAAAGAAACATGATTTTAATAGCCCAGAAATACAAAATTGAAATCTCATTCCATGGATCAATTCATCCACTATCAAATCCATGCATCAGGACACGCGGACTTTTGGATGGGATTAACTTCAGAACTTGTTCTAGTTAGATGCCGTGTCCGTTTATTATTGGCGAGATTCTCCTTCTTCTTTATTCTTCGTTCTTTTTTCTTTTTTTGGTAGATTCTATCGTTAAAATGAGATTTGATGTTATTTTCCACTATTTTCAGAAACTTCTAGGAATTTGATCTTTTGTTAAAGAAAGAAATTAAAAAAAAAAAAAAGAATTGAACATAATTTTTTTGGTTGTAAATTTTAGATTTTTATTTTAAACATGTTATTGAGTGAAAACTTTTCAAAATCTTCATGAGGTGTGAAATCAGAAGAGGGATTGTAAAGTTATGGGTTATTTTATTTATTATTTTTTCATGATAAAAAATTGTTAGTTTGAAACTATTGTTTGCAGAGTCCATCTCGTTTTTGTTATTTTTTCGGTGCTGCTAGAAAGAAATTAGAAAACGACATGCACTCGGGCACACATGTCGATGACGACGACGTAGTTGAGTCGAGGTGGAACTCTGATTAATATCAATCCAGTTGGCAGTTGTGCAGCAAGGTTAGGCAGATCAAATATAATAATTCATGTTTTTCATTCCATGTCATGTAGTTATTGTTGGGCTACCCTATCTTATCTTATCTTATCTTTCGAATTAAACGTAAATCGATCGACTTCATCTCTTGCGCTTATTGCTCTATTCAAACTGAAAGCTCCAGAGCGCCGTCATATATGATGGTTTGCATATTTTTCTGCAATTAAGTTTTATTGTTGCTTTGCTTCTGTTAAATGCTGGCAGGTCGGCAGCGTATTTTCCAATGTAACAACAACGACGCGCCCGCTTTGCTCAAAATATCTGGTGTTGGGGGATTGCCCGAGTCCCACACAGCATTGCTCTTCTAATTATAATTCAACACGCGCACAGTGACGCACCAAAAAACGGAACCGCACACCCTCGATCATTATTACACATTTTCACGTGCTGCAGACTGCTGTGCTGGGGCCTGTGCCCAAGTGCCCAAAACCAAAAGTGTTACAGAGTCCGGCCCAGCCCACAACATTAATTTCCAGTTTCCCTCGCATGTACAGACTACAGACACGTCTCCTGACTTTAGGGAGACTATTTTTCTCTGGTGCCACCTGGGGGAGAAACGTTTGATCCCATGTAGATGTTGCCAAGTAAAGTTAATAAGTCGTTGCAAAAGGGGCCCGCGCAAAAGCCAACCAATTTTAAGGGGCAATCCCATCTTCAGATTCCCACTTCCTTATCTTCTCTCATAGCCCTGTTATCCCGTATCATGGCGGCCACGCTTAGCCTTCTTAGACTTCCAATTCTTGCCCAGAATCAACAACACTCTCACTCCCAATCTGGCTCAAAGCTCTCCACCTCAACTCAACTAAACTGTATCCGTAAAGACTCGAATAATCAACAAACACTCGTCAATGAGACCCTTGTTCGCTTCAAATCAGCTGTTCTTCCCGTTACAACGATCACATTGCCATTCCTTTTAGATACAAAGGTAAAAAAATTCTACTATCAAAATTTTAGCATTTTATATCGGTAATTTTCGTAGTATTTTTATTACGACTGATGGTCTCTCAGGATGCGCTTGCTGTTAATGGGGAATTTGGAATTTTGGAGGGCAGGAGTGTTGCACTTGTGCACCCCATTGTTATGGGTAGTTTGCTCGTGTACACTCTCTGGGCCGGGTATCTGGGCTGGCAATGGAGGCGGGTTCGGACTATCCAGACCGATATTAATGAGCTCAAGAAGCAAGTGAAGCCTACTCCAGTTACTCCTGATGGAGCACCTGCGGAAACAGCCCCATCACCTGTTGAAATTAAAATTCAGCAACTCACTGAGGTAGGCTTCTCGCGCCGTGTGTGCATACTACTACTTTAACATCAAAGATGCATTTTAGACATTTGGCTAGATGTATTTTTAAAATTCATGCAGTAACTTCACTTACAGAACATAGAATTCACCTTATGGTTATTAATTTTATTTGAAACAAAAGGGTTTTGTCATGTTATTGGCAGACTCTCTGTGCGTACCGATGTCCTTGAGTTTAGTGAACTGAATCTACTAGTTAATTGTAGTGACATGAAATGAAATTTGGCTCTAACGCATTTCAATAGACTATCACTATCTGAGACGTTGGTGCTTTAAATAATTCAGGAGAGGAAGGAGTTACTGAAAGGGTCTTACAGGGATAGACACTACAATGCAGGATCGATATTGTTAGGCTTTGGGGTGTTGGAGTCTGTTGGTGGAGGAGTCAACACTTACTTGAGAGCAGGAAAGTTATTTCCAGGCCCCCATTTGTTTGCAGGAGCAGGTAAACCTCAAGTTTGCATTTCCTGCCTAGCTAAACACTCAGCATATAAAATGGCGAAATAAATGCATTTGGTCCGATTATGACTAATACTTGATCTTACTGGTTTTGTGTTTGGTGCAACAGCCATTACTGTGCTGTGGGCACTGGCGGCAGCTCTGGTACCTGCAATGCAGAAAGGGAGTGAGACTGCGAGGAATCTTCACATTGCCTTGAATGCATTAAATATTCTGCTATTTATATGGCAAATTCCTACTGGAATTGATATCGTTTTTAAAGTGCTTGAGTTTACTAAATGGCCTTGATTTACATCTACTGTATAAGAGATTGACCTACTAGATGTACTCTGTTTCGTAGTATTTTTGGTTGTAAATTTCAATGATATGATACATGTGGTTCAGATTGTAATCTCATGTATTCTTTCCTTGGATTGTGTAGATTGTATCATTTTCTGGGACACAGAATATAGTCAATGTTCTGTCCTAGCAGACTATTTTTTCTGTTGTGCACTTAAATCAAAGTGCAAAATTGTGCATTGTATTTTGAGTCCCTCAAAAATGATGGAATTTTCATCGGTGTTTCTTTCATAATATAAGTAACAAGGTTGCATCAGTGAAGGATACTGTTACTTATTGAATACTTCATATTCCAATGAGAAAGATTTTGTATTTGTCGCTTTTCTTTTCGATTTTGTGTTTGTCGCTTTTCTTTTCCTTATTAGGGAGATTTTTTTTTAGTTTTGTCAACTAGATTTCTTATTAGAGTCATATTTAGTATGAGATTAGAGTATTTATTGTCATTTAGGTGGGAACCTATCTTTTCAATAAATAAAAAAACCTTGTACTTCATTTTTTTTTTTTTTTTTTGGCCATGTTTTCCATTCTTGACCTTCAAGTTACATGCTCTCCTAACAACTGACAAAGATTAAGGAGTGAGAGGTCTAGTGGCAGCAGTTACTACGGTTGCCGTACAAGATCTATTCTAATAACTTCTATTCAAGGATATGATTCATGACAGCTTCAATTTTGGGAACTGATATGTGGTTGATGGGAGTCTTGATGGAAATAAGAATCAAGATCAAGATCAACCCTAGCAAAGGTTGATTCTTACAAAGAAACTGAAGATGGATATTCTGATTGTCAAGTTTTATCTGCCAATGATCCGCCATCTTGTTAAAGAAAATCCAATGACCCTTTTTTTTCCAAGTTGAGGAGACTGACATAGGAGGAGGATATTGAAGGATTTATTATTTTAGAGACCTTATCTAATTTTATAAACTAGATTCTTATTAAATTCAAATTTGGTATAGAACTTAAGTATTCCTTTGTTATTTAGATGGAATGGGATTCCCTTTCTCTAGTTGAATTTACTTTGGTTTGCTCTATTATAAATACACTATTTATGCAATGCGTTTAATTATCTTTTGAATAAAGTTTTAATTTCCCATGGGGATTCTCTAGAATCTTGTTGAGATTCTAGCTAAACAACCCACAAGGGTGATTTGAGTTTTAAAAATTTCTCCAATAATAAGAACCACAATCTACAACACCAATTACTATAATCCAACAACAACGAATACAACAAGTAAACAAACACGCTGAATTTTTACATAGTTCGACAACTGGCCTACGCTCATGCCTTCAAGCTATTTGAGCTTGAGAATTCTACTAAAACGAGCCTTATATCTTGAGAGTTCAAAAATTACCATTGACTTCAAAGGTATTAATGAACCTTTGCAACAAAGGTTTACATCCCACACCTCTTCAATTAAGTGTTTTTCACACTTAAAATTGCTCCGTTGAAAGATTGAAATGAAGTTTAAAAGATCAAATTCCTTACAACGAGGTAAGTGATAGCTCAAGCATGCATGGATTTATGTGGATAAACAAGTGAAAGCTCAAGAGTATTTAAAATTATCAAATTTTAGTGTAGACCAGCCTTAGAAAATGATTTGGAGTTAGGTTTATATAGATAGAAGAAAATATAGAAGAAAAACTAGCTATTAGAATTTAGAAATATTAAAAAAGGTCTTTGTGAAACCAGTTCACTGCTTTGCTAATATGGCTAGTTATTGTTAAAGGATTTCAAACAAATCAATCTGCTGCTTTGGGTTAACTAGTTTGCCGGTTGCTCATCGGACAACCTATTCAATAACAAACCGGTTCGCCGCTTTGGCTCAACTTAGCTTTAAAAGTTTGGCATTTTAGTCTATGTTTTCAAACTTCTATATAATTATGAAAGTGCCTAACAAGTTTTGAAACTGCATCAAATAGGTCATATTCCAGATTTTTGGAAATAGCACCAAAACCAACAAAACTATTCATATATTTTTGACTCATTAAAACTTTTTAAGACTTATTTAAATCAGCCCTTTCACTTAGATGAGATTCATTTAGATAAAAGGTTTAGCTTCTGTCTTTCTTCAAGTATAGAAAACATAACTTATGAAAACAAAGATATATTTAAATGTCATGATCATTGCAAAATTTGATTTTTAAATGCCTAATCATGAAAAAATCCAACACACTAACTTTATAAGAATTATGAAAATGAATAGGGATGTCAAAATAACCCGGACCCGGCCCAGACCCGGACGAACCCGGATAATCCGGGCCGGGTTGAACCCGCATCGGAATATAAAAAAATCCGGGTCCGGAATAAATTTTAATAACCCAGATATATTCGGGTCCGGGTTTAGGTTAACCCGGACATCCGGAACCCGGACCCGGATATTTAATTTTAATATTATTTTTTTAATTAATTTTATTGATTAATCTAAATGTGTTATTGTTTAGAAATGTATTAATTTTTTATTTTTAGAATTTTAGAAATTAATATTGATTCATTGATCCGGGTTCAAAACCCGGAATCCGGAAACCCGGATTTTTCCGGGTTGAACCCGGACCCGGACCCGGGTGAAAAAATCCGGGTTAAAATCCGGGTCCGGGAAAAGAAAATAGTATCCGGGTCCGGATCCGGAAAGGCTAAACCCGGACCCGGACCCGGATTTTACCATCCCTAAAAATGAAACGTAACATAAGATAGTGTTATTCACATTTGAATTTTGACATGAATAGCATATCCTTGTATCGTTTAAAACTGATCTCACATTAATGATTATTAACCTTTGAGAACTAATGAGATTCAAAAATATTTTTCCTAAATTACCACTTACCATATTTTTTGTTATCATCAAAATCAAGATTATATTACTCTTTAAGCCAACACTTGTGTTTGATTTATCTCCACCACATTTTAGGCTATGTTATTTGATATCTGGATACTTCATTCTTAATGTTCTCATACACCATAAGACCAGTACGGACATGTTTTGCTGTGTAACAAAACAAAATATTAAAAAAATAGTTGATCAACGACAGTTTTAGCTGGATTGATACATGCACAATCACAAAATTGTATTGTATTTTTGTCTGCCCTTCCCTTCTTGCAAAAATGTTGTGTACAATGAAGCAGCAAAGTGCTGAGCCACAAGATATCAGAGAAATTTTGGGGAGGCTACTTCGTGAACACAGATTCTAGACTTACCCTATATTCTAGAATTTCTCGGCTAAGCAGTAAGCAACATCGCATTGGCTTTTTGCCACTGGGTCGTTGGCAGCTTCAAATTTAGCGTTCGGTTTCTAGTACCGACACAAGAGTAAGAAATACAGAATCTCTCAAGGCCCCACATTTTATATTCTTTTCTTCTCTTACCTAGCAATAGGTATGCTTTAGAATCTTTCGTCGCAATCAACATTGCTGCTGCCTCTCTCATTCGCTAGATTTCCTTTTCACTAGCACAACAGTTGAATGTTATAGCTGGAAATTAAAACCTTAACTACTGATTAATTAAAGCTGAAAATCACTCTTCCGTACATTCAAGTCATTCTAAAGAGAAAATGGCAGAAAAAGGGAAAGTGGACACCAGACAGCATCACAATCTCAACAAGCAAAGTCAACAGGACGACACTAACAACATCTTTCTTCGATTGCAGGAATCTTATAACAGTCAGTTATGTGAAGTTCAAGCATGATCATGAATTGTGGTGCATGAAAGAAGAGAAATGACAGCATGATTATGCCAGGCAGTCGTCCAGTAATATGCAGCGGATCCATGGCTGTTAATTGTACTCGTTTTCTTTTTTCTTTTTTCCTTTGGGACAAGATCAAGAGCAGCCACTATTTAGCAGAATATGACACCTTGATAGCACTACCATGTACTTTTGATTAACCAATTGTTAAACGTGTGAATAGAAACTGAAAAAAAAAAGATTAAATATTCTTGCTAACTTGCTTCTTGATTAAAGAATCGAAATGACGAGGATCTAGTAGCCTCACAATTTTTAAGGGCAACTAGTTGAAATTCAATTGAGGTAGGTCTTACTGAGACCGCAGACCACATCATGGCTGACAAAAAAAGGAAAAGAAAAAAGCAGCAAACTATTTTAATTGAGGACAGTTTGATACCAATCTTGCTTTGTGAACTTTTGTCAGCTGTTGGTGCTAGCTGAATCCGATGCTTTTCTTTTCATCGTAATAGCGTGTGATTTTCATGGCTCTCTATCAGTAGTTTCAATTTCAACCAAGTTGAAGCTTCATTGCTCATAAACCATATTATAAATAACAACTAGCATGGGCCGCATTTGTATGCATTTGTTCGATTTAAAGTTGTAGTTACCTATAACAAGTATTAGCACAAACTCTCTCTTTGGTCATGGCAACCCAACCACCAGCACCCCGTCAATGGTTCCGTTTACCATCCATAGGTCGCCCAGCCCCACCGGTTACACCAACCCCTGAGCCCCCCGCTCCCCAGCCACGGCCGCCAATGATTCGTGCCCCTTTTAGGCCAATGGGGCAGCCTCCTCTAGAATCTATCCCAGCACCAGCAGCTGTTGGGGTCTCCTCAGTTCCAACATCTCCAATCAGAAGAACTTCCGTTCCGTCTTCTCCGGTCCCCAGAGAATCACCGAGTCCCCCATCTCCTCCAGCCACTACATCACCTCCTAAACCTCAAGTATCATCTCCTTCTCCCACAAAGCTACCTAGCACCTCTTCAATGCCAACATCTCCGCCAAAACCAGCGGTCACTACTTCTCCACCCAAACCATTGGCAACTACATTCTCTGTTCCAACATCTCCAGCCAAACCGGCGCCAACAACCTTTCCTGTTATAACAACATCTCCACCCAAACCGGCGCCAACCACCTTTCCTGGTATAACAAGATCTCCACCCAAACCGGCGCCAACTGTCTTTCCTGTTATAACAACATCTCCACCCAAACCGGCGCCAACTACCTTTCGTGTTCCAACATCTCCGCCCAAACGGCGCCAAGTACATTTTCTGTTCCAACTTCTCCAGCCAAACCAAAGCCTGCGGTGACAGCTGCCATAAGTACTACTACTTCTCCTCCTCGTGTGCCTAGTCCAGCACCAGTTGGTCCTCGAACTCTACTGTCTGACGGGACCCCACCTCAGTCGCCTTATAAAAAAGCTACCGCCCCACCACCATCTCCTTTGACCCTACCACCTCCTCAGTTTACATCCAAAGCCGAGACTCAGCCTACAATCCCTGCTGAGACAGAGCAAAAGACCGTGCTTGTTCAAACTAGGAGTGAAAAGCCCAAGTCTTGGTTTAATGGTACTGGAAACCATTTCGATGAGACTCACAAGCCTAGCAGCTATGCACATCGTGGGAATCACGAGGTGCACAAGGAAGTTGCGAAAAATGGGAAAGTTCACCGCAAGCAGTTCTCTTCAGATTCCGATGAGGTTGGCATGAGGGTTATAACAATTGCAGGGGAGAACAAAGGTGCTTTCATGGAAGTGATCAGGTCTCCCCTGAAACATACTTTTGATGGCACCCCTCATACTCTCCACAACAAGGGAAGCCTTAAAACTCAGAGCGATGGCACCGGATGGCACAGCTTTAGCAGCAGCAGTGATGAAGAGAAGTCCAAGAAGGACAAGAATTACAAAGCAAAGGCGGCAATGCTTCCTCCTCCAATGGGTGCATTCATGAATAGTAACGTGCAAGGTGTTAACAACTCGATTGTATTCCATTCTTCATGCTCTCATCATGATCCTGGTGTGCATCTTTCTCTTTCAAGAAAGCCTTCTGGTAATGGATTCCACGTCAAAGACAAAGGCAATGGCCATCACAGCTAGAGAGAACCATTGCAAGTTGCGAGCAAGAAAATTTAAAAGTTCTGCTTTTGCGTTTCAGTTATTTTAGGCCAAAATAAATGATTCTATGGGAGTGATTGAGTGATGATAGAAAGAGAGCATGGAACTGATTCCTCATTGTTATATTCCACCTTCTGTGTGATGCAATGAAGACTGTGCCATGCTCTGTGACCAGTGTGAGAAATATGCAAGAATGGGGATGTGATGTAATAAGGTGTCGTTTATTAGGATGCCAGTTTTTCTCACCAAGAGTCCTGATGATAAATATTAAATAATGTAATTCGTCTATTGTATGATAAATTTCCCATTACAGAAAGAGTCTTCATATGCGAATAATATAATGTCATTATTCTGACAAAGATTGATATATTTTAATCTTTTTTTGCCCTGCATTAAAATAAATAAATCATTTCATTGACATGAAATGACAAGACCCTGTTCTTTATGATTTTTTGTTTTGTTTTGTTTATTATATCTCAAATAAAGTAGCAGTATCAAAGATGAACCACTATGATAGATAATAATGTTGCAGTTCACGTACTGAATATAACAATTCGACGCTATATTCTCTAAGTAAGGGGTCATAATTCAGATAAACTGGTAGGTTATCTTGTAATTATTTACATAAAAATATGTAACGGATGCCTGAAAAACATTTTTATTTGATTGATAAAAAGGAATTGATTCTGATAGAATCCGTTGATTAAAAATTTAACAAACTAGTCTCATATCCAATTTTCTTGGCTGAAGATTGAGCAGCAGACTTGAGAATGCGGTTGTATCTATATTAGTAATTCTTCAATATGCGGAAAGATGGAGACTTAGGTGACATTTGTTTTTTAACTTAATAACTTAAAGTGACTTAACTTAATTAATTAAGTTTGTTAAATGTGAACCTGAATCAGAACCTTCTGAAGGAGACGACTTTGTCGTTTCGGGAATTGGATAAGAAACGACAAAGCAAACATACAGATAACACTGCCGTATGACAATCAGCATCTATCATACGAAAGGCTTAAGTAACGCACGTGACTTGCACAATCAAGCTTAAGTTAAACGGCAGTTGTTGATGCCGTTTCAATTTGAAGAGCTGTTACTGACAGTTAAGATTGGCGGGAGTTTGCTGGGTTTGTTGAAACAAACCCAGAACGAGAGCTGGTATACAGCTTACATATCTGCATCCCTTCCGAGGTGTATATAAAGCCTTGAGGGCTACACTCAGTGATAAATCGTTCCTTGTAGCAATTACTCAAAAACTTGTAATCTGTTAAAGCATAAAGAAAAGCTATGGCTTCTGTTTCTCAAGAGGATGTAGGCTGCAAAGCCGAACCTCTATAATCCCCTTTGCATTTTGTTTCTTGCTTTACTCTATCTTAAATCCTATCTCTGCTAAATATCCTTATTCTTAATCTGACTTCTATATTGATCCTTTATTCTTGCCTTATCAAGATCAGTGTGTGGTGATTTCTTGGGTATAAGAATTAAGGTTTCTTACTCTTAATTACAACAAATTGGTATCAGAGCTCACATCTCTGAATCTTGCGAGCAAAAATGGCAACACCGAGGCTTGATGTGGAGAAATTCACGGGAGAAAATGACTTCCATCTTTGGAGGCTGAAGATGAGAGCATTGCTGGTTCACCAGGGAATTGAAGAAGTGCTGGAAGATCCAAGAACCTCGAAAAAGATCAGCAAAGTCAAAGATGAAGACATGTAAGAAGCCATGGACAAAGCTCACAGCACTATAATCCTAAGTCTAGGAGATGGAGTACTTAGAGAAGTGGGAGACCAAACAACAGCTGCAAGCCTTTGGAAGAAGCTAGAGGATTTGTACACAAAGAAATCTTTGACAAAAAGATTGAGTACAAAGAAAAGGCTCTACACACTCCAGATGGAAGAAGACAGCTCTTTAACTACTCACATTGATGCCTTCAATATGATCATTTTAGATCTAGAAGACATTAATGTGAAAATTGAAGATGATGATAAAGCCATTATTTTGTTATCTTCATTACCACCCTCTTATAAACATTTTGTTGACACTCTCTTGTATAGTAGACAATCTCTGGCTATGCAGGATGTCAAGGAAGCTTTGAGTTCCAAAGAAAGCTCTAAGAAATCAGAAACAAAAGATGGTGAGGGGTTGACAGTAAGAGGGAGATCAGATAAGAGAGATGGCTGGAAAGGCAAAAAGAAAGAAAGATCAAAATCTAAGAACAGAACCTTGAAGTGCTTCCACTGCCACAAGGAAGGTCACTTCAAAAGGGACTGCCCTGAGAGAAAAATTAAGCCTAAGGATGCTAACAACAGAAATGGAAATAATGCTGTTGCTTCTGAAGATTCAGATGAGGGATATGACTCTGCTGGTGTTCTGGTAGCCTCAAACATAGAAACTGAAGGTAAATGGGTTCTTGACTCTGGCTGCACCTATCACATGTGCCTCCATAAACACTTATTCAGTAGCTATCAACCCTTTGAATGAGGTAAAGTCTTGATGGGTAACAATGCTTCCTGTAAAGTCATTGGTATAGGCTCTGTTAGATTGAAAATGTCTGATGGTATAATTAGAGAACTTGATAATGTAAGGCATATTCCATAGCTTAAAAGAAACCTAATTTCTTTAAGCATGTTAGATAAGGCAGAGTGTTGTATCAGACTTGAATCAAGCTCCTTAACGGTTATTAAAGGGTCTCTGATACTGATGAAAGGTGTAATGCAGCATGGTTTATACATACTGCAAGGAACAGCAATAACTGGGGATGCTGGGGTAGTGATAAAACATGATCAAGACAAAACATTACTGTGGCATTTCAGGTTGGGTCATGTAAGTGAAAGTGGGTTGAAAGAACTAGAAAAACAGGGAGCTCTAGGGAGTGATAAGATAAGTACTGTTGGATTCTGTGAGGAGTGTGTCCTAGGAAAGTCCTCAAGAACCAGGTTTAAAACTGCAGTGCATAATACTAAGGGTACTTTAGATTATATTCACTCGGATTTATGGGGACCAGCACAGATTGAATCTCTAGGTGGAGCTTGTTATTTCTTGTCTATGATAGATGACTTCTCTAGGATGGTATGGGTGTATCCAATAAGGAGCAAAGATCAAGCTTTTGATAAATTCAAAGCCTGGAAAACCTTGATTGAAACTCAAACTAATAGGAAAGTTAGAAGGGTTAGAACTGATAATGGACTTGAGTTTTGCAATAAACAGTTTGATGATTTGTGTGAAAAGAGTGGAATCCAGAGACACAAAACTGTTAGGCACACACCACAACAAAATGGTTTGGCAGAAAGAATGAATAAAACATTAATGGAAAGAGTTAGATGCATGCTATTTCATTCAAGGCTGCCAAAGACATTGTGGGCTGAAGCTCTGTGTACAGCTTGTTATCTGATAAATAGATGCCCCTCAACTGCAATAGAACTTAAAACACCTTATGAAGTATGGTCAGGGAAATTAGCTGACTACACCAAGTTGAGAATCTTTGGCTGCACTGCTTATGCACATATTAAGCAGGGCAAGCTTGAACTAAGGGCATTGAAATGTGCTTTCCTAGGGTATTCTAGTGGAACTAAGGGTTACAAGCTGTGGTGTGTAGACCTTAAACCACCTAAGTGCATAATAAGCAGGGATGTGATTTTCAATGAGTCTGAGATGCAAAAAAATCAGACTTCTACTCAAGGCACAATTCAGAAAATCCTAGGTGCAGAGACACCTCACTTTGAGGTGGAGCTGTCAAAAACTGAGGATGGTAAGAACACAAGTCACACTGGAGAAACTCAAGGCTTAGATGAGACTAGTGCTTAATCACAAGAGCACATCTCAATACAAGATTATCAGCTTACCAGAGACAGACAGAAGAGACAAGTTAGAGCACCAGAGAGATTGGGATATGCTGACTTAATAGCATATGCCTTGACAGCAGCACAAGAGGTTGATCAAGAGGAGCCAAAAACTTATGTAGAAGCTGTAGCAAGTAAAGAATCAGCTCAATGGATCAAGGCCATGGAAGATGAGATGGACTCTCTAAATAAAAATGGCACCTGGAAATTGATTCAAAAACCAGAAGGGAGGAAAGTTGTGGGCTGCAAATGGGTCTACAAAATAAAAGATGGAATCCCTGATGTTGAACCCAAGAGATTCAAAGCAAGGTTGGTAGCAAAGGGCTTTACCCAAAGGGAAGGGGTTGATTACACTGAAGTCTTCTCACATGTAGTTAGACACACATCAATAAGAATTATTCTGTCATTGGTAGCTGTTTATGATATGCATCTTGAACAATTAGATGTTAAAACAGCCTTCCTACATGGTGATCTACAAGAGGAGATTGTAATGTCACAACCTGAGGGTTTTGTGAATACTCAACATCCTGATTGGGTTTGCTTACTTCAAAAATCTCTTTATGGGCTCAAGCAGTCTCCCAGACAGTGGTACTTGAAATTTGACAGCTACATGCAAGAACTGAACTTTCAGAAATCCAGTTATGATTACTGTGTATATCTCAGAAAGACCTATGGGGAGGAGGTGATCTATCTTGTCTTGTATGTTGATGACATGCTTCTGGCCAGTAAAAGCATGAAGTTGATTGATCTGCTGAAGCAACAACTCAAAGATAAGTTTGACATGAAAGATCTTGGCCCAGCAAAAAGGATCTTAGGTGTGGAAATGATAAGGAACAGAACAGCCAGGACATTGTTTCTATCACAAGAAAAATATGCCAACAAAGTTTTAGAGAAGTTTGGAATGCTGAACTGTAAACCAGTGTCCACTCCAATGGCAACTCATTTCAGGTTATCAAGTCAGCAGTGCCCTAGCACTGAATCAGAACAAACTGAAATGTTGAAAACACCATATGCTAACTCAGTGGGCTGCCTAATGTATGCAATGGTCTTAACAAGACCTGATTTGTCATATGCTGTAAGCCTGGTCAGCAGGTTTATGTCAAATCCAGGGAAGGAACACTGGAGGGCTGTGAAATGGATACTGAGATATCTAAGAGGGACTACAAGCTATGGTCTGCTGTATGGAGGGGAGAGAGCTAACTACAATCTGGTTGAGGGTTCTGTTGACTCTGACTATGCAGGAGATCTAGATAACAAAAGATCACTCACTGGTTTTCTTTTCACCCTTAATAACTGCATAATCAGTTGGAAAGCATCACTTCAAAGTGTAGTGGCCCTATCTACAACAGAGGCAGAGTACACAGCTGCTGCAGAGGCCTTCAAATAAGCAATATGGTTAAGGGGCATGATAAATGAATTGGGGTATGAGCAATCATCCATAGCAATTCTATGTGACAGTCAAAGTGCTATCAGTCTGAGCAAAAATCAAGTCCATCATGAAAAGACCAAGCACATCGACATCAAGCTCCATTTCATAAGGCTTGAAGTCTCTAAAGGCACTGTGAAGCTTGTGAAGGTTCATACCAGTAACAATGTTGCTGATATGTTAACAAAGCCAGTTCCAATGGCTAAGTTTGAGCACTGCTTAGACTTAGCTGGCATCTGTAGAATATGAAGATACAGAAACTCGAGAAGAAGAAGTCATATGAGTGCTGTGATTCAGATTTAAGGTGGAGATTGTTAAATGTGAACCTGAATCAGAACCTTCTGAAGGAGACGACTTTGTCGTTTCGGGAATTGGATAAGAAACGACAAAGCAAACATACAGATAACACTGCCGTATGACAATCAGCATCTATCATACGAAAGGCTTAAGTAACGCACGTGACTTGCACAATCAAGCTTAAGTTAAACGGCAGTTGTTGATGCCGTTTCAATTTGAAGAGCTGTTACTGACAGTTAAGATTGGCGGGAGTTTGCTGGGTTTGTTGAAACAAACCCAGAACGAGAGCTGGTATACAGCTTACATATCTGCATCCCTTCCGAGGTGTATATAAAGCCTTGAGGGCTACACTCAGTGATAAATCGTTCCTTGTAGCAATTACTCAAAAACTTGTAATCTGTTAAAGCATAAAGAAAAGCTATGGCTTCTGTTTCTCAAGAGGATGTAAGCTGCAAAGCCGAACCTCTATAATCCCCTTTGCATTTTGTTTCTTGCTTTACTCTATCTTAAATCCTATCTCTGCTAAATACCATTATTCTTAATCTGACTTCTATATTGATCCTTCATTCTTGCCTTATCAAGATCAGTGTGTGGTGATTTCTTGGGTATAAGAATTAAGGTTTCTTACTCTTAATTACAACAAAGTTGATTAGAGGTGTTTGTTTTTATAACTTAATGAGAATTTTTAGATAATTTTGACTTAATAAAATAAGCTAATTTTTTTGGCTTTTTACTTAATGGATAAATATGAATTAAGTCAATTACTGGCTAATGTCAAAAATATCCCTGTTTTATAATTTATTTTTCATGTCTATCCCAAAACTCACCCATAGATATTTACCCCACATAAAAATATCTCTATTTTTTCTTTCTTATATTATATACGATAAAATTTGAAATTTATGGTCTTTTATATATTAAAATTCTAAAATAATTATGTATTCACTTGAATATAGTTTTACTTATAAGTGTTAAAATATTGTGGTATTTAATATATTATTTATTTGACATTCAAATTTAATAAGGATACAAATGTAAAAGTACATATTTTCAACTTTTTAAGTTGAAAAAAACAAACAACTTAATACTTATTTTTCGAGATTCAGACGAAAAAAAAAAATAATATTCAGATTCAGATATTCAGACCTATTCAGAATTCTGCATATATTCATTATGCAGTTAACCAGGTGACAGATAACAGTCCATTTTGAACCAGTCTAATTATCAGTTTTCAATAGCTCATGCTAGGATAAACAAGCATGAAAATCGCTGTGCGGCACTGCTAAAAAATCAAATTTATCTGAGTAAATTTCCAAAAAGAAAAAGAAAACAGAAGAGACCATTTGCTATAGTTATGATATAAAGACCTACCTGCTCCATAATCAAGATTTTCAATGTTTGAATGGAGATATTCATGCAACTGTAATAATTTCTCATTCTCTTTCTCAACTTTCTTCTCAAGGCCCTTGAAGAATGCAAGTTTATCTTCAGCGTCCATCAAATGAAATGGATCACGCCCTGACAACTCATTATCACGGACTTGAAAAACAATTTCTCTAAGCCTATCATCTTTCATCCACTCGAATTCACGATCATCTTCTCCAGAGATAAGCTGCGCAATATCATCACATGTATCTAAATGTTGATTTACTTTCTCCCTTGCCGCCATGAAATTATCTCTGAAGCCAACTCCTATCTTTTTAACCATGGGTTCAATTTCATGAAAATTCTTTTCTACCCAGTTTTCCATCTTCAAAGATGGTCCTGTCTTTGTACTCCCACTAATAAATTCATGATCAAAGGAAATTGGGGACTTTTGATCATCCACCCCTCCATTCACTTCATCAGCATATTCAGGATCATGTTTCTTCATAGGAACATGCTCCATATTCTTCCAAGTTGAATCTTCACTAGCATCTGGAGCAGGCTTAGAGTCTGATGCTCCACCAGAAGTGGTAGATCCAACATTGTCCACATCCAATATCTGGCTTGTATTTCTGTCACAATCTATATCACTTGGTTGTGTTAAAACATTGCCACTTTCTGAAAAAGTTTTAACTAGGGGTTGATGAAATTCTGGTTTGTTACGAATATTAGAAAGAAACTCCCTAGCTTCTTTCACTGACCTTATCACCTTTGGTTTTCTTTTTTCATAATTAGTCTCTGCCTTACATGATTCACTTCGAAGAGTACCAGAAGACTGGACAGCTAAGCCTAAAGTACTCCCATTATCCAGGTTGGTTTTTGGCCATTCTCTTGAAACTTCCAAACTAGACGCACCGGAAGCTTGCACGATCTCTTTCTTAGAAGAAGGTACCTTGTTGGAAGATTCAGTATTTAAACTTTTTGCTTCATCCAAAAATGTTGTCACTACGGTTACATCAGTGTCACTTCCTTGTTCTAGACCTCCAGTTGAAAGATTACTCAAAAGACTCGCATATTCTTCATTTTTCTGTTTGACCTCTTCAATCTCATCAGATAATTCATCATCCACAGCCACCCATTCTTCTTCAACGACATCAGCCTGGGATAGCTCTTCAGCCTCAACTGCACGGGCTCTCCTGGCCATTTCTCTAATTTCCAGGATTTTATCATCAAAACCCTTGGATCCCCTTGTTTGTGAACAAGAAGAATTCTCCAGTGCTAACCTATCCTCGGAACCATTTGCTTCCATAATATTCTTCATAAGTTCTTCCTCATTTATCTTAGGCTTTTCAAATGTTACACCTTCTGGTTCTGTATTTCCTTGAACAACTTGCACACTTCCCTTCTCCAACATCTCCTTCTCCTTTCTTGAATTTATCTTCCTCCTCATCATTTCCTTCTCCAATTCAGTGTAATGCCCCCTCTTTTTTTTAAAAGAGAATAATTTCCTACCCACCCAAAATACAACCAAACCACACAACACTACCCTTCCAAGTGTAGAGAGTTTCGGAACAAACTCAGGGCCAGGAATAACACCACGAACAATGTCAACAAAACCAGACTCCTCGCCTGAAACCACAAACTTAGCCACTGAACTATTCCTCGGAATCACATTTTCCCCACTCTCCATCTCCCTGGCCAAACTCTTAGCATACAGAATTCTAGAATTGATTTTACTCAAGTCCTCAAATTCATGTCTCTTGACTAGGGTTCTTTTCAAAATTTCATTTTCATCAACCAAAACTTTCTTCACAGTCCCTTCTGAATCTTGAAAAACTGTAAAAATAGGACCTGACCCAATACCCCAGTAATCAACATCCTTCTTGTATTGATCAGTCCAGTTCTCTAATTTACTCGACAAAACAGATTTACCTAAGGGTTTCAACTTTGATTCCTCAACGCTACTACTTGTCTCAACAACACTATCATTAACAAACCCATAATTAAGATCACTCTCTCTTACACTATCATAATTTAAATTCTCACTAGAACTTGGGTTCAAAGAAATGGGATTTTTTGGATGCACCTGTTGATCATTAACGAGCTTTTCTCTGAGCGAGTTGCGGCGGTGGGTCGGTCGTCCAAAATGAGCGGAAATTTGCGTACTCCTGGTGTTAGAGAAGAATAAATAGCTTGGAAATGGGCGTGTTTTAAGAAAGTTGGAAGTTGGTATTCGGAATATGTATGAGTTTTTGCTGTTGCAGGTTCTGGCAGAAAATTTGGGAGTGAAGGGAGAGACAGTTGATAACGTTGGAGGATTGAGGAACTCCATGGATGATGAAGACTTGAGAGTTTTTAGTGGGGTTTTATCAATGACGTATAATTTGGAAATGATAAGTAAAACGACGTCGTTCCCGTAGTCAGTACCAAGCAACTGAGCAAGTACAAAGCATGATGTAAACTGATAAAGTGGGCTTTTTTTTTCTTTTTTTTTCCTCCTCCCCTTTTAATCTCTTGAGGGAAAATTTTATTAGAGTTCACAACTACATCCATTTTTTCCATCGCATGAGCTAGATCCCGGTTAATTTAGTTACTACTATGAAAATTTTATAACATGCCGATAAATAATTATTGTACCGAGAATAAAAAGTGTGTAAATCTCATATATTGATGTTTTTCATTTCTCTCTTCGTATTCTCAACAACGGAAATCATTTTCCTCGCTCTAAACTAAATTGAAATGCATTTGACACTCAAAACTGAAATCTTCGCCCATGCACAAAAACTGAGGTGACAAACTTAGATTGAACTCAACATCCACCTAGGTCTTTTGCTCAGCCATGATTTGAATCCCTTCATGTTGTCAGGTAATCTGTTTGGTTCAACCTCGCAAAACTGAAGGGATTGTATTCGAATGTCAAAACCAGGGCAGCACTTGACTTCAAAGCTCCACCAGCATCTTGACTTCCAAAAATACCTAAATTTATTTGGATCATAGATTGAAACAAACTAACTAAAGCTAGCTATCAGCTTGGAATCCTGCCAACATTTTATATTACGTTTGACTGGAAACCAGCAGAGCAATTTCTCATCAAGAAAAGTTGGTCTTAGTCAGAAAAATGATAGCCTAGGATCATGACTGCAGCATCCAACACTGATGAAGCCATATAGCCAGAAGAACTCCAATTTCTGCAATGAAAAAGGAAGCTTATTCACAATTTATAACAGCTTTAAGCCTCCAGCATCCATACATATTTCAGATATCCTCAGTAATTTCTGCATCTGCTAATAATATTACAACAAATTCTGCAAGTGGGCCTGGACATGCATGAGATCCAACGGTCGCTAACTACAGAGGTTGGGTATGCAGGCGCCGCCTTCTGGGCTCTGCTGTTCTTTCCATATCCGTCCGGTAACTCGCAGCTTCAACTCTTTCCGGTCCCCTCCAGAGAAAAAAAGAGCCATATTACGCTGTATAATTAGACCATCATGACTGTCTCTAACCTTCTTGTGACTGTCTCTGATGCTCCGTGGGGTGCCTTCCCAAGTAAGCTTCCGTCCATTTCCTCCAACCTCTAGACTGTAGGTGTAATTCCTGGCTTCTGTCTCATCACCCATGAATCGGAGGAATGCCATGTACACTGGAGCCATCCCCAGCTGGAAAGCTTCAAAATGTAGGCAGAAGTACTGGCCAAAACAGTGGAAAACCTAAGAAATATCATCAAAATGAAACAATTCAGCATTTCTGAAAATTGGAAGTCATGAGAACCACGATTGTGTGCAAGAATGGGGAGATGAAGGAATAATATGTTCAGGGTATTGTACAAAAGTGAACTTTTACATGAGTTAGGTGGTAAGCAACTCCTATGGTCTACGAAGAGATTAATAAAATCCCACCTTCATGTAGACCACATACCAATCAACCGCCCAGATGCAGGAAAAATCCAATAACTGCTGATAATTTACTCAACCATCTATAATTTCCAATTCTAAATTTGTAGATGTACTTCAACAACATCAGAACACTAGTAAACTGTTACTAGTAACAACAAAAGTAAACATAAAGTGCGACAGAGAGAGGTTAAAGAAGAGAAAAAGAAAGAAAGACCTTTGGTGACAATGTTGTTATAATAAAACCAAAGGTTAACCATTGACCCATGCCATCATCCTCTCACAGCATTTTATGTTGAGGTTCATATTTGTGGTTAATTAATAAACTTTAGGCCACCACATATGATTTACGCGATGCCAGAGTTCCATGTCTTAGCATGAGCTTACCAAAAACCAGAAGGATTCAATTTCATAGTTCCATGCTAAATTATATATGATGCTGTCCCCAGTCTAAAGGAATTTAGATAACAGAAACGAGTACATACAGTTAACATCCATGTGGCATTTTCTACTTCATGAGGATTAGACTTGACATAGCGATGGTTGAAAGTGCACCCAGAATGCATATCTACTTTGTGATCATCCCTCAGATGAGCAACAAGGAAGGGAATATCACCAACTATGGAGCACTCTGATCCAGCATATGGACAATTGTAAGGTCTGAAGTTACATATAGCCTCATGCTTAAGTTTGCTGTAATAAGGGAAGATCTCTGGGCATCCAAGCGACATGTATTTGCAGGGTAGTTCAAGTGATTCAGCCACCTTCTCTAATGCTAGACACCTTATATCACCAAGCTCCTGCCTACAAGTGGGGCACCGATTATGTACTCTTGTTTTACAGGTTGAACAGAGCGTATGCCCATTGTGGCACTGCAGCGAAAAAGGAATATCAGCTCTAATCTTTAGACTTTTATTTGAAAAGTGAAGATAAAATTCTTAAATATCAAAACTTATATGAAATTTTGCTCATTCTCATACCAAGTAAAAATAATTTAAAAGCATCCCATCAGCAAGTAGCCAACTTGTAACATATTGACCAAAGAGGATTACTAACTATAAAGACAATGCAAGAGGTTAAGAAAATGCATAAACAACCACAAGCAAATTTTCCAAAAATAGGCAAAAATGAAATAATTACTCACAGATGGAAAATGACCAATCCACAACCACAAGGTAAATATGGAACTTTTCATGGCAAAATGAAACAGACCAATAATTACATGGTTAATATTGAGTGGTAATAAAGAACATAGGAAAAATATTAGAGTAACCATTTTCACAATTCTTAATGGTTGCTGTTAGGATGCTGTTTTCATCACCAATGAAGGGAACTTCACTTGAAGAAAGCTCGTTTAGATTTCTTGCAGTTACACAATGTGTTACAGTTGGTCCTCTACCACTTCGGACATTATCACTATAAATTACTAAATTAGAGCCTGCTTCACTCATACAAGGCTTTGATTTGATCCTTGTTTTCCAATGACTAAAAACTGAGTGACCAAATATTCATAAATTAAGCCAAAAAAAACCCAAATTTCATGCATCGAAAAATCCTAATTCATAAATCTTGCTAGAACCAACCAATAATTCTTAATATCCTCCAAGAATAAATGTACCTTCATGACTGCAAAAATTCCTGCAACAAAACACACACAATCCAAACTAGCATCCCCCAGCTGCAATCCAGCTACAATTATCTGACAAATTCTTATAGTTTAACTACTAAAACAGGTTCAGCACCAAAATCTAAAACTAGGTCAACGACAATTACCTAATTCTAGATACCAATTATGAAACGCCAAAAATGCATCCGTATCATCAAAAAAGGGTGGAAAAAGACAAAACATGAAAATAATAACAAATCCGGAAAGAGAAAAAAAAAACAATAATAAGTAAAGGAACCCATCAAACCAATTTCAGAAAAAGAACAAACCTGATGAATAGGAGGATACATTGAATTAGTACAAACTGGACATTCAAGAAGTTCATGGACACTGGTGGTGCCAGGATTAATAACAGAAGCGAGACTAGTGTTATTATTATTGCAGTTATTGTGAGGCTTTGAAATAGAAGGAAACTGATGGGGGCGATGGTGATGGATCTCATCCTCATCAGTCAAATCTGAGGATGGCACACATTCAATGCTATGCAGTTCCATTCATATAACAGAAAGAGAACCAAAATTCACCAAGTTTATGGCAAATTCGTACAAGGATATGATTCTATTGGGGCTGTTGAAAGCACAAAACGCAGACGAAGATGAATTTATGAACAAAGAGGGCAATTTTGCTTGATGGGTATGATTGTTACATGTAAAATTGCGAGTGAATGATGAGTCCTTTTTTTTGGGGGGGGGGGGGGGGGGGGGAGTGAAAAATAAACAAGGAATTTGAAGACAAAGGATACAAGATCAATTTGAATCTGCATATAGGAAAGAGTTTAATTTAAGAGAGGTGCCTTTCTTCTTCATCGTTTCGAAGAAAGAGAAAGCGAAGCACCGTTGAAATTGTTTTGAGTCAGTTGATTAACATCAAACGGTTTTCAGGAAAAGAGGTTCAGTTTAAAATATAAGCGAAGTTTCTGATGTACTGAGAAGTGATTAGGTGGAATAATGAAAAGGATATCTGTAATAATTTTTTTTTTCTTTTTTCTTTTTTAATTTAAACTATCCTTTCTGTTGGTCACTTGGTTGTTGTTGTTGTTGTTAGCTGTTACTGTTTCCTTTTCCTTCCTTTTCTTTAAATTTTTTTTTTTTTTTAATTGGTGCGGATGGGACCGAAAGGGAGAGACATTAGGATGTTTCTCGGATGTGTGTGGCACTGTGGTGTGCATTATTAGTCTACACGAGGCATTATTAAAGAAAGGACAAGATTTTTTTTCTTAATTTTTATTTTCTTTGTAGTTTGTTCCCATTTATTCTGGGCTGAGCGCATTCTTATGCCATCCCTAATTATTACATTAACTCAATCGGGCAGCCAATTGCCCATTTCAATTCTTGGCAGCATTTTGTGGTTTCATACTACAGTTTTCTCCGTACAATTTTACTGTACGATGTTTCCATTATTCGGGGCATTTAGTCCCTATTCAAGTCCAGGCCACACCAATAAACTTTTAGTTCTATTAGAAAATTTCTACACTTACTTTGGTGAGAGCAAATATTCGAATTTTCATAAGATAGCTCTTACAAAAATTAGTTGCAATTATCAAATAATTAAGTAAACTCCTCAAATCTTAAAAAGATCAATGTTCCATATGTATAACTGTGTATAATAAAATTTAAAAAAAAAATTCAGGCCACAACCCAATTACCCAAAATGCCAAATAAGAAAGGTTAATTATTCGTACAAAAGAATAAACCTTAGCGTAGTTAGACACATGGTTATTAATGTGATGATCTGTCCAGGTATAAAATCATCATCAGTGTTGCTATCAAAAAGATAATGTGTTTGTGGTTTGTGGAATATGAATATGGGATGGGGCTTTTACTTTATTTTATCGCCGTCGAGATTACAAGGAAGATTTATGATGATATATAAAAGAAAACTTGAGTTCGACGTTACTTCAATGTAAGCTATTAGTGCATAAGAATCTTACCATCTATTTTACTACTTTTATAACCTTGCTTAAGAAGGAATGTCACACTCTATAATAACGACTTTGATTCATCTGCTGGGATTCATTTGTTGTGCCGTAAGTAACGAATCAAAAAGAGGTTGATTAGAACTGAACCTATCTCTGGATTGCTCGAACAAATAGAGGATAACAGATTCTAGTTGTTTTATATTAGGAAAAAGGACTATTAATTCACTTAATGTAAAAAAAATAAAAAAAAAAATACATATAACTTCCTTGCTATCAATCAATTTTATTTATTTTAACTGAGAAAAAATAATATTTTATCTTTACGAACAAAAAAAACTTACATTTTTAAGAAATGACGTGTAAAATTCTCAAATCTTATTAATTTTCAAAGTAGCAACAGCTGCGATGTATAAATTTATAAAACTTATTCAGTTAGTTTGAGTTGTTTGCTTGGTAATTTAAGCATAATATTTTATTTCTTTCAAAATGTTTTTGGGAAATCAATTATAACAGGTCAGTATCAAAATCAAGTCTTGTTTGGGTTCATTTAGTGTATATTTATGCTGCCTTTACTAAAAACATGTAGAATGGGTTTGTTGATAGTTGGTCATGCTTGTGCCTGAGTATTTGGTATGGGTTTATTTGCGGTAAAAAAACTTAAATTCAGAAAAAAAAATTAGAAAAATAGAAATTGGTGAGTCTATTAAGCTATGATTGTCTTGAAGCTCAAATGATGATGGGTTAAGATAGGTTTGATGCTGGTGCTAACTCAGAGTTTGAATTTCAACTTCAATTTTCGTTTATGGGTGAGAAATTTTGGGCAAATACAGTAGATAAGGCTATGCATTTCCAACCAAAAGAAAAAAAATGACGAAGAGGAAGACAAGGCTACGGTGTACTATGGCCTGTAAATTTTTTTGTTGGCATTTAAAAATTTTTCAAAATTTTGTTAGTCTTTCATGTCTTTTTTAAAATATTATGGAGTTTTATATATTTTTTTCAAATGTTAAGAGGTTAACAATTTTTTTCATGTATTTTTGTATAAATATATAGTATTATCCTTTTTTCAATTAAAATAAATGGAATTAATTAATGAAAAGAGGTTAAAAATCTTTTTAAAATATTAAAAGGTTTTATGTCTTTTTTCCAAACGCTAAGAGTTGCCAATTCTTTTTTCTTCATGTCATTTGTCAGCTAATAACATGTTGGCATTTTGTCCTATTTTTACACCTCATTTGTTATTATAATCGCAGCCTTGTGTCTCATTTTACCTTAATTTCTTCTATAACATGGATTAGGATCTGGTTCTTACTATTCAAAATACATACATCTAATGGTATATTTACTTATTGAGAATGTGAATGAATGATATATTTACTTACTTAAATAAGAGGTAGAATAGGGATGAAAGTGGTGGCTCTCACCTAAAATTGAGAATGAGTACTAGAGTTCCCATTCTCATGGAAGAGGTGGGAACATAAATCTCATTCCTTAAAGTGATTACATTTTCTCTACTTAAATCTTAAAATTCTCATTTTATCATTCCTTATATTATTATTATTATTATTATTATTATTATTATTATTATTATAAAATAATTACAATAATCAACTAAAATCAGTTTAGTAACTTGTAACAGTCTGTTCCGATTCTGATTCCTACAACTAAAATAAATAATTTATTTTGTTTCTCATTTCTCATTTCGATTACTAATTAATAAACATACCATAAAGGCATCAAAGATAAGAGTTTCTTATTCTAAGACAGTCTCACACTTTTATCTTATCTAAGTTTGCATTACTTTGAAAATATCAGTTGTGCTTGCCAATTGCCCAAATTAGTTATATGGTTAGGCAACATGTTGTAAGGCAATGCACCATCTAGGGCTAGACATTGGATTGGATTTGGATAGATTTGATTCAATCCAATTTGATTTGTATAAATTTAGATCAGATTTGAATTTGGCCTCAAATCTGATCGGATAAGATTTGTGTCATTCGATTGGATTTGATTCGGATCGGATCAGATTTGGATAAGATTTGTGTCATTCTTTTAAAAAAAAACACAAAATCCCTAATTCCATCTCGTCCTAAACTAGCACAAAATCTCTAATTCCATCTCTTCCTAAACCAACATAGCAGCAACCACAAACCAGCACAAACTACTGTGACCCACACCGTCGACTACACAAACCAAACAAAATCAACCATATCTTGATCCACGTCCAGTCGCCACAACATTTAACCTCCTCCATACCCACGATGCCGTGAAGACCCAAGCCATCGATTCCAGCCGTGTCTTGATCGATGTCAACGTCCAGCCAACCAGTTGCATGCTGCACACCATTGAAGTTCTAGACGACTCGTGCACGCCACCAATTACAATTTTGAGACGAGCAACTAACAATTGTAGGGTTTACATTACTCACCCACATGCTTTTTGGTGGTTTTACTTGTGTTTTATGTTTTCATTAATTATAAATTTAATGAATTTTTGTGAAAATTGTAAAAAAAAATCCCAAATTCAAAATATTCATCCGATCCAAAATAATCCGGATCAAATCGGATTTGAAGTTCAGATTGAAATCAGATGGATTTTTTTCCTGTATGAATTATCCGAAATCCGAATCCAAAATTGCCCACCCCTTAACACCATCCATCTAGTACACAATTTGAGTCTGACATACACTACGAGCAAGTTAAACCAAGTTCACATATCAGAGTAAAGCCGTGGTTTTACCACGCAATTGAAATCTTTATTTATGTCCAATAAATGAGACCTGTGACAACATTTAAAGAATAACTAGCAACCGCATATTTTACAAAATTTGCTAACAAGCAAGCTCCTTATTCATTCTATATCTAGGGACGCCTAACAGCATCCAAAAGATTTCCAACTTCTTGGATAACAGCAATGCTCTTCAAAATCACACAATCTGTTGAGAGATCAACATGAAATGGTTCTTGTTCCCCTTTATACAAATGAAAAATGAAACTGTCTATTCATCAACACAGTGCTGAGTGCACGCCATAATCCCAGAGCCTTACTACAAAACATTTACCACTGATTTGGAAAGGACTCTCTGTAAATTGCATCCTCACCCATTCTCAGCCGTCTTATTGTTGCATCCCTTGCTCGGGTATTCAGAAGTCTGCGAGTTAACCTATCTCTTGGAGTTACTTTCTTTCGCAGCATGGAAGCTAGAGTTTGCTTCTTGTTTCTTGATGACGATCTCCTCCCATTTGTATCTTCTGCCTCGTCTCCTGCAGTTGCAGACCTTGAAGTTGAAGCCAAGGCAGCATCCCGTAAAACTGCTTCATTGTGTTCCCGTACTTTTGCAAGTTTTGCTCGATTCAGCAACTGTTTATCAATTTTCCTCTTCCTAGCTTCCTCTTTATCTCTCTCCCTTACATTCTTTATAGCGTGTTTTGCTAATTGCTCCACTAAATCAGACCCCAAATCTGTTAAAGTCTCATCCGTTAAAGAGCTCTTTTCTATCGATGATGTGCTCTGATTGATAGGATTTCCTTCGTCATCTCGGGGAATGATGGGTCCATGAAATGGGCAGACTTCTAAATCCCTTCTCTGACAAAGGCCTCCTTTCCTCAAAGGAGCACGGCATGGTTGGATTTCTACTTGCTCTTCTTTGTAAAGAGTTGCCCTAAGGTTCAATTCTGCTATCTTCTCCGCTGGAATAACTGCATCATAGTCTACCCTACCCCAGTGATTGTCAAACTCCATGCCCCTTTGATTAACCAAAACATCCCTTTTCAAATTATCTGAGAAAGAACCACATACAATCACTGGAGCTTCTGCCAGAAGCTTACTTCTGAGCAATGTTGAATCAATTTTACTACCTTCATTATCCAGAGAATCATTCCCATCAGACTTCTGTTTGGGGACTTCAGAAGCCTTACCTATGACCTCACTGGAGGCCAATACCATGGACAGATTACTATTGTGCTTACTAGATGCATTCGAACTCCCACTCTCACTAGACCCAATCTTACCCTCTTCCCAAAAATCTTCCTCTAATTCATCTTCTATGAGAGGTTTCACATTGTTTATAAGACCACAGCCAGAGTCTTCACATTTCTTCTTCACCAATTGGAGGCGATTTTGAATATCAATGAACTCCTTCAGCATTTTATCTCTAGACCTATTGTCTGACACTTCCACCCTAATAAGAACAGAAATCCATTCTTGGACCAAAACCAAATGCTTTGTCACTAGAAGCTTGTACAACTCCCTCAGTGCATCAAAAACTACTTTATTATCTTCATCCTCGTGAACCTTTTCCCCTTCTTTCAATGAATCAAGGCGAATCTGCCTCAATTCAGAAGAATGGAACTCCTCAAAATCTTCATCATCCAAGGGATCAAGCAGCATAATTTCTTCCTTGGCACGAATGATGTCTAAACACTCTCCAATCTCATCTATTGTCGACTGTATTTCTTCCTTTATCGAAGAAAGATTTTGCCGCAGCATTTCAAACTTGTTTCGTAAAATCTCTTTTGTCCTCATCTCTCTTTCCCGTCTCTCCCGCTGAATCCGAGCTGCATTTGCTTGTAAATTAGGAAACTGGAGCCTGAGAGTATTTTTAAGGTAATCAAAGCCTAATCTAATTTGTCTGTAGTGAACCCCAAAAGAAGCATTCCATTTCTCCAAAAATTCAAAAGCCTTTGATCGCAAAATAGATGCAATAGCTGGAGGCGCAGGAAGTGGTAAATTTCTTCTGAATCCAATACTTAAACTCAATAACTGATCCATGTTCTCAACAAGAATGGTCCTAAAAAGCTTTGATCGCATGAAGAGTTCATCAATTATGAGAAGTGTGAGATATCGGACCTGCAAGACCAATCACAAAACAAAATCATAATAATCCCTAATTTGTTCCCCTTATAAGAATCCTAGTATATCATTGAAAGTGAAAAAATAAAAAATAAAAAAACACTAAATTTTATGCAAATTATCAATTGGAAAGCTATTAAAGAGAATAATATAGAGAACCCGAAATCAGAGATTTTAATAGATACGACAACACCAAATTGAATAAAAAATAGTCATTCAATTAAACTAATAAATAAACGGAGGAAAATAATAAAAGGAAAACAATTAAAGGACCTGAGAATGGTCGCGTTTCATAAGGTCCATGAGGGTTTGAGCGGCGAGTCGCAGCTCCGAATCCGAATTTCGAACTACCCATTTAATGGCCTTGAGGAGACGTGGGTCCACCTCTCGTTCCGTCGAGTTCGTCGCCTTGTCTATCAAGGCCCTCACCTTCCCTCCTTGCTCTTCCATTTTCGCTTGCCAATCAGTCCAACGCGAACATGATATATTAATTTTAATTTCAAAATCCAAATCCCTAATCTCAGGTCAACGCGCGCTACCGCAGCGTCACGATGACGATGTCGGTTGGGTGTTTTCTTCTTCAAGTTCTAGCCTCCTAGTACCATCAATTTACATAAGAGCCACTATTGAACACGACGGCAAGAGAATACATACAGCCTAAAAGTATCTTATCCCCTTGCCGATTGATAGATCAATACTGACAATACAAACACCGCTCCCTCTATTTCATCCTCACCGCTTGAATATTTATTTGAATGGGCTTCCGCCAATTCTGAGCCCACCGTGTGTTGGATCTCTTCCATGCTAAAAGAGTTGGACTATCCGCGTCTCTCCAGAATCATTTTAAAATTTATTTTTTAATTATATTTTATTCAATATTAAAAATATCTTTTTAATAAACACTCTTTTTAATTATGAATCTTTAATTTTTTTTAAATTCACTCTTATATTTTTCTTTTTTTAATTTTAACATCTCTATCCATTTATTTGAACTTTTTCTGTCTACAAACAAAAAAAAATGGTTTTTCAAAGATAAAAATAATATATACGAAAATAGAAAGAAAGAGAAAAAAGAAATACTAATGTTTTAAGTTTGTGCAAAATTACAAACCAATATAATATATAATTATATAGATTGAAAGAAGAAAGGAAAAAAAAAAGTGCAAGCAAAATAGATTGAAGAGAAAACGAATAGAGTGGGTTAATTCTATTTGTAATTTTCTTTAAATGCAATTTTCAATAAAATAAGGACTTTATGAGATTAATAAATGGTTGTCAATGGTCCAACCTAGGACATTTTTTAAGTATATGTGAACAAGATTGTCGCCTAGGACACATATTTTAGAGAGACCCTATTTTTTAATAATATTTTATGTTTTTTATTAAGGTACTAGGAAAATTTATTTTTAAACAACTTTCAAATAAAAAATTATTATCATACAATTAATATTTATTTTTCATACAAATTGTATATTCGTTGATGTTAAATAGCTATTACTAATAATATTCTCTAAGCATTAATTCATTCCTCATTAGTCTTTCAAACGCAAAAAAAAAAAAAAAAAAGTTTTGCCTTTTCATTTTTTTAAATACTTATTTATGTTATAATCTTTTACTTTCCTTTTAATTTTTATTCAAAACCCCATAATTTGAAAAAATTTAGTAGACAAAGAATCGACAATTTTCGAAAAATTTATTGCTCTCTTCTTAACATTTATATTTCAAAAATTTTTAAGATCTTTTTTATTATTGTTAAAATTCAAAATATAATTATAGATGTGATGAATTTTGAGCTCTTTTATTTTTCTTCAAGTGTTGAAGTTATTAAATGTATAAAAAGGTTCAACCGAAAAAAAAAATCTTAAGACCCCAAATAATCTAAAACCGACCTTAAGTCCATGTCGCACTTTACTATGATGAATAAAGTCCAATCCTTCTATGTATGAATGTTGGTGTATTAAAAAAATTATTCTTTTTCTATCTGAGTTACTTTTTTCCTTGGATACCCAACATAATACCTATGTAAATGTGAGAGAGTAGGTAACACTAATACCCGAGATCAATGAATAAAACAAACAAAGCTACACTTGGTCTGACTTTTCACAAGAACAAAAGAAAATATTGCTGCAAATCTTTGAAAATTTCAACATTGTCCAAGGGTTATATATACAATAGAGAAGTAAAATAATAATCTGCCATGTGAGTTGATAATTTTATATATAAAATTTCAAGTACTCAGAAGCTTCTTGATTAATAGTAACTATTTCGATGATTGAGGCCATTTACTCTATCATGTGCTTGTTTCCAAAGTTTTGACGATCTGAACAGAAATAATAAACATTGACTACAAAAAGGAACCGTGTTCTGTTTTGGACCTTTGTTCTGGCTTTCCGCAAGCACTCTTGAACGAGTCATGAGTTATGTTTAAATCACAGATTATTATTTTTTTTTTCATTTTAATTATCTTTTGCCTTTGCCTTTTCTTATGTTTTCCGTAAGTGCTTATTCATCCCCATGTGATCTATCATTTAATCATAGCATTATTGCCTCGCTCTCCTCTCGCTGTGTTTATCTCACCGACAGTTGAACTGCAGTGTTTATCTTGTGTTGATTTATATTTTATACAAGGGAAATTATCAGTTATATACCCTTAAATGACACTAATATCAAACGTGCTACAATACTTTTCAAGTGTATCACTCGTATACCCTAAGTTGACAAAACACTTCTGCCGTCCACCAATCCGTTAACTGTCGTTTGCGAGCGCTGATATCGTAAGAGTAATCTATTCTTTTTAAAAAAAAGACATGTCATCCCATTTACCTAGTAAAAAACGACATTTCATATGATATATTTTGATAAAAATGACATGTCATCCCATTTATCGGATAATTGTTAATAATTGCTAAAAAAAAAGGCTACTTTACAACCAAATCTATTCCTCCAAAATTTAACCTAAATTATTGAAGATCTACTCCTCCAAGCTCTAACTTGAATTTTTTATGGTATAATATGTATAATTGTAAATAATATGTTGTTAATAATTTTTTATGGTATAAGATGAATATTTTTTATGGATAATTGTTAATAATATGTACCATTAATAATTCATTTTTTTAATAAAAAAATGTATTGTTAATAACAAAATTAAAAAATTGTGTATTGAAAATTTACATTAATTTTCAAGGAAAATTTGTATTTTTACTTCATTTTGAGTTTAAAGGGTAAAATAGTTATTTTGCTCAAATTCTGTTAAGTTCTTAACGGTAGTAAACGAAAAGGTGGATGCCAGAACTCTTTTGTCAACTTAGGTTATACGAGTGATATAAGCGAAAAGTGTTGTAGCACATTTGATACTAGTGTCATTTAAGGGTATATGACAGATAATTTCCCTTTATACAATTCCATTTATATCTCATATACATTATAAAAATCTAAAACTAATTAGAAAATAAATAATTAACTTTAAAAAATTATCATTATTATCAATTTTATTGAAACAAGGGAAATTATCATTTGTATACCCTTAGTTTACTCCATTATCAAAAATACTACAACACTTTGAGGGTGTATCAATCGTCCACCCTAAGTTGACAAAATATATCAGCTGACCACCAAACCGTTAGTTGCCGTTTACGTATGATGACGTCAGAAGGGTAATTTGGTCTTTTCATATGATACAAGTGATAATTTAAAGGTATACAAGTGATAAAAAGAGAATTTAAGGGTATACAAGTGATAATTTTTAAGGGTAAAATCGTCAATTCAGTGTAACTCCGTTAACTTTCAAACGACAACTAACAGTTTGGTGGTCAACTGATACATTTTGTTAACTAAGGGTGGACGATTGATACACCCTCAAAGTATTGTAGTATTTTTTATAACAGAATAAATATAGGGTATATGAATGATAATTTCCCTTGAAACAACAAAATAAAAAATAAAAATAAAAATTTAAAATATTTATTTTAATTATCAATTATTATTATTATATACACAATAAAATTTTTTTATATACATATCTATAAATGGGTAGATAAATTTTATTCAATATTATATCTAACTCGATTATTTGTATTTTTATAATAATTTAACAATAAAATTTACCAATACATACGATTAATTTTAAAACTCACAATACTTTTAAAAATAAATTTTACAAAATATTTAATTTATTTATTTCTACGGTACAAATAACACCAATTATTTTAAAAACTATAGAATTACCAAACTGATCTAAAAACTATAGTATTACTTTTACATTATAAAGATATATTATGATAACAACTCAAAGTCTAAAAAAGAGAAAGATAATTTATGAATAAAATTATTTAAAAATTATTTTTTAGAAGATCGAATCGTTCACTTTTCCCTTAGATAATACTCTTTCCCTTGAGGGTAAAATTTTTAAAGCAAAAGTCTTATCGTCTGCCTTTAATCATTGCATTTTCCCATCACCAAATTTAGATCTCTCCAGCACGGCATCCATTCAGTGGAATCAATCCAACCATTTTTTTCCAGCTTGATTCTCATTGCGATGCCATCACCTTTTCGTCGTTCTCTTCCAGTAGCCAATTACCAACAATGGACTTCGTTTCCAATGATCATATCATTTTTTCACTTTTTGAAAACCAAACTATGGAAAGAGAGAGTAGGCGTTGATTTTATGAATAGTAACCCAACGTAACCCAACTTTGATGCAAGATGTGACATACACAAATAGTTTGTAACAAAAACAAAAAGAAATAAGAAATAATAAATAAAATAGGTTAATTGGAGAAAATCTGAGCCTCTCAATAAATTTAAATACATCTAACCAGCTGCTAAATAATAATAATCCAACCTCTTTATTATTGGCGACGATGATAATTTAAGTGCTAAATTACAGAATTTAGATCCAAAAAACAGGAACACAATGAAATCTGATGCTGCTTACAATTACGTAAACGCTACCATTACTTGCACTTGGTCAAAATATATTATGATAACAGTATTGAAAATTATTTTTTGAAAAATCGCATCAAAAGTGATATCCAAAACCTCATTGTAAGCAGTGCTGCTTCAACAGCAATAATTACAGCCACATGAAGGGCATTATCTTATAGTGACTGTGTAGTTCACATTCACTTTTATACCGTGGTCACCAGCTAGAGTCCAACTATGCCTAACATAGGCAATCGACAGCTCTTTCCAAAGGCAGCACCACTTCGGTCTTTGATCATAAGGCTTATTATTAAACTACTCATAAATTGGGAAAAAAAACACATTATTTAACAATATCACATCTGTTAACGCCACATAGGTGAGAGTTCGGTGCACGCTAACTTCTTTTGACTTTGTTTCTGCCAAGTTCCATATGGGCACTAAGAAAAATCATAAGGCGGCAAATGGCAAAGGCATGTGATTTATGGACTAGTTTTTCATACTTTATTGTGATGCTTGTGTGACTTGAATTTTGTTCAATTGCTTCCATAAAGAAGGAAAAAAACAAGGTAAAAAAAAAAAAAGAAGGAAAACTGTTTTGTTACACTGCCAGTGGCCCTTGGATCTGCATGCACTCAAATGCTTTGTCTTTGGGCATTAAAGAAGGTAAAAGCATGTGGACGATACCAGTACAAATTAATACACAATGAAACGAAAGTTGTAGGGACCACCGACACGGCCTGACCATTAACTGTATAGCTGCGGCTAACAGGTAACAACAGTAGGACTTGACTAGCTTACAGAATCTGTAAGCCACAGACTGCAGCATCAGCCGTTGGATGTGGTTGGATGTGGAGTGAGAAACTAAACAATAGATGATCGGATGTGGGATAACGGGAGATGTTTGTTACAGAATCTGTAACATAGACAGGTCCACAACAGTAAGGCTATTTGTTTATGGTAAATCAACATTAGATTCCTCAGGCTGCCAAAATTTGGTTAATATTTTGAATAGATCATTAAGAAGGCAACACAGGGCGGTGGCACTTTACAGAGGCTTCACAACCAAATGAACTTCAAAACATGTAAAGCAAATGAAATTTGCCACCATGTAACTGTGAATAAGGACCAACTAATTTCATTTGCTTCCTGGGAGGGGAGGAAAACATATAATGACATTCCAGCCGTTTATTTAACCGGCCAGACCGGGTGGCGATGGCACCACCGACTGCCCTCCAAATGATATATAGTGTAATGGGGGTAGTGGGTCGTCCTAAAAGCATACGCAGCAAATATCAATGCCTATCCTCAGGAGTTAAATCTCCGATGATTGCTGAACTAAACGTCAGTTAAATTGCAAATAAACGGTGTACACTTCCAAATCAAAGCAAAGGAAAAAAAAAAAAAACTGTGAATAGTATTTTATTATTAAAAGTTCAATTTGACAATTTTTTTTTAAATTAACCATCTTACCCTTGTACTAGAGTTATGATTTTTTTTTTCTTTTAGAAGACTGATTAAAAGCATTTCATAATTTAACAGAGACAAATATGTGAATTATAAACCTTATCACCTGCACTCTGATTATTTTATCATTTTTCCCCCTTCTCTTCTCCATCTCCTTTCTCAGACTCATATCCAGGAAAGATTTTTTTCATATTCCCCAAAAAAAAAAGAAATAAAATAAAACAAAACACGCAGAGACAGAATAATTAACAGGAAAAGAGAGTTTTTCCCTTACAACTACACCCACGCGCAATGCAACCTCAAGCGCACCCGCGCGGAGCAAACCCGATCCGTGAAGCGGCCAAGTCATAAACAACCCGGAAGCCCTGTTGCTGAATATTTCCAATTATCGACAACCCGCTCATGGTTCCTGCAAATGCAAAGCAAAATGTTCCGCTACTATCCACGGGTATTAGATAATTAGTCGCCGGCAACGACACATCTGCACCTCTGAAATGCAACACCACCGTGGGCACCTTCACTTCCGTCTTTCCCGACAAATCGAAGCACGTATCAAACAGCGAAAAGTCTGGCGCACGCTTCAAGGAGGATGCTCCAGCTCGGAAAGCATCACGCAATGCGATGTAAGCGGGTCGGGTCAAACGGGTCACAGACGTACCCGAGTCTATGATGACCCCACCGTTACCGGCCGGATCGAGTTTGAACAAAGAAGCAGTGATGCCGCGGACATGAGCACCGCCGACGCTGATTCCAACTAGTTCAACATAGTAGAATGTGTCGAGCTTAGGGTTTGCGAGTAACGGAGTGAACCGGGCGGTTCGTGAAACGGCCGAGTCACCGAATACCATCGATGAAGGTTTAGCAGAAGTGGATCGGTCCACTAAACAGTAAGAAAACTTACGGTTGAACCGGCGACCGGTTTGAGTTGGAAATGACAACCTCCCACGACCGAGCCCCAATAAGCCCGCAGCAGCAACGAAGAGGCCCTCATTGTCGTGTCCACAACCGAGGGCCACGCGCGCAACTCTGGTGCCACGAAACGTCAGCGTTTCAGTGGAAAAATCACCGACGGTGATAGAACCGTCTCCGTAGGAGACTTGGTAAAGACACGTGTTCCTGCGGTTACAGCCAGAAGAGTCGAGCTTGCGGCACAAAGGGGACCGACAGGGTACGGTAGCAAACGAGCGGGACTTGGCAGGGTCGAAGACAGGGTCGGTTTGAGAGTAGCATTTCTTGCACGGAGCGCACTGTATCCAAACGACGTCGCTACCGGTGTCTAAGACCATGTAGACATACCTAGGGGGTGTGCCAACTCCGAGGCGCGTGAAGTACTCGCCGCTGCCTTGTGCGAGCCCTGATATGACGGAGCTACTAAAGCCTCCGTTGGCACGCCCGCGGGAGCGGTTGCGCGGGGGAACACGAACGGCAGATTCAGCGAAGGCGGTTAAGGATTTGACACGTAAGACGTCGCGTTGGATGCGGAGGTTGAAGAGGTGCTCTGGAGTTCTGTTGAAGGACAGAGAGTCTACGTGATGTAAACGTAGGGAGAGCGAGGATTCTGCGTCAGGTGCTGGTAGAGGGAGTGAAGATTCGGATTCGGAAACGGATACGGATTCAGGCCAAGAGAGAGTGGATGGGGTAGGGAGAGAGTTAAGGACGAAGGTTTGATACTGGAGAGAGGCAGCGGCGGTGAAGAAGAAGGAGAAGAGAAGGAGAAGATGGTTTCTTGCTTTCCCTTCCATTGAAATTGAAGGGAGAGTTGAGGGACAGCAGAGTGTTTTGCTTTTGGAGTGCGAGAGAGACTGATGAGGGTGATACAATATTATTATTGTTACTTATAACTGTTGAAAGAAACAGTGGTGGAGGAGGTATACTGGTAATCAAAGATTCAAAGTCCCGTTATCACTTATCACGTTTTGAGGGGTGGGCCGTTGGCCGTTGGTGGGGTTTGGGTCAATAACCTTTTTTTTTTTTTTACATTTGGATTTATTATGTGCGGTGCTCTCTCTTTACTGGGGATGGTAAAATCCCGGGCCGGATCTGGATATTGTAATGATCGGATTCTGCCTGGATATAACTGGTCCGGATCCGAGTTCGGACCAGATTTTAATTTGGATACCCAAATTTTATATTGTTTAATATTATATGTGTATATGTTTTTATTTTTTGGTAATTTTATAAGTTTTAAATTTATTTTAATAAAATTTAACTTGAAAATATAAATTTTAAGTGTTTAAAACTTTATATATGCATAATAAATGAGTCAAATAAATATAAATATTTAAAATAATATATATTTTATAATATTTTTTTAATAAAATTCGGGTTTTGGATTTATCAAGTGATGTCCAAGATCGACCCGATTTTATACTTGGACCGAGTAATACCCGGCCCACAACGCCCGAGTACGGTCCGGGTCCGGACCGGACGAGTATTTTTGCCAACTCTACTCTTTACGATAGAATGGATTAATGACGGAAATGTAGCAGTAGACTCTTTTTCTTATTGTAAAATACGTAATAGCGTTAAAATCTCTAGTAATAAGTTATTTCTACTTGGTCTAGTATGATGAATGTACTCAATGCACGATTGTTTCGTGCGTTCTTTGATTTAATGGAAATTCAGCTTGTTCCCCTCCCCCCACCTCGGGATGGCAAAACTTTGGGCCATGTCTGGGTATTGCAATGACCAGATCCTGCCCGGATGCAATCGATCTGGGTCCGGGTTCGGGCTGGGTTTTAATCTGGGTACTCGAATTTTATATTTTTTAATATTATATGTGTATATTTTTTTTTATTTTTTGTTAATTTTATAAGTTTTAAATTTATTTCAATAAAATTTGACATGAAAATATAAACTTTAAGTGTTTAAAACTTTATATATGTATAATAAATGAGTCAAATAAATATAAATATTTAAAATAATATATATTATTTTGACACGATCCGGGTTTATCAAGTGATGTCCAAGACCGATCCGGTTTTATACCCGGATTGGATAATACCTGACCCACAACGCCCAGGTACGGTTTGAGTCCGGACCGGGAGGATATTTTTACCACCTCTATCCCACCAAAAAAAAACTAATGCTAAGTGCCTAAGACTCCGTTTGGTACAGCTTATTAAATAGAGCTTATAACAGTAGAGCTTATAGCAGTAGAGCTTATACCAATAGAGCTTTTGCATAAAAAATCATTGGGTGTTTGGTTGTCAATAAAAAAAGTATTTTTGAATCATTAAACTATGTGATATTTTTTATATTATCTATTTTTAGAAAAGCTCTATAATCTCTACTCCCAAAAGCTCAAATTTTGGGCTTTTACTAATAGAGGTAAATTAGCTTATTTAAGCTAAAAAAACTTTACTAAAAAAATAACCAAACACCATAAAAATTTTAAAAAAGTGCTTATACGATTAAATAAGCACTTATGGCTCTTAAATAAGGCATACCAAACAGGCACTAAGTCTGATCATGTACTTACATATGTTTGAGAAGCATGTATTTATATACGCTTGAGGAGCATGCATCTAAAAGTTTTCCTTCAAATTTTGATATAAATTCTCATTTGATGATTTGTATATTTACCATAACTGAACAATAAGTCTTCTTTTCTTCTCTTGGCATTGGTGGCCAGAGAGAGATTTTGAGTTTCATTTATATCGGACGAATTAATTTAACGATAGGCCGATTTATTTTGAATTGAAATATTCAAATTATGCCATCAAATAATTGATCTAGAACATTATAATAGATTTATAATTGTCAATATTATAGTATTTGAATGGTACAAACAATCATATAATTTAGAATAATGCAAAAGAATCTTCGCTTTAAATTGAGTCCATTTTCTTTGATTTTAAGAAAAACTTACATGAGATAATGAATCATTAATAAATGTAATATTGAATGTGCACACAAATGATATGGTGCCAAAAGGCAGGCAGCACTAATGCTACAGGGTGTGAAATAAAAAAGGCCACAAGACAAACGTCACTGCACAATGAATACAAGGTTACATTCGACTTAAGTACTACAAATATGATAAAACACTTAAGACTGGCTTAATTTAATGCAGCCTCAAACAATAAAATATTAAAATATTAAAAAATCACTAAACACTAAAAATTTCTAATTTCGACAGAGAGGAAATATTGCACCTATTAAATGTACTAAAATCAAGTGGAAGGAAAATTATGGAATTGGTCAATTATACTTACCCCCGACAACTGTATGTGAAATCCCTTACCAATCGGGAAAAGAAATCAAAATATCTAGTTATACATAACAATACAAAATTGCACAAACAACATAATATTAAACAAAAAACAACAGCAATAGCAACTCCCCCCACACCAATAAACCTAGCAAATACGGTGGTTGAGCAATAAAACTGGGGTAGAATAGGGGCAGCAAGCCCACCTAGTCACAGGATTAGCAGCAACACTATTTTCACCCCTAATTTCTTTTTCGCCAGCAAAGCTGCAACATCCACCAAGATTTTGCAAGCACATCCACCAATCTGGCACCTCCACTAACAACATAAAAAAAAAAAAAAAAAAAAAAGAACAACGACCGCTTGCATGGGTGGGAAGAACAATGGTAGTAGCAAGGAGCCCTTTCGTGTCCATAATTAGATGTGAACCAAATTTGCATAGGCCACCAAGATTCAAGTCCACCACCGCCATCAAAACCCACCAATCCTAGCACCACCACCACCAAATAGGTGGAAAAGATAACCTCCACTTAAGAAGAGTAGGGACCTAATTAATTCGTGTAGGGTATAAGCTCCTTAAAAACTTTAAAATTAAAAATAGGTCAATTTCGAGGATAAGTCTAAGAGTTGGACTATTGGCACCCCTCTAATGTCCTAATAAAACCCCTCTTTTAAACGAACCCCATTACTGATGGAAAAAATTCATTATTTATAAGTATATCTATATTCTTTCAAAATTGCCCCTATATCAATTCCAGTAAATTGATTCTTTCTCTTTGCGAACAAATTCTTTTTTTTAATTAATAATTCATCAAAAAAATAAAAAGAACATTATAAGAAAACTAAATTTTCCCTAAGGGGATGCTCCAGCCAATTAGGGAGTCATCTTTTCAACCTATGCTCAATTTCATCAAGATTTTAGAGGAGATTTCAAATGTTCATGCCAATTTCTCGGTAGATGTCGGTGACTCGACTTCTGGAAACATGCTTAATCTCATTGCTTTTGTTAAGGAAAAGGTTGATAAGAAATTTGGGGTGTTTGAAATGATAGCTAATCGTGTATTTGGCTAGGGGATGAGCTTATGCAATTTGTAGTTCTCTCTCGTAATATTTTTTGTGTTAATGCAGCATTACTTTTTTTCTTTTTTGAAAAATACATCTTTCATAAAGAAAGAAGATGGAAAAAGATTGAATTAGGGATAATTTTGGAAGAACATATATATTCTTATAAATTATGAATTCTTCTAATTAATTAATGAGGTTTTTTTAGAAGAGGAGTTTCATTAAAATTTTAAAGGGGTGCCAATAGTCTCGGTCTAAGTCTAAATACAAAATAAATTTTAGGTTTGGGTTCGGAGATTTTATCGGACCCCAAACTTGACCCGAAAATATTTTTATTTTTCTTAAATCAAAATAAATTTTCAATTTTAATTAAATAATTACAAAAATTTAACAAAACAGCAAAACCCTAGATTTAAACTCTCAGCTTACTCTCAAAAACTCTGCTCTCTACCCATCACCACCTCGAAGTCTCCAACAGAGCTTCCCTTTCCTGGCTGTCACGTCTGACGCAAAAAGACCAAGCTTCGCTATGAACGTCACTTTCCTCTCTTGCCGTAAGCCGCTAAACCTTTCTTACTGGGACTATCATTTCTCATTGGACTCAACCACCCATCATGGCCTTCCCTGACATTTGATCAATCAAAGTAATTTTTTGTTAATTGCGCAGGTCAAATTTTCTTAATTTTGGGTGTGGTTGTATTCATGAGGCTACTGTTGAAATGATGATTTGTAAAAGTCTATATTTATTTGGAAATCTAAAAATTGAAATGAAACAGATGTAGAGGTAGTAAAGGTATATCGTTTTAATTTATATTATTTTATCAAGTATTTGTTAAGTTAAAATTGTTAAAACATATTTTTATTTATATTTATTTTTATCTTGTTGTGTGTTTATGAAGAATTTTAGAATGTGCATGAACGGTGATGATTACTGAGAGGCTACTGCAAGTTTATGTTGAAGGTATAGCATTATTTTGATTTGTTTTGTAAAATTTGATCATTTATAATTATATTGAAGACTTAAAATTATTATATTCTCACTTTTTGGAGGTTGTTAAAATTTGATCATTTGTAATTAAATTTTTAAATCTATATATTAAAATTTAATTTTTTTTCTTCTTTTGAGAAAAAGAGACGAATATTCAATACTTAATATTTTGTTGGAAAAAAATAAATGGCGATTGCTTCCCCACTTTAAACCCCACTCAATTCGGAGATTTTGGGAGACATACCTGAATTGTCTAATTATAACTTTTTCGGGTATGAGGTAGGTTTGGGGATGGCTTCCGAAATCGGGTTCAAGGCGGGGACCATTGACATCCCTAGGGAAGAGAGAGAAACCTCTCTAAGGAAGGAGGAATCAAGGGAAGCCAAAAAGAAAGGAAAAGGGGAAATATTCCCGCCATATGAGAGCTTCCAACATGACGAGAGGTTATTTTTCCTAGTAGGGGGTGACGGGGTTTAGCAAGTTCTTACCCTAAATTTGGTAAATTTTGGATTATTCTCATTGTAAATTGACTACATTTAAATTAACCCCTTTACTTTTAAAAATTACAAATTACCTCCATTTTTGTTCAAAAGCTAAAGGTAAAAATAAGGGTGTGTTGATTTTTTTTTTTTCTTAACTAAATAGGGGATAAATTGAAGTTTCTAAAAGTAAGGAAATAATTTAAAGATAATCAATTCATAATGGGATAATTTGAATTAAACCTTCTAAATTTTACTCATTGGGGATAAAGTGAAAGAAAGAAAGAGGGTGAGATGACAAAAATATTCTTTCGAATGCAATAAAGTAAAGATAGGGTTAAATAATATGTTGGATATTTGAATTTTAATTGATGTTAATTAATACAAATGTATTGTTATTATGCGAATACTGAATCTGAATTAGATAATCTAGTGGACATTTTGGGGAGTTGAGCTTAGCTGCTATTTTGGATAGAGCAAGCAATGATCCATTCCGTTTGTTAAAATATGTATGGTTAAGTATGATTTCCTTATTTTATCATAACATTAGTTTCATTTTGATTTTACAGAGTGATTATCTTGCACAAGACTGTGGGTTAGCTTACTAGACTTATATCATCTTGTATTATCGAGCACATGCAACAAGAAATTTCATATGATTATTAATTTATGTAATGTGTCCATAGTATTCTCGACATTCTGGTTCAACAGTCATTTATTATGCTTATAGGTACTCTTAATCACAAACTCATTTTTCTTTCTTGAGTCTTTACTCTTGTCTTCTTTCCATCATCCATTATTACTATATCTAGAAACTTTGGGTGTGTTTACCTATAGACTTAAGGAATGTGAACAAAATCATAATCATACATGTTATTTACTTACAAAAATTGAAAGGAGAGTAGAATGGAAATTGTAAGGCCCATGTGAAATTGAAATGACAAATGAGAACTTGATTCCTATGAGGGGTTAGGAATCAAGTTTCCATTCCTAGGATCAACTCTTTTACTCTCACCAAAATTTTTTAATTCCACTTTTGTCTTGAATTTGAATATTCAAAAAACAATGAAAATAAAAAAATCCCTAATTTCCTTTCGTTAGAAATTCTAACCACCACCAGCAACATTAATCTTGTCAAACCATCAGATTCGCATCACAGGTCGTTGTGCAGCACATTGTTGAATGTCGCACGCCATCAACCTTGTTAACCTCACACCGTAAGTGTCACATGCCACTTGTCGCAGACATCGCTGCTATTGCCCATTCGTCACTATTGTCGTTGACTATCCCGTGCTACTACTGTTGCCGACTCCCATGCCATGGAGATTGCCATATCATCACAATCATCATCATCATTTTTGTTTTGTTATTATTGATAATTTGTTATATATTTTATTTTTTGTAATATTTGTTGTCGTTATCATTACTGTTATTGTGATTGTTATTATTATTGTAAACAATAGTTTTTTAACAATAATAATCACAATTACCATAATACAAACTAATAACAACAACAACAACAATTAACTAAAGACATTCTAACAACTTGAACTATTCCATTCTGATTTCAAAACAAAATAAACACATCAATAGTAATACAACATATATCACTCTAACTCATTATGATTCTAGTCTAATTTGATTGTTGATTGGGAAATGCATGATTTATGTATTAGAGTAAGATCCACGGATATATAAACCTAAAACATATAGTATACAATATACACATGGACAATTGTAAAATATCTTTATCAATAAAACATGATTTGATGGCCCTTGATCACCCGTAACTGTTAGCTATTTAACAAAGAAAACGAAATCTTAGTAAGTGTAGCGTAGAAGATTAAGGCTATGCTTACTTAATTAGGATACTTAGTTTGTATCTCAATTGATGTGTTACCAATAAAAATTTACTATTTAAATTAAAAATAATAAAATTTAATAATTATCTATCACTTGAACTAATCTTATAGTAATATACCATTTGTAATATTAGTTGGAATAAAAGGTAAGTATAACATTCTTAGTGTAGAAGTGTTAAAACGCCAAGTACATGCACATAAGTTTCAATGCCTAATATATCATCGCTTGGTTTTGACTTTATGGCAAAACATACTCCCATGTTCCCACTGATGATAATAGCAGTGACTTCAAAGTATATAATAATTAATAGGCAGTAACTATGGTGGAGCTGTTTCACCGTAAAACATTGATTAATGATGATCGTTAGATCGTAACAGTAAGTTTCAACGCCTAATCTATCATCACTTGGTTTTTACTTTATGGCAAAATGACATTCCCATGTTCCCACTGATGATAATAGCAGTGACTTCACAGAATAAAATAATTAATAGGTAGCAGCTATGGTGGATTCGTTTCACCATAAAGAATTGATTGATAATGATCGTTAGATTGCAATAATAATAAATATTTAATATTTGTTTGTATGATCATAGGATCATCCAACAGTAATCCTATTTGGAAGAGTTTCAACATAGTTGAACTCTAATTAATAAAGTGAGATCCACCGATGAAAGACCAAGATGTAATTTCATGCTTTTCATGTTCTTCGAAGCCTTTCTTTGTGTATTATTGAAATTTCCTCGTGATTCTCTCTCTCCAGCTAGCTGGTCTGGCTTGACCTTCCGCTGATTCCTGTCGTGTAATCTCCCCTCATTTTCTTTACTCTTTATTTTCCTTTTCCATTAAAAGAAAGCACACAACTGCCACCATGGTTTTGCTTTTGGACTGGCCGTTGAGTGATACGGTAATTAATATTTGTTGCTGTAGGTACAGCAAGGACCGTGAAGAATACATTCGTCGAAATGGTTCAAGGGATATATAAGGTTTGTGAACATGACATGATGGCCAATTTGTCAAAATTTCTTTCATTAGAAAGCGACACATGCTTGTCATGCCTTGTTTCAGAAAAGCTCACGAGGCACATGTTCGTAGGTCCCATCATTAAGAGACTGTAGCTAATTGGATGACCCACTCACCCAACCAACTAGCTTGATTTGTGCATTGAACCGTGGATCTGAACAACTATTTTCATCTTCTAGCACGATGATTATTAAAAGTACGAGAAATGCAGGCATCGCCATTTGGTTTTATGTGTTTAACCATTAAAGCATCGGTGAAGATTGTTAGGAGTTGATGATTTAAAAAGCAAGATAAGTGAGACAAATAGGTAAATGTCAGTGATGCATGCAATTCAAGAAACATCAAACATTAGGTAATGAAAAAAAAATGTTGATGTCGTACTGTCATACAAGAGGGAAGAGTTAACAGGCAACGTTTAAATTGCATTGCCCAATAAAATAATTTGGTTAGGCATAGGCGAGGGAGAAGAGAAATGATGAGAAATTTTAAGATACAAATGAGGTATTATGACGTTGTAATATGTGTATTTATTTTAAAAAATAATTATGTAAGTGGTAGTTTTATTAAATTTAATTAAACACATCATACATGTAAGTGTAAGTAAATAATATTGTAATATGTGTACATTTATTTTAAAAAATAACCATACAAGTGATAGTTTTATTAAATTTAATTACACACATCATACATACATTAGTCGATTATATTATCTTTGACATATTATAAAATTTCTCAAGAGAAAGAAAGTAAAAACCAAACAAGAAATTCTACAGAATATTAGATGTTTCATGTCATATTCTAATGTGGAACTACTAACTAATAATTGAGAGACATGTGACGGCATATGTTAAAAAATTTAAAGCAAATTAAATATAGTTAAAAATTTAAATCAAATTAAATTAAATTTCTCACTTTTCTTTTGCGCAATATTTCAAATTTCTAAGTGTGAAAGACAAGCAATTAATTAGTGCTCTCTCACTTCATTACTGCAATTAATTAGTGGGCAAGAATTTGGATGAAAACTGAGAGAAAGATAAAGAATATAATCAAAAGTAATGAAGTGAGAGAACACTAACTAATTGCTCATCTTTTACATTAGAAATCTGAAAATATTACATTTATCTGATATTAAATTTTTTAACATACAGTGCCACATATCTCTCAGCCATTAGTGGGTGATTCCACAATAGATTATAACTTGGAAGTACTGTAAAATTTCTCATGCCGAATAGGCCACAAAATCTACTGCAAGTTTACTCATCAATGCATTTATATAGACCACCACTCTTCAAAACTGCAGGTATAATCCTCTCAGCCCATCGCATTTATTACCAACATTCTAGGTGAGTTAGGTTGTACATAAATGTGTGGGATATAATAATAGAACTGCCATTGGTCATGGTCTCCTTTATCCATCACCATTCTTTCACTATAAGCGCTCCCTAAAGATAAAAATTGGGTGAATTAATTTTTTTTCTTTTTTCAGGTGATAATAGAAGCTCACAGGCAAATTTAAAATGCGGGGTAAAGCCTCCACTTCATAGAACAGAGGTCTCCTTGGAAGGTGGGCTCAGCGCAAAGGCCGCTGGCAGAAGAGATGTGCACTTTCTTGCCTGTTAACCAAAATTATAATTGAAGCCTGTTTCATCGACCGTGTGGGGTAAACGAATCTCGAAAGCAAAAAAGAGCAACAGAGAAAAAGATGAATCACCAACCGAAGGAGCATTAGAAATAAGCATGAGCGTTGAGACTTACTTTTAAGTTAAAACAAAATAGTAGAGAGATGTGCCTAAGTAAACAAGCTTTTATCCAGATTAAAGCTTTAAAGTTAAATGATGCTTTGCGGAATTATATAATATGATTTTAGTACCACTCCTAATACGTCAACCAACTCAGCATCTCTGGTACCTACATAAAATATCAGGCAAGGAATTCAACAGTTTAACCTTGCATTTTCAGTCTTCTAAGAAACCATGGATAATCAATTAGTAGAATGAGTTACTCAAAAAGTTTGAAGTTTTGCTCACTAGCTTGTAATGGTAAATTGATAAAGATATTTGACTTTGAAGTGGGGACTGGGGAATGTATATAATGAAGAAGATGCCATGTAATACGTTCTCATCAATAGAAAATGATAAACGAACTCAATGAAGACAAAGGGACGATAGAAACGCAACTTTGAATTGCCGTTTCACTCGTTTCAAGCGTTAATTTCTGCTTTTTTTAATATTGCGTGGATCCACAAGAAATAAAAAAAAAATGAGAAAACGATGGTCATTTCTGCCCTCTCCCCAACCACTCATTTTACTCCCCCTCCATTGAGTTTGTTTCGTTGCCAGACTCCCCTCCATTGAGTTTGCTTCGTTCGTTACCAGACTCCCCTCCATTTGCTTCGTTCGTTACCAGACTCCCCCTCCATTTGCTTCGTTACCGGACTCCCCCTGGACGACAGCCGCTTCTTGTTCTCGCCGAGCCCCTTTTTTTTCTGAGATGCAGAGACAGAACTCGTTTGAGTTTTTCCTTCCTGAACGCAGAGAGCTCAAGTAAATGAGAGAAATAGAGAGAGACTACAGAACTCAAAAAGTGCCTGAGAAGTTTTTCCTTTCTTTTGATTATTTTATTTTTTAAACTCAAAAAGTAATAGACAAAGGGACAAAAGCTGCTTGATTCACGTGCCAATTTTTGGTTTCCATTAACGTAATAAATAAATAGGTCCTCTCTCTAGCAGTTGCAAACAACTCAGTTGATTCACGTGGTAATTTTTTCTGTCATCCTTTTGTCTTCGCGGAGTTCAAATAGCAGAACTCCTCCTCAATTAAGTATTAAAGCTAATGTGGTGAGCGACTTGACCTTTGGACAAGTGGCAGAGTCCTCACAATTGTTAGAGTCGTTGTTCGAGCCTCACAAAAGCATTGTAGGGACTAAATTTTTTTCAAAAAATTTGAATGAAAACAATATTCTCCTTCTCAAAATGAAAGTGGAGTAAACGTCCCTTAAATACTAAAGGGTAAAAATTTAGACTCTAGAGCTTAAGAATTATCTAATTGTAAATGGGTAAAAAAATATAGGTTCTAGAGCCCAGGAATTGTCTAATTGTAAATCGGTAAAAACCTGAGCTCTAATCGCAGGAATTGTATAATTGTAAATATACTCAGTAATAGTTTCATGTAATATGAGTTGTAATACGAGCATTAGTCTCATATAATTAAAAAAAATAAGAGAGAAAAAAGCTAATGTGGTGGTTGAAAAACAAATCTATCACGGGAAGAAACTAACTCATTTTCTCTGCTATAGAATCCAGAAGACAATATCTACCGTAAAGCGAAGTAAAATGTGGAGTAGATTGGTTAATACTCAAGCAAACAAATTTGGGGCTCATCAGTCCCCAAGCAAATCATAGCTACACCACTATGAAGTCCCTTCTACCTCAATTAATACAACCCAGCTAAAATAAATCATTTACTTATGCCTTGTGTAGGCAACACATGTATAAAAGAGAAGCAAGTGGGAAAAACCTATCTTGAAGCATGGATCAGATCAGTTTAAGATACATAAATGAGAGGATGGCAATCCATTAATTTTCATATTTGCTTCAGGTGAAGAAACTAAATTGACCGTAACAAATATTCACTTCAAGCATGAATTCTGCCATGAAAGTTCATTAAAAATAAACCATGTTACTTCTGATTCTGAAGCCTAGAAGCTCATATAAGTATGGGCATCCATGATTTTTGACAGTATTAACATTGAATTCTTCCACCAAACATATCATTACTTCTCCCTGCACCAATCCCCACTTTTACCACCAGTTTTTCTATCAAGCCTTACATCTGTAATCTGAATATCCTTTGAAGCAGCCTTGCACATATCATAGACTGTTAGACCGGCAACAGTTACAGCCGTCATAGCTTCCATTTCAACCCCAGTTTTCCCTGATGACACTGCTTCCCCTTCAATGTCTACACTAAAATCCTTAGAGTTCAGCATAAGATCAACGCGAACATGAGTTAAGGTGATATTGTGACATAGTGGGATGAGACTGCTGGTATGCTTTGCTCCACTAATGCCTGCTATTTTTGCTACACTAAGGACGTCCCCCTTGGCCAATTGGTTTGCTAAGACCAGATCAAACACCTTTTTGCCCAGAATTACCTTGCAATTAGCAATGGCAGTTCTTTGACTATTTTCTTTTAGAGAGACATCCACCATTTGTGCTTCTCCTGTCCGGCCAATGTGGGTCAGGCCAGGTGTGCTATCACAAATCTTTTGAGATGTCAACTGAGCTTCTTGAGCCATGAAATCATTACTTACAGAACCAGAAAACCCATTTGAAGTAGGAGGTTCACCAAAGATTGATTCCATCTCCTGAGGCCCCGGTTATCATATAAATTCAAAGAGTCTTGACATTAGAATCTACCTCAGAAATTGAACGAGATACATAAAAGAAAATAATAACTTGAAGAATCTTGACACATGACAGTTGGAACTCAAGTTGGGACAAAGCTGCTGGGATCCCCAACATTATTGTTATCTTAAATGGATCTAACTAACTAATTTTCAAATTGAGTTCTCGGATCCTATATTTCAATCATTCATTCAAATCAATCACAAGGGAACTCTTCAAGATTCATTATGCTTTTTATTCAGCGACAAAGTTGCTGGCGCGATGTGTGCACGTGATGACCTTTATCAAATTATATATCAACAACTACGAGAATAAACTTTGTGAATCAACTTCGATAAAATATAGAACAGTGCCTTACCTTGTTGAGATCCACAATTGCACTTGCAAAATCATGGTTACTGTTACTACTAAAGAACCTTCTTGAGTGAGGAAATGCAGCTGCAAGTCGACGAAGAATCATGATGGCAACTGCAAGCAATTTGAGAAAAACATCATTACTCTCGAAGAAAGTTCTGTTATCAACTGCGAACTTTGAAGAAAGAAAGAGATGAATCGCTGCTGTATTAATTAGATTTTCATTTTAAACTCTGCTTTCATTTAGGCGTTTTCGCGAACACCTTAAGGTCATTGAGTCAGAAACGAGGAGCTCAACCTACGAAATTACAAGAACAGCGAGAAAGCAAAAAACAACGTTATTCGATTGCGATTATAAAAAATGTTTTACGATAAAAGAAACGATCAATGAGGCTGAAGGTTGATGAAGGCTTGAGACTCGAGGACCTGTGTAAATTGTAATTCCTCCACCATCACCAAACAAAGCAGCTAAGAGGAGAATTAAGCAACTATATTATAATCAGTAGTACGACGCCGTTTCATGGACAGGAAATACTTTTCGTACGACAGAACCATGAGAATTTAGGAAGAAGCACCCAAACAAAAGAGAGATTTTATCTCACACTTCCACCACCATCAGCCAGCAGCCTAATGTTTCTTTCAAGTCCTTTCTTGTTTTGCTGTTATGCTGCTAACCATGCCCGCCCCGGTGCAAGAAAATTATAATTACAATGTGATATTCTAAAAGATTTTTTTTTAATTAAAAAAAAAAAAAGAGTGAGAGAGGGGGAGAAGCATACCTCTGTGCTTCTATTAATTTTTATTCATATAATCAAAGTTAGAGCATGGTTGAGATTGTTTTAAATTATCAGATAATAAAAAATTTAATTCTCAAATAATCTCTTTTTGTACTAAATGTTGAAAGTTAATTGGAGTTGCTTTTAGAAATTAGGCTTTTTAACAATTTGATTTTTGTAATGCATAATCCCAATATTATCCTCAACTTAATAATATATTTTCAAATATACCCCTGGACTGAAATAAGGAAATTTAGTAATATTTTGATTTTTGAATTTAACCAGAATATAAAAAAAAAAGAAAAGAAAATTATCGTCGGAAACCGGCACTGTCTCCGGCGCAATGACAACAACCGATGAACTGTTCTTATTGCGACACACCCCAAATGATCAAACTCCAAATGTTTCGCCCAGCAAAATGATGATTTTACGAGGGGCAAATGGGAAGTAGTGGCTACGCATGCGCCTCCAAAGTTTGGTGGCCGCCAAAACGCCGGCGAAGCAAACTGGGATGCAGCAATACATTCTTATGATAGATTGGCCAACGATGACCAATGCTCCTGTAATTGTGCACCGTGCCAGCTGCTGTTTGACGATTGAATGACAGTTTCACGTACTCTTCAAGAGACTTGTGCTCCTCTATCACCCATCCAATGCCGATGAAATGAACCCCGTTGGGTAGATCATTAAATTTCCAATCCGATGATATACTTGCGTGATCACTGGCAAGAGCACTGATTACGACAACAGAACAATGACTTTCTACTTTTATCTGTTAAACAAAATCTTAACAATTTTAATTGGTATTTAATGCTAATGATTTATGGAACATACAAATAGAAAGTTGAAAAAAATAAAATAAAACTATTCCTTTATTGAATAATTGGCTTTAAAATGAATTCTAATTATTTTTAGTGTAACAAAATAATAACATTAGTCCATTTTAATAATTTCTATGTAAATGTTTACTTTTATGCTGATTTTACTAAACCCGACCCCATTCCCGTTTAGATTATATGGGTTTGCATTAAATTTTTACTTATGCAATGTGTATGGAAACCGAACGTGAGATTATAATATATATATATATATATATATATATTACACATGGTTCTAATACATTATTCTGAGTTGTCTGGCAAACACACCCTTTAACTCACTTGCGCGAAAAGCTCTCCTGAGTCCTGATTTGTTTAAATTTCGAGGGAAATAACGATGCAATCTAACTACAAGTCAAAAGTGAGCTTCAGTGACCTAAAAAAACAAAAGAAGTGAAATCGCCTCCAATCTGGTTTTTAAGTCTAGTGTTATTTATTTGGAGGACCAATCAGTGGTACATGTGATCTGCCAAACGCGGCCTTGGAAGGGCCAATAATGGCTGGGCTTTTGGCATGGTCATCCCATAAACCTCACTTGTATCAATATCTTCAGGCCTCAAACCCTCCGGGGGTGTCCAATCAAAACAGTGAAAAAGCCGAGCCAAAGCCATTAGCACCAAAGTAATCCCAAGCGGCGCGCCCGGACACTTTCTCTTACCAGCACTAAATGGCAGTATCTTGAAATCGGCTCCATGGCTTATCTCGACTCGGCTCCCGTCAGCCAACCAGTGCCTCTCGGGCCGAAACTGTTCAATGTCGTTCCATATCCTGGTGTTTCGACCCAGCCCGTGTGTATTGATGAAGACACGTGTCTTAGCTGGAATGTGATAGCCGTTAATTGTTGTGGCGCGTAAAGATTCGTGGAGGATGAGAAAGGGGCCGGCAGGGTGCATGCGGAATGTTTCACGCACTACACATCGTAGGTAATTAAGGTGGGGCAAGTCTTGTTCATTGACCATTCGATTTGGACCTACAACAGAATCAAGCTCTTCCTGAATCTTGCGAAGAATACGTGGGTGCTTGATCACTTCTGCCATTGCCCACTCATTCGTCACAGCTGAAGTGTCAGTTGCGGCCGCTATCATATCCTAAAAACGCCACAAAATTACACATATAATTCAAAATATATATATCTGCCAACATACACTATGGGTGTTAAAATTTATTAGTAGGAGATATTTTATCGGTCTCACAATTCTACTATTAAATTCTCGACATGGATCTTATTGCACACTATAAGTAATAGTGCGCATAAAATCATGACTATATATATATATATATATATATATATATAAGCCACTCAATTATATACATTATTAGAAGTTGTAAGAAATAAATGACCTGAATTAGAGCTTTAATTTCGACATCATCCATGTGCTCTTTTCCATTTTCACCGGGCAAAGACAACAAAACGTCCACAAAATCCATCGCTTCACCATCTTCTTCATTAACTGAATTTCTCTTGTCCTTTCTCGCCTTTCTATGTTCTTCAATAATCTTGGTGTGAAAATCATCCACTCTCTTTTCAACTTCCCGCATTTTCTTTTCACATCCATGAGGATCAACCCACCTCCAAATTGGCAAATAATCACCCAAATAAATCACTCCCAAAAGCCTAAACAACTCGTGAGTTATGTGCATGAACTCCATGGCTTCTTCTGGGCCGGCAGATCCGCCTCCAAAATATTGCTTCCCGAGCAGCATTCTGGTCACATTATTCATAGAAAATGCACCCAACACGTCCCTCAAATTCAGGGCCTTCCCACTCTGGGCCCGGCCCCAAACATCTTGAACAAGATGTTTGGCCTCATCGGCCCGGTGTCTCACAAACGACTCCAGTCTCTTGGTTGTTAAGAGGTTCTCCATGCAAATTCTTCGCATCCTCTTCCAATGCGGGCCTAACGGGGCCAAGGCCACATCTCCGCAGCCGTAGGCGAGATGGACGGCCGCAAGTGTCCGTGGCCGGGAAGCAAACACTTCATCTTGCCGGAGAAGTATTTCACGTATGATGTCGGGGTCGTTAGTGGTGATGGCATCGACGCTACCTAGACGAAGGTAGACCAATGGACCATATTTGTCACACAATGAAGCTAAATCTCTGTGTGGCAGTTGGCTCAACTGGAGAAGGTTGCCAACGATGGGCAATTTTGGTGGGCCTGGAGGAAGCCTTTTCGTCTGGTGAAAGAACTTCTGGTTTTGGAAACGGCGTATAATGTCGGCAATGATAGATGAAAATAGAAGAATTAATGCAAATGTAGCGAAGTCCATGACTACTACCGATTTATTGAGCTAATAAAAACTAGATATTTTTGTCTAGTTCATTCATCTATTGGCAAAATGTGTTTCAGTCATAAGCCTAACATGATGTCACAATTTTCATCTCAAATATTTGCTCCTGTGTGTGTGTGTGTGTTTGTGTGAGTGTCTGTATATATATAGATTATTAACATCCACAATCTTTAAATGCAGTGTTTTATCCATAGATAATGGTTGATTAAAGAAAAGAAGAAAAGTAAAAAATCGATTCAAATTTTATTGGTTGGTAGAACATGCAATGAGTGGTGATACTTAATGGTCTCCAACTTCAAAGAAATGGCGTTTGCATGTTTATGCCCACCCCTAGTTCAAAGTACATGATACCCCCGCGACCCCGCCCGCTTGAAATGCAATCCTAACCCGGGCAAGAAAGAAGTTGATAAAAACATTTTAAAGCCTAACCAACAATCGGTTCCATGGTCTAGTGGTTAGGACATTGGACTCTGAATCCAGTAACCCGAGTTCAAATCTCGGTGGAACCTTATTATTTTGCTTTTAGATGTTAATTACTCTCAAAAGTCAAGACATTAATTGCATGGGGGTGATAAACCAGCCTAGCAAGTAAAATTGGGGGGGATTCAAACCCCAGGCCTAGCTTTAATATTTTGCTTTTAGCTGCTAATTGCTTTCAAAACATTAATTACAACTAGGAATTCTATTACTTTAGCTATTCGTTTCGCTTGCTGGAAGATGGAAACAGTAAATGAAGGAAGAATCCGACAAACAGTGATGGAAGTACTGAAAAATTCCGACATGGAGGAGATGACTGAGTTCAAAGTCCGTGTTGAGGCCTCTGAGCGACTGGGAATAGACCTCTCTGACGCCAATCACAAGAGGTTTATCAGAGGAGTTGTTGAGTCGTTTTTGCTCTCCACCACCGAAAGCACAGACAATCGTATAGAACCGGATTTGGAAGTTGAAGAGCAACGAGCCCAGATCGGGAAACGCATTAACGATGACGGCGATTCGATTATTTGCAAGGTAAACAAAACATATATAAAATTAAAATATTTGACATATTTTATAATTTTTTTGGGTTCTTTTTCCCCCTTTATATATATTAGAGATATGCTGTTCTTTTAAATTTTCTTTAGCTCTCAAACAAGAGGACCGTTGCAATTCAAGAATTCAAAGGGAGAGCTTTTGTATCAATTAGGGAATATTTTCGAAGAGACGGAAAGCTGGTTCCTACAGCTAAAGGTGAACTATACATTTCCTGTTATATTTAATTGCAACAACTCTGCGACATTGAGAAATAATTTATTGATGCATTTATATTTAAAGTGTGCGCTTATGAGTTTGTCATGTAGGTGCCTTAACAATCTCCGTACCACTAGTACTCAGTATTCCAAGAATTACCCGTCACCTGTTATGAATGAGAAATTTTGTTAGCTTGTATTTAACCTTGCACTCACAGGCTTGGAACCCTTGCTACAATGATACTTTTCAAGTTTTGAGGCCTTCCGTATGCTGTCTATACAGTACATTTCTTCGACAATTTACGTTCTTTTATAATATTAATTTTGTCATAAACTTTGAAGTTATTGGGGCCTATCATCAACTATCCTTTTTTTTTTTTAATCACACTAACGTTTTACTTCTAAAAGCATTTTTCCTCCCTCTACATTAGGAATTGCGTTGACTAGTGAACAATGGAGAGCCTTCAGTAAAAGTCTCCCTGCAATAGATGAAGCTGTTGTGAAGATGCAATCTAAGTTAAGGTGAGAGATACTGCATTGATGTTTGAAGTCATTTTTTGATATCAAGTATGCGGGTTTTCTTGGCTTTAAAATGGAAATAAACATTCAAGTGGACGCAATGATGTTCTAGTATGTACTTGAGCATGTCCTCATTTTAAAGGCTTTTTTTTTATAATCACTTTCTGCCTATAAAGCAGGTAACAAAATGATTCTGACTTCAACCATGTAATCGATATACTGTAGATCTGAATCCAGTGGTGAACAAAACAAAGATGTGGCAAATTCAATGACTTCACCTCTTGAACTTTTTCCCACTGAACTCCACCGTTTCAATGGGAAGAATTACCGGGTCTGGGCGCAACAGATAGAACTTCTTTTAAAGCAATTAAAGGTTGCATATGTCCTCACTGACCCATGCCCTATTGTTACTCTATGCCCTCAAGCTAGCTCTGAAGAAGTAACAAGAGTCAAGGCTGCTGAAAGAAAGTGGTTGAATGACAACAACATATGTCGCCACCACATTTTAAACTTTCTATCTGATCACCTTTATTATCAGTACTCAAAAAGAACCAGTAGTGCCAAAGAACTATGGGAAGAGCTGAAATTAGTTTACCTTGATGAGGAATTTGGAACAAAGAGATCTCAAGTTAAGAAGTACATTGAATTTCAGATGTTTGATGAGAAATCAGTCTTTGAGCAAGCTCTAGAACTGAATAAGATTGCTGATTCCATTGTTGCTGCTGGCATGATGATTTATGAGAATTTTCATGTTAGCGTCATCCTTTCCAAGCTTCCCCTGTCTTGGAAGGACTTCTGCATTAAGTTGATGCGAATGGAATACCTTACTTTCACAATGTTGATGGATCATATAAAGGCAGAGGAAGAATCTCGTAGCCATAACAAGCAAGAAGAGCCTTCCAAGTTTGTAGAGTTATCTCCAGCTGTAAATTTTGGTCCAAGGATGAGAGAGATGAGCAAGAAGAGGCGAGAATCAGAGATGGATAGCAAGACTGTAGTCTGCTACAATTGTCGGAAGAAGGGGCATGTGGCCAAACATTGTCACAATAAGAGGCTACACCAGGAAATTAACGACAACTGCCCCTGCTGATACAAAGGTTAACAAGTTTGATAAGAGTAGGAGAATAGCTGATTTCCACTAACAGGTTAAAACCAACTCAGTGTAGCTGTTTGATTTCATTTAGAGTTGGGAGTACAAAGCTTTGCAGGATAATTTTCCACAGGAAGATTGCTGGACTGCTGAGCCCTAGTTTTCAGTAAGTGTTCATCTTATGTAAATCCTGCAATGCTGCTTGTAAAATTTTCACCCAAGAACATGAATAGACTGTATAGCAGATTCCACTGCAATGGCCAAACCTATTTGTCTTGACAAGCTATCAGCCTTGGATGGTCTTTGTCAATTGTATTCGGCTTGGGTTTGCATACTTTTGTTCTTTATCCAAGCTTTGATCATTCTTGCTAAGGATCTTGGTTTCTTGACTTTGTTCCCTGGCTGGCCTAACGTAGTCTTTTTTGTAAATTTTCATGATTTTTTTTTTTTTTTTTGCCTGTTGATACCCTCGCTCGTCCTCAACTAGTCTGGCTAGAATTGAGTTCAATGAATATTTGATTAAGATGCAATGATGTAACCTTAATGATCATTTGTATCCGATTAATGGAATTAAGCCAAAGTCCGATCATTACCACCGACACTTTATTGTTGTTGTTGTTATTGTAAATATTCAAACCAGAGTTACAAAACAACATGATTAGTTATAATTAAAGAAAGAAAACAGTTCCATGAAGTCCACGCTCTGTTTCTGCCTTCTGTATGTCAAGTGCCGAACGGTCCCAAGATGTGTTCGGCAATCTGTGAGTTTTTTCTGGACATTCATTTTTCGTTTGTTTCTTAATTCAGTTATTAAAATAATATTTAATAGTCAAATTCTCCGTGGCTTGTGTACAGGTAAATCAAGTTATCATTTACAGAAAGAGCTCTCTCGCTTTTTCTCTTCAGTGGGAGATTAATGGAGAGGTCAATTGAAAGCTGAAACTGAAGTTGGAGTAAAAATTGAAAAATCCAGAAACAGTTGCAGCCTAAACATTTAATATTACCTATCATGGTGAGGAACCTGGTGTTGGAATTATTCCTACACAAACAAACTGATTTTCACATTAGAAATTAAATCTGTTTTGCCGCAATGAAATGTGCTCCCCGAACGTTTCCTTTGTGAATCTTGTTCCTCATGAAAAAGAAGATAATCAAATTCTTCAATATTCTCGACATTAACAATATTTAGTACAAACTAAAATACTGGTAGCTCGCTCTAACTTGAGCTGCCAAAATGGATCATTGGGTCATGTTCATGTCGCGCTAGCTTTGTATCGTGTCAAATTTATATCAATCCAAACGATTTAGTAATCGTGTCCAAATATTGGGACTCTAACCTAATACGGAAAATAAGTGAATTATCTAATAACCCGCTTAATATTTATACACATCTATCAAAATTTACATATTTATACTATTGAAGTTCTAAATCTAAATAAAAATTTAAAAATGGAACACTGCGTATATATTCATCCTCAAAAAAAATAAAAACAAAAAGAGAGAATTATGTACAATTTTTTAATTTTAATAAAAAAAATCTATAAATTAATTTAGAATAGAAAATATAAACATGTTATTGATAATAATCGGATAAATGGAATAAGAACTTTAACCTTAACCTAACATGAAAAAATTTATCGACTCAGACCCGATCCATTTAATAATTATGTTTTATTCGTATTGCGTTCATGTTAGGTAATCGGGCCATGTTAAATTTTCTTATCTCTAACAATGATCAATGCTATAAATAAATTATATATTTTCAAGTGTGAATCATGAAATTTGAAATTCATAATATAATCATGAAATTTGAAATTCATAATATCTTATTTGTCAAGATGACACCAAACTGGTACAGGCGTTCACACAACTAAATTAAAGGTTTGACGTGGATAGAGATAGAATTGTATTTATACTAAAAGTCGTAGGCGCCAAATTAAACAATCACATGGCACGCTCTTGCGCCTCTTTGTGCTCGTTCTCACTTCTCACATTGGTAATCCTCATGAAACTCAATGTGGGTCTCAGGGAAAGAGAGAAATTTCAACAAGATAAATGAAGAGAAAATAAAAATAAGGGGGACCCAGATGTGATTTAATGGGTCGGTGGACATTAGATGAAAGTATATGGAATTTTGTGAGCCATGTTTTGGCCGCATGTTTTCATCAGCCTTTGTCCATTTTCCATGCTGTGACTGTGGGTTATAAACAAGTAGTTTGTGGTTATAATTGAATAACTGAGGATAAAGATTCATCCTAAAACTGTGGTATGGGAAGGAAAGAAATAATCATGCAATGACTTTTGAGTGGCATGGCAGCGGGCACGGGCTTCTTGGGTTTTGGTTTGGTTACCAATCAACATGGCGTTCCCATTTAGGTGTAGTTCTTCAAAGTTTTGACTTGAGAGCTTTTCTGGAAGACTGCACATGTACCACATGACATTTTGTCAATGCTAGTTCATTGGTTAAATATCTTCACGGGCGCAACGCGGAGATCAATGGACCACACCATAATTTTTGTGTTCGTTAGTGTTTTCAATTTTGTTTATGCAAATCAATAATCATTGATTGCTATACAAGCTATTCCGGACACATTTGGTTTTCCCCTCTGATTTTCTCATTCGTTTACCTTTTACTTTCAATCTTTTTTTCTGCCGAGATTGGAGTGGAGATACCTCAAATCCTCTTTATAGAAAGGAGAAATTTAAAGGGATGGCTTAGATTTTAACAGCAAAATGGTTCCCTTCGCATTTCCATGTGCATCTAAATTCTCAAGGCGTTTTCCGTTGGTTACTGAGACAGAAAAAGCTAAAGAACTTGATTTGAGAATCTTACTCTATTATTGCTTGCTTGTTTGTTTGTTTGTTTGTTTGTTTGTTTGCCAGAAACTTTTATACATTTTTATCCAACGGGGGTTTTCGATCTCTTGAGAATCAAATAAAGATCCAGCAATTCCTCACAACCAAATAGAATATTCGACCCCGAAGCACAATCAATGACCCATTTTCATGCATGAATTAGCTCCATTATTGAGGTCAAATGATCAAATGAAGCATCTCCATCCCTTTCCATTAGGAAAGATTTGTGTTACCAACATTTCAGAAGAGAAATCATTGGTAAGTGTGCCAAACAGTCCCAAGTTTATGTCTAATGACGTCTTACACAAACCAAAAAAAAAAAAATCATGGGACGCGCATCATTGGAAAGTACAGTTCAAGAGATGCGCTATATCTAAAACTTTCTCACCATTTTTTGCCTCCCTCCAATTGCTTTCTCCTGTTGATTCCAACTGTTGATACATTTCTGGAAACTTAACAAATAAATCATGAAGCTGATGATCCGAAATTTGGAACAAGCCAGCAACCAATTACCCATTTAGTGGGTGAGTCAATCAATAGGGAATAGATAGAAAAGATTTTTAAGGCAAACGCAATAACTGTATATTTCCAAAGGTATCAATTCTTTTATCATCTTCAATCTGACAATTACTGAAGCAAACTAGTGAAAATCCCTAAAGCACTTTATCCTTAGATGAAAAACAGAACTCAAATTACATCAAATTCATCAATGAATTACCGATAATGCACATTAATTGGCAAAGAACAAAATACAGGAGCAATATGCATTTAAAAAAAAAAAACAATAATAGTAATATCAGTTTCTTAATAACCAACGATGATAGAGTTGGTTAAACTTACAAATTTAATTCATCTTGCAAAAAACTTCCTTATGACAAAATATGTATAATATAAACATTCACAGAAAAATTGCTGCCCTAAATGTCAATAAGTAGTTATTTTCTAATTCTAACTGGACCTGCTGTTTCCACTCAGAATCCTTTGCCGTATAACAAAACCGAAGAAGAAACTTTTGAATTGTTCTTCTCTACATTTTATGCTATCACTAAGTTAAATGCCATTCTTACTGCTACTGCCGCTACCCAACTGATGATAATGGCTGTATTGAGCTTGATTCGCAGGAAAATGCTGCAATCAACTTCTCTTTTGTCAACTGCTCCGATCCCTGAGATTTGATTACAAATGTGTGAAATACCATATCATTTCCAGTAGAAAGTTTCGACTCCACAACTGTGATTTGTGCGTCTTTAAAAGCTTGGATGACTCTTGATGCAGGATGTGAATCAAGAGGACAGCTCACTCTTACAACCACCTCATCATGGGCAGCTTGAATATCAACATCAGGGGCTCGGTTCTGACTTTCCACATTAGGATTCGACTCAAAGGCAGACAAGTCTCTGGAGTTGCCACTTAGGTTCTCCCTCTCTGCTTCCATGACCTTTAGCTTTGCTTGAAGCTCATTGATGTAAGCAATGGCATCTCCCAGCAACGATGCTTTATCCATCTTGGATATGTTAGGTACCACAGCTCGTAATGCATAGAACCGTTGGTTTAGCTTCTCACGCCGTTGCCTCTCCGCCTCCACGTGGTTGAGAGGCTCTTCTCTTCCATTTGCGGGCTTTCTACCTCTTTTCCGAGGCCTTCTCTCCTCAACTGTGCCTGTACGCTCATCCCTGCAAGAAGCTTCCACGTCAGAATGCTCAGAATCAGCATTCAGTGGTCTGGCGATCACATTAGGCCTCGAAGTAGCCCCAGAGAAATCAATCTGCATTTGCATTGGCTTTTGTGACTGATAGTGGTTAATCCGAAAATCTTCCCTAACCCCATTAACCAGCTCTTGCAAATTGTTAGTTTGTGAACCAAAGATTTCAGTTGCGATCCCTTGTTTCACTCCTTGAACATTTCCCCAACTAAAACCATGAACACCATTTCGAATACCCGGAAATGCAGTCCTATTTCCATTTGTGTAAGCTTCCCATGAAGGCCTTTCTTCCATCTTTCTAACAGCAAGTTTCTCCCTACTAAAAGGGGTATGAACATGGCCCGAGTTGTTCAATTCCTGACCGAAAATCTTTGGAACTCCTTCAACTCTGTCCAAAATGCCCAAATTAGGAAACAGACCATTCTCATCTTTCTTCTCACTTGTAACTGGTAATGCAACAGCCATTGGCTTAACCGTGGCTAAAGAAGAGTTTGAAGAAAAGGTAGCCCTAATTGAGTGCACCAATTCCAAGCTTTCTGGTACTGATCTGACAGAGCCCAATTCAACAACCCCAGCATCAGTCGAGATCAAAACGATGGTCTGAATTCTGGCAGACTTTGCAAGAAAAGACCTCACGCAGTAATCAGAACTCAACTTCAAGGCATCCAATAACCACACATGCTTCCCAGAGGCAAAACACTTGCCTGGGCCACCTTCTCCACGAGGAAAGGAGAAATACATAGATGCCAAAAAGAACATCTCAGTATCAGTAACCCTATCCAATCCCAAAGCATAATTATCCTCATCTGATCCACCAAATAAAGTATGCAGTTTCTGCAAAACCCTTTTTCTCATCCTCTGTTGAGTTTCATCTTCAAGCCTGATATTAGGAATTCTCGTAGCTTCTGATTCTTCACCTTCTTTAGGCTCTCTACAAGACCCATCTCCCCATCCTAAAACCCAATCACCTGACTTAGACCGCGAAATTTGCCAAAAGATAGCATAATTCCAGCTAAAATTTGACGCGTTAGGCCTGTCCACGAGATCAGAAAGCTTATTTTGTAAATCTTCATCACTGCCAACAGCCATTAAAAGGTTCTCATTCGAAATTGAGCTCGTCAGTAAGTAATCAAAAGCTCTTGTTCCCAAAACAGCTGCTCCCATAGCCTTATCCTCATCATTCCACAAATTACCTCCCATATTAAACTCTATTTTCATATCTAAACCTTAAAAAAAAAAGGCCCCAAAACAATTTAATGCTAAACAATTTTCAAAAACCCAGATCAAATCTACTCTAAAACCCAACAAACCAATACCTATACACTGAAATTTGACACATTCAAATAAATAAGAAAACCCCACATGGCTATTGTTACATGAGAGGATATCCCTATGATTTCAGATCTCACAAGCTATATATAAGAGCTAAGTAATAAATAAAACCCAAATAAGGAAATACACTAAAATCAATCGAAAGAGTAAAAGCTTATACACACCAGTCAAGGGAAGCAATTTGGGATAGTGATAGACAGCAAAAGGCAGAGCTGAGCGGTGAGACTTGAGGAAGTTGTAAATTTTCCCGGAAAAAAATTAACAGTTCAATTTCGGAAACAAGTTTTCCCGGAGAACAAACACACAATCGGTTAAAGAATTTTTTTCCCAAATAAAGAAAAAGAAAAAGGTAACAGAAAGAGAGAGAAATAGAGGGGCGTGCCAGAGAGAAATGCAGGTGATTTCGTTTTGTTTTGTTTTGTTTTCGCTCGCTCTCTCTACATCACTGCATAATTGGACCGTGGTTAAGTAAGTAGACTAAAGAGTTAAAAAAGTAACCATGGTTAAGACATTTGAGTTAACTCAAACTCAATGGTTGGAGGTTGAGGTACCAGTCGGCAACGTTTTTGTTTTGGTTGATTTTCAAATGTTTTAATGACTTAAAAAAGAGGCTTTTTTCACACGCTTGAGAGTCCACTGTTCGTTACACTTGCCCATCATCTTTGATCGCTTATCATATTCATGGGACTTTTAAAAGCAACTGTTTTTTCCCATAAGAAATTTGATGATTTTAATGAAAAGTAAGACCATCATCAATTTGCGTGATTCTCATGTCTCACAGTGGCACGCATTAAGTTTGAATGCACGTAGTCCTTGTGACTCCACTTATTTTTATTTTATTTAATACGTTACATGTCTTTAATAGTTAATTAAAAGTGATTATAGATCTTTGATTATAACCAAAAATTAAAAATAACCCAAGAGTGTTAAATAGGCTGCACACTGCACACTGTGTTGGGGTATATGGTAAGGTGTTGTGCAGATGGCTATTTGAAATAGTAATAAATGTTATGTCCCGAAACTAAACACAACTCCAATTTTTGCTTAAATCTAATATGCTCCTCCTGACATGTTTGATTTTTTATTTAGATTTTTTTTAAAAATTAAAGTGCTGTAATTTTTAAGGTACAATTATTATAAAAAAAAATATAATTATAAAATATAAATTAATAATATGTAGTAAATATAAATTTTAAATAATAATTTTAATAAAATTATTAAAGATATAATAGATTTTTCACTATAAAAATTCATATCAATATAATTCTAGTGCTGTAACTTTTAAAATACAACTGACCAACCTCAATTCTAAACCCACTCTTAGAATCCTTTTTTCTTGGAAAGAATTACATTAAAAAAAATTTATGAGAGATGAAATACATGTTTGATGGAAATGTTTGATAGGGCATTGGATCCGTTTTTAATTTCAAATTATTTCTTAACATACAAGCCACCCAATAGCCTATTACATATTCCATCGTACCATGTATCGTGTGTTTTAGATTGTAAATTTAGTTGGTAAATTTGTGAGGTATGCGAAAAAAAAAAGGAAAAAGGGTAAAACGAGGGTTCAGTAGAGCAAGAATGGGTCCTACCCATAAGCCAAGCACGTTGGATTAATTAAAGGAAACACGATTACGCATTATTAACCATTCGATTTTGTTCCATCCGTTGATCATCATCATTTTTTTTTTTTTGAAATTTTTTATCATGAGATGTTGAAAGTTAAAAAAAAAACAAAAAGAATTCCTACGACATTACAATTACTTTTGATAAGCTTGAGGTTAGAAAGCTAATCAAATATTATAATCCGAATAGTTATTATTATTATTACTTATTTTTGAGGAGCCATAATGCAATATAATAGAACAACGTGGTCCCCAGATTGAGTAGAATCTAAGGCAAACAAAAATCGAAAGTGATAACAAAAATTATATATTTATAAAATATAAAATGATAATTTAAAAAAAAAAAAAGTAAAATAAAATAATTTAACATCTTCCTCCCTCTGATTAATGATGTGGGTCCGAGCATTGACAAAACTAACCATGAGATTAACGGTTTAGATTGTAAAACAAATTATCAACGTGATGCAACGTGAAACATCCATAAATTAAATCTTTGAAAGTCCCAAACAGTAAATGGCGCGTGTAAGGCACCCTCCAATGGTCCCTGAAGTAGAACTTTTATTTAACATCAAAAACGCCTTACATGTGGTAATGCTGGCGTGAATACGACCGTCCAATGAGAATCATTACGCGATCCAGCTCTTGGACACGCGTTTTGGGCGGCTGTTTCACACCTCTGCAAATGATACACGTTTATTACAGTAATCGAGGCCACGTGTCCACCACAGTAAACTTTTAACACGTTTTCGCCATCCAAATCCAATCCATCCTCGATCAAATCGAACGACCGATAAACTTACTAAAATAAAATACAGTCATAAAAAAAAGTAAACACCACAATAAGACAACTGTTACATCTCGTGAAGAGCACGTGATAGTAACGTGAACCGAGGGTGAGTTATGAGAATTGAGAAGGACGTGATGAGCATTCAATAGTGAGCTTCGTAAAATTTGGGAGTAACGTGTTTGGTGTGTGCCCTGTATTTGATATTTCCACGTTAATTTTGCCTCAATGTATTACGTGGAAGCTGATGATTTGTTCTCCCTCATTTTGTCCTTTTCCTCTTGAAATGCATAACATTTATGATGCGAGTAATTGAAATAAATTGTTTATTTTGGAGTATAAATCAAAATTAGAATAAGCAGTATTACTAGTGATGTAATTATGTTATTTTGGGATTCAAGCTACTAAATATTATCATTATTTATTATAATAATAAGATTATTATTATTGTTATTGTTGTTGGCGGCGGTGGTGTTGTTGTTGTTGTTGTTATTATTAACAATAAATTATTAAATTTAGATAGTATAAAATAAAAAATTTAAGGAATGAAAGTTTAATTCCCTATTCGTATGAAAATTACGTTAATCTTTCTTAATCCTAAAAACTTGTAGATTGTATATATTTCACTCACATTTTGGCACCTACGTTTTGACAAATAAACGCTATTCATTATTATGACGTCGGATTTTCGATTTCCTAATGTGAAATTAAAAGCACCATTATATCTCAGCATACACGAGTTCTGTGCTGCACCTGCAAACTGAAATTTTTGACAGCACAAGTGAAATGGTGTACATAAATTAGCGTAACATGCTGTCACTCACATGCTAGAAACCGTCCGTAGAACGTACCAGAGAGGCTTTCTGCGTGCTATTTGTGACATCAAAGTTCAATATATGAAAATAATCTGGACGGTTCACTGAGGAAGCACTGAGAGCAGATTATAAATTAAATAAGACCGGTTTTTATTTAAATAAAATGTGGAAAATTCAAGAATCTGATTTTTACCAGACCGTAGAAAAAAAAAAAACACTCCTTTAATTAGTCGGGGGGAGTACACATTACAACACTTTTCGTTATGAGTTTCAAGCCTTTGTATTCATGACGGCATCAAAATTTATTTTTCTTTTGAAAACGAAAATATTGACAAAACTTAAGGGCAAGATTTGATCAGTGTGAGCAAAGAATAGATTATAGAGAGAAGTCCACAAATTCACGTGCTATTGTCTGGTCTCTGAGGCTTTACACGCGGGCGGCGTGATTCTGGTTGCGATTTGAGAATTGAAAACATGTTCCGTGTGGTGTCCGATAGTCCAACACGGTTTGCCACCGTCAACAAGATTCGAAGCGATTTTAATTCAAAGCAACCAGACACAGTCAAGTCGGTTCCCACAATGTCAAGTGATAAAATCTGTGACGTAATCAAGGAATCATTAAACAAATTGTGCTCCAATAATTAAATAAAATGATTTTAAATACTAATTCTGTTCGGTTTACTTGTCTCTACTCTCAACCCGCCGTTTGGTCTCTAAACTTCAATACATTAAAAAGAAGAGGGTGGTGTACGGACACCCCGGTGTTACAATTTATATTAGTTTTTTTTAATAAAAAAAAATTATGTACACACATTATTTAAACTTTGTACACTTTTTAAGAGCACTAAAAAAACATTATTTGAATTATTTCAGATTCCTATTGTTTGTGTTGTAGCATTCTTAAAGAAACGGGCTGTGGCATTCTTAAAGAAATGGGTTGGTTGGGAAGGCGTTCGCTATCCGTAAAATAACTTAATAATCGTAGATTATTAGTCAAAAAAATAACAATTGTTAGGGATTTTCTCTTATTTATTTATTTATTTTTCTAAGTTTTTTCTTCCATCCACAAACAACAACCTTTGCATCTGGTTGATCCATCTCTATCTACTATGCTATGTTTAGCATGTGTTTTTTTTTCTTTTTCCTTTAGTTCACATGTGTGCAAGAGTCAAGAGATGTCGTTTCGTTTTCAAAACATTTGTCGATTGTTCCAAAGACATAACTTTCGTCTCTCGGGATTTTATCTTATTTTCAGTGAGATTGTAGAAAATTAAAGTGTAAAAAAAAAAAATTAATAATTATAAGCTTTAGCTGTAATAAGGGAGTTGTGATTAAAGTATTACGCCCGGCTCTATCTTTTGAGCCATTCAAAAGCCAGCAAATTCAAGAGACATACGACACATGTTACATTTTTAAGTCAACTCGATCTTATTGTCTATACCCGTTTAACTAATCTCTTGGTATTTCTCTTGTGGTATTAAAACATGATACACGTCAATCATAGAATAGAATTATGAGCTGCACTATAACAAAAAAAAAATGATATAATTGGTCCCAATAGCTCTCTAATTATAAATATACTCATTTGAATTCGTCTGCTGACGATTTTATCTGTGGCATGAAAGTGACTTTTAAACTTCACGAGGCTACTAGTGTGTATAAATAAGAATTTAGTATTAATAGAAATGCTCAATCATTAACTACAATAATTTATCTTTTCTTTGAGAGTGGTGTTGCGTTGCTGCCCCTTAATTTATCTTAAGAAACCCCTTTTTTTTAAATATAACTATTAAGGTTCCATAAACAAACTTCTAAATGAACCCCATTAATGATAGGTTTCCCGTAAAGAGAAAGTCGTGTATTAGTTCCAATAAATCTCAACCCTCTCCTCTTCTTATTCATCTTCTTCGTCTTCTTTTTCCTTTCGTTTTTAAAGTTTTAATCCAGTCAGAGCCAAACCAACGTTAAAATAGAAATCTTGCAGATAAAGGAGTTTTTTAAGACCTTGAATGGGGTGTGAACAGATCCACACGTACTACTAATTTATGCCAGAAGCCGAACCACTCGTGCCAGAGGCCCATTAGGTTTTTGTGGATTGGATTTGGGCCTTGAGTTTTAACAGTGCAAGTCTGCGATTCTCTGTTGCGATCTTGTTTGAAGGATGAATGGATTAATTCGCCTAAAGAGAAGGTTCAATACAAATTTTTTTAATATTAAATAAATAAAAATTAATACTACACACCTTTTTGTTCGTGATATTTGAAGGAAGCATAAATGGATGATGCATTTATAGTTTGGCCGTTATTACCTTATATTATAAGATAACAAACATCGTAGACTTGGCAAGCATTCCTACTTCCTCGTCATTTTTATTACTGTTACCTAATATTTTTATAGCCGTTAGATTGAAATCTAACGCTTGTTATTTATTGATGTTTGTTACTTTATTATGTAAGTTATTATGTAAGGTAACAAAACTCTCGTAGTTTTGTTCTCACAGCATTTAGCTTAAAGAAACTTGACCGTTCCATACACGTGTGCGGTGTACTTCATAATATATCGACACCATTCGTTTATGGCTAGTAGTTTAAGGATTAATTTTTTAGGCTTATTGCCATTTATCATCTGTGGTACTGCTTCAACTACTTTAATCACAGAAGATTATTATCATTGGATCAATTTAAAAACCCAAATTAATACGATCAATTTGAAAACCCAACTTAATACGATTTGCACTAATGTTTATGCAGTCAAATTATTGATTTCATATTCAATAAAAGCAAATTACTGCAAATAATCACACCTATTATAACTTCTGAATTAGTTACATTTGAGATGTGAATACAACTGTGTGAAATACTGTGTCATTGATGCAAAAAAGTTTTTACTCCACACTCTGATTTTAAAATTTTGATGTTTCTTCAAATGCTAGGATAACTCTTTATGCAGCTCATACTTCTAATTAATAATTGGCAATTTCAGTATCGACACTAGCAGCTTGGTTTAGACTATTTTTGGGGTTTGCTTCATATTCCCAAAAAGTCACTTTTAACATAGATTAATAATTTGATTATGTGTTTACTAAATTTAAATTCTTAAGAAATCATTATCAAATAATTTGATATACATGTTTTGGTAAATTATGCTTAATTATATGGTGTACATTAAAATTACCAAAAAGTACATATTATTATTGACAAATTTATTTTATTATTGAAAGTTTAAAGAATAAACTATTGTTCTAAACAAATTTAGAAAAATAAATTTATTTCATCTTAAACTTTTTATAGTTTATATATATCTTAGGCCTTAATACATATTATTATTTCTTTTGTAAATTAATTATATATTATTAAGAAGTTGGAATAATAAATTGAAAAGAGCAATAAACATTAACATTTATCAATCATGCACTTTTGTAGTTTCACAAATCATGCATGGACGCAAGCGCAATTTTCCAACCTCCTATATTTAATTAATGTTGTGTTTACTTTATGAAGTGTGGATTCCTCACATTCCGGTATTTACTTATAAATTTTAAGGAGAGAGTGGGAATCTCACTCCGTGGACCCCACATAATTTTGGAGTGGAGAGTTGGATTCTCACTCCCATGAGAGAGGTGGGAGTGAGAATTAGGGATGGCAAAATTCTCCATGGGTTTGGGGTCTTATGGGGCTCCACCCCAAATGGGGTGAATTTTAAATAATTTTTGGAGAATGAGGAGGGGGATATGGAAAAAATAATTTTCAAATTCTTAATGGGGTGAGGATTGATTTTGTACTCTCCACCCCACCCCAACCTCAATCTCCATTATATATAAATATTTTTTTAATTTTTATTTTATGAATTACAATGTTAGTTAATAGATTTTATTTTATTTTTACTTGACATAAATGAGCTATAACTAAAAGAAAACATTATAATATAATTTTTATTCAACCTAAAACATTGTTGTGTTTTCTTTTCTCTCTTAAAATACTGCTCTCCTATAAACATTTTTCAATTTTAATATTATTTCAAACATTTAGAGATTCTTTTAAAATAATTTAAATACTTTATAATATAGAAATGATTTTATTTGAGTCTTTAATTTTTAGTTTATTAAAATCATAAATCTATATCTATTATAAAATAAATAAATGAGGAATGAAGTGAGGAATGGAGGCGAAATTTTAAATGGGGTGGGGAATGAGATAGGTCTTCCTACCCCCACCCCACCCCATTGCCATCCATAGTGGGAATCCACTCATCTCTCTTCACTTTTTACCCTTATATTTAATAACATAAAATAAATAATATTATATTATATTTAATTAAATAAAATAAATAAAATTATATTTATTTAAATAATATTATTATATTATTTTATAAATTACATTTATTAATCAAAAAGTCCAATCAACCAATAAGGAACATATTTCATGGTAGACCCAAGCCATTGTGTTAGGAAAATCATTGTGGACTACGGTTTAGAAAATATAAATACACTAAAGTACGACTCAATTTGCATTGAATTCTTAGCTAGCTAGGCCTACTTAGGAGACTTTAGCCAGCAATTCAATGTTTTGTGAAACAAGTTAGTAGAGTACCAATCATTCTAAAAGATGAGTCAAGTCTAAAACACTAAATCCTAATATGCATACATACATTACTGATTCACATACATTGAATATTTATTTTATTTATTTTTAATTAAAATTTAAGGATATAGTAACTACAAATAAAGGATTAGAAGCTAAAGAGGCTCATTTTGATAAGCATGTATCATTATTAAATGCATGCTCACTAAAGAACTTAATGTATGGAAAAGTATGCGTAAGATTTAATGCAAGCACGAATGGAAATAAATGCATGTAGGCAGTGTTTACTTTCTGGAGTGGGAGTGTGGAGTGTGGATTCCTCCCACTCCAGTGTTTACTTAGCTTAAAAAATGAGGGAGTGGGAGTGGGAATCCGTGGGTCCCACCTAATTTTGGAGTGGGGAGTGGGATTCCCACTCCCATGGGGGGAGGTGGGAGTGGGAATCCACTCCCTCCTCTTCCCATTTTATCCTTATAAAAATGAATAAATAAATAATATCATATTTAATAAAATAAATAATATCATATTTATTAAAAATAATAATTATATCATATTTATTTTATTAAATTTAATAAAATAAAAATAAATAAATATTATATTTAAATTAATAATATTAAACATTAATTTTAATAAAATATTAATTATTTATTTAATTAATAATAATAAATATTTTATTCTAAAAAAATATTAATTTTGTACTATATTATCAATAATAATATTTCATTTGTGTTGCTATTATTAATAATTTTTATTCACATAATTTAAATTAAAATTAATAAAAAAATTATGATTTACATAATTAAGAATATTAGTAATTATTATTAATTTATAAATATAATAAAATATTTATTTTATTTTCCAAATATATTTTTTATTAATTTTTTAATTACAAATTATAATTCTGTACATAAGGATAAAATAGTAATTTAAAATAATTTACTCTCAATCCAAGACAAAGTAAACAAATAATTAGGATTCTGATTGACAATCCATACTTTCATTTAGTGTAAGTAAACACCCTACTCCCACTCCAACTCCACACTCCTAATCCAAGGATTCCCACTCCAATCCAAAAAGTAAACGCAGCAGTAATGAATTTATTTCTCCGTCTGGCTCTCCAATAAGCCGAAATTGTTGAAATTGAAGTCAGCATTTCGGATATAATAGAGGCTCGCATTGAAGAGCAAAGGCTTCATTTTTTTGTTTTCCCCTGAGCCAAGTAAAACCAAGAGAGAATTGAAGAGAGTTAAGAGCATTTTCAAACCATTTTTTTTTAATTACTTTGTCCAAAATAATTTCAAAGAAAATATTTTTAAATTTCTTCTAAAAAATATTTTCAAATTCATTTTGAGAAGCATTTTCTTTAACAGTTTCCAAACACAATTTCAATAATATTGGTTTGTCACTTTTTTCCTAATCACATATTTTTGGCTATAATAATCCTACATTAATATTGACTCTTCATTATTTAGTAGTGTAATATGCTCCCACACCATTGTTCATAGCATGTGTCATTATTGTTTAGACCCAAATTCACTAGTCAACTAAACTATAGTCATAGTCAAAATTACAATAGGAGGGTATATAGGCCTTATCAGCTCCTAAATATGTTTTTGAATTTTACTATTTAGATCACATAATGGAATCAGGCAGATCGTAGGTTACTAAATTCAAATTTTCAATCAAGTCTAACCTCATTTGTTATTTCAATTGAGAGGGAGTTAATCCTTATAACGCGTGGCTTGGTGAAATCCCTACCCCAAACGATCATCAATCTTAATAAATCTTATCAAAGACTAATAAACAAATCCTTTATCAGGAAAGAAATTGTATCATGCAGGTAAGGCAAGCCAGGACCAGGAGCTATAGGGTTCTGGTGATGAAATTTCTACGTCAAAATAACTAATATACATATACTTTAGTCTCTACCAACCGCCAAGCAATTTGTGTTTTAAGATAGAGAGGCATTTCCAGAATGCGTGCATTATGTTAAATGGAAAATCAGGGCAAGCACTTTAGAGCTGAGAAATACTGTCTTTTTCTTTGTAATAATTATACAACGCGTTAACAGTGTCCTGTACCCCATTTGTTGTTGGATTATTCCCGCCCTGCCAATCCCAAGCAGACATTTAACAACTACGTGGCAACCTTCGGAGTAAAGTTATTGTACTAGCGGGACAGCAAAGTGCAATCATCCCCGCCATGCCAACTGCCAAGGTTTGTTTTTTAAAAAATTGATATGTATATTATATTTACAATCACAAACTTATTGAGAGTATTATAAGTCAAGTATATTTATAGTAAAGTTCAAATTTTTAATCTCATTAATGTTACAGGTGGTCGAAGCTTAAAAGCTGTCACAGTCTGTATAATATAATGGCATGTGTTTAAAGAGAAATTTTTACGAACAAAGTCAGTAGGTGCCTCTGATTAAGGACAAAAAGAAGTGGACGCAATTACCCAATTACACTAAAGAAAAGGGATAAAGGATGTACGCAAATGTGACTTCAGTGTGAGGTGAGGATATTGCCATATTATCTCTACAGAGAAGAGAAGAGAAGAGAAGATAAGATTTTATTGGTGGGTAGCTTCCAATTGGTGAATGGTAGGTGCCCATTTTTGACGAGGAAAAGATAAATTAAATTATATAAATTGCGGTCATTCCCGAAACAGAAAAAGAGAATTTCTCACTCCGTATTCGAGATCTACTGTTCTTTTCTTTAGGGTAAATAGTGTGGTTGAAGGTCTTTGGTTTTATTAGTACGTATTTTCCTTTCTTCTTTACGAAGAAACTAAATCATTATTTGGTCGAGCCCGCACAGCTACTTCTCTGATCTTCTGCTCTTTGGTTAGCCAATCAAAAGTACCACTTTTATTGCTTAACCAGTTAAGCTGCTGCCTTATAAAATCACAGGAAGCCAGCTGTATTTTGAATATATATAAGGATCAAGGGTTAGTCTATTTCATCGGTCATTAGCCCTAACTCATCATCAGGCACTCAAAAGCATTATAACTATATCTTGCTCTACGCTTAGTTATCTCTTACTTCACTTTCCCGGTTAATTTAGTTCAACTTCTCTCGTGTCGCTTCAAAATTACAAAACATGGATACCGACCAAAATGTTCAATACTGATTTGTGCCATTACGCATGCTTAGTGCATAATGAAGTTGATTAGAAATCCCGGAGAGCTTTTGTAATCATACACGGTCCCTATCAAGTCACTATCTATGCAAGTTCATGACCTTGAAAACAGGGTGTCTCGTATGGCCAAGAAATAAGACAAAAATATTAATTAGTTGACGTATATTATACATGTAATAATAATAATGGATGTCTCTACACATTTATTTGTATCATAATCAAGGCAGCTTCCTCGCTACAAAATGTATAAAATATCATGAAAAAAAATCACACACAAAAAAAAAAAAAAAAAAAAAAACACAAAAGTTAATCACTAAATTCTCGTGTTACCCTCAGTCATGTGAACTCTCTACTCGACCAAAAGCTATAGTCGTCTTAAGAAGTTGGATAGCGAGCTTTCTTGAAAAGGTTGCTCGGTCATTATTGTGCCAATGTGTCAATGCTCCACCAATCCTGGTAGGAAACACAACCCCTCAGCCCCTCTACACCTCCACGCGCTTTCAACTTTTTTTCCACAAGTGGTGCTCTTTTTATTATTGTTTAACACCGCACTATTTCCAGACATTCTCCACGTGGAAGAGAAGTGCGCGTGAGATGTGCTAAGGCTAGGCTCCTGTATGCTTCTTTTGTTTTTTTTTTTTTTTTTAATTTTGACAATGATAGATTAGACATGGGTAGTATAGTAATTGCAGTCACCGTTACAACGTCATTGTACAATATAAATTGTCTTTGAGTCTTTGACATGCACTCAAAGCCAGCAGCTCTTAAATGTAAAATGTAAATGGAGCAACAACCATACACATACACTGAACATGAATTGACTGACAGTGCCACCGCTACAGCCACCGCAATTCACCGTAAATCCAGCTCACAAACAGGCGGCACGCGACACCCTGTCTATCGCGGTGTCCGGAAGAGACGGTGGGGCAAATGGGTGTCTGAAATTAGAGAGCCACGCAAAAAGACACGCATTTGGCTGGGTTCGTTCCCCGTGCCGGAAATGGCAGCTAGGGCTTATGACGTTGCTGCGTATTGCTTAAAGGGACGAAAAGCTCAGCTAAATTTTCCTGACAAGGTTGAGGCCTTGCCACGACCTTCCACGCGTGCGGCTAGAGATATTCAGGAGGCAGCGGCTAAGGCAGCACATGCCGGACTCATTTCATCAGAAAAGAGTGATGTCTCGGAATCGGACGGTGATGACTTTTGGGGGGAGATTGAGTTGCCTGAGTTGATGAATGGTGGGTGGTACAGTAATTCTTGCGGATGGACGTTCAGCTGTGATACCACGTCCACGTGGATTGATGAAGATGCACAGCCACAGGAACAGCAGCCGCCGTCCATGGCATGTTTGTAGATTGAACGCTGTGGTTTGTTACGCGTGTACGTTTGTATACATATTTTTAACCGGCCGGTCCATCTTGTACGTTGTAATTACTTGGTATGTGTTAGTTATTTGTTAGTGGGCCGCGTTTAGCCGTGTCATCATATCAAAGCTCACTGGTTTTACAATAAATTCGCCATTTGCGGCTCTTCGCTTATGATATCAATGTCTATATTTTTCTCAAGTTTGTTATGTTGAGCGTGGCTGTACGTCACGGTCGCTGTCTCGTTTACATGTGCCATGGGCCACTGGTTCATAGCAATTGGGCATCATTGGATATGTACATTAAACCCACGATGTTATGCATAAATAAATTCAATCGATTTTAACTGTTTTTGCGTAATGAAAGTTAAGCCTATTTCTGTTGCTGAAATCTTGTTCCTTATCGGATATTTTGCCCATTCCTCTATGAGAGCCTGCCCCACTTTTTTTTTCTTTATTATTATTATTATTATTATTATTAGGGTGCTGCTAAGTTACAGATTCTGTAACTTACAGCTCACCCAAAACAAATTTTACACAACCCCTCAATTGTTTGAATAGCAACACTTAGAGGTTTGTTTTTGGGTGGTTGTATGTTAAAGATTCTGTAACATGCAAAGGTCCTTATTATTATTATTTGTTTTGGATTCTTTGATCGGTTGATGGCTGAGGCTGAGCCCATAAGAAAGAGAAATTGCCAGAAGCTTGTCTCTTTCCGAATTTTGGGATTCGCTGCCCAACGTAGTTAAGATTTTGAAATTTTAGTGTTATTACCTTATTTATATGCATTGTTCGAAACAGGTAATCTCAGTCCTCTGCACGTAAAACAAAATAAATAAATCACTATTTCATTCAAAAATTATATTATGATGGTGCAATTTAGAAACATTGAAAATTATATTAAAATTTCATTCAAAAATTTTAATTTAGAATTAAAGCCTGGGATGGATTTATGACATCGTAAATTAATTTTTACAGCATTGTAAATTGATTTATGATACCGAAAATTTGTGTGTGTTTAAGAATGAGCCAAATTTATTTTTAAATACTAAAAAGAAAATGAATTCCACATATAACCACTATAACTTGAACTCATTCTCGCATGAAAAAAATGCCAAACACCCTCTCCTGTCTAAGGAAAGTAATTAGAACCCTATCATGTGTTTAAATCCATTTGAACCCCTTATGTTATAACAATTTTGTTAACTATTTTATTGATCATTTTACTATTTTGTCCTAAGTGATTATAAAGTTTAATGTTTTGAGAATATGAATCAAGTAAAATGACCTATATACCCTTAGTGATTGAATTAATTTAATACTATGATGTTTGTGAACTTTGTATTCATAAGATAAATATCTAAAAAATTGACATAGATAAATATATTGCATTCGATCGTACATAGACATCACTACATAGTTATAAAAGAACCTAACCCACCTAATTGTCACGGGCTTTTATTAATTCAATTATCAAGTATATATCGACTTAATTTGGGTCGCTTATGCATATAACATATTTTCTATATGGCTCTTATAGCGAAGTTTGTTCATGTCACCACAAAACTCAACTTAATTCGAACCCCATGTATATTACAAAATTTCTGTATGGTTCTTACAACGAAACTCGTTTATATTGCCATAAAATTCATTAAATTGAGTGTCATGTATTTGAGAAGAATGCGGAAGAAGAGCACGTTGCTGCTCATCATATAAATCCTTTACTTGATTGATATTCCTAAAATATTGGGGGCAAAATAGGTTAATGGTAAAAAAAAAAAAAAGACCCTTGACTCGATGTCTGATATAACGTCAGCAGGTTTGGATGAGTTTTAAAGCATGCACAAGGGAGTTCCGTTACATTCTTCAAACAATAGAAGCTTTGACTCAACTTTTTTTTCCTACTCACTTGGGTGAAATGGAAGATAATTTATCAATAAACCATTTATTGTTTTGTTTCTAGTAATTGATCTTTAGCTACCTCAACGAATTTAATTATCATAATTTTTAATTTCATTTTTTTCTGCATGTGAATTTACAATTTTTTTTGTATGTCTATATATATAATCATTCTTAGTTGTATGTGCCTTTTTTTTTTTTTTTAATTTAAACATGATCTTAGTCTTTTAGTTTCAGAGAGTTATTTTTTAATGAACTATAAAACTGTATGGTTTAAAAAAATTAATTTTAAATTTATTATTTAAAAGTATGTCCACATAAAAAAAAAAAAGAATATCTTCACTAGAGAATGAATATATATATTCTAATCCTAACTTACCATGTAAATTTCTTTTTATTAAGAAATAATATAGCATTAGTTTACTTAGAAGAAGACGAATCAATGACTTTATTTGGAGAATGACGTGGTGAAGGAGGGATGACAAACAACTGATCGTTTAGTCAAAATCTTTGTTTTGAATTGGTTGACCCATTAATCTTCTTATTAATTTTCAAGACAATCACTTGTCATGTACAATAAGTATTTAATAAAGGGGATATAATATTTTTTTTTAATACTGATTAAACATCAGATTACTGTATTACACAGATATTTACAATAACTGCTATTATAGCAGATATATTACACTGATAATTACAATCAGATATACATGAGTGGGACTTACATTATTACATTGAATTCTGTGAAGTACATGCCCAGACAAATAACCCTTCACAAAGGAGGGATATCCATCCTCCACTCGCATTTCGCAAGGGAGAATGATTTTTATATATTAAGAACATTTAGCCCCCACAATGCTTTTGTGGGGGCTAGAACCGCTACCCTCACAAGCCTTGTGAGGGCAGCAGCCCACCACTTCGGCCAAGGCCGAAGTGGCAGGGGATATAATACTTATGACTAATAAGAAACCCACTGCCCACTCTTTTACTGGATACCGCTGATCAATCACCAACGCATCCAATTCTTAATTAACTCCCGAATTTATTTTTTGTTCTTCAAATTTTCTAGAAATCAAAGGATTATGGATGTTTATTGGCCGATGAATATAGCAATGAGGTTCTTGATTACAATCCTGAAGTTGTCAGTGATTTGAACCCCGGTCTCTAATGGGGCAAGAGTCGAACCGAACCGAATAATTGGTCGGACCACATTATTGGCACCATTGATGCTGCGACTGAGATATGTGAAACTTAGTTTCTTCAAATTGCACCAGCATTTTCATTGCCACCAATTAATTAAATATCATATAACTTTTTTCTAAGTACTCTCCCTCTCAATTGAATTGGCACTGGCTGTCTGCGGCTGTCCAATAAGAATAACACAGCGGAACTTTAGGAAACAGTGACAACAGATGCTTTCACTCATACTAACAAACAACAATTCATAAAAGTGGCCAAACAAAACAAGCAATTAAATACCATATTCTAGACATATAATACCCGTTGCTTGAGGGCAGGACATTCTGTATACATATATGAAAGTGGCTCAAATGCATTTATGTGAAGGCCTGCACAGAACGTGTCGTATCAATTGTAACATTGCAACCGAAATTAATATTGTACACTACAACAAAATTGATTTATTATGGCAAATTTTAATTATATGCCGTTAATTATTATTAAAGACGGCGTGTCTAATAGCCATGCTATTATTCATCACCGATAAGATTAATACTACAATGGACTTCTAATACATGTTGTAAAGGGTGTGTTTGGTGCATGTGATTATGGTGTATTATAACAATGTTCACATTAATTTAACATCAAGACCATGATTGGAAAGAAATTATATTGGGATAAAGGGGGTAGCTAAACACGACTGTGAGTCGGGTTTAGCTTAATGCCTGCCCAAGTGCTTTAGGCCCAGCATGCATTGCGAGGTATGGGTATGGGTCAAAAATTTTAAAGTTTGTTATGAATATGTATAGTTAAGAGTTTATAAAAAAAAAACACGTGCTTATAAATTAAAAAATAATTTATAATTTATATAATATATGATCTATAAGTGTGTGATTTACTATGTTGTGTTTCTACCATTTCATTTATTTGACTATTAATATATTATGTATTAAATAATCATCTTTAATTCAAGGGGTTTTTTTTGAACTTTTAGTTTTATTCTAAAATTTATTTAAAAAACTTAATGGAAGCCTAAGCTAGGCATCCAGGCCCGGCCCAAATTCGAACCAAGCCCGTCTCTCAATCTGTTATCAATAACATCGACTTGGGCCTAAGTTTGAAAAAATTCGGCCTAAACCCGCAATTTCCTATTTCAAATTAGAAAACGCTATGTGTTATTTAAATTCATTAAATTAGTTTTAACCCCCATTTTCTCGACACATCAATTATAAAAACTTACAAATTCATTTTTTACTCTATGCACCTATTAAAAATTCCAACAAAACCCTACTTAAAAGATGCCTTTTAACGAGTTTATCGTTTTCCACAAAATTATTTCCTTACCAACAAATAAATCTATATTCTCATTTTCGCGGCCTTCATAGTTCTTTCTTATTTTTTTCATTGTTCTTAATCTTTTTCTTGGTTCAAATATAAACTAAAAATATGTATTTGGTGAAATAAAGAAACAAAATTACTAAATTATTTAAAAGAAAATGTATGTTTAGACCAAGGAGGTCCAAAACACGAGCTCCTTGCACACACATGTATGTTTAGTACCCCAAGAAATCTTGAATTAATTTCACCTTTATGCTTCGTGGTTTTACAGGATTTATTACTGCATATGACCGTCTTTCATATAGATTACTGATAATCAAATTGTAACAAGTGGGAAAAATATTGAATACTATGCACAACAATCTAGCCTACTATTTTTATTTGTTCCATACAACTGATTAACAAAAATGAGAGGAACCTAGGTGTAGAGTGGGTGTAATCTTGTTCTCTTTTTTGAAAAATAAGTAATTATAATTACTTTTTATTAAGGTGACATTTTGTTTAACTAGTTGATTTTGATTTTGTAAAAATAATCTAATGCTTATTGAACAATGAATATATGTACTAACACAAATTTTAAAATATTGATTTCAAATAATTTAATAATAATACTTATAAAAAAATTCAATAATAGATATTAAAAACAAAAATAATATTTATTACTTTTATTATTATTATTATTATTTTGGTTCTGTTTAGCATTGAGATACTGTAACTTTTAAACTACAAAACTATAGTTGCTCTAAAATATTATTATTATTATATTATATGTAATAAATATAAAATTTAAATAATAATTTTGATAAAATTATTAAAAATATATAAAATTTTCATCATACAAATAAAAAATCGTATCAATATAATTTTAAAAATATAATAAATAATACTTATCAAATATTTTAATATTGTTACTTTTAAATTATAGTTCAAACTTTAATCCTAAGGGATTAAACTGACCTTTGTCTACCGTTGAAACAACGCTCAAAATCTAGTGTATTAAAACCCCCAAATTTCCCTCTAAACCTAAGCATTCAATCTCTCGCTCTCCCCCTTTCTGTGCTCTCCGGCAAGCCCCAGTCTCTCCTCATCAATTCGGCATTTCCTGATTTGAAATCTTTCAAATTATTACGTAAAACCCTAAAGCCCACGCACATTCAAAAACCCAAAAATCAACAAAAACACACACACAAACATTGGAATAGGTATGGAGTGGAATCAGGAAACCCTCCAGCACCTCTCCCAATGCTTCCTCCACACTTTATCACCATCCCCGGAGCCGCGTCGCGCCGCCGAGAGATCTTTAGCCGAAATGGCGGACAGGCCCAACTATGGACTCGCTGTGCTTAGACTCGTAGCCGAGCAGACCATCGACGAACAGATTCGCCACGCCGCCGCGGTCAACTTCAAGAACCATCTCCGCTTTCGCTGGGCCCCTGCATCGGATCGTAACTCTGGCCCCACGCTTGCCCCTATCCTCGACGCCGAGAAGGACCAAATCAAATCCCTAATCGTGGGTCTCATGCTCACTTCCACTCCGCGCATCCAGAGCCAGCTCAGCGAAGCCTTAGTGGTCGTCGGGAATCACGATTTTCCTAAACACTGGCCCACTTTGCTCCCTGAACTCATCGCCAATCTCAAAGACGCTGCCCAGTCCAACAACTACGTCTCCATTAACGGTATTTTGGGAACTGCCAACTCTATTTTCAAGAAATTTCGTTACCAGTTCAAAACAAATGATCTTTTGCTGGATTTAAAGTACTGTCTCGATAATTTTGCTGCTCCACTGCTGGAAATTTTTCTGAAAACTGCTGCATTAATTGATTCTACTGTGAGCTCTGGTGGGCCCGTTGCAACTCTTAAGCTATTGTTTGAGTCTCAGAGATTGTGTTGTAGGATATTTTACTCATTAAATTTTCAAGAATTGCCTGAGTTTTTTGAGGATCATATGAGAGAGTGGATGACTGAGTTCAAGAAATATTTAACAACAAATTACCCGGCACTTGAGAGTACTAGTGATGGATTAGGTCTTGTTGACGGACTTAGGGCTGCAGTGTGTGAGAATATCAGTCTTTACATGAAAATGAACGAAGAAGAGTTTCAGGGGTATTTGAATGATTTTGCTCTTGCTGTGTGGACTTTACTAGGGAATGTGTCACAGTCTTCAAGTCGTGATAGTCTGGCTGTTACTGCAATTAAGTTTTTGACTAACGTGAGTACGAGTGTGCACCACACTTTGTTTGCGGGTGAAGGAGTGATACCGCAGATTTGTCAGAATATTGTGATTCCAAATGTGAGGTTGAGAGATGAGGATGAAGAACTTTTTGAAATGAATTATGTTGAGTTTATTAGGAGAGATATGGAGGGTAGTGATGTTGATACTAGGAGGAGGATTGCGTGTGAACTACTTAAAGGGATTGCAACGCATTATAGGCAGCATGTAATGGAAACAGTTTCTGTTCAGATACAGAATTTGTTAACTTCATTTGCTGCTAACCCTGTGGCAAATTGGAAGGATAAGGATTGTGCCATTTATTTAGTTGTCTCTCTTGCAACTAAGAAGGCTGGGAGTACTTCTATTTCAACTGATCTTGTTGATGTCCAGAGCTTCTTTACATCAGTTATTGTCCCAGAATTGCAAAGTCCGGATGTGAATGCATTTCCTATGCTCAAAGCAGGTGCTCTTAAATTTTTTACGATGTTTAGGATTCAGATTCCTAAGATCCATGCATTTCAATTCTTTCCAGACTTGGTTAGGTTCCTTGGTGCAGAGTCAAATGTGGTACATTCTTACGCTGCAAGTTGTATAGAAAAACTCTTGCAGGTGAAGGATGAGGGAGGAAAGTCGAGATATAATTCAGCAGATATAACTCCATATTTGTCGGTGCTGATGACCAGCCTTTTTAATGCTTTTAAGTTTCCAGAGTCAGAGGAAAATCAGTACATAATGAAGTGTATAATGCGGGTTCTTGGGGTTACAGAGATTTCCAATGAGGTCGCCGCGCCTTGCATATCGGGCTTGACCTCTATTTTGAATGAAGTTTGCAAAAATCCTAAAAGTCCAATATTTAACCACTATCTCTTTGAGTCGGTAGCTGTTCTTGTCAGGAGGGCATGCCAGAGGGATCCCTCTCTCATATCAGCTTTTGAAGCAAGCATTCTCCCCAGCCTCCAGATAATCTTGCAGAATGATGTGACTGAGTTCTTGCCATATGCATTCCAGCTGTTGGCTCAGCTTATTGAGTTGAATAGGCCACCTCTTAGCTCAAATTACATGCAGATTTTTAATCTTCTTCTGTCCCCTGATTCATGGAAGAGATCTTCAAATGTCCCAGCACTTGTTCGTTTGCTTCAAGCCTTCCTTCAGAAGGTGCCCCGTGAGATCGCCCAAGAAGGCAAGCTGAGAGAGGTGCTTGGGATATTCAACATGCTTGTCTTATCGCCTAGCACTGATGAACAAGGCTTCTATGTCCTCAACACCATTGTTGAAAGTCTTGAATATGGGGTCATTGCTCAATTTGTGCCTCACATCTGGGGAGTCCTTTTTACTCGCCTCCAAAACAAGCGCACAGTAAAGTTTGTGAAGTCTCTTTTGATTTTTATGTCACTCTTTCTGGTCAAGCATGGTCCTGAAAACCTTGTTAATACAATGAATGCTGTTCAATCTGGTATTATTTTAGTAATCTTGGAGCAGATTTGGATACCAAATCTCAAGCTTATCACTGGAGCCATTGAGTGGAAGTTGACTGCTGTTGCTTCAACCAGACTTATCTGTGAATCTCCAGTACTTTTGGATGCTGCTGCTGTTAGACACTGGGGGAAGATGCTGGACAGCATTGTTACTCTTCTTTCACGGCCTGAGGAGGAGAGAGTTGAAGAGGAACCTGAAATGCCAGATATTACTGAAAATATGGGTTATACAACCGCGTTTGTTAACCTTTACAATGCTGGGAAGAAAGAAGAGGATCCTCTAAAGGATATAAAGGATCCAAAGGAATTCTTGGTAGCATCTTTGGCCAGGATTTCTGCTGTTTCCCCAGGGAGGTACCCCCAGATCATTAGTGAAAATCTTGAGCCAGCTAATCAATCAGCATTGCTTCAGCTATGCAGCGCTTTCAATTGCCCAATAGTTTGAGTGAGTAGTTTTCTAATCATAATTATTACTGCAGATTGAGTCTATCTAATCAAACTTTGATGTAATTAGTACAGCCCTAATGTTCTTGTTCGGTTGATAATCATACTTTCTCCCATCAAGAATTACAAATCTTGCAAAAGGAAAGGGGAAGTTGTAGTTTTATTTCTCATTAATCAGAACTGTTTAATAGATTTATCTGATTTCTTTAGCTGATTCAGTATCTAATGTTTCTTAATAATATAGGATTAGAAATCAGCAGACACTTTACAAACTGGACTGAAGAATGTCAATGTCCTTGAAATTTGCAAGTTTGGTACCTTTTTGTGAAAGTGCCCAACAGTTCAAAGTTACGATTTATTTCCCTAACATTGTTGCCAATGGACTTAAAGAATTATGCTGGTTGGTCTTTCAGTTATTAGAATATGGACCTGGATCCAGATCATCTACTGACAGTTGTTATGAAAAATATTTAGGTTGATTGATTTGTATTACTATATGATGTGATTCAAGCTCATTTTTTCTGTTCTTTTCCTTAGAAAGATGGTTAGTTTGCTGGCTAATAACATTTCTCTTAAAGTTCATTTTCTTATCTTACCATTTATTCAATATTGGAAGAAGTCACATTTACTATTTACTTGTACACATCGCTGAGAATAAATTTACGGTCCTTTATAGAAATTTATGCAAGTCCTCCCTTATGCCACTGATGGCACCGATACCTTTTTGTTGTCTTGGGATGCTCCATCATAGCTTTGACACTGCCCTGTTACTGTTTCTCGTTTGTATTTTCTCATGTGATTTGGCTTGCAGTCTCAGACGCTTCATCTAATCATTTGTTATACAATTATTCAGGATCTTATCTACATGAAGACTTCTATTTTTCTTCTGGTGTCAGTTTCATGAAGTTTTGGTCAGCTTGGAATTGTGAGCAAAAGGTACTTAATGCAATGTGAATAAATGGTTTCGACAACTCATTTTCCTTGTTGCAATTTCTCGGGATTGTAACAGTTGGAGTTTGTGGTTGCAGTTGCTCATTTAGTTATACCATGCATAGATATCAGACGGTGAACCCTATGTGGTGGGGTAAGGCACCTCCATCTTAATTTTTTGTCACAGGTTGTCTTTTTCAGTGTGCATGTTTCAGCAACTTGTAGATCTTTGTTGTAGACAAAGGAGTTATAGGTTAAACTCACCCTGCATTTTTCAGTTACATGTGTGCATTATTGTGTCACTCATGGAAGCAGTTATGCTGTTGTGACCGAATTTAAATTTTTTTTTCCCCTGCTGCTGCAAGTTTTGGTAGTTCTTTTCTTTGATCCAGTTCTGTGGTGGCCTAGTATGGTTGTATTTAAGTGTCAGCTAGAGTTCATGTTTATATTGGTTCAGCATCATGCTGGAGTTGGTTGCTAAAATCTTGAATGTTATGGCCAGTATTAGAACATTAAGCTTGGTCCAATGTCACTTCCAATCTCTTTGGAATTTGGATGGACCAAGATAGAGATGGCAGAAAAGCCCGCCCGGACCGGATCCGGACCGGACCCGGCACATGCGGTCCGGGTAAAATCCGGCCCGCATGCATGAAAAAGGCGGATCCGGGCATTGATTTTCAATGCCCGGCTGTTTCCGGGCACGGGTCCGGTCACAGCACCAAGAACCCGGAACCCGGACCCGTGCCCGCTTTTTTATTAAGTAAAAAAAAAAAAGAAAAATATAAAATGAAAATTGCATTTTTTCTTTACCCAATTTCCCCCAAACCCAACCGGCCAACCAACCCTAAATCGCCAATTCGGGACAAGTCTCAGAAATCAGAATCGGCACCTCCTCCCTCCGTCTCTCCACCAATACTGGAATAGCCGAATGGGAATGAGACGGGGCGGATAAAGAAAATGACTAGCACGCGTCGACTCCCAAGTGTCGGCAAACAGCAGTCTGGCGGTGAGCTAAATTGATCGTCATAACTTAACGGAGATGACTGGAGCGAGCGAGTGATGCTTGCAGCATTTAGTTCATCTCTGGATCTTTGGTGTATAAAATTATTCTTTTCTTCTCATTTTTAGAAGTAATAAATCTTCACGGTTCACACAAATTTTATTTGCACAAAATATTTTCTGATGTTTCACAGGCACTACAAAGATGTATGAAAAAAGACCAAAGCCGAAACAAAACTACAAAACCGCTTCCCACAGACATCTGAACTCTCCCAGCCCAAGCATGGTTCAGCATGCACCAGAATGCTCCTCCAAGTGAAGATGAATTCATCAGGCTTATTTCAACAATTTTCCTGTTCGTATCAAATGATTCCAGCACAAATTCTTATCCCTCTCCATGCCACATGCTTTCCTTCCACAACAAAAATATTAGCAGTGGAACTTGGAAGAGAGAATACCTTTTGAGCCCTTGTTCCATCCCAACACATGGTGCGTCGCAATCAATAACACATCCTACTATTATTGAACAGCCACACTACTGTCCTCTGTGCGAGGAGGCCTCCATTTTTTATTAAAGAAATCCCTTTCAACTACATTTGGAGACTTTTGCTAATCGTCCAGTGTCTTCAGCCTTTCATCAATAATTTCCAGCAGCTCTTGCAAGCCAACTCCCGTCCTGGCAGATATTTTGACATCTGGGGCATGCTGGTCTTGAGATTGGGAATCTTTTTCCATCACACAGACATCTTTAGTAGACTCAGGTTGTTGGTCCTCCGCAGCCTTCCAGAACTCTTCTTCAACGTTGTCTTGTTCATCTCCCGATAGTAACCAGCCATGAGAGTAGTCATTGTGGTTTTTATTCATGCTCTCTCCAAGATCCTCAGACACAAAGCCATCATTGTTTTCAGCATCATCACCACCATAATTATCAATGCATTCTACATCTACTTGCAAGTTGGGTTTGCAAGTGGGAAAAAGGCTTTTAATGAATCCTCATTTCAATATCTTTAATCAGTGAATTTCGAAGCTATATGTAATATGTGCGTTTCTGATTTTGTCCCATATATTATGACCACTCAAATTCATCAGTTATCACCACTCAAATCCGGGTAGAGAAAACCCGGAAAAAACCCGTGCCTGGATAGTGCCGGGCATGTGCCCGGCCCGCATAGAAAAATTCCGGGCACGGTGCGGGTCCGGGTAGCTACATTTGATATCCGGGTCGGTCCCGGGCAGCTCCAAACCCGGACCCGACCCGGACTTTTGCCATCTCTAGACCAAGACAGATTTATGGTGAGTTTATGTGTCTTCTAACATTAACCCCAAAAATAAATAAATAAATAAATTAGTTGAATTAGAAATATGGAAGGTTCAATCAGGAGAGAACATGCTTTGTCATAAAATGGCATCTGTCTTACCGGAGCAAGAGGTTTCTGTGTTTTTAGGGAGTTTTTATCTATAACAAGGATGCTGAAGTGATGGGGACGGCTCTGTCGTCCTATTCCCACCCTTTCAAACGATGCTGCGTGATTTTCATTTTTCACTTCCGTAACAAACAAAAAATTTGCATCTTTTGAGTTATTAATTCAAAGTGTAAGACATTTGCGTGTCTACACGAGAACGAGAGATTGCGAAGACGACTTGATTTTTTTGCCATGGGCCCTTAGGTAATTGGGCTTCTTGCCCATGGGAGAAACCCAATTATATATATATATCCAGTGTTGTTTGGTATTATATGCCCTGCCTGAAAACGTAATATGTGAGAGTTGTGTGGCATTTCAGCCTTCTCTTTGCATAATGCCTAAGGGATCTACGCTCTCGTCTGGCCGTATGGTACCCGTACGGCCCAACGCTTAAAATGATAGTGGCCCGTAAGGTCATAAATAATTTATTTATTTGCACCACTATTTAAATAATGGACGAATAATGAACCGAGTTTATTTAATCTAACTATATTTGATTAAATCCAAAGAGTTTTCTAATTTGTTTAGTATACATACCCCACAAGTCATTACATCCTTCTTGGAATTATGCGGTGCTACTGAGCTCGGATGACCTGCATTAACTCTTAGTAAGCCGTTTCATATTATTTCCAATTAATTAAAGGTCGCAACTGATGACAAAATTTCAATATGCTAATCATTAAATTCATTGTGGAAACACTATCCCACTGTTCTGCGACACAAATTATGATAATCATATTTGTTTAAAAGCATTGGAGCAAATGTTTGTGGTGGGTTTGGAAAGACTGCCCAACTGACTTCCACTGCCAGTTCTTCCTATCAACAATTTGTTGGCTTTGTTGCTTGTTAATATGTAATTCTGAAAATTGGTTTGGCTTAATTTCAAGTTTCCTTATAACCTTGGGCTTATGAGCTTATGAATTCGAGTCTCAGCCATTGTTGGGACTCTGACTCCTCTTTTGATAAGGGTTTATTTGACTCCCTACTTTGGAGCAGAATATATTTTTCTCTAGTATTAAGTGAGGGTATTGTTTAGGTTGTACCATATTAAAATCATAAAAAAAATTTTCAATTACTATCTGATTATAAGTATTAGTAAAATTTTGATTGTAATATGTCAGTATTTTAAAAAAAATTATTTTCAAATAATAATAATAAATAAATAAACAGATAAATAAAACACAGGGAGTGTCCTCATCGCGAATAATGGTACGGAGGTAATCATGATCGTAGTATTATGTCTCATCTGACCCACGGTCGGATGGTCCGGGTTAAGCCACATAATTGGGCCCACACCCACTTCCCCCCACTCGATATGATGGCCTAATTTTTTTTAACACTTAAATTTATATCCCATTATGCCTTTTATTGTCCAATTACAACTTACTGATTATCATAATTTTTCTAAGCGGTAACTTTATCCTATTTGACCAATTATCTGTCATCCATGTGACCCTGTACGTGCCTAATAATGTTTGGAATTTCTCTCCACTATTATTCCCTTTGTTATTCGCCTTTCTTTTTTTCTTTTTTTTTTCTCTCTGTTTATTCTTAAAATAGGACAATTGTGCTTTTGTGAATTAAATAATTAAGAAAATCAAAGTGAAGGGATACCCACATGAAATTTCTTTTTCTTTTCTTTTCTTTTTCTTTTTTCTCCCAACAACTTCCGCATAAGGTCTTAACAACTTTTTCTTCTTTCAGATGTGTTAAGTGAAGGTGACATGAATTTGAAGCGAAAAGGCAGCGAAAAAGATTAAGGATGAAACGGAGAGCCAATGGATCTCAAGGCCGAGTGAAACTTTGGTCAAAAGTAAAAGTACGGATACTGGACAGAAATTCTCCCACTTACCACTCCCTCATTGGACCTCCTCATTCAGGCTTATTGGATGTTTTAAAAGCAAAACAAATAAAATATTATTTGCGAAAAAAGAATCCAAATTTCTTCTATACGGAGGATTAAAAAAATAATAATAAAAAAAACACCTTATCAACAAAATAATAATAATAATAATAATAATAATAAAAAAGATACATATACTTTTTTCTTAATGGTGAATTTGATGCCCATGATGATGATGATGGTTTTCACATGTTTTAACATGAATCGCAAGTTTTTGCAGCCTCATATGAGGGTCAGGTGTTACTTTTTTTTTTTTTTCTTTCTTTAAGGTTCCTCGGGAACCAAGATGCAAACAAAAGTAATAATAATGTTTATTCCCTAATAATTTCGCAGGGTACCTACCTACCCTACAGATGAAATACAGTAATTTAATGAATGGTGGGAATAAAGGGAGGATCCAGATTGGCTGAGGCCTCATTATGTGTAAACATTTTAGGGCAGCTGAGGAAGAAACACAAACTGAATTGGTCTCCACATGGGGCATGCACCCAAAGTCACCAGTCCCACCAATCATGCATTTTCCATTTTATTATGTTACAGAAAGTAGGGCACATTGTCTTCCAGCCTCTGGGACTGGGAGGTCAACTTTTTAGTTACCTGTTATTTATTTTTTAACCTTAACATTTCCCCTTTAAGAAAGTAGCTTTAATGCTTTATTATTATAATAATAGTTATTATTATTATTATCTTTTAACAGTTCAAAATAATGGGAGCAATTCAGAAGATTCTGCTAAGATACCAAAGCTTTGACAACAAAATTATTTGACAAGCACAGAATCATAGAAGCGCTTAAATGAAGTTAAACCAAAAAAAATTAAAAAATATTTATTTTGCTTTGCTTTTGTCATCAAATGATCCGATAAGTATTTTTTTGTTTGACAACAATTCAGGGATCAAATCTCTGATCTTAATGGCATCTTCAGATCGGATGGATAAGATATGAACTTAATAAGATAAGATAAATTAAATTAATTTTTTTTAAAGTGAATGTGGGAGTTAGATTTATTAACCCTTGAGAGGTGGCAAGAGTCAACTGTAACGTGAAATTAAAGCAATAATCTCCTTTATAATATTGATCTAAAGATGCAGTCCAACATCATTAAGTTATTTTAGATTTATATAACCTCATTGGCCCCAAAAAAAAAAAAAATTATATATGAGAGAATAAAAATACACCATCCTCAATGTCATTGGTCGATCCGTCATCTTGTTCATATCCCTTGTTGTTTAAGATTAAATATACTTATTGAAATTGCTAGCAATTAGTATATAATCAGTCTTAATATTGACTTACTTAAGTCTGGACCAAGAATTAATCTGGCATTGTCAAAATGGTTCTAATAGAAATTTTTTCTATTATCCCAATACCAAAAAAAAAAAAAAAGCAAGAATTTTAGAACTACACTAATTTTTAATTTACTATTTGAATAAAATTCAAAATGTTTGAAATTTCATTAAAATTTAATCATTAGGAGATTTTTTTACTATTATTAAATGCTACTTTGATTTTCTACATCTATTATTTGATTGTATGAAATCATTAACTCAAAACCCACGTCAAAATTTTAAGGAAAATATTAACTTGAAATAACTAAAAATAACGAATTAAGTTGAAATAATCTCTTCCTATACATAGAGTATTCTTTGGTGATGATATTTTTCACTTTAATAAAGTAAGGATGTCACTACGTACATACAGACAAAGTTTTTTTTTTTTTAATACTGGTTATACATCAGATTACTGTGTTGCACAAATATTTACAACTGTTATTATAGCAGACATTACACTGATATTTACAATTAGACATACATAATTGGGACTTATATTATTACATTAAATTAAATAGAGTACATGCCGATATTTAAAATCAGACATATATAATTGAAACTTACATTATTACATTAAATTAAATGGAGTACATGCCCAGACAATATAACCCTCACAGACGAGGGATGTGTCTGCTCCACTCGCATTTCGCAAGAGATAATGACTTATAAATATTTTAACCCCCACAATACTTTTTGTGGGGGCTTGAACCGCTGCCCTCACGCCCAACCACTTTGGCCAAAGGCCTAGTGGCACATACACACAAGGCTAAATAAAGAAATTGATCTTTTCCTCACACTAAGGTTAATTAGTCGAGAAGAGTTGCTTAGTATTGAAAAGATGCAAAGTAATTAAGAATAAAATATTCATTTGAAGGTTGGTTGAAGTTGATTGGTTCTTAATGACATACTCTCTTAAAATTTAATCATCAAAATTTTTTAACACGATTAAATGCTACTTTAACTTTCCACATCTACTATTTAATTAAATGAAATTAATAACTCAAAATTTATGTCAAAATTTAAAAAAAAATGAAATTAAAAAACATCTTATTATATATAGAGTTATTCTTTAGTGAGAACATCCCCACTTTAACAAAATGAAGATTTAAACCGTGCGGTTTAATAGTATTTCTACACTGATTTTGTTAAATCGCATAGTTTAGTAGCGTATCCACATGAAAAAAAAAAAGGCACCTTCACTAAAAAAAGACTATATATATGGTCAAATGAAGAAATTGTTCTTTTTCTCACTCTAGAATTAATTAGTCAAAAGAGTTGCTTAGCATTAGAAAGATGCAAAGCAAACAAGAATAAAATCTTCATTTGAGGGATGGTTAAAGTTGATTGGTTCTTAATGACATTGTCTCTTTTATCTTTTGTTCTCCGAAAAAAATATAAAATTAAAATAAAGTAGAAAAGAAGCCTTAACCCTGCAAGATGCATTAGATTCATTTCACACTTCAACATTTAGTCCAAAAATGACGCGAACAACAATTGCTCATCAATCAGACGGCGTAAAAACAAAGTTGATTAATTAGTGTCATTTTTTAAAAAAAAGTAGAAAAATAAGCAAATAAAAACGGATGGTGATTGTGTGCACAATAAATAATGCGTGGACTGATGCTGATCGTGTATATAATTGATCACGAAGTTGTTTCCTTTGCCTAAGAATAGAAAAAACATCATAGCTTAATAGAAGGCTGGCCGTTTGTTGATGACTAAATAATTACCATTGTTTAGGCCGTGATTTGGATTCCACAGTCCACTCCACCACTAAGCTTTTCTTAATATATGAAAAATCAAAATATTCTCATCCGTGCGCCCGTTATATTATTTTAAATTAATTTGTTTGTATTGCTTGAAAGGAACGGTCCATGTTATACTTTAATTAAATTAATACATATGAAACTTAATCAAATCTTAATAGTAATTGATCTCTTCCCCTTTACTATTATTTAATTATTATTATTTTAAAATAATCAAAAGCAAGGAATATTATTCACGCGCACTAACATATACCTGTACAGCATAATTTTTTAATTTCCTTCTTAAAAAAATACAATAATATCATTTTGGCCTTCATTAGTTTGGTTAAACCACAAACTTGCCAGACAGTAATAATATTTAGTTCTAATTATCTTGAATGAAAAAAAAAAAAAGGAATTCAGTTATCTTGAATAATATTTTTAAAAAGCAAATAAACAATGAAATTAGTTGCAGCCCTTCTTATTTATAAATTATGACTTATTTTTTAAAATAATTATTGTCCAGTTACCAGTTACCTCCAGGCACGTTGCAGGAAAATTTTTTTCATTTGGGAAGTGATCAATGTATAATACAACTTCATCTCGTAAATGTAGTTTAGAAACGTGAATATATCTTGTACCAGTGGTCATTTAAGTTCAAATAAGAATAGATGGTAAGGATTAATGTTTAATGAGTGTGATTTTTCATGAGCATCCTAAACTTAAAAAAAAAAAAAAAGAGAGAGAGAGAGAGCGAGTACAATGCAATTTCAAAAAATTCAAATAATAATATATGACAATATAACTATAGTATTCATTTATTTATTTCTACAAAAAAAAATTAGTTTCTGAATTATAGGTAAGTAAATTCAATTTTTTGAACCAAGATTAAATACTAAACTTTTCATAATCAGCTAGGATATTTTCATAATTTTAAAACTCAGAAAGAAAAAACCTTCCACAAATTCAAAGAAAATGAGGTCTAATTTAAATCATTCTTAAAAATTTTTCTAAAGCCAGCTGCACAGTCCCCAACTGATCCCATACCAGCTTTGCTACTGCCCACTTCCGTGGGTTAAAGCATATAGAGACTATTCTCTCTCTCTCTCTCTCTCTCTCTGGTTAAATTCATAATGCAAATATCACCTCGTGGACTTGTGAAAATAGAATTTTAGAGTTAGTTCAATATTAAATCTAAATCCTAAATAATAAGTTGTACTTAATTCTTTATAAATTTTTTGCAACAAATATATATATTAATATATTATTAATATTTAATTAATTTTATATTCTTATTTAATAACTGTCAATTGTATCTTAAAGGTTAGTAAAAAATTTAGATAAACACTAAATTTAAATCCTAATAATTAATAGACCACTCCACTAAAGTTTATAGAATCTCAAAACTCTCATTAAGTTTCTTATGATATGTGTATTTGTAGAGGAGAAGTTCTAGACTATATAATAATTAATACAACCAACTAATACATGTATAACATGTATTTTTTATTTAATATAATCATCACTTACATGATGATTTTTGAAAATAAATGCACTCATATTATATTATGATTTACTTATTATATGACTAATATGGTACATTTAATATATTTTAAAAATTTTCATATGCAAAGGTGTGATTTGGTACAATGAGCTTCACAACAAAACTCTCTTAAATAAAAACTCGCCGTGTGCATAGTAAAATTCCTGAAAATGTAAATCGTTAAGTTAAATAAGAAAATCAATTTATTTACGGGGTTAATTGTATTACATTGATGGCATATTTGAAAATATTGCATTGTTTAAGTGCTCCCCAAAAAATAAAATCGCATTGTTTAAGAAATTGGAAACAGAATGTCCTGCATCAGAAAAGGGCAAGCTACTCGCCAGACGACGCGTAGGTACGAAATCGACCAAACCACGTGGCTTAACTTTACGATCTTCGCATTCAGACGTGGATGTGGACCACCTAACTGATCGGCATGGTCGGATATCAGTACATCAGTTACACTGTTTTCAAAGCAAAGCCCACGCTCTCGTTATTAGCGTGACTTGCACTCTCCACCCCCCGCCAAATAATTTTACATTTTTACAGGCTGCAAATAATATTACATAGGTTTACTAATTGGTTATTATATAGATGTTAGTTAATTATATGCCCAATTTGTCACAGTGGTAAAATAAAAAGGAAAATGTAACTGACATTATCCTTGATCTCCATTTTCGCAAGTTGCTCGCATAAAGCGTCATGATCCAATTTCCAAATTTAAGCGCGTTCTTTTCACGCCATCAGAAGAGCGCCGCAGGCTTTAAGTCCAACAAGAGCTAGTGGCCCCACGACCTGTAGCAACACGTGTCAATTACTAAGGGTATAATGTCAAAAGCCAACCAACCACGAAAATTACCCCCAATGGAAAAATAAATAAATAAATAAAAACGAAATTAAAAGACCAAAAATGCTCTGCCGGGTTTACACGAGCCAACAAGATTGCCTGCCACGATGAGGACAAACAGCGCTACGGCCCACAAAGGGTAAAAAGGAGAAAAAAATTGACGACATCGTTAAATTATAACGGAACGGAACGGAACGGCGCTCCACTCCAATATAAAAATTATTTTACCATCAAGACCTCACGTTTTCTAACGGCAGCCTTGGGTCGGGACGTGTCAGTGATGTGACGTGTTATGATGCTAGTCAACCGCTGGCTTCGCCGCCTTTATCAGACGGCAGTGGCTCGCTCTCCCCAGAGTGATGTACGGCAATCCCGTGATCCCTAGTTCCAGTGTAAAATTAACCGGGGTTAGGTAGCTGAGAAATTAAAAGTAATTTCAGAGATTTATTGAATTTCTTAAAAACCGAATTTGTAATTTGTGACAGAATTATAATATTTTGGCAACAATCATGTGAATGTTATTCTATGAATAAGTTCCGTAGCCGCATAGCGTGATGAGCTGATGAAACGCATTCGTCAATGCAGTTACAATATATGTAAATTGTAATTCATATTGATATTAATGATATTAATTAGCGTTCATAAGAACAAAAAGCAATTAATATATACAATGAATGACCCAAAAAAAAAAAAAAAAACTTCTACCGATAAGCATTCGTATTTTTTCACATGACCAATTATTGCTAGCATATCACTTATTTTAATACTTTGTTAAAAAATGAAACCCACCATGCATAGTACATTTTTATATTTTTTTATATTTTACTGTACAAAGTGATAATTTCCTCAACCCTATTAAAATGTGTAATTTAACAATATTGTGCAAAATATGTACATGTACTACTGGTCAAAGGATTGGTGCTCTCAATAAGATTGAGGCATTAGTTTGAGTCAATTTTATCTTTGTTCATTAAATTTAAATATATATAGTTAATGTTGATGATGAGAGTAAATTTCTAAGATAATCTTAATAGATTTATTATGAATATATGTATATGAAGTTATAATAAATCTTAAATTAAAATATCTTTGTAGATTGTAATCAATATAAAAGGTTATTTTTATACTAATATGGTACATTATATGTGAAAGGTTTGAGTATGAAAATAGTGAAAAGAATAATTTTTATGTTGCATCTTTTGTTATTATGCAGCAATAATATTATTTATGGGAGAAAAAAATGAAAAATCATAAAGAGAGAGAGAGAGCGAGAGTAGACTACTAGACTCTAGCGCGGAGTGCAGTGGAGTGGAGTGGGAAGAGAACGCAAAGGGAATACAAAATGGCTCGGAGAAAGCGATTTTGGGGATTTGGTAACGTCTGATTCAGGGGTCTTGAGAGCGAGCGAGCAAAGAAACGCATAACATAACGACAACACCAACAACAACAACAGAAGCCAAAAGAAAAAAAAAAAAAAGAAAAAAGGGAAAAAAACCACCCAAGTGTTTCCATTCAACGGAGGAGCGAGTGAGAAGACAAAAGCACTGAGTGGTTTTGTAACTGAAACCAGGCCCAGATAGAAGGATTAGATAGCTTAAGACCAAGATATAAACACAGTCAGCTACACACTGAGTCTTCTAATTATGGATTCTTACAATACATAAACTTCTTGTCTTTGTTTTGAGTCTTTTGGTTTTCTCTCCTCTCTTTCCTTTTTCCTTATTCATAAATGGGGTGGCTTAGTTAAAGTTCCTTTCTTCTTCAAGGCTTTTTCTTTATCGTTTTCTGCCTCAGCTTTTTTGTCTTGTAAACCAGTGGTGTGCTTCTCTTTTTTCATGGCTTATGTTGAGCCTAATTTCGGATGTTCATTGAGCTCTCAAGGCGGGCCAGGTGAGAGTATTGGTTTGACGATATATATATATATATATTTCTGTAATGTATCTGTTTGCTTCCCGAGAAAGTTGAGATAATGAAAATCAGAGAACTTGATAATTCTAAACCTTGTTACGTGATTTGTTCCTCAGCCCCAGCTGAGTGGATCAGTTGGTGGCCTGCAAAACTGTGATTTTTTGGGCATTAAATTATAAATTCTATAATGTTTTGGCATCGTTTTTTGTTCTCTAAGCAACTGAAAGACCTGCAGATGATTTCTTTTTTCTTTCTCTTTTTTGGGAAAAGAAGTATTTTCTTTTTCCTTGTTCTCTCGTTTTTTTATTATTGAGTTAAGTTTTGGAGTTTGATTTGGTTCAGGAAGTGGTGATCTTTATAGAGAGTTGTGGAAGGCATGCGCAGGGCCATTAGTGGAAGTTCCTCGCAATGGAGAGAGAGTTTATTATTTTCCTCAGGGTCACATAGAACAAGTTTGCGTTTTTTCCCCACTTTAATTTGCCTTTCTTTTTTTTTTTTTAGTTGCCGAGTAGATCGATTTCTTTCTGCTACTGCCTTTTTTTTTTTCTCTCCAAATAAAATTTATTTTTGGTTTGTATTTGAACCTGAGTTTTGCAGTTAGAGGCGTCAACAAATCAGGAATTGACTCATCAGGAACCTCTGTTCGATCTTCCATCCAAGATCCTTTGTCGCGTTGTTCACATTGAATTACTGGTATAATAATGTCTCTCATTTCACTCTTATTATCAATTTCTATTTCCTTATCCCTGCTGACTGCTGACTCTGTAAAATGCCTTTATTTTCATTTTTAATTTTTTTTTTATAAAAAAAATCAATAAACCAATTTACAGGCCGAACAAGAAACAGATGAAGTTTATGCCCAAATAACTTTGCATCCAGAAACAGATGTAAGTGCATATCGTTCACTTTTCGTCCTTCTTATTGTTTCAAGTTGAAAATCGGATCCCAAAAGTTAAGCACACTTTTACTTTCAGAGAAGAAAATGAGTTTCATATTATTATTATTATTATTTCTTGTTGTTGTTGATTTTATTTGCAACCAAATGGCCTTAGAAAACGATTAAATCTTTACCAAAAGATGAGCTAGGTTAATGTATTTGCATCTAATACAGCAAACTGAACCTAGGAGTCCTGATCAATGCCTGCCTGAGCCTCCGAAGCAGACGGTCCATTCTTTTTGCAAGATTTTGACTGCTTCGGATACTAGCACCCATGGGGGGTTCTCTGTTCTTCGCAAGCATGCAACAGAATGTCTGCCTCCATTGGTAACGACTTCTAGCTTATATTAAGGTTTCTTTCTTGTGGGATATCATACGATCAGTTACCATAAAAGATTTATTAAGCTCTGATTTTTATTTTATTTTGTTTTTTCATTAGGATATGACCCTAGCAACCCCAACTCAGGAACTGGCTGCCAAAGATCTTCATGGGTATGAGTGGCGATTCAAACATATATTTAGAGGTAAAACTTTGATGAATGTTTGTGCAGTAATTGTAGTTTTGTTGAACAATGATACAGTCTGTTTTTTGATTCCTTCTATGACCTTATTTGCTCCTCTGTATTTGCATAATCAGGTCAACCACGTAGGCATTTGCTTACAACAGGTTGGAGTACTTTCGTCACTTCCAAAAGGCTGGTTGCAGGAGATGCTTTCGTGTTTCTAAGGTAGTTGATTTTGGGTTTTGTTACTTCTTATGATGTTTTGATTGAGGTGCATGAATGTTGTGGTTTCTCAGACACTATATTACCATTATATGTTATGTAGAGGGGAGAACGGGGAATTGCGAGTTGGGGTTCGGCGACTTGCTCATCAGCAGAGCAGCATGCCTTCATCTGTAATATCCAGCCAGAGCATGCATTTAGGAGTGCTTGCTACAGCAGCTCACGCTGTTAAAACCTCAACCCTCTTTATTGTGTACTACAAGCCAAGGTTCTTAGTGCATACATGTGTGAGAATCTTTTTATCTTGATCATCCTGTTTCTTGCATCTTAGGCTGTCTTTTGCTTCATGCTTCCATCAGAACGAGCCAGTTCATAATTGGTTTAAACAAGTATCTCGAAGCTGTTCACCATTGTTTCTCTGTGGGCATGCGCTTCAAGATGAGATTTGAGGGAGAAGACTCTCCTGAGAGAAGGCATTTCTCCTGTTTTTATTTTCCAGTAGTTAGATATTTGAATTTTGTTTAATTGGCTGATTCTTATGGGTACTTTTATACAGGTTCACGGGTACCATTGTTGGGGTTGGAGACTTCTCTGAGCAGTGGCCAGGTTCTAAATGGCGGTCGTTGAAGGTTTGATTATAGTTTTGTTTTTTACACTTTTTAATGCTGACCTATTTATTTTCTTGTTTTTGATTCTGGTTTTTCCAACCACTTCTACTTTTAGATTCAATGGGATGAGCCGGCTACTGTTCAAAGGCCTGAGAGGGTTTCTCCATGGGAAATAGAGCCTTTCGTAGCTTCTGCTCCCTTAAACCTTGCTCAACCAGCAGTAAAGAGTAAGAGACCTCGGTCCATTGACATTCCTGCGTCGGGTATGAGAATTTTTCTCTTTTATTTTTCAAATGATCGGCGAATGAAATTTTTAACTTGTGTACGTTATTGAATATAGAAATTACTACAAATTCGGCAGCTTCAGCTTTCTGGTATCAGGGATCAACCCAGTCCCATGATATAACTCAAGTGGTTGGTGCTACGGAAGGTCAAAGCAGCGAAAGCCAAGTTGTCCGGCCTATGAGGCAAAAAGAAATTGATAGCACCATTATCAACAACAGTAATGATTGTAGCTCAAGGCTTGCTCCAGAAGGAATATGGCCTTCCTCTCCTCATTTAAATGTCTCTTTAAACCTTTTTCCAGATTCAACCGATGATCACAGAATTGTTGCAGCACAGTCTGTACTCTCTGGTTATGCCTCTTCTGGAAGGCCAGGAAATACCGTGATTCATGAAGAAGTGGAAAGAGGGAAAAAATCCGAGGCTTCCCTAGGTTGCTGGTTATTTGGAATTGACCTGAAACACAACTCCAACACTGCTGCTCCCTTAGGGAGGAAAGTAGTAGATCCAACTACTGGTACTAGTGGTGTGAAAGGATCTGCTCGAGCTGCATCTGATTTTGATGCGTCCCAAAATCAGGACTTGAAGGAAGTGAAGCGAGGGATGGCAGATGTATCACGAAAAGAGACACAGAATAAGCAGGGCTCTGCTGCTTCCACAAGAACTCGTACAAAGGTAAAGTTTGACGTTTTTTCTGGCCCCTTATTGCTCGTCTATTTTAATTGTTAGCATTTGATCGTAATGTTATTTATTGGATTTTGAGAAGGTCCAAATGCAAGGAATTGCTGTTGGCCGTGCTGTTGACTTGACTGCCTTGAAAGGGTATGATGACCTTTTTGATGAATTGGAGAAGATGTTTGAGATCCAAGGGCAGCTTCGTCCACGTGACAAATGGGCTGTGGTTTTCACCGATGACGAGGGTGATATGATGCTTGCAGGAGATGATCAATGGCCGTAAGTAACGTTCCAAGTATAACTACATTATATATTTCCCCATTGATCAGTGCCGTTGCAATTATGATCTTACTTCTTAAATACATTGCAGGGAGTTCTGTAAGATGGTAAAGAAGATCTTCATATATTCAACTGAAGAGGTGAAGAATATGGCCACAAGCAGCAAGCCGATTGCTTCCTCAGTAGAGGGCGAAGGCACTGCTATAAGCCTGGACTCGGAGCTCAAGTCCGAAACATGAAAGTTCAAATCCCTTCTTATTAAATACTTTTCCTTTTTTTTTTTATTATCTTGTTTTCCTCTTCAGTTGGTTGGTGGTAGTCTAATTTTGCGCAGGTCTTTTGGAGCCTTGCTTAAGAGTAGTAGTGATAGAGTGAATGAAATGGACTGTGTTCTACTGTAAGAGGTGGTAGGCTCTTGTCGAACATTGGAGAAACTCCGTTGGGTTTTAGTGATGTAATGTGCTTCAGTGCTTGTGGAGTTACGTGGTTTTAAATCTTAACATAGAGCAGCTTGTAAAAATGTATGTATGCGGTTGCTACTTCCAGCTTTTCTTTTAGTGGAAACCTGTTTCATGTAGCTTTCTCTAGGTCAATTTTATATGCTTACCTGCAATAATTTCTTCTAACTGCATGCCCTTTTTTAACTAGTGCAAGTTTTTAGGTGTGTTTTCTCAATATTTATCATATTATTTTGAATTATTTTTATTTTTAAAAAAAGTAAACGTGGGTTTGCGTTGGCCAAAAAAAAAAAAGAAAAAAGAAAGGAAAAGGAAAGGAAAGAAATGAAAGAAAGAAAGCTAGTGGGGATGGTGACATGAAGAGAAATGCAGGTGGGTTGATGCTTCATCTTGCTTTCTAAGTTTGTCTACAAAAAGGAAGCAAGAGCTGTTTTCAAAGTGATTTATTTGTTCCTAAGGGGAGTAGCTGTCAACTGAAGAATGGAATGGGGAGGCTTAATAAAGGTGTATAATCTCTTTGACAATGACATCCAAGATTCGGGAGACCATTATTGTCTCGCAGCTGAGAGTTTCGTTTGCATTTTAAGTCAAAAGTTTCAGCCCTTAAACTCTCTCCGTCTCGCTTTTAAAGGAAGATTAAAGGTTCAATTCAACTATTCAAGATCTTGCTCATTAAATTCTTTAGTCTAGAGCTAAGCAATATAAAAATGATGCACCAACAAAATAACGTCGTATACTATTAGAGTCATTAAATTCTTTAGTCTACAGCTAAATTTGTACGTATGTATATGTGCTGCCCACTTTTATTGCATGATTCGCGGCTTTAAATTTCTGTTTGTTAGAACAAGAATGCCATAATTGCTGTCCCCTCCATGCGAATTTCAAAATCACTTAAAAAGGGTTTCGATTTTGTATGATATGCATCATACTGTATTGGCAAGAAACAATTGTTGCCGATAATTTGTATATTGAAAATTCATCCTAAAAGTAAAAGATGGGACATTTAACATGCGGATGATGCGATAATACAATTATTTTATTCATAATTTGTGAAAATTTATCGGTCCCTTGATAAATAGTACATTAATTTAGATAAAATTTAAAGACAACTTACAACGTCTATCTTTACGCACAATCATAAGCATGTACAAGCTTAATCTTCTCAGTTTAGCTTTGGTACCACGCATGATCTGAGATCTCCGGCATTAGTTTGTTGAATGAGCCAAGCGATTGTTTCAAGGACCATTGCCCTGTTTCTATATGAGCTATTGCTATTGAATGAGAGTCGAAATTAGAAGAGCAGTCAAATCTCTTGAGATACAATACTCAATTACTGTTTGGAATTTGACATAAAACATAAGTACTTAAAAAAAAGGTGACACAATTTGTTGTGCTCGATTATGAGTCCGGACAAAAAGCCACGGCAAAAAAATTGCAATCATTTCTCCTCTTGGAAATAATTATTATTTGCACCCCAGTTTATAACTACCGGATCCGTGGCGCAATGGTAGCGCGTCTGACTCCAGATCAGAAGGTTGCGTGTTCGATTCACGTCGGGTTCAATCCCCGAATTTTAATATTTTTGGTGATTAACTTGATCCTGGGCTGTCAAAGCAGCTGCCCAAACAAAACTGAGCTTTGTCTTTACTCCCTCAGAGTTTTCATTGGGTAACAGACTATTAAGGCCCAAAAATATTAATGGGCTTGGCCGATACCCTTTAGGCAAGGAGATATAGTTTTCCTTTGAAGTTGTATTTTCTCCCAGGCGAGGTTATTTTCAGTTTTCCACCCATAATTTCTATAAAGTATAAACCCACTCCATTTGAAAAATTATTACCAAAAAATCATATTATTTTAAGAAGGAAAATTATCATTACACTACTTTTATTTTAATTTATATTCATCCAACCACCATAAAATTCTTATATGTTCTCTGCACCACTTTTCTTTTCACATTTATATCAACTAGTCATTTTTGTACTAACACCGTTAAATAATTTTAATAAAATGATAATTTTACCCCCAAATAAATTAAAAGACTATTTTATCTTATAAAAGCTTTGAAAAATAAAAAATTATAGTCATAAAAATATCCCTAAATTAATAAAAAATAAATCACAAATAGAGGTGCTCAATTGATTTTACAAAATTTTTAATAATTATTTTTGTTAAAAATTATAATTTTGCAAAATTTTAATAAAATAACTGAATTTATTTATTAAAAGAATAAATCCTAAAATTTTAATAATTTAGGGAATTTTTATTAAATCCCAAAATTTTACAATTATTTTATATTAAAATAATTTTTATTAAAAATAAAAAATATAATTTTGGGATTTATTTTTATTAAATTTAGGGATATTTTTATCATTATAATTTATAATTTTTTAAATTTTTTATAAAATAAAATGGTCTTTTAATTTATATGGGGTAAAATTGTCATTTTATTTCAATTATTTAATGGTGTTAGTGCAAAAATGGCTAGTTGATACAAATATAAAAAGAAGGTTGGTGCAAAAAACATGTTATAATTTTTTAGTGGTTGGATGAATATAAGGCAAAACGAATGTGGTGCAATGATAATTTTCCTTTTAAGAATACAAACATAGATAAAACTCAAACAATAAGTCAATTAAATCTCTGTTTTCTTCTTCTTTTTTTTTCTATTATTGAACTTCGGTCTTTTGACTATGTTCGACCACTAAAATTATTTTAATATAATTTTTATTTGATTATTTTATCTATATAATATAAAATGACCAAATTATAAAAAAAAAAAGGAAAAGTGTTATTTTGCTGTGTCTTAAATTGAAGCCCAATAATTTTTCAATACCTCTACATGTAAATATATAAGTATAATAGCAGATAAAATTTCATAAGATATGAGGGGACAAAGATAATTTTGTGAAAAATCATTTGAAAATATAGAATTTTAAATGTGAATATTTCTAAATCATTATATCCTAGCCAATGAAAAAAATAAAAGAATCGTTGGTAAATAGAACACAAATTTGATATTTTGCACGAATGTCCCAAAAAATTTTATGACTCTTTTATGATCTAAATATTCTAGAGATTTTAATAATTTTATGCTATATGTCATGTAATAATAATAATAATAATAATAATAATATATGAATAGAGTGTAAGTATATTATATTTTAAATTTATCAACTAGTAATTAATATGTAAATTTTTGTTCGATAAAAATTCAGAACAAGCGAACGAAGATGTTGACCCTGTCCGAAACGGACAATTAATGGGATTGGTACAATAGTTTGCCTGCCTTTTTGGATCTCTCGACATTCGTCCGAAATGAAATGACACGAAAGCGCAACTGCACGCCTTGCAATTACATTCACGTGTGCTTCTTTTTGATATTTCATGATCACCATCTTGGGTGCTGCTGGCATTGTTTATTTGCTTTAATTATTGTCCTTTTCGACTTTGCTAACTGACAAATGATTAATATGCTTGTTTGTGGATTTAGATTTTTGCCTATACCATGGTAACAGTGAACTGTTATTTTCCCATTTAAAAGTTGAATTTCCATCCAAGCATGATATTTTCTTTTTTCCCTGTAATCTATTAATTGTGCATTAAACAAAATATTATTGAGCATGTGGGAGATATAGGAAATATTCATTAGTCAATTGATTTCATTTTACGTAAACATGGTAATATAGATACGGATACAGGATTACAATAATGATATGAATGTAAGGTGAGGTTTACAGGTGAACGAAGAGTTACATTTTTTTAAATCTGACTCTGCTTTTCCAGCTTCAAAGTCAAATCAAGAATCCTCTCATGTTACTCCTCTGCAGTTTTAATTTGTTTCAAATTTTCCTAATCATGTGAGTGCAGGTGATCACAACGGCTTCTCAGTCATTCATGCAGCAACTCTTCTTCAAGAATCAAGGTCAGATACTTCATTATTTATCTCCTAACATGGTACTGATGTTGTTTTTACACTTGTGTATGTCCATGATATTTGGTTACGGGAAGCAAAGAAAGTGTTGTGAAGATGGTAATCGAACAACTTAGCACACAATTTGCATAGAAAGTAGTGAACTTGTCCCAGAAGAGATGCGACTTTTTCAGAAGTCGAGGCTATAATGGAATGAAAGAGGAGGCGATCTTGTCGCATCCGGTGAAGGCATGCAGGGTTTGGACTTTGGAGTGGATGGGGTAGAGGAAGAGGTGCCAAATTTGGTGGCTCTGGTTGGAGAGGGACATGATAATGTACCATCAATGTATTCAAGCAAATCATAACCAAAAGCAAAAGAAATAAATTGAGCCCGCCATGTAAGATAGCTGTCAGGGGTGAGTTTGAGTGGCAATTTTGCAGAAGCATCGATGGAAATACAGCCACCAAGATTGGTGACATCAGGAGATGTTGTGGTGGTTTGAAACGACATAGAACTTGCATCTGACATTGAAGAAAAAATTAAATAAATAAAGGAATAAATGACAGGGTAGAGCACAAGGAGCTCTGATACCATACAAGGAATATGGAGAAGTGAATTGATTTCATTGGTGTAAACATTGCACAATATATACATATATAGAGATTACAAAAATGATGTGAATGCAGAATGAGATTTACATGTGATAAGATAAACCAAACCCATTACATCAGTAAAAGGATCAAAGTTATCACTTGAGATCACATTTGTCTGCAACATTATTTGAGGTAACTGGAGATGATCCTGGTGTTTGCTCTATAAGAGAAACAGAGTGGCTCAAATTAATTAATAAATAGCCTTTGTTTTCTTACATTACGAATTTATTAAGTTATTAAAAGCTCACTAATATGAAAAGACTAAAGAGGGTCGTCTTAAAAAAACTGCTTTGTTTTACACGTCTATGTTCTTATTGTCGTTATACTTTTTTCAAAGTTGTCTTTGTTCCATGTCCGCTAAACTAATGATACACACACAGTATACGCAAAATAGTCTAGTGATTAAGTGGGAGCTAGAGATCAATATGGTTTTCACTTTTCAAAAAAGCCTCAAGTCAATGGAGAGATAGAAGAAGATGGATCTTCTTCTTCAGTCTTTACTGCAACCAGCTAGCTCTTTGTGCGTGCTTTCTCCTAAGTTGAAAATGACACTCTCTTTTCTCTTTATCCCCCTTTTGACTTTTAGCATTTTTGAGGGGCGCCGGTCCCTGGCAGCTAGCTGGCTCCAATGCTCAAAATCGTCATCAATCATCATAATTTAATTTGCATTATCCCCATTGCCCCCATATGCTTAATGGATTGCACCTTTTAAGTGTTGTTGCTTGTTACTTGTATTTTCAAAAGCATCCAATTCAGTTTCCAGGATTAGATATTTCAGTTTTCAGACAAAATAGTTAGGTTGGCAAATCATTTACATTTAACACAACATGTTTCGCTCAAAATTTTCAACAAGAGATTCGATGGTAACAAGGAAACATTTGATCGGAACGGCAAATTGTTGTATCAAGTAAAATCCAAGAAGTTCATTCCTGAAACAGAATATCACATCTTGGCATCCAATGCTGACCAATTGAAATCAGGTGCGCACATGACCGCCGTATTGCCAACACCCAAGCCTTTTACATCGGTTGAAACATTTGAAAGATCTAATCTTTTTCCACCTTTTTTTTTTTTAATTTAATTTGAATCAAAGATTGACCCAATAACACTTCAGCAAAGCGAAGGCCATCACCAGATCAGCCTGTCATCGTTTACCTATTAAAAGGGATGACACGATGTTGCTGCTTTATTGCTTTCACAATATTGTATTTTTGTTCTTTATTTCAATTTAAAATTGGAGGGCAGTTTAGTTCATGATACCGACAAGTCAATTTACCCCACTTTTAATTTCTTTTTATTAGTATTTTTCATTACTGTTAATTTTTTTTATAAAAAAGATCAAATTATCATGAGAATGTGATGCAAGTGTACCCACATCTTTCTGATTGGAAACTTAGTACCCATTCAAAATCAAAGCCGTGCACTGCACGCAACACGCACTGTGGCCTTTAGTATTTTGGACGGTTAAGATGCAATTAATCTCCCTAATCATTAGAAAATACACAACCAAAGTCATTATGCTTACGTGGCGAGTTTCTATCGGTGCTATTTTAGAGCCCACCAAAATCAGATAGGATCGACCATTTAATAACGGTTCACCTCTACTTAAAACAGTGACAAGCAATGAGCGACCAAAACCGAAAGGGCCAGGGACTTTCCTTCGTCTCCCTCACTGTCTCCATTGTCTAAATAAAGCACAAGACAACACGTAAACACTCGCAGTGAGTGAGAGAGAGAGAGAGAGAGAGAGAGAAGAAGAAGACCATGTGGCCTGATTCTGAAGCGATGGATGAAGGGCAAAGCTCAACGCTAAAGCTACCACTTTTTTCAATAACAGCAAGAGCAAGTATGCAGTCACCAGAGAGGCCTGGAATGCTAACCCCACCACTTCGGACTTCAGCTTCGGTCCCATTTCGATGGGAAGAAGAGCCTGGCAAGCCCAAGCCTTGCACCACTGTCATCACTCTGCCAGACACGTCGAAAACTGATTTTTCTCACAAGTGTTTAGAGTTGCCTCCAAGGCTTTTGATCATGGATGCTGCTAATGCTAATGCTAATAATATTACCAAACTGTCCTCACCCACCACTGTTCTTGAAGGTCCTTATGTGGCTCGGTCGTCTAGGTTTCAGACTCCTTCGTTTAGAATGAGTAGTGAGTGTTATGGGTCTTTTCGTGGGAGTACTTTAAGTCCTGAACATAAAAATAAAAAAGATAGTGATGAGTTTGGTGTTGTGGTGCTTAGTAATAGTAAGATCGTGAAGAAAGAGAAAGGGGTTTTTGGTTCTTGGCGTGAGAATGGGTTAAAGAGCAATAAAAGAGAGGTTGGTGGGGGTAGTTATGTCTTTCCATCTTCTGTGGATAGGTTTTGTGAAACTGAATGCAGCAGAGCAGAGGAAGGAAGCTCAAGCAATTGCACTAGTGATAAGATCACAAGGATCAGAAGATCTGGCAGCTTTACTAATGTCTCTGTTGCCACTGCTAGGCCTCGCTTCTGGGTAAGGTTTTTTTCGCTTATTATCTTTGTTATTATTATTAACTTTTTTTCTTTTAAACTCATTTGGTGGTAAAATTTTCCTATTCTGAAGTTTTTGAGCATCCAAAATTAATCATTTTCTTTCCTCACTGATTTCTAAAATCTTTTGTTTTTAATATGGGATTACTTTGATTAGTAATCTTGCTATTGTAATTTGCACTGGCCCATGACTTCTTTTATGCAGTGCAACTGTTTAACTAGTGACTTCTTGTAATAGCAATAGAAAGAAATTTTAAATGGACGTCAACTGCTACTGCAAAAAATAGTTTTATTTGTTGGCCGGAAGTTTGGATTCAAGTTTTATTGCAGAGGTCCCCAGTTATACCAAAATGGGCAGTGGATATGGATTTCACTGGCACATGACAGGTTAGGTTAGGTGACACAGTTAGCCAGCCGATGCTTTAAGTACTAGTCACTAGCGACAAGTTAAGGTGGTGCTGTTCTTTTTAGCCTTGTTGAAAGTAAGAAATAAAGTCTATAATTTGAAACAAAAATGATTATAAAATTTGTTATCATACAAGATGGATCAAATCTACTTAATTTTAAATTAAGTCATAACATAATTAGGCCTGCCTGCCGTACGTTCATCGTCTTTCAACATTTTGATTTGCTTTATCATTCCATCTTAATATTCTTTTCCTCTCCTGCTTTTGGATATTTTTTGCATGTATGCGGTAATGGTCATCCCCCAATTTGCGGCAAATCTTATAAACTTTGTGTGTTGGGAGTAAAAGTTTCTGTTGTTTTGACAATGCAGGCGACTATATATGGGGGCTTGAAGCAAGTGGTTGTGCTTCCATGGAGAAGTAGAAAAGCCAAGAAAGATGGCCTTCTCAGTTGATTGACTTCTTCCTTTGCGTACCGGGAACTTACATTTGCTAGTTTATTAATGAATTACCTGTAGCGTACTACTTTATTTCCTTTATTTTGTTTTGCTTGGGTGATAATTAATCTCTGGTGATGAAAATGACGTATCAAATGTAATCTAGCATAGCCCATCAATGCCTACTTCTTAAGCTAGCTGGATTCCGCGATGCTTTTTTTCTGGTGATGGGCCTAGGATTGCAACTCTCTCTGGCGTGTAAATAAATCTCAATAGCAACAGCCGCAGCATTGGGTGGGAATATCTCATATTTGTAAGAAATGAATATGAAGCATATGGCTCGATTCTCCCCAAAGCCTAGAAAATATTACATATTACAACCCCACGGTAGCAATCTCTTAATTCTCAATTGTTTGCTAGAAATGCAAATAAAAGGATGCATGATCTTTAGTTCCACTTTTTCGAGTTTGGTTATTTTTCGTTCTGGATAAGCAACAATCATTAACACGACATAAATGAAATATGGACTGCCAAAACAAATGAACCTAAGAACTTGGACACAGCTCAGGGAGTGGGGGAATTGTATTTCTGTATCAAAGTGGAACCAAAACGACGACTGACCAAACATATTACCTGCTTATTTGTACAATCAACGAAGCCAATTTGCTGAATGACCAGATTGGCTCAGCTTTCTTTTTCTGGACACAAGCAAATGTCCTACCAGTAATAACCTATTAATCTCATATGGATGTCTACATGGGTAACAGATAAATCAGAACAGAGGACGAAATTGCAAAAACCAAGTGTCTCATAAAACACTACGTACACAATTATTTTTTAGTGTAATACTTTCAGAAATCTAATAAATTCACTCAACTAAAATGACAAGATCAGCCAATGGGATGGAAATGAGATTGTAAGAGAAAGAGTAGCAGTGAATTTCCCAGGTTTTCCCTGAAATGCATGGGTCCCAATGAACCTTTGCTGATTTAAAATTCAACACAACATGAAATATTCATAATTCTACACAAAATATGATGATGTCCAATATGCAACAAATTCATTTGTCCTGTTTCACAGTTAAAACTCAGGCTTATTTCATTGTTGATACGATAGAAACAAAAAATCGCAGACCCGAACAGTGTGCTAAGATCTTCAAGTTAATTCGTAAATCAAATCACTGCTGTTTTTTCCCAGTCACACCTGCAACCACCTGCAATGATGCAAGACAAAGTAATAAAATTACTAGAATGTAAGCTGATACATGACATGAAGGTGAAGAAATTCCTGTGAAACACATTTACAGTAACAGAATTTGCATCTTCAGTGTTATAAGCGAAATTTCATATTACTGTTACTCTCTGATCTAACTGCATCAGATTGCTAAAAGGAATTAGGTAGGCAGCCAATTCATTTAGTCATTCAGACATGACAATTTTAGCCATATACATTTCAGGAAATTTTCTTTTCCTTCCAAAAAAATGAGTTAAAAAGTCAAATAAGAATGAAATTCATATTAGGATTTCACGTGATAACAGCCAGAGGAGAAAATTAAACCTAATTCAAGAAGACCTATTTCAACAACAGAAGCAAGTCTAGGAATTATGTTATCAGGGTGTTACATTACAAAGCATAAAGTAAATGGCATTAAAATTGAAAAGAAAAAACTAAAGCCAGAAAAGGCACTTGCTTAAATTTATATTGCAAACTACTCAAGCAACCATAATTTTGTCAGTGAATCAGAAAGTGAATCATAAATCAAAATTCAATACTCACATCGCTTAACGCAGGTTGAGGCACTTGTTTGGATGATTCAAAGGAGTCTAGCATGGGCCTTACAACAGCTGGAAGGAAGAGGCCTGGGATTTTCACAAAAAAAGTTAATTGTCACTCACCAGGAAGATGAATAATTGTTTCCTCAAAATCACTCACCAGGAAGATGAATAATTGTTTCCTCAAAAGGAAAAAAAAAAAAAAAACCAACTCATTGCGCTGCAGAAAGCACTCATGGTTTATTTTCTGTAAAGACAAAGAATAACGCATTCACCACGTAACGTATCTTCTGCTCATAAAAATTTCAATCGATAGGTGTAAACATAAGTGAAATTACTTAATAATCAACATAAAAAGCCGTGAAAGATACATAATAATAATGTAATCTCCATCTAGACTTTTGAATATAGGGCTCAAACGAGAAGAACAATACAGTTTCGTAGAACATTTCCACATAATTCGTCTTAACTATATCATACTAGTTAAAGATAGCATTTCTGGTAAATGAAAAGATATCAAAAATTGAAGTGCATACTCGGTGAAAAAAAAAAAAATTAAGTAGAAACCTAAAAAGACTATCTTACAGGATTGAATAAACAACAGGAATCAAAAACCTATGAATAATAACATGGGAATTTTACTTGAGAAGGCCACAAATAATAACCGTAACGTAACCAGAAGAAAAACTAGCATATTCGCCTCGCCCCAATTTAACTGATATTTGCCCAACGTATCAATCGATTAACAGATAGATAACAATTAATGGAACAAAAATTGAGAAGTGCATTCAGGGATTGGATACCAAAAGCACCCATAAGGCAAGAAGCTGCAACGACCGGCTCTTGTGCGACAAACATTCTCAGCTTCTCCATCACCGCCATCTTTTCTAATATTTCCAGAGAGTTGTTTTGGGTCTTTGCAATGTGGGTCAGCGGATGCGGATCTGTGTTTATCTTGCTTTGCTTTTGGCTCTTCTTCTTCTTTTCTTTTGTCTTTTTTTTTAAAAAAAAAAAAAAAAAATTAGCAGTGCGTAAATTACCCGGGCCGGTATAATAATGGTTCGGGTCGGGTCAAGCAATTGTCAGTTTGCCGAATATAATTGCTCTCTCTCTCTCTCTCTCTCAATTTTTTTTTTTTAAATTTTTCCCTTAAAAACAATTTCTTAATTTCAGGGGGATCTTCTTCTTCTTCTTCTTCTTATTCTTATTATTATTTAACATAATCTAATTCGTTAAGATCGTGTAAATCACTTCCAATAAACAAATAAAATCCAACCGAATCTCCTTTTAGTGATGAAACACGTTTTTAACGAATACATTTCACATTTTAGTGTTGGAACATGTTTTAAATTTTGCTTTGATAAATCTACCAAAGTTGATAATACACATCAACCATCAAAAATACGAATAGGAGGTGGAAGAGGTTTCAGCTTTCAAACGCAGATCACTTCATCAATCATCACTGAGATAGGGATTTTAGAGTAACAAAACGAGATTGCAGTCGTATGACATGTTCGACTAATATACATACACACACACGAACCTCATCATTTAACTACATAGAAAGCAAAAACGAAAAAGAGAGAAGATTCACCTACTTACAGAGACCAAGAAATCTAATTAACCACATACATATATCTACATAATTTTGATTCAAACACTTTCCTTAGTAAAATCAATCATCACAAGAAGCACGGATTCAGTTAATGCTCTCATACGTCGCTAGAAAGGTAACATCCATCCCACAGTCCATCCCAATAGCAAACCAGCGCCAACAAGACCGAAGCCCCACGCAAAAGCAAAAGCATACTTTGACATGTCATGTTTTGGTCGGCCTTGCTTCCCTCTTTTGCCCTTTGCAGCTTTCTGCCAATTCTTTCCCGTTTTCCTACCTTTGGGAGGCACCCATGGAAGGGCCACTGGGAAGAGAGTGGAGATTGGCTGGTCACTATTCTTGATCTGGAAGTAAAGGGCTTCTAGCTGCAGCATTTGGAACCACTGTCTATATGCAAAAAGTTGCGAGGCTTGTCTGAAGAAGAGCTTGAGGATATGCTCCTTCTCAGCATAGGCTTCCTTTGCTGCCGTCTCTGCTTCCCTTGCTCGTGTTTGAGAATGTCGGAGAGCTTCTAATAGTTGAGCCTTGCAAGGGTCACCCTCAGAAACTTCTTGTGTTTCTGAGATGCCCTTGTGTGCTGTGCTACACCTGTTAATAAGATAAAAAATTCAGCAAAGATTAAGCCAATGTATATAGCTGTGTTGGACATTGATGCAAGCGCACAAGCATGCGCGGAAGTACATATGCAAGTTATTTACCTACTCATACTAGCAGAATCACAGCGTTGAATATTACTACGCCGGAAACTTTGATTTGCTAGGGATATAAAAATTCACATGAGACACCCCTATGAATGTTCATAGAGAAATAAAAACTAATCTTCAATTCAATTTCATGCAATAAACAACCAGAAAATATGACATTAAAATATACCCGAATGATTCGCTAGAACCAAATGGCATTTGCCCTTCTTCAACTGAAGCTCTTCTAGAATCAGGAGAGCCCTGAGCATGAACAACTGGATTGGAAATGTAATCAGTTTGGTATTTCAAATGCAAAGATGACGTTTCATCAAGATCAGAGGCCCGAGAACGAGCATAAGGGTGGGCCCTAGTATGCTTCTTCTGAGGTGGAGGAAGGTCACAGTTTTCCATGTAGCTGACTGACTTCTGGGCAACCAAGGAGGCCAAATCATCTTTATCAGTTGTGCGCCACCACGGCTCAGTCTTTCCGCCCCCAATCCAGGGAGATTCTGGATCAAAACAGGGTTCCTTGGATGTTTTGGAACTCGGGCATCCTACAGAATCCATTTCAATAAATTCATAGTTCTCCCTAATATCCATAAGTTCAATAAATTCCTGGGTTGTCTTACAATCTACAGCCTCTACATTTTGTTTCCTAACTTCAGGATCTTTATTCCTACAAACAGCGGAGACTCTATTATAAAGCTCATCGTGAGAAACATCATTGTTTATACTGCCATCAACAAGAGTACCACCGGTGCTATCTAATGAGGGGTCCCCACTGAACTTAGAGGGTGAATTGACAAAGCAAGCTCTCAAGGCTTCCATCTCAGCCTCCACAGCACTTATTTGCTCACTTGTTAAACCTTTTTGGCAGCCGTAGTTAGGTTGCAGCTGAAGCCACCATCTTGTATCAGAAGGCAGTTCAGAATACAAATGATTCATGTTTAGAGGCATGAATCCTGCAGCAGGGTGATCTGGTGCATCTGCTACACCAGCAGGTCCTGCATCAACCTGTTTGGACGATGAAGACGATGATTGGCAGCAAGCTAACTTGGGAGCTCTTTTGGCATCTTCTTGGACAAAGCAACGATTAGCTGCCCTCTGCCACACAGCCCTTGCTTCAGCTCCTGCCATTACATTCTGGAGACATTTATCTGTCAAGAAGCATTTCTTACTCTTTAGATGACCTCAAGATATTCATCCCAATTAAGAAGCACAAACTGTTAAGCTTCTCCTTCTAGTCAATAAAACACGACCAAACTAAAACGTAAGCTAAAATAGATATTATGGGTTACACAAGACAGTGATAATTTCACACTACCACAACACTGCTTCCCCACAGCAACAAAAGAAAATCAAGAGCAAAGCAAAGCAATTAAAACAAAATATTCATCCCGAAATCCCAAAACGAAGACTTTTGCGTTGAAAATACCATCAAATTCTTTGAGGAACTTATGCTATTGCCAAGCCCAAATAAAAATCGTCAGTAATGCAAATGTATTTTGGAGGCTTATGATATATGTTAAATCAAATCATTTATCATAACCAAACACCAAGCAGCCCTCTGTTTCACCCCTGAAGAAACAGAACACCACCTCCCCAGAAGAAATGACCAAAACAGGCATAACACAGATAATTCAGGATCTAATTTCATCACAGTAGCAGCAAAGCACAACCAATATCATCATTCCAAACATCCAAATCCAAACCACAGGAATCAAGTACAGAGGCCTTGCAACTAACAATAAAATTCTTTTCCGAAGATAGCAAGCGTATTATGTAAAATCTGTCCAATTTAATTTTTGTAATTTAGAAAATCTTATAGCAATCACACCCACAGTATCTGACTCAATAACTAATTCAGTTAACCAAAAATAATTAAATAAATAAAGCTACCGCGACCACAACAAGCCAGCGTAAAAACCAACCACCAGATGATGATACATGCATCAAACACAATAAGAAAATTGAACGAGAGCAAGAGAACGAACCATCGAACAAGAGTTGAGGGAAGGGGGAAAAAAAAAGAGATTGAATTAAGACGCAAGTGGCGTGGTTGAGTGGATTTGAAACCGAAAATGGAATGAAACCATTTAAGTCCAGATACGAATGACTTAACAAACGAATCTAAGAACACGAGACAAGTAAGGGTGGTGCTGTCAGCATACCCCTTTGCTATGCATATCCTTTTGTTGTTCTGTTATCATCATTCTCCTGTCTTTTCCCTTTTTTTTTTGGCTGAATGAAAATGTCATGAAATTATCAAATTACAGAAAGAGTTAACATATAACGGCGTCGTTTATCACCTACCTGTCCTTTTTAAGAGTTTGTTAGTGGGGTCCACGGACGCCAGATTTCAAGCAGTGGTTGTGAGAAAAGATCTCGACCGTAGACCTGTAATTGTAATTGCGGGTCCGGATTATTATTTACAAGATAAGGCTCCGTATCTCCTAAGTTTTTAATACGAGAGGGTCAAGTAATAAGAAAATCTCGAGTCCACCAAATTCCAATATCATCATATTTTATTTCGTTTTTTCCTATGAAAATTAGATAATCGCAAATTTAAAATATGAATGAAAATCCGTAGGTTTTTTTTTTTTAAGACGGCTGATGATTGAACCCACGAAGAGACTCCAAAGTTGAACAGAAATATAAATAAAACAAACGAAGCCAGCTCGGCATCTTTCTCAGAGCTTCAGACCATTTGAGCTGCTTGCTCATAGAGTAAATGTGTTTTGAAGTCAATTGATTTATTTTCAATTACACTTGATTTTTTTTCTTTTTTGAAATTTAATTAAACAGGAAATTGAAGTTTCGAGTAATCCTCAAGTTATCATTAATTTCTAGTGGCATTTCTATAATTCAGTGTGTGCACATGGTTTCTCGCAAGATCTTGTGTGCCCTTTTGGGTTGAAACTTTGAGAAAATCAGGCTTACAACGGAATGGAGTCCGCGTGTCAGTAGCTTGAGAAACAGATTAAAGTTTTGTAGAATTTGATGCCGATAATAATATTACGCTTTGCTTTTTGACTTGTTAGTTTGAGATTTGCGGTGAAGCGAAGTGAATGAATGACACAAGGAGGTCATGCGACGTGACACGTGGTTATCGTAAGATCTTACACTTCCGCCAAGTGCCGACTCCCAGATAGCTTCATTTTGTTTAATATAACCACTGCGTCATTGTAATTTTTCAAAACAAATATTAACACATCATACAAATATTTGTTTGTTGTAATGATATTTTTTAAAAATTGCAGTTGGCGGTTGGGCACCGCCCACTCCCAGGATATAAATGATTGGTGCAAAGATTGGTTAACCTCTGCCCTGGGCCTAGGACGGCATAATTCATAAAAGGTTGTTTGGTTTGAAACGATAGTTATTGCTAATTCGCCGAGGCAAACCAGATTCATCCTCTTAAATCTCTAACAAACATTTTTTTCAGAACACCACTGAGAACCAAACCCGCTAATTCGCCGAAGTCAAAATCATTTTGTTATTTCAACTCCGTCTAATTCATAATAAGGGTGTGCGTTTAAAATTAAAACTGGACAATTATAATTTAAAAATTACAATATTAAAATATTTAATAAATACTAATTATTATAATTTAAAAACGATACTGATATAATTTTTTATTTATATAATAAAAAATTTATTATATCTTTAATAATTTTATTAAAATTATTATTTAAAATTTATATTTCATAATTATAATTTTTTTTTACAACTGTATCTTAAAAAATACAGCAGTTCAAACCTAAGTCAGGTCACTTGATTCGCTAACACGGGAAGAATTTGTATGGTACTTCTTTCCAAGTGATTACATATACGTCTGTATACACATTTACATTTACTAGATTGTTATAAATGAAAAACTTGCAGAACAAACTGTCGCTGTTCATACACTGAAAGATGGCGTTCTCTGATCCGAAATTCAGAGGTTCGGACTTCTTTAAAGCTCGGACCCTTTATTTCAGTTGTAGAACCCATTGCCATCCCTAACTGAGGCACAAAATTTCAATCAAAATATTATACAAAACTTGATGCCTGCTTGCCAAAGAGAACGGGCCGCAATGTACCTACCACGGCTACCCAACTGTTTCTCCATTTTATAGAATTTCACATCATGTATTGCGCTGCTGAAGTTTTCTTTTATTATGGTTTTGTTCCCAGCGGGGGGCATAAAGCTGAGGAATGCCGAATTTAGCATATTGAAGAACTCAACTCACAGTTCATTCTCCATCCCTCGAGAATAAACACCAAAAATCTGGATCTTCCCAAGGCTGCTATCAAATCATTTTGTGCTCATGAAAACGATGGCCTGGAAAGCAATCTGTATCTACAGTTGATCATGACAGATAATGCACTGTAATTTGTGAAATATAGACACAGGGCTTGATCTGCAGCATCTACCAATTCCACATAATATAATTTGTTCGCATTTCACAGGTTCTGCAAGACCTCCGATGCTCTTCAAATAAAACTTAACCTCTTCACAACCTATGCTGATAATCCTCGAGTTGAATCAGCTTCACAGAGCCGTCTCCACCACATGATAAGAAACCGCGTGAAACAACTTGTATATCTGTTACACCAGCCTGTCACATTTAAATATAATATTTGCTTCAGTGCAAACACAATTAAAGGTACTTTCTTCCAACAAAACCAAGATATATCTTCCAAAATAGAAGGCTAGCAATAAAGTAAGAACAATCGTTACCCGTACAACTCCGCCAAAACCCCGAGAGCTCGGTTGCAAAAAGGTGTGCCTTTCATGCAATTTTGACCAGTGATAAACTAACTGCGCTGCTTTTGCATCCCAAAGTTTTACATCTCCATCTTTGCTCCCTGTTAGGAACAAACTGGTATTCGGGACGGTGGATATTCTGGTGACACTCCCTTCAGCCAGATCATTTGATAGAGATATTAGATTAAATTAGTCACTGATATGAAGTTATAATTGTCACTGAAAGAAATTGCCTGTACCTAAGTGTGCCTTTGGTATATACCAAAGCATCCCATTCTGATCTCCTGGTTTACTCCCAGACCCTGTTTGCGCATCAGCGTGCGCACACGTATTGATACTTGATCCACCCCTATCTGAGTGCTTGTGCTTCTTAGTTTTCCCAGTTGCTATGTACCGGAAATCATGTATTCCAACATCGCCACCTTTACCACCAGTGACAATAAGGGGAGAAACAGATCCACTTCCGAGGTCATTATCAAACACAGAAATGGAGCGTGCACCACCTTACATGAATAGGTAAAGCTTATTATAATAACCGACGGAGAGATTGCAAATGTAAAGAACCAATTTTTAAATCAATCAATCTAGGTTCTCAACAGATTACAATAAATGTACCAATCTGCATAACGCTTAATGCAAGACACCTCACCACTGATGCTACAGATAATGTAGTGTACAGCAAAGTACTATTTCTAGACAGTCACTATTATGTCAGAACCAACAAAATTCCTCTTATGTCAAGAAAGCAGATTGTAAAATTACACAAAGATTACACAAACCAAACTCAGGACAGCTACCTGTGTCTCCAATCAAGAGATGAATTGTAGCTTTTGTCTTATTTTGCAAATTATGCACAAAAACTCGACATTAATCAAAACAAGCATCTGCATTTACTCAAAGCGAAGTTTAAAAGTTTTAAGGGTAGAAAGAGATCATATAAACCTTCATGACAGGTGATGGAAGCTCGGGAACTTGTTGGTGGAGCCAATGTGTCCCATACAACTACATTGATCCCATTAGAGCTGTGCCCGGCTGCAGCAATGACTGACCCACTTGAAGTAATATAACTGACATCCCTGCAACCAAAATTGCAGCTGATTAATAAAAAGTATTTAGCAGCACAAAGAAACACCATTTCAACTTGTTAACAATTAAAAATTCCTAATCTAATTGTAAGTGATTCTTAGGAATATGTGGCATCTTAGGGAAAATGGGGAAGATAACCATACCAGTGCACTCAAAGAAAGTATAGATCACACATACCATGTCTATCACCGAAAATGGCAAGAAATTATACCCATTCACAAACTAAAGCCATATCAATTATTCCAAAATCTTGCTAATGAAAAATAAGGCAACAGCTGGAATTTCCTCCAAAGGTATGGGATAACAAGAAAACATACATTGCGTGGCTACTAAAGCAGAGACAAGATTCCATTGGACGGACATTGCTCCTTCCTCCCACCTCCAGCTGCCATGTGCATACAGTTCCATCTAGTGCCGCACTAGCAAATCGGTGTCCATAGTGGTCAAATTGCAATGCAGATATAGATGCAAGAGCATATGGGGGAGGAACATTTGCAGCAGGCAGCACACCATAAGTTGCAGTAGCTTTATCCTTACCAAACTGCACTTGATAAATTTCAGGTAAGTCATATGTCCTTAAAAAAATTAGTGTACAACAGCAATACAACTGATAGCCCACACATCTGAACAAATACTACAAACTTCATTCTGTAGTTAAAGACACTTCTGGAGCTTTCTCAGAAGCATGTTTATATATGCCACAAAGAAGGAAAGAATAGCGAAGTAAAGGGATAGAGAACCGTTCAGTAGTTAGAAAGAAACAATAGGTACCGACACTAAAAGTGGTAAAATCTATTAAAATATATATCTTCTAAACTTTAAGGCAGTGTTTACTTTCTGGAGTGGGAGTGTGGAGTGTGGATTCCTCCCACTCCAGTGTTTACTTAGCTTAAAAAAGGAGGGAGTGGGAGTGGGAATCCGTGGGTCCCACCCAATTTTGGAGTGGGGAGTGGGATTCCCACTCCCATGGGGGGAGGTGGGAGTGGGAATCCACTCCCCCCTCTTCCCATTTTATCCTTATAAAAATAAATAAATAAATAATATTTAATAAAATAAATAAATAATATTTAACAAAATAAATAATATCATATTTATTAAAAATAATAATTATATCATATTTATTTTATTAAATTTAATAAAATAAAAATAAATAAATAAATATTATATTTAAATTAATAATATTAAACATTAATTTTAATAAATATTAATTATTTATTTAATTAATAATAATAAATATTTTATTCTAAAAAAATATTAATTTTGTACTATATTATAAATAATAACATTTCATTTGTGTAGCTATTATTAATAATTTTTATTCATATAATTTAAATTAAAATTAATAAAAAATTATGATTTACATAATTAAGAATATTAGTAATTATTATTAATTTATAAATATAATAAAATATTTATTTTATTTTCCAAATATATTTTTTAATTACAAATTATAATTCTGTACATAAGGATAAAATTGTAATTTAAAATAATTTACTCTCAATCCAAGACAAAGTAAACAAATAATTAGAATTCTGATTGACAATCCATACTTTCATTTAGTCTAAGTAAACACCCTACTCCCACTCCCACTCCCACTCCACACTCCTAATCCAATGATTCCCACTCCTCAGGATTCACACTCCAATCCAAAAAGTAAACGCAGCATAATTTGCAATCCAGAAGTGAAACTATCCGAGTGATGTGAAGACAAACTAAAACGGAAAAAAAATTAAAATTAAAAAAGAACAAATATAAGAGGTAATTCACAAAATAAAATTATTTTCAGTCAAATTTCCTACCTCCCACAAGTAAATGTGTGTATTGCTAGAACCAACCAAGAAAAAAGGCCTTAAAGGGTGACTTGAGAAAGCCCTTGTACTTATATTTTCTACTGTAGCTGGTGGATCCACATAATCCTCAAAATCATCTTGAGTTTCCCAACCTAAGGCAGATGCTCCAATACCAGCATAACCAGGAATCCCAAATGCTAACCCACCAGTCAAGTCTCTCCCTGGTCTTGCTAAAGATCCGACACCAATGGTTGCACCACCCAATCCAAGGTGTGCCCCTTTATTGCTCCCAAGACCAACACCAGGAGAAACAAAAGTTGGAACTGGAGTTGATTCTGAACCAGCCCAACCATTCTGTGGCCAATCAGCATCTGCCCAGATATACTTTAATTGATCATGGAGAGGTATCTCATCTTCCAGGTTAAAGAAAACAATTCCCTGAACGACAGCGAATTTGACATTGACATAAACCAGAGAGCAATGTGAATATATATAGACTAAAATAAAATAAAAGCAAATAGAAAGAACAAAAAAATTCTACTGAATTGAGTATGGTTGTATGTTTGACAGCATCTACAGAAGGGATGTTAAGCAATAAGAGAAGGGAGAAAAATACCATGAAATGCAACTAATTAGCAAGAGAGGCTAACCAAAAAGGCACCTATCGTGTTGCATTAAAAAGTTGCTCTGAAAAGCAAGTGACAGAAATGCAAACAAATGCACATTTCTTGGCGAGCATGCCAGAAAAAAGGCAGCAAAATAGCAGTATGGATGCAGTTATAATTTATTTACATCATTCTCATTTTTTCTGTACGTGTAAACACACGCATGCATTAGAATTAAAAGACAGTCAATAACTAGAAAATGTGACTATAACAGAGACGATCTTGGCTGTCAGCTGAGTCTATACAGAATGCAAGTAAAATGGAAAGAGGAATAAGAGCATCCCAATTCTCCAGTAGGAAAGGAAAAAAAAAAAACTGTATGCAGAGACTAACCTTTCGGTTGCTAGCGATTGCACCTTGCCTTTGGTCAATGGAGTTGACACACAGTGCCTGCTCAGAATAAGAATGTCTAATTACCATATCAAATATGATGGAAGGCTTTGGAGATGTTATTTTCAGGAATGAAATACTCTCGTCATTCAATTTGAGGCCAGAGCCTCCCATTAATGTGATCATACCTCCTATGGACCAAAAATGCAATGAGAAGAAGTCAAAATACTTACCTCAAAGAGTTCCCCATTTCTCTTGCATATTTCCTTGGGCGCTTGAAATGGTATAACCTCATTTGCCATGTTTGCATCTTTGTGCCAGGACCTAGGAGAAGTACGACTATTCCGGAAAAGATCTTTACTAGCTGATCCAACTTCACCACTGGCCAAAGTACTGCCTAACTTATCTTCATTTTTACAGGTCTTTTTGATTTCATGCTTCAACTTGACACCTTCATTTATGTGACTCCATCCTTTAGACAGTTTACAATTGATATAAGATCGCCAATTTAATTTTTCTTGCGTGAAACCTTCGTGTATTATACTGGGATCAGAACAAACATCCCATAATAATTCAGATATGGCTGCTTCATCTTTGTTATTTATAATGTTCATACTCACAACAATCTGATTTAAATGTTGATAGAGGGTTCCAGATTGAGATGGAGTAGCTTCTTGTAACCATCTCCTAGTAGGGATATCAAATCCATTTTCTACCTTATACCGTAGGAAAAATGCAAGTTGTTTCACATGATGAGAAGATATATGCAACAATGCGGACTTCAGTAATTGAGCCAAAAACAAAGTGAGCAACCTCATTTGTTCCTTTAAGCCGATACTAGCAGATTCAGGATTTGTCAAACTAGAAGTCCAGGAAGAGATGTGGCCCCCCAAAAGTCTAGAAGAATGATTCTCATCAAGTTTAACGGACATCGAATTGAGCTTATGTTTCATAAACCTGGACATGTGTTGCCACAAGCAAGCCCCCATGATTTGCCATCTTTCATCTTCTGGAATTGAATTCATAAGATCTGTACTTCTTTCATCATCAACAAATTTAGAAACCTGAAGGTCCCCAACCATATTGTCAATTGATGTATTGCGGGTTAACAACTCCGCACTTTGGTGAAAAAATGTCTTCAGATTATTCATATCAACTTCATACGGAGTATGTCCATTGGTATATGTGATCAAGACAGGTTGAAGCACCTGAAGAAGACCTTTTGAATCTCTCTGAAGCCAAGCAGAGGCAAAATGCACATAATATTCATATAAATCAAGAAGAAAAAGAGGAGTTATGAGCTCTTCAGGGAAGGAGCCAGAAAAAGTCCTCATAGCAGCTCTTAAACTCCACAGCGAGAATATGATAGATTGAAAATAATACCCCTGAGCATTTGACCACCTAGATCTAACTTCATGATGCCTAACATTTTCACTATTAGTGGATTTCAAATGGGAGCAAGTAATGCTAGCGGCAGCAATAAACCGTGAAAGAAAAATGGAGATATCTTCACCAGCCTTCAAAAGGGGCTTATGCTGACAAAAATACAAGGAGAGGCCATCAACTGTATCACTACTCTTTTCTTGTGACTTTCCTTGACAAATATATCCATGTAATAAATCATATCCAATGAACAATAATCCATTGTTGCATAACAAGCTTAAAATCTGTAGAATGCAAGAAAAAAGAAAACATATCAATTCCTCTTAGAAACCGATGTGTCATCAATTGGATAAGGTAAAGCAGTAGCATCGTGGTTTAAAAACTTACCTTTGCAATTAGAGAGGAAGAATCCATTGAAAATCTCTGCTCAAAAAATGCAAGTGCAGTATATAACTTCTGTTGAAAATTTTGCACTAATTTCTCATATTGATGAATCTCAAAATCCATAAAGCATTTACTCGCTCTACCAAATCCTAAATCAGGCCAACTAGGATGGTCCCTAATTAATTTTGAGAAATACTGGAGAGATAAATCCAACTTAGCGCAGGACTCCAGATGCAAAGCAACATCACGTAATAGCCAGTTAGAAGAACCAGTAGCAGCAGAAGGCTTCAGAATCTCAGGTAGAATATGAGAATGTCCAATATTCAATACACTTTCCTGATCTGTACCCCCAATAGTGCTGGGAGAAGATGAAAGGCAATCCAAAGCTTCAAGCTTTACAATAAACAATGGAAGTTTATCAGTCACAGCTACTTGTCAAAAGCTTAATGTCAGACGTGCGCACAGTGCCTAACCTAAGCAACCATTAATAAGAAAATTCAACCATGTATGGCTACAAGGAAATTAAATGAGAATAAATATAGGGGTCCAAATTTGAGTAAGGCTGGAAACTATTTATGAGGTACAGCTTCTATTACTTGTGTGTGTATTTATCCTTATGAAAAAGTCGACGCTCACAACCCCAGGCAATAAACTTAACAGCAGTGGCAAGTCTCAGATATAAATCATTCAAATACCATATGATAAATGTAGGAGATCAGCACATGCTAAATATAGTAAGTGCAAGGAAGGACAACTTTTTTAATGAAAGAAGACAAGTCAAGCAAAGAGTAGGAAGTATCATGAAGTTTCTGCTAAATAACATAGTCAACCAAAAAAATGGAAGTTGAGGACAGATTTGACATACGATAGTTGTTTAAAAAATAGTTGAAAAAAAAAAGAAAAAAAGAAAAGACAGACCCGAATAAAATATTATGAGACCACCAAGTAGCACATTACCAAAGCAACAAAAACATTAACTGATAAACTCCACTTACAGGAAGGCCACATCTGTTCAAGGCAGTAGCTCTCATCAAAGCTGCCCACCGACCAAGGATTGCAGCATTTTTCTCCCCTATTGCATTCCTCATGCTATTTTTGTTTGCTAGCATGAGGCAATACAAGCCAATACTGGGATCCATAAAAGCAACACTATTGGAAGAAAGAGCAAAATTGTTGATTACAGCAGTTGATTGGAAACCCAGCATGGTGAGAAAAGACTGAGAATAGTTTCCTAATTCCCACTGCAAAAACAAGAGAGCTAATTATAAATTCTGAGACTCCAGAAGCTGCATGCAGCTACAATCCAGAAAAACTTGAAAAAAAGAGAGGAAACTCAGAAACAGAAGAAGATATAATTTCAGGAACCTCCAGAAGGCTAGTGAGCCAGTAGTCTCCCCTCTCAATTGAAGATGGAAGTATAAACTTTGTCACAAGATTACGCTCCAATGGTCCACCATGCTTCTCCACAAGCCGACAGATTACTAGTGCGAGCTGTACATCCCCAAGGTTTCTTGCGCACACAGTGACTGCAGAAGCAGCATCACCTCCAAGCAGAAAGAAAGCAATAGCTAGCTCTAATTGATGTCTCCCCAGTAAGACATATGCATTTTTCAGTGCCGCTGCCTTATTTTTCTCCTCCTGTAAACAGTAATTAATGCAAATAATGGATGAACTTGACCCTGAAAAAATAAATCCAACACTGACTTTTGCTCGGCATGTTAAAATCATCAAATGCAAGGTAGATAATATATTAATATGTATGAAGGCTAGTAACTTGAAAACAGTACAAGAAAATAAAACCAGGAAAAAAGAACCGGTAAAAGAACAATTGTCCTGAATAGATCTTTGTTGAATTTTCTGCTACTGTACTGTTTCTAACAGTTGCTAACAGCAAAATCAAAAACTTAATCGCATTTAACTTCACACAACACCTGAAAATTGCGAGAAAGAAATCCCACAAGCGGTTTGTCCTTTTCATCCTTGCTGATTTTGAAAAGGCCAGCCAAAACTTGAATTCTATTCAGTGCTATATATAAAAGTGCACAATCCTTGGGATCTTTCTTCTTCAGGTATTGCAATCTTGCCAGTTTCTCCATCTATTTTTCAAAAAACAACATCAGGAAGTACTGAAATTGCAAAATAAACTTCTTTCTTCGATTTGTTTTGAGTAGGGATTTGGGACAGGACAAACAAAGAAGTACAACTATCATATGTTGCCAAGTAAAGCACCCTAGATACAGATAGCATGCACCATAATCAAACCAAAAAAAAAAAAAAATTGTGTTATGACATGTGCAACGAAAAACTATGGAGCCCATTGGTCACGTAAACGCAATTTGTCTCACTCGCAGCACTGGCTCTTCACAAGGATCATTCTAAAATGCACACAGAAGACAGGCAATCAAAAAGGCCCCATACATAAACTGCAGATGAATGGACTACAAGATCATAAAGAATTCTCATCCGACCTCAACTTTCATGCTGATGTACAAAATCCTAATGCAAATACTAGAAACAGAAAGCTTACTGAAAAGAAAGCATTCTAATTGTAAACCTGCTTGAGCGTGGAAAATTCAAATTGAGTCACTCTCACTGACAACCTTGATAACTTATTGGGGATCTCCAGCCAAACTGTTTGGATAATATATGGAGCTAAAGGCCAGCCCCTGAACTACTCATGTTCAAGGCTTACCCTATCCCTCAAGTTACATATGTATAAAATAAAACTTTTAAATTTTAAGTAAAATTTTGCACAAAATCCACATTATATACCAGAGATGGAATATGAAAACAATTCAGAGTTTTCAGATAACAAATGAATTTTACTGTTAAGGTGGCATGGCATTTGGACGGTCAAGAAAATCAAATACAATTGACACCAATTAGTGCACCAAGTTATCCAGGAAGGAGATCAAACAAGAAATGGATGTTATAATTAAAATTTAAATGCAGTTCATAAAGATAGTAATAGCTCCATATGTTACCCTTGTGCGCAATTGTGTTACATCGGTATACCAAAATCCAACACCCAAAGCCCGCATTTCTGGCCAAGTTGGTTCATTAGGTAAAATAGAACCAAACAAAGTTTCTTGACACTCAGAATGGAAAGCCCATGCTATAAGCCTGGAGTCAACAGCCAACTCTTCTGCAGATACCAATTTACCAAACCTTCGAAAGAAACGTAGTAGCTGAAATCTTAATTCCACCCAAAACCTTCAAAGAAACAATTAACAAAACCACATTTATTGTACAGCAAATAATATACAGCTTTATAAAAGAAATAAGCAAGAAAGAAACAAACAGCAAATGACATATACCGTACAGGCACACAGATAAGAATGAAGAATATTATTGGATGAAATCATAAGATGAAATCAATTTACACCACAGAAAGATGTGTTAATTAACTATTCTCATTTATATCTCTTATGATAACTGTTTGCAGGACTACAATTTTGAATTTGCTATTTTATCTCTTAATGCTATAATTTGATAACATAGTTGCATGATGCATATTAAAAACATCAGCTAAATGAGACAAGAAAAACCCCCACTTTTAGAAAAGTTCAGATCCATGGATGCCAGCTATTATGCTTAAAAGCTAATCCCAAAAAGAAGAGAAGATCCGATCTTCAATAAATAAACAGTGGTGTTTGAGGACTGAGAATCACAGTTAAATATTGATTTTTTTTTAACACATTGTTGTTATCTAGCAGGTGCAGGGGTGCCTTGAATAATTGACTCTTCTGCAAAAATTCTAATACTTGGTCCACCCACCTGTGGCACATTTTTATCAACTATTTTTCCACAAGGGAAAAAACATTAAAAAAATGGCAACACAGACCCACAACTATATAAACAGCTTGTAGAAATGCCCTTCAATAAAATCTAAAATCATTAGGTAAGAACACCTTGTAATACTGTTATAGAAACTAAGGCAACAAAAAAAAAAAAAAACCAATAAATCAAATTTCGGAAACACCTTTGCCCAGGTTCATCAAGATTTTCATAGACTGAAGCAGAGTGCTTATTATCAAATTCGTTCAATAGATCTACAACTGCAAGAATTTCCATCTTTTCTGCGTCAGTTACACCTGCTAGCTCATAGACATTCTGAAGTAACTCAACAAAGCCACTTAACTCCGATTTTGTTGATGAACTGGAATTGGAAGCATCTAAGTCCATATTGTAAGCAAATTGGCGAAACTGCAAAGACGTTGAAAATGTATTAAGCCCACTCCATTGAAATCCATTATCAGTTGAACCTTTTGAGAGAAGCCCTTCAAAGTACGTTGACAGAAGGATTTGTGGAACAATATGGCTAGACTTTGTATAGCAATATCTCTTCTCAGATGGATAATTAGAGGGAAGATTTTCAACAAGATGCCTCACAGACACATATGCACGCTTCCAGTTGCCTGAACATAATAAAAATGAACTTTTTTTAAGTGATATATCATCGGCTTAAATCAAGCAACTAAGTAAAAATATGGTAACGTGCAGCTTCCTATAGTGAAAGTAAAACATTTCTCTTCCTTGTAAAACATTTTCTGCTCCTTGTCCTTCCAAAAGAAGAAAAAGAGAAAACGTTCCAGCTAAAAGGAGATATCTTTTCTTATATATATATGCATAACTAACAACACCCTTGCAATGATGAATAAAACTGCAATCATGTACATTGGTTAATGTCCTCTGAACACTTAAGATGAAAAAAGATAACTAGCATTGCGGTAACTCTGCGAAAGTACTAAAATTTGATTATGAGAATGAACATTTTGCTGAAAGGAGCATGCTGCTAGCTAATATACCTGAATATATATTCAAAAACAGCGCCTTTGGATGATAAACAGGCAAAGATCCTCTTAACTTCTCAGCTATTTCCAGCATGCTCCAGGAACCAAGAATGGCTCCACCACATTTCAGTTGATCACTTGCTACAAGGTGATCATTTTTCATATCAATATTTACAGAAGGAGCAGACTCATAATCTCCCCTTTGATCTTCAGCTGAGGATTCACTGTCGCAAACTGTGAATATCGTAGAAACAATGTTTTCATTGATTCCACTCTTGTGGCAACAAAAATTGTCTATGAAAACATTCGAATTGCATTTGGCCCGATGTTTTTTATCTATAAGAAACAAAAACTGACTATAGATACTAAGGTAGCTCTGATGAACAACAATGGCAATGGCCCTGCGACCCCAGGTGAAGTCATGAGCAGCAAAAGTAGGAGAAAACGCAAGGCAAAACCAATTTTGCATCTTCAAAGAATTTTTAGTGTCCAACAAAATTTGACCCCCATAATGCCTCTGAGCATATACTTTCAGCTCATTCTGCAAGCAAACACCAAGTAAAGACTGACCATTTTCTAAAGTTAACCAATTTACAGCTACAATATTTGTATCAAAAGATAATGTATCTTCCAACACAAAGCTCCCTAATTCTGTAACACAGACAGACTCCCATATGCGAACATTGCTGACAGCATTTGAATGACTTGCAGCAGAAACAGTAGCAATCTTCCTCCCACCATCAGTCAAAGAGATAGCAGAAACAGGACCTTGATGAGCAACTAACATTCCCACGAGCTCCCAAGGCATACAAGAGGTTGATGACCCACCAAGTTCACTTCTCCACAATCTCAAACTGCCATCAGAGTAGCCTGTAGCCATAGTATATGGAGGAATTTTACTGCACGGATCATTGTCATAAACCAACTTTTGTTGCATAGGCACCAAATTATTTGGACAAACCACTGCAAAACTTGTAACCCAATTGCGGGTGTGAGGCTCAGGAAATTGTGATGAACAAGGATTGACACCAATGAAATATTTTTTTCCACAAAAAGTAGTTTCAAACTTGCACATGCTGCATTTAACAGTATTGTTATCATCAATACATCCGCAGCAGCTTTCAGATAAATCAAAAGAGTGAAAGGTGATTTCCCATGATAAAGACTCAAGCCCTTTCAACCATACCCCCAAAAGCATAAATTTATTATACATAACAGTTTTATCATTACAAGATGGCAAAGGTACAGAGAAGATATTAGCGGGACCATCCTCATAATGACCATGACCAGTAAAAGGTATAGTGCAAACATAGTGACACACTATATCATCCACTTCAGTTTGAGAAATTTTTACTATAAAACAATCAATTCCTCCGACATGACCCATGAGAAGAACCATGTCTTCATCCAGAAGTGAAGGTGCCCACCTCAGGCTTGTATAATTGGAACATGACTTTCGAGTTCTGAGCTTTCCACAAAGCTTCCATGAGGGCATTAATGTTGGAAGGTCAGAGATGCAGTTTGAAATGGTGGAAAGTGACCAGAATAACAGCAAACCATTAGAATCCAGTGAAACAGCCAATTCAAATTCAGAGACACAAGGATGTACTGCAACTTGTAAGATTTTTCCAGTATGACCTTCTATGCTTAAAATCCTACTGGCAGAACATGACAAGATTTGTCCTGTGCTGGATTTATCAGAAGATACTTCCTCTACATCTCCTGATCTTTGAGCATGTAGTAAAGACCAGACCAAGGAATTACAATGTGACAAATGAACCAAAGAGCAAATAGTTGGAAGGCCAGACACACAATCTCTTGAAATAACAACTTTATTAAGAAGTGATTGCCCCTGAAAACCTGAAAAACCAGAATTATGAGGGTGTTCAAGTTCCAAATTTTGTTTCTTCCATAATGTGACACGGGGAAACCTCAAAGGGGAAATGTCGTCAAGACAATGGATGGCCCACAAGGTAACCAAACTTCCAGGACCATACCCAACTAACCACTCACATTTTCCAGTTCCCCCATGTTCATACACCCCTGTAGAAATGAAATGGTTAGCTCCTTCACCTGTTTCAAACATACATCTTATTTCTTTTGCCCATGTTATAACTATGTCCATGCCCAGTGCTCCATTCAACGCCTGATTTATCTCAATTATAGCACCAACACAAAAAGATCGTCTTATGGTTTTATGATCATTAGTGTCCTTGGCAACTTTTCTTGTCTTCCCACTGTCCATCTCACACCATAATCTAACAGTTCCGTCTAAGCAGCAAGTAAGCAGCACATGCCTCTGTGATCGTTTTGTGTCTCCCGGTGAATGCCTTCTGGTTGATGGTCTCCATTGTACCATTGAAACAGGCTGAGGATGACACAGCTCGAGTTTTATGTATTCAGACTTTCCATCACTACAACAAATAAACACACATTTTCCCGCCTCCTTAGGTCCTAAAAGGTCCAGTTGACTCATGGAAGCTGCAGTTGCTGAAGGTCCCTCAATTGACCAGGTTGCAGAAACAAGATTCTGAGGATAATTCTCTTTAAACTTCCAAGCTATTTCCCACAATGTGTTCTTCTTTTTCCACAGAACAGTCTCCATTCCACCAGCAACGATCCCATCACCAGATCCTGTCCACTCAATTGCCTCCACCTTCGTACCTTGTACAAGAATTGCATTCTGGCTCCAACAAAAAGAACCTGAAATTACAAGTGAAAAAAATAATTAAATTTAACATTAAAGAAAGAAAAGAAAAAATCATAAATACATAGTGAATTTGATTTAAAAGAAATTTCAGTCATTCTCTCAGCATTCATGCATCCAATTCTAGGGTACATAGTGTACAAAAGCTTATAGAAGAACTATAACCTCTAAATGCCAACATAAAGAGCAAAAATCAATGCCACTAAAGAAAAAGAATGATGAAATGCATAAAACAAAAAGATCAGATTCAAAATACTTCAGACACCTTTGGAGCTCGCTGAGTCATGAGCAAAGACGAAGATACAATTCTCCGAGGCAGCAGCCAGCTGGCCGATTGAAGGAGTCTCGGGAGACCAAGAAATGGAGGTTACCGGCAACGAATTGTCAGAGAGCGCGAAAACTTGGCGGAAAATGGGACCAATTAGGGCTTCTTCTTGAGAGAGAGGAGAAGGGAAATGAGAAATCACCAGGAGAGATGATGCTCCGTACGCCACCCATGAGTAACCGGCGAAATCCGGTAGCCAGTCGATGGTGGATGTGGATCGGGTCGGGGCGGTCGGGATGAATTCGGATCTGAGGAAAGCAAGTGGAAGGTGTTCTGTTGGATCCACGCAAGGGTTTGCGTTTTGTAAACTACAGCCTGATTCTGCTTCTGGCATTTTGTTTACTTTATTTACGAACTCTCATCAGAGTGTGAGGGAGCGAAATTTGAAGTGGAGCAGCAGCTCTCGTTGTTGCTGGTGGAGGGAATTGCGTGGGATATACCCGTTTCCCTCGTAATACCCAAAATTCACCTCCATCTATTAAAATTTATAATTTTACACGTACATACTAAAAAATTAGAGAAAATATAAAAATAGTCTCAATAAAATATCAACAAAAAATTAATACTCGACTCATTCAATCTACTTACTCGACTTATTCAATTCTCTTAATTTCTTACTCAACTGAATGCTCAACTTACCAAACTTCATACCCGACTTCATACTCGACTTATTCAATTACCTTCACTTCTTACTCAACTGAATGCTCAACTTACAATACTTCACTTCTTTAAAAATATTAATACTAAACTTAATATACTTACCCGATTTAATACTCAACTTCTTTAAAAATTACATAAATTTTACTTGACTTATTCAAAAAATTTACTTGACTTTTACTTAATACCCGACTCATTTAATATGCTTACTCGACTTCTTACTAAATCATATACTCGACTTACTTATCTTCAATTCTTACTCGACTCACCCGACTTCGCACTAGACTTTTCCCTGCACTGAGAGGAATAAAGGAGTGGATTCTTAGATTTTTTTTACTTTTTCTATTTTCGTGAGGTATATGTATGTAATAGGATATAAATTTAATATTTAAGAACAAATTGTGTATATTTAAATAAAAAACTCGTTGCTGGTGCACTGAAAGTTCTGAATTTTTTTTTTTTCAAATTTGTAGAATTTATTTAAATGACCCGAAAATAATTTTTTTCTACAAATATGATCCAATATTTGAAACTTTTAAGATTTACCCCATAGATAGGGTGAAATATTATTAAAAAAAAACTATTCGTTCTTCTTCAACGGCTCTTTTCTTGTTCAAAAATCGAACGGGTGACAAGTAGTAAAGAATTCGAAAAAGAAAAATCTTAATTAAAATCGAATGGGTTAAAAGTGATAAAGAATTCGATAAAAATCATAATTGTCTATGAATTGAATGAAAGAAAAGATAATGGGAAAAAAAAGAATTAGAGTATGTATTATTCAAAAATCTCTAAAATACTAATAACCTTCAAATTAAAAAAATGCACAAATTGCAATCAAAGTTCTTGAATTCTTGATCTAATATTAATTTATAGGTCAAATGTACATTTTTCTCATGAATTACCACTTCAAATCGAGATTCTTGAATATGATTTTTTTTATACATGATTATTTTAAAGTCTGATTTCTTCTAAGAAGAGACGACTCTATTAATAGACACAACAACAAATTTTCTTTAAGGTTATAATACAAGAACATTCGATTCAATGTATTAAAAAAATATCTTCGATCAAGAAATTTAGCCCTTTTGCAAGTATTAATAATAATATAGTCTTTCTTGTTATTTTTATAATATCTAAAAATGGTTACTTTTCCGATTCTCTCTTTAGTCGGTAGGTTTAATGAGATCAATTTTTTTCTTTTTTATTTTTCAAAAAACTGTATTCAAATTATTTGTACCAAAGGAGTCCTCCGCGGGAACTTTCAGATGCTGCTTGAGGAGAAGGAAATTATTACTAAAGGTTAACGGGTCTCCCATTTCGAAGAAGGAGCTCCACGAATTTGGTTCTACGGGAAATTTGTTCCTTTTGGCAACCATTAGATGATTAGATTAAAAAATTTCACCCGATCATTATGCTTTCTTAATTACCATGCGTAAAATAATCTCAATCTCTGCGGTTCTGATCGAGATAAACATTTCTATTTTTATTCTTACCATGCGTAAAAAATTTCACCCGATCATCATAACCCAACAAAGTGGAATGTTACCCATTGCTGCCCTAAACAGGGTTGCCAGGAACATAGTGGGCATTGATTTTTATTTTTATTTTTTTTGTTGGGAAGCTGAATTTGAAATGCTAAGAGCAATTGACTTGGGGGGCGGTTTTATGATGATCATGTGTTGAAAATTGAGTGAGTTCATTGTTGGGAGTTTTGAGACAGGGAACCTAACACAGTAACCCATGCGGATTTTTCCCAAACAAAATGACTAATGACGATGAAGCTATTCTCACTGGACAGAGAAATCAAATAATTTAGTCATTATTTTTTCTTTTTTTAAATGATTAGAAACTGAGAAGTCAAAGTTATATATTGTGCTGCAAACAATCCACTGAATAATTTGAAGCTTGATTTCTGTATTTCCATGTTTTCCGTGAAGGTTCTATTTTTCGATTTGTCATTGATCTTGACGTAGAAAAATCGTCGACATGGATGGGCACCGTGTTCAACTCTCACGTGGTTTTGTTTGCACTTCTATGTAAGTCGAAATTATTTTGCAAACAATTTGAGTTAACAATCTCAAATCTGTTAAAAGCTCTGTCACATGGCATTTTTATATAGCAGCTCATAAAATTTGCTTTCGTGGACTTGGCATCACAGCAGTATTCAATCATTCAGATCCAGTTGCTATTACATTTGTGAATTTTCTAATTAGCCGTTTTGGCAACAGCTTCAAATAACAGCATCAGGACATATTGATAAATGACAACTGAGTTTTTAAGTTCTAAAACCAAATCCAGACCTTCTCTTGGTAACTTCTTTCTTCACTCTGTATGCGTTGGAATCAAGAAGATTTTCAAGAGATTTCCCTTTTCTGTTCCGAGCCCGTCCTGTTTCTTTCAAGAGTTCAGCAAGCCTTTCTTTCTCGTCATCAATGTCCGGATTTGCTGTCCCAAGTTTTTCTTCTCTCACCTTAAGGATGTACTCCAATATCTCAATAGCATCTTCGACCCTGTAATTAAAAACAAAAACAAAAACGATTCAACGTTCAACGAAGAAGACTCAACAATCAAGCAAACTGAAGTTTTGCCTTAAATTAATTTAACTTTAAAAAAAAAAAAAATTCTTACATTAGAATCTACAAGTAAACCATAAAGCCCCAAACAGATAACTTGATCATTATTTTCCCTAGAAGAAATATAAAGATTCATGAACAATACTTAAAGCCTCAAGATTGTGTTCATCCAATCATTGTCTCCCATCATGTATATATCATCGAATAAAAACCTTATCTGCTACAATCAGAAGTGGGACTGAAGACGGCAAATGCTATCTGTGCGTGACAATCGGCCTAGGCAAGATGATACATGCAAGTCTATGTTGGGTAAGATAAAGCCTTCAATTGTATAATAATATTCTGTGAGAGAAAACCAGTAAGTGGCAACAGCAGAGAACATGGATTGCAAACAAATGGGTAGGGAGCTAAACAAAAACTGGGAAAGGATATCAAAAGTGTGCTTACCTCCCCAAGGCATCATAAGTTGCTGCAAGATTGCTATATACCCCGAGAGTGTCCAAGTGACATGAACCACACTCCTGCTCCAGTACTCCCCTTGCTTCTTCAAACAGTTCAGTGGCCTCATTTATCCTGTAGAGCTGCAGACAAGCCAACCCCATCTGGTTCAACACGATGCCAAAGAATGCCGATTTACTCTCCCCACTGGCCCGTAGCTTCACTACAGCACTCTCAAAAGAGGATCGAGCCTCTCCATACCTCCCAACCACATACAACATCACACCCATCTGCGCTTCTATTCCTGCGATGGTGCTATGGTACCCAGGGGTGTCTTCCAATAACTTCATGGCCTTTTGCAGGAGCTTCAATGCCTCTTCATGTTCATTCAGGGCTTCGTATATTGCTGAGATTTCTGTCAAGCCATTGGCAATCTCCTCAGGTGCAGTTGCAGGAGCTGGTTTCGCACACACTCTTAAGGCATTCTCACAGTAGGATTTTGACTCCCTTAGTTTGCCTATCCTGTAGTATAGATCTGCAAGACGAATAAAGATTGATGCTACAGAAAGGTGATCTTCACCCCTAGTGGCTTTGAAGACCGTAAGCCCTTTCTGATAAGAAAAAATGGCCTCGTCAAAGCGACAAAGGGACATATATATGTTGCCAATGCTAACATCAATGGAAGCAACCTCATTCTCTTGACCATTAGCGATCATTACCATGCTAGCCAGAACAAGGTGCTCAAGGGCAGATTCGTAGTCCCCCTTTGCCTCATAAACAAGAGCCATAAGCCTACGATCAGCTGCTTCTTCAAGGGAGGCCGAGTGACCGTGTTCCCTATGAATTTCAAGGATCTTCTTGCATAGGTTTTCTGCCTCATCAAATTGCATTGCTTGAATATGTGCCTCAGCTAAGTACCTGTCTTTTCATAGTTAATTGAAAGGAAACAGAATTCTGCTAGAGGTTTGAATTAACGTCTCTCAAACTCTCTTTCTCTCTCTCTCTCTCGCTTAAAAAATAAAATAATACTATACTTACAAAAGCGAGATAAAGAATTAGTTGACTTATTATTCATTATTCAATAGTATTATATTAATCGATCAATAGATAACAAAATATCGTCTTAGTTAGAATATAAATATGTATACCAACTATGTAAGTATATCATTACTCATATAAATACATTTGTGGCACTCAATTAATTGTTCCTTCAAAAGAAATTAATTAGTAATGCAAGTTCCCATTTCTTAGACTTTTAATACAGTTCGATCCATTTTGTATTCAGCCGCAATCGTGCTTCCTACTAGGAATTATTTAATTACCTTGAGCAAAACAGAGTCAGAGTAACAGACAAATGGGTGATCCGGTTTTGGGCTGATAAGATACAAGCCCAAACCCGACACCAAAGTGGAATAAGCAAAACGTGTTTCAAAAATACAAAATCACATATTAGCCTTCTGCCAAGTCTTAGACTAACATGCGCCACGAGTAGTTAAAGGTTCCGACAGAAAAGAATGACATACCCAGAAGCTTTACCTGCAAGTCTCAGCGACTCTCGGATCCGAATCTCCGAGAGCCTCGATTTGGATCTCCAAACCCGATTCGTAACACCAAACGGACCTGTCTAATAAACCCATCGACGAACATGTGTCACCAAGCTGCATGTACCCGGAAAACTTGGCAAGCGCACGATCAGAACCCTTTCCAATATCCACGACCTCAATGGACCGTTCCAAAACCGGAACCGCCTCCTCGAACCGGCCCAAACTACAATAGATGGCTGCCAGCATGTGCAAGCTCATGACCAGCTCCAGCTCCTGGCCTGAACCCGAAAACCTCTCAAACGATTTGGAAGCCCGAATTGCGTAATCCAAGGCCTTGTTCGGGTTATCACCCGAACTGATAGTTTCTCGCGCCAACTTGAGTAGAAACGGACCCAGATCCGGGTTGTCCAAAGACGATTCATCGATGGTCACCTTTTCGGAGGTTCTTTTTGCGCGTGAATTTGAAGGTGACGGAGACGGGAATCGCTTTCTAAGTGGAGATGGGGATCGAAGGTTATTAGTGGATCCATTTTGGATTGCAGGTATGAGAATGTTTAGCGGCGTCGTATTTGGCGGGGTTTTGACGGAAATTAGACTCGGCATTTTTGTTGTGAGCGTGACCGTTAGGAAATAGAAACCAAACCTAAGGCATGCATATAAAGAAGCCTGAGTGAGTGGGTGGGTGGGTTAAATTTGATGGTGGTGGGGGAAAGTTGCTTGGAAGAAACGTCTCATGATCATGGAATTAGAGTACTTTAATTTGATAACAATATTTAAAAAGAAAAAAGGAACGAACAAGGATACGAAATCCATTGATGATTGATATGTAAGGTAAACAGTTAATGAGTGAGCTGTTATTTGTAAATCGTAATTGTGTTGTGTGTATTATATATTATCATAAAATTGAAGACGGAAGAAATGCGATGAAGAGTCTGCTTCTTTCTCAAAACTTTATTATTCTTCACCAACTCGACTCGACGCTCTTTTGCTTCTTCCGTAATGTTTCTTTAGTGCCTCTGTCAGTCTCTCTCTGCTTGCTGATATCGGTGGACCCACGTCCCCTTCTTCCTTCGCTTTACGAAGGAATTTCCAATTGCGAGCGACGAGAGAGAATTAATATTGAGAAATTTCATGAGAAATTTCACGGATTCAAATAGTCTTCTCTTTTTGTTAAGTATTTTATTATTAAAATAAATTTTGATAAAATTATTTAATTAATTCATATTCTCTTTTTTTCCCCCTCAATTCTTCAATTCTCACCAGGTTTTTTAGATATACTTTTAAATGAATCGAACTAAATGATGATGTTTTGTTTTTCAACTTGTTTACTATATACGTAGGGATAGTAATGAGCACTATTCGCAATAGGTCCACCATTATTAAACCCGCATCCGACAAAATTTAAATTATTAAAACTATCCGCAACTTGTTACGGATTTTTTTTTTTTAAAGAAAACTCACTTGTTGCAGATTTTGACAATTATTAATCTTGCAATGATATTTAGTGGATTTTTTTACGAGTTTCTAAATTTAAAATCATAAATATTCAAAATGTAAATTTATAATAATAATCTAAAATTTCACATAATATACTCAATTTTAAAATTAACCAATGTAAATGGAAAATTAAAATTTCAACATCAATCCAACACAAATTCTCAAATTTAAATATAAAATACACAAATCTATAAAATAAAAAAAATCACAAACTAGTATCTAAGAGTAACAATTATCATTTCATATTATCATTCAATAGAAGATCTTCATATCATTCACCACCATTAGCACCCATCCAACACAATTCCTACAATAATGATTAAGATTAACATTTTCTAAAAAATAATTTTTTTAAAAATATTAATACGAATAACAAAATTATAATAATGAAATAGTCCGTGCATTAAGCTAAAAAATAATAGTTCATATAAAATTATAATAAGTATATAATAATTCATGCATTAAATTTAAAAAGGTTCAATCAAAATTATAATAAGTATATTTTTAGATAAAAATATTTTCAATTAAAATTAAATTTAAAATTTTAAAAAGCTGATAGTTGTTGGATACCCGCAATTTGACTAAAACTAAACACACTCGCAAGCTAGTGCGAGTTTAAATTTATAATATCAAACTCTTCTGCAGCCTACAAAATTACTTGCGATCGGCGTGTTTTGCGTGGACGGAATTAGGTGGATTTGTGAGTTTGTTGGTACCATTGCTATCCATGTATGGACGTGGAAAATATGTTGGAGCCAAGTAAGGTAGAGCAGGAGGCATGCATGTGAAAGTATGCAATAGCAAAGTATAGTAGAGTAGGAAGCATGTGTGTGGAAAATATGCTGGAGCATAGAACCAAGTAACGTGAAGTAGGAAATATACATGCAGGAAACACGTTGGAGCAACGTAAAGAGGAGTAGGAAGCATGCATGTTGGAAGAATACTGGTGTAAAGTGATTTAAAGCACGAAGCATGAAGCCACAAATGATTGCAAATTCAGAAGAAAAAATCTATTAGGAAAAATTTAGAAGTTTCAGAAATCCAATTTGAGAAAGAGATAAATATAGATTTTGAAAAAAAAAAAACTCTAAGTAGTAAAAGCCCATCAAAATAAAGAATTATCAACGACTTTGGATACATAAAAATTATATTATAAATAGAGAGTCCTTCATGCATAGAGGACATAAGCAAATAGCTAAAAGAAAAAACTTCATTATAATTCTTATTAAATAGTAAAAATTGCTCTTTTACTCTCATGGTCGTACGCCAAGCATTGAACTATGTAAATTCTCTGTATTTGATTTTTTTTTCGTTTATTTAATTTTCTAGTTGACTTAAAATCAGCATCAACACAGCCCATTAAAATTGGTTCCTTTCTACACTATATCAACTCCAAAGGAATAAAATTTATCATTAAAAACTTAATATCAATTAATTTTAAAAATTTATTAACCATGAAATCCAATGAAAAGGCAATAAATTAATTTGTAAAAAAATGGATTTGAATAGTATTGCATTATAACTATTGCATTTCGAATATTAAAGTTTACTTATTGATGGGAGATGATTTAGATCATATATCCAAATTATATCACTAGTAAGCAAATTTTAACTTATGTACTTGTTGTTAATGATAAGTGCTGACAAAATCATTGTTTTATTTATATTCAAGAGTCATATTATTTTTTGAAAATATTAATGGTGTGTTTATTTACCCGTAATTAGAATGAAAATTTTAGAATAGGAATTATTGACATGTTTACTTACAAATTTGAAGCTTGGAATCGGAATTGAATTCTTGCGAGACTATGATTTAAGGATTCATTACTGAAATTCTAATTCCCAACCTTAAATCTATCACTAAGATCCTGATTCCTAAAAAGGGGTTGGGAATCAAAGCTCTATTCCCATGATTGACAAAAATACCCCCTATTTTAAATTCTTAATTCTTACTTTGTCCTAATTAATTCACGAGTATAAAAGAAAAAAAATCAAATTAAAACCACGATAATGGAATTGGACACCACCCAAAATCGAATAAACAACACCCAAACCAAAATTGAACCAACAGCACCTACCATTGCTGATTATGAAGCCACTGACGACCAGCTATGGATCTCGCGTTGCGCAACAGCACTTGCTATTGTCAGAGCACCGGAGTAGCTCCTCCCCAAATTGTTGCAGCAACACATGCCGTTGCTGGAAATAGTAGCCGGTGACGCATCTCCTTCCAATCTCGCATGAAACCAGCAATCAATCTGGCTCGACGGCAGTTGTTGCAAAAATGATGATGATGATGATTATTATTTTTTTTTTTAAACGATGACGATGATTATTTTTGTCTCCAAAAATGATGATGATTATTATTATTTTTTTTTGGCATAATATATAATGTTATTATTATTGTTGTTGTCATGTTTATTATTATTAATTTTATTATTATCATTATTGAAACAAAGTTATTATTATTTCTTATTGTTATTAACAATAAGTTTTTTGAATAATGATAATATAACAAATATTTTAATAATAATAATAAATTAAGGATATTTTAATAACTTAAAATAATTCATTCTAATTCTAAAATAAAGAAAGTAATTTATTAAGAATCTTATTTCTTTTTTTGAATTCAGCCTATTCTCATTTGAATTTATTTCAATTCATTTCAATTACTAATTAATAAACATACTACAACTTAAAAGGAAACAAACCGAGTTACAATTCAATTCAGCCTTTGTAATTTAGGCAGTGTTTACTCTCTGAAATGAAAATGAGGAGTGTAGATTCTTTTATTTATAATTTTTAAGAAGAGAGTAGGAATCTCACTCTGTGGACTCCACCTAAATTTAAAGTGGGGAGTGGGATTCTCACTCCTACGGGGGGAGGTGAGAGTGTAAATCTACTCCCCCTTCTTTTTTTTTTACCCTCATATTTAAAATAAAATAAATAATATTATAGTTATTTAAATAACATTAGTATGTTATTTTATAAATTAAATTTATTAAAATAATACTATTAAACATATTTAAATATAATATTATTATATTTAGTTAAAAATAATAATTTACATTGATTCTAAATTAAAATTTCTTAAAAATAATATTATTATACTCATAGAGAATTAATAATATTACTATATTATATCTTTATTTGAAAATATAATATTATTATATATATTTATTTAATTAATTAATAATAATAATAAATATTTTATTTTAAAAAATATTAATTTTGTACTATATTATCAATGATAATGTTTCATTTGTATTGCTATTATTAATAATTTTTTTATTTACATAATTAAAATTAAAATTAATAAAAAAATTATGATTTACATAATTAAGAATATTAATAATTATTAATTTATAAATATAATAAAATAAATATTTTATTTTTTAAATATATTTTTTATTAATTTTATAATTAAACATTATAATTCTTTAAATAAGGATAAAACTGTAATTTAAAACCATTTACTTTTAATTCAAGATAATTATATACTCTCACTCTAATGTAAGTAAACAACCTACCCACACTACTCTCATTCCACACTCCTAATATCAGAATTTCCACTCCTCAGAATTACCACTCTAATTTAAAATGTAAACGCTAACTTAGGTAGCGTTTGTTTTTTTGTCTGAAATCTGAATAGATATGAATTAGTCTGAATTCTGAATAGGTATGAATGTTTGAATCTAAATAATATGTTTGTTTTTTCGTTTGAATCTTAGAAAATAAATATTAAGTTGTTTGTTTTTTCAACTTAAAAAGCTGAAAATATATACTTTTACATTTGTATCCTTGTTAAATTTGAATGTCAAATAAATAATATATTAAATACTATAATATTTTAACATTTATAAGTAAAACTATATTAAAGTGAAACATAATTATTTTGGAATTTTAATATATAAAATACCATAAATTTTAAATTTTATCGTATATAATATAAGAAAGAAAAAACATAGATATTTTTATGTGAGGTAAATATTTATGGGTGAGTTTTGGGATAGACATGAAAAATAAATTATAAAACAAGGATATTTTTGACATTAGTAAGTAATTGACTTAATTCAGATTTCTCCATTAAGTAAAAAATCAAAAAAATTAGCTTATTTTATTAAGTAAAAATTATCTAAAAAGTCTCATTAAGTTATAAAAACAAACATCTCTAATTAATTTAATTAATTAAGTTAAGTCATTTTAAGTCATTAAGTTAAAAAATAAAAGCCACCTTAGACTTTAGAGTCTAAAAATTTAGATCGGATTCAAATTTAACTAATATCAGATTGAATGTGATTTATATCATCCAATCAGATTTGATTTGGATTGAATCGGATTCGGATCTATCCGAATAATCTGATGGTAAATTGGGATTGCACTGCTGATTTAAAAAAATAATAATAACTAAATATAAAAGCACAGAAGTAAAATTCCTAGGTGAAAGGCTAATTCCAAAACCAAAATATCAGCAACGACAAGCTTCTCCGGACGACCAGACCGACGCCGCGAACCACGCTGCCGACGACGCAACCCAAACGATACCAGCCGCATCTTGGTCGACATCGAAGTCCAGTCGGCCAGTTGCACGCCGCTCGCCATCGACGTTCCAGACGAGCATCTGACACCGACAGCAACCTCGCGACTTGTTCATGGTAATGCCGACGCATTTTGAACATGATTGCCTGGTTGCTTCTTATCTTATATTAGCTTGTGGTTGCCTGGTTGGTTCTCTTTTGGCTAATATAAATTCTTTAGAAAATTCTCTTTTGGCTCTCTTTTGATTCAGTGGTATACTACTACTTTCCTTGCTCTGGCTGAGTTGCTGACTTAATGTGATTATTTTGATTCTTTGAACATGACCAATTGATTTGAACATGTAAAATGCTTTGAGTAAATATTACGAGATTGTTGAATATATGATCAGGAAAGCTTACGATGAGATTAATTTTCTTTTCTTTTCTGATGATTTACATTTACTTGTGTTTTCACTAATTATAGATTTCATGAATTTGTGAAAATTGCCAAAAAGCCCCAAATCCGAAATATCATTCAAATCAGAACTCATCTGAATCGATCCGGAATATTCATCTGGTCCAATTTATTTAGATTTGAGGTTTGGGTTAGAATTGGATGATTTTTTCGCAATCTGATTCATCCGAATCCAATCTGAATCTGAAATTACCCACCCCTAGATACAACCTGCAAGCCCAAATCAGTCGGTTTCTTAGTTTCCTTCTAGACACACGCCTAGCCTAAAGCTTCTTCTATATTTTCTACACACTGCCAAGGCAGCCGTTTAAAAACAAATCCATGCGCATAAGGACTTAGCTTGTTGGAACTTTGTACAAGCTGCATCCGACAGTCCAGTAAGTTTTATGGGGAAACTAACTTAATTTAGGCTGAGAACTCCTGTGCACAAGTTTTTCATTTACTTTTGACTTCCTTCTCTTTTCTGCGGACAATTAACATTGTATTATTTTTTCAATGTTTGTGAGAATTGCTTTGCTGCTGTTAACTGTGTGATTGATATGAGATTTATGTGTTGTGGGTTTATTACCACAAATCTGATTATTTATATCTTATGGATTTACAGTTAGATTGTGTTCAGAATTGGAATATGTGTGTATGCACATAATTGTTTGATGGAATGACACTAAGAGCACTTCATATGTTTAGGTTTTCAATTCTAAAGTGTATAATTGAAAACAAACTTTCATGTGTGAACTTAAACCATTTGCAGAAATGAAGATTTTCGTTGCTTGGTTACCCGACTTGGTTGGGAATTTTGGACCAATTAAATGTTAATTCCTATTTTCAGTTTTTACTTTTTCTGAATTCCCTGTAAATCAAACAAACACTATGCAAAGTGCTATCGTGAATAAAATAGAGTTATTTGTTCAAAAGAAAAAGGCAATTAAATGTTTCAGTTTTTACTCAAAGTGGGTTGATTCATATAGGTCTAACTAGTAGTGTAATGGTAAATCATTCAATGGTGGAGATAGCACAAATTTAAACTCTTATATATATATATATAGAAAGGTTTCTTGGAATGACTTGTGCGCACCTTGATAGTGATGCAAGACTTGTTATATTAGTTGAGATGAAATTTCTTCAAGGATTCAGAAATTATCTTTCCTCAAAGATTTTTATTTTTTCCAAACACTGGATCTGATAATGGCATTGAGTACACAAGTTGCCCATTTCCATATGAGTCTCTTAAATCTGAGTTGCCGTGGTCCCCATTATTGTTTGTGGCTTTTCTTGTAGTAGATTTTGAACATAACCATCTAACAACTTCTAGCTTTGTACTTGTAGAATTGAGCTCTAATCTGTTGGGTCATGAGAGCTGAAGAGTCGAAAGATCCTCTGAAGGAGGTTGATTGGAAAGCCATTGGTAGTGAATTGCAGAAGGACCCTGGTGCAGGTGTGAAACCAGTTGTAAAGAAGCGGCTTCCGAAAAAGATTAGGCAAATTCCAGACTACTATTTCCTTCCTCGAAGATCTTTACCCTCGGCCATAGCCTTCTATGGGTCTTGCATTGCTGGTGGAATTGGTGCTGGGATGCTGCTGGAGATCTGGATAAACAAGAAGGTTAAAGGTATGACCTTGATGACTATAATCTTTTTGATTGCTGTTATTGACAGGTTAAGTCACTGTATAATTTTAGTGATAAGATATAAATTAATACAAACATACTAGGTGTGGATGTTTCGGGATTCGGTTTGGGTTGCAACCCATTTGGGTTGGAGAATTTAACCCAAACAAGTTGAAAAGTTATTTTGGTTTGGTTTCAAATATCGGTTCGGATTGAGGTTGTAATTTTTTGTTAAAAATTCGGTTTGGGTTGCAATTTTGGGTTACAGCTAAAAATTCAAATTTAATTACAAATTCAGCCAAAAAAAATAGCTTAAATAAAAAAATTCAAAATTCTAAAAGCCAAAAGCCAAAATCCAAGCAAATAAATAATTAATCTTAAAAAAAAAAAGAAACAACATAATAAAATTACTGAATTACAAATTCTACACCAAAATTCAATCTCTATGAATGCTCAACTCGACAAGCAACAGTTACATTAGCAACAATTAACCTCCACCAAAGAAGCATCGGTAATCAGTCCATTTTGCTAAAAGATAAACAATTGTGTTTATCAGAATGTTGTCATATAGATTGACAAATTTGCTGTGTCTAGATAGGAGTCTACAAAACCAATGACGGGAACCAAGCATCAGTAAAGTAATAAACTCAATTATTAGAACCTAGAAGACTGCACGTATTGCTACTTCTGGCTTCAGCTTTTAATTTCAACTTTATCTTCTTAATTAACTACCTAATTATCTTTATTAATCATCAATTCTTTAATAACACAACGACAATAAGATTTAACACAGTTCAGTAAAGCAAACATGAAAAATTAAAATAATTAAACAATATTCTCATCAATCTGAGAGTAAGAGAAAGATTTAATTCCAAGAAAGAATAAGAAAAACCATTGATAAGTTTCGAAATCTGAGCTTGCAGCAAATATATCCACAGAGGAAAAAATATGTAGATAAAGGAAATTAATTAGAAGGAGATAGAGTGAAAACAGAAATTATTGGAAGTCAAATTTTGATGTAAATGTATAGAAGCTAAGATTCAGTTCCAACCAACTTACCATCAAGTGAAGAACTGCAGCGCTTATGAGTTAGATGGGAGCTACAACCCTGACAGCCGATGAGATGGAAGTTGCAACAACCAGGCAGTGGTACTGTTGGGAGCTGCGACGCCGACAAAGTAAAGACTGGCTACCGCAAGAGAGTGACAGATAACAAGGGTGGCCAGTGGTTGAGTGTGATGACTGGTGGTGGTGTAGCATGACTGATGGCAGTTAGTGACAGGGAGATGAGTTAGGCTTAGCTTAGAGTCTCTGTTTTAATTTGTTGTTCAGTTCGGTGTTAACGTGAGGTGAATTCAAACCCAATCGGTTTTCAATTCTCAACCAACTTGTTTTTAGGGTCAAACTGAACTGAACCAAAAACCGAAATAAATTTGAGGTTCGGTTATGCCACCCCTAAAATATAGTGCCAGGCTAAAATTCATTCAAAAACACATGAAAAGGACATTTGGTGCCTAATGGTCATTTTTGGGTCTTACGATGACTTTAAGAAAGCTTTTTATGTAAATTGTGATTGTAAGAGTATCTACAATAATCAGCCCTTTTCTGTGGGCTCGTCCCTTAATTTTTTTGTTAGAAAATAAAAAGAGCAAATAATTAATTAGAAAAAAAGAAACAGAAATGAGAAAGAAGATTTTTTTTTTCCTTTTAAGCATCCTGTTTTGATGGGAGAGTAGTTCTTGTGAGTATTCATGATTATTACAAAAAACATGGATCATTTGCCATTATTGTTGATCATAATGCATTAATGCAAATGATATTTGTGAGCTGATGTAGCCATCACGTACTTACAGAGGTGACCAGCTTCGAAGTGTTTTCTCTCTCTTTTGCCATTAAGAATCATGGAATTTCCCTGTCATCATGGTTGAAAATAATCGTATTTGTAGATTTTGGAAGCCTTTTGGCTTGACTCGCTTGCATTTAAGTACTTTGTTATGGCTAACGTATTTGTCATTGTCTTTCAGAGGATGGAGGAGTCATATGGGAGTTTGACAAATAGAGCTCTGGATCATAGGAAGAGTTGCCCGCCTTCTAGACAGTTGCTTATCTTTTTTTATTTTCATTCTTTTGGAAAGTTATATACAGAGGCTGTAGGAGGAAACCTAAAATAGTAGAATGCTCTGTGTTTGGAACTGACATTCATGTTCCTAGCTGTGTGTAATTTTTGTTAGAATTTTACATTAAAAATAAGGATATGGGATGTTGGATAGATGAATATTTGTTTGCTATTTATCTTCCTTTTATTTGCTGCACTTAGGGGTAGCCAAGATTGTAATATTTGTTTATACAATTGTGTAGCTGCAGGATGGCGAGCTTCTTCCTTGACCTCATGCCTTCGAAATTAAGCTTGTCTTCATAAAAAAATATATTTTTATTTCTGGCTATTGTTTTGATACTTGAGTAATGTGTTGAGGGCTATGTTAGTTTTTATTTTTTTTGAAGTCTATTATACAGAGATGTTATTGATATTACATCAAATATTATAATTAATATTTATAATCATACTATATAACTGGAACCATCGTCATACATTGACACATTGAAATATTTACCCATATATTTTAAATCCTCTATAATTATCGTCATACATTGGCACACTGAAACACTTACTCATATATTTTAAACCATTTATAATATTAGAGAAATGTCCGCTCCACTCACATTTCGTAAGGGAGAGACTGTATTTACTCAATTATGTCATACATTGACACAATGAAGCACTTACTCATATATATATATATATATATAGAGGGGTGTTTACTTCATTTACATTTCATAAGAGAGAGACTGTCTTCACTTAATTATGTCATACATTGACACACTGAAACACTTACTCATATATGGAGGGGTGTCTATTCCAATCACATTTTATAAAGGAGAGACTGTCTCCACTCAATTATATTGATAATTGATGAAGTACTGAAATTAATCTCTATAAAACTCTTATGGAGACTCAAATTCTTGAACTCAATATTGTAAGTGTAAGACTTTACCTATTGAACCAAATGCCTATCGGTGAGGGCTATGTTAGTTTTGCTCCTAGTAATATTGGGCCAGGATAATATTGCTTTCCATGAATGAGTTTGCAAAAGCTGTTTGCAGTTTCAATAGTGGAATTTCACGTTCAGTTGAGGAGAATTCTCTTTTCGAGGATCACAAAGTTGCGGCGATTTTTACAAAATGGGTTATTTATTTTCATCACTGGAATTGCACCTTTTCTTACCTTGTCCGGTTGACTCATATCATTTTGATCTCATCTTATTATTCAGCATCTCAAAGGGAGGATTCTTGGCATGATTTTGTTATGAACACTTGTGATGCTTTTCAGACGAAAACACTTCCAAGGTCCAATGGCAGTTGCTTGCCCCCAATACAAATTGAACAGGCAAATCCCGTGGCCTAAAAGAAAATAGGAAGCAAAGATGAAGACTGAAATAACCGAATTTGCTAGCTAGCTATCTTTCTCTTGAATAAACTAATTAGCTAGCTAAGCTTTCTCTTCAATAAACTAACTACTGGGCTTCTCACAATTAAGAACGGTTATTTTCTCCGCGATGAGACACGTGTAGAGAATCTACTGGATCGGAAGAATTCAAATATCGTTCATTCCAGTTATCAATGTGCCACGGGGGGCACAATAGCATAAACCCACGAATTATTTTCCCGCTTCGGTAACCGAAAGGATCGCCAGCTGCTTTACATTCCCAAAACGCCCCTAATGAAAGTATCTTAAGCATGCAAAATTGCAAATCGATTTCGAATTTTCGAATTACGATCCTGTTAACGACCTTACATTTCATATAGCTAATAGCTATACAGCTGAGATGGCAACTTTGTAAATAATCTCGAAGGAAGACCTATTTTACAATTTCCATTCTTGAATTCTCTCTAACCGCCAAAACAAAAATAGCACACACTCCGTGCATGTTCAATTCTCCCTAGCGACCTCTCCATTGCTCTCTCTGTGGTAACTGAATCTCTCTCTCTCTCTCTTTCCCGTCTCTCCAAGAAAGCAACCAATAACTGTGAAGGTAATCTCTCTCTAACTGCAATAATTATAACATGAAAATAAAAAAAGTATTTTATATCATCTCACATAAATAATAATCTCTCACTAGAATGACAAAAAAGCTGCGAGATCTCTTACATGATGCAAAGGAAGTAGACATTTTTCCACCACCGGCGCCGGCACATACGAGTGGCTACTCGGCTGTCGACGAGGATATGGTAGAGCAAGAAAATATGTCGCACAAGGAATTTATGTCAGCGGCTTCTTCACTTGCTGGAAAGAACAGCTCATCGGTCGATGAAGCCACAGCGGCGGATCCTTTGGTCGAGATTCAACCGAATGTTACTTCTTCGACCGAGTTTATAGTGATTGAAACTTTACGTACTACCGAAGAATCTAAAGAGAAAGACGATTCGCTATCTTTAGAGGATGTAAAATCTTCAGTTGCTTGGACAAAAGAGAGCTCAGAAGCTTCGCAAAACGGAGAGATACTGAAGCCGGAGAAGGCGAAGAAGACTGTGAGACTGCAGGGCCACGAGAACAACGTCACCGAGAACGTGATTTTGCCAAAGGCATTGCCGTTAAAGCCGTGTCCGAGTGTCGGTACGAATCTTGAGGCCTTTGATCTTGCGCTGAGATCTATCGTTGGTAATCATCAGGAGAACGGAGAGAGTACTGGTGCTGCGATGATGGAAGAGGCGTTGGAAAGACTTAAGAAGTCTTACGTGTACTTTAAAGGAAAGCCTGTGGGGACATTCGCTGCGATGGATCCCAACGCCGAGGCATTGAACTACAATCAGGTAAACGTAACTTGTCCATTGAACTTTCGCTTGTGTAGAAGTGATTTCTTGTAAAAGCACTTAAAATGCCCTTTATGATCAATTAAGTGTTTTTCATTCGTAAGTTCTCCATAGGTAAACATAAATAATCTATTAAGGACTTTTGAAAATGCTTTTGAAAACACTCTCAGATGCACCATCGATTAATCTTAATTTGTATATTGTATTCTTGTGTTTTCTTTATTATATCTGTGTACAGGATTTGAGCTGTGGCATTCGTTCTAATTTGTGCATAAATTTGATTAAATAGAAAAATTGACTTTTCGTAATTTTTCTTTGCGTTTCTTCTCGGTAATAATGCATATCTCATTTTGATTGTATTTCTTATCTGCTTTTTTCCTCCAGTCAACACTGATTGCTAAGTGTAAGCCACTGGAGGTTTTGAGAAACTTTTAGCCGTGCATTATAATTTATTAGTCATTTCTGCAATTTTATCTAATTTAGTTTTGCTTCTCCAAGAGTTGATGATATTTTTCATTGTATAACTGAAGGTTTTTGTGAGGGACTTTGTTCCCACGGCCTTAGCTTGCCTGATGATTGAACCTGCAGAACCAGAGATTGTGAAGAACTTCCTGTTGAAGACCCTTCACCTACAAGGTTGGGAGAAGAGGATCGATAACTTTACCCTGGGAGAAGGTGTGATGCCTGCTAGTTTTAAGGTACTCTTTAACTCGCATCAGCAAAAGGAGACCTTGGTTGCGGATTTTGGTGGCAGTGCTATAGGAAGAGTTGCACCTGTAGATTCTGGGTTTTGGTGGATTATACTGCTAAGATCATATACCAAGTGCACTCGTGACTATGCTCTGGCAGAGTTGCCTGAGGTGCAGAGAGGAATGAAATTGATACTTAACCTTTGTCTCTCAGATGGCTTTGATACTTTTCCCACTCTTTTGTGTGCAGATGGATGTAGCATGATTGACAGGAGGATGGTAAGTCTTTTTGTTAGTTGTTGAAATATTATTACTCATCGAGAATATTCTTTTGTCCTAAACGTGAGCCAAGTTCTACTTGGGCTTTCTGTTCTTCTTTGGAATTATTTGTCCCTGTTTTTGGTAGCTAGACAAGAAGGCAGTCTAGCTAGTGTCAACTTAGTTTTTTCATTGCTAGTTATGATGTGAAATTCCTACTAGTTATATAGCTGATAATAAATTCTTTTTAGCCTGTAAGGTTCAAAATTTTTAGTTAATTAAAGCGCATCCATTTACCGTGTTGATCGGATATGCTGGATAGCGAATATGATCCTCATGAAGTCTTATGTTTGATTCTAGCTTGTTGGCTAGCTAGCCAAGTTTTGGGAATTTATTTATCTACTTCGTAATTCATAAAATTATCTTTGACGAGTTTCTTTTGACTTACAGGGAATTTATGGGTATCCAATTGAGATCCAGTCTCTCTTCTATTTCGCACTGCGGTGTGCTCGTCAGATGTTAAAACCAGAGCGCGATGGCAAGGAATTGATTGAGCGAATTGATAAGAGGATCACAGCTCTCAGCTATCACATCCAGAAATATTACTGGCTTGATTTTACGCAGCTAAATAACATATACCGTTATAAGACCGAGGAATACTCCCACACAGCTGTTAACAAGTTTAATGTCATTCCAGATTCTATTCCTGATTGGGTATTTGATTTCATGCCATTGAGAGGAGGATATTTGATTGGGAATGTCAGTCCAGCTAGAATGGACTTCCGGTGGTTCTTAGTTGGGAACTGCATTGCCATTTTGAGTTCTCTAGCCACCCCTGCACAGGCAACGGCAATCATGGATTTGATTGAGGAGCGTTGGGAGGACTTGATTGGAGAGATGCCATTGAAGATATCTTACCCAGCCTTGGATGGACATGAATGGAGGATTGTCACTGGTTACGATCCTAAGAACACACGATGGAGTTACCATAACGGTGGATCTTGGCCAGGTACAAGCACACATCTCATATTTAATTTTTTGAGTTTTGACTATTACTTACCAATGAAGAACTGAAGTTAGCTACTCCTTGATACACCTTTTTTTCTGACAATGTAGCACAGCGTTGTTTGCTGATTATATTGATGAAATGAATTTTACGTGAGTGAGATTCAGATCGTATGTTGTGCTCTTCGAAATTTCCTAATTGAATCTCAGACTCTGTGGACGATCATTTTTGCATTGCTGTTCCTCTTTTTTTTTTCTTCCTGACATGTGGCTGTTTGGTTTCTCTATGGTAGTTCTGTTATGGCTGCTTACAGCAGCATCCATCAAAACCGGAAGGCCTCAAATTGCAAAACGAGCTATAGAGCTGGCGGAGCAGCGCCTCTCTAAAGATGGGTGGCCTGAGTACTATGATGGTAAGACTGGGCGTTATGTTGGGAAGCAGGCAAGAAAATATCAAACATGGAGCATAGCTGGCTACTTGGTTGCAAAAATGATGGTTGAGAATCCTTCCAATCTTCTGATGATTTCTCTTGAGGAAGACAAGAAGATAGCTAAGCCAAGGCTCAGCCGCTCAGCCTCATTTTGAGAGTACGTGAACGGCAGAGATTACAAAGGCATTTGTAGTAGCAGGAATAGGATTGCAAACAAATCAATCATTGGCTGATGCTACTGCAGTAGTAGTCATCACAAAATTTTTTTGTTAAAAGCCATCAACTATGCTGGGACTCCGAGTTGATTGATTGATTGCTATGATTCATTGAAATGTTTGTAGAAACTGATTGTTCTCCGCACTTTAGATGGGATTTTCCCTTTTGTTTTTTGGGCTTTACTTCTCAAAATTATTTGCTTTTGGGCTGTGGTCATAAATTTTAAACAGGATCGTGTTCCCAAAATTAACTCCACATGGAATATACTCATAATTAGGGGGAAATGAAAAGAAATATAGACCTTAATGCATGGGTACTCATTAATCAAATTTATATTTTCCTAAACCTAACCTCTATAGAAGAATAAAGTAAAATTGAATAAAAATTTAATCGTATGCCATCACCAACACTAATGTTTCCTTTTGCATACTTTTTTTTTTTTTGGGAGGACGCATACTATTCCTTATTTCCTTTTGAAATAAAGTTAAAAACAAACGGATAGTAAATAAATAAAACCTACGACCGATCCATTCCATTCCATATGATATGGTCTGTTGTCGCTATTCTTTGGAGTTCCGGCAAACACATCAATTGACAAAAAGAACGATCCATTACGAAAATAGCAACAAACAAAAAGAAAGGAACCATTTAACCAATCTCTCTTGCCCCGTAAGTATCAATCAATCAATCGAAGCGATGGACAAGCCCTGCAGCTTCATGTCGTGCGATAAGTTGGATCGGGTGGCCAACTGGGTGGGCGCCAACGTCGCCACCGCATTCTTCGCCTCGCTGGAGCGTTGCTCCTGCATCAACCTCAGCACCGCTGAATTCGAAGACGAGGATGAGGCCAAGGACCGACCTCTCATGGTCTTCCGCTCCACTGTTCACGGCCGCTACGACCTCGACGCCCAACACGCCAACACAACCGTTTCAAATGTTAATAAGCTTCAATAAATCAAGCTTCCCGTATAATCATCACCTTCCATCTTCTAGGGTTTGTAAATTGTTCTCTCTTTAGAACAATTTGCCTTCGTTTACAAACTTTCTTTTGTAAGAATGTGTATTTTAATGCGTGTATGACTTTGTAGAAATTTGGTGTTGATCGATTTTAATTACTCTTTTTTCTTTTTATTTGTGTTAGAAACCTATTAATTTCTCACTTTGCAAATTTATGTGTTATATTCTTGTTCTTATTTTGTAATGATGATCTGTTTTCATCTCAAGTTGTGGACTTCGGTGGGGCCTTACTGATTCTTGATCCAATCGTTTATGGCTTCATAAGGTTCGTGCCTGTACCGGTTTTTGTAATCAAAATGTATTTGTTACATTCTTTAGTTCTGATATTTAGACTTGCTTTTGTCTCAAGTTTTGGAGATTTTAACTAAACATATTGGTTTTGTTGGTTGTTTTACTGTACATGTCGCGGCGTTAATAATTTTCCGAACCGTTGAGATGCCAGGATCAGTGCGTCAGTAAGAGCTAGAAGGTTTTTAAAATTTTCTTTCAGTCTTTTAATTGTTTAGTTCGGCCAATCCAGCAAATCCATATAGTATGCTTCATGTTTTTTATATGATTTCCTCCACTCTTTATATCCCCTTCACCCTTTCTCCTTTCTCCTTTCTCCATAATTATTAGACTATTGGTTGCTGATTTTCTCTGGATAGCTTTTTCATAGTTCCTATATCAGGCGAGCTAAGACCACTATCTGGTAGAGTCATTGCTTTTATATTTTAATTGCTGAGATCTTAAGAGCAAGAAGTAATTAGATATCTGTTTGTGGTTAGAATTGAAAACATGTTGCACCATTGGAAGTGAGATTTTGCCTTTGGTCAGAACATTACATTTTGTTTACTATTCTTCTCAAGGCCTTAATTTCTAATTTGTTCGCTGGCTTTTGACTTAGTATTGTGCAGCTTGGTGACATTTAAGTTAAAGGAGAGTCAAGAGGCTAAATCTAGTTCACCTGCAATAGCAATCAGATCTGAGAGTAGGATTCAGGATTTTATATCAGTGGCTTTACATGTTAGATAGTACCCCTTACGCCTCCCCCCCCCCCCCCCAACAAAAGAACCCAAAAAAAAAAAAAACCATTGTCATACTGCTAGTATACGATGAAGTGAATAACTTATAATCTGTGTATCCTTGATTCTTTTTCTTTTTCCCTCTTTCATTTCTGCTGTCTAATTATAATGGAAGATTGTGCAAATATGAATTCAGGACTGTTTCTTACTTCAGAATTTGTAGGGAAATCTTGGTTCTCCGGTCTATGGTTTACATGTTGAATTTTTATCTTTGTCCGGGTTGATAGTGTGTGGCATGGTATTTGAATGCTGCCAAAGCATGATTTTCACTACATCTATTATTTTTCTTATTACTGCTTTTCGCATTTATTTTGGTCGTTAACGAGTTATTCATGAAGTATCCATAGTAGAGGGATCTTGGTGATAGAGAGTGTGGATTGATCTTTAAATGTCATTATTATATCTCTGTACATAATTAGATACGACAAGTTCAAATGCCGCCAAAATGAGAATTTTCTGCTGCATACGACGAAGTCTATCATTGTGCCTTTTAACCGTTGGGGAGTGACTTGATTCAAGGAATGTTTCCCACGGGGTATCTAAATATCGTGCCTTTTAACCATTGGGGAGTGACTTGATTCAGGAAGTTGTTGGGAAATCTTGGTGCTAAAGAGCATGGATTGAATTTTAGTCCGCAATGTGGTTTCCTTTTCTGGTATAATGAGATGTGATGTCCATGCAAGTACCAGTGGAGTAAGGTCTACGATATTGACAGATCCCAATTTATAGAATGAGACTGATAATCCTAGTAGTTACTTGGGCAGTTCAAGGATGTTTCCTACTTCTTTGGTTGGTAGACACATCTTGATGCAAAAAAAAAGTTTGGATGGAATTTCAGATACCGATGTTTTATCTGCTGGAAAGTTCATTTTGTTTGCTGTAGCTTATAAAAGAAAATTCTATATTTGCTTATTAAATTATTAGTTGATTTTGCATAGATCATGGCATGTCATTTATTAGCTTGAAACTTTAACTTGTTATCACCTTATTAGCTTGAAACTTTCACTTGTGCCAGATTATCACCTTAGCTTATTAGTTTGTTTGAGGAGAGTGCAGCCAAATGAAGTACTATTGACAGGCAACATCCCTCGGAGAAAGAATGATGATGAAAAATGGAGCATACATGGTGGATTCACATTAGGTTAATGAACCATTATTGACATCACACAGATGGGGAAAACTTAGATTGCTAGTGACGCTATCTTCCCTGGATTTCTAGTAAACAGATAAATAACATACAACAACTGTATATCCATCAAGATCTAATCACGCATCTTCATGGTCTCTCCAGCAAAGCAGCATCAACACACAGCGCCTTATAATGTACAGCCTTGCTCGCTTCTCCTCTAGAATCCTAGTTCTTGAAACCTGGACTTTGCCTGACCTGCGCCGTGGAAAACCCAGACATCTAGTGGCCATGAGCTTATGAGTCTTGGTTTTGAAGAAAGATGGAAAGCAAGAAAATTCTGCTACCGACCCGGAGTAGTCTCTGTTAGTTGATAGTTACAAACGGGCACCTTTTCTTATATGATGGGTTTCAGACGATAGTGTGAGGAGGTTACAATGGTTTTGTTACATAATTTTGTCTTGGTGTGGTGTGAGCAGTGAGTTTTCTCGGGTGTTTATATTGTAATTGGAAATTTGGAGCCATTTTGGCTTCATTGGGAGCTCCGCAAAAGCTCCTGGAAACCAAATTTCTGCATTCAAATGATGCGTTTTGCTCAAAGTTTTACTGGCATTTTTATGGAGGAGAGAATCTCTATTAGCTTTCTTACATAAAATGTTTTTTGCATTCTTATTCTAATATCAATGCTTGTTTGTTTTTACTTTTTACTGTAAATCTTCTTCTCTTCATATGAAGCTCACTTTTGTAACTCATGGATCCGGAGGCTACAAATGGAAGATTATTACTTGCTGCATGGCATAACGTCTTGGCCTCACTTCCAACCTCCAAGTTCTCGCCAGATAAGCTGGACGTTGGATGAATCACGTGATAAAGGTTTGATTTTACATAATAACCTACCAATTAAATTATAACTTATTCTTAATTACTCCTGGAAAAACACACAATTTAGCATTCGGGTTTTGGGCCCAAACTTTTCTTCAATCTTTTTATCGGACATTTATAAGTAAACCATTTCCTTTTAATCAGACAATTGTAAGTAAACCAATAGAGAGATTCTAAAATACCTCTATTATACTACACCTGCATAACATATTTTATGAAATGTGTGTATGAATTAAATATAAATATTAATTACACGATGATTTTTTAAAATAAATGCACACATACCATAACTATATTAAGTGAGTGTAGTTCAATAAATGTACTCCAGAATCTCTTAAACCAGTCACCATCCCACCTCTCCAATGTTTCAAATAATTATGAAACCGTATCCATTAGTTCTTTGTTACGCTGAGATATATTTATCTAAACGATCCTTTAAAATAATCAAATGCTAAGATATATTTATCTAATCGGTGGTTCAAAATAATCAAATTTGTTAACATTTTGCGCTTTGGATATGTTTAAAATAAGAGTAATGATAAAGTTATAATTTTTTGTATAAACCTATTTTATACAATATCTTTTTGCTCACATAATTTGTTTTTACTATTTTGTATTTTTATCCAACCATTGCTCAACCAATGACTAATACCAATTGAAATTCGCTTAAAAAGTGGATACTCAAATCATGAGAAGAATCTTCTTTTACATTTACACACACGCAAATATATATACATATATAATGCTCTGAACCAAATAACATTGGAAATCTACCTAGATTATAATTGAGGTCCCCTATTGAACAAATTGAAGCTAGATTGATCTTAAGTTGAGAGGCTAATAGCCAATGCATTAACACATGCATGGAATTAATCTCGCCCTCCATCACATTGGTTGAAAGGAGAATTATTTAGCAATATCCGGAGTAGTTAATTAAATTAATTCAAGTTTCACTTTGATTTCTATCTATTTCATTTTCATGTTAGTTATGCTCGTATTATAAAGAAATAAAGAGGTCAACTCTTTGGAGATTAGCTTTTTTGTGTCGGCATCTATACTAAGTCGATCGTTATATATTAAACTAACACATGTTCATGCAAGGATCCATTTGCTCCAAACAAAAACAATGCAACATGATGCCATCTAAGAGATTGATGTCGATAGATAAACTTAAGATTACTTTTAAAATTACGAAAAATACTTGAGGGAAAAAGAAAAGGTCCAAGTTACAGGTGGAATCATCAAGTTTTCTAATCATTTGATATTAGAAATTAGTTAAAAGGGTGGCTTAAGCTTGGTCTTTGATTCATTTACGTGGACTTTTTCTCGGCCAACTGCTCCCTAAAGTGTCAGCAACTCAGCATGGAGCGGGTTTAGAGATTTGTATATACAATCTTCATGGTTCTTATGTATATGCGTGCGTATAGGAAGATATATTATAATAATGTTCTTAAAACCAGCAGGAATTAATTCCTGACACCATTCACCCGCAGGCCCGAAGCGTGATACTGAAGTTACATTATCATATCAATTAGACACAATCATCTATTGGCTCAAGTTTGGTCGACAGTAAAATCCGACTTTTAGCTTGCCCTTTTTGTTATTTTGGCTATACAGCTCGACACATTCCGTTTCTAAAAATCTATTTTTAAAGTTGTTGCACAGTTGTTGTCTGTGCTTAATGCTCATGATTACATTTTGCTGAGGTTAATTTTAATTGCCTAGGGATCGAGTCACCTAATACAATCTCAATCAAGCCCACCATAGACTCAAGGTGATATTATTGTGAATCAAATGGAATATATTTTAGGGACCACAATTAATGTGAATCATAATACATGATCATAGTCATTCTGTTAAGTACCTTCAGGACAGTGAATATTGCATCATATATAATAAGTGCATCTATGCATACGCGATTATGTCAGTGGACAAATTGACTTAATTATCACATGCATGGCGACTCTGAATGATCATATTGTAGAATCCGGACCAAAAAAGATTCAATAGTGAAAAGGGTTAAAACTTTGACGCAACACACGCGAAAACGGCTAGCTAGATTAGCAATCTAATTAATGAAGATTTTTTTCAAAAAGCTGAATGCATGGAGAGAGTGGTTTCATGATATAATTAATTAAGTAGGAAGTTCATGCTGTATAGTTCCCCGCAGAGGCACGATTCGAAAGGCGTGCACCAACTTTGCGTATGATTGAGTAAAAGAGAGTGTCTAACAAAAGCACAACAAACAAGCCCACCCTTTACTCGATTTGAGTACTGCGAACTGCAAACAAATTTAATTAAAATCATCTAGCTCTCTGGGTTCTTTCCATTTCAGCTAGTCTTTTAAGTGCTTTTTCTAACGTTTCATTGGCCGAGAGAATTTCTGTCAGTTAAATGTAAAGAGAATGGCTTTGTTTTATATTACAATATGTATATTGTATAGTAGGCTTGCTGTGCTGGTGGGGTTTTAACACTCTCATGCAGTGCTTAGGAGCAGGTGTGCTTTAACTTTCTCGGTCAAAATATATGATTAATTTTACAGCAAAATATATTGCTGACAAATCAAGCAAAAATTAAAAAAAAAAAAAAAGATCAAATGTTTCTTTTTTGTTTGAGGACAAGAAAAGAGAAGGCCAAATTAAACCTTCCCCACATTGGGTCACATAAAAATAATCACGCCCCCAACATCTTATTATCACGAAACCATGTTAGAGGCATCATGAAAGCTGACAAACATTTACACAACTAGACAAACCCAGGCCTTTCTTCTCAATTTCCCTCTCAAACCTAAAAGCATTATTTTTGTTCCCAACAAAAAAAATACTACTAGCCGTCACCGGTCAGTCCCTATTAAAAGAGCCCTTCTCTCAATTCCCTTCTCCACTTCAACTTATTAATCAGCTATATATTTCTCTCAAGAAGTACAAGAATCGAAAATGGCTAGCTTCACCACTTCATTGATGCTATGGCTATGCTTGTTATTCTGTGTTCACACTGTTCATGTTATGGCAACGTGGCCTCGAGGGAGATCAACGAGGTTTTACGAATTCAAGGTTTCTTCTAGTTATATGCATACATACATGCTCGCTCTATAAAATATATAAAATCCAAATGACGTTCTTTATGTTAATGAACTGAAGATTTTGCCTTTTGATTTTGTGTGCTGAATACTGATCAACGATTATAGATACAAGCCACGAGAGTTAACAAACTGTGTAACGCCAAAGACATCGTCACAGTCAACAACATGTTTCCAGGCCCCGTCGTTTACGCCCAAGAAGACGATAGAATCATTGTCAAAGTCACCAATCAATCCCCCTACAATGCGACAATTCACTGGTAATTATATATATATATAGTAATGATTAGTCCAAGTTTCAAGCATATACTTTTATGTATCTATATACGTTATATATACTTGATTATTGAGTCCATTAATAATTAATTTTCAGGCATGGCGTGAGGCAGAGACTATCGTGCTGGTTTGATGGTCCAGCTTATATCACCCAGTGTCCAATTCAATCTGGACAAACTTTCACGTACGAGTTCACAATGTTTCAGCAAAAGGGCACCTTTTTCTGGCATGCTCACGTTTCTTGGCTTAGAGGCACCGTTTACGGTGCCATTGTTGTGTATCCCAAGACCGGAGTCCCTTACCCTTTTCAATTTCCCTATCAAGAGCATATCATTATACTAGGTAACTGCCTAATTTAAATACTAAAACATATGTGTGTGTATATAGTTATTATGTAATAAGAACTAGTAAATTAGACAAAAAAAAAATTAAAAAACATAAACACACATTCTAATATAGTGTATTTTATATGTTGTAATATTAAAGTGTATATTTTTATTATCTTTTATATGATACGTTACATTAATAAAATATGAGATCCCTCATTAGAACATCAACTATCATGTGTGTGTACTGTTCAATTGAGACTTAATCACCTTGAATTAAGTCAAGTCACATACCCAACAATGTTTCTGTCTGATTTTTTGTAGAATTACCTAGTAGATTTTTTGGCACCTTCTGCACATTTTTGTTTTAATTACTTTGAAATTAATTAATATATACAGTACATGTATGTATGAATATTACTATTAGGGGAATATTGGCTGCAAGACGTGGTGCAACTTGAACGACAAGTTCTAGCTAGCGGAGGTGCTCCTCCTCCATCTAACGCTTATACGATCAACGGTCACCCAGGGCCCAACTACAACTGCTCCGCCAACGGTATTTGTATAAATATATATATATATATTGACACTATTAGGGCGTACGTGCGTTGTTCATCTATTTAGTTTATTAATTTAATTTTTCTAATAATTAATAATAATATGATTTCAGATGTGTATAAGATTGAAGTGGTTCCGGGGAAGACGTATCTATTAAGGCTAATAAACGCAGGCTTAAACATGGAGAACTTCTTTGCCATTGCAAATCACAAATTAACAATCGTTGAAGCTGATGCCGAGTACACAAAGCCATTCAGTACAGACCGTGTGATGCTTGGACCAGGGCAGACCGTGAACGTCCTTGTCACGGCGGATCAGCCAATTGGAAAATATTCAATGGCCATGGGACCTTACATGTCAGCACAAGGGGTTTCATTTCAAAACATATCAGCAATTGCTTACTTCCAATACTTGGGTGCCCAGCCTAACAGCCTCGCCTTACCCGCTACATTACCTAGATTTAATGATAATCTTGCTGTTAAAACTGTCATGGATGGATTAAGAAGCCTAAATCCCGTACCAGTTCCGAAAGAAATCGACGCTAATCTTTTCGTCACTATTGGATTAAATGTCCAAAAGTGCCGGTCTGGGAACCCTCAACAAAATTGCCGAGGGCTAAATAACGGGGTTATGGCTGCTTCTATGAACAATATTAGTTTTATTAAGCCTAATGTTTCAGTCTTAGAAGCTTATTATAAGAAGATTGATGGTATTTTCACTGAAGACTTTCCTGAAGCACCCTTGAAATTCTATGACTTTGTCAATGGGGCACCCAATAATATCCCTAATGACACAAATTCCATGAATGGGACTAGGACCAAGGTCCTTGAATTTGGAACCAGGGTGCAAATTATTTTGCAAGACACTGCAACCGTCACCACTGAAAATCACCCAATTCATCTCCACGGCTATAACTTCTATGTTGTCGGGTACGGTACCGGAAACTATGACCCTCAAACGGCGAATTTCAATTTGATTGATCCTCCTTATATGAACACAATCGGTGTCCCGGTGGGCGGATGGGCTGCAATTCGATTCACTGCTGACAATCCAGGTAAGTTTTTCTTTTTCTATACCTCAGCTCAGCAAAATAATTAGAAGAAATAACTACGTACTGACTTGTTCTTTTTGAAATTTTTTTAATGCAGGGGTTTGGTTTATGCATTGTCACTTTGATATACACCAGTCATGGGGATTAGGTACGGTGCTGATAGTGAAAAATGGAAAAGGAGAGCTAGAGACACTTCCACATCCACCAGCAGACTTTCCCCGTTGTTGAATAATAAACAAACGTTGATCCAATCAAAGGATTCTTTTAATCGCAAGTGTGTAATTGTGGTTCTTCATTTCATTGAGACCGTGAAATTGTGGGTGTAAATTAAAAATGATTGGAGGAATAAAACTGTAAGCGTCTTTTCCTTTCGCTCCTTTGGATTACCCTTATCTTTCTCTTACATATTACAATAGCCAGTACCGACGCATTTATGCAAAACTCAACCACCAAGGCAAATAGGCCCCAATGCTGTCAACGGTAACTACAATCATTGGTGCCTATAGCGGCATTTACAAGTATAGCACTAATAGTGGTGACCAATACTTGCAAGAAGCGCACCAAGCCCTAGGACAATCAACTAGCTAATCCTACTGTCGTTGATGTTACAAAATAACGACGATAATGATAATTTATGCAATAATAAGAGAGCATAAGTGACGATTCACGTATAAATAACATGATCAAAAGTACACAGACAAGACTACCCTATCTGCAAGGAGCCCATATCAGAAAGTCAATTGAAATAACTGAAAATCAAAGCCCCTCCTTTGAAAGGTGGATGGCACACTAGCACCCTCCTATGAGTTTCACGTGGCACAAAATAAATATTGGGTGAGAAGATTGTCAAACACTTGCCTAAAAGCGGAGTAGAACTTTTAACACAATTAATTACCTGTTGGTTGCATAATCCTCTAATGGCTATTTTGAAAAATTATCATTGTTCCAAGATTCTAACCTAATCACCCACCCAATCCAACCACTGACACAAATAGACTTCGAAACAAGTATGAAATGATTGAAAAAGAAGCCACATAATGGAACACATAAAACCCAAATTATAATATATCAAATGTACTACTTCAGTATAGACAGTACAACAGCCATACATAAAATGAATGAGCATATGAGTAAGTAATCAACCAATAATTTCTTTTATAAAAAAAAAAAAAAAACCAATAACTTTCAAAAGAATAAAAATAAAAATAAAATTAAAATTGAGCAAAAACTGAAGGGAGGACTTGGAAATTTTGTTTATATACTGTACATGCTCAGCTAACAGCCCCAATTTTCTTTTTCTAGGAGAGGAATATTTCAACAAACCCACTAATTTCAATTGGCAAGACTGGTACAACCACCTCTCGAGACATTAAAAGTTAAGGCATATGAAAGAATATAAGAGAAGATGTAGACCTCTTCTCTAAAGGCAATGGATAATATTTCCTACTCCTTTCATTGAAAAGCCTCTTGCTCAAATGAGTATTCCACAACCTCTGCTTGGAAAGAACAATTCTCACTGACGTTTCCCATTATTGGTTCTACCATTCTCCAGTGTTCCTTCACACATTGTAATGGGATACTCATTTAGGCAAGACGCTTTGCATGGGAGGACACTCATTTAGCCCAATGGGCAAGCGAGACTTAGATACAACCACTGCATTCCCTGGTTTCGGGTGCTTTACATCAAAGAGGTATGAAAAACATTTCTCACGAATCTTACTATCTTGTTTACTTTTTATCAGATTCATCCACACCTATGTCTCCCTTCTACTTACGAAGGTAGAGGAATCGAATTCACACAAACCAATCATCATGTGGCATGAATAAGTATTACTTCAAACCTAATAATAGTGCTCGTCAAAATTTGACTTCCCAGGTGGAAATTCTTTCTGCAGTATGTATATTATTAAACATGTAAAATCAACATTCTGGGCTGGTCTTCAATGAAGCCCAGTATTTCTCTCCATTGTCACTTAGTCTAGACATAAATTTTAGCTTCTGGTTACTCTTCAAATTCAAGTAATCAACCTGTGAATCAAGATGGAAATCATAAAAAAGTTATAAGACGAACACAAAAATGTCAAGAAAAAAATACAATCAATTTTTTTTCCTCCTTTCCTGGGAAAATGAAAACTGAAGTAGTTGGTTCTTAAACCTGATCTGGATCAAGAATCAGCACGCAAAATGCATCAACTGGGCCTGCACAAGGATCTAGAGAAAACTCCTTGGGTTGTTCATTAACACTGGGGCAACCTTGCTCAGGATCCAAGTACTGCAATCGCGCTTTCATGGAACAGCCAAACCATGATTTCTCTCTTATCTGCATAATAAATGTAAAGGAAATGAGGAGAACATACAGTATATCTACCAGAATTAGCACCATAGAACGCAATTTAATAGCCAAGTCCTCTGAAAGTCAGGTTCTAAAAATTGGGGTGTGTTATTGTGTGCACATTAGAAGAAAAGATCCAACATCACCTGCAGTTTTTCAGGATCAGAGTTGGACCCATCAATAACATCAACTCTTCCATTGATCCGAAACTGATCCCAAGATTCAGTAAAGTACCAGCATATCTGATGCATCATATATACAGTTAAAAATAAGCTTAAGAGAACGAGATAACGAAACCAGAAAAAATATACATGTAAAGCTCAAAAAGTGATTACCTCAGAAAATGGACAAGATTTAAGCTCCTCAATCTGCATATTATTAATTTTATTCAGGTAAATCAAGCACTTACATGTGTGTGTGTGTATTAAACAACTATACAAACTGAATAAAATTGATAAAAATTGATTTTGAAAAATAAAGAACCTTTCGACTTCGTGTATCAGAATTGATCTGTATCTTGTCAGTGTTGTCTTGAAATCCTCTAAAAACCCAACAAATTACTCGCATCTCATTAACATCTTCGGGAAAAAAAAATTAAGTTCTTAAATAAAAATTTTCACTTGAAGAGGGAGAGAGTACCGGAAAACGACAGTGCGATTCGAAGGCCTGCCGTTGGTTCCAACTGTTGCCTAAAAACAAGGTGGCAATTCTTAAATTATGCAAGTCGAGTGAAAAGTATAGTTATAATTAGTAATTACGAACGTACAAGCTGAAAGTAAATAGAGTGCTTGAGGTGAGACTGGGACTCCAATGCCTGTAGAAGAAGCTGCTTCCATGGCGCTGTTACTGGCGTTCCCATTTCTGTCCTTTTTTGGTGGTCGTTTCTTTCAGTTTCAGCTTTGCACTTTCGGCTTCTGGCTTACTGTTTTCGTTTGTCGAAACTCGTAGGTTCTCGGGGTCACTTGTTTTTGGACCTTCATAAGAATCAAGCCACTCAGGCCATTAGTCCGTAGCTACCCAGCCCATAAGGCCCAAATATCCAGAAACTAAGTTGCTTTGCTGGGCTTGGAAGTAGTATTATCTTATTGAGTGGGACTATTGGCACCCCTCAATAACTCTAATAAAACCCTTTTTGTTTAAAGCACCTGCAATGAAAATTAAAATAACATAATCACTAATATCACCCACGGATTAATTTCATAAATGACCTTACCTATTTCTTCCTAAGACCTAAAAGACTTTTATGGAAAGATAACATAAGACCGCAAAATTACTCAATTTAGTGTATTATTATAGATTTTTTATCAAAATAAAGAAACTAGTGACTCTTCCATGGCGAATAAATAAGTTTTCTAAAAGAAGCTATTATGATTTAGACAACAAGATAACTAATGGCGAAGTCAGAACTACAGCTGCAATTAAGCTTTAAACCCTTTAAATTATTATATTTCTTAAGAAATAATTAAGATTTTTTTTCCTTTCGTTGATAGCCATTAAACTGATTATTGAATGATTTTGTACATATTTTAAACCTAAAAGTGCAAGTTAACACTTGTGAAACTCACTAGTCAAGTGCGTATATAAAATAGAAAAAATTTATTTTGAACTTCTCAATAAAACTAAAACTTAAATAATTTATTTCATCAGAAGTTATTTGTATACACGATCCTTAATTTAGCATTTCGAATAAAGAATTCATTGTAGGTTTGCAGCAAAAATGCAAACAACAAGCAATGGTAACGATAAATGCAGAGTGAGAGAAAAAGAGAGAGAAATCTGCAGTTTGAGTTGAGAAAAAAGATTGGTTTTTTTGTCATTTTATGAGAGGTTAAAATTGTAAACACACAAGAGGGGTTTCGAAAGAGTTTTCAAGGGGTCCTAATAGCATCACTCTATCTTATTATAATATTTCCCTCTTACGTCATTATTAGTTTGTGTTTATAAATTACGAATTGGCAATCCACGGCTACAATCTGAATTTCCTTTCTTTTCAATTTTTTTAGTCATTGCCATACAATTTAACTTACAAATGTAATTAAACAAACATTCGTCACCTGAAATCATTGATTTGCCCATCATTGTCTCCAAGCTCCCGAAGCCGTTCTGTGATTCTGACCCTTAAGTCTTAAGGCAAAGTTTAGTTCCTGAAGAAGTGAAGAAAAGTATAATCAAAATTATTTTTTTGGTGTGTTTCCTCTCCTGGAAAGAGCTGAAGTGCTCCCGGTGTGTTTGAAATATGTTAAAATTTTGTTTCATTTGTCGGCAATGCAACTTAGCTAAGGTAGTGTTTACTTTTTGGAGTGAGAGTATGGAGTGTAGATTCCTCCTACTCCAGTGTTTACGTACCTTAAAAAATGGGAGAGTGGGAGTGGGAATCCGTGGGTCCTACTCAATTTTGGAGTGGGGAGTGAGATTCTCACTCCCATGAGGGGAGGTGGGAGTGGGAATCCACTCCCCCCTCTTCCCATTTTATCTCTATAATTAAATAAATAAATAATATTTAATAAAATAAATAATATCATATTTATTAAAAATAATAATTATATCATATTTATTTTATTAAATTTAATAAAATAAAAATAAATAAATATGATATTTAAATTAATAATATTAAACATTAATTTTAATAAATATTAATTAATTATTTAATTAATAATAATAAATATTTTATTCTAAAAAAATATTAATTTTGTACTATATTATCAATAATAATATTTCATTTGTGTTGCTATTATTAATAATTTTTATTCACATAATTTAAATTAAAATTAATAAAAAATTATAATTTACATAATTAAGAATATTAGTAATTATTATTAATTTAGAAATATAATAAAATATTTATTTTATTTTCCAAATATTTTTTATTAATTTTTTAATTACAAATTATAATTCTGTACATAAGGATAAAATTATAATTTAAAACAATTTACTCCCAATCCAAGACAAAGTAAACAAATAATTAGGATTCTGATTGACAATCCATACTTTCATTTAGTCTAAGTAAACACCCTACTACCACTCCCACTCCACACTCCTAATCCAAAGATTCCCACTCCTCAGAATTCCCACTCCAATCTAAAAAGTAAACGCAGCATAAATGTAGAGGCCAGAGGGCTGCATGTAACTCTTATTAGAGTTTCCTTGTTTCGTTTCGTAACAATTAGCGGCATTAATATTGCTTGGATCTTGGTACCTAAAATTGAGAGTGTCAAATCGATTGTGTTATCAACATCAATACTGCCGATTAGGAAATGGGGTGATCACGATGGGACAACGTTCATATAAACATATTTACATGCTTGTGAAAATAAGATGATTCCATGGTCCTGCATTAATAGTATGAAAAAAAGAAATTTGATTAATCTACATCCCTTGGTCTTATACGTCACTCAAACCATTTTGGGGAAATCTACTTGAAGGTTTTAAAACTTTCACTTGTCCGAATCAAATGTTTAAAGAAGAAACAAATAGAAAATTATAGGGAAAATATCCACCGTCCACCTGTTTTTTTTAACTTTATAAAAAATACACAATTTTTTTTTTTTTACTGGAATCCACCTAAACTTACGTTTTATTTCACTTCTCCACTTCCGCTTGTTGCCCGTTATAACATTACTGATGTCGTAGGGATAAATCGGTCATTTCAGCATAGCAGCCAAAAACGACGTCGTTTATAATCTAGGCTGTGTTCATACCTCACACCCTTTGGTCAGATGTGGCCAAATCCTCGTTCATTAAGACAACCTGTCTTGGTGGTGACCTTCAAAAGTCAAATGTAATATAATGTTTTCATTTCAACACACCACAAGCACGACCTAGCGGCTGCTCCTGCTTTTGTCCCATTCAACATGCTATTCCTTTGTTAACGTAAGTCCTGTGTCTACTTTACTGTTCCTTGGAAATAATTCTCCCCTCTCTTGAAGCCAAAGCGGAGGTTCAACTTTCAGTTCATTGAGGTACCCTCTTCGGTCTTCTTCACATTGGTTTCTTCTCTTTATCTTGTTTTGTTCTGTTGTTTTGTTTCATACTTGCTTCAGTCTATTAATTAATTAAACCTGTTTATTTTCTTTGTATTGTGGTCCTGTTCATGTAATTGCTCCAGAAATTTCTCAGTTGTTTATTTATTTATCTATCTGGTCTTTCTTCTTTGCTTTATTTTATTCTATTTTAATTTTAATTTTTTTTTTTTTGGGGTAAAGCAAAGCAGTAGAGCCAACATTGGTCTTTTTTTTGTTTTTTCCCCTCTCAAGATCTCTCCTTCGCAACCAAAAATTGACCCTTGTTGTCGGTTTAAAATCCTAAATGAATGAAAACACTTGTTGAAGAATTTTCTGGTTCCATGAAGAATCATTTACAATTCGATCGTGGTTCAGTTTCAACATATTCGAACCGGAACCATGTCGATAAGTTTAAGCTGAAACAGAGCCGTGAACCGATAGATCCTCCTTTTGTTTTGGGGGCAAAATAGTCATTTGACTAAGATTCCGTTAGTTTTCGTAACGGGCAGCAAACGGAAGTGGAGAAGCAAAACAAAACGTAAGTTTAGGTGGATTCCAGCAAAAAAAAAAAAATTGTGTATTTTTGATAAAGTTGGAAAAAACAAGTGGACGGTGAATATTTTCCCAAAATTATATTTGTTTACCTCAAGAATTCTGAAAATAATTTGTCGTCTTTGATGAATTCCACGAGTTGAATTCGAGTGTGTACCTATGAAAGGTAGTCCGAAACTTCAAATTAGTTTCTGTTTTGTAGAATTTTTAGTTATGCAGATATTTGTTGATTTTTTCTAAATTAGCCAAAAGATCTTTTCTCTCGATCATTTTAGCCTCAATTTATAGATTGGGAGACGTGGAGTTGGTTGGAGATTTCATTTTGGATCTAAATCACTGCCATCTATCTCCTTTGTTTAATTTATATCGTTAAATATGATAATTGTTTTTGTCTATTTTTGAATTTCTAATATGTAATTATGTTAGTAATTAAGTGTTGCTTGTCATTAATATTTTTAGGCCGGATCATTGTTAGTTTACTCCAGACTTTTCGAATAAATCAGCGTTATTGAGTTCCAATATGATGAGACCAATGTAAGCCATATCTGTATTGATTTCTAATCCAAAATCAATATAAACCATATCTGAATCACCATAATCCATATTCACACCATAATCCATATTCATATTGATCTTTAATTAGATATCAATACAAGTTATATCGATTATTCGAACTAACAATATTTTTTGGACACGGTGTAAGAGGTTACATTTTTAACACTTACATTACTAATTTTATGTGATCATTGGCGAGATAGCTATTATATTGTCTATCACATATTCTTAGGGTACGTTTTGATTTTTATTAGATTGATTGGATTTGTTTACATAACGATCATTTTACCGAGTAATTACTTGTTACTTATTTCAAAATAAGAGCATCCATTTCCCTTGTTCAATAATTATTTGGTTTGTGAGAATGACACAATTCTACATTTAGTTTATGTGAGAGACAATTTTAATTAAAGCTTTGTTAATTGATGTTGAGTTTTGAATTTTACACATCTTCGTTTCTTTTTTATTTTTTTTTCTCATTTTTTCCTTCTTTTTATCCTGTTTAGGTAATATAAATTGACCCACTAAAAATAAGTTAATTTATGTTAGACATTTATATCTGAGGGTTCTCTTTTAACTATAAGAATACATATATAATTCATTCAAAATTTATCAATGTATATATCATTAATTCTATCACACTTACGAAGTTTTGTATTACGAAATTAAGATACAAGGTAATTATTTTATCTATTATTTTAATGTCACATGATAATTTGCATGAATCTCGTTTGTGCCAAATTTTGTGTGTGCACATATCATTATAGCTTGGCCTCATATGACGTTGAAGTTGCATTAGGATCCGTAAAAGGCAAAAAAGAACAGTTGGAGCATGTGAAGACATAGTTTTGGTTGGGGCAAAGTTTGATAAGTGGGAAGATAAAACTTCTAGATACATGACAAAGACATGTTTTCATTGTTGTTTTGTTTAGCTAAAAATGTAACAAGTCCAAGTGGCGTTTATTAATGGAAAATAACGTAAAATAAGGTGTTCACCATTTATTTATAAATTCTGTATTTTTAATCTCCTTAGTAGAATGAGTCAAATGCAATCTCCATCACCAACTACCATTTATGGAACATAAAGTAGTCACGAGCTTATCTGACTCCAAAGTCCAAACTCAACCAGGAATCAGATGTCAAATTCAACGTAACCATATTAATTGTTTTGGTAACTCTCAACCCATGACATTAAAAATACGAGAGACAATGCTTCGGCACTTTACCCCTTTTCTTTTGTTCACAAAATCATGATACAACTCATTTGATTAGATTCCTAAACGGCGAATTAATCGTGTAGCAATTAATTTGGGTCCTTTGATGGTACAAGTTTCTTGAAAAAAAATAAAAATAAAAATTAAAAATTAAAAAAAGGGAGAATGTCATTAAAACCGATGAGATTGATATCTTCACGTATGACATAACTTTAAAGTTAAAAAAAAAAATGATAGGCAACCCGGTAAAAGAGAAATTTATGGTTTAAGATGTTGGGTGTGACTCTTGGAAGTGATATAAAAGGAAATTGAATAGTAAGTAATCTCACAGCATTCATTGTGTTTGATGGGGTTTTGTTCAATTCAAACACGATTATGGTTAACTAAAGAAGTCCTTAATTAATTGACCGAAACAATTTTGTATGGTTGTATCTATTCCTTATTGTATTCGTTGAATCGAGATTGGTCAATAATCCGAACAGGAGTGTGACAATAACATAGTTTATATATATATATATAGGACTTTGATATGCAGACCTTGGCAAATGATCATATACCTCGTGCATGGTTCGAGAAATTAGAGGTACCATTTGCGGTAATGTTACCGAAACTTACAACAGTTGAAGAGACCATGGAGTATCGACCAGTTGATTATGAAACCCACATTTGTATTTATTAATTTACTGATTAAAAAAAAATCAGTAATAAGCTACTTGTATATGCATCTACATTACATCCATGGCAAATGAACGAAGGTAACTAAGAAAATGGTTAATTTTTGGATTACCATATTGTGAAATGATAATTTTTACGATACCTATAAATTATTGCAAATCTTAATTCGCTTTCATTTTTTTATTAAGAAGATTAAAAAAAAAAAAACTTTCATCAACCGCCTCCCAGTTTTTCCTTATCTTTTGAATGCAATTGGCAAGTTAAAGTTTATAATAATTTATGAGATATTATGAAGATTATCATATTACGAGGGGAATAATTTAAAATTTACCCGTAAAAAAATTTCATAGGAAATGATAAATCATAGATAAATTATCTTACCAATATATAAACACAGGAAAAAACAAAAGGAATTTTCTCTAGATCTCTTTACATTCACTTAGGTAACAAGTGGTGAAGTAATTTTAATCCATACAATATGAGTTAATTATTCAATAAGATTTTGTATTTTTTAATATTGCTCAAGATATCCCAGTTGTAGATATGTTTCCATTCAAATGTATTTTGTTATCATTCACATTTTTTACTTTTTGCATGTAAGAATTTATCTTTAAGTTGTGTCATATAAAATTATTAATTTTTCCCTTAAAAAGTTAGATCCAACAACTACAAAAATAATCACAGAGGTGTTTTGTGTGATTTTTGAAAATACAAGAACTACACAAGTAATATACTCAAATTGTATAGAAAAAAATTAAAAAGAGCACATTTACCTTATGGTTTAAACCAAATTAATCTAATAATTTAAATAATTATTGAAGGGTTTAATCGCGACATTAATACCATAATTAATCATAATTTATGTAAATAAAATATAAGACTTGTAAACTTAATATAAAATTTGTAAAATAACATTAAATGTAAAATAAAATATATAAATTATGTAAATGGGGTATAAAACTTGCAAATATAAGGTAAAATAAATAAATTAACATGGGTGTAGTACGTTGGTGTATTATTAGCAAAAAAAACAAAAACTTACAAATGAAACATTAAATAAGTAAATCGACATTAAGTATAAAATAAAACATAAATTAGGTAAATAGAACATCTAACTTGTAAATGAATGATAAGATAAGTAAATAAACATAAGAGTAGTAAGTTGGTGCATTGTTGATAAACAAAACAAAAACTTATCAATAAAACATAAAACCTATAAATTAAGTACAAAATAAAATATAAATTAAGTAAATAGAACATCTGACTTGTAAATGGAAGATAAAACAAGTAAATTAATGTAACAGTGATTAGTGTATTATTAGTAAACAAAACAAAAATTTACAAATGTAATATGAAACTTGTAAAATAATATTAAGTGTAAAATAAAATATAAATTATGTAAATAAAAGGCGAAACAAGTAAATTAACCTTGGAGTAGCAAAATTAGTGTGTTATTAAATATTGATTAAAAAGTTAAAAAAAGCTTGCAAATGTAAAATAAAACTTGTAAATAACATTAATTGTAAAATAAAACAAAAGATTTGTTGATTACACCTGAAACATGTGAATAGAAAGTAAAATAAGTAAAATATTATAAGAATTATTAAAAAATAAAAACTCACTAATGTAAAATTGAAACTCATTACCATATTGATTATCTTATATATTTACTTATTTTGAAAATTATTTTTCATGTTTTTCAAAGTTATTGTATGACAAGTCCACTTTACATTTTTCGAAGCCCCTATTTGGTATTAAGGTTGGACAACAATAGTTTTTATGGTTGCAATTTAAAAGGTACAACACTAAAGTATTTGCTAAACATTATCTGTTGTGACTTAGAAGTTAAGTGAATTTGATCCACTACTCGTACGATGAAAAAACTATAATATTTTTTTTCCAAAATTATTATTTAAAAATCACATTTATTGCATGTTATTAACTTTTATTTCATATTTAAAAAATAGTTAAATTTTTTTCACAATAATTATAGTTTAAAAGCTATAGCACTTAATATCGAACATGACTTAAACCTCTTTGACAGCAACTCGAAACGATCTCTAAGTATAAATAAGGAGCAAAGTTTAAAATTACTAGAAGTATGTATAAGACTCAAAATTAGATCCAATTTTATTGACTTATCATGCATGTCTAGTAATATAATAATATATTTTTATTTTGTTTTGGCTTGATTTATCAAGAAAAATAATTTTATTTAATAATCTGTATAGTTAACAAATACTATCATAGAAATGAAAAAAAAAAGTTATAAATATCCTACATGATTTTTTTCTTTGTTAGTAAAACTAAGAGAAATTGATACTTGGGTAGGACAGTCTCAATTAGTCTTAAACAACTCTTCAGTCTTCCCCAATAAATAAATAATTTTATTATTCCTGCTATGTATTAGGTGGATGCTGACTTTCTATAACATTATTATGTGATAGAAAAATTTAGCGGTACTGTTCAATAAGTAACATGTAAATGACACGTAATTTAAAGTAAAAATTATTTATCCAGCTTTATAAAACTTAGCATTAGTCTTATATATGTAGTATTGTTTATTGCTTGGATGGTAAATTATGACGGAAGAATCTAATTTTTTTTGCTTGCATGATCATTGAATTCTCGAAATATTGTTTATTACGGTTAAAAATTACAAAAAATTAGTTTGACTTAATATACTTACATGCATAGATATTAATGAAGTCATTGCTAAAAAAAAATATTTACCTTAAATGATATGGGATGCTTGTGAAATGAACTGGTGAATATTTTTTAAATCTTCAAATAGTTTATAATATTAGTTTATGACGCACATGATGAGTTCGATAATTGAGACGAATAACGTACTAGAAAAAATAATGATACGTATATTAAGATAATATGTACGTATTAATTATTATAATAACATTACACGAACAGAGAATTTTAGGATCCATCATAATCTGGGCTAGAAGCTAAGGTAAGCATGTGAAGACAATATATAAGATTCTAAGTACAATTATTGGGAATTGAATTTTTTTTTTGAATTAACAAAAGTGAAATGGATTTCGAATTTACTTAATTCTGATCATTTTAGAAGAGATTCAGCAAAGCAGTCCAACTGAAGTTGCTCATCATCATTCTTCAGGATTTGTAAATACTCTTCATAGAGCTTCTCTAGCGAGTTTTCACCAGGAAAAATCTGAGATTGACACTCAAAATCAGAGCCGTTAACAAGATGATGATCCGCAACAAGAAACCCAGCTGCCCCATCATCACCATCTTTGAGACTGTAAGAAGGAACTTCTTCTAACACATGCGCAGCAAGGACCCCTTCCCCTCCTTGGGAAAAAGTAGTACGCGCAAAACTTTCATTTCTTGGCAACAGGTAAGTAGTCGTAACCCTAATGGGCTTTGGGAGATGGAGCTTGTGCTTTCCTGTGGGCTCCACAGGTGATGCAGCCGCAGCCGCAGCCTCAGCCTCTGTCTTACTGATTCTTCTCCTTTTCTTGATAATTCCGTCTTGAACAAGAGATGGCTCCGACAGTTTCTTGTGGGTATTCGGGTCGGTTCCTTGAACTCGAAGCCTTTTGCTAAGATGGGTATTCCAGTAATTCTTTATCTCGTTATCGGTTCGACCCGGCAGCCTCCCTGCGATGAGAGACCATCGATTCCCGAGAAGCGAATGCAATCTGATAATCAGATCATCCTCATCAGGCGTTATGTTGCCTCTCTTGATATCTGGTCTTAGATAGTTCATCCATCTTAGCCTGCAACTCTTTCCACATCTAAGAAGCCCTGTAAATATAAATCGCTAAATTGTAATGTAATCAATAATATGTATATCTTATCAAAATAAATAAATAAGATCGAACATGATACACAAAAATTGATACTACATTTTACAAGATTATTAATTTAATTTACCAGCCTTTTTAGGCAAAGATCTCCAATGACCTTCACCGTGAACTTGAATGTACTCAGTAAGCAATGTGTCTTCTCTAGGAGTCCATGGACCTCGCTGCAACCCAACCTTAGAACAACAGGGAGCCCTTCCCATTTCCCTTAGAACGGCTGCTACCAATTATATTTGTGAAATGAATGCCATATAGGCAAGTGGGCATGTACAGTCTGAGAGAGAAAAAGAATGGTGATATTTATAATCTCTTACGTCATATGATCCTATTGTAGACTTTCGTACATTGCACATATATCTCAACAACCTTTCTGCCATCTGCCCTTCTCATGCATGCCCACGTATACCAATCTGACGGCATCATCAGCTCCACAAATGGCATTCAAATCAGGACCGCTCATCATTTGGAAACGTCAAAAGTCAATGTCATCTCATTCATAAGGGGCAGGGACACGAGAAACAAAAGGGGCTTGCTTGCTTGCCAGCTCAACATGCTTTTCCCCTTATTTATTTATTTATTTTGTGAATTTACTAAAAGAGTAAAAAATTTAACAATAATATTTGAGATTCTAATATTTGAGTCCTGACTTAAATTTTAATAATATATGTCATTCATCAATTAGATGATGTATTTTATATCTAATAAAATTACGTAAACACCATTCAATAGATGAATGTGACATCAGTTGAGATTCAAATTAAAATTTATATGTTAGGATATCTAGTATTGCTCAAAATTTAATTTGTTCAACTCTTTACAAATAATTGACTAATCAATGCACTGAAATTCAACAATTTTTGTTTTAATCTTTTAAATCATACTTATGTACTCAGTGAAATAAAGTTGACACGGGAACAATTCAACAATGATCACCTAAAAAGAAAAAAAGACGATAAATGGAAGAGGTCAAATTAATTTCTTTAGATTTGAGAGTTGAGGCTCGTTTTAATTACTTTGCATAATTGGGTTAGGTTATCTGTCTTGCTGCTTCTATATCACTCGCCAAAGCAATGAAAATGAATCACTGTAGGGTTAAGTAACATTAGAGGTTAACTATTCCTAATTAATCGCTAATATCTTTTTTTTTTTTTGGCAGGCTTTAATATCTATTAATTTTTTTGAGAAGATTAATATCTATTAACTGGTATGAGTAATCAATTCAATTTTATTCATAAAAGAGTAGTGGCATTTGACCTACTTAAATTCTCTTTTCAACTCCACTTCTCAATTGTTTTCAGAATTACCCTTATTAATAATTTTTTCCCAACCCAAAATTTGGAGAAACTTGGTCCCAGAATCAGGAGGTGCAGATCAATTGTAAAGTGATAAAAAAAAAGGGGAAGAAGGAAAAGAAGATTATTTAAGGAAGAAAAATAAATAAGAGTTGTGTTTGAATTAGAGATGAAAAGAACTATTCTCCTTTGGCAATTGGCAGAACTGTGTAATTCGGTTTCTAAGATTGAACGTGGGGTTTCGAGAGACCAGAATTGAGTGTGCCTGCCATGACACCCCGTCCCTCCCCTTTTCTCCTGAGTGAAAAAGAAAATAAAAATGAAAAAAACTCCACTAATCATTCAAGTGTGATATTTATTAGCAATCATCACTTTAAGAAGCAGCTTTAAAGCGAAAACTGATTTCAGTGATTTGTCAGTTGACACCAAAATGATAGTATGGTCACACCCAGCAACGTGTAAGATTTCGTCAGTCGATCTTTTTCATCACTCAATGTTGCCCCACAATAAGCTGGCGCCAAGTAATTTCTCAACCAGTTTCCTTATCCTATTGCTACAAAGATTTCCTCAAAGTTTGTTCTCCGAGTTTAGCAAACTAATCTCTTGCTTCCTAACTGATGAGTATGATATGTGATGGTAAAATGTTCTACCGTAATGTAAATAAAATCACTGTATTACTTGTATCAAATTGAATCACGATCTGTGTTTGCTTCTCCAATGCTTTGTTAAAAATCGAAAATTGTTTATTGATAAGTAAGGATAATTTCGAAGATAAATAGAATTAATTGAAAATACAAACAGTAATAAGATAAAATGAGGGAGTTAAATATCACCAACTTTTCATAAAATTCATTTACCTTCAATGTACATATACATTAGAATAAACTATATTTTTATATTTAGTAATTAAATCCTGATGTGAGCTTATCTAATCTTTGGGAAAAAAATATTAATACATATCTTTGAAATTTACTCTCACTATTAATAACTAAATATCACACTTTAAATCCTTACTAAAGTAAAGCTCGTATCATAAGAAATTTTTATATTTGGTTGGCGAGTTTTTACGAAGATATCATCTGCTTCATGATTCCTAGCCTCACGTATATATACATGGTGTGATTACATAACTAAGTGCTTAAGTAAATGAAAGCATATAACAATCTACCAAAACAATTAGTGCTTGTTTGGTAATGCTATAACATTTAAAATAATTGGTGTTAGTTGTGTTATAGAAATAATCAATTATGAATAAAATCAATTAAATATTTAGTAAAATTTATTTTAAAAATACTGTGAGTTTTAAAAACAGTAATGTATGTTTAGTAAATCTTACTATTAAATTGTTGTAAGAATATAAATGATTGAATTGGATATAATACTAAATAAAATTTATTTACACGTTTATAAACATGTATATGCAATATTATTTTCTGTGTACATATATAATAATTGATAACTAAAATAAATATTTCATAATATTAATTTTATTTTTCTATTTTGTTATCTCAATATAATTGGTAATATTAATAATTTCTTTAAAGTTATTTATTTTATTTCCTAATTAATAAGGAGAATTTTGGATTTTTGTAATATATATGAGAATATATATGGAATTGTATTAAGTTTAAAAATGATTCTCAAAATCATATTTTGAAAAGCTAATCATTCCCTTCTTTTTAAAATAAGTGGCTTTTCAAAATCTACTGTAGAATGGGTGGTTTTACAAAAAAGTAATTTTAAAAAAATTTACTAAATACTAAAATTATTTTTAACTTTTCAAAATTACTTTTAAACTTCTCAAAAACAATCTTAAATGGGCCTTACTAAGGGCTAGTTTGGTAATGCTGCAGCTTTTAAAATAATTGTTGTTAGCTGTGCTGTACAAATAATCAGTTGTGAAGAGAATCAATTAAGTATTTGGTAAATTTTATTTTCAAAAGTACTGTGAATTTTGAAAGCAATTATGGGTGTTTGGTAAATCTTATTGTTAAACTGCTGTAAAAAAAATAAATGACTAAAATGTACATAATGTAAGATGAAATTTACTTATACATATCAATATTGATTTTGTTTCCAATTTAAATAAGGATAATTTCGGATTTAAGTAATAATTGTAAGGATATTTATGGGATTATATTAAATGATAAAATTGATTCTCAAAATCAGAATCTAAAAGTTACTCCTTCCATGTTTTTCAAAATTAGTTGTAGGAGGATATTTATGGGATTATATTAAATGATAAAATTGATTCTCAAAATCAGAATCTAAAAGTTACTCCTTCCATGTTTTTCAAAATTAGTTGTAGGAGGAGCTGATTCTGACAAAAGTGATTTTGATTTTTTTTTACCAAACACCAAAATTAGTTTTTAGATTTTTAAAATCACTTTTAACCCTCCCAAAAACAATCCCAAACGGGACCTAAATACATTGATTTTTTTTTTTTATTTGGGCATTCGCCCATCTCTCAATTCATCATCAAGAGAGAGTTGGTGGACGAAGAACCATCTTTAGATTTTAATTTAATTTTAACCAACCAAAAAAACGTTAACGACAGTTTCCGTTGACACAATTTCGGACCAATATTAATGTAGATGTAGAAATTTAAGACGGTGGCAGGTGGACCTATTACTTTAAAAAATTATAACTTTTGGTTCTCTAATGAATTATCAGGTAAATATGTAAAAGTATAATTAAAGTGCACCACTCCCTCTGCTCCCAAAAGGGGTATGTAATTGAAAAAGAAAACTCAGCGATACTGAAAATTGATAGATGATCTTATTTTGTCCATCAAGCTGCTAGCTTTGCTAGGCTAGCAATAAGCATTAAATTATTTCTTAAATGATCAACAAATCACATTTAAGGAGGAAGGAGGATGAATTGTATAATATAGGGCTCCAAGCCATGTAACCCTGAATAATATGACGATGAAAATGGAAGTTTATGGTCTAACTTTTTTCTTTCCTGTTCTTTTTTTCCTTTCCGTCTTGAATTAATGTTTCTACTTCGTTTCCATATTGTCTGTAAAGCTTAGCTGCCTTAAAGAAGAATAAAAATAGATAGCTCGAACTGCGGTTCCGGGGAAGTAATAATAAGGTTTTGTACGCGTGCATCTAGTTTTTGCAGATATAAAAAATGATAATGATGATTTTGATAAGAATAATAATAATTATAATAACAGCGAAGAATTGGCATCTCTGGGCCACGCATGCTAATAAAAGGTGGCTCTCCTGGCTGCCATTATAAATAAAAACAAGGATGAAATTCCATATTTATCAAAGTCTCTGCAATAATTAAGTTTAATTTTCGGGCCTACTATGTCAATTAAGTTAAATTTACGTGGCAGTGGGATCATTTCCAAATAGCCCCACTCATTTGGAAATGATCCCCTTTTGTTTTTCGATTTTAACTTTCTGGGGCAAAGCAATTAGCCCAGGCCACGCCCCTGGTTTAGTATGAAAGAATTGTGTGGATGTCGTGACGTTGATGCTAATATATGGCTTTCGCCGGGGAAAGGTCAAAGGAGACCAATGTCAGACTTAGGCCCAATTAAACCTTGGGCTTCTTTAGAATTTCAAATCCAGCCCATTTTCACGTAATTTACCAGCAAAAAGCATGCACCGTTGTTCTCTATTTCCAACATTTCCAAATTTTCTGTGTTTTAAAATAATAATAATAATAATAATAATCAAAATTTTCGATCACAGTTTAAAAAATAATACATCTGTTAACGCCTGTTTAGTTTGACCAATCAATAATAGAGGCTTCTTCCGTAACAAACATCCGATATTAATAAAATAATGCATGTGTTGATCCGGGCCAGATGGCATCGCTCGTCTCTCATCACTCAGTGCCAATCCAAAATACATCGTATAAAGTTAAATTGGCCATCGGTGAAGATACAATAAAGTAGTAGTGTATTGTTCATACAAAAAAAACTTCTTCCTCTGCTCTTTTCCAATTTCAAATGACTAATCAAGTAGGGTATCGCTTTCTTTTGAAAACACAGTGAATATGTATAGAATTTGTTAGTTCTTAAATTAAGAAAAAAAAATTGAAATAGACATGGCTTAAGAAGGATATGGAAAATTCTCAACCAACAAAAAAAATAAAAAAAATCATTGAATAAATCAAATCCCAAGTGCCAAAAATATAGACCCACTTAATCAAGGATACATAAGATTTTTGTGTTAATTATGTTTCGCATGCAAGTTATTTTGCAGACTTTTTCATTTTATTAATTAAAAGAAGAAGAAGAAGAAGAAGAAGAAGGCAGTGAAATATCTGCAGGGGCGTGACGCGTGAATTAGTTTTTTTAATATGGGAGGGAATCTCTGTAATGACATTTTTCTCTGGCTTGTAAAGTAATTTTAACTAAGGTTAAAAATGTTAAAAGTGGGCTACTTTTTCCCTGTACGGAGATCTTCGGATTGGATCGTCAGCATAATGTGTTCTTGGACCAGTTCTAATTGGATCACCAAAATGATCCATTGTACATTATTAATCTCTCTGAACAAAAATAGTGAACTAATGATTTTTGTACATGTTGGATTTAATTAATAGTGCCAAAATATTTGTACCATAAAAAGATATAAATCCTTAAAAAATACTGTTATCAATTAAAAAATTATTTAAAATTAAAAAAAAAGAGAATTATAATGGATCACAACAGCCTCTCTGTCGATCAAATTCATTAATTTAATTTTAATTAATGCTAGCCATTATTTATTAATTAACTAAATATCTATTCACTAAATTAAACTAATAGTAGAGATTAAAAAAAAATCTAAGTTCACAACTCCCCCATTATTCATATAGAATCACAGAAAAAACTTATTTATTATTTAATGATGAATTTTAAGATAATTCTGCATTCATTAATGATATTTTATCATATAATTAATTAAATTAACCCGAACACATACACACAATCTATAACTATAAGCTAGCAGGAAAAAGTAGAGATCTATATATGGGGGGAACATGAAATGGAAATAGACTCCAATTGTTTGCGAGACAAAATTAATGGTTGAAATTCAAACAGAATCAGATACGAGCACATAGGAATTCTCACCAAACAAAACAGGCGCAGTATTTGGGCCCCAAATCAGGAAAAAGCATAGTTTCAGGAATCAAAATAATAGCAATTATCAATGGCGTCGCCGAATTATATCCATAACACAAAGCCGAAGCGCATGAAGTTGCAGGAAGCCCTCGTGCAGAATTAACAACAAAAAAGACGCATTAAAATTGTGTGCAATATGTATGTATATATATATATATATATATATATATGCATATTTGTCGATCGATCAACGAATATATAATTAATTTACGAATGAATTAATATGCGCGGCGTCGATCGCATATTGTGTGTAATATATTTTGATGCATGCATGGGCTGGGTGGGTGCATCCAATACGGCAGGAATTTTTGAACGGTAGAAGAAGGGGCGGGCGACTGACGTGTAGAGCATTAGAACCGCAACTATGTGTATGTGTACATATCCATCCATGTTATTCACGTTGAAATATAAGGAGAATAATTATTTTGCCCACCAAAGCATCTGTCTGTCTGCCGTGTGCCCGCTTTGCAACAGCCAATAGCAATCCCCTATTATTCTCTTCTATTTTTTTTCAATAAACAAAAGTCAGATTTCTGTTGATTGATGTGTGTAAATATATATATATATATCAATATATGTGTGTGTGTGTGTGTGTGTGTGTGTGCATGTACATAGATAGTGCAGAAGAATTTTAACTTTTCAAGGAGACAACAAAAAAAAGGGTTCATTTGCAATCATGCAATGTATAAAGATCACTTTTTGAGGAAAAAAAGTAATTGAACGAAATAAATAATCATTTTGTTTCGAGACGACACCCCAAAAGAGAAAAAACAAAACAAAAGTTGGCCATTTAATTGTACAATCGTAATAACCTCATGTCACGTAGACAATATTCAAATTGAATTTTTTAATTTTTAAATTTTTTTAATTTTTTTTTGGTTGGGTAAAAAAACGAAATGATACGATATACGAATTATTGTGCTCTAGGGTTTTGAAGGTTCAGCATTTCGAATTTGAGATTCAAGGCGAGGGGTGCTTCGAAGAAGTAGAAATTGAAATTGAAGGCACAGTCAGCATCAAGATAAAGAAAAAGGCCAGCAAAACGCCACCAACACGATGAAATTACAAAGCAAAAGCAGAAATTTCTCATCAATCCTACCGCATTAAATGGGCCCCACAGCGGTCGCTTTTTGTCGCCTCTTGTCGGAGAGTCCCCCACTTCTCCCGCCGTGAACTTTCCATTTTCACTTTCATTAATTGAATCCATTCGTTTATTAATTAATTAATTCATTCATTACATTACATTCATCATTCCACTCCTTCTTACGTCCTCAAATTTTCTTTTTGTTGTTCGTTTCACAAATGACTCAAGATTACGCCTCCGCAAGTAGTAATTTGTAAACGAATTATTATTCGTTCGTTAGATGCGAACTAATATATATATATATATATATATATATATATTCATTAGATTTGTTCACTTGATTACTACTTAATTCTCGTCCTTGATGTACACTTATGTAATTAATTATTATACATACATATTGGGCACTCCAGTTTGCAAATGTTTTTGATAAGCTACTTAACACTATAATTATTAATTTGTTAATTTTTTTTTATGGGTAATTGTATAGTTTAATGAGAGTTTCATCAAGCTAGTGAATATATATATATATATATGTTTTGAGAGATCGATAATCTAGGTTCATGATTTTTTTTCCTCCCATCCTTTTTAAGGTAACAGAGAAATCAGACTTAATAAGAATGTATGTATTTTTCATGAATTAATACCATTTTTGAAAATCGTTAAAAGTTGTCCCGCGAAAGCAGCTACATAGCTAGAAGCCATGTATGTCTATCTTTATCGATCTTTACTTAATAAGAAACCACGAAAAGTTAGAGCAGAATTAATAATGTAAGGATCGAGATCTGTTGTCAAAATTATGGAGGAATAAAATCTTATCCTAGGCTCCTAGGCAGCGGATTGTCCAAAGTCCAAAGTCCAAACAAATCCCAACTCCCACGCTCATGAAGGGTCGTCGAGGGGAGAAAGAAACATTGAAAAGGATAGTGACAAGAGAATACAAAGAATAAAAAGACTTTCTCTCCATTATCAAGTCAAAAAGTCGAAACCCACCACAGTAATACACACTCATATTCCACCCACGATCATTAAACTAATAATTTAGTACCACTATTTCTCTTATAATACAATCCGACAAAAATTCCCCACTTCAAATAATTAATAATATATATAAAATACCAAAACCTTAATCCTTTAATTTCATTTACTTTATTTAAAACAAAATGTGAGTAGTCAAAACAAACACCCTCTTTGTTTCTTTTATATATATATATATATATATATATATATATATATATATATATGCACATTTAAAAAAGAAAAAGAAAAAGAAAAAGAAAGAAAGAAAAGGTTTTTCAAACACATAAAGCCAGCACAGAAACTATCTAAAACATTCTTTCTTTGAACAAATAGCAGCTGCTGCAGACAAAACTCAAAAGAGGTGAATTCTCTCTTTCTTTCTCTCTCTGAAGTCATCACTTGCTTTTCATCAATTAACTTTTGTTCTTCTCAATTTATGGATGCCGCTAAATGGCCACAGGTTGGTTGATCTTATTTCCTCGATTAATTTTCTTTCCATATAAAACTGATGGATTAAATATACGTATCTATTTCTTCATGCTGCTGCAAGTTTGATTTTATCTAATGATAATCTTTTTGATGATCATATGCATATAAAGTTTGAAATATGTTATTAAAACATGAAAGCAGTACATACACTTTATCTTTTTTCACCTCTTGGCTGGGTTATGCAATAACTGATAAAAGGAAAGGAATGGGAAAAAGTTAACCCTTTTTTTTTTTTTGGGTTCTTTTTCATTTTGTATAATTTTGATCGATTCAGTCGAAAAGAAAAGCATTCAATGCTTTTATTAATTTTCTCTTTTTATATAATCTGTTCTACTTTAATTTGTGGATTTATGAATTTCTGTGTGCTAATTTTGTTTTCTGGTTTTTTGAAAATAATGGCCGGTTAACTCTCTTTTTTTCAATCAGAACTTTCCGGAGGTTGGAGGGGTGAAGGCAATGGAAGAGGTAGTTTCAAATACATGCAACAGCAGCAGCAGCAGCAGGCCGCCGATGTTAGAAAGAAAGGCAAGGCCACAAGAGCAATTGAATTGTCCGAGATGTAACTCAACAAACACCAAGTTCTGTTATTACAACAATTACAGTCTCACACAGCCAAGATATTTCTGCAAGACTTGCAGAAGGTACTGGACTGAAGGTGGCTCTCTTAGAAATGTTCCTGTGGGAGGAGGATCAAGAAAGAACAAGAGATCTATATCATCATCAGCAGCAGCAGCTTCAAGTAGTAATAATAATAATAATAATAATAATAATTATAACAAGCTTATTATTCCAGATCTAAACCCACCAAGCCTCTCACACTTTTCTTCTCATGAAAACCCTAAGATCCTCAAAGGAGGCCAGGATCTTAATCTTGGATTCCAAGTCATGCATAATAACGCAAATGACATGTCTCAATATGCTGATCATCCAGCAGTAGCGTCCAAAGCCGAAACTAATACTACCAGCAATGATAATATCAATAACAACATGTCTCCTGTTTCAGCTCTAGATCTCCTGAGGACAGGAATTGCTTCGAGGGCGGGTTTGGATCATTTTATTCCAACACCGATGCCGGATTCAAATACTTTATTTTCATCTGGGTTTCCTTTGCAAGATATCAAACCAGCAGCAACCCTAAGTTTTTCAATTGATCAAGCAAATAGGTTTGGAATTCAAGACAATATTGGTAACGGGAGCCGGCTCTTCTTTCCTTTCGGAGAACTGAAACAACTTTCAAGCGCCTCAACGACTGAAGTTGATCATCACAGCAACAAGGGAACATCCACTTCAACGGGATACTGGAATGGAATGTTTGGTGGGGGATCCTGGTGAATTAAGTTTATTTATTTATCTTCTTTTTCACTTGCCTGCGCTCTGCTGGTCACTACTGTTAATTGTTTTAAGTTGTTTCGATATTTAGAAGTAACTAACAAAAAGATCCATATTTATATATATATATATTTTTTTTTTTTCTTTTCTTTTCTGTTAAAATTTGAACAGTGTATGAAATTTGGAGCTTCTACATTTTCGGTTAGCTTCATAGGGGGTTTTAGTTAATTAGATACTTTGTGTGTGGTGTAGACTGCATGTACATAGAAGAGGAGGTGAATACAGCTGCATAGCCAGTATTCATTTGTTCTTCTATCGGACGAAGTTGATGATTATTAGTTAGGGCACCAGCTGATGACATTGCTGTATTATGTTTTTCTTTCTTTGTTGAAATGTAAGCAGTGAGAATTGGATATGGGAATGAGAGTTTGTAATCAACAATATTTCTTATCTATTAGCTTGCTTTAATTTGCTTTTCCATTTACACTCAGCAAAAGCAGGTCTCTTGTGTCAGTTCTGACACTGACAACTCATGTGTAGCATCTAATGAGATTCTTCTTCCAACCATGAAAGCACTTAGTCAAATATAAAAAGGGGTTATTCAGAGATAAAAGAAAATTACGGAGGCAACAGTCTAGCTTCAGTATCCCAAATTTCTATCTCAACTGCATCACACATTGTAATAAATTAATTATATCCTTAATCAGAAAGTTTAGATGCATTGCAATAGCCACTAGGCTTTTGATCAGTGGTTAGAACTCAAACCTCCAATTGTGAGGTCATGGATTTGAACTCTCACAATGTAGGAACTCTCGTAATGTAGTGTGAGTGTTTAATTTTCTTTCTCAATTTGAGTGAATGCAGTAGTCGTCTTTTTTCTTTCGAAATGTTAATGTGAATAATTTAAATAATTGTTTGATTGTAAATATCAGTGTACTAATCTCATGAAATATAAGTTGTAATCTTATCAATAATCTCATATAATTAAAAAAAAATACATTGCAACAACTAGTTGCTAAAATCTCTTAAAATCTAGTTTGAAAGCAACAAAGCCTGATGATAATCGAACAAATTGTACTTGAGTTTAAAAATAAACCAGTTTACCTGCCCCAACTATAAAAAGCTAGCTGACATAATATTTTGTTTGATACACTAGCTTTCGAGCAAGGAACAACGCTAATGTTGTTTTATCATCATTACTTCATGTTGCTTTAACTTGTTTAATATTCGAAGAAGAGAAAATTATGACAAATCCACCTTTCTTTGGTCGGGCAAAGCGTGCAGACAAATTATATCTTCCACCGAGACAATCCTCCATACATAGAATCTCCAATTTCTTTATTTTTATATATGTATATATTAATGACTGTGATTATAAAGTCGCAATTGTTCTTTTGCTTGTTTATTTATTCTGGGTAAAGTTACAATTACGACTTTAAATGTAAATTTGCATATGTATGTTACATTTTTAATAAAATGAGAATTCTCTTATTAGAAGGTGAGTACATCTCACAAACTTCACTAATTTTAGAATCCTTGTTTATTATGTTGTAAAATACACTAATATGCATACCATAACAAAGAAACTTGAGAGAATTTATTATATCACAACTTTAGATACATATTTTTACTGTCATCGAAGGAATATCTAGTCCACTACATTAGGTGGAGAGATATTTATACCCCTACCAATTAAATTGGAAGGAAAACGGAAAATAAATCCCAACAATTACCCATGCTCTTTGCTCAAATCCACATTTGCATAAACTTCATGCATCATCATGGATGAGGCTCATAACTCCAAGAAATGTTGTCTGCACCATCGTTATAAGAAACTGTTGCATTTCATTTCATTATTGGACACAACATAATTGGCATCAAGCGGGCGAAATATGTGATAAACTGACAGATAATCCACATTCATAAATTATCCACTGTACAAATATGACACAGATACACTTATTCCTTCGTTATCTAAGAGACAACTTGTGAAAGCAGCCAGCAAAAGAACATTACATACGATATTGTTCATTACAGTTCAGTCTTCTATACAGAATAGGAGCAGTTCCTTTTGAGTAGGTAATGGTTATCCCATCTATCTTTATCACAATACCAACTCACTTATCTGCATTGATTCCAAAAATCCGGACCTTGTGCATATTCGGGAACTTGGCAACAACAAGAACAAACACTGCTAAAGTGTTGAAAAAGAGCATTGGATGTTGGTAGTCAGTTGTGTGCGAGGCTATCAAGTACCTGTTAACAAAAAAGATAATGGTCATGGTGGTTTCCAAATCTACCGAATCACAACCTATATTTTAGGTACTGTGATAGTATCAACACACAATGAGGAATCTCAATATTGCACATGCTTAAATAGACATTCTCACCAGAACTTAGTGCAATCTGAGAGAGTGTCTTAAAAATGAAGTAACCGCTTAATAACATAATTCCTGTGATTGTACTTTTTGGTTGAGAAATGAATTTTTATACGTTACGTAGAATCAGCAAGGCCGAATTCAGAAACTCTATCCCTACTCACACAGAAAGGTGGGGAGAAAAGAGGGGGGAAAAAAAAGAAAAGATAGGAATTAGGCTTTAAATTCACAAGAACAAACGTCTTCTACTCTTCCTCTGCCTGATAATAAATAGAGTGAACACTGATAGAAACAAAAAAAAATAAAAAAAAAAGCCCTAATACACAAATACATGTATAAAGTTGTTCTCTCCCGCGAATGTCCACGCAAAATAAATGAGGATTTAGTGTTTTACACCATTGTTAATCATGCTAGACCGTAAAACGCCGAATCTGTACTTTATTTCATGCGGACATCCACGAGGGAGAATTTTCACTATATAGTGAAGAGTGGGCTTCTAATCAGGGACCCACAACCATATTAAAGTCAGGGACAAGCTAAACGACTTAAAAAAATAAAAAATACTTCAATACGCTACATTGGCGTTGGTGTTTTTTTTCTCTTTTAGCTTGTCTATAACTTTCATATGATTAGGAATCCCTGATTGAAGAATTATTCTATATATATAGAGAATTTTTGTCTAATCTAGGAATATATGAACTCCAATGCGTTAAAATTGTGTTTTTTGTCTTAGTGTATTGGACTTTGTATTTTATTTTTTTATTCTTCCAATGGCATCCGCATTTTAAAATTATGAGGAAGTCCGTATAAGAGATTTATACACCCATGTAATACAGATAAAAGATTGGACTGATATTCCAGAACTTGGCAATTTTATAATGTACACCTAGCAAAGATACTTAAATAATTCCAACATCACAATTCGGCCAATGCGCTGTGTTGAGTTCTAATGGACTCCACAACAACAGCAGCAAGATTCGTCAAATTAATAATATTAGTTCAGACTAATTATTATCAAATAAGGTACACGGATGTGTGAACAGATATTAACCGAAGGCCTTAATCCTGGCATGTATAGGTTACAAAATCCAGCCTAAACAGACAAAGACAAAACAAGTAGGTACGACCGTGTCTCCAAGCTCCAAAAGTACTTCTCACTGTCCCCCCCCCCAACACAAAACAACAACACAACAAAGCCCCCAAAAAGTCGAACAACAGGGTTACTCTTAAGTCTCAACAAATAACTTTTGCCAAACAACTGCATAAAATGATGACCAAAGTTCAAGGAACTACAAGTAAGCCTTCAAGAATACAGTCTATCATGATTTTCCAACTTACAAGTATGCAAAATTTGAAAATCAGAAAGACACTGTCTATGCATAAAAACAGAGGGAAAAGCGAGACATTTCAGATCACTGAAATGAACTAAAAATAAAATAAAAAAATTCAAAAGTTTTAAGATATTGAATATGTAAACTTACAGCACCACAGGTACAACAGTTAGGAACTTTCTATTGCGTGTAAGCTGCTGTCCATTGTCTATCTGCTCCCACCAAGTCAACCCGTTATAAATGCCCTGGTCTTCAGCAAAGGGTGTTCCTTTTTTCCAGTGAAAGAAGTGATACGTGATCTGCAAGGCGAAACATTCTGGTCAATAGTATTTCACAGATGTTGGAAGCAACTTCAAGATAAATTCAGAATGAGGTAGAATAATGATCACATAACTAATGCATATCAAAAACTAAACTTGGCAAGTCAGCTCTACTTCATGCTTGCCAGAACATTTTCATTTTAAGCAAAATCCGTGCACACAGAAAACGTAGTAAAAACGAGAAGAAGTACGTACATCAATAACATAGAAAATGACATAAGGCAGTTGTATTATCTGTATAACAGAAAAGAAAATGTCCAAATTGCATTCAATTTATCACAGCAATTTTACCAACAAGCATTGGGGCATCACTTAATTGGTTCAACACTCATCTTTTCTTTCTGCTGAATAAACATGTGACCAGCATCTAAACATCTAATTTTAATTTCACAAACACTAACCTAATTCCTTGTGTACAAATTAAATATATGATAGAGAACTTCATAGGCATGCAGTTGAAAGTAAAATATCCAAAAAGCAATAGAGAATACTAACACAGGGGAATGTAATCTGGATGCCACATATTCATCCAACTGTCAAATTTATTTAATCCACACAACTCGAGCTTTGTTCTAAATGAAAATGGTCAAAAGGATCAATTTTCTCTGCTAGCACCAAGTGATAAGATTAAGATCCATCCATAGGACTTGGATTATGGACTCCACAGAGTTTCAGTTTACTCAGTCCCACCAGCTGCCACTTCCAATAGATGCCCATCTACTCAATCTTACTAGGTGCCCAACTTATTCCAGAGAACGTGACTAGGAAACAAGCTAAGAGCTTGAAAGCTAAAAACTTTTCATTCGACAGTAAAACGACATGAAACAGAGAATAACCTAATTCAAATTCAACTTGCAACTAGTTAACACCTACCCAGCCAGAATTAGCAATTCACACGTGAAACACCTAATCAAATCCAAAATAAACCCTAATGAGCAAAATACAGCAAATTAATCAATAACAAAAACAGAGTAATAGAGAAAAGAAAATGAAACATACGAGAAAATGGGCGAGATTGACAATGGTCCAAGCCATGCCAGGAGAGCAACCGAAAACAGAGAGAACGATAAGCCAAGCGAAGAATAGTATCAGTATATACGTAGTCCATACTCCTGGATACGTGAACCACTCCGTGTTTCTGTTCAGATCCGCCGGTGGCGTCGCCTTCACGTATAGATTCGCCATCATATGATTTCTCTTTTTTCTTTCTCAAATTATTATTATAATAATTTTTTGTAAACCCTAAGCAATCTGCTTACCAGCTCTCTTCGATTAGACGGTTCTGTTATGGAGGTTTTTGGGTTCACGTTCTGAAAAAGAGAAATTGAATGACAGGTTTTTGGATTCAGGTTCTAATAAAGAGAAATTGAATGATTTGATGATTTTTTGCTTTTTCCGGAGACCAATCCAAAAAACCAAATGGCCTCAATGACGGTGATGGCGTGGCGATTTGTAATGAAAGCTTATAGCTAATATTGATTACTTTCTACTAGGACCATAATAATTACACACAACTAGCTAACAACCAAAAAGTCCGTGTGATTTTAGGAAAAGTGTGATAACGTCCCACTGCCGTACGACGTCGTACTAAACCGGGCCTCGAGTATTCCATTCTCCTAATTTGGGCTTTAAAATCCAGCCCATTATTGATTCGGCCCGGGCAGTGCGCCGACCCCTCAATCAACGATCAAGATTTCATGAGATTAATTGTTTGAAAAATAACCGCCCCAAAAAAATTTAATTGGATCGATTGCAAACATTGTTAGGTTTCCATTCTTGAAATTCTTTACTTCGCTCGATGAGAGACGGTTGGGAAAAATCTGAAGGTATCAGTCAATAATCGGAAAGAATCTCGTTGTTATTTTCTTGTCTCAAAATTGCTTAAAATCACATAAATTCTTTTCTTTGTGATGGATTCTTATTACTTTCATGATCGGTTTGCTTGATTTGTATTATGAAGACTGAGCACTATTGCGCTGCTTATTACTTACACTTGATTTCTGATTAATATCATAGGTGTAACACTCTCATTTAAACGATCATACACAATCATATTATATATAAGATATTTGATTGAGTACAAGTACGATACAATTTTTTTTTTTAAAACACTAATCATTATCTTTAGAGAACTTATAACTTTTTGTTACATTCCAAAGTTTTTATTGTTGATATATCATAAATTTTATATTAAAATAATTTAACTAATAGTTGAGGTAGCTTAATTTTTCCTAATCATGTTTCTAAGAGAACTGAGTCAATCACTGCAGTGGCAAAATTAGGATTTTGGTTCGAGGGCGGGCAAAACCAAAAAGTTATAAATTCGGCATAAATTTTACAGAACTGAAGAGCCCAATGATAATGGGGCTATAATGGATAAATTATAAAATTTCATAGGCTACAAAAAATAAAATAAAAACCAAGGGGCCAAAACATAAAATTTATATGATTTTATTAATTTGAACCGGTAAGACTACTAAGGCGGTAAAACTCTTCCAACAAGTATTTAACACAACTCAATAATAAGTCTCGAATCGAGGACTTTGATTCAGTTAGAACAATCACATATCAACTGATCTACACGCTTGTTGGTTAAAATCTCATTTTAATTTAGTATTCAGGGATTATTATTATTTTTTTCAGCTTGGCCAACCAAAAATTTTTGGGATTTTTTTTTAGCCTGCCCACCCAACCAGTGAGGCACGTATGCACGCTTCTCATAATCTTTAATAACAAAACACGATGATTAAATTAGTTAAACCCATTATTAAAAAAAAAAAAAATCGGAAACCCTAAAAGCAACAAGGGGTTTAAAATCATGACCTAATTTTGACATGAATATATAGATAGATTAAAATATACAATCTCAAACATAGTGATTAGCTAAAGGCACGAGCAACATTCTAACGCACAAAGTAGATAGCTAGTAGGCCACGTAAGAGAATCTTTGAATCAGAATTATTAATTAAGAGCTGATAATCGTTCCACTTAAGTAAATTAAACACTCGCTGACCCAATGAAATTAAAAAGGTTGCTTATCTTTCATTCCAGAGAAAGACCTAAAAATTAGGTCCCTTGCATGTGTAGAAACTAATTTAACAAATACCAGGATATATAGTTAAGGATGATTTAGAGATGATGAGCACGGAGGCTTCGTCATTAATATTTAAACATGCATCTTGATAATGATTAACGAGCCGTACGTAGCATAAACATATGAGTTTGAAATTACTTGCTTGCTGAAAGTACAATATTTTTGTTTTCGAAACCACCTGAGCAAAACTAGTAATAATATTTTAGAAAAATATAAAAAGAAGAGAGTAAATTTCTTGATCTGATTCATTTTAAGTGGTTACAAAACACACTATTTATATAAGAGAAAATACTATCCTTAAAAGTAAATATCTGTTAAGTTTTTTTTTTTTTTTTTTTTTTTTTTACTTTCTTTCACATTTATAAATCCCCCACTAGCTTCTTCTACTAACAATGTGGTGTACGTACCAACAATATCTACTAATAGAATTTAAGTTTTATTTTTCGAATTAACATACATGTATATTATGATATATTCTTGTCATATATTTGTGTATGATATAATAATAATAGAAAATGACATTTAATAATTAAGAAGTACCTTCATGCGATACTCATCAAATGGAACTAATCATAAGTATCGAGAGTGAGATATAGGTGGTGAAAGGGACTGGTAAGGTTTGATATTATGCATGAATTAATTGATATATGTATCGACCTAATCTGGCCTCCCTTAATACTCTAAGCAATCAGGACGCTGCTATAACCGAATTGGTGATATTTCTATTCACAAGAGTCCTTTGTGATATAATTATTTTACTGTCGAGCTTGATAGCAAATGAAAGTACTTTTAAGCGCATTTACTTTCCAGAGATTTGTGCTGCTTCCAACTTACTCCGACCAAGGAAATTACGTATGAACTGAGATATGATCTCTGTGTGCATGCTTATATATATAGGTATATATAATTAAGTTCCACTCGTTGGATGACGCTTCACAAAAGTTGATTCAATTTTTTAGGCCATGTTATGTTATCTGTTCTGCCCCCATGGGTCACTGATGCGACAGTGGGCTTACCTACCTAAAATCCTAAAAAGTTCCTCGCACTTCCGTCCACATATACAGTTCTGGTTCACAATATATATGTTAAGCAACTCAAGCAACCAGAAATATACTTCCGTACACAAACACATACACTCATTTGAAAGCTGTACACACACACACACACACACACACACACACACACAAAGCTTGTACATAATAATGGGAAAGGAAGCGTCGAGAAAATTGGAATGGAGGATAAATGTATCTGATGGGGTGTCGGAGAGATTAGAGCCTGAAACCGGGGCAATCCTGAGAGCGTGGACGTGGTTCAAGAGACTGATGTTAGGAGGGTTCATTCTGAAAATCTGCAAGTTCTTGGAGAAGGCTTGGAATTTAGCAGTTGACGAGCCTAAGAAAGTCATCCATGGTCTCAAAGTAGGGCTAGCAATTTCCCTTGTATCTCTTTTTTATTACATGAGGCCTTTGTATGATGGCGTTGGAGGTAACGCTATGTGGGCAGTTATGACTGTCGTCGTAGTTTTTGAATCTTCCGTAGGTCAGTATTCGAAATCATTTCATTTTTGTGCATGTTGTTATATTATTATTCTAAAATTAATTATAAATTGTGCGTTCTTCAATTAAAAATCCCTAACTATATTAAAATCAGGGATAAATTGAAAAACAATAAAACTATAAATTCCAATGCAGTGTACGTATTTTGTAGTATAATATATTAAAATTTATGTTTTCTTATGTTTTAATTTATCCCTAATTTTAATATGGTCAGAAATTACTAATTAGAAATGATATATATATATATATATGCATATGCATGCATGTAATTACTGTACGTAACTGATGGTACGCGTTAATTTCAGGTGCAACACTCGGAAAATGCATTAATAGAGCAATAGGAACGTTTCTTGCTGGGTCACTTGGAGTTGGTGTTCACTGGATTGCTTTTCACTCTGGAAAAAATTTAGAGCCCATAGTTCTTGGAATCTCACTTTTCCTTTTAGGTAAGTGAAAAATATTCCTAGCTTGGCCATTTATATTTTAATTAATTCTTATATATATAATACACACACACGCATACACTAACAAATTAATTCTCTTCGCTGCAGCTTCAGCAGCAACATTCTCTCGATTTATGCCAACAATCAAAGCCAGATTCGACTATGGTATCATGATCTTCATCCTCACTTTCAGCTTAGTGTCGGTTTCAGGCTATCGTGTGGACAAATTGTTGGAGCTGGCCCAACAAAGATTATCGACAATCGCCATTGGAGCCTCCATCTGCATAATTATAAGCATGCTTTTCTGTCCCATGTGGGCAGGTGATGAGCTTCACCTTCTTATTTGTCAAAACTTGGAGAAATTAGCTCATTCATTGGATGGTATGTTCACAAAAAGTCAAAAACCATATTAAACCTATACGCAATGAAACATGCAATACCATGATATATATGTTGATGTGGCGTTTTTTAATCCGTTGTCGAATTTCATTTCTTTTCAGAGTGCGTGGTTGAATACTTTAGACACAACAAAACTTCGACTGCTAAAGATGAAGCTTGTAGTAAGAAAATGAAAGGGTATAGATGCGCGCTCAATTCAAAGGCGACAGAAGAATTGAAGGTAGTTTGCTACTTTTTATTTGTTCAATTATTGTAAGTGATAATACATAAATGGCACTGAATTTAATTTATTTATCCAAATTAAAACTTAATTTATGTTTCTTTGCAGGCCAACTTTGCGAGATGGGAACCAGCACATGGTCGCTTCAGCTTCAGACACCCATGGAAACAGTATCTCAAGATTGGGGCTTCAATACGTAACTGTGCTTATTGTATTGAGACTCTCCATGGTTGCGTAGATTCAGAAACTCAGGTAACCCACTTAATTAATTTCAATAAAGAATCCCATATTTATAATCAAATAAGTCTTGTGCTGGACACAGTTTCAAATTCTTTCACCAAACACTAAAAATAAATCTTTGATATTTTTTGTTCTCCAATAAGCAACTTATCATATAATTTTGACCACAGGCACCTCCTCATCTAAAGAGGCATTTGAACAATATTTGCATGAGATTGAGTAGCAGTTCCTCTAACGTCTTGCAAGAATTGGCATTTGCCTTGAAAACAATGAAACAATCATCTAAAATAAATTTATCAGTTGGAGAAATGAACTTTGCAGTGCAAGAACTTAAACACGCCTTGATTTCACTTCCTAATCACAACATCAGTATTAAAAACCCATCCCCGTCAACAGTGGAAGCTTCTGGAAATTGCAATACAGAGCCCATCACGAGTATCAGAGCCTCATCTTCTTTCATGGAGATTCTTCCCCTGGCCACTTTAGCGTCTTTGTTGATAGAAAATGCAGCAAAAATCGAAGTAATTGTCAATGGAGTCAATGAGTTGGCCGTCCTTGCAGAATTCAAGCCCACAACTGATAACAAGAAATCTAAAAGCAATCAATCCCCTAAAAAACTCACTTCAGAAAACCAAGATCCCGAAACAGTTAAGATCCCCCAAAAGGTCTGAGTTTATCTTGATTTGACAGAAGAAATCAATTCTATCAATGTTTCGAAGATCCCAGAGAGTCAATTAGCAAAAAGTACTTAATTTACACTTGACATACTGTGCAGTAAAGAAGCATTTGAATGTCCAATAAAGCTTTGTTTTGTTTCCCCGAAATTCTATCATCTCATTATTATGTATAATAAATTTTAAGTTTGCTCTACCAGTAGATAGATATTGTTTATTATGTACGTTAAAGTAAGTAAACAAAAAAAAGAAAAAGTTACTGCTTTTTTTTCGAGAGAGACAGAGAGGTCAATTCATTACTTTGGGCTATTGCATTACACCATGCAATACACCGATGTAGATTGTGCGATCAGCGTTGTGCCATTAATTATTCGTTATGTTTATGTCGTACATTTCAATATTTCATAGCCTAACTTTCATTTGATAGGCTCTACACTTTCATGTTTCTACTCTATACAAGTGGCTTAAATTTCTTGTTGGGCGGCTTCATATATCAATGAATCCAGTCATTAATATACAACGATATACGCCATTAGGAAATTAAGCAAAACCTACGATGATGATTTGGGATTTTTGAGAGAATAAATTAATCAATTGTAAGAGTAAAGAACAACTTTCCAAATGCGAGACACAACAAAACAAAACACAACAGAATTTTCTTCAATGTCATTTGTCACAGGCTGATACAAGTTCATACAAATTACTTGCGTGCCTTTCTAAGGCCTATACCAATGTCAAGTTTCAGCTTTTACGCTCTTCTGACATTTCTTCAATTTAAGCAAGTATCAGGCTTCAGAATTTCTCCAGTTTACATATTGCCAACTAATGTTCTAATATCACCAGCTGATAAAGTCCAAAAGTGAAGTTTAAATAACATTAAATGGTAGAGCACCCAATACTTGATTTAAACCACAATTATTCCAAGTTTTCCAATATTTGATACATATTTTTAAGTTTTAACACCCAAAATACAGTTGCAGGATAACCTTGAGAAAAGAGAATGGGAGGAGAAACACAAACACCATAAGTTACATATCATCAATGGCACTAAATGCTTGTTATGCTAATTGCCAATAGTATATCTACCCAGCTTTGCATGCACCAGGGATAACTGTCACATGGCTATCAGTTGGTTAGAAGACTTGTTTTCTTCACTTGTTTCCTCATGACGACTGAGCCAGCCCAGGTTCACAGCCAAGTCCTCCACTGCCACCTTGATCACGTCAGATCGAACACCAATATCTGTAGCATATCTGCTCATACAGTACATCCCAGCAGTAACTGTTGCCATACCAACAGGACTAGGCATCAGTAACTTCAATGGAGAAGAAAGAATGGCAGCTAATGGGGCACCAATTACAGAAGAAGCTTGACCACTTGATCCAACCCCTTGCCTATCCACAATCAGAAGACCTGTTCTGCAGTATAGGGCAAAGTCCTCACAGTTGTTTTGAAACACATTGTAGTTACCAAATCCATTTTGCAGAAGATACATAGCTCGGTGGATGACTGTTTCTGGTGGGTCAGATGTTGCAGTTGTGCACGTACCACCACGTACTTTGGCTAGAAAAACTGATGGGGCAACTCCATATTCAAAGCAATACAGTGATCCATTTCCAAGGAAACAGTCCAAGCACGAGAGGATGACTCCACTGTTGGGTTGCCTGAATCCGCAATCAGGAAAGATCAGACAGGATGATGGGAGGATTGAATTCTGTGTCTCAGAAGATGTCTCCGCTCCCACAATTAAGTTCCGTTCAGGTCTAAAATGCACTACCTTGCTTCCCCCGACATAAATACCTGTATGGTTTGATATTCAACAGAACTCATGATTAGAGTAGATTCAATCACAAAATAATCTGTTGAAAACACAAGGATCTTATTATCAATCGACCAAGAACATTTAAACTCCACCCCATAAGATACTGTTACAAATTATTTTACGGATGATTAACCAATAATTCTGCATCAGAATGGGATATATATCTGATTGAGAAGGGAAAAGATTATCCAAATCTTATGTAAGGCACAATAATAAGAGAAAAATCTAAATCCACAAAATATTCTTAGGTCTCCCACCATCTCAGCCACCAAAAGAAACATAACTGTAAATAGTAAATGATCCAATAGCATAGATGTTTTCTTGCACAGTCAACTTAAAAAATCTTAGTAATCAGCGAAAAAAAAAACTGCAATGGACAATAGTAGTCATAAATCTGCACAGGCATTTTAATGAAACATGCTTTCATTTCACAATTCTGTTTTGCTTTTTGGTTACCCTGAAGCAGTGGGAGCCAATTCACAGCTTCCATTGGATAGTTTGCTTTGCAGAAGCTGAAAGAAAGAGCCCTCATAATATACAGATATGGAAAAACAAAGAAAAAAAGCAACCCAAAAGGGTAAAAAGAAGAAGAAGAATTGGTGCAAATAAGAATTAAAATGAAATAAAGGCAATTTAGGAAAAAATTGAACCAAAAACAGCGGTGGAATTGAATCAAATACAAGGAAAAAAAATCTTAAACGCAAAAACAAAAGAATGAGTATTAAACGACGAACCCACATTGCAAAATTCAAGAAAGATTAAAGAAAATCGTAATCTGTAAGCCAAAACAAACAAACAAACAAAAGACGAGAAAGAAAGAGATAGAAAATACCATGGTGAGAGTAAGCAAAAACAGCTCTGTAAGTGTAAATATGATCCCCCGCCTTGATCTCATTTCGCTCTACTCTGTTTGTGAGCAGACCCATCTGCTCTCTTTCTCTCTGCTTCCCGGTCTGCAGCGACTGCAGATAGTGAAAAATAAGTTCTCGTTTTGGTAAAGCAAAAGCCAAAAAATGGTAAAAAGAAGAAGAAGAAGATGTGACCCCACTCGAGTTAAAAACTTGATAAAACGCGGTGGCAGCACTTGATTGGCTAGCTGGCCAAAGCGTCAGCTCAACCACCGTTACCGAATATCGTTTGATATTGTTTTTCCGGATTTATTTTCTTCAGAAAAGGCTCGCTATCATTGAATATGAAAAGAACTATAAATACGATAATAATGATGGCCACATTCTAAATGTTTTCTTTCCGTTTTGGCTTCTAGTCGGAAAATTGAAGGGTCATATAATAATAGTGGGAATCATATTGTGTTGCCGAGCCAGGAAGGGGACCAACAGGTGATCAAAGAAGAAGATTGTGAAATTTGAGACGCCTAAATCATTCATGACCAAAATAAAATTCAACTATGTAAGCAAAAGCGGTGACGTTTTCCGGTTAAGAAAAAGGAATCCAAAGCGCTTTGGATTCTTTGCCATTTTAGCAAGATATGCTTGGCTTGGGCCTACGTCACAGGTCATCATCATTTGAACAAGAAAGTTGATGCTCCCTTTCTAGGCCATGCCCCAACTCAATAAGAGGAAGCAATATCTAAGCAAGTTCATTGAAAAAAACAAAATACACATGCATCGGCCTTCTTCTTCTGAATTTCGTTGTCGTGTTTTATTACCGAGAATAAGTATTTTAATTTGTTTTCTCGTATACATGCTTACAGACTCGTTCACTTATACAACAATGACTTCAATATAGAATCAATATGAGCATCTAAAGACACAACAAAGAATAAGCTATTTTCTTGAAGTTTCCCAGCATACGGGCTAAGATTCTAAGTAGATGTTCCAATTGTATACTTCAGAGTTAAAATTTGAATCTTTTTCCAGCATGCGTCTTAATTCTGTGGCAGATTCAGCATCCTTGGCGAGTAATAATGCAAAGCCCCCTCCACCAGCACCGACTAGCTTGTAGCCGCAACAGTATGGATCAGCAAATGCAAACAGCCTGTCAACAAATTCGTTGCTGCAATGGGGGTCAAGTTCCTGATGCAATCTCCAAGCCTCCAGCATTATCTTTCCCAGTTCATCTACATCACAGTTCATTAAGGCGTCCCTCCCATTCTTTGCCAATTCAGTCAGACGCTTGATACTTGATATAAGAAGGTTATCCCTTTGAAGATACCGAGTCACCACCTTTTGTAGCACTTGATGTGCAAGTCGAACCTGTTAAGTAATTGCAAAATTCGTCAAGGACAAAAAAAATATCTGTATACAAAACCCAACAATAAAAGAGAATCAAGTCTTTGTTTCAATATCATCCTTTTTTCTACCATTGAAAATGTTGGTTTATTCATTTTTTAAGTTGAGGGCCAAGTAACAGAGTTTTAGGATATTCGATGGAAAAAAAAAACTGAGACTGACACAATTAGCCTATCTAACACGAAAAGCTTTAAACATCAATACAATCTTAAAACCCTTAAAAATTAATGTTGTATCAGGGAAAAAATCAAAAATAAATATCCAATAGGAAAACAAGGGGTGAACCATAAAATTAAAGAAAGGGGGGGGGGGGGTCTAGAATACTTACTTGACCAGTAAATACCACAAGCAATCTTTGCTGCAACTCCAGAATCAGCTGAGGAGAAGCCAGTAGGGGGATCACCTGGAGCCGCAATGGTATTCCAGGGAAACTTGAAGTGAACTTAATGCCTGGGTACAAACCTCCAATTTGATCTTGCCAGCCACCACCTGTGCCCATGAGCTGCTCTAACAACAAAACAAGCCGCGCAACATTTTCATTACTTTGATCTCCATCGGTTATCTGCAGAAGAGCTTTTACAACAGCAGCTGCTAAGATGCTAGAAGTTCCTAAGCCACTACCACGGGGGACATTTGCCCACGTCCTGATCTGCAAGCCCATGGATTCAATAAGTTTTTCATGAATAACGCCAGTTACTAGCAATGCAGATTTGACGAGCCGAAATGGATCATTATGGTCGAAGGGAGTAGCAATGGGGGTGAGGTCTTCAATATGTAACTGGTTTCCAGCATCATCACTAATCAATACGCCACTCATTTTTGTTGTCTCTATGATGGTGCCAATCGGAAGAGAACTTTCCAAACTTATTGCCACATTGAGAACACAACCAGCACGCTCCAAACTCCAAGGAGGAGTATCACTCCAACCCCCAGCAAAATCTATCCGAACTGGTAATTCAACCTTTACAGTTCTTGGTTGGAAAGGATGATCCACAAAGCCATCATCATTTTTATTCTGATATGCTGAAGAACCTCTGCTGAGGGGCTCCAGAAGGTATTCTACAATTAATTGGGGAAAAAAAAAGTTGCTCGTAAACTATGGGCCGTTGAATAAGTTATGAAGATTATAAATTAACATTAAGATTGATCACTCTTTTATTAGTGCCTATACAGCTTTTTAGTATTTTACAAGAGTATGATAATAGTAAAGCAATGAGAACCTCTAAAGCCATATTTTATGGCTGAAGCAGTTTCATCAGCAACTGCAGCCCAAACTTTATGCTCCAACTCAGAAGCTGTTGTCTCTTCTTTGCATGCACGGAGAAGATCAACTTGCGCTTGATATGCCCGGCTTTTCGGAAGAATTTTGGAATTCTGATCCTGAAGTCTGGGACACAAGTCTAGAATGTCTTTGCATATATCAACCCCAGAGAGTTCTTTTTGAAGAATTTCTTCGCATAATTGCGATAAGTTGCGCCCAAGCATGCCATAATTAATGCATGCTTTGGCAATTCCAGCTGCAAGATCTGCTTGGTGATTACTGGAGCCAGTACACATTTCTGAAAAGTCAATCGACCTGTGCAACTCCTCCAAACTGACACGGCGTGAGTTTTTCCACAAGGGAAGCAAGAATCCAGTTTTATGGTCACTCAAGCCCATCAACCATGTTGCTAAGGTAAGCATCTCAGAGTATGAAAGAATGGGGAATATTTTTGCATTCCATAAGCACTTTTCCTGACTGCCTGTGGAGCTCCACAGGTCGCTTTCCTGAATGCCTAGATCATGCCAAACTTTCTGCCAAGGTTTACCACAAAAAGTCCCATCCTTGGTAAGTGAATTTTTTGGATTATCATGGAGGCCACAATAGACTAATACTCTTTCAGTGCATCCTACTAAGGGAACCTCCCAAAGACAATGGCGATCTGGAAGCATGAATCTAAATGAATCTTCTGCTGTTGAACCAGCTTCTTCGGGAAAATTAGTGCCAACAACTATGGATAAGGAGCCGATTTGTATTCCACTGGAAATGTTTGAATCATATATAAGAGAATCTTCCCCAATGGAGACGCCATGCGCGATTTTGCTAGAAAGAACAACAGCAGAAGCTGCAATGTCAGATACAGTGGTTGCTGGGATGGAACATAAATGTCTTCGACCTACAAGTCCTGAAACATCCCCACTTAGGTGATCCAGAACTTCACTTGAGGTTCCAAAATGTAGAAACAGCAATTCATCTGCAGTGGAATAATTAAGCAAGGATAACATCAATAAAGGAAGTATGAAGATAGTAACAAGAAAGAAAAACGAGATTTGATATTTAAAAAAGTAATTAACATACAGGCACAATAGCTGAACATCCTCTGTTTTCCCAATTTGCTAACAAGTTCTTTGCCCAACGGGCGTAACATCAGCCAGTCATGTTTTGCTGGTACCCAAGCCGCAACCAGATCTTCATACAAACTCATCTACAAAGAACAAATGCCAACAATTGAACTGTGAGCACAGGATAAAAGTTCTATAATCTTGTTGTAAGAAATCCATATAACGACTAATAAAAAAGGGGAAAAAATTTTCTAGTTTCTTTGCCAAAAGGTACAAGTTCCATCTCAGAGGCAATCAACAGTTTTCTGATAGAGACAAAATATGAAAGTAATTTTCATAGAGCAAGACATCATAATAAGGAAACAAGGACAATCAGAGGCCAAGAGATGACAAAAATATATGAAATACATCCATTTTCTTTTTGATATTACATTTTCAATCCAAAGAATAAAATTGCCAACCGATAACTTGCCTCTTTTCCACTCTTTAGAAGCTCTGAAACCATTGGTGGGCAGGAACAAGAAAGCATGACCAGCTCTTCCCATGCTTTCCCTCTAACAGCTATTATTCCTGTGTCAAGCAACGCTCTACCATCATCTAGAATTGCATGATTCTTAGCAAGCTCATCTACATTTGGTTTCTGAAGGAGATCATCAACTAGACTAAGTGCATAATTTTCATTGAGAATCCCGTCTTTTGCTGCCACAATAACACCATGGTTAGATGCAATATCAAGGGTGATGGGAACAGTTATGATACAGGATGCATCTTCTGGCAGAATCATGGTGGAGGCATCAAAACATGGAAGAACATCCCCAGTCATTGTGAATATTCCGCCTGCAATAAAAAAAGGGAAAAAAAAAAAACTCCCAAGGTGAATATCAAAAGTTGTAACAAGAAAGTAAACCAGTGTGACACTGTCAATGCATGGATATTATGTAGCAATGATGATGTTATTACTATTATTATTATATTTGGATGATAGAAATAAAAATAAATTATTGTTATGGTCAATGGTTTAAAACTGAGATTATTCTGGCTACAGGAAACTAATGCACTGGTCTGACAGCACAGAACCTAAACCATGCTCAAGTACATTATATACAATTAAGCAGCAAGATAAATTGGCATTGGAGGAGCTCAAGTAAAGATAGAAGATTAATACATCAAGCTGTAAAATGCAGTGAAATTGAACAGCCATTCTGATATTTGTAATGTTATATAACTTCGTATGGTTCACACATATCCTCATCTGTGAAAGCCAATAGAGCATACCATCCTCCACTCAACTTGAATGATAATGAGATTCTTGATCCCCAAATGTGATGAATGTCTAAATAAGGATGCATGTATTCTATTGCCAATCAACTCTAAGTGAAACGTCACAAAGCACACATATAACCTTCATTTTTCAAAGCTTGTCTTGCACAAGAAGAAATTGCAAGTATATGGTCAAAAAGCAGCGGAACAGGTCCATCCGGGTCATCTGCAGCCAAATAAGGAAGCGGAAGGAAAACTTTCCCCATAGGATTGGCCCATGGGACTCTCTTGGAGTCACCTCCAGCATGAACCAATAGTATATGCTTTTTGGCCATGAATTTAACCATTGCACTAAGAGATTCTTCATTCTTCATAAAAGATCCAGAATTCCCACCATTTGCAATTGCCTGTTGATAATAAAAATACACCATTAAAGCCAGAAACTGAAAGGATTTCCATTTCACCAATACCACAACAGATAGCTGTAAAGCCAGTATTCTCATAACATAAAGCAATCAAGATCATCTTTTTTTTTTTTTTTTGAAATACAAGATTCTTAAAATCTGCCAAGTGTTCGATTTTCGTTTTAATCAAGCCTGGCGAAAATGACGACGCTAATTATACTGACAGCTTGTAGTTAAGTGAAATTACCTCAGGGCCAATATCCAGGCAGAGCTTTTGATAGTGCATAGCGAGGGAAAAGATGGCATTGAGAGTGGCTGCACCGGAGCCGATCCGTTGGCCATCGGGGTCCGGCGCGGCAAGAGTGACAGTGGAACTGGCGATTCGGCCCATGCGCTTGGCGCGCTTGAGCTGCCACTCGTAAAGCTCGGCTTGCTCGGGGCTAGCCGCCGTGAGTACAATAGCGTCCCACGTGGGAACCCGCGACGGGTGTCTCACCGACAGCCTTAAATGGTACCATGATTTACGAAGGATTGCCGCTAAGTCAGCTTTAGCTCTTTTGTGTTTGGTTCTCGAGAATTTCCCCACTCTTTGCGGATCCATTTCGCACGGGATATCCCGCTAAATTTTTGGATTATTATGCTACTTCTACACTGAGCGAAGAATGAAATATACAGGGAGGTCAAATACTCAAATCCAAAAAATTTTAAAAGGGAAAAAAGTTTTCAACAATGGCGTCGCCCGGACTCGAACCGGAGACCTTCAGTGTGTTAGACTGACGTGATAACCAACTACACCACGACACCTAGTTGGCAGTTAACTGCAGATGTTTTTTAATACAAAAGTAAATCGAGAAAAAATTGGAATAAGCCGTTTTGATAATTACGAACTGTTAGTAGGATGAATGCAATAGCTACTTAGTTTTCCATAGTGTGTTGTTAACTTGTTTACCATAAACTTGACACAAGGCATTTTAAAGGTAATGGGCAGATTTACAATTGAAAAATAAAATGTATGAAATTGGCCGATTGGGAATGATGTTGTTGAGTAAGGCAAGAAATACTTGTATCAAGAACTGTCATATTAACTTTATGATTAATTTGATGTAATCATTATCAATGCAACAATTTCAACATATAAATGGGAGTACTTTGATTATAATAATTAAAAAATCTACCCTTATTTAATTTTAAAAATCTTACGCGTCTCTAAAGTTTAGAAAAAAATTAAATTGAAAGTAAAAAAAGGGAAGTTTTTTAATAGGTATCATAACTTCATAAGTAACAACAGTATCTTATTTTCATTTTACATATCTATTAATGAAAATATTATGGACAACTAAAATTATATACGTAAAAAGAGGTATAAATTCATTCAGAATGCACTCCTTGAAAGTTAATTACTGTGCATAGTCATAGTCGTTATTTGACAAGTCAATAAAAAATAAAATTAAAAAAAAAAATCCAAGAAAAGCGGCGTCGTTTATCAGTTACGATCAACATTTACTCAATTTAGATCCCGCGGGTTCTTCAATCCGCACAAATGTTCGTTCTTACCTTCGTTCCCGCACCCGACACACTCATAACGAAATCACGGCCTTTGTCTCTCTTCCCTCTCCATTTCAAACTTTAATCAAACGCTTTTGCTAACTACTTAGCTTCTTTTCTCACGTCTCCAAATTTGCCTTATAAATTTTTATTTTTTATTAAATAAAAATAAAAATAAAAATTAGATTTAATTATTTTGGAGCAAAATGTTATTGGAGAATTGGATAAAGTTGGGTTTGGTATGAGAATGACGGATTTGAATTGCGGAGGGGACAGTGGGGTTATGAATAGTCAAGATTATTCATCGCCTCTGGAAAACGACATCGTAATCGAATGCCGCTTCCGTTTGAAATCGGCGGCATTCGATTCCTTTTGGATTGCCTCCGAATCATTCTCCGACTACAAACGTCGCCGTTTCACCCCCAATTCCTAAAAACGAAAAATATTAAACCCATAATTGCCGTTTTCTTTTTGGTAGCTGTTTGGTTCTTGTCAGGAATGTTGGGAACAGCAGAGCCACCCGATGCGGATTCTGATTTCGTCGAGAAGGATCCCAGCGGTCGATACGTAAGGGTATGCAATTTTTGCTAAGTCTTTCGTTATATCACTCTTATCTGCGCCTCTGCGTGACTGTATCATTGCTTTTAACTAATTCCATGCGGCCTCAGTTTGTTTATGTAGTCTATATGTTATAATTTATTGGCATTTGCAGATTTAAACTTTTGCTTGACCTTGATGGGCAATGTTATTGCCTTGATTTAATTGCCCTTGCTTCCCTTCTAGCTAGTATGAAAAAATACGATAGTTATTTGATTTATACTTTCATTTTCAAGCCATTCCTTGAACTCTTATCAGTTGATGGATATTGTTGTATTCAAGGGTCAGTTTTCTTTTAACTAATTATCAACAAATCGAGGAAATGGTTCAAGCTGCCATGATTGGTATATGTAGTTCATTGTAAAGTGATTTTCTCTTTTGTCTTTATTTTCATTATTTGGCTTTAACTTCAGTAAGGGGGAACCTTGTATCTTATGTCGGTATTATTTTCTTTGTTGGAATTGAGAATTCTCTCTTTTCTGCCCCATGGTCATTTATTTATTTATTTATTTATTTTTCCCTTTTTTATATATATTTAACAGTATGATGAGGTCTTGGGCAAGGGTGCTTTTAAGACTGTGTATGATTTCTAAACTTCTCTTTCCCTTTTTCCTATTACTCTCTCCAGTCTTTTAGTTCAGGATGGTTCTTACTGGGCTTTACATGACACCCTTTTCCAGTTACAAGGCATTTGATGAATTCGCTGGGATAGAAGTTGCTTGGAGCCGAGTGAAGATTGATGATGTCTTGCAGTTGCCAGGAGATTTGCAAAAATTGTATTCAGAGGTTCATTTGCTGAAATCTCTGAAAGATGATAATGTTGTTAAGTTTTATAAGTCATGGGTGGATGACAAGAAGAAAACTGTTAACATGATTACTGAGCTCTTCACTTCTGGAAATCTGCGGCAGTATGTTTTCTAGTTGTGTTTCAGTTGTGTTCTTGTCATTACTCTTATGAGCATTTGAAGTAATTTTGTACCTTTCTGTTACCAGATATCGTAAGAAGCACAAAAATGTTGATATAAAGGTCATAAAGAACTGGGCAAGGCAGATTCTTCATGGTTTAGTCTATCTCCACAGTCACAATCCACCGATTATTCATAGGGACTTAAAATGTGACAATATCTTTGTTAATGGCAATCACGGAGAGGTTAAAATTGGAGACCTCGGATTGGCAATTGCCATGCAACAGCCTACCGCCAGAAGTGTCATTGGTAAAAAATTGATTTCTTTAAATGTCTATGCTTTAGTTTAAATTGACTCAATGAGGAGTGCTGAACTTCTCCTTTCTTTTATCTTAGGAACTCCTGAATTTATGGCTCCAGAGCTGTATGAGGAGGAATATAATGAACTTGTTGACATTTATTCTTTTGGGATGTGCATATTAGAGATGGTTACTTTTGAGTATCCATATAGCGAATGCAAAAATCCAGCTCAAATTTTTAAGAAGGTTACCTCTGTAAGTTGACCAATCATCAACCTCTTATCTAGCATATATAGGGTTGTTGAACTTCCTTTCAGTGAAAGCTTATTATGCCGAGTTGGTCTTTTGTTGCAGGGCATCAAACCTGCCTCTCTTGCTAAGGTGAATGATCCCCAAATTAAGGGATTTATTGAGAAATGTCTGGTTCCGGCCTCTGAGAGATTGTCTGCAAAAGATCTTTTGAAAGATCCATTCCTGCAAGTGGAGAATCAAAAGGAACCTATTTGCGATCCCCTGAAGTTACCTATTCAAAGTCTGAAAATGTTACGTTTACCCATGTCTGGACCCTCTTCCATGGATATAGACTCAGACTATAAGCAGCTCTCTTTAAGCACATGTACAGAAAGCAACAATGGAAGCCCACATTGTCCAGTTTTGGAATTTCAGAGGATGCATAAGAACAATGAGTTTAGGCTGAGAGGGACAAAAAATGATGACACCTCTGTATCATTGACCTTGCGTATTGCTGACTCATCAGGTAAGTGATTCTTAATGTTTAAATGTTGATGTTCATTCTTGTTTCAAATTGTTCGACATGTACTTTTTTTGTTTTTAATGATAACTTATATATATATATATATATATATATATATTTTCCTGATTTCCCCCTTTGCTTATAGGTCGGGTGAGGAATATACATTTCCTCTTTTACCTTGACAGTGATACTGCACTGTCAGTGGCAGGAGAGATGGTTGAACAACTAGACTTGGCGGATCATGATGTGGCCTTCATAGCTGAATTTATTGATTACTTGATAATGAAACTATTGCCTGGTTGGAAACCCTCATATGATTATTCCTCCAGTGGAGCATTAAGTTTCTATAGTGTGTCTCCCATCCTGGGAAACGGCAAAACCTCAACACCATCCCCATGGGATGCAATGGGCGCTGGTGTTCCTTCTGAGTTTGTGGTTAAGCAAGATGTTGTCTCTGGGCCTACTAGAAATCCTTCCCAAGATCTTGCACCAGCACAAGGTGAAAACCTTCATGATAACGCCGGTGGAGGAGGTATTTCTTCTCCAAGTTTGGCCAAATTGGAAGATCAAGAGTCACAATCGTCAGTTGCTTCAGATATTTTTGTTGACGATACTTCCACAAAAAATGATAAAGCATCTGAATTTTCTGACTACAGTACTGATAGAAGCTATAAGGACTTGAATGGTTATGTATCTGAGTTAGAACTAGGGGATTTGTGTTATGATGAGTGTAAATTGCAAGGAAACTATAGCGAGGATGGAGAAGACATCTTACTTTACCAATTTGTGAAAAATTCAAAGCTGACGTTCCCCAACCTGAGCACAGTATTGAGCTTGACAAGCAGCTATTCATCTCTGTCCTTGACTGGCAAAGATGTAGATGAGCTAAAGATGGAAATCGATGCAATTGAGGCTCAATATGAGCACTGGTTCCAAGAATTATCTAAGATGAAAGAAGAGGCATTGGAGGCCTCCAGAAAGAGATGGATGGCAAAGAAGAGGCTGCCCGTTAATTGATCAAAAGCTATCTTACACGGCCATTCTCTTTTTCAAGTTCGATCTCACTATTGTTCATAACATTATCCATTGTTTATTATTATTTTTTTTTAAAAGAAAATTCATATGGATTATTATAACAAGGATGACCCATTGTATAGGATTCGACTCTTTTTCTTTTTCTTTTTTTTTTTTTCTTTTTTCAAAGGAATTCGTGATACTTTAGAATTTGGTAGGAGCTAATTTCCTACTAAGCTTGTTTGGAAGTGCGAGTACATAGCTAGATTTGCTGATATCTCAACAAATTCAAGCTTTGTTTGTGCATCTTTCTTCAGCAGGCATGTATTACAAAATGCAATTACACGATCAAAATAAACCTATGTTTTGTAGTACCGGAAAGAAAATGGGAAAAAAAGAAGTAGAAGAAAGATTTGATTGAGAAACAGCCTTCAGATCATCAATCTTCTTCTTTTCTCACTCGTTCCATCGGTGTTTACAATTCTTGTTAGCGCACATGTAGAATATTGACATGGGCTCATCAGCTGATCGAGTCTGAAGCTCGTGGTAAACGGCCTTTCCATGTTTGCAAGCAGGGCATGTTACTGCCAACGAAAACAGGGAAGCATTGAGTGAAAGAAATAATAACAATAACAATAATAAATAAACGAAAAAGAAAAGAAAAGGACAACGACAACCTTCAGTTTGGGGGCCTTCCATCATTGCATCTTGAGTGAAAATTGGTTGTATTTCTTTCTTGGAAAGAGGCTGCTTTCTTTTTATTTTAACCTGGATATATTTTTTTTTTTTAAAAAAAAAAAAACCTCCAAAATGTAAAAAATCTCGAACGCATTTGGGAATAGGGATCGCCCAAAAAAAAAAAAAAAAAAAAACTGAGAGAGAGAGCCGTAAATCCATATTACTCACTCTGCTCTCCATGTTACAGACGTAGGGACATGCAGGACAGGAGAATCTAGAGGGACTGTCCATGTGTGGCAGCTCGTATTGCAACATCGTACCACACGTCGGACAAAATTCCATTTCCTTTTATGAAGCTCTGCAACCGCAATGATATTATGGATCAACGATTTATACCTGTTGCAATTTAACATAAGAATCGCCATCGTTATCAACACCGAATGATTATTGAGAATTAGATTTCATACATACCCCGGCTTTAGCAATGCAGCGAGATGGGATTCCGGGTATATCTAACAAAACCCTAATTTGAGTTCCTTCCTTTCAGTTTCAAGACCTGTTCAGGAAGAGTACAAGATTTATTTGGTACTGGTTCTTAAAGCCCCTCATCTTTATTCATTTTCATTGTTTTGGCCCCAATAATTATGTTTTCCAACTTGTGCCCGCATGTTTAATCATGTTTACGTGTGAATCCTTTCTTTGTGTTTGCGCTGACTTGAGAGCAAATTCAATCATTCAAGATCTAGGCAAACGTATTCTTAAAAAAATCAAACATAAAAAGGTGTGGTTTTACTTAATATTTTTAATACCTTGTGGAGTTACATTGGATTATTAAAAAAATAAATAAATAAAACTTCTCTTAGATCATCAACCATAATATTAATCTTGTGATTAGACCATCTCTTAATATATCGTTGGTGCATCATCATGCCTAATAATGATGTTACTAATTAATTCTCGAATCAGATTCCTGCACGAAAATTCTTACTTGAAAACTTTCAATTTTTGTTCTTTTGCAAAGAGATTTGATGGTAATTTAATTCATCAAAAACTTATAGAAGATTGGTCGGCGTTGGATGAACAAACGAAATAATGCTCGGAGGTTTTCCATTCATTTGAGTGAAATAGAAAACACAAAAGACCATGACGTGCGACAAAATTACTATCTAGCCAAGTTGGTTTTTGTTTTTTTCCTTCTGCGAAAAATAGTTTCTTGATGGATAAATAAGACAAACAAGAGCCATATTCATATAATTTATTAGAAGTTTGTTTGCATAGAATTTTATAATCTTGGTTTTAAAACAATATGTATTATTTTTGTAGTAGGCAGTCTTGATGGCCAATCCTATCTTTATCAACCCCATTTGTTTACGCCATTTCTATCATCCATACAAGCATTAATTATGTTTAACCACCAATCGTTAAACCAACCATTAATGTTTAGATGACTCAGGGCGGTTAGATGGGATTAATTAGAATTAATTCTGATCAGCATTGATGAGCTTATAATATTGAAACTGATCTTGAATGGCGGATAATTTGATCGGGCCACGGAGGTACAGCTGCTACAGGTGCCGGAATCTTGTTTCGTGTCATGAGGATATTGTTTCAAAAGGATTTCAGGTGAGTCACCAAATTCCGGTTTCGACGGGGTCGATTCGATTGTATAATATGAAGCTTTATATTATATTTTCTCTAAAATTGATAATTATTTTTATTTTTGTTGTCGAATTAAATTTAATAAAATGTCCTGCAGGCAAGCAGTGGGCGAGCCTTTCTGTTTAGTCACGCGGCGAACATAGTCGAAGGGCCCAAAGAGGATCAGCATCTCCTCACCGGTCTGCACACAGTTGCCGATGTCTATTGCGCTGATTGTGGGGAATTGTTGGGCTGGACATACAAACGAGCTTTCGAGGAATCCCAGAAGTATAAAGAGGGCAAAATCGTTCTCGAAAAGTTCAAGATTGCCAAGGATAATTGGTAGCCAATTTCTATGATCTTCGTGTTGATGCACGTTGTGCATTAATTAATTTATTCATCAAAAATCTTTTCAAATGAAATTATTTTTCAATTTTTGGACTTTTCTTACTGTGGATAAAACTCCAAATGTATTTGATATCGTATTTTGTAATTTATCCACACTGTAAAATATTAGTACATTTATTTGCTTTTGCTCTCTTTTTTCTTTTTTTGACATTTCCTGTATTTGTAATCAATTTATTTAGTTGATGCGGCATATACATGTGTTCCACTAGAACTAATCTTTTTGTTTCAATTAATATTTGGTCCGTATATAAAATTAACAATTCTAAAATTTCTGGCAACATAACATTCATTTTTTCACCATCTTAAATATGTACCCAGTGAAATAAAGATCGAAGCACATAATTCAATCAAATAACTTCTAAAAAAATATTACAACACAAATAAATAGATAAAATATACAAGATTCATTCAAAAGTTATCTTAGGATGATAGTATAAAAGTTTAAATATACTACAATATAACCACAAAATAGACTTTAGTCACAACTAACAAAATCAAGGAAACAAGATAAATTAGAGTTCTAATAGTTGCATAAGGTTGAAAAACTTCTTTAAAAGAAAATTATGATCCAAACAATGATGTCCGCTCCCAAATATTGTATGGAGTTGTCCGCATGAATAGGTTGAAAATGAGTGCTTGAGAAATAGGTATCTTGTAAGCTCCTTTCAAAATGGGAGGACTTCGAAAAAGACACTGGGAAATGCCCAAAGTTGATCTTGGTCACTGGTTTCGTTGATTGAGAATTCGATTGTGAGAAATCTGAGTCGATTTCAGGCAACAGTTGAATGTCCAAAAACGTTAGTTGGGCTTCGTGTGCTATCGACAACAAATAGATACTTCCTCATCGCCAGTCTAGAAAATGGAGCAATCATTTGTAAGATTAGGAAGAAATAGAAAATTTTCATGATTATTGTGGTGAGTGTTGGCGTGTACGTCAAAGAAAAAGTTAATAAAATTTCCCTCAATCAACAGAATGAGCTAGTTTGTCTAAACTCTATTTATCTCAAGTCTATAAGGAAAATAGAACTAAGTAGTCTTTTGCAGGGATTTCAAGCTTTAATTAAAATGAAAAGTAACATAGAAAGAGCAAAGAAAAATTGGCAAGATTATAAACAACTAGATATATAAAATTGAGATCCTGATGTGTGGAAATTCTAAAGAAATTAAACATGAGACGAATTAACTTGGCAGTTGCATTTCCAATTAAAACTATAAGTACTGATTCTACAAAAAATTTTAACCAAAAAAAAAAAAATCACTCAGCAATGGATTCAATCATTATTAACATTGATTTTACAAAAACAAAAAAAAAAATCAACCCTAATTCAGAAGTCAAATACAAATTCAAAAATCAAACCCAAATTCGAATTTCGAAAATCAAACTTGTGGTTTGATGATTCAAGATGGTATGAGCATGCACAATAGTGGTGTTGCACGATGGGGTGGTGATGGAGCTAGGGGTGGCAAAACGAATAAACGAATCGAATTTGAATCGAATTGTAAACGAATTGGGTTAAAATTCTGCGGATTCGGATTCGATTCATTTATTAAACGAATATTCGGTTCAATTCGTTTAATTCATTTAATATAATTGATAAACGAATCGAATCGAATCTGAATTCGTTTATTATTCGTTTATCCTTAACGAGTCGAACCGAATCGAATCGAATCAGGATTCGTTTACAATTCGTTTAGAAAAATATAATTAATAAACAAAATTAAGTAAAATTAAATATAAAAAATCACAATTTTAACATCCCACAACAAAATACAAGTAACTCAAACCATATTATGCAGTCATCTAAATACCAAATACCAAATCCCTAATAATACAAATAACAATAATTAAAATTCAAAGTATAAAGTAAGGTAATTTCTTTAATTCTCTTCATTTGTTTTTTTCACCTTGAAAACAAAAATCCTACACCAAAAAGTAAATAAAAATGTTATTAACAATTTAACATACTGCAATATTGATAATAATCATTGTAAAATTTCAAAATATCAAATATATAGCAAATTTGTAGTATTTTTAAGGAAATAATAATTAAACAAGACAAAACTTTACCTATCACACTCACACAAATCCAAGGATTTGGAGCAGTGGCAAAACGTAACACTTGCTGGATGTAAAATTAAAAAGAAAAAGAAAAGGATTTGGAGAAGGAAATGAAGGGAAAGAGATGACAAAATGTAGCAGTGGCGGCTGAGTTGCTAGGAGATGAGAAAAAAGTGCATGTGAAGTGTAAAATTAGGGTTGGTCTTTTGGTTTTATGTGTTATGCTTAAAATTACAATATTAACCTTCATATTTTAAAAAGCTTTTAAATAAATTTAAGGATAAAAAAGTAATTTAATTAAACAAATAATAAACGAATTTTAAACGAATCGACCTGTATTCGATTCATTTATGACCCGTTTATTTAACGAATACTAAACGAATCAAAATCTTCAAACCCACATTTGATTTGTTTAATTAGCGAATCGAATCAAATTCACCCGGTTATTAAATGAATCGATTTTTTCAAACCCAAACTCATTTAATTCGCATCGAATCAAATCAAAAAAACGAATCTTGATCCATGTTGCCACCCCTAGATGGAGCTGGCTATCGTGCAGCGAAGTAAGATGGCGTGGTGGTGGAGTGTCGTGCGTTTGTAAGAGAGAAGAAAGAATGCGAAGGGCACACATGGCAATGGTGTTTGTGCGGTGGGATGGTGGCAATTGGCAAAGCTAGGCATAGTGCGGTAAAGGCAGATGGTGTGGTGGTAGAGTGCTGCAACACATCCCCTATCCCTAAAACGGGTTCAGTTGATATGGGTTTAACTGCATTATAATTTTAATTAGTTCAATACATTATAACTACCAAATATTGTATTGTAATAATCTAATACTCTAAGAGGCTCTAATAACATATAATAAGGAGTACCAAACATATCCTTTAAGTAAAGTGATGACCCCTCTCTGTTTTTTAAACAAATCATAAAGAAAAAAGAAAAATCTTTCCAACAAATAAGTTAGCAAAGGGCATGTAAACGTGGGGGAAGGTTGGGATGGAACGAGACGGGTATTGTGCGGGGATACTAATATGCGTACCCGTACCTATTTGATAGAGGATATCTCTGTCATCGTCTCATATCCATCGTGGGCTTGAACGAGTATGGGTTGGGGATTTTCAAATTAAAATTAGGGATATCCGTCGCGTTTGCATATCCTCTATATTCCTTTTTATTTTTTTAATAACTGCATACATTTAAAAAAGAAAAAAAACAATACTTAACTATTTAGCTCTAGATGAACATGCAACACCTTATTTAAAAATATTTTAAAAAAATCATTTTTTTAATTTTAGGTTAATATTAGTCATGATTTAATAATTGTTAAGTTCAATTTGAATTAATGTATTACTAAATATTGGGATTTAAAACAAAAAATCACCATTCTAGTATTTCTTTATCCATCCTTTACTCCTTTTTAACTAATCATAATTTGAACATCATTCCATTGCATTTGTTTTCAATTAGGATAAGATTTTAAATGACACACATGTATAAATAAATGTGCAGGCACACATTTATAAATAAATGTGTGGGACGGTATCACATTAATTGATTGTTCCTACTACTAAAATACTAAATAGTGACGTTTACGTTTTAAGGTTTTAAATTTTCACTTTAATATTTATTTAATCTGTCAAATGAATGGATATAAAAAAAAAAAATTAATGTTTTAGACTTGTATTCGATCCATCAAATTAATGTGACCCTGTAAAAAATTATACCCATACCTGTTTTCTTGTTTTAATAAAATAAAAATAAAATCTGACGCAATTCTCGATCTCATTATAACGGACCTCCACCGGCCTGTACCCGAGCGATTTTTTTTCTACCCGTGGTAGGGTAATCACCCGGGAAATTTTTGTCATCCCTTTATGATAGAGTGGTCACACTGACACCCAATCGATTGATGTGAAAAAGGAAACAAACCTTTGCTACATCAAACTATGATGCGAGGCCCACATTGGTACAACTACCACCACCCATTGGGCCCATACTTACGGGGCACGTTGATTGCTGGGGCGCAGTTTTATCTTTTTATTCTTAGCCTTATGCGCCACATCCAATTTTGTAATTTATTTGCTCGTCTTTTTCATTTTCTCTGGAAATTGACCAACGCCAGGCCCATCATCAATGTAACAGTGGCATGTCCCGAATGCGCTAATTAATAGCAAGTAGCACCGACGATAAGTCTTCTTTGCGCGGCAATCAATTAAGAAGTTAAAAAGTTTCTATTAAGAGGTCATCATTAATCTTAAAAATTAACGACTTAAATTTAATACTGAGTTGAGTTGTGTTCACGTTTCTATAATTTCTCACCATACATACATCTATAGTAAATCCAAAAAAATCAAGTTGAGATGCAGATAGAGATGAATACATATCGTTGGATATGAAACATCATCAATCAGTATATTGGGTCACTTTAAATGACATGCACGCACAACACATGTTTTTGGTAATTAAGGGTCCGTGCATCATCATCCAAGTGAAGGAAGGAAGGAAGGAAGCTACCCTCAGGGTCAGGGGCCGAGGGTAGGACCTAAAGCTAAGAAGGGGCTGGCTTGCTGTTGCTGGCCCTATTCTCTGTCAGATTATAGTTTGGGTCGGCCTAAGTTACAGTTAATAATGAGTATTCATAATATATAATAAATGGACGGCGGATAATGAATATGATTCAACCGAAAAAATAAGAAAGAATCCAAAATGTGATATCAAGGAAAGGAAGCTTCACCGAAGTTCGGCTCTGGACAATTTCAGCAACTCCTTGCAACTCTTATCAAGAAGATTACGTGTACGTCCCACTCTTCAGACTCTCTCTTCCATTTGCACCTTCCTCGAAACTCCAAGTCCTTTAATTGGAAAATAATTTAATCACGTTCCTACTCGATTACTCGAACGAGAATACTTTATGCAGAGCTGGCATATCCACGGACACATATCATTTCAAGAATCATGGATCACACATTCGTGTTTGCTTTAATGGATCAAGCCGTCCAAACTGTCTTGGAGTTGGAACGACCCATCAGTGTAATTATTGGATGGCTGAGATCAAGACAAAACGTAAACCAGGGGACTGAAAACTGGCACAACGGGAGAACTAATTATATTGCTTGAAAAGCGTGGATACTTTTCTCTAATTAAGGTTATAATTAATTAATTAATTAACTAATTGTAAAAGGCTTCTGTAACTCCTATATATGTGGGTGTGTGCGTTTGTGTTTTACGTGCATACATATCCCATTAGTTGGAAAGCGGAAACTCAGTTGACATTAAAAACCAGAAATATGGAAAAAAGTAATAACAGTAGTAGGACCGCAAAAGGAACAACGAGCACGGGAAGTGAGTACGAGGATTTGTTGCCAGTGATGGCTGAGAAGCTTGATGTGGAGAGCTTTGTGTCGGAATTGTGTGGAGGGTTTCGGCTTCTAGCGGACAGGGACAGTGGGCTGATAACGCCGGGGAGTTTAAGGCAAAACTCGGCACTTCTGGGGATGGGGATGGATGGGATGACTAAAGAAGACGCTGAGGCTATGGTTAGAGAAGGTGATCTTGACGGTGATGGTGCCCTCAATGAGACTGAATTCTGCATTCTAATGGTCAGACTCAGCCCTGGCATGATGCAGGATGCTGAGGCCTGGCTCCAGAAGGCTCTTGATCATCAACAACAATAAAGCCTCTGCTTCTTTGTTCTGATTAATCATCGGTACTATTTGGTTACTGTCATCACTGTTGCCATCTATTTTCCTTCTAGTTAAAACTATGCTTTGTAAGGACAAAGTCAGATTATTAGTAATATGGAAATGAATTATCAAAAACTGTTCAAGTGTGGTACCCCAAATTAAAGGCAAGTCTTCTGACTGTCATCCACACTAATCTATCCATCCGATGTAAACTTAACTCTGCTCTGGCGAACTCAATTAACAGCATACTCCCCCTTCCATCTTCCACGCTGCTTGGATATTTTTTGCAAGACTCAGAAAAATGATCATCTTTTTCTTCTTTTCAAAAGGATATTTATTATATAGGACCCATTCACAATTTTTCTTTTGTTGTGTGCAGCAAACATCGACTTATCAGATTTTATAATCTTTAATCCATGTTTACTTGGAAAATATGATAAGAAAGGACAAGAATAGAAAATAAATAAGGGAAGAAAAAGCAAGGAGAAAACAAAAATCTCGATTATATCTTTTAATTTCATACGAAATTCGCACCCTTTTTTCTCTTGTTTCTTTCTCATATCCTTCGTTCAGTCATTTCTTCTGAACCAAAAGACATACAAGCTGCTAACCAGTTAACTGGAATCTTCCACCGCCTCAAATAAGATGCATCTTCGGCCTCCTCAAATAAGAGATGAGGGTGGGCAGGGGGAAGAGAAGTCATTCGTTTCTATGATATACAAATTAATGGACCTCTCGGATTATGAATTTATTCATTCATTCAATATGCTCCAACAGGTAAGACAGGATTGCTTAGCATTACATTTTCAAAATTAAACTTTCAAATCAACCGACAGATTACGACGACGGTAAGTTAACTGCTAAACCGTCCTTCAGATTTAAATTTTCTAATTGTACATAACTAAAAATTACCCACCCTATGTAGCCCCAAGCATTCAGTTCAAACAAAAGATGATGAGGTTTAAATACCGTTTCATTGCAAATGCTGGGAATCCATAACCAACCATACCCGCACAACCGAGAACTGAATCTCCAGTTTTAAATTTCTATTTATACAGAGTACATCTAAAACTGCTAAAAAGCCACAAAATGACATATAGTCTGGGTTGAGCCAGCTTCTTCCCTGCAAGTATATGATGCTTCAAGTTCTTGACCTTCTAACCGGTGATCGACTGTTAAGAGAGATTGAAGGGAAAAGGTGATTACTATATGTGTGAAAGCATATATATCAACATAGAGTAACAAAGCTCACATACTTGGCTGCTAACAAACTACCTGCGGTATCTACCAAAGTTGGGACTCCTGTTCCTTCCATAATCAGGACTCCTGCGCCTGTCATAGACGGGAACAGGACTTCTGTGCCTCCCATGATCAGGGCTCCTTCGCTGGTCATACACTGGACCATTGTACCGATCATAAGCTGGACTGCGACCTCGACCATAATCAGGACTCGGACGCCTGCGATAAGCAGGACTTGGCGACCTCCCATATGGACTATGCCTACCATAACCACCTCTTCTAGGACTGTCATACCTGTCATCCCTCTCACTATCATCCTTTAGAGCATACTCCACAGAAATAACTCTGTCCACCAACTTGCTGCAGGGAGCAAAGTGGTTTGTTAGGAGCCAAAACAATAATCACAATATGCAACATTAAGTAATAGCCATGTTACAACCTTCTATCTGTAGACTCAAGGGCCTTGGTTGCTTCTTCTTGTGTTTCAAACTGCACGAATGCAAAATTGCGCCGAATCCGGACATGAAGGACATTTCCATAAGGTTCAAAATGCCTTTTAATATCCCGTTCCCTCGTTCGAATTGGATCAAAGTTGATAACAAACAAAGTTTTCGTCGGCCTCTGATTTGCCATTGACTTGGACCCATCGCGATGCCTACCACGTTCCCCCTAATTTTATTTTTAAAAAAAAGGATTTGCCATGTAATAATAAAATATGAGTTAAGAGTGTTGAAATTTCAACCATTTCAAAAAAAAAAAAAAATGGCTACAGCAAAGTTCCAGTTACTATGAAGAAGAGAGGACAGAAACAAAGAAAACAGAGTCACCCTATAAACAGAAATAATCAAAACATACCCTTGCCCATTCCACGGAGAGCCTGCGCCTGTCATAACCAAATGGTATATTGTCAAGTCCTCGGATGGCATCAGCAGCATCGCGATCATCCTCAAAATAAACAAAAGCAAACCCTGTAATAGCATGAGCAAATCAGATATGGAAATAATGATGCGAGACATTTGTTATATCCACACAACCTTCGGTACATCAGCCAAACCAGGGTTTCTTTCCCTGAGGTAAACTTTGAAAAAAAAAAATTACGACACCTGCATAATGAAGGCTGATGCACATAAGATGTAGAAGCGTTGCATGATGAACAAAATTAAAGAACTAAAATCCAAAGATTCAGGTCTGAGACGTCATTGCTAAGCATGCTTCAGAATTCAGACAGCACGTATTCAGTAATGGAAGGCATGGCATGAAAGAATTCATTGATCCTCCTATAGTGAATGGTAGAAGCATGAATAATAATTTGATTGCTCCCCACCACGACAATTCTTGTGGAATGTAAGACTTTGGCGGTGAGGTGGGTGAGTGACAGATGATTGTGTGAAGAGAATGCAGGATGATGCCATCTGTGAATGGAAGTGAAGGAGAGAGGCAGGCAGGAAAGTTTCCATTGCAATAAGAGTTATTTGCAGAGTAGTTGGCGAGCCCAGAAAAAGCTCACTTTCCATTAGTTGAAGTTCCTGCGTCAAAACAAACACTTAATACGGAGGCTTTCTCCAAAGAAATTGAAAATTTGAGGTTTCCATTTTAATTTCTGCCTGGATGCCATAGCTGGATATAACTACTGCAATTGTAGAAAGATATCCAAGTCATGTAAACGCTCTTATGTTTTTTAAATTAACATATCAGGAACCTGCGCCGGGAACTCATGACACCTGTCTTATGTCCATACAATCAACATTATGAGGTTTATGCAGTGGGCCACTATGTCAATAGGGCAATTATCAGGAAAGCAAGTATACCCATAAGACCAACTACAGAAAACATTAGAAGAGCGTGTACCTAAAGAGAAAGAGAAGAAAGAGAAGAAAGAAAAGGGGGGGGGGGGGGGGGGAAAACTATCAACCAATGAATCCACGTACTCGACGGAAAAAGACAAAGAATTAGAAAGGCCAAAAAAAAATACTAATATGCAAACTAACTACAATCTCCCGAGTCCCAACAACATGGAAAGAAAAGGTAATTCATAAGACACTCTTCTAACAGAAGGGAGGACACCACTTCATTACTTAACTAGTCACCTATTATAATGAACAATTCCAACGGTAATAACAAAAAAATAAAATCAGTCAAGGCAAACACAATGGCCCAGAATCTTAAATAGGTAATACTGCCAGTTAGCAGGCATTAATCCAATCAATAACCAAAAGATATCCATCAGCTTCTCCTCAAGAGCCGTCTTGGAGATTTCACTCCCAAATTAAGTTAGAACAGTATCTAAAGCGGAAAAATAAATTAGCTCTAAAAGGCATAAAGCACTGCTTGAAGCCATAACTATAAATACGGTGTTAGTGAAACAAATTTATAAAAATAATTTCAAAGAATCAAAGATAAAAGAATGCAACGAAAGCCAACAGTTCGGTCAATCATCTAAAAAAGAGCATACGGTTACCAGATTTCATGTCGACGCGCTCGATTCTTCCGTATTTGGAGAACAAACGTTCCAGCTCCGACTGCCGAGTCTCGTACTCGAAGTTCCCGACGAAAATGGGCCTCGACATCGTGCCTTCACCAACGATTATGTGAGAATCTAAAATTCAATATATATATGAATACCAAGCAACATTACATATATGTATATACCAGAACGTATACGATTAAAATATTATAAAGTTTCGTTAGAAATATAAGGAAAGAAAACAAATTACCTTATAATCTTTGATTCGATATGATACAAAACCCTAGAGAGAGAGAGAGAGAGAGAGAGCGTGAAATTAGGGTAAGACGAAACTTGATATGAGCAGCTGGCCTTAATATTTTATATACCTAAATAAAAACCTAATTACGCTGGCATGTTTTCCGTCGCCGTACGATCGATAGAGTCGGTTTCGCATCCCTCGTGGCGCGACATTATCCGCTGCATTCTTCGACCAAAAAGAATATGTCCGTTGTTTTATTTGGGCCTTTTTAATGGGCTTGAACTACAGACTTATCATTTTACAACTTTTTTGTTTTTGTTAAAGACACCTACTAATCTATTTGAGTAGTCCTTTGACGCTCCTAAAAATTTATCATAAAATTTATTTTTAATTGAAATTATTCAAGTAATTAAAGTTAAATTAATTCGTTTGTTAATTTGAATGAAAATTCAATTAAATACATAAATAAATTATTCTTATATATATATATATATATATATATATTACACACCCCATTTCAATTTCATAATTTATATTTATAATTATAAACATTTTGATAAAAAGTATAAGAATCTAGATTTATAAATATTTTATAAATAAAAAATTAAAGTCTTATGTGGCAAGATGATTAATTTTAATATATAAGTTTATATTTTGTAAATTAAACTATGGGTATTTTAGGAAAGAAAATTCAAACAGTTGCTATAACTTATAAGGATTTTACGGGAGTGTTAAAGCTCCACTCAATATATTTTTGTGAGAATTTTTTAATGGGTTGGCTAAAAATTTGCACTTAACTCCAACGTTAGAGCTTATTTTGAAGTACCCTAACACCTTAATACAGTTCATCAGTCCCCACTTCTCAATTAACTATATTTAGTATTATTTTCAAAATTTCCCTTTCTCATTACTTTTTTTAAAAAATTATTATCTACGTTCCAAATTCAAATTTTTCATAAGTTAATTTGGTATATCCGAACTCTTTTTGATAAATTACATGTTAAGGATTGTTCATTCTTATGTTTGAAAGTCCTTCAAATTAGTTTAGTTTGACCACCAAAAAAATTACAGTTGACTCCTCTAATTGTAAACTACCTCAATTTTTGTTAAGATTGGTGAAATAAATTGTAGGAGGTTTAAATATCACAACTGTTTTTAACTACATGTGTGCCAATATTAGACACATCTCAACTAAAATAAAAGATTTGATTTTTGTATGGAAACTTGAACTCATAGCTTAGTAAATTATGGATATAAGGACTAACTAATATCTTATGTGCACATCTACCTACTCTTTCGCTCAAATGATTTCCTTTAACTATCATAAATAAATAAAAAATTATTATATATAATAATAATAATTAAAAGAGTGAAAATATAGTTCTAAAATAAGTTTCATCCAGGAAGGGTATGTTTGATGCTATTGTTGGGAGTTGTGGTTTAAAAACCTTAAAGCCACAATTATTAAGTGTTTGGTAAACAATTATAATTGTAGCTTTAAGTAAATGAAAGTTTATCCCACTGTTGTTTGATGATAAATTTATAATGTATTAATTAATTTTGTTAAAAATATAATTTAAACCGAATGTTCACTAAATACAATCAACTTTTATTTTATAACTATAACTTATTATTATTATTATTATTTGACATTGTGACTTTTAAAACGCGTTATCACGTTACCATGCGCATCATGAGTTAACAGAGATGAAATAAAGAAAAGACTTCAACAACTTGATAATTACTTTTTGAAGCGGCCAAACATTTGATTTGTTAATCCGAGTGGTTTAACTATTTAAACTAGGGTCCGCCTAAGTTACGTTAAACGTAACTTACGGCCTGGCTGTGAAATTTCATCCAGCCCCCCATATTCACTGTTATTTATATTATATTCATGAATATTATAATAATTTTTTATTTAGAAAATTTCATTTAACCCCTTACACTCAATTTTATTTTATTGAAGTCCTAGAGTACGAATTCGCCCCCTATAATTTTAAATTCTCAAAATAACCTTATTTAATTATTATTAATTGAATTATAATTATAACTATTATTTTATTATAATTATAAATATATTTATATTTTTTAAATAGATTATTGTTATTATTAATAACAAGAATAAAAAGTATTACAATTAATTAATCTATTAACAATAATTAATAATATTTTTTATTAAATTGTTAATAATAATAATAATAATTAACGATAATTATTATTAATAATTAATTTTTGAATAATAATAATAATTAACAATTATCGTTAATAGATTGTGACTGACTCTGAACAAGTTGCCCGATATTTATATCATACTGTATGCATTCACTTCTGGCTGCAAAAGAAATTAAAGCAATAGCTTTCTTGTTAACCAAACAAGAGATTTAACAAAATCAGAAACACACGTTTCTCAAAACTAACAAGGACTTGGACAATTATGGCACTAAGTAGTACTGCAATTAATATCAGTGATGAGGGTATGTTGCTACTTTGCTAGCTAAGCCTAGGTGGGCATTGGCATTCCTAGGACTCTGAACAATTATCATTAATTTTCAAAAATTAATTATTAATAATAATTATCGTTAATTATTATTAATTTAATAAAAATTATTATTAATTATTGTTAATAGATTAATTAATTGTAATACTTTTTATTCTTGTGATTAATAATAATAATAATCTATTTAAAAAATATAAATATATTTATGATTATAATAAAATAATAATTATAATTATAATTCAATTAATAATAATTAAAATTTTTAATTAAATGAGGTTATTTTGAGAATTTAAAATTATAGGGGGCGAATTCATACTCTAAGATTTTAATAAAATAAAATTGAGTGTAAGGGGTTAAATGAAATTTTTTAAATCAAAAAATTTTATAATATTTATGAATATAATATAAATAACAGCGAATATGGGGGGCTGGATGAAATTTCACAGCCAAGCCGTAAGTTACGTTTAACGTAACTTAGGCGGACCCTTTAAACTATTGAGAAATAACATTAAGGTATGATAAATATTATATTTTTAAGACATTTTTTTATAAGACTATTTCTTATGATATTTACAATCATATAATTATTGAAACAAGTTTATATCAAATCTTATATAACACTGTTCAAATTTTGCCCAAATTTTAACATTCTTTAATATTCGAGGGATGTCAACTCCGCCCATAAGAGAAGACTATCTTCACTTAAAATTTAAGGAAAGAAATTTAAATTAAATATTCACAATACATCTGTGGGAATTCAAATTGCTTCTCTCACACTTGTGAGGGAGTGGCTTGGCAGAATGATTATACTTTTAAGTCTTTATTATTAAAGAATTACAAAAATCTTATATTTACTACTTTTCTGTCATGACTATTAATTGATCACTGACATCATATTAATGTAACATGGGTAAAAATATTTTTATACATAAAATAAAACCAAAGTTATAATTTCATTAAATATAAAGGGCAAAATTATCATTGAAAACGTAATGCAATTGGTATTGACAAAAAAAAAATTAAAATACTTTGTATTTAATATTATATAAATTTATTAATAATTTTTTATATTTTTTCAAAGTAAAGGGCAAAATTAATATTTCAATGATCAACTACCGATAAATTAATAGTTTTAATACAAAATTGTAAAATATAAGATTTTATAATTCTTTAATAACAAAATATTATGAGAATATATTCATTGGACTTATTTGTTATTTCCCAATAATTTAAGTGAGTGAAAAGATAACCTTGTTATTAGTTATGTGAAAGTGAAAGGTACCACCGAGTCCCACCAACCAGTCAAGGTGGGCAGCCATTATATTATCTTAATTTCCTTGCCTCACGCCACTTGCTTTTAAAAATTAAAGGAATTGAGTTTCATTAAGAATTTAAATAAAACAATGTCATAATCCGGGTATTTGGAATATTTAAGTTGCAGCCTGGGCTGGTGGTGATGCAGAGAAGTCTCCCAGAGGCTGGAAGCAGGCTTGAAGCTTGATCATGAAATCATACTCGCTCATTTTGAGTCTTTGACACGAGTGCTGATATTGAGACCGACTCGCTGACAAAACGACAATTTGGCTCTCGTTTTGGGCTTTCGCTCATTTGTTCATTCATTTTCGTCTTAAGCAAAAGCAAACTGGTACATACCAAAAACAGAAGCAAGCAAAGCTACCCGCGTGCACGCACTGGGCATCCGCACACCACCACGATTATTTTGTTATCTCCAACCTTACCAAATGCAACGCTTACACCAGCAGCGAACCGGAACAACACTCATCTTATAAAAACACTATCGTTTTTTTCTTTTTCATCTTCTTTGATTTTGAGCGGTGGTACTAGCTTTGATTTTGCAGGAGCTTGCCATTGTTGAGTGTTAGAAAATGCATATTTATAAAGGAGAAAACCGTCATTTTACATTTTAAGTCTTGCTAACAACCCTTACTTTTATATATTTAACCTTCTTGTGATTTAATTACATGTGTTTTATTTTAATTAAGTATTTTATGTATTTTAGGGGCATTATAGTCATTTCACAATAAAGGAGAGATCAGACGGCAAAACGGACATCACTTTTGAACTCAGGACGGTCGAAAACCTTAGGAGGAGCATAAAAGGAAAAATGGCACTATTCACATGTACGGTACTATTCACGTGTACGGTACTGTATACGTTACTGTTCACGACACTGTTTACATAGACGGATGATGACGTGGCATTGGCCGATGATGTGGCATTGATTGATGAGGTGTCACGATCCTGTTGGACTAAAATTCTTATGTACTGTTGATGGTGACGTGGCAGCATATCAGTGGACGAAAAATCTCGCGTACGGTGCATGCATCACACAGGATTATTTTCAACCAAACCGCGTTACTGTTCATCCGGGTCAAACCGCGTTACTGTTCAAAGTCGGGTCAAACCGTGTTACTGTTCATCCGCGTGGTCAAACCGTGGACTGTTGACTGATGACGTGGCGCAATCCTGAGCGTCCAAACTGTTTTTAATCCGATGGCCATGATTTACTCCATGTATCTATAAAAAGGGGGCATCCCCCCCCTAATTTGATATCTCTGAATCCATTTTTGGACTCTGTTTTCTGTAATTCCCTCTCCATCTTGTATTTTCTTTGTATTTTAATAAATTCCTATTTTGCCCCTAGTTCAATTATGAGTGGCTAATTTTCTTTCAAGCTTGGGTTGAAGGTGAAGTCTCAACATGTGTCATGGGCTTAATTTGGTAAATTTATTTTCTCTTTCCCTCTAGTTTTTGTGGATGTTTTGACTTCTCGTCGACAAATAATACTAATCTTGTCTAGTACCGCCTTGGTTTCACCGGCCCTCTAGTATAAGGTTATTATTATTTGGCACGATAAGCCCTTAGCACCATATTGATTAGAGCGTGGTTCATGAGGTGTGGATTCCCCCCTCATGATTTAATTGGCATTAATAAGGAATATTTAGCCCATGATGCATGTTGATACGGATCCAGATACCCAAGTACGTCATTTCAATAGAATTCTCTTCAATTTATTCTCACCATTTCAATACCAATTTTAGAATTTATTCTCTCCATTTTAATTTAAGTTTTAGCATATTCCAATCATTTCCACCACAAATCCAATCACCCATTCACAAAATTAATTCTACACAATTAAAATCCACCTCCTCGTGGGATCGACACTCGTCACCATTAATCTATACTACAACAGATTCGTGCGCTTGCGAGTACATTAAAATTTGCACAACAAGTTTTTGGCGCCGTTGCCGGGGAGGTAAGTAATTTTAATTCATAGAATTAATTTTTGTGAATAATTTCTTTTATTTGTTTTCTTGTATTTTTTTTTATTATTAAAAAAAAAAAGAAAAAAAAAGTGAATCTACATTTAAAGGTTAGTATTTCTTTTCTTTTTCTCTTCTTTAAAATTTTGTAATTTAATTTTCCATTTATTTTTCTTTGTAATTTTTTTGTTTATCTTATTAATTTAATTTTTAGTTAATTTCTTTCACGTATTTATTTTTGTGTATTTTTATAGAAAGGTTGTAATAGCGCAATAAGGTTAGTATCGTAATTTCTCTCTCTTCTTTATTTTTATTTGTTTTGTTCCCATCTTTATTTTTTGTTTTGTTTGCATCTTTATTTTTATTTTATTTATTTTGCATGCATGGTCGTAGGTCATTATTACCTAATCTTGAACCTATAGACCTTGAATTAGAAAAAACACTTCGCACACACAAACACGTTAAAAATAAAATGGATTTACAAGCACCACAGGAGAGGCCATTTAAGGACTACTTCAGTCCCTTAGCTAATTTGAGTACATCATGCATAAGATACCCAAATGTAGCTGCTAGGAGTTTCGAATTAAAACCTAGTGTGCTAAATTGTCTCCCCACATTTTATGGCCTAGAAAATGAGGATCCATATAATCATCTGAATGATTTTCATGCCATTTGTCAAACTTTTAAATATGAAAATTTTTCAGACGATGATGTCAAACTTAGACTATTCCCATTTTCTTTAAAGGATAGAGCTCGTTCATGGTTAAATACTTTACCTGCCAATAGCATTTCATCATGGGAACAAATGGTTACAAAATTTTTAAATAAATATTTCCCAATGCATAAAACCAATGCTATTCGCAGGGAAATCTCGGAGTTTACCCAGAGAGAGGACGAGCAATTTTTCGAAACATGGGAGCGATTCAATGGGCTACTCTTGAAGTGTCCACATCATGGGTACGAGAAATGGCACCAATGCCAATACTTTTTGGAGGGATTATTGCCAAATGTGCAAGAATGGCTAATGGCGACAAGTGGAGGAGAGCTAATGTCAAAAAGTGCATTAGAGATTTGGGAATTCTTCCAGCGACAAGCGGATAATTCCCAACAACGGAGTCGATCACTCAGGAATACTAGACGAATTAAGGGAGTAAATGAGGTTCAAATTGGCGAGTCAACTTCGGGAATCAAAGAAGTTAAGGAGATGGTTGAAGGTCTTGCTCGACAAATAGCATCGTTATCGACTGCTAAATCAACAGAACCACATGACCAGGACTCATACTCAGATCAAGCCAATGCCATAGGTGTAATGAGAAAGCCATCAAATTACAACCCATACTCCAACACATATAACCCTGGATGGAGAGACCACCCCAATTTTTCATGGTCTCAAGGATTCCAACAGAATGGACCAGCAGCTCCAGCTCCACCAATGCAACAAATTCCTCAAGTTCCTCAAGCCTCTCAGCCCCCATTCAGACCATACAATCAGAACCAGAACTACTCTCAACCCAGACCATGGGAGGATGCATTCCAAAATTTCAAGAATGTTACTCACTCCACGATTGAGCAACAGAATCGCACCATTGATGGACTACGAAATGAGTTGAGAGCAGGCTTCAATTCACAAGCCCAATCAGTTTCAAGCCTCGAGAAGATGGTGGGACAACTTGCTTCTTCAGTTCAGACCTTGGCAATGACCGTTGAGAAAGGTAAGTTTCCAAGTCAACCAGTGCCTAATCCTAAAGGAGTACATGAAGCAAGTACCAGTTCACCACAACAGCATGGAGAGGTCAAAGCAGTAATGACCTTGCGAAAAGGAAAAGAAGTCGACAACAAGGTGGAGATGCCAGTGACAAAAGAAAATCAAATTGTACCTGTGAATGTTGATGACTCATCACCGGAGGAGAAAGAAGAAACCAACCCACAAGAATATGTTCCCAAAGCTCCATTTCCTCAGAGGTTAGCGAAAGGAAAAAAGGGAAAATCCACAGGTGAGATTCTTGAAATCTTCAAACAGGTAAGTGTTAACATCCCTTTGCTTGATGCTATTAAACAAGTTCCATCTTATGCCAAGTTTCTTAAAGACCTTTGTACTAAAAAGAGAAACATGCATGTTCAAAAGAAGGCATTTTTAACAGAAAACGTTAGTTCTATACTCCAACATAAAATTCCTTTAAAATGCAAAGACCCAGGCTCCCCCACTATCTCATGTAGTATAGGGAACCACACAATTGAGAATGCTTTGTTGGATTTAGGAGCTAGTGTAAATCTGTTACCTTATTCAGTGTTTGTGAAACTTGGACTGGGAGAATTACACCCAACTCCAGTGGTGTTACAACTTGCAGATCGGTCCACAAAAATACCTCGTGGTATTGTGGAGGACGTGCTTATCCAGGTAGACAAATTTTATTTTCCTGTTGACTTCATTGTAATTGACACTCAACCAATACAGGATTCAAGGAAGCACATCCCCATTATTCTAGGCCGACCTTTCTTGGCAACTGCGGATGCTCACATTCAATGTAGAACTGGAAATATGCAGTTGTCCTTCGGCAACATGACTATGGAGCTGAACATCTTCAACATTGCCAAACAACCTCACAGTGCAGATGATGGAATTGTTGATGTGGATTTAATCGAAGCATTAGTTGATGACACTTTTCTTTCAAACCTTAGTGATGATCCTTTACAAACATGTTTAACTCACTTTGGTTTTGATTTTGATATTGACAGATCGGTTGATGAGGTCAATGCCCTGCTTGACTCAGCACCATCTATGGACACTAATAAATGGAAGTCAAGAGTTGAGCAACTAGCACCATCAGAGAAGCAACTCATTCCATCATCAGAATCACCACCGAAACTCGAGCTCAAACCATTGCCCAACACTTTGGAATATGCGTTTTTGGGAGAAGAAAGTACTCTACCGGTAATCATCTCAGCATCCCTCAATGACGAACAAAAAGGTAAGTTGTTGGATGTTTTGAAAGAGCACAAAGGGGCATTAGGATGGACCATAGCAGACATTAAAGGTATAAACCCAGTAGACTGCATGCATTACATTCACCTTGATGAAAATGCTAAAACTACTAGGGAGATGCAACGTCGGTTAAATCCTAACATGAAAGAAGTTGTTAGAACTGAAGTCCTTAAGCTATTAGATGCAGGTATCATTTATCCAATTTCTGATAGTTCATGGGTCAGTCCTGTACAAGTTGTCCCCAAAAAGTCAGGAGTCACAGTAGTTACGAATGCTGATAATGAATTGATACCCACTAGAGTAACTACAGGATGGCGTGTATGCATTGATTATAGAAAGTTGAATTCTGTCACACGTAAAGACCATTTTCCTTTACCATTTATTGATCAAATGCTTGATAGATTAGCAGGCCATGAATTTTATTGCTTTCTAGATGGCTACTCAGGATATAATCAGATTCCCATAGCACCAAAAGATCAAGAGAAAACTACTTTCACTTGCCCTTTTGGCACATTTACATATAGGAGAATGCCATTTGGATTATGTAATGCACCTGCTACATTTCAACGATGCATGCTAAGCATTTTTTCTGATATGGTTGAACGATTTCTTGAAGTCTTTATGGATGACTTTTCTGTCTTTGGTGATTCATTTGATCAATGTTTACATCATCTAACACTAGTTCTGCAGAGATGTATCGAGAAGAACTTGGTCTTAAATTGGGAGAAATGTCATTTTATGGTAAAACAAGGTATTGTTCTCGGTCACATCATTTCGAGTAAAGGTATTGAGGTTGACAAAGCCAAGGTGGATCTCATTTCTAATCTTCCTCCACCCAAAACAGTCAGAGAAGTAAGATCTTTCCTTGGGCATGCTGGTTTCTATAGACGTTTCATTAAAGATTTTAGCAAAGTTTCTAGACCCTTATGCAATTTACTTGCTAAGGATGTACCTTTTATCTTTAATGATTCATGTCTTATGGCGTTTGAAAAATTAAAACAGTTGTTGACATCATCACCCATCATTCAGGCCCCGAACTGGAAATTACCATTTGAGCTCATGTGTGATGCATCTGATTATGCAGTAGGAGCAGTATTAGGACAAAGAGTTGATCGAATTCCCCACGTTATTTACTATGCTAGTATGACATTGAATGATGCACAGTTGAACTATTCAACTACTGAAAAAGAAATGCTAGCAGTAGTGTTTGCATTGGAAAAATTTCGATCATATCTCATTGGTTGTAAAATAATTATATTCACAGATCATGCTGCTCTTAAATATCTTCTCACAAAGAAAGATGCAAAAGCTAGACTAATTCGTTGGGTGTTACTTTTGCAGGAATTTGACTTGGAATTCAAAGATAAGAAAGGGTCAGAAAATGTTGTGGCGGACCATCTCTCTCGTCTTCACTTTGACACAATTACAGAGCCATTAATATTAAATGAGTCATTTCCAGATGAACAATTAATGAGTGTGGAAGTATTACCTTGGTATGCTGATATAGTTAATTATCTTGTTACAGGTAAACTTCCAGAGCATTGGACCAAGCAAGACAAGATCAAATTCTTTGCGGAAATAAAGAATTTCTTTTGGGATGACCCGTATTTGTTCAAGTATTGTGCAGACCAAATTGTTAGACGATGTGTCCCAGAAAATGAAATTCAGAATATCCTTTCATTCTGCCATGAACAAGCTTGTGGAGGCCATTTCAGTGCTAAGAAAACAGCGACTAAAGTTTTACAATGTGGTTTCTATTGGCCAACACTATTTCGAGACGCTTACACTTTTTGTTCTTCATGTGATAGGTGTCAACGAATGGGGAGCATTACACGAAGAAACATGATGCCACTAAATCCAATTTTAGTGGTTGAGATTTTTGACGTATGGGGTATCGACTTCATGGGACCCTTTCCCCATTCTTTTGGCCATCAATACATATTGGTTGGTGTTGACTACGTCTCAAAATGGGTAGAAGCAATTCCATGTAGGACCAATGATCATAAGGTGGTGATAGGATTTTTGAAAAGCAACATTGTCTCGCGCTTTGGATTCCCTCGAGCAATAATCAGTGATGGTGGTGCCCACTTTTGTAACAAAGCATTCAAAGCTCTTTTGACAAAGTATTCAATCACACACAAAGTGGCGACCCCGTATCATCCGCAAACCAGTGGCCAAGTTGAGATCTCCAATCGAGAAATAAAGCACATATTAGAAAAAACGGTGAGGCCGGACAGAAAAGATTGGTCATTAAGACTTGATGATGCCTTATGGGCATATAGAACGGCTTTCAAGACCCCGATTGGGATGTCACCCTACAGGCTAGTGTATGGAAAAGCTTGCCACCTACCTGTGGAACTCGAGCATCGTGCGTATTGGGCCATCAAGAAATTCAATTTTGACATGCAGCAAGCCAACTCAGAAAGAAGATTACAACTGGCAGAACTTGAAGAAATTCGCAATGATGCATACGAAAATGCCAAGATTTACAAGCAACGAATGAAAGTCTTCCATGACAAGCAAATTATGAGAAAATCTTTCACCCCAGGTCAGAAAGTGCTTTTATTCAATTCTCGCTTGCACCTATTCCCAGGTAAGTTACGCTCTCGATGGTTTGGCCCATTTATTGTTCATACTGTTTTTCCACATGGGGCAATTGAAATTAAAGACCCAAAGAATGGTGTCACGTTTAAAGTTAATGGTCAAAGATTAAAGCCATATCTAGAGTACCAACCACATGAAGAAGACACCGAAATAAATTTGAGTGACCCACCAAATTTGAATTGAATTTTTTTTTTCTTCTCGTTGATTTGATTTTTCTTTCTTTCTTTTTATTATTATTCTTTTGCTAATTGAAATTGTTTTTGCATAAGTGTGTTTATTTTACCATTAAGTTTTCTCTTATCATTGTTAATCATGAGTCTCATACTTAGACCGTTCCTCCTGAACATTCTTAAACCACTTCAACGTGTCAAAACTCATCTCAAAAGACAGATTCAATTTTGTAAAACACATCGCATTTGGACTCTACAACCACCAGAGTTAGTAGCCTATGTTGAGGGTTTAGAACACCAACTCAGAGACATTGAGAGAAGTGTTTACGACATCCAGTTGGAGCTTGAGGTAAATTCAATAAGAGGACGATTTTAATTTTCTTTGTGTGTTTTAATTTGTTTTTATATTTGTGTGCTTTAGTTTGTTACCCCGGTGAAGTGGCGGATAACGGTACTCCGTGACAATCAAGTCGGTTACTTCAGTTTCCCATAATAACTGATATTCTGAGGCGAAGGTATGGACAGAAACGAGATTCTAGCGAAGCTTCACAAGCGATTCCCTTCACTTCCTCAGAATGCCCTCCTTACGATCTATAAAGCTCGGTCCGAACGCATGCGATTACTCATGAGGAATAACATACCTGCTGACATCCGTTGGTTAATCGAGGCTAAAGTACGATCGGCAGGTGAGTTACCTCCAAAATTTATTGCATACATGCCTGGTTGTGGTAAAGGAAATTATGCAAGAAAACGACGAGCTCGAAGAATTTCTGTTGCTTGTCATAAGTGTGCCAGAATGAGTTGCAATAAAAACCCATGTTCTTTAGGAATGGTGTCTGATAACAGGGAAGATAAGATTCAATTCATTAGGGATGGCTTGAATAAGGAGTCATTGGATGATATCATTTTGTCTCTTGAAACGCATCCCAGTGGATATGTGCAAGGAGCGATTCTCCAGTTATGGCCATTATTCCAGAAAGAGCATGCACGATATAGTCTCGGGAATCTGACTATAAACGACCCTGTTTGCCAGTTTATAAGAAAACTGGATAGGAAGCCTATCCTCGACCCATAGAGGGCGTTCAAGCTGTTTCTGGACGTAAAACCAGAGGAAGATGTGAGCCACAGTCGCAACTACCTGTAAATATCCTTTTACTTTATTGTTATTTTATTTCACTATTGTCTTATTGTTTGCATTATTGTCTTTAATAATTTTATTACTGTTTGCTTTTTCCTTTTTACTGTTTTCTTTTTGACTTGCGAGCCACGTGCTTTACGCGTTATTTGACACTGACATATTACCTCATACACAACCATGACCCACTATCACCAAGACTCTTAAATGTGATTTCTTTTTTGTCAAGCACTCACAAATTGTTTTTGAGAAGTATCACAATGTCAGCTACTCCCAATAGACAATTCAAGAACATTTGTGTGCTTTCTGGATTTACATATGGCAAACATAAAGAGTTCGTTGAGGCAGCCATAGATCTTGGTCGAAGCATAGCAGCGAGAAATTTACATTTGGTGTATGGAGGAGGTAACCGAGGGTTATCAAAAATGGTCTCCGAAGCAGCTTTTATCAGAGGAAGTCAAGTGTTAGGCATCATCCCAAGAGTCTTAAAATCATTGGGCAGTTCGTCTGACTCATCAACTGGAGAAGAGTTAGTCATCTCAGGTATGCAAGAAAGAATAACTGAAATGCTTAATCATGCTGATGCTTTTATTTTCCTTCCAGGAGATCTTGCAACACTAGAGGCACTTATCACGCTAGCATCTTGGGCTCATCTGCACATCCACCAAAAACCCATCGGTTTGTTAAATGTCAATAACTTTTATGATGGCTTTATCGCATTTCTTAACCATGCAATAAAAAACTATTTCATTCCCGCTAATGTGAAAAAACTCTTTATTTGTGCTCACACTGCTAATGAGCTACTTGATCTGTTACAAGCGTATAAACCGGAGCCAGACCCCTGGACCTTTGTGTTGGAGCGCCCAAATAATGATGGTAACAGTAGCAGCAGTAAGAAGTACAAATTAGATTTAACTCTCCGCCTGTAAATATTTTCTTCTGTGTTGCACCACCCAGGTGATGTCTTCTAAACTCTACTTCTTTCATTTCAAACATTGAGGACAATGTTTCGTTCTGGTTGGGGGGAGGGAATAGTCGACAATTATGAAATTTTGGTTAAGTTTTTACTAATTTTTTGTTGTAAAAACTAACTGTTGCTAACTTTTTGTGTTAAAGATGGCTGAATATGGAGTGTAGTGACTCTAGAAACGCATCTTCATCGTTTAAAAAAAAATTAAAAAAAAAACTTAAAAAAAAAATTAAGACATTTTCTTTTTTCTTTATTATGTGTTTATGTTTATTTTTCTTCTTTTTAATTTATCCTCTATAAAAATGCATTTTCCAACTTTTGAGTCGAAGATGGCTGAATATGGAGTGTAGTTCCTCTAGAAACACATCTTCTTTAAAAAAAATAATAAAAAAATCATTTTCTTTTCTATCATTTTAAATGTAACTTTTCTAAATTAATTTTTCTACATCATTTTCACATTTCTGCATGCATATATATATATATATATATATTTTTATGTTTAGAATAGGTTGGGGGGTAGAATGTTTTTTTAAAAAAAAAAAAATTTTGATTTGTTTTAACATTGGGTGACATGATTAATTTAAATTTTAGTATTTGTATTATCTTTGGTCTTAAGTGATGTTACATTATGTTTGCTACTCTACATGTTGATGTTGGAGACATATATGAGTTGCTTGAAGGAATGAACATGTCATAATAAGTACCGAGTGAGTTTTTGAGCCTATCATTTTTCTTGGAGAGTAACCCTTTTGCCCATTCTTTATACAGCTTAACAGTTTATTATTGTATACACGATCTCTAGATTTCTTTTGAGTTAACCCTTAATAAAAAAAAAAAAAAGTGTGTTGCTACATTTGGAGGCCCATCTAACTAGTAGATATGGAAGGTTATTCAGAGCCCTAAAAGACGATGGAAAGGCCATCTTTGATCCGTTTGAGCCTTTCTAGCCATCCCTTTTATTAAATATCCATAGTTAACCCTTTTGAGCCTTTAAAAAAAAAAACATTTTCTTTGTCAACTTATCATCTTGACCCACTCCGATTTGGAGTATTACCCGATGTCTTATAAGTTCCATCACCTATTTATGTTTGAGAAAATGTAAATAATTATGTTGTTCAGTGAAGTTATGCCAAAAAAAAAAAAACAAAAAAAAAACAAAAACAAAAACAAAAACAAAAGTTGTTGTTTCAAAAGAATAAAAATAGGTGAAATCCACCTTGCAACTTCCAAAAAAAAAAAAAAAGTTCTCTGCATTTTTCTCAAACATACACTTTGTTTTCCTTATTTCCCTTCTTTGTTAACCATGTCCCTAGCCTACGTTACGTCCTAATAAAAGTCCTTCTTGATTTTAGGGAACTATAGTCCGAAGTAGAAGCTAGTTATATGGGCTAAAAAGATGTAGTGATGCATAATTAAAAAAAAAAAAAAGATAAATAAAGTGGGTTGACTAACATTTTATTTGACTTGAGATCGTATTATTTCTAAGCTGAGGGCATATTTATTTCATCTTGGTGAGAGCATGTGATATCACTTCTTTATTATTTTCTCTCTCAATTACCATTCATTGGAGTGACTATTTTTATTGGGATTAATTTATTTGTGAGAGTGTCACTACTTCCAGTGAGATTTTGGGGTTTGACATGTCATTCTTGAGAGTAGCTAAAACAAAGTCTACTGGGCTAATTCATGTGGATGGTTGATGTGGGTGTGATGTTGCTTTAGACTGGAGATAATGCTTATACTTTTATTTGATTGCTATCATTAATCTGATGGAATAAATACGAGTGTTTCTATTAAAAAAAATAAAAATAAAAATAAAAATATTTTGAATTTGAATTTTATTTTCGCTTTATTTGCTAGGGACTAGCAATAAGCTGGTTGGGGGGTGTGTTGAGTGTTAGAAAATGCATATTTATAAAGGAGAAAACCGTCATTTTACATTTTAAGTCTTGCTAACAACCCTTACTTTTATATATTTAACCTTCTTGTGATTTAATTACATGTGTTTTATTTTAATTAAGTATTTTATGTATTTTAGGGGCATTATAGTCATTTCACAATAAAGGAGAGATCAGACGGCAAAACGGACATCACTTTTGAACTCAGGACGGTCGAAAACCTTAGGAGGAGCATAAAAGGAAAAATGGCACTATTCACATGTACGGTACTATTCACGTGTACGGTACTGTATACGTTACTGTTCACGACACTGTTTACATAGACGGATGATGACGTGGCATTGGCCGATGATGTGGCATTGATTGATGAGGTGTCACGATCCTGTTGGACTAAAATTCTTATGTACTGTTGATGGTGACGTGGCAGCATATCAGTGGACGAAAAATCTCGCGTACGGTGCATGCATCACACATGATTATTTTCAACCAAACCGCGTTACTGTTCATCCGGGTCAAACCGCGTTACTGTTCAAAGTCGGGTCAAACCGTGTTACTGTTCATCTGCGTGGTCAAACCGTGGACTGTTGACTGATGACGTGGCGCAATCCTGAGCGTCCAAACTGTTTTTAATCCGATGGCCATGATTTACTCCATGTATCTATAAAAAGGGGGCATCCCCCCCCTAATTTGATATCTCTGAATCCATTTTTGGACTCTGTTTTCTGTAATTCCCTCTCCATCTTGTATTTTCTTTGTATTTTAATAAATTCCTATTTTGCCCCTAGTTCAATTATGAGTGGCTAATTTTCTTTCAAGCTTGGGTTGAAGGTAAAGTCTCAACATGTGTCATGGGCTTAATTTGGTAAATTTATTTTCTCTTCCCCTCTAGTTTTTGTGGATGTTTTGACTTCTCGTCGACAAATAATACTAATCTTGTCTAGTACCGCCTTGGTTTCACCGGCCCTCTAGTATAAGGTTATTATTATTTGGCACGATAAGCCCTTAGCACCATATTGATTAGAGCGTGGTTCATGAGGTGTGGATTCCCCCCTCATGATTTAATTGGCATTAATAAGGAATATTTAGCCCATGATGCATGTTGATACGGATCCAGATACCCAAGTACGTCATTTCAATAGAATTCTCTTCAATTTATTCTCACCATTTCAATACCAATTTTAGAATTTATTCTCTCCATTTTAATTTAAGTTTTAGCATATTCCAATCATTTCCACCACAAATCCAATCACCCATTCACAAAATTAATTCTATACAATTAAAATCCACCTCCTCGTGGGATCGACACTCGTCACCATTAATCTATACTACAACAGATTCGTGCGCTTGCGAGTACATTAAAATTTGCACAACAGCCATTATTTTCAATTTGATTGTTTTGGATTTGGTTGGTAAAGTTGTAAGAGAAGCTCTTCTGTGTTGGTAAAATTGACGTTTGTAGTTTTTTCACGGGTAAATTTTAATGGTTTTCCACTTGTTGAGCTAAAAACGGGAGTCAGATTTGCCGTTTTGTTAGAATCTTTGGTCTCTTTCTCCTTAATCATTTTCCTTCACCGCCCACTTAGCCCATTATGATTTATAAGGAAGAGATGGCAAGAAAATTTGGATCCGGTCCACACCCACAAATATCCGACAAATCTGAATCTGAAAAAATTCTAAATCGAATCCGTATTATTTTATATTTAAATTATTTATTTAATATGTATTAGTATAACTAACTCTATAATTTTGATTGATTTATGTTGTGAAATTTTAAATTATGCATTTATGGTGTTATTGTATATTATTTATGTTGAATTTTTAATTGTTGAATAATAAATAATTTTTATTTAATAATATTACATAAATTATTGAATTTAAAATTATATTTAAATTTATTATGTAGATCCGAATTCCATTAAATAAGCATCATTAATTATTCACATTCTAAATTTTAAGTTCCTAGCGTCACAAGTAAACACACCATTATAGAATTAAGTATTAGGTTAGTTAAAAATAATTCAAGAGTTTTTAATAGATGCATTTAAAAATTAGTAAGGTATCTGGTTACTTTCTCATACAACTATTTTCTTTTTGACAATTCAAAATTACTTTTTTATCTTTTGAAAGAGTGATTTTAAAGTACCTCTACGTACTATAGTTAATGCAGCGTACATTTATTTAAAAAAATATTATATAATTAATAGTCAAAGTTTTAATTTTGTACACATATTTTATATATATAATATATATTAAATGGAAATAATATAAAAGATGTCCTCTAATATCTCTCCCTCTGGAAAAAAAAAAAATCCAACTGAAAGACGCATCTAAGAACTCCAGCAACAACTAATGTGACAAATTATAAAAAAAAAGTCTTGTTAAAAGATCTTTTTCGGTTTTAGGCGGGCCCAAAAATCAGAGTAAATTGGTCGAAATCTTACCAATTTTCTTGTCTACGGTTAAAAGTCAACTCCAAAGGTCGAATCTGTAAGCACACCAACGAGCGAGGGCAATTATTTTGAAAAAAATAATAATAATAATAATAACTGCTGACTGAAAGGGAAGATTAGGAGAAGGAAGATTCAAATATTCTACACCTAGAAAGCAGAGAGGGAACCGTAGAAGTTCAAAAAAAGTGACCACTGACCGGTCATAATGTAACCACAATTCTTCATTTTTATTATTTTATGAGATGTGTATATATTCCGCTTACTTGCTTGGCCCAAGATTAGATTTTGTGGTCGTCGAAGAGAATTTTTTTAGTCTTCTGCTTCGTTACCAAGCCATTAGCCACCGCCTTTCTTGTAAGTTGCTCTTCCATCTTTAAAGGTTCTTCACACCCCCCCCCCCCCTCTGGGTACTTTTCTACTCTCTTTGTTGTTTGTCTTTTATAATTAACTGCAAACTGCAAACTGAGGGTCTTTCGTTCTGTTTTGAGAAAAATTTGTAGTTGAAATCAGTGGTTGTTACTTATGTTTACTGTTATTTTGTAGTCGTATCCGGTTTATTTATCCTTTGGGTTTGTTGAACCACCCTTACTGTGTTATTTATTCATTTATTTTGTGGGTGGTGGTTAGTTTTGGTGTTAAAGAAAAAGGATTGTAATTGTGTTTGTAATTCATGGTTGTTGTCTGTTTTCATTTCTAAAACTTCAATTTTTCTTATGTGCTGTGTGTTCCTTTCTTTTCTTTTTTCTGGTATGGAATCATAGCTTTATTTATATGGTTTTGCTGAATTTTGCTTCATGTGTTTGAACAGTTTTGCAGGAAGTTGATGTTTTTATTTATTTATTTTTTTTTTCGGTTTGGAGAGATAGATTGAACCCCAAATTTAGAATACCATGGAGGAAAAACCATTTCCTGCTTGGTCATGGACTGTAGAGCAGTGTTTGAAAGAGTACAATGTGAAACTAGATAAGGGTCTGAGTTCTCGTGAGGTGGAAAAGCGGCGGGAGAGGTACGGATGGAACGAGCTTGACAAGGAGAAAGGGAAACCTCTATGGCAGCTCGTGTTAGAACAATTTGATGATACACTTGTGAAGATACTTCTTGTTGCAGCTTTTATATCTTTCATTTTAGCTTATTTTCATAGTAGTGATTCTGGGGATTCTGGTTTTGAGGACTACGTAGAACCATTGGTGATAGTGCTGATTTTGGTTCTTAATGCAATTGTTGGGGTGTGGCAAGAGAGCAATGCTGAAAAGGCTCTTGAAGCCCTCAAAAAGATCCAATGTGAATCTGGAAAGGTTTTGAGAGATGGGTATCTTGTACCTGACTTGCCAGCAATAGGTCTTGTTCCTGGGGATATTGTGGAACTGGGGGTTGGGGACAAAGTCCCTGCTGACATGAGAGTTGCAGCATTGAAAACTTCTAGTTTGAGAGTTGAACAGAGTTCATTGACTGGAGAGGCAATGCCTATTTTAAAAGGTACTAGTCCTGTGTTTTTGGATGACTGCGAGTTGCAAGCCAAAGAAAATATGGTTTTTGCAGGCACGACAGTTGTGAATGGGAGTTGTGTTTGTATTGTTATAAACACCGGAATGAACACTGAGATTGGGAAGATACAGAAGCAAATACATGATGCATCTTTGGAAGAGAGCGACACCCCATTGAGAAAGAAGCTGGACGAATTTGGCAACAGGCTTACTACCGCAATTGGGCTGGTTTGCCTTGTTGTCTGGATTATGAATTACAGAAATTTTCTTTCATGGGATGTTGTCGATGGATGGCCAGCAAATGTCCAATTTTCTTTTGAGAAGTGTACCTATTATTTCAAAATAGCTGTTGCATTGGCCGTAGCTGCAATCCCTGAAGGCCTTCCTGCTGTAATTACAACTTGCTTAGCTCTTGGTACCAGGAAAATGGCACAAAAGAATGCTATTGTTCGGAAACTTCCTAGTGTAGAAACTTTGGGATGCACAACTGTGATTTGTTCAGATAAAACTGGGACACTGACTACAAATCAGATGTCTGTGACTGAATTTTTCACTTTGGGCAGGAAAACTACTATTTCCAGAATTTTCCATGTTGAAGGCACAACTTATGATCCTAAAGATGGTGGAATTGTTGATTGGCCATGCTACAATATGGATGCTAACTTGCAAGCAATGGCAAAGATATGTGCTGTTTGTAATGATGCTGGGGTTTACTGTGATGGCCCTCTCTTTCGAGCTACAGGTTTGCCCACTGAAGCAGCTTTAAAGGTTTTGGTTGAAAAGATGGGTTTTCCGGATGTTAAAGGAAGGAACAAGATCAGTGATACACAACTTGCTGCAAACTATTTGATCGACAGCAGCACGGTTAGATTAGGTGAGTGGAAAATTTATTTAAGCTCTTCAATTACAACATGAATTTCTTGATCTCATCCAATAATATATTCAAATATAGGCTGTTGTGAGTGGTGGACAAAAAGATCAAAGAGGGTTGCCACATTGGAGTTTGATCGCATTAGAAAATCGATGAGTGTTATTGTCCGCGAGCCTACTGGGCATAATCAATTACTCGTCAAGGTGACTGCCATATTTTATTAAATTCCAACTTCATTGTAAGAGAAGTAACTATGTAGAAATTAGTATGATAGTATTGTTTTCACTTTGATTTTGTTTTCTGTTGATTAAGTGACAATTAATGAAAACACTAATATGTGTGGATATCTTATTCTTTTGATTTTAAAACTTGTGAGTATAATCCATTCAAACAGAAAGTTGGTACAAAACTGAATCAAAAGAGGCATGATGCATTATATTTTTGCATTTGCTAGGGCAGTAAATAAGCAAATGGAAGTTTTAGGCTCCAATTTTTTGTTATTTTCTGCAGAGACGGCTGGCTGACTTTTACAATTAGCATGAAATCTTGGAAACCGGATGGCTCTTATATGCTTTATTTAATGGTCTGATTTGCAGGGTTCTGTTGAGAGTTTACTGGAGCGCAGTTCACATGTGCAGCTTGCTGATGGATCTGTTGTTCCATTAGATGAACCATGTTGGCAACTAATGCTTTCAAGACATTTGGAGATGAGTTCAAAGGGGCTGCGATGCTTAGGAATGGCATACAAGGATGAGTTGGGAGAGTTTTCAGACTACTATTCTGAGAGTCATCCAGCACACAAGAAGTTGCTCGATCCATCGTGCTACTCCACCATTGAAAGTGACTTGGTCTTTGTCGGGGTTGTTGGTCTGAGAGTAAGTAAATGCCATAGTACTTGTGCTTCACATCAATTAATGTCTATATTAGATTCTTACTAAACACATTCAACAGGACCCTCCTCGTGGTGGAGTTGATAAAGCAATTGATGATTGTCGTGGAGCTGGGATTGAAGTTATGGTGATAACTGGAGACAATAAGTCCACAGCTGAGGCAATTTGTAGGCAAATTAAATTATTTTCTGGAAATGAGGATCTTACAGGGAGAAGTTTTACGGGTAAGGAGTTCATGGCTCTTTCTTCTACACAACAAATCGAAGCTTTATCAAAACATGGAGGAAAGGTGTTTTCCCGTGCTGAGCCTAGGCATAAGCAAGAAATTGTGAGGATGCTAAAGGAGATGGGGGAAGTTGTTGCAATGACAGGAGACGGTGTAAATGATGCTCCTGCACTGAAATTGGCTGACATTGGAGTTGCTATGGGCATCACTGGAACTGAAGTAATATGAATTTTTAAGCTTTGTCGCATTTATGTGCTAGCCCAAAGGCAGTGGGCAGTGAATATAGAGTTGCCAATAGAACTAATATCTTGCAACCATAGTATAACTTTTTAAGTAAAACTAAGGGCCTGATTTTCTTCCAACTATGGAAACCCTCTATGTTTACTGTTCCAGGTTGCAAAAGAAGCTTCGGATATGGTTTTGGCAGATGATAATTTTGGCAGCATTGTTTCAGCTGTAGCCGAGGGTCGCTCAATCTATAATAACATGAAAGCTTTTATCAGGTACATCTCTATTATATCATCTTCTTCCTTCGATTAGTTTATAGATGTCTTATTCAAGTGTTCAAAACCTTCAGGTATATGATATCATCCAATGTTGGAGAGGTGATATCGATATTCTTGACAGCGGCTCTGGGCATACCAGAATGTCTGATACCTGTGCAGCTTCTGTGGGTAAATTTGGTTACTGATGGTCCTCCAGCCACTGCCCTTGGTTTCAACCCTGCTGATGTTGATATAATGCAGAAACCACCCCGGAAAATTGATGATGCTCTGATAAATTCATGGGTTCTTCTGCGTTACTTGGTTAGCATTGATCAACATTCTTATTCTTAATCAGAACTTTAGTGGCATTTGGTTCTTCTGCATTACTTGTTAGTATAACAATGTTAAAGATATTGTCAACTTTTCAAGATCATGAAGCAAAATGAAGTGCAAGATAGTTAATGACATGTTCCTGAATATAACAAATGAAAAAGCAGAAGCTATCCTCCTGCAAAATATTTAAATAAAACTTCAAAAGATTTGTGTGATTATTAGGCAAGCAGGATGGTTCTTACTATCTTTCTGTTTTTAATGACAGGTAATTGGTTCTTATGTGGGAATTGCAACTGTAGGCATATTCGTCTTATGGTATACGAAAGGTTCATTTATGGGTATCAACCTTGTAGGCGATGGACATACACTTGTGACTCTTCCTCAGCTCCGCAATTGGGGAGAGTGCTCAACATGGTCTAATTTCACCGTAGCTCCATACGCAGTTGGTGGGGGTCAGATGATAACTTTCTCCAACCCTTGTGACTATTTTACCATCGGTAAAGTTAAGGCAATGACTCTGTCACTTTCTGTATTGGTGGCAATTGAGATGTTCAATTCCTTGAATGCACTCTCTGAAGACAACAGTTTGGTTACAATGCCACCTTGGAGGAACCCTTGGCTTTTAGTTGCCATGTCAGTCTCATTAGGACTCCATTGCCTCATACTTTATGTTCCATTCTTGGCAGACGTGTTTGGCGTTGTTCCTTTGAATCTGAATGAATGGTTTTTGGTCATTCTGGTTTCGGCTCCTGTGATTCTTATTGATGAAGTTCTTAAATTTGTGGGGAGGAATAGAAGATTAAGTGGGAAGAAGGAAAAGACTGCATAAGATAATGGGTTGGAAGAATTTTTAGATTCGACACTGATGGTGACAGATTAAAAATGAGATTCTAAATGTTTGTTAATTTTTAAATTCTTTGATAAATTTGTTTCTTTTTTCCAATGGGGAACAACTATAAGTTAGACGTTTTAGTTTACTGCTCAATTTAGCAGATTACTGTTACTGTTCGATATTCTTTTTTTTTTTTTTTTATAGAGAAATACTTGTGTTTTATTTTTGTAGAATTTCTGAAGAATATGAACAATATAATAGATTGTGTTTATGGATCCAGCTGCCTTACCCCCGGGTTTTCAGATGTAATGTTGTTTGGTGCTACCAATTATTTGTTCTCCGCTTTTAACCTTCTCATTGTCTACTATGTTGCACAAAAATTGTTTCTCACCTATGTTTGGTTGGAAGAAGTACTAAGAGAGGAAATGAATGGAAAAAAAAAAAAGAAAATAAGAGAAGAAAAAGAATCAATCTTATTTTCATTGTTATTTTTTAATTAGATATAGAATTCATCTTATTTCCTCTTATTTCTTGTCCTTTTCTCTCCTCTGCTCTTTTTATATTTTGTTCAACCAACCAAGTTATTGCTCCCGCGGAGCTCACTGAAGTTAACAGTCCATTAGCCTTGTAGGCTGTTTCTTGCTCCTCCCTGGACCTTGAGGCATATCTGTTTCCCAATCTTTTACCTATTCTTTGCCAGAATAGCCGTCTACTTCTTGTAACATCTGTCCGTACTTTAGTCCATAGGATTTTTTTTGTTTGTCATCCAACGATGGGCTAACTACATGACAACCGGACAGGCTTGTTACCCCACGGGCCACGGCCGCGGGTAACAAAGCCTTGGCATGTATTAATGTCTAATTTCAGAATATTTTCAGAATTACCGTCATATTCTGTTACGGCAACGAATAAAAATGCTTCTCCCCGAAGTCTTCAAAGTCCCAGCATTTCGCATAGCCTGCTATTATTGAAGGCCAACGTTGGGGTACTTTCACAAAATCACAAAGTATTTCATTAGAAGACTTGTGATAGCATACACGCGGATTATTGCAGAGGCTATAACACAAAGAAAGAAAAGGAGGTAGGAAAAGAATCCAGCTCTGAAAAAATAAAATTCACTATGAATAATAGTCTAATATTGGGGACATTAACGCCGACTTTTCTCCTCCTCCAATGAAATCAATTACCAATTGGGCTTCAATTCAACTGTACAGACAAGATCAAACCTTACGGCGCTAAAATAATGGAATCTCACCCCTCCAATAATGGTTTTCATTACCACCAGAAGGACACACTGCAAATGTTCTTCTTAAATAAGAAGTCGTTTCAGAAAACTACATTGGTATTGGCTTTGAAATGAACCACCATCATGTCCTGTCCTAAGATGAAAGGCATGCTCTGTTCAGATTTAGACATGCAAACTCTCATGCTTTTGCACGCGCAAGTCATCCTCCAATTGTTCGATGATTCTGGGTGCTGCCTTTGTGAAAGCATCAAGGAGAGGTACGCCATCATTATCTCATCAGCGCAAAAATTTCTATAAAATTCAAATTGGTTCAACCTACTAAAAGTTCTTTAGAAATAAGAAGACTGATCTTGGAGCACATTCAAATGAGCCAGTACTCTGGCTGAAAGAGACTTCATACTACTGTTGCCTCGTTGTGTTAAGTCGACCAACGGCATCTGAGCAGATTTCCCGTACTTTTGTTTAAACTCTGGCAGTCGGAAAATCCTTTCTACAGAATCCAGAGCCTTCTCCTGCAATTTTGGAGAGGGTGAACTAAGAAATCTTACCATACGGTCTATGGCATTTGCATCTTCAAGCACCTTGCTGCCATTCTGTAGTCTTTCACCTTCAATTAATGTTACTAATGCATCTAAAGAAGCCTCACAGGCCCCATGATCTGGATCTTCAAGAACCCTAACAAGTGGTCTAACTGCATTAGCCTCCAAAAGGCAAAAAGATGATTCAATGCCACATAATCCTCCATGAACCTGGCAGCCAATTTCTGGTGGAGGTGAGAAACACCAGAACCCCTTACGCTTCGGTATTGGTCGACTTAGCCCAAGGGAATTTTTTGAAAAACGAGCAAGAGACGTGGCTGCATGTTCTTTTGTCAGGGTGGTTCCATACTCTAGTAACTGAACCAACTTGGGAATAACACCAGCTTCAGCTGCTCTCTTTTGCCATTCCAAGTTTGTCGGAGCAGTGAAACGCCGTAAGGCTCCAACAGCATTTTCAACGACTTGAAATCTATTTGGATCATTCTGCCTTCCATTTTTCAGAAAATTTAAAACAATCGGAAGTGCACCGGCATCCAGAAGCCACTGAGTGAATTGAGGTACTTCCGGAAGTTTAGAGAGAATTCCCATTGCGGAGGCAATCTCTTCCTCATTGTGAGAAGATTGGATGATGGTGACTAAGGTCTCAAGGCATTTCTGACCCACATGCTCCCGGATGATTGCTTCATCTCCATCATCTACCAAGCAACAGAACAACTTCACTGCATTTGCTCTGACATTTTCGTTATCATGCTCACATAGCTGAACTAGAACTGGAATAGCCGAACACTGCCAATTATTAAACCAGTTAATATGGATTTAAATGAAATCCCACAGAAACTGATTATAGAGGAAGTCACACTATGGAGGTATTTGAATTAGGTGTGGGTTGAAAAAAACAGAGACTTAAATAACATGAAAGAACTCAAAAATTAACCTAAACAATGCAATACAAACTGTTTTCACTATATGTCAATATCTAATGCAACGCAGAATTAAAATTTCTACTTATATTTCCAAAGAATAGGCACTAGCTTTCTTTCAGGATGAGGAAACATAAACAAAGACAGAGCATGCATGTACCCAAGCACACACAAACACCTCTTCTTCCATTAGGATGTACCTGTGTTAATGTGGTCTTGATATTTCCTGCAGAAGGAGATCGACACAAAGCATTGAAGGTTTGTAAAATTCTTTGTTGCACATTTGGCCCGGTCAAATTAATTAAAGAGAAGAGCATAAAAATTTCTTTATCAGATTCCAGCAGCGTAACTGGTGTCTGGCTGGACTCTTGGTACATGGTTGATACTGCAAGATGCATAATTGCAGTTGCTGTCTCTTCACGTAAGCTAGAGGATGATGAGCTGTGATGAAGGAGAAGATCTACTAACGGTCCAACAGCACCTTCTTTTATCATCTGCAATCCATTTTGGGGCACACTTGAAAGATTCCGAAGAGCTTTAACGGCCACTTTTTTCATTTGAATGTCACCACGAGAAACCAAGTGAAGAAGTGGACCCAGTACATTTCCTTCAAGCAAAGATGCTTTGTGGTGGTCAGTCAACTCCATTTCAGCCAAGGTTGTTGCCATGCGCATTTTTACACTTTCAGGTCCTGCACAAATAAATGAAACAGCACTATTAGAACATGAATAAAATCCATTGGCTAGAAAAGAAACGATATAAACCTATTCTGCATCTTCTAGCAAATAAATTCAAAGTCTAAAATAACAAACTAACTTGACTCAAAGTCAGAGAAACTATATTGTAACACGTGAAGTTTTAGAACCTGCAGAAAGCCGTTGAAGCAAATGTTTAAAATAATTTGCTTTTGCCATCTGAACCACATTATCGTCAGAGAATGAGAGGTTCTCCAATAGTTCTTGTGCATCTCTGGAAGCTTGATTGTCATCACTGCTTGCCATAGTCACCAAGAGGAGAATGCAGCCCTGAACGTCCCCAATCTGGTCTCGTAATGTATTACAAGTGGATAATTCCAAAAGTAATGCAACTGCCAACTTCCTTTCCTCAATACGACGCCCAAGAGATCGAACAATAGATTCAACTGCATCATCACCATTTGCGAGTCTTTCCTGCAAAATGTCTTCAGTTATCAGGGTAAACAAAATTTCATAAAGCAACCTGCAAATTTTTTAACAATTAGCATACCCACTTCCCATAGTAAAATTGAAAAATAGAATCTAAATCTGCGTAAGGGGTAAATCAACCGCCCACATGCAAGGAAAAAAAAACTCTGAACAAATATGTCTGGAGCTTATAGATCAGTTTAGAATCAAACTCATAAACATGCATAATGATAAAGCAACAACTCATGTTGGACAAAGTTTTACAATGAGTTGAAAGCTTCCTTGTCCTATCTTATTAAGAAACATAACAGCCAAACAAAATTTGAATAAATGGTGGTTTAAGTTAAGAGTACCTTAGTATCATTGCTATCTTTTACCAAAATGTGAAGAATGATAAGAGCACGATTCCTTACATCACGATTTTTGGAACCAAGTAAATAAATAAGTTTTGGTATGTAGTTCTCCAATATTACCCATTCCCGGTGCTGGTCTCTTTGTTGACAGAGATCTTGTAGCTGTTCCAGGCAATGAAGCACTTCTTCAACCTCCGTGGACACGAGTTTTGGTTTCATGGAAGCAATTGTAATCATGGTGTTTCTATCCTTCCATTCTTCAATCGATTGCCTCAGGGTTTTATTTGGCCTTAGAATTGATGTGTCTAGAACAGTCATGGTTAGGGGACACAAGTTGTTCCCATCTGAAAACCATTTTTCTATAGCACTTCTCTCAAATGTCTGTCCCGAAGAAGTCTCCACAGGGTCCACCATGACATCCCGCGTGATTGGGCAATAAAATGATTGGAGAGGTTCCAAAGGCTGGCTACCCAAAGACTTCCGCTTGGAGAAATACTTCATCTCCTTCTCCCTTGGAGATGAAGCTGCATCGGCCCTTTCTAGTAAAGCAATAATCTGATCCATTTGTACAGCCTCTGCTTGATCCTTTCTCATCCGGGAATTTTCAATCTCACTCTTGAATTCATCAAATTCCTTTTTCAACGCTGACCTCTCAGTTGAGATACCAACAGCATCTGCTATCAGAGATAGTAAATGATTGGCATAAGAACGATCAACATTCCTTTCCTGTATTCCAGACTCAACTTTCTCCAAAATTTCTTCTTCAGCTATAGCTGCCCTAAATTCAGCTCTCTGCATATTGTCACAGACCTTCTCAATCTCTTCAATTATATCTGTTGAAAGATCTAGGGAGGCCAAAGGAAGGATACCTAGTGCCTGGCTGATCTCTCTAGCAGTGTCCTTTAAGCGCTTAACTATTGCCCGGCAATTCATTAAGAGATACACTTTGTTTCTCTTGCTGCACTCTGTCGTAAGTTCCTTTGCACCTTTTATTTCTCGATTGAGAATCTCTATAGCACTATTTAAGCCCTCAGAATGACTGAGATCTCTTTTATTCAGCTCTTTTAGGACTGGGACAATCCTTTCCAAATAAGCTGCAAGTTCCTTAAAACTCTCCTTCTTAATGAGAACATTATTAGAAGCAATCATCACCTCTAGAATGGCCTCTACAATCTGAGAAAGCGCTTCCGAAGCTGGAACAGTTGAAGCACTAGTAACCACATCCAGTGCCATCATATCAAAACAACCCAGCAAAAGCTAGGCAGCAAAACCTTCTCTTTCCATGCCAATAGCAACTACAAATGGCAGGAGTCAAATTGTATGGCAATTGTCGACTGTCTGATGCCTAAATCACCCTGCTAAACTTTCACTTGATATGCCTACATTCAGTTCCAATTTGAAATAAGTCAGCCAGCAATTTGATTGGAATAATCACGACTCGAGAGTCTAAAAATGAATTCGTCCTATAAGCCACAAATTAGTTTCTGAGAATATGGAGGACCAAGAAAAATAAAATTGCCGAATCAAAAGTAAGTCATATTCCTTGAGAAGTATAAATAACTTCAATAGATGTGCCTAGTGAGCTTGCGAATTTTTTGGAAGACAAAACAACAAAATCATTACATTGATAATACATTATCGAGTTGTTCCTAATAAGCAAAAGACTGTGCATCTGATGAATCCAATCCCCGAAAGAAAAACAAATCAACTCAGCCAAGCCAGATTATTGCTTGGAGTCAGTTTACGAAATAATAATAATAAATTTAAAATTCACTTACAATTGCCATCATAGAGCTGGTATGCATGTTGTAGACAGATGTCAATTTGGTCAAAGTTGAACAAATGAGATCAAGAAACAAGGAGTTTATTTCATCAACATTCAACTTGAAGAACCAAACTCCAGCTAAGAGGTAAGAGCGAGCAGCAGAGTCAACAAAGTCAACAGATGAAAAGAGTTAATGCCCCTGAAAATTCCCGATTTCAGCCTTGGAAACTGGAAAGGACACGCCTTTCGCCAGCAGCCGGACCAAATAGAAGAGACCCAGACAAACAAACAAACAAACAAGCTTAGCTCAACTTAATAATATGAAAATATAATTAAAAAAAAAAAAAAAGACTTTTTTTTAAAAAATAAATAGAAGTGTTTATTTATGTTTTCTATTTTATTTTATCTGTTGGTTTTCTTCTGTATAAGAAAGAGAGTAGCTGTCGCCCCGGCCCCTGCCCCACCCGACGCCCATCCCATCCCATCCCACGTAGAAAGGATAAAAATGTAATAATAATAGTAACCAACGACCCTCTTCTAAAAACCAACTTACGCGGCAAGATGAAACGACGGAACAAAATTGTCCGTTTAGTTTATGTCATGAAATAATTATAGTTATGTAAATATTTATCAAAATATTTTTTTTTTATCTCATAAGAACTTATGACTAATGATGTATTTATTAATTAATTATTTAGTTCATTTATATAATTATAAAATTATAAAAAGATGATTCATTCCTTATTTGCAAATACTGAAAATTAAATGAAATTTTTCTGTAAATAATATGTCTCTTATTTACTTTCTCTCTCTTTCTCTTTTTATATCGTTGGGCTCTTCATTGATAACTAATTTAATAATTTCTTTATTTTGATTGATTTATTTTTTTATTCTTTTTACGTTTAATTTTAATTACAACCCAAAGCCTAATGCCGGTAATTTATTTATGCAAAGCTAAGCACTGTTAACTACTAATGTGATACTGTAAATCTGCAATTATTATCTTTAGTGATGAGGTATTTAATAATATGTATGTAATCTTCTTTGTATGAATTAATTACGACATCATTCAAATTTCACATTTCATGATGCAGTAGTGCCGAAGAGGCGTTTCATGTCCGACCAAATTGTGACGAGAAATAATGAATGAAGATTCAACAATTGAAGGAAACAATTGCATTTTAGGCTCGTGTCACTTTTGTAAGTTGAAAATCAAATTCAGTGACATTATTTTATGGTTAAAAAAAAAAAATCAAAGACCCGTACACGGCTAACACGTGAAATGGACGGCAGTACTACTAATCTAACCACCATTCAAATATAAAAAGTACCAGCAGACTAGCATTTGTCCAAGATGACTACGCCTAAGCTACGACTTTTCTTTCAAAAATTAATAATCTCCGCGGATTGGTTGACTTGTTCAACATGGAAAATAAGCCACAACCACCTGAGAGTTTTTTTTAAATTTTATCTTCGGATCACAGCTGACCCAGACCCACGAAGGGTCCCTAACCCAATTAGTTTTATAGCTTTCAACTTTTAAGAATCCTCCAGGCAAGTCTTAGATAGCTGGTGGAAAGTTTCCCGGTGATAGCAGAAAAGGAAAAGAAGAAGAGTAAGTAATGCCAATGGCAACGGATGAAGAATTTTCATGTACACAGTTAACACATACATATTGAACAATTTGGAAATTTACAGCCCTCAGGTCAGGACCACCTCTCTACTACTCACTAGGGTCGGCAACGGGATGGATGATGGGTTGATTTCGACCACTAGATTCAAATTCAGCTTCTCCCTACGAAATGAACAGAGAGTGGTTTGGCAGCTCAAACTTCAAACTCATTTTATCAACAAGAAAATAACACAGACGTTCGAAGAATTGGTGTTTAGCTGCGAATGATCTAATTCTAGACAAATGCATATTGTCTGTCAAATGTTCACTTTGAGGTTTCCACGATTTGTCATGGGATCAAAAATAACCGTTTACCTGCAAATTGATGATGATTGATCAAACTACCACCTAGCTATAAACCCATCGGACCTATTCTGACTCTAACAACAACAAAACAACGTTAACAGGAAAATCAAGAACAAAAAATTTTGCTTTTTTAGGTGCGGAAATATTAAGATGATCCAACACACATCTTGCCCTCTGATGCATTGAATCCATGTTGTACAAATTATAATGAACTCACAAGTGCACGAGTCTATTAGAATAGAAGTCAGGAATAATGAGAACGAACTCACATGGATTGCTAGTTTTATGAAAGACAAATTTAACTTAAGCTAATTATAACTCTTAACCTAGTTAAAAATAGAATATTTTGTTTGAAGAGATTTAAACTAAAGATGCAATTAAAATTAGAACGAGGAAATTAACGGAAGAATTCAAGAGATTAAAACTTTTATAATTACCTAATTATCAATCAATTTTAAATTTTGGAGTGACAACTCCAAATCAATATAATATCTACTCATGAATATAAAAATTAAGCTCAATTAAAATTAATTATATATAGTTTTTTTTTCTTCTTTTAATAGTATGATATTTAAGCATCCATTATAAACATATTGAATAACAAAGAGTCAAAATTTTCATAAGCACTCAGTGTAAATAACTTAATGAAAAACACATAATAAAAAATAATCATATATAAACTTTATAAATCCAAGTAGAGATTTAGTGAAATATTTATCTTAACAATTAATAATACACGACAGTAATAATGAAAAGATTTAAAAACATTCAACTAATTATGTGAAACAAAAACAATAAATATTGAAATACATATATAAAAATTTAATTAAATAAAAAGTAATTTATATTATTGAACAACGCATCATCCTTAACCCTAATATAAAAATTTAATTACATATAATTAAATTAGAAATAAAAAAAAATATAAAACCAATATGAGAAATAAATTCAAACGGCTGGCTCTTCTCAAACCCGTGGTTGTTGCTCCATTTTTTTTTTTTTTTGAAGTCTGTTATACACAGATATTACTGACATTACATCAGACATTATAATTAATATTTACAATCATACTATATAACTGGGACCACCATCATACATTGACACACTGAAGTATATGCCCAGATATTTTTAAACTCTCTCTAATATTCGAGGGATGCCTGCTCTACTCACATTTCATAAGAGAGAAACTGTCTTCACTCAATTAATTGATAATTGAGGAAGAATTGAAACTAACCTCCATAATGCTCTTATGGAAGCTCGAACCCTTGTACTCAATATTGTAAGTGCGACTTCTCCCATTGGACCAAAAGCCCATTGGTGGTTGTTGCTCCATTTACTTGAATCAAATTGGGATTTTCATTTCTTTTTAATGCCATGCACGTGGTAACTATAATGGTAATATTGCTTCTCACGTGAGTTTGATGGATCACATGTCAATTTGGATTAAAACGTTAGTAAATTAATTCTTTTAATTCCTTGTCCTCTTAATTCTTAGTCCTTAATTTCCGAAGCCTGCTCGTGCTATAATCTTCTATTTCTCTTCCAATTACATTCCTTTAAACTCATTTATTCTCCAATGCCCAATTCAATTCCCTGTTCAGTAAAAATAAATAAACTAACTAAAAATATTAATAAAAGAGACTTGCCAATATATGGCTAGAGGGGAAATATATCAACATATTATGCCCCCAATCCACTTCCACGATCAGCATAAAACAGACATACCTGACTGAGTCTCTTTACACTTTGAAAACAATTTGGAGCGTGACCTTGTACATATTTCACAATCAAATAACAGAAACAGCAAAATGTTCCCGTCCTTGTTGTTTGACCTAGTCCTTCCCCAAACAGGCCATTAATAATTAAATCACTTCCTAGTCTGCTCAAATAATTTGGACCTTAACAGCTAAGTCATTGATCTAAATCAAACTGGACTCAGTTTTTGACTCTGCTGTTTGCCAAATGCTCGCGCGACAAAGGCAGCTTCAGTTCCATGTGATCCATGTAACAGCTACTTGCCAGTGAATTCCAACCTCGACCAAGGTAGAAACAGCTGGTTGATCCATGTCTCCTAAGTACCATGAGCAATGTGCAACATGCCATGAAAAAGGCGTGGATCTTCAATTAGCAATTTTTTACTAATAATTCATCAAGTGCACCAGCCCCACTATCCAGATCACTAACAATCCTGGTCAAGAGAAAATTCCAGGAATCACTTTCAACACTTCCACTAGCCGTTGCCATTGAAACAACCTTACCAACCTCTCCTTCATTTCCTGACTCGTACAGGCCCTCGATCAACAAAGAAAAACTTGTCTTATTTGGAAAACAGCCTTTATCCAGCATTTCCTCTAAAATCCTAATCCCCTCCTTTGCATTACCAATCTTACAAAAACCCTGAATCAACATGTTATAAGTAAACACATTTGGTTCAACCCCTTTCTCCACCATATCATCCCACAACCTCCCCGCCTCGGTTAACTCCGCACTCTCACACATTCCTGCAATCAGCGTATTATAAGTTAACAAACTAGGAATGGAACCTCTCTCAAACTCATCAAACAACTTCTTGGCTTCCCAAATCTTCCCTTCTTTACAAAGCCAATGAATAATTGTGCTAGAAATGGCGTTATCTGGCATACAATTCTTCCTCAAAAGTCTTTTCCACAACTCGCAAGCATCCTCAACCTTGCCTTCCTCACACAACAAATCAATAACCTTACAACAAAGAGCCGAACTGGGTACGTACTTTCTCTGAAGCATATCATCAAGCAAGTTACGTGCTTCACCTGATTTTTTCCCCTTACAAAAGGCTTCAATCATAACCCCATAAGTAACTTCATTAGGCTCAACGCCATTATCCTCCATCTCATCCATTACCTTGACAGCATCAGTTAATCTCCCTAGCTTAATATACCCATCCATTAAAACCGTATACGTTGTCGCATCAGGAACCCACCCACGATCCAAAATATCGCCAAAAACTCTCTTAGCATTCTCAATATCTCCTCTCCAAACATACCCACCTAAAATTGTCGTATGCGTCACCAAATTAGGCACCATTCCCATTGATGGCATTTCATCTAAAACCCTAATCGCACCCTCAACGTCATCTTTCTTACAAAGTGCTTTAATCAGAATGTTACAAGTGAACACATTCGGGACGACCTTAAACTTGTGTCGGGAATTCTTGAACATCAAATGAACCAAATCATACCTCTTGTTTTGCACTAAAGCGTTTAACAGAGTATTCAACGACCGTACAGAACGTTGCACGTTAAATTTTTCAATGCGCAAAAATGTCTTGACGGCTAATTCAGGGCGACCGGCGAGACCGTAGTTACGAATGACGGTAATGAATAAATTTTCGCCGCATTTGATTTCCGGGTTTTGTTTTAGCTCAGTGAGGAGAGATTCGACAGCGTCGAAAGCGCGAGCGCGAGCGAGTTTGTGGATGATGGAGTGGTAGGTGTCGTAATTGTGGGAAAAGTTGGGGTGGAATTTTCCGGCGTAGTGGAATATTTGGAGGGCAAGATCGAGATTTTGCTGACGGAAGATCATGGAGACAAGGCGTTTTGGGTAGAGGCGTTGGGGCCAGGGTTTGATGGGGGGTGTGACTGTGATGGTCGAGAGAGAACATCGTGCGCCTCCGATTGATTGGAGAAGGCAACTTGGGGCTGTGATCTTCTGGTGGAGATGACGCAGCATCGCAACCCCAACTGAACAGAGCTCGAACTCAAGAGAAGCAGTTACTGGGTCTTGGTCCTTTTGGACTTGGAGAGTTGTATTAAAGCGTTTGCCTTTTTTTGTTTCCCAACTTTTTGGTAACGAGCAAATCATCTGTTTGAAAAGCCCAATTGATTATTTTATGCCCAAAAATCGTTTTTTCATCGAATTAAATTTTTAGACAATCAATTTTTATCTCCCATTTTATATATATTTAGATGTATTTTCTCGTATTAATCAGTGCACCCGAGGGTTTTTGCACTAATTTGATATCACCAAAAAATAAAAAATAAAAAAATAAATAAATTACAACACTAATTGTGAAGGACTGTTAAGGTAACCTTGTTGAGAATACAACAATCTTTAGTTATACAGCAACATAACCGTTGCGTCAGCTCTATAAATTGCAATGAACATGATTAAGGATAGGATGGCACTCCCTCCTGAATCAAATTTCTAATCTTGACTTGTGCAGCCCCACAAAGGTTTTGAACTCTCTTAGCAATATAAAAGAGTTGATCTTCCTCCATCTTCTTTGCAGACGAAACAAACACAACTCGAGTCCCAATCAAGTCGTCATAGATCCTCTGAAATTCCTCCAAAACATCACTCACCATGGCCACCTTATTTCTCTCAATCAGCATCCTCAGCAGAGCCGCCAAATAGCTATTAACTTTCCAACTACTCAACAGTTCCTTCACTATTTGCCCCTTGTCTTTATCACCCACAAAAGGGTCAGCACAGACAGCTTGAATTTGCTCATTCTTGAGCAACCTTGATAACTTTAGGACGTCCCTTTGGACAGCTTCAAGTGAACTGTGGCATAGAGCTTTGTCTAGAAGGGCTGCAGCGTAGCCGCTGGCAGGTTTCTGATGGCTATTTGGGGAAGCTGACTTGGGAGTTGAGGTTCCGGAGGAGGAAGTTAACGATGGATAACTATTAGAGAAGCTCCTGCGAGTGAAAGAAGCGGCAGTTTTGTTGGGTCTGGTTGAGCTGAGGTGGGACTGGTGTGGATGAAACTGATGATGAGATTGGGATGTGTTTGGAGGAGCTTTGAAGTTATGTAATTCTCGAGGTGTTGAGTGAAGAGCTGCAAATTTGAAGGTGGAAACAGAGCTTGAAAGAGTATCCATGGATACAAAATTGCGGATGGAAGAAACCAAACTTTTGTCCGTTGGCCTTGGGTTGGGTGGAGAGGAAAGAAATCTAATATAATTTTGTTGTTGTTGTTGTTCTTCTTCTTCTTGTAAGCAAAATTAGATGTGGACGAGTTTCAGCCACAAATGTTTTACTTTCTGCGAGATGTGGCCCAAGGCTCAGAATGTTTTGGATTGGGTCGCATTGGGACTTCGACGTTGGAGCCTGCAAATCACATCCTGACCTGTGATTAAAGCGGCCTTCAAAGCCTGAAAATGACATGTGATGTTTATTTGTTTTCTGTGTTGGTTGTGTGTATCCTTCATCACTTTTTTTTTTTGAAAAGAGTATCCTTCATCACTTTAATAAGCCAATCCTGAGGAGCATTTGTTTTCCGTGTTGGTTGTGTGTATCCTTCCCTTCGTCACTTTAATAAGCCAATCCTGCATCAAGTTACTTCGTAAATCAGTGAATAAAAAGTTAGATAATGTTCGAGACATTGATGATGAGTTTACTGTTTTCACTACTTCATTATGGTGAATATTTTCGTTCAACGAAAATTATCGGAAAAATTAAGTAGTAATTTTTCAACAACAAAAGCAGCTCAGCTCTCTCATAAGGAATGAAAATTTGCAGTTTTATAAAACTATTTTTATAAAAATTAAGTAGTAATTTTTCAACAACAAAATCAGCGATGATGTGGAACCGCTGGAAAGGAAAAGTAATCCGGCAATTTTCTTCCAGAGTAGGAGGCCCCATGTCATAACTGCATTAGTATTTTGTCGGTGCAAGCATTAGAATGTCCATTAATTTTTTTTTCTTCAATAAATAAATAAACAAATAAAATTGAACGTCCATGAATTCAGAATATCGTATGTTTGAGTTTGATCCCACTCACTTACCTTGAACCCCTAGAATAGACAACTCGCAGCCAGCCCCGCCATGTTGCGAAAAAAGCTGAGACGTACCATCTATAACAAAACGGATGATTAACAATTAGAGTAAACATTAAGTCTTCTTTATTTATTTATTTTTTTAATGTAAAAGAGAACTGCAAGAAAAGGAAAACTGGATTTTCAAATATCAAATACAAAGTTTGTATTAAAACTATTGTGAGTCATTTATTCATTGGTGCTATGATAATATAAAAAAAAATTGAGCATCACTTGCTAAGATCATGTTATGTTGCATTTTATACTTTTTGTCACAATCTAACTAGCATAAATTTAGAGCAATTTTAGGATACTTCGGTAACTCTTCTTTTATCAGTTTATATATATATATAATCATTTTCATATGCGAACACGCATATTTTTTTAAAATGAGAATACACTTTTAAATCATGTTATTTAAAAGAGTTAGTTATTGAATAAATTATAAAATCATGCGGTTTTAAAGTGTTAAAAATTAACTATTTTAAACTCCGTATTTTTAAAATGTGTCTGCATGAAAAAAATGCATACGCGTTATATATATATATATATATATATATATATATATATATATATATATATTAAAATATAAATAATAATAGTAATAATAATAATAATAATAATTTTTCAACCAGTGATCCATAACTTTAATAAAATTAGAAATTAATTAAAAGACAAAATAAATACAAACTCCAATGCACTATATTTTATCATGTAATGTGTTAAAATTTAGTTTTTTTTATCTTTTAATTAATCCCAGACTTTATTAAAGTCAGGGATACTGATTGGAGCAACCACGCTTGTCACCATGTTATTTTATTTTTACAATTGTTACATTGTATCTAATGATTATAACAGATGATCTACTTTAAAAATGCTCCAATTTAACTGCACCCAAAATAAAATCGTTGGCCCTACCCCTAATTCATTGGAACACCAGTGAAATCTATGTGCAAAGCTTAATTAATTTATTTGTTTCACGTAGATTATAAACACCTCAATGCGACAAGCCGACAAGACATAAAGAGAAAGCTCCTAATCGATCCGCGATTAAGGACCAAGACCTAGACCAACAACTGTTACTTTATTACCTTTTTGAACCACTTCAATCATGTTTTTTTATCGAGGAGCCATGGATTATGCCGGGAATTAAGACAGCCGAGTGCATAATTGCAATTCGTTCGCAAATCCCATTAAAAATCCCACTTGGCAGCAATTAGATATAGCTTTTTGACAGACAGACAGGGGGTCAAACCGGCGCGAAGTTTCTTTAAAACATGAAGTACCAAAATTAATTGATAAAACAATAATGCACGGCTTGTCGTCGAGAATGCATTACAAAGAGGACAAGGACTGCACAGTGGGCGTAGACATCGTTTTCATTTTTATTTTTTATTTTTTACTCTTTTTTTTCACTGGCGAGGCTGTGACCGAAAAACCTTGAACCCGGCTTTAGTTTGTCTCCTCATCTTTTTAGACGTTAATTTTTTTTTCCCTCTTCACTTGCCCCCACTTACACCCACCAACACCAAAAGCCAAGACCAAAGCAAAATCAATATATCAAATATTTCATTCATACATACAAGAGGAATATTTAAAAAGAATACATCCCCCTCCAGAGTGAGAATTTTTTCTGGTGAAAGTGAAAAAAAGAAAAAAATGAACGAAGAAATGAGTGGCGATGCCACCGATCATCGTCATCAACAACAAGAGAATATGATTCCTGACAAAATAGACTATGTGTTCAAGGTAGTGGTGATCGGTGACTCGGCCGTGGGCAAGTCTCAGATTCTTTCGAGATTCACCAAGAATGAGTTTTTCTTTGACTCGAAATCAACCATTGGCGTCGAGTTCCAAACCAGAACTGTCACCATCAACGGCAAGATCATCAAAGCCCAGATCTGGGACACTGCTGGCCAAGAAAGGTTTGTCTTTCCGTATCGCGAAATAGGGTCCAAAGCTGAATGAAAGTTATTTAACCATTAAGTCTTGTTGCGTTTGCGTTTAGGTACCGGGCGGTGACAAGTGCGTACTATAGAGGTGCCTTAGGGGCCGTAGTAGTGTACGACATCACGAAACGACAGTCGTTTGATCATGTGGCTAGGTGGGTGGAGGAACTGCGCGCTCATGCTGACAGCTCCATCAGGATCATACTGATTGGAAACAAATCTGATCTTGTGGATATGCGGGCAGTTTCGGCGGAGGATGCTGTTGAGTTTGCAGAGGATCAAGGCTTGTTTTTCTCTGAGGCATCCGCACTTAATGGTGACAATGTGGATACTGCCTTTTTCAGGCTGCTCCAGGAAATTTACGGCGCCGTTTCTAAGAAGGAATTGGAATGCGGCAACGGCAAAGTTGATGGGCCGCCGATGCTTGCGGGTTCCAAGATTGATGTTATCTCTGGGGCTGATTTGGAAATTAGTGAGATGAAGAAATTATCTACTTGCTCTTGTTGATTTTTCTTTTTATTATTATTATTATTTAAAAAAAAAAATGTAACGTCGTACATTATTATTGAGTGAGATTCCTTGTATATTTATTTTCTTTATTTCGTGGCGTGTTTATTACGTTCGATTTGGTGCTCTGTGATGTCCTTTTATGTTTGAATCGATGAGATAAATAATTATGACAAGTATTTATCTCGTTTAATTATTTATGGTATATCATTAAATAGGACTCAACTATCTTCTGATATATTTCTTTATCGTTATTATTCTATTTTATAATTACATTTTACCATTTAATACTTTAATTCTTATCATTTTATTATTAAATACCTAGCTTTATTTTAAAAAACCTAACTTTTATTTTTTAAAAAATGATGACGTTGCAGGGGTATGTAAAGTACTTCAATTTAATAAATTTAATCAGCAGTGATGATTTAATACCAAAAAGAAAAAAAGAATGTGGTAATTTCTCAATAAGACAATACAATTATTTACTATTATTAAATTAAATATTATAATTGATGTGTACTCATTAAATTGATTTAAATAGCCAATTACAAATGTTAAAAGAGCAAGCAACAAAGTTAAAATAATTTTCTTAAAATAATTATTTATTTTTATTAAATATATTACTGCAATTTATTTGTATTATTAAAATTAATATAAAATTAGCATCAGTTTCTTGTTAGGGATCATCAAATACCACTTAATATTTTTTGAAAACTTTGGTGGTAAAGTGATATGTTAGAAAATATTATCTGGGCATTTGATAATATCCCTTCTTAATATAATCATTTAATTTCAAAAATTTCAACATTGAAAAACATTTGATAATCCAAATTTTTGTTTCCTTATTTTTTTTTTAATTTTGAAAGATAAAATGAAAATATTTAGGTAGAATTCGATAACATTCCACTATTTATTACACCAGCATTTGAATTAGGCAAATATAGTCGGTCCAACTATTCTTCGGGCTAAAGCCTATGTTTACAGGCCGTTGGACCCAAGCAAACTACTTTCACTGGTGCAAAAACCAACGAGCTTTATATTTGAAATTGTATCTACTGCAAATTTATCCGATTGCAGAAGTTTGAATCCAGGATGTGGTCTAGCTTGGCTTCAAATTAATTCGAATCCAATCAAATTTGAATTTTAATTGGATTGAATTATCAGTTCTGTTTTTCAAGGTGGCCCGATGTGTTTAACGGAAACACGGAATTGATTAAGTCATTTTAAAAAAAAATGTAAAAATGACCAAATTGGATTTAATATATATCTATTTAAAGAGAGATTTTGGTGGTTTAAGAGCATGGGTACCTTAAGCATTATTAATTGAAACACATGCATGATAAAGAGTGAATGAAATATAATAATTTCATTATTTCAAAAAATTAAATTGGAGTTTGAAGAGTCCAAAGATTTATGAACTCGCTTTGGGAAGTTTGCACGTTGCTTCGCACATTATATGTCACTTTTTTGATTGACCTTGTCACCTTAAATATTTGACAGAACTCCGGCTGATTATACCCGAAACTTAACCTTATTGAGTGACTTATAATGTAACTCTGAATGATTTGTTAGGTGGATGAAAAACCTATACTCTTTTGGCTTCTTGAAGAATCTTTTATGCCTTTTCAAAAGGAAAGAAGAATTCTTTATTGATCAGTTGAAATATTCTTTATTGAACAGTGGGCACCATAAAAAAAATTAAATCAAACCCGCGAGTTTGTTATTAAATACTGAAAGAAGCAATACCATCGGACAATCTAACATGTACAGCTTGGTAGAGGAAAAAATCTGCAACTGCAAGAATTGTCAAATATAATATTTTCCTTCATTATTCACCCATTTCGATCTATCAAGTGAGGACGTGAAGTGATAGCATTGCGTGTTAGCTGGACTTGTACTCTTGTCCATTTTTAATCCTTCGAAATCAAACCAACACTACTTCGGTTAGGTATTATCGGCGATGACTTTTTAACTCATATATATATATATATATATCAATAGTTTTTTTGTCCAGAATCTTAAAGTACAGGAAAAATTTTAAAACCGCGGAATTTTAAAGGCTTAAAACTTAAAGTGTTTAAACCGCATGGTTTATTCGTTTTCCAGAATATTCCCGCAAGAACACAGGTATATATAATTCTAAGGAATAAATCGAATAAATTGTTTCTTACAAATGCAGTAGTAGAACTTGACTTTTTGGCTAAAATTTTTGGATCAGAATTCTTTCATGATCTGATCATTTATTGAGCAAATAATTTCATTACTGATTGGTAGTTAATAAATAAAAAAGTAAAAGAAGTTAAATTTTACCCATACATTATCACTAAAAAATACATGATAAAATATCTTTAAAAATTTAGTTGAGTTCAAATAAGAAGAGTATCATATTCCATAATTCTTTCAAGCGCGTGGCTTAATAGTTAACAATAACGATTCATTACCTTTGAAAGAGTTCACATGTTTGCGTGTGCGGGCATATTTCCGGACGAAACAATGCAATCACACACTAGGATTTGGGCCATTCGTGCGATCTTATGAAATCATGTTATCGCATTCATTCATGCCTGGCGTATATGTCATATTCATATAATAAAAATTGCAAAGCAACTTTTCTCCCATACTTACAATTATTGAATCATGCTCCACAATTATTACAAATACGCAATCATAGATCTATATAGAAGCTTACACGAACTGTCACACGAGCATTGAAACAAGATTTCATGTTAATTATTCCTTAAATTCGGAAATAATTGGGGTTTAATTCATCACTGCTTCTTAGAAGTATCCATTTATAAAAAATATTGTCTGATTTTATCAGTAAACAATGTTAAATCATTTTAAAGGCGGCAGACTTCGAAACCCGCAAGCCGTAACTCGCGCGGTCGCGGGGCAGCTCTGGGGGTGGCTTAAATATTCATTTTGTTTCTGGTAGTAGTAGCTACTGGCTGTGAAATTCGGTTCCGATACAGCAATTAAAATCGAGGATAAGACGTGATATGACATTCTCCGATATCAGCTGGACCAGCTGGCTTTGACCACCCTCCTTAATTTTCTGATATCAATTTTATCATGCATCGTTTGTTCTTTAGCAATTGTCATATATATATATATATTGTTTTTCAAAACTGTTTGAATTGAAATTTTGTCCAACTAATCTTTTCGATTGTGGACCAATTGGAGAGACGGGACTTTCATTTTGGCTTATCCCGGACGACGGCTGAAAACAAGTTAACAACCAGAAGAAACCAGAATTTTGTTAAACGTTGATCTCGAATTTACTGTATTAAATAAATCACAGTCAAATGTTAAAGGAAGCGTATATTTATGTAGAATTTTCGAATTATACTTAATAGACATCTTAATCGTACTATAAACTATAAAGCTTATCGATTTCATATTTCCAGTAGACATGAGATTGTAAATTTGTAATATCCATTCCGCAAGACTATAAAAATTAAAAAAAAAAAAAAGAAGAAGAAGTTGACAGCCAATGAGACAAACCCTCCTCACATTCATTTTTTTAATTTTGGGTAACGAATAATGAACTATGTTCCACGTACAGCCACATTCATGATTCTTGGCTATGCTTTGGTCCAACAGTATGTGTCTAAAGAAAAGATGACTACCACAAGAATAGTTAGAAAATGATGAAAACTCCTTGGCAATCCGTAGCAGAAAAGGAGCAGCATCGCAACGAGAATAGAGTAATGGACGAATTTCCCTACTAAATCATAGAGGTTCAGTGACTCAGTTCTAGTAGTCAGTGGTTCGGACCACTTGCAAAAAAGATCAGCACCGATCTCTAATTTCAGCCCCCTCACTCAATGGGGCGCACTATATATCTGGGTTTTTGAGTACATATTATTAAGATACATATTTTGAAGAGAGAAATTAATCGATTTCAACAAAAACATCAAGGCAACAAATTAAAGATGAAAAATAGAATATCGTATCTATTAATTTATGTTGTTCCTATGTATAATCACCACCCTCAAATTAAAGCTTACCATGGTGCCAATTTTTTACATCGTCGATTACAAAATATGAACCACACGATCAACTATGGTTTTCGGCTGCAGCCAAATCGAACGACTGAGATTTTCTACTATTCTTCAACGTCAATAAACCGTACAACTTTCTAAACTCCTTGACAGTATTTTCTCTGCTAAATACCCCACCGTGTTCACCCGAATCGGCATCCGTTGACTTCTTTGACCCGCTTTTATCCAAGCGCCGTCCGGCATTCGCTGCCCCCCTCCCCTCGCCGTCGGTTTGCAAAGCCGTGATCACCGATTTCAACGCCCGACTAGGCGAGTTCCGGTTCGCAATCATCAGCTCGCCGATCTCCGCCGGGCTCAAACTCGAACCGTTTTGAAAGATCTCTTCCACTTGAGGAAACAACTTGTGATCTTTCAGCCCTAAATAACTGCTCGCTAGTGTTTTAAACGAAGAAAAATCGCACAGAGGAAAATGAATGTGAACGTCAATGCGTCCGGGTCTTAAAAGGGCCTGGTCAACGTGATCTTTGCTGTTCATCGTGAAGACCATCACTCGCTCCTCGAAGCAGCAGGAATTCAAAACCCCGTCCATGAAGTTCAATACACCCGATAAGCTCACAGCCGCTGGTTTCTCAACCAGAAACCGATCAAGATCCTCGATCAATATCACCGACTTGCTCGTGGTTTGCAGTAACAGGGATTTGAGATCCGCGTCATCAGCGACTCTGGAAAGATCGACATCGTACACGTCGTAGGACATGAAACTAGCCATGGCAGCCGCGAAGCTTGATTTCCCGGTTCCGGAGGGGCCGTACAGTAGATAACTCCGTTTCCAGACACGGCCCAACCGATGGTAATAGTGCTTGGCCTTGAGGAAAGACTCAAGATCGGATTTGACCCGATTTTTGAGATCGGTCTCCATGGAAATCGTGTCAAAAGTGGAGGGATGCGTGAATGGAACAGATCTCCACCGCCCGCAGCAGCCATCACGATCGTTTCTGAGATTGACGAAGAGCCTCAAATCTCTCTTTTTCTTCTGCTCGAGCTCGTCGGAAACCGCGTGTATGTGTTGGAGATAAGGGCGGAGGATTCTTCGTCTGTCGGCTTTCCTGAGCTTCAAAACGAGGGTTCTGGCGGTGGCGGAGTCGTCCTGGTTGGCCCAAGAAAGTGGAGCTCCGAGGAAATTGTCTTGGATGAGCTGGTTTGGATCGAGGCCGAGGACGATGTCGTTTGATTTCTTGCCGGTGAAGAGGTTGGTGAAATCTGAGTCTTCGATTGAAGTTAAAGAATTTAAATAAGCATACACTTTGCGGTAGAGTTGATTCTCCTGCATGCCTTCGTTGAATTCTGGTACCTTGAAGAACTGGTGCACGTGCAAACAATCTTCGATGAATCTCCACCATTTTTTCGCCACAAATATCAAACCGGTCTTGAACAATAACACGCGAATCATAAACAATAAACAACCAATTACCAACAATACGATTATCGCCCTCATCATGACTCACGACTGACGAGGCAAGCAGCTGGCTATACAATCACAAAAGCCTAACTCATGTTGAGATTGAATTAATTCTCAAAAGAAGACCGAACGACGGAACCCGGTTCAAATCAATCAAATGAGAGATGATCCCTAAAAGAGGAGACAGGCGGCGGCGGATTGCCGGCAATGTCAAAAAAGAGGTAGAGGCAGGAACGAGAGACGAATTACAACAACTACTAATTAATACGACGACTAATTTTATCAACCTATTGTGTTAATTTATTAGACGGCATATGAGGGGAGAGGATGGAGAATTGGAGATGATGATGATGATGATCGATTAATAATAAATAAAATAAAATAAGATAAAATTGCTATTTGTATCTCCGTCAAAATTGTAGCTAGCTGCTAGCCAGCCAACCAGCCTAAATAAGAAGTCATTAAAATGGTCGTCCTCGTATATACATTTTTTATGTGTTTAAATTTCTTTAGAATTTGTCTTCTTTACACACACGGTTTGGCCACGTTGGAATTTGGAATTTTCGCACCTCATTTTAGTTAATTTACATAAAATAGCCGAAATATTTGATTCGTTAAAGTGGAACTTTAACAGATCAAAATCTTGATTAGCGTAAAGTCTTCTAGATTTCGACCGTAGATCCCAGCCCCAGCCCATCTTTTCCCTAAAGGGTGGTGCCTCTGAATTTCTTTCATAATGGGATGAATGGGGGTATTTACGGTATTAAACATGTCAGTTTGAACATTATTAAAAAAAAATAAAATTTGCAGCAGAGGTTAAGGGAATCATTTAGATAATTATTTTTTCATTAATAATGAAGAAAGTAGCTCGTGTGTCTTATGCATTATCCATGAGTAATGTCGTCATACCATTAGCTAGTTAAGAATTGAGATAATTATTGCCGGAGTCGAGTATCTTGTGAATAGTTATATAATGAAGAGTCGTCCCTCACAAGCCACAAATCACAACTGAGTTATACAAATGCTGTTCACAGCTCCCATTCTTTTTGGGTCAAAAGAAAAGGAATTTTGTTTCCCCCCCCCCCCCCCCCCCCCAAAGTTTTTGGTCATGCGTATTGCGTAGGGCAGTCCTTCATGCTTAATTCTTCGACATAAATGAATAGATCATACAAATAATATTTTGCCCCAAAAAGGAAATTTTTTTTAAAAAAAAAAAAAAAACTCTTTTATTTGAATATATCATCTCGTAATGAATTTCTAGCAAATAAAAGTTCTTACTGTGATTTTATGGAAATGATATTTAGCAAATGCTAGGGAAAAGTTCCTAATTCTATGATCTCAACAATCTTTTCCTAATATAAAATTCGACAGATTTATTGGTTGTACTAACTCTTTATGTTCTATGAAATTCTAGTATGTATAATTTATTAGATTATAATACAATTATAATAAAGTTAAAAAATTTTGCATATTAAAATTAATATATACCACTTATTTTTTTACTGTTTTGATAATAGTTAATAACTCCGCAGCATAATTTTATTGTGTTACACTTATTTTCAAATACACTTTTATTTATATTTGTTATAAATAAAAATAAATCATATAAACAAAAATAAAAATAAAGATTAAGTAATAAAAATAAGAAATATATGTTTTGTTATAAATAAAAAAATTAATAAAAAGATACTTTTCTCATACTTTTTATTATTTTTTAAACATCTCTTTTATAATAAATATGTATCTCATATTCTCAATACAAATTATATAATAAATGACTCATTTATCCTTCTTTTCCTTTAAAGTGTTTGTGCCAAAGGAATTTTTAAATATTATGAAATTAGTAGGAGAGTAATTGGTATATATTAATTTCTGTAGAAGAAAACCAACAATCTCCCCAAAAAATTATGTGCCTCATAAGCTTATTTCAATAATATAATGTGAAGTAGAGTTTATGGTTAAATTTTTATCATTATCAAAGATAATCATATATAATTAAGTTTGCTTGAAGCTTTCATGGTGGAAGATAACAAAGTACAAACTTTGAAAATTTATTTACATTAATAATAGCTAAAATACATAGTTTGTATTCTAATTAATTGATATGATATCTAATGTATTATTCTTTGAAAGATGGAGTAAGATTATCATATTAATAGAAATATAAAGCCAACTAATGCTTAACACAAAACAAGAAATAATTGGTGATAAACAGATTGGGATGCAAATTATGTATTACAGCTATGTAACCATAATATTATTAAATTTCAAATTATCATTATTGAGATAATTTCTCAGCATTGATGAATAGGCACATCAAGTGCCATGTCGTTTAGGCTATTAGACGGAATACTTTTTAAATAGTTTTGTTTTACTAGCAATCTAAGTTCAAATCTTGAGATACCAATTTTGAATTCTAATTTTTTAACATATTATTTCGGTTTTTTTTTTTTTTCAATTCTAAATTGCATTAATTAAAATGAGTGCATTTAGTCGCACTTATCGAATAAAATTATACGGCTAGTAAAGACTCAACCAAGTCCACAATAGCAACATATGATAGTTGAAATTCATGACTTTGATCATAGTTTTTTTATAATTTGAATAATAGTATGTTTGTTCCCTCTACTTGACTTCTCAAAATATGGAACAGACAAACAACGGCTACCGAAGACTACTCATTGCTTTGTTCTCCTGTAATTTTCATTCGTTTGAAGAGACCAAGTAAATTACCCAATAAGCTTTTAACAAATGTCGAGTTTTGAAATGATGATATTTGAACATTTCAACTGCAATCTAACTGGCATCAAACCGAAGGCTGGCTACCATTTTGAGCGTCTCTAAAAAAATTTTCAAATATGATATTATTATTATTTATTTAAAAAATCACATGAATATTTAAAATTTTAAAAAATATTTTAATTAAAATTCTTTAAATAAAAAAATAATTATTTCTCTTTAATTTTATAGAGTTACTTTCTCCCTTTTTAATTTATATTTTATTATTTTTATTAAAGAGAGTGAGAAGTACTTTAATTACTATTTATTTTACCTTTGAAAAAAATTATTTAATTAAAATAATATTAACATATTTTTATTTAAATTTTTTTTAAAAAAATAACATATTTTTTCATTCTCTTTTTTATCACATAAAAAAATAAAAAAATATTTAAATAATAAAATTAATAAAATCTTTTACATATACTTTTAGGCACTTACACTTTGAATCTTGAACAGACGAGCTCAATTTGTCATTAAGGACGTTTTGGTTTTAACTTTTTTTTTTCAGATAAAACTATTTTGTTTTTCTATTAAAAATAACTAGCGGCTTAAATTGATCCCAAGTGGCAGATTGATGCTCCATGCATGAGAAGACTTGGAAACAGATGCCGATTGAAAGGATCATAATATTTGATTTCTCGTTTTTTCGTACTACTTTTTGGCATTTCGTCTTTTGCGGACATAGGAATTTATAAAGTACTTTTTACGAAAAGAGATCACGAGAAAGTCAATTTACGAGAAAAAAGCACTTTTGAACCACGAAGACAAAATATAAAAACAGAATATTAACCTTCTTGCGGCTCTTTAAATTTCAAACCCCTTTATTCCCACGGCGTGTTCCCATTAGGGATGGCAATTGTACCGTAAACTCGTAAATCCACCCAAATTCATTCGCTAAGACCCATTCGTTGTGGGTAATTTTATCCATTGTGGGCATGTTTAGTATTATAAATTAAAACTCGCACATGGATGCGGGTGAATTTGGTATTAATCTTATACCCGGTGGATACCCGCATGGATATCCACCAAACCCGCAATAATTTTTTTCAAATATTTTTAATTTAATTTAAATATAAAAATATATAAAGAAAATAATGTAATTAATCAAATTACTAAATAGCCAAAGGCTCAAAGTTATGTATGTGTGTATATGGCTCATCTCCTATTCTAAAGTCATAACCTAAAGAAAACTAAAGACATTTCCCTTCGAATTAGTATTTAAAAATATTAATCTTAATTATTATTATAGACATTGTGTTGGATGGGTGCTTATAGTGGTGAATAAAATGAATATCTTCTCTTGGATCTTGTTTTAAATGATAATATGAAATGTAATTATTATTTTTAGATATTAGTTTGTGCTTTTTAAATAGATTTGTGTAATTTATACTTAAATTTGAGAATTTGTGTTGAATTGATGTGGAAGTTTTACTTTTTTTATTTATATTGTTTAAATATAAAATTGAATATGTTATATGGAATTTGAGGTTATTATTATAAATTTTTATATTAAAAATTTGTGATTTTAAATACGGAAACCCGTAAAAAATCCGCCGGATACCATTGCGGGTTTGGTAATTGTTAAAACCCGCTGCGGGTGGGTTTTTTTAAAAAAATTAAAACCCATTGCGGGTTGTGGGTGTGTTTGGTAATTTAAATTTTATGCGGGTTTGGGTTTGGTAATGGCAAACCCGCTGCGGGCGGTGCCCATTGACATCCCTAGTTCCCATATGGAAATATCGTATAAATATATTCTCCATCTAATCGCAACATGTCAACTTCAATACAACTTTGCCCACTTAGATTTTCAACTACATTTCGCTGTTTTGGACTCGCCTGTGGTTATCGTCAGTGGCTTGGTGCTAATACAAACAGCGCCGTTATGCGCACAGGGCACGCGCGCGCACATACACTCATGAGTACAAGAATATTATGTCTTAAATTAATGAAAGAAATATTAGAATTTTGGATATGTAAAATCTCTTTTTATCACCTGAATTTTATAGATATATTTTTGTTCGTCAAATATAAATCTTTTTAGGGTAATGTATATTGTTTTACCTTCTTTAGGCTTATGGAACATTTGTAACACACACACACACGCATGTTATTCTGAGAGTATTTTGGTGTTCCATCCGTGTTAGTTTGCATTGTGGTTCACAACAACACGCAAGTTTGCACATCAACCATATTAACTACAGTATGTTTATGGATATAATTTGACGATGCGGAAATGTAAAAGTTTGATAGTTAAGAGAAATAAAGTTTTTTAATAATGAAAACATTATTGAATAGTCTTAGTAATCAAAACTAGGGTTTTGGATTATTTTATATTAACCCTAAATATCGTGAATTTATCAAAATAGATAAATCTATAATATTATTTTTATAATAAAATTCTGATAATTTAAGTAAAACAAAATAAATGACACCCAAATTCGATATCTAAGAAAAAAAGATTAAAATCCTAAAAGTAATAGAAAAAAATGATTTAAAACTGTAAAATGACAAGGAAAGAAATGAATTTTCTATCTCGACCACGAGAAAGAATGGCAATAGTGATTTTGGGTTTGATTCATCTTCTTGTAAGTTTCAAAACAGTATATTATACGCACAAAATGAACACTTATGACTCTTGAAGATATCCCACTTATCCTATACATCTACCTAACTATATCATAATTCAGTAACTTTATTGTATGCTGATAGGGAAATGTGAGAGGAACCAAATATTTGTTACATTTGCAATAGCGATGGTTGCAAATCACCTTATATCATCAATCTGTCAATTACGTAATAGAACTTGAATCAAGAATCATTCAAAATTATGTTCTTTCTTTTGATGATGTTTGGTTAGCCACAACATATGTGCACGTCTTAGTGAACACCTGATATACACAGATACAATTATATATATGTTTGTGTTCTTAACAAAATTCAGTGTTTATTTAGTACGACTTATTTATTAGTCATAAATATTTATTTAATCACATGAATTTTTTTATTATTATTTAATTATTTTTTAATAAATTATTTAAAAATTAAATAAATTATTTCACCTCTATCTAAATAAACTCTTTATCGAAAAATGACATTATCTTAAACCAAGATGTTGTTTGAATGTGCGTGCGCGCGTGTAAAGCATTTCAGCATTCGTGGAGCGGCGAACAAAGAAAGAAAGAAACATGATTTTAATAGCCCAGAAATACAAAATTGAAATCTCATTCCATGGATCAATTCATCCACTATCAAATCCATGCATCAGGACACGCGGACTTTTGGATGGGATTAACTTCAGAACTTGTTCTAGTTAGATGCCGTGTCCGTTTATTATTGGCGAGATTCTCCTTCTTCTTTATTCTTCGTTCTTTTTTCTTTTTTTGGTAGATTCTATCGTTAAAATGAGATTTGATGTTATTTTCCACTATTTTCAGAAACTTCTAGGAATTTGATCTTTTGTTAAAGAAAGAAATTAAAAAAAAAAAAAGAATTGAACATAATTTTTTTGGTTGTAAATTTTAGATTTTTATTTTAAACATGTTATTGAGTGAAAACTTTTCAAAATCTTCATGAGGTGTGAAATCAGAAGAGGGATTGTAAAGTTAAGGGTTATTTTATTTATTATTTTTTCATGAAAAAAAATTGTTAGTTTGAAACTATTGTTTGCAGAGTCCATCTCGTTTTTGTTATTTTTTCGGTGCTGCTAGAAAGAAATTAGAAAACGACATGCACTCGGGCACACATGTCGATGACGACGACGTAGTTGAGTCGAGGTGGAACTCTGATTAATATCAATCCAGTTGGCAGTTGTGCAGCAAGGTTAGGCAGATCAAATATAATAATTCATGTTTTTCATTCCATGTCATGTAGTTATTGTTGGGCTACCCTATCTTATCTTATCTTATCTTTCGGGGTCGGGCTGTAATGCAGTGCTGCATGTCATGCAGCTGCCTTTATTATTTTTTTAATAATGCGGATGTAACCGGCCACCGATTCGCTCCTTTTAATCGCTTAAAGCGGCAAATGTTAAAAGAAACTATCATAGAACTCCCTCATTTTAGGAAATATTAAGATAATCAATTCAAAACTAGTAAATTATCAAAGACCCCCTCAACTTTACACCAAAAAAATACTTCCTTTTTCTTTTGATTCATGGAAAATATAGTTAATATATTTAACTTATATCCTAAAAGAAACATAATTAAATAAAATTAATTGGACTAATATATTTAAATAAAAATAATTATATTATTTTTCTTAATATTACATTATAAATTTAATGATATTTTGCCTTAAAAAATGTAACTTATGTACTAATGAGAATACTATTTAAATATAATAAATGGAAATAATTATATATTAATTAAAAAATTTAATTTATTAATTGCACTATTTTTAATATTATGTAATAAATATAATGATATTTTGCTTACAAAACTATCAAAATAATTTTATCAACTTTTAATTACATTAGAATCCGAGTATCTAAACATATAACGAAATCGATTTATTTCCAGATATTTAGAAGAAATCAATTCCAGGATCTCACGATTCACATTCAAGGACTTAAATCCCTACCTACTAAAATGAGGACAATATTTATCCAACTATCAAATAATTATCATTCCAAACATCGTAATTACCCCTCAAATGTTGTTGTTGTTATTATTAGTGGCCAATATTAGTATGTTTTATGTATACCCTCTAAAACAAATATTCATATATTACAAAAATATAAAGCATCTAATATTTGATATTTTTAAATAAAACTCATAATCAATCTCTTGTGCAAATTAATTCATACTATCTTAAGTGAGATTAATTATTTTATTTAATCCTTTTTGCTATAATAATTTTTTTGTTAAACATTAATCAAATTCATAATGGTACATAACATGGATAATTACAATTTGAATGCAACTAATATTGAATAATGTTGTATTATGTTATACTTATAGTTATATAATTTAAGCATGACAGTTATATTTCTAAATTAAATTAAATTATTTGAGTAACATTGCACTCACTATATGGGTACATGATTTGTCTACTAAATGATGTGCAAGTATTATAAAATATGTTCAATCTTAAATTTATATCTATATTTTTTTGAAATTAAGTTAATTTATATCACAACCAAAAAAAATTAAATTATTTAAAAATATGAAAAATATAAATTCATTTTCATAGTAAGCAGTATGTTTTACTAAATTTACTTTTAAAACATTTTATGCCATTGGGGAGAAATATAGTCTTTTAAATTCATTTTTATTTATACGTCTTAAGCTTGTTATAATCTTTGCCACATGAAATATGTTTTCACTGTAATTCTCGCTAAATTTAATTTATATACTTTTATTCTAGTGGTAAAAGAAATTGAATTTGAATATAATTTTTTCAATTTAGTTTTTTTTAACTGATTAAGCATCATGTTACTGTATTACACAGATATTTACAACTGTTATAACAGCAGATTATTACACTGATATTTACAATTAGATATACAAACTGAGACTTATATTATTACATTTTAAATTCTATGAAGTAAGTGCCCAGACAAATAACCCTCACGGAGGAGGAGTGTCTCCACTCCACTTGTATTTCGTAAGGGAGAAAAATTTTACAAATAATCTCCATATAATTATGTTTAATTAAGGGAGTTTGAGTCTATGAGGACTCGAATTATTGCCCTCATAGTCATGTTTTACTTTAATGGTGTGTTTACTTCATGGAATGAGGAATGAGAATGAAGGAATAAAAATGAAACATATATTTACTTGGCAAAATGTAATTTGGGAATGAGAATAAAATGTGTGGGTCCCACACAATTTGGGAATAAGGAATGGGAATCTCATTCCCGGGGGTTGGGAATGTGAATGAAATATATGTTTACTTTTGTATTCCTCTAATTTTTTCATATTTTCTAAATTACCCTCATTCAAATCACAATTAATTTTATTATTTTAATTTATCAAAAATTTATTATTATTTTAAATGTCATTAATGATAATTATTATTATTATCAAATTTTATTAACTTTATTATTTTAGTTATTATTAATTATTTTTATTTTTATTATTAATATTATCATTATTAACAATAAAAATAATGATAAAAATAATAATTAATAAAAATAATTAATTTATCATTATTTTTATTATTATTAATAAAAATAATAATAAAAATAATTAATAATAACTAAAATAATAAAGTTAATAAAATTTAATAGTAATAATAATCTAATTTTCATTATCTAGATATAAAAATGATATTAATTAAAAATAATAATAAATGTTAATAATAATATTAATAAAAATAATATTAACAATAATTAATAATAATTAAAATAATAAAGTTAATAAAATTTAATAATAATAATAATAAATGTTAATAATGATAATATTAATAAAAATAATAATAACAATAATTAATAATAACTAAAATAATAAAGTCAATAAAATTTAATAATAATAAATGTTAATAATAATAGTAATAATAAAAACAACAATAATGATAATATTGTTAATAATGATAAATTAATTATTTTTATTAATTATTAATACTATAAGTATTTTGGTAAATTGATTTTCATTCACATTCCTCATTCCCATTTATTTTGTCAAGTAAATACATCAATGACATTTCAGCACATTCTCATTCCCATTTATTTTTGCCGAGTAAACATTAAAATCGCATTCTCATTCCAACTCATTCTCATTCCCAGCCCATTCCTATTCTACCACATTCTCATTCTATGACGTAAACGCACCATAAGGTCAATGGTTCACCACTGGGCTAAAGCCTAAGTGGCTAATTTAGCTTAATAACAACTAAATTTACTCCCATGGATTCAAACATCAACTATTTTGTTTTTAATTCAAATGATTTACAACTGCATTAATTAGTACCCACAACGTGATTATTAATATACTTACAAAGTAATATATCTCATCTATATTAAATTATCAATATATTTGTAGAAAATTAATTTTATATTAGCACAAAAGTTTAAAATATATCTTTTTTATGTAAAATTTATACATAGAAAAATTTTGGCAAGTAAAACTACCGCCTCAATGAAAATATTATTTACAAATTACAAAAATGAATTTTTAGATTTTGAATGGTCACAACAAATTTATCCGTGGAAGTTTTGTCATACATCATCACTCTTTTGTAACTTGCAAAAATCAATTGCATAATCAAAATGTTAATGATATCCATCGAGTGCAAAAATAGCGTAGGACATATGTACATTCTTATTATATTTAATTATAAATCCCACAGGATATGATATTAATAATAATAACTGTAGTAATATCCAACAAGCACACAGAAAAAAAAATAGAGATGCTCAACTAAAATAGATTAACTAAACTTTAATCTTGTAAATTAAAGTATTTTTGTAACTTAACTTATATCATCATAGCTTTAGAAGCATAGCAATTGCAATCCTTCTTACTTGTTATTTATTTATTTACCGTTGACGTTATGAAAAACTAAAGCAATTAATTTGAAAAGTAAAGAGAAAGATGAAAATAAATGCATAGATTTATTTTTAATATAATTAAACGCTATTAATTAAAATGATTACAATGAGAATAGATATGTATAAAAGTTAAAAGCTCAAGTATACATACAATCAAACTCAAAAGATTGCATGAAGTAATGAAGATGAAAAAAAAAAGGACTTAGATTATGGACTCAAAATGTTGAAAATGATGAAGGGTTGCAATAAAAAAATTCTTAGTATTATGTGGTAAATTGATATTTGTTAAAATAGTAAGGGGTCAACCATAATTTGCCTTATTGATATTATTGTTATTTTCAACAAGTAATTTATTATTAGTAAAAAAAAAGAACCTGAAACATGTACTGGTAGTGTTGGAATATAATAAAAATAATAGGAACATAAAACCATTATTAGAGTTTAACAAGAGTTGAGGAGCATAACTTAAAAGTTTGAAGAACTTAACAAAAATATGATAAAGTTTAATAATAAGTCGAGAACTAGAAAATAAACTTGAAATATCTAAGTAAAATGTTAGAAATCAATAAAAAGAGTTGGAATACAGAACCAAAAAGTTGTGGGAACAAGAGTAGAAGAAGTTAACCTAAAAGTTGAAATAACTTATCATGAATTTGATAAATTCAAACACGAAATAGGGATCTGAAAAGTAAATTTGACATATTTACCCAAAATTTGAAATTCAATGAAAAGAGTAGAAATATTGAACAAAAAAGTTGTGAAAAGATAAGTTGGAATAACTTAGCGATAACTAGATAAAGTCTAACAGGATATAGAGATATAAAAAATAAACTTGAAATGTTAACCTAAAAATTTGAAATTTAATAAGAAGAGTGGAAATATAGAACAAATAACTGGTGGAAAAATGAATTGAAACAACTTACCAAGAATTTGATAAATTTTAATGGAAAGTGGGGATCTAAAAATTAAACTTGAAATTTCCAAACAAAAAGTGGGAATTCAATAAAAAGAGTAGGAATATAAAACCAAAAAGTGGTGGAAAAAAGAGTTGAAGAGGTTAACCTAAAATTTGGAAAGAGTTACCAAGAATATGATAAATCCAACAATAATTAGGGATCAAAAAATAAACTTGAAACATTCACGAAAAATACTTAAATTAAATGAAAAGAGTAGAAATATAGAACAAAAAAAATGGTGAAAACAAGAGTTGAGGAGCATAACTTAAAAGTTCGAAGAACTTAAGAAAAATATGATAAAGTTTAACAATAAGTTGAGATCTATAAAATGAACTTGAAATATTTAACCAAAATATTAGAAATTAATTAAAAGAATTGGAATACAAATACAAAAAGTAGTGGGAACAAGAGTGGAAGAAGTTACCCAAAAGTTGAAATAACTTAACAAAGATTTGATAAATTCTAACGCAAAGTAGGGATCTAAAAAGTAAATTTGACATATTTACCCAAAATTTGAAATTCAATAAAAAGAGCAGAAATATTGAACCACAAAGTGCTGGAAAAATAAGTTGGAACAACTTAACGATAACTAGATAAAGTCTAACAGGATATAGAGATATAAAAAATAAACTTGAAAAATCAACCTAAAAATTTGGAATTCAATAAGAAGAGTGGAAATATAGAACGAATAACCGGTGGAAAAATAAATTGAAACAACTTACTAAGAATTTGATAAATTTTAATTGAAAGTGGGAATTTAGAAATTTAACTTGAAATTTCCAAATAAAATGTTGGAATTCAATAAAAAGAGTAGGAATATAAAACCAAAAAGTGGTGGAAAAAAGAGTTGAAGAGGTTAACCTAAAATTCGGAAAGAGTTACCAAGAATATGATAAATCCAACAATAATTAGGGATCAAAAAATAAACTTGAAACATTCACGAAAAATACTTAAATTCAATGAAAAGAGTAGAAATATAAAACAAAAAAAATGGTGGAAACAAGAGTTGGGGAGCATAACCTAAAAGTTCGAAGAACTTAACAAGAATATGATAAAGTTTAACAATAAGTTGAGATCTATAAAATGAACTTGAAATATTTAACCAAAATATTAGAAATCAATTAAAAGAATTGGAATAAAGAACCAAAAAGTAGTGGAAACAAGAGTAGAAGAAGTTAACCCAAAAGTTGAAATAACTTAACAAGAATTTGATAAATTTTAACAGAAAATAGAGATCTAAAAATTGAACTTGAAATTTCTAAACAAAATGTTGGAATTTAATAAAACGAGTAGGAATATAGAACAAAAAAGTGGTGGAAAAATAAATCGAAATAATTTACCAAAAACTAGATAAAGTTTAACAAATTGTAGAGATATGAAAATAAACTTGAAATATCTATCAAAAAATATGGAAGTTGATGAAAAGAGTGGAAATATAGAACCAAAAGCTAGTGGGAAAATGAGTTGAAACAACTTACAAAAATTTAGATAAATCATTACTAGAAATAGGAATTTGAAAAGTAAACTTGAAATATGCATTATAAATATTGGAATGTGACAAAATAAGTAGGAATGTAACCATTTTGTGATATGTTTATATTTTTTGTACTATTTTTAAATTTTAAATTATTACAATCTTTTTCCTTATTTAATTAAAATTTTACTCTTTTTTTTCCAAATTTTTTCATAATTTTTTCACATTAAAAACAAATAAAAATATAATTTTCATTATATTATCCGGTTAAAAACCGGTTGTACCGGTTGCATGCATGTGCTGTATGAGATACAGCGCTGCATGGTAGGTTGACTCTATCTTTCGAATTAAACGTAAATCGATCGACTTCATCTCTTGCGCTTATTGCTCTATTCAAACTGAAAGCTCCAGAGCGCCGTCATATATGATGGTTTGCATATTTTTCTGCAATTAAGTTTTATTGTTGCTTTGCTTCTGTTAAATGCTGGCAGGTCGGCAGCGTATTTTCCAATGTAACAACAACGACGCGCCCGCTTTGCTCAAAATATCTGGTGTTGGGGGATTGCCCGAGTCCCACACAGCATTGCTCTTCTAATTATAATTCAACACGCGCACAGTGACGCACCAAAAAACGGAACCGCACACCCTCGATCATTATTACACATTTTCACGTGCTGCAGACTGCTGTGCTGGGGCCTGTGCCCAAGTGCCCAAAACCAAAAGTGTTACAGAGTCCGGCCCAGCCCACAACATTAATTTCCAGTTTCCCTCGCATGTACAGACTACAGACACGTCTCCTGACTTTAGGGAGACTATTTTTCTCTGGTGCCACCTGGGGGAGAAACGTTTGATCCCATGTAGATGTTGCCAAGTAAAGTTAATAAGTCGTTGCAAAAGGGGCCCGCGCAAAAGCCAACCAATTTTAAGGGGCAATCCCATCTTCAGATTCCCACTTCCTTATCTTCTCTCATAGCCCTGTTATCCCGTATCATGGCGGCCACGCTTAGCCTTCTTAGACTTCCAATTCTTGCCCAGAATCAACAACACTCTCACTCCCAATCTGGCTCAAAGCTCTCCACCTCAACTCAACTAAACTGTATCCGTAAAGACTCGAATAATCAACAAACACTCGTCAATGAGACCCTTGTTCGCTTCAAATCAGCTGTTCTTCCCGTTACAACGATCACATTGCCATTCCTTTTAGATACAAAGGTAAAAAAATTCTACTAGCAAAATTTTAGCATTTTATATCGGTAATTTTCGTAGTATTTTTATTACGACTGATGGTCTCTCAGGATGCGCTTGCTGTTAATGGGGAATTTGGAATTTTGGAGGGCAGGAGTGTTGCACTTGTGCACCCCATTGTTATGGGTAGTTTGCTCGTGTACACTCTCTGGGCCGGGTATCTGGGCTGGCAATGGAGGCGGGTTCGGACTATCCAGACCGATATTAATGAGCTCAAGAAGCAAGTGAAGCCTACTCCAGTTACTCCTGATGGAGCACCTGCGGAAACAGCCCCATCACCTGTTGAAATTAAAATTCAGCAACTCACTGAGGTAGGCTTCTCGCGCCGTGTGTGCATACTACTACTTTAACATCAAAGATGCATTTTAGACATTTGGCTAGATGTATTTTTAAAATTCATGCAGTAACTTCACTTACAGAACATAGAATTCACCTTATGGTTATTAATTTTATTTGAAACAAAAGGGTTTTGTCATGTTATTGGCAGACTCTCTGTGCGTACCGATGTCCTTGAGTTTAGTGAACTGAATCTACTAGTTAATTGTAGTGACATGAAATGAAATTTGGCTCTAACGCATTTCAATAGACTATCACTATCTGAGACGTTGGTGCTTTAAATAATTCAGGAGAGGAAGGAGTTACTGAAAGGGTCTTACAGGGATAGACACTACAATGCAGGATCGATATTGTTAGGCTTTGGGGTGTTGGAGTCTGTTGGTGGAGGAGTCAACACTTACTTGAGAGCAGGAAAGTTATTTCCAGGCCCCCATTTGTTTGCAGGAGCAGGTAAACCTCAAGTTTGCATTTCCTGCCTAGCTAAACACTCAGCATATAAAATGGCGAAATAAATGCATTTGGTCCGATTATGACTAATACTTGATCTTACTGGTTTTGTGTTTGGTGCAACAGCCATTACTGTGCTGTGGGCACTGGCGGCAGCTCTGGTACCTGCAATGCAGAAAGGGAGTGAGACTGCGAGGAATCTTCACATTGCCTTGAATGCATTAAATATTCTGCTATTTATATGGCAAATTCCTACTGGAATTGATATCGTTTTTAAAGTGCTTGAGTTTACTAAATGGCCTTGATTTACATCTACTGTATAAGAGATTGACCTACTAGATGTACTCTGTTTCGTAGTATTTTTGGTTGTAAATTTCAATGATATGATACATGTGGTTCAGATTGTAATCTCATGTATTCTTTCCTTGGATTGTGTAGATTGTATCATTTTCTGGGACACAGAATATAGTCAATGTTCTGTCCTAGCAGACTATTTTTTCTGTTGTGCACTTAAATCAAAGTGCAAAATTGTGCATTGTATTTTGAGTCCCTCAAAAATGATGGAATTTTCATCGGTGTTTCTTTCATAATATAAGTAACAAGGTTGCATCAGTGAAGGATACTGTTACTTATTGAATACTTCATATTCCAATGAGAAAGATTTTGTATTTGTCGCTTTTCTTTTCGATTTTGTGTTTGTCGCTTTTCTTTTCCTTATTAGGGAGTTTTTTTTTTTAGTTTTGTCAACTAGATTTCTTATTAGAGTCATATTTAGTATGAGATTAGAGTATTTATTGTCATTTAGGTGGGAACCTATCTTTTCAATAAATAAAAAAACCTTGTACTTCATTTTTTTTTTTTTTTTGGCCATGTTTTCCATTCTTGACCTTCAAGTTACATGCTCTCCTAACAACTGACAAAGATTAAGGAGTGAGAGGTCTAGTGGCAGCAGTTACTACGGTTGCCGTACAAGATCTATTCTAATAACTTCTATTCAAGGATATGATTCATGACAGCTTCAATTTTGGGAACTGATATGTGGTTGATGGGAGTCTTGATGGAAATAAGAATCAAGATCAAGATCAACCCTAGCAAAGGTTGATTCTTACAAAGAAACTGAAGATGGATATTCTGATTGTCAAGTTTTATCTGCCAATGATCCGCCATCTTGTTAAAGAAAATCCAATGACCCTTTTTTTTCCAAGTTGAGGAGACTGACATAGGAGGAGGATATTGAAGGATTTATTATTTTAGAGACCTTATCTAATTTTATAAACTAGATTCTTATTAAATTCAAATTTTGTATAGAACTTAAGTATTCCTTTGTTATTTAGATGGAATGGGATTCCCTTTCTCTAGTTGAATTTACTTTGGTTTGCTCTATTATAAATACACTATTTATGCAATGCGTTTAATTATCTTTTGAATAAAGTTTTAATTTCCCATGGGGATTCTCTAGAATCTTGTTGAGATTCTAGCTAAACAACCCACAAGGGTGATTTGAGTTTTAAAAATTTCTCCAATAATAAGAACCACAATCTACAACACCAATTACTATAATCCAACAACAACGAATACAACAAGTAAACAAACACGCTGAATTTTTACATAGTTCGACAACTGGCCTACGCCCATGCCTTCAAGCTATTTGAGCTTGAGAATTCTACTAAAACGAGCCTTATATCTTGAGAGTTCAAAAATTACCATTGACTTCAAAGGTATTAATGAACCTTTGCAACAAAGGTTTACATCCCACACCTCTTCAATTAAGTGTTTTTCACACTTAAAATTGCTCCGTTGAAAGATGGAAATGAAGTTTAAAAGATCAAATTCCTTACAACGAGGTAAGTGATAGCTCAAGCATGCATGGATTTATGTGGATAAACAAGTGAAAGCTCAAGAGTATTTAAAATTATCAAATTTTAGTGTAGACCAGCCTTAGAAAATGATTTGGAGTTAGGTTTATATAGATAGAAGAAAATATAGAAGAAAAACTAGCTATTAGAATTTAGAAATATTAAAAAAGGTCTTTGTGAAACCAGTTCACTGCTTTGCTAATATGGCTAGTTATTGTTAAAGGATTTCAAACAAATCAATCTGCTGCTTTGGGTTAACTAGTTTGCCGGTTGCTCATCGGACAACCTATTCAATAACAAACCGGTTCGCCGCTTTGGCTCAACTTAGCTTTAAAAGTTTGGCATTTTAGTCTATGTTTTCAAACTTCTATATAATTATGAAAGTGCCTAACAAGTTTTGAAACTGCATCAAATAGGTCATATTCCAGATTTTTGGAAATAGCACCAAAACCAACAAAACTATTCATATATTTTTGACTCATTAAAACTTTTTAAGACTTATTTAAATCAGCCCTTTCACTTAGATGAGATTCATTTAGATAAAAGGTTTAGCTTCTGTCTTTCTTCAAGTATAGAAAACATAACTTATGAAAACAAAGATATATTTAAATGTCATGATCATTGCAAAATTTGATTTTTAAATGCCTAATCATGAAAAAATCCAACACACTAACTTTATAAGAATTATGAAAATGAATAGGGATGGCAAAATAACCTGGACCCGGCCCAGACCCGGACGAACCCGGATAATCCGGGCCGGGTTGAACCCGCACCGGAATATAAAAAAATCCGGGTCCGGAATAAATTTTAATAACCCAGATATATCCGGGTCCGAGTTTAGGTTAACCCGGACATCCGGAACCCGGACCCGGATATTTAATTTTAATATTATTTTTTTAATTAATTTTATTGATTAATCTAAATGTGTTATTGTTTAGAAATGTATTAATTTTTTATTTTTAGAATTTTAGAAATTAATATTGATTCATTGATCCGGGTTCAAAACCCGGAATCCGGAAACCCGGATTTTTCCGGGTTGAACCCGGACCCGGACCCGGGTGAAAAAATCCGGGTTAAAATCCGGGTCCGGGAAAAGAAAATAGTATCCGGGTCCGGATCCGGAAAGGCTAAACCCGGACCCAGACCCGGATTTTACCATCCCTAAAAATGAAACGTAACATAAGATAGTGTTATTCACATTTGAATTTTGACGTGAATAGCATATCCTTGTATCGTTTAAAACTGATCTCACATTAATGATTATTAACCTTTGAGAACTAATGAGATTCAAAAATATTTTTCCTAAATTACCACTTACCATATTTTTTGTTATCATCAAAATCAAGATTATATTACTCTTTAAGCCAACACTTGTGTTTGATTTATCTCCACCACATTTTAGGCTATGTTATTTGATATCTGGATACTTCATTCTTAATGTTCTCATACACCATAAGACCAGTACGGACATGTTTTGCTGTGTAACAAAACAAAATATTAAAAAAATAGTTGATCAACGACAGTTTTAGCTGGATTGATACATGCACAATCACAAAATTGTATTGTATTTTTGTCTGCCCTTCCCTTCTTGCAAAAATGTTGTGTTCAATGAAGCAGCAAAGTGCTGAGCCACAAGATATCAGAGAAATTTTGGGGAGGCTACTTCGTGAACACAGATTCTAGACTTACCCTATATTCTAGAATTTCTCGGCTAAGCAGTAAGCAACATCGCATTGGCTTTTTGCCACTGGGTCGTTGGCAGCTTCAAATTTAGCGTTCGGTTTCTAGTACCGACACAAGAGTAAGAAATACAGAATCTCTCAAGGCCCCACATTTTATATTCTTTTCTTCTCTTACCTAGCAATAGGTATGCTTTAGAATCTTTCGTCGCAATCAACATTGCTGCTGCCTCTCTCATTCGCTAGATTTCCTTTTCACTAGCACAACAGTTGAATGTTATAGCTGGAAATTAAAACCTTAACTACTGATTAATTAAAGCTGAAAATCACTCTTCCGTACATTCAAGTCATTCTAAAGAGAAAATGGCAGAAAAAGGGAAAGTGGACACCAGACAGCATCACAATCTCAACAAGCAAAGTCAACAGGACGACACTAACAACATCTTTCTTCGATTGCAGGAATCTTATAACAGTCAGTTATGTGAAGTTCAAGCATGATCATGAATTGTGGTGCATGAAAGAAGAGAAATGACAGCATGATTATGCCAGGCAGTCGTCCAGTAATATGCAGCGGATCCATGGCTGTTAATTGTACTCGTTTTCTTTTTTCTTTTTTCCTTTGGGACAAGATCAAGAGCAGCCACTATTTAGCAGAATATGACACCTTGATAGCACTACCATGTACTTTTGATTAACCAATTGTTAAACGTGTGAATAGAAACTGAAAAAAAAAAGATTAAATATTCTTGCTAACTTGCTTCTTGATTAAAGAATCGAAATGACGAGGATCTAGTAGCCTCACAATTTTTAAGGGCAACTAGTTGAAATTCAATTGAGGTAGGTCTTACTGAGACCGCAGACCACATCATGGCTGACAAAAAAAGGAAAAGAAAAAAGCAGCAAACTATTTTAATTGAGGACAGTTTGATACCAATCTTGCTTTGTGAACTTTTGTCAGCTGTTGGTGCTAGCTGAATCCGATGCTTTTCTTTTCATCGTAAAAGCGTGTGATTTTCATGGCTCTCTATCAGTAGTTTCAATTTCAACCAAGTTGAAGCTTCATTGCTCATAAACCATATTATAAATAACAACTAGCATGGGCCGCATTTGTATGCATTTGTTCGATTTAAAGTTGTAGTTACCTATAACAAGTATTAGCACAAACTCTCTCTTTGGTCATGGCAACCCAACCACCAGCACCCCGTCAATGGTTCCGTTTACCATCCATAGGTCGCCCAGCCCCACCGGTTACACCAACCCCTGAGCCCCCCGCTCCCCAGCCACGGCCGCCAATGATTCGTGCCCCTTTTAGGCCAATGGGGCAGCCTCCTCTAGAATCTATCCCAGCACCAGCAGCTGTTGGGGTCTCCTCAGTTCCAACATCTCCAATCAGAAGAACTTCCGTTCCGTCTTCTCCGGTCCCCAGAGAATCACCGAGTCCCCCATCTCCTCCAGCCACTACATCACCTCCTAAACCTCAAGTATCATCTCCTTCTCCCACAAAGCTACCTAGCACCTCTTCAATGCCAACATCTCCGCCAAAACCAGCGGTCACTACTTCTCCACCCAAACCATTGGCAACTACATTCTCTGTTCCAACATCTCCAGCCAAACCGGCGCCAACAACCTTTCCTGTTATAACAACATCTCCACCCAAACCGGCGCCAACCACCTTTCCTGGTATAAGAAGATCTCCACCCAAACCGGCGCCAACTGTCTTTCCTGTTATAACAACATCTCCACCCAAACCGGCGCCAACTACCTTTCGTGTTCCAACATCTCCGCCCAAACCGGCGCCAAGTACATTTTCTGTTCCAACTTCTCCAGCCAAACCAAAGCCTGCGGTGACAGCTGCCATAAGTACTACTACTTCTCCTCCTCGTGTGCCTAGTCCAGCACCAGTTGGTCCTCGAACTCTACTGTCTGACGGGACCCCACCTCAGTCGCCTTATAAAAAAGCTACCGCCCCACCACCATCTCCTTTGACCCTACCACCTCCTCAGTTTACATCCAAAGCCGAGACTCAGCCTACAATCCCTGCTGAGACAGAGCAAAAGACCGTGCTTGTTCAAACTAGGAGTGAAAAGCCCAAGTCTTGGTTTAATGGTACTGGAAACCATTTCGATGAGACTCACAAGCCTAGCAGCTATGCACATCGTGGGAATCACGAGGTGCACAAGGAAGTTGCGAAAAATGGGAAAGTTCACCGCAAGCAGTTCTCTTCAGATTCCGATGAGGTTGGCATGAGGGTTATAACAATTGCAGGGGAGAACAAAGGTGCTTTCATGGAAGTGATCAGGTCTCCCCTGAAACATACTTTTGATGGCACCCCTCATACTCTCCACAACAAGGGAAGCCTTAAAACTCAGAGCGATGGCACCGGATGGCACAGCTTTAGCAGCAGCAGTGATGAAGAGAAGTCCAAGAAGGACAAGAATTACAAAGCAAAGGCGGCAATGCTTCCTCCTCCAATGGGTGCATTCATGAATAGTAACGTGCAAGGTGTTAACAACTCGATTGTATTCCATTCTTCATGCTCTCATCATGATCCTGGTGTGCATCTTTCTCTTTCAAGAAAGCCTTCTGGTAATGGATTCCACGTCAAAGACAAAGGCAATGGCCATCACAGCTAGAGAGAACCATTGCAAGTTGCGAGCAAGAAAATTTAAAAGTTCTGCTTTTGCGTTTCAGTTATTTTAGGCCAAAATAAATGATTCTATGGGAGTGATTGAGTGATGATAGAAAGAGAGCATGGAACTGATTCCTCATTGTTATATTCCACCTTCTGTGTGATGCAATGAAGACTGTGCCATGCTCTGTGACCAGTGTGAGAAATATGCAAGAATGGGGATGTGATGTAATAAGGTGTCGTTTATTAGGATGCCAGTTTTTCTCACCAAGAGTCCTGATGATAAATATTAAATAATGTAATTCGCCTATTGTATGATAAATTTCCCATTACAGAAAGAGTCTTCATATGCGAATAATATAATGTCATTATTCTGACAAAGATTGATATATTTTAATCTTTTTTTGCCCTGCATTAAAATAAATAAATCATTTCATTGACATGAAATGACAAGACCCTGTTCTTTATGATTTTTTGTTTTGTTTTGTTTATTATATCTCAAATAAAGTAGCAGTATCAAAGATGAAGCACTATGATAGATAATAATGTTGCAGTTCACGTACTGAATATAACAATTCGACGCTATATTCTCTAAGTAAGGGGTCATAATTCAGATAAACTGGTAGGTTATCTTGTAATTATTTACATAAAAATATGTAACGGATGCCTGAAAAACATTTTTATTTGATTGATAAAAAGGAATTGATTCTGATAGAATCCGTTGATTAAAAATTTAACAAACTAGTCTCATATCCAATTTTCTTGGCTGAAGATTGAGCAGCAGACTTGAGAATGCGGTTGTATCTATATTAGTAATTCTTCAATATGCGGAAAGATGGAGACTTAGGTGACGTTTGTTTTTTAACTTAATAACTTAAAGTGACTTAACTTAATTAATTAAGTTTGTTAAATGTGAACCTGAATCAGAACCTTCTGAAGGAGACGACTTTGTCGTTTCGGGAATTGGATAAGAAACGACAAAGCAAACATACAGATAACACTGCCGTATGACAATCAGCATCTATCATACGAAAGGCTTAAGTAACGCACGTGACTTGCACAATCAAGCTTAAGTTAAACGGCAGCTGTTGATGCCGTTTCAATTTGAAGAGCTGTTACTGACAGTTAAAATTGGCGGGAGTTTGCTGGGTTTGTTGAAACAAACCCAGAACGAGAGCTGGTATACAGCTCACATATCTGCATCCCTTCCGAGGTGTATATAAAGCCTTGAGGGCTACACTCAGTGATAAATCGTTCCTTGTAGCAATTACTCAAAAACTTGTAATCTGTTAAAGCATAAAGAAAAGCTATGGCTTCTGTTTCTCAAGAGGATGTAGGCTGCAAAGCCGAACCTCTATAATCCCCTTTGCATTTTGTTTCTTGCTTTACTCTATCTTAAATCCTATCTCTGCTAAATACCCTTATTCTTAATCTGACTTCTATATTGATCCTTCATTCTTGCCTTATCAAGATCAGTGTGTGGTGATTTCTTGGGTATAAGAATTAAGGTTTCTTACTCTTAATTACAACAAATTGGTATCAGAGCTCACATCTCTGAATCTTGCGAGCAAGAATGGCAACACCGAGGCTTGATGTGGAGAAATTCACGGGAGAAAATGACTTTCATCTTTGGAGGCTGAAGATGAGAGCATTGCTGGTTCACCAGGGAATTGAAGAAGTGCTGGAAGATCCAAGAACCTCGAAAAAGATCAGCAAAGTCAAAGATGAAGACATGTAAGAAGCCATGGACAAAGCTCACAGCACTATAATCCTAAGTCTAGGAGATGGAGTACTTAGAGAAGTGGGAGACCAAACAACAGTTGCAAGCCTTTGGAAGAAGCCAGAGGATTTGTACACAAAGAAATCTTTGACAAAAAGATTGAGTACAAAGAAAAGGCTCTACACACTCCAGATGGAAGAAGACAGCTCTTTAACTACTCACATTGATGCCTTCAATATGATCATTTTAGATCTAGAAGACATTAATGTGAAGATTGAAGATGATGATAAAGCCATTATTTTGTTATCTTCATTACCACCCTCTTATGAACATTTTGTTGACACTCTCTTGTATAGTAGACAATCTCTGGCTATGCAGGATGTCAAGGAACCTTTGAGTTCCAAAGAAAGCTCTAAGAAATCAGAAACAAAAGATGGTGAGGGGTTGACAGTAAGAGGGAGATCAGATAAGAGAGATGGCTGGAAAGGCAAAAAGAAAGAAAGATCAAAATCTAAGAACAGAACCTTGAAGTGCTTCCACTGCCACAAGGAAGGTCACTTCAAAAGGGACTGCCCTGAGAGAAAAATTAAGCCTAAGGATGCTAACAACAGAAATGGAAATAATGCTGTTGCTTCTGAAGATTCAGATGAGGGATATGACTCTGCTGGTGTTCTGGTAGCCTCAAACATAGAAACTGAAGGTAAATGGGTTCTTGACTCTGGCTGCACCTATCACATGTGCCCCCATAAACACTTATTCAGTAGCTATCAACCCTTTGAAGGAGGTAAAGTCTTGATGGGTAACAATGCTTCCTGTAAAGTCATTGGTATAGGCTCTGTTAGATTGAAAATGTCTGATGGTATAATTAGAGAACTTGATAATGTAAGGCATATTCCATAGCTTAAAAGAAACCTAATTTCTTTAAGCATGTTAGATAAGGCAGAATGTTGTATCAGACTTGAATCAAGCTCCTTAACGGTTATTAAAGGGTCTCTGATACTGATGAAAGGTGTAATGTAGCATGGTTTATACATACTGCAAGGAACAGCAATAACTGGGGATGCTGGGGTAGTGATAAAACATGATCAAGACAAAACATTACTGTGGCATTTCAGGTTGGGTCATGTAAGTGAAAGTGGGTTGAAAGAACTAGAAAAACAGGGAGCTTTAGGGAGTGATAAGATAAGTACTGTTGGATTCTGTGAGGAGTGTGTCCTAGGAAAGTCCTCAAGAACCAGGTTTAAAACTGCAGTGCATAATACTAAGGGTACTTTAGATTATATTCACTCGGATTTATGGGGACCAGCACAGATTGAATCTCTAGGTGGAGCTTGTTATTTCTTGTCTATGATAGATGACTTCTCTAGGATGGTATGGGTGTATCCAATAAGGAGCAAAGATCAAGCTTTTGATAAATTCAAAGCCTGGAAAACCTTGATTGAAACTCAAACTAATAGGAAAGTTAGAAGGGTTAGAACTGATAATGGACTTGAGTTTTGCAATAAACAGTTTGATGATTTGTGTGAAAAGAGTGGAATCCAGAGACACAAAACTGTTAGGCACACACCACAACAAAATGGTTTGGCAGAAAGAATGAATAGAACATTAATGGAAAGAGTTAGATGCATGCTATTTCATTCAAGGCTGCCAAAGACATTGTGGGCTGAAGCTCTGTGTACAGCTTGTTATCTGATAAATAGATGCCCCTCAACTGCAATAGAACTTAAAACACCTTATGAAGTATGGTCAGGGAAATTAGCTGACTACACCAAGTTGAGAATCTTTGGCTGCACTGCTTATGCACATATTAAGCAGGGCAAGCTTGAACCAAGGGCATTGAAATGTGCTTTCCTAGGGTATCCTAGTGGAACTAAGGGTTACAAGCTGTGGTGTGTAGACCTTAAACCACCTAAGTGCATAATAAGCAGGGATGTGATTTTCAATGAGTCTGAGATGCAAAAAAATCAGACTTCTACTCAAGGCACAATTCAGAAAATCCTAGGTGCAGAGACACCTCACTTTGAGGTGGAGCTGTCAAAAACTGAGGATGGTAAGAACACAAGTCACACTGGAGAAACTCAAGGCTTAGATGAGACTAGTGCTCAATCACAAGAGCACATCTCAATACAAGATTATCAGCTTACCAGAGACAGACAGAAGAGACAAGTTAGAGCACCAGAGAGATTGGGATATGCTGACTTAATAGCATATGCCTTGACAGCAGCACAGGAGGTTGATCAAGAGGAGCCAAAAACTTATGTAGAAGCTGTAGCAAGTAAAGAATCAGATCAATGGATCAAGGCCATGGAAGATGAGATGGACTCTCTAAATAAAAATGGCACCTGGAAATTGATTCAAAAACCAGAAGGGAGGAAAGTTGTGGGCTGCAAATGGGTCTACAAAATAAAAGATGGAATCCCTGATGTTGAACCCAAGAGATTCAAAGCAAGGTTGGTAGCAAAGGGCTTTACCCAAAGGGAAGGGGTTGATTACACTGAAGTCTTCTCACCTGTAGTTAGACACACATCAATAAGAATTATTCTGTCATTGGTAGCTGTTTATGATATGCATCTTGAACAATTAGATGTTAAAACAGCCTTCCTACATGGTGATCTACAAGAGGAGATTGTAATGTCACAACCTGAGGGTTTTGTGAATACTCAACATCCTGATTGGGTTTGCTTACTTCAAAAATCTCTTTATGGGCTCAAGCAGTCTCCCAGACAGTGGTACTTGAAATTTGACAGCTACATGCAAGAACTGAACTTTCAGAAATCCAGTTATGATTGCTGTGTATATCTCAGAAAGACCTATGGGGAGGAGGTGATCTATCTTGTCCTGTATGTTGATGACATGCTTCTGGCCAGTAAAAGCATGAAGTTGATTGATCTGCTGAAGCAACAACTCAAAGATAAGTTTGACATGAAAGATCTTGGCCCAGCAAAAAGGATCTTAGGTGTGGAAATGATAAGGAACAGAACAGCCAGGACATTGTTTCTATCACAAGAAAAATATGCCAACAAAGTTTTAGAGAAGTTTGGGATGCTGAACTGTAAACCAGTGTCCACTCCAATGGCAGCTCATTTCAGGTTATCAAGTCAGCAGTGCCCTAGCACTGAATCAGAACAAACTGAAATGTTGAAAACACCATATGCTAACTCAGTGGGCTGCCTAATGTATGCAATGGTCTTAACAAGACCTGATTTGTCATATGCTGTAAGCCTGGTCAGCAGGTTTATGTCAAATCCAGGGAAGGAACACTGGAGGGCTGTGAAATGGATACTGAGATATCTAAGAGGGACTACAAGCTATGGTCTGCTGTATGGAGGGGAGAGAGCTAACTACAATCTGGTTGAGGGTTCTGTTGACTCTGACTATGCAGGAGATCTAGATAACAAAAGATCACTCACTGATTTTCTTTTCACCCTTAATAACTGCACAATCAGTTGGAAAGCATCACTTCAAAGTGTAGTGGCCCTATCTACAACAGAGGCAGAGTACACAGCTGCTGCAGAGGCCTTCAAATAAGCAATATGATTAAGGGGCATGATAAATGAATTGGGGTATGAGCAATCATCCATAGCAATTCTATGTGACAGTCAAAGTGCTATCAGTCTGAGCAAAAATCAAGTCCATCATGAAAAGACCAAGCACATCGACATCAAGCTCCATTTCATAAGGCTTGAAGTCTCTAAAGGCACTGTGAAGCTTGTGAAGGTTCATACCAGTAACAATGTTGCTGATCTGTTAACAAAACCAGTTCCAATGGCTAAGTTTGAGCACTGCTTAGACTTAGCTGGCATCTGTAGAATATGAAGATACAGAAACTCGAGAAGAAGAAGTCATATGAGTGCTGTGATTCAGATTCAAGGTGGAGATTGTTAAATGTGAACCTGAATCAGAACCTTCTGAAGGAGACGACTTTGTCGTTTCGAGAATTGGATAAGAAACGACAAAGCAAACATACAGATAACACTGCTGTATGACAATCAGCATCTATCATACGAAAGGCTTAAGTAACGCACGTGACTTGCACAATCAAGCTTAAGTTAAACGGCAGCTGTTGATGCCGTTTCAATTTGAAGAGCTGTTACTGACAGTTAAAATTGGCGGGAGTTTGCTGGGTTTGTTGAAACAAACCCAGAACGAGAGCTGGTATACAGCTCACATATCTGCATCCCTTCCGAGGTGTATATAAAGCCTTGAGGGCTACACTCAGTGATAAATCGTTCCTTGTAGCAATTACTCAAAAACTTGTAATCTGTTAAAGCATAAAGAAAAGCTATGGCTTCTGTTTCTCAAGAGGATGTAAGCTGCAAAGCCGAACCTCTATAATCCCCTTTGCATTTTGTTTCTTGCTTTACTCTATCTTAAATCCTATCTCTGCTAAATACCCTTATTCTTAATCTGACTTCTATATTGATCATTCATTCTTGCCTTATCAAGATCAGTGTGTGGTGATTTCTTGGGTATAAGAATTAAGGTTTCTTACTCTTAATTACAACAAAGTTGATTAGAGGTGTTTGTTTTTATAACTTAATGAGAATTTTTAGATAATTTTGACTTAATAAAATAAGCTAATTTTTTTGGCTTTTTACTTAATGGATAAATATGAATTAAGTCAATTACTGGCTAATGTCAAAAATATCCCTGTTTTATAATTTATTTTTCATGTCTATCCCAAAACTCACCCATAGATATTTACCCCACATAAAAATATCTCTATTTTTTCTTTCTTATATTATATACGATAAAATTTGAAATTTATGGTCTTTTATATATTAAAATTCTAAAATAATTATGTATTCACTTGAATATAGTTTTACTTATAAGTGTTAAAATATTGTGGTATTTAATATATTATTTATTTGACATTCAAATTTAATAAGGATACAAATGTAAAAGTACATATTTTCAGCTTTTTAAGTTGAAAAAAACAAACAACTTAATACTTATTTTTCGAGATTCAGACGAAAAAATAAACATATTATTCAGATTCAGATATTCAGACCTATTCAGAATTCAGACTAATTCAGGTCTATTCAGATTTCAGACAAAAAAACAAACGCCGCCTTAATTTTACGCATGAGGTCCCTATGCAAAATAAATAAATAAATCAAATGAAATTTCTTAGCGGAAACATTGTTCTGCTTCTGCTTCTGCTTTCAGCTTTTGGGTCAAAAGAAACTTGTCGACCCAATTCTCGCCCACTTTGGGTCACAAGAATAGAGCTATTGGCACCCTTCAAAACTCCTTATAAAACCCCTCATTTGTATTCACTATTTTAGTCATAGCTGAAACTACATCAAAGGGCAGCAATCATCACTTTATTTTATTGATTACGGTTTTTACAAGAGCCAAGAACGTACGATAAACTTAGGATAAAAGCATCGGCTTCGGTTACCCCGAGATTGGTTGTTAATTTGGGCCAACACACAGAAGCAAACAATTGGTAACTTGGGCCCGCCCACCGTTGGTACGTTCTTTACATAATTTCTTTTTCTTTTTCTTCTTTTCATTTCGTCGTAGGAGGTGTCCTTACAAAATTAATAGTAAAAAACTTAGAAAGTTTGTATATCGATTGATATGATGGATGAAATGACATTATCTCATAATGCTATGTGATATAATAAATGTCTTATTATTCTCATCTAAATATTAAATTTAATTAGCATCACGACAATTAAGATATAAATTTTGTGTCATAACATTATAAGTAAATTACTATTCTTACGTGGTAACTTGATGTAATTATTTGTATTTTGAGTAATCTTTCTTTCTAATTAATTACAAGAAATATTTGTCTAAAATAGAAATATTAGTATTTTGAGTGATCTTTCTTTCCAATTAATCATAAGAAATATTTGTCTAAAATAGAATAAATAATAATTTGGACCTTCAATTGTATCAAATTCTATTGAAAGAGAAAAGGTTTGACTCTTTGAAGAGGACGGTCACCTTACTCGGGATACATTTTGTACAAGACAAGAAGTGGATCCCATAAGATTCGTCAAGCAGAAATCAGCCAGTGGGATGATGTTTAATACTACCGAGCTTTTTAGTGGGTCTTCGTTGTTGTCCAAAGTTAGGCATGTGCATTGGATGATATGGACTGATGGCCGCTGGCTCTTAAAAATTTATGGCTCTGAATCACTCTCATGCCTCAACCAATATGGAGGCCTATAATAGAGCAAACGATTTTGGCTGTACAAACTTAGAATTTTAGCGTACGCGATTAAATTAATTTGACTTAGTACTGAATCGTTAATTAATCCAGGAATTATTTCTGACGGCACAAGTCGGTTCTCCTCATGAAACTCTCTGGGGATATAATTACAAGTATTTAGCATGAATTATTGGGATAAGGTTTGGTTTCTATTGATGCGATATTACCCAAAAAAGGTTGTTGACGGGAAAGAAGAAGATAATGAAATTTGCCTGACTTGATGCGTTTGGCAGATGTACAAACATGTCTCTTAATTTTTTTAACTAAAAACAATATCACAGTGGACAAAAGGATTAGTTTAACAGAATCATCTTTAAATTTTACTAATTTATGAGTGAGCTTGGGTGGGACATTAAGCTAGCTAGTAAAAGCAAAGAAGATGATAAGGGTGTTGTATAGAAATTTAGAAAGACTAAAAGCGAAGCACATTTCAGAATCCAGGTGAAACACGGACCGCAAATCTCCTGAACTTTTCCGGCCAAGAAATTTTTTTTGTGCAACATCAATTTAACATTTGAAGATCTAACCCTTTTATTTATTCAATTTTGCAGTTGTTGCGACTCCAAAAAGGTTTACGTGCATAGATTGTAATGTAGAGGGACCAAAATTTAGCTGACCCACATCTCGGAATTTTCTAGCTTAAACTAGAATCCTAAGCATTTTCTATGGCAGAGATGGAGGTTGTGTTACATGGTTTTAAGGACTTAAAAAGATTAGGCAGGTGGGAAGATTAGATCAAACTTCTAAAATTCTTCTTATATGCTAGTAGGTATTAGTGTCTGAAGTTCTCCCCCCCCACCCCCTCTCCTTCCCTTTATTATGAGGAATTATAGTATACGTGATCAACTTTTACGTTGTTAGTCATTGTGCTAACTCATGATTTCATAATTTAAAAAAAGAACAAGGACCCAGGAAGCCACAGTCCTTGCCCAACCATCCTGATTAATTATTTGAAGGCTTTTGGCTCTATGCTATAAACCGGACAAGTAGCTAGCGTCAAATAACAGCACCATCAATAAACACCAGCGCTTCTTTCTTCTATGGCTGTTTCTCATTTTTCCAGCTAAGTTTTCGTTTTCAATGAATATTCTTCCTCTGACTGTGTGATTATGGGAGCTGATTAGTTTATATCTCTTCCAAATGTCACCACAGGCAAGCACAAAATAGTTTTGGTACTAGTTCTTTTGTAGGCTAATAAGTGAGAACAGAAATTTGCTCTGTACCCAACCAAAAAACTGAAGGGAATGTAATAGAGTGTAGCGTATATGCTTACTTCTATGACAGTGGCTGAAGCATTAACAACAAAGCACAGTGATATACGATTAGCGTCACTGAAAGTTGCAAGGTTAGGCTAATGCTGAGATGCTGAGATGATTACTTTCGTTGAACAACATTCATATCTTGCCATATACCAAGGTCTCAAGCATAAAAGGAGTGACCGGCCAACCAATTTTATTAGTCATGTTCAATGTATAATACCTATATGATTGTGTTTAATCATATTAATCATTTGGTTGTAAATTAGTCCAAAAAAGAAAATCTTGCTCTGTCGGAACTAAACGGGCTATTAAATCTTGGAAAAAGTAATACGAATATAATTCTGTTACTATACATCTTAAAGTTGGTGATGAGATGAACAGCTAACTAATGGTAATGGAGTTAGGTATTTAGAAGGACTAGTCCCAACACTACATATATATTGATGTGCAAAAACCCCAGTAAACAAGATGTGAGAGGAGGAAGTGTAATGGAAATGCACATCATTTCGAGAATTTCGGAACATCGATCATGCCACACAGACCCAACATGCTGGCTCCTCAAACATGCCATGTACCCACAAAGCATGGTAAGACTTAAGACCCCACATTCCTTTGACAGTTGTCGCCACTAAAATCTTCCACCCATTTGGCCCCTGCTGCTTGCTTTTAGTTCTTCCCCCGTAATCGTTTTCCTCATACTATCTCGCTTTGACAAAGCACCGTTCTACCGCTCACCAAAAGAAATTTACTTGCTGGCTGGGAAAATGAAGGTTAGAATTTGGACTACATATTGCTAATTATCATAACCTTCCTTTCGCTTAATTTGCTCTATATTTCTTAGTGTACTTGTTTTTGGGCTAGAGTACTCGATTAATCTACACATCTCTCTTGCTGATTCTGTTTTTGTTAGATCTTCAACTGGGTGCACCGGAAGTTCAATCATAACATACTCAAAGGTTTGATTTAATTTTTATTTCTTTATTTAATGTCACAATTGTGGTTAATTAAGTACTCTTTTTTCTTTTTTCTTTTTTGAAATCATTTGTTAGTATGCTACTTTTCTATGGTGCTGCATGGTTTTTGCAAAGCATAAATGTGACCTATATGTTTAAATCAATTTGACTACACCTACTTATAGGATGGCTTAAGTTGGTGAGATAATTAAATTCTGTATTGCTCAGATGGTTTTGCTCGAAATGTAAAGAAAACTGAATCCATTGCGATTGACACCAACACAAAAGCTTTACTGGAACAAGTAGCCCTTGTGGATGTGCTGGATGGCTGGCGAGATGGAATTCTAACAATTGGCACGTTTGGTTTTGATCCTCTACAAGCAGACGACCAACAAAAAGAATTTTTCATCTGTGAAAGTGGAGAAGAGGAAGGTGAAGTGCTTGATTTTGTCAACAACAATAATGATGATGATCAAGTTAACAGCGTTAATGCTGAAGATGAAGAAGTGAACCCACTGATTTTCACAGCATTTGCATCAAATGCTGATCTTCATGGAAATGATGAGAGAGCTGATCATCATGTGATCATAACCCTTGATGCTGGTGTCCAAATAACTCCATTTGTAGCTTCCCCTAGATTTGACATTGACGCCACAGATATCGATCAAGGGAAAAAGAGAAGAACAACACTTGCAGACCTGTTCTATGAGGATTCTGATACTAAGAAGAAGCCAAATCCGGATGAATTTGAACCAAATGTTGGTAAAAAGCAGTCTGTTCGTACAAAGAATGGCCTTTCCTTTGCCAAGAAACTGATTCCTCATGTTAAAGAGGATTCACGTCCCATTAAGAAATTACACCAAGTGAGTATTAATTAATCCTACTCTCTTTGTGTATATACATCCATACATGCATGCATCTAAATCTACTATTCAAAGAAGTTGATGTGGTATACTTTTCCTTTTTCTTCTCCTTGGCCTACTCATAAAGAGACAAACACTTACGGATAAATTTATACGAGTCATTATCGTTTTTTATGATGATTAGATGATGAGGAGGATGTTAAAGAGGAAGATCCATCCCGAGATTGAAGGCAAGGCCCCAGATGGTCAAAACAAGGCCAGCATTCTTGAACGTCTTGGCAACAAATACCATGCTGGTGAATCAGTTTCTTTACTTCAAATTCCTGCAGGTATCTCTTAATTTTTAGATTTTATACGAAATTTATTTTTCACTTCAGCTAACTTCTCATAATGCATTATATGGTTAGCTTTTAACCATATACATAAAGACCAAGCTTTTGCGTGCTAAATTCCACTTTGTGACCACGTCTTTCATGTCTGTAGTTAACGAGAAGATTTCATTTCTCGAGTATCATCCCAACAAGAAATTCTAGAATACATCAATTAATAATACTATTTCAATCATATAACAAGTAAATAATATTATAATTTGTGTGTATTTATCTTCAAAAATCATCATGTAAGTGGTGGCTACGTTAGATTCAATTACATGTGTCATATATACATTAGTTGGTTACATGTGTCATATATACATTAGTTGGTTGCATTACCTTGCTAAGTCTATCGATCTTGAGCATCTAATCATTGGATATGCAACAAAATTCATCAGCGAAAGCAGGGTACATACATACTGTTGACTTTATGTAACCCTCCACTTGCATGATTTCCAAGTTTCTCTGGCGCCCATTGCTTGAGCAAATAACGAAAAATAACCACAAATAAGCAAATGACTGGTTAGTCTTAGTGACTGAACAAACTGACCCTTCCACCCGCTATTATTTTGGATAAATGACCTGATTCACAGTGAGATTGTTCTTCGGAACATACATCACTCACTAATCACAACAGACACACATATACTACGACGATATAAGTTGCCTCTTCTTCATCTTCTTGTATTATGTGAGCCTTTTGCTAACAGATTCACCCAAATAGTATGCATGGTCGGATCTGAATGTCAAAATGTATGGACAGGTCAGAGAACTGAAGCTGAATCTGTCCTCAGTGTCATTTCATCTAGTCCTAATGGGTCCCTTTTCCGAAAATAACTCGAAAGATAAATACAACTATAAAGTTGCCAATTTAATCGAAATATACTACTAATCCACCAAAGCAAATGGTGATGATCAAACGACTTTTCTGGCTCACGGGCCATGATAATCTCCCTACATGCCCAGCTAGTCATGTCTTCTAATTGATAGGTAGGGTCATGGTCTCAGGCACCAATACCAACCATTATCCTTTTCCTCATCATATATATTATTAATGGTCACCATTTCGATATCTTCATGTGTTTTTGATCATGCATTGCATACTTTTCATATTGTTCTTGTTGTTACTTACTAATATTTCTTTCTCCTCTATCGTGATTGCAGATGCTACGGCTGTTTGATTAGCTTTGAGTGTTTGACCTAGCCGGCGTGCTAGAAATGTTTACTTCCGGGACTATTACGTTGTTAAATAATTTCTTGATTATTTCTATGTCAGTCAGGTTTTCAAGTATGTTCATGCACATGGATGGTGGAACAATGTGATTTTCTGCTTTAATTTGTAATTTATGCTTCCTTTTTTTTTTTTTTCCTCCCCTTTGGTTGTTTCGGTTGTTGTTGTACGTAGTATTAGTATATATTGGATTGGCGTTAATTTAGTTGTTGCTACATGACTGGGTTGATGGTTCATGCTTCAAATAATTAACGTTCTAATGCATCTCTTTAATTCGGCTCTGAAACAACTGTGAGCATGATAATGGTGCAATTTAGACAAACATGAAGATCCAAACTTACTTTAATCCTAATTGTCAGCCACGAAACCACTTTTGTCCCTGTTATTAACAGTTATTAGAAAGAGGTATGTTATAATTTAATACACCCACCCACATCAATTGCCCTGATACTTCATGTGCTTTTGTCTCATCAATCATTTCGATTTTCGATTTTAATAAGTCTTCTCAACACTTTCGGACGCCAGTGTAAAAGTTAAAGCGGTGATGGATCGGATTGGGCAATTAGTTTCACTTTCTCAGCTTGCAGTTGCGCTCTTGTGCCAACGCTTCCATGTCAAGCAAAGTATATTCCATTTCTATTCCATGTGTTATCAATATGTTTGCTTAAAGCCCATACTTTCGGTTCAGTTTGTATTGTTGTTGGATCCGGATCTTTCCTAATCTTTAATCCTTGGAATTGAATTATGGGATTTCTATCCTTTCACCTCCCCTATTTGGATTTTGGACTAGGAGCTGACGTTAACTTGGAATTATATAGCACGCATTACCAAAATGTCGGTCTAATAAAAGGGGGTTGGATAAAGATTATCTTCTAATCTGTTTTTTGATTAATTTTTAAAGATTTTATATTATTTATTTTTTAGTAATAGTATATAGGTAAATTTTAATTTTAATTTTATTTTTCTTAATTATTAAGTACTAATCATCTGCATATATTTTTTCTCAAAATGATTTCAGGTCTTAAGAGAATTATATATGTAAGGCTATGATTGTCTTTACCGTTACTCTAAAAAATAAGAAGAGAAACAATTAGGAAATGTCCAATGGATAAAGAAGTCAACTCACTAATGGTGCGTTTACTAATTAGTAATCAAAATAGTCTGAAAACAGAATGAGCTGGAGTTGTAATAAGCTAAAATCAAAATAAGGAATGAAAATTATAATAAATTGTTTATTTTAGCTGTAAAAATCGAAATCGAAATGAGAATGAACTGTAGTGCCATTTATATGTTTACTTTATCTTAGAATTGGAATGAATTAACATGAATTACTAAGAAACCCTTATGGTGCATTTGACACACTGTATTGTATTATGCTGATTGCATTATTTTGATGTTGGTGTATTGTATTATGAAGTATTGAATTAGCATTGTATTATAATAATGTTATACAATATTTGATGTTATATTGTACTGTATTAATTTTTTTTGATTAATTTAAATTATATATTATGTTATATTAAATTATAAACTTATTAATAAATTATAAGGCAAAAATTTAATATAATATTACAAATTAAAATTAATAAAATATTATTGAATAATAATATTATTAATTTATATTAATAATTATAATGTAAAAATAAAAAATAACATTATATTATATTAAAAATGTATATTTATTTTATATTATTATTATAAAACAAAAGAAAAAGTAAAAGCAAAAAAAAAAAAGAAGAGGCAAGCAAGCTAATCAGCCAATTGATAAAGTTTTTAAAATAAAAAAAATTTGCGTGAATTGGATTAGATTGTATTTGGTTGTATTGAGTTTATCCTACTTGTACCCAATAGTTTAGATATTTAATTTAATTTAATTAAATTTCTAAATTTTAATTTTTTAAAAAATAATATGCATCTATTATAATTATTTCTCGGGAGTGTATGGCTGCAGGAAAACATCGTTGCCCCAATAAAAAAACTTGGTAAAAAAGAATTACAATAAAACTAACAAAATAGGCGAGTGTAGAGATGCAAAAAAGCCCGGCTGGCTCGGGCCCACATTACAATTCCCTAGTCGCGGGTCGAAAATTTTAAAACCAGCAATAAATGGGCCTAGGTATGGACTTGTAGGAAAAGCATAGTCTTTATATTTTATAAATAAAAAAAATCAAAATAAAAATAAAAAACAAAAAATTAATGCAAATTTCACAGATCACAACATTGAATGGAGGTTCTGTGGTACTTTTATTAACAATTTACTAGTGCTTCCTCATGTTTAATAATTTTCATTCCTTTTGCTGCCCAGGGCATAATGACCATGATTTTTAGTAAAGGGGAACGTAGTTGCAGTGAATCAAATAGCCCACCAGGCAATGTGTGGATCATTTTCTGACGTTAATTCCGTCGCTTTGCATTTCTTTCATTATAAGTGATAGTGGTATGGCTCTCCTTCTATGGTTTACCAAGGATTAATGACCATTATTCTAAACCCTGTATGAAAAACGAATTAATGACTTCATTAACTGCCATACCTTTTATGTGATAACCATTACACCTTCATTAATATAAGCGGTTCACGTTATTTTTAATATCTGTTTCACATATATGTTCGATCATCAATTGAAGCTTATACTTTGTGATATGATTCTTTTTTTTTTTCTTCCCTACTTTTAGTTTTATTAAAATTTTATTTCAGAAAATCAGTGGAAGTCCAACTCTGACCCAGGCCCGTGATGACACGCTCAGGCCGGCCCCTCTAAATTGTCGGCCCAGGCCCGAAATGCGCCATCCATAGGCGTGTCACGTGTGGTATGGTGGAGGATCGATGTTTGAATTGTCAACTGCCAAAGGGGAGAAATAGCACACAAAGAGCTCTGACTGTCTGTCTGTCTGTCTGTCTGTCCGTCTGCAAGCTCCTGTAAGAAAAGCCTCACTCTCTTTGAATTGATTGATCTTTATCTATATCTGTAATTTTATAGATTCAATTTAAATATATCACTTTAAAATTTCTTATAAGTGGTCTCTTTTTCCGTTCTGAATCCTGTGTTTCTTACGGACTGTTAATGTTGACTTTAATAGATAATTCTGATTCTGCGTGAGCAGTAGCTGAAATAGCCAGAAAAGAATGGCCAAAGTTCATGATTTTCAAGAGGTGGCAAAGCACAATAATAGAGATGATTGTTGGCTTGTAATTTCTGGAAAGGTTTTTCATCTGACTCGGTGGATGTTTGTTTTACTTGTTAATTTGTTATTATTATTATTATTTTCCCTTCATCTCATGGATTTTTCTGTTCTTATTCTCTTTACTGCATGTCGAGAACAAAAAAAGTTGTACTTTTTAATCTAATATTTAGCTGTATCTAAGAATCATTTTGATCCAGTAGATAGACTGTTCAGATTAAAGATCTAGAAGTAAATTTTTTTCGGACCAAATTGAGGTGAGAACATGAGAGAAACATGCTGTTGAAAGACTGAAAGTCTCTACGATTCATTTTAGGTTTTTTTATTTTCTTTTTCCATTTTTCTTCTGGATATTATTACTAATATTTTATTGTGGTATGTATTGTTTGGTGAGAGAATTAGAAAATGGTAACATGCCGTTGAAAGTCTGTACAATTCATGATATTTGTTGACAAAATTTTCATTACCGTCTATAGTATTCCGTAGAGGAATAAGAAATATCTATTATCTTTTCAGTGAAGAACTTCAAGGAAAATTCTGCAAATGCCTGCTGAATGTACGATCAAGTGTTTTATAATGTTTGATTTATAAAATTCAAGTATATGATTCAAGACTTCTATGTCTTGCATAAGAACTAAAAAATAGCTTACAGGGAATAAAATACTGTAGTTTGCAGTTTGCCACTTGTGAAGAGCTAAACATACGAAAAAGTTGTAATCAGGGGCCAGATCGCTTGGCCAAGCTTGTTCTAATCCCTCTGTGTTTTTTCTTTTTAAATTTGTTATGTATGTTTGAGGTAGATCATTGACAATTTCAGGACATGCATCTATCCGGTACCTCATGTAATACTTTTGCTTTTCAATTCAACAAGCCATTAAATAGCGTATAACTTTCAGAAGCCCTGTATCAGGTCTATAATGTGACTCCGTTTCTCGAAGATCATCCTGGTGGTGATGAAGTCTTGCTAGCTGCTACTGGTAAGATCTTCTTCTACCAACCTTGCTGCTTCATTTCATAATTAAATGGTGTACAGCGAAGACTGCAACTTAATATGTCCACCATAAATTTTGCAGAGAAGGATGCAACAGACGACTTTGAAGATGTGGGTCACAGCGATTCTGCCAGAGAGATGATGGAAAAATACCACATTGGTGAGATTGATAGCTCCAGTGTTCCAGCAAAAAGGAAGTACACTCCACCCCAACAAGCAGTTAATAGTCCCGAAGACACTGGATCTGCAGCAAAGATTCTACAGTTCCTGGTACCGATGTTGATCCTGGGCATAGCATTTGCTTTCCGTTACTTTTCCAAGAAAGAAGAGTGAAGCATTGTATGAATTGCAAAACCGAACCAGATACCTCTTCGTTAGTTTACTACCTATCCTATAGTATTAGAACTTCAATTGGCACTTGGTATCAGGATTTGTTTTGATACTAAACTATGTGTAGCAATAATAATTGGTGCTTCGTGCATCCTCGTTGAAGGATGTGATAAAAGTTATACTGAAGCAATAATACAGTGAAATTGAACGCAAAAAAAGAAAAAAAAAATCATTGTATTGTGAAATATTTAGTAATTATCACTTGTATGTTTAATCTCGGAATCATCCAGAATTTTGTTCTGCAAGCGCAAGTCTGATGCAGTGGCCTATTGTGTCGTAGACTTGCATTATTAAGGTTGCTACCATGACCTACTTTCATACCTTCATTGATTTATTGCCAATTTGCTAGCTTTCAGGATTTCTCAGGTTTTTGGCTTTCGTGATAACATTTGGTTCTCCTAAACTTGCTTTTGCATTCAGCTTATTTCGGGACAGAAGGACTTTTGAGTTTTGAGATTGTGTTGTGGAAGATTAGGCCTTTGTGGTTTGTTTGAGACCATCCTTTCGAAACCTCTCCGAATTTTGAAATTGCCTACATAATTAACACGAATTAATTCATTTTTTGTTTTCAACGAAATTTTAATTAAACGCTTAAATAAATTAATTATTTTACACCCACCTATTTTATAATTCATACTTTTATTTTAAATTTTATTTTTCTTCCTTAGAGAAAAAAAAAAACTGTGTAATAAAAGAACATAATTTAAGATTTTAAAGTTTGTATGAATTTTAGAAATTGAAGTTTTTGTGGTAGGATGGTTAATTTTAACTTATGAGTTTACACTTTTAAGTTACTCAAAATAAGTGTTAAAAGCTCCGCTCTTCGCTTCGTTCATGCAGTCCCAGTTCTGGCTCATAGAATATGCATCAAAATGATGATAAGTCTTAATACGGGCCGAAAAGGATACTTTAAAATGAACCCAGTGCTTTCCTTTACTCGTTATGGATTTATTTTATTATTATTATTATTATTATTATTATTACTAGGGTAATTTTTAAAAACCTCCCCTGAGGTTTGGGCTTGTTGCAAGTAGATGGCGAGAATTTATTTATTTGTAAAAAATCCCCTACCGTCGGTTAACTTTAACATTGACCGTTAGTTGACTATGCAAAGACAATATTACCCTTAATAACAGTTTGTAGACGGAAATAACTAAAAAAAAAATTAAAATTGTTGGCTATTTTACCCTCTTTAAATTATTGATATTTTCTTAAAGTTCCTACAAGAAAGATAAAATTAAAAATTTAAAAAATTCTCTTTAAATTATTGATATTTTCTTAAAGTTCCTACAAAAAAGATAAAATTAAAAGCTTGAAAATGAAATAGTTATAATCTTTACCTATGATAGTGTAAATCTTTGGAATTGACAAGGATAAAATTGTCAAAAAATAGGGTTTGTGCTTTTCGCGCCAACAATTTTAATTTTTTTTTAGTTATTTCCGTCTACAAACTGTTGTTAAGGGTAATATTGTCTTTGCACAGTCAACTAACGGTCAATGTTAAAGTTAACTGACGGTAGGGGGTTTTTTATAAATAAATAAATTCTCGCCATCTACTTGCAACAAGTCCAAACCTCAGGGGAGGTTTTTAAAAATTACCCATTATTACTACTACTACTTCTTCTTCTTCTTTTCTTTTTTTTTTTCAAATGATCATGGTGCTTGTAGTAAAAACTTTTGAGTAATAATATAGCCACAAAATCTTGTACATTTTTTTTTTATCTGAACCACGAGGTGGTCCTGAATAGGCTCCAACTGTAGGAGGCACCTTTAAGCTCATACCACAACCCAGACTAATCCTGGCTCGCACTTGTACAAACTGATATAGTATGATTAAATTAATTATATTAAATAGCTCTTAGTTCACGTAATTTGTTTTTATTATTTTGTATTTTTATTAAACTAATGAGTTAATGTAAAATCAATTTGTAAAAAATAAATTTATATGAGAATTTGTGATTGTATTATAAACACATTTTTCAAGTCCCAGTATATGGGTTTGCGTAGAAAATTTTAGTGTTTAGCAGTCCGTTAACTTTGAGATATTACCGAAAGTCAACTTTCTAATTTTTTAAAAAAGACTAGGTGAACAGCTTGTTGTAGTCTTATGCGGGGCGGTGTGATCTGGGTCTGGCCCTTAGCCCAAAAATAGAAACATTTGAATGTCACCGACGCGAAAGAACTTGTAGTTTTAAGGCAAACTATTATTACCAGTTTCAGACTTTGTTCCAAATAAGCTGCGCCATCAAAGGTGAAGTATCATCATGAATCATGATGTTAAAGAGTCCTTAGCGGTCGTGATCTATTACCTAAAGATGTCGGGATAGTGCCAAATCACAAAGTTAATTTATGAAGTTCCGATAATATTTTGATTAAAAATATATATCACTAGTAGTAGATTGTAATTTATTTGGAAAAAAAAAAAAAAAGCAAACAAACAAAAGTCATTAATCTCTTACATAAAACTTGGTGTATCAGCGCCCGTAAAATTTAGAAGTTTTAATTAGTTGGAATTTGCACGTGCATGTACCCATAATGAACGGGGTAGAAGTAGAGCTTCAGTGTTCTGTGGGTGGGGGGGTCAAATCTACGTTTTTAACAAATTAAGATTTATATTTCCGCCGGTTAGCATATAGATTCATGAATCTTAGCTGATACGTCTCTTCCAATTCCAAAGACTGAAAAGATGATTGAAACTCTCGAAGCAGCGGGAAGAGTTAGAGGTAATGAATGTCCGTTGAATTGTATTGTTGGCTTTATTATCTGTACTCTCTAGTCTGTATCTGTACCAGTACCATATATCAGCGAGATTTCTGGGATGTGCTGCGCGTTGCCATTTATGACTCTGATCATGATGTCGTTCAAGCTGACAGATTCAACCAACCACCGTCCGTTCGCAGATATGAAATAGTATGTTGATGCCATAGTAATTGTAACTGACCGGAGCCGCTGTAAAATACGAATTCCAACCACACACACCTAAATTAATAAATAATTGTGATTATAAAAAAATGTTTTACTTTAAAGCGATTATAACATAACCGAACCTTTCTGTTAAATGATTATTACCTGACCGACAATTAATTGTAATTCTTGTGTGTTAACTGATTATTACCCTGACCGACGATTTGGTTTAGTGGCATAATTAATGGGACGTGCCCTTTTCTTTGACTTTCATTATCATATGTGTACTCATTTGGGCAAACACATAGCCTCCCATTCTTTACTAGAATATTTATCACTCTATTATGGCTCAACCATTTGGTGCTAGCTTAGGTTTTTTCAAACAACCACATCAACAATGTGCTGATTCAGTTGATCTTAATTGACACGTAATGCTGTATATGTTTGCCCTAAAACATGCATGCACTGATCTAAGTCCTTTTACTTCATCAATTTTTTTTTTCCATTTTCCTAAATAACAATACCACAATATGTATTGTAAGAAAACGTCCACCCATATAAATGCTAGCTTTTTTTTTTTATTTCATTTCATTTTATTTTTCTCTTAAAGTAGAGCTGTGGACAAAACTGAAATACAATCTTATACACTAAACTAATTTGTTCCTTATCCGAAAATAGCAAGTAATCTTTTTCCTTTTTCTATTTTTTGAATGAGTAAAGTCATCTTGCTTGTTTGTTGTGTTTACATTTCTTTCCAAGGCCACAGTCTGTGTCTATAAATCAAGATCACCAGCCCCAGACATCGATCGAGGGGCTTGCGGCTGTGATTAAGGCTAACACACACACACACACACACACACACACATCCCCATTGGTGCATGTTTATCTTAATGAATTGGTGGGCAGTCTTTATCAATTCCATTTAAGAGAAACGCTTGCATTGACTAATAGATCGCTGTCACTGGCTCCATATGTTTCTCACGATCGTCTTGATTGCATGAGCCGACAACAACTAATTGGGCGTAGTACACGTAAGATTTTGTTGTCGGTGTCCTCTAGGGTTCGAGTAAATGATTCTCAAATTGAAACACTTTCAAACAATATCATTGGTGGGATCCAAGGCTTAGATTTATAATACAATGCAAAATTAATTGCTTATCTTTCTGGCGTGTACGAACGATCATGTGAGTCATGCCTATAATTTACACTGTGGACGATCAGAAAAAGATGAATTGTGCTAAAAAATCAGATCTGTTGAACATTACGGAGATGGTTCATTGTTATCGAACTGATCGTATATAACTGAAGTAAATAGTTTTGATTACATCACCTTTGTTTTCTACGGACATCTTTAGTTTTCGGTCAGTATATGAGTAGGATGATGTAATGCCCATATTAAAATGAGCGCAATACATATTTTCTAATGAGAATAGAAATTAATTGAATCTATATTCAGAAGAAACCAAAAAGACGAAAAGGGACCGGTTATATTTTATTAACAGAAGTAAAATCAACCCCTTAGCAGTGACGCATTGCAAAACCTAATGCCTTTTACCTAGTGATGTAATAGCCTTATTATTATCAACAATTTTTATGTGTTTCTTTACATCGGATTGACATGTGAATTTTGTCATTTAATACACTTGTCCGCGTTGAAGTGCCGAACTTCAGCTCTATATGATTGATTGCAAGAATTATACATACATACCTCAGGCTTTACAAATTCAAACCTCATTATAAATCTTGCTGATATATATAACCAAAATATTGCAGATATTCTACAATTTGATTTAACACGATTTTTCTGTCTTGAGCTGACTTACGAAGGGGTGAGGTGGAAATCAATTATTTTACAGTGGTAAAAAATTATACTCATAGTATACTTCATAATTACAATTTAGTAAAGATTAAATAAATACGTGGGCTACCCACCTCACGATGTGAAATAATAATTAAATCAGACATTATTACCAAAACTATAAATAAAGAAACATCATGAACAATTTTTGGGTGTCATCTATCGGGATTAATTAAATACGTCGACTTCAATCTTGATGTTGTTTCCATAAAAGTTGGAACATAATATTTAATATTTTGGATTCCAATCAAAGCCAATCTACGGCTGGGACCCTTTGCGGCTTTACTTAACAAACGTGCAGCGTTTAACAAGCTAAAATTTCAATCTTGACGGCTCTCTCAAGTTGTTCATAGGACGTATATCTTTATTGAGCTGTGATCATTCAAGCCAAAAGCACCTAGTGAACTTCAATTGATTCCTATCGTAATTATAGCTAGCGATCTGCTATTTGCCTACTTGCATGCCACGATGCGAAAGCTGAGCACATCACAATTTAAATTTTGCTGATGGTGAGTACGGATAAGTTAAATGGTGAGTTCGAGTTGTAGAATATTCTAACACATTATACACCGATACATATCAAATCTCTCGTTTTCAGTTTCATGGTAAATCTTCACAGTTGACAATTTAAGGGGTTAATTAGTATATCAACAACACACAACACATACACATCAAGGCGTACGATGATATACACATGTTATGATAAAGATATTACCAAAGTCAAGTTTATGATCATGACACGATTTATTATGATAAAGATACGATGAAGCGAAAGTCTTCTACTTAAATTTATCATCAATTGATCATAATGACGATTGATATAAACATTAAGTAATAAAGTCTAATGCCGATATATCAGTATGTCAATTTCCATTCACAACAATTTTAATACTTTACGTTATTCACTGATTTATTAAGAATTTATTTGAATTAAAGAAGACAATTAACAGCAAAACACTCTTCAAAATTTTAATGACGAGCAGCTTTAGCCCGAATAATAATCTTCAGTAATTATTTTCAAGTACCAACGAATTCAAGACTAACCTATAAATGCATGGATCATAGTCTGATGTATCAAAATATAAATGCATTTAGATTAATTGATGTTATTTTACCCAAAAATAATAATAATAATCAGCTGATGAAATTTCAATCTTCTGTTGTCATAGTTTTATTACTGTTGTCCTTTTTTTTCCCCATTTTCCCTCCTTTTTTCTATGGTCTATGCTGTTGTGTCAGTATACCAATCCGAATAAGTCAGCTAAAGAGATTTCAGATTTCGTCATCAAGAGATAGACCACAAAGATTAATTAAGCTCATACTTATAATATTTTTCATCAATCGACATTTGACAAGAATACCAATCAAGTATTCCAAGACTTGGGCAAATTTTCAAAAGAATCACAATACAGAAAGAAACAAAAAAAGGGGGGAAAAAATCAACTGCCGTACATATGCCTTGGTAGAGGAAAGAAAATTTCAGAAAAATAATGGGTGGGGGGGTTTAAATTAATATGTCTTATCATACGTCAAGAGCCCCTTAAAAAAACCTTTAAAACAATATTAGGTGCGTGCGTGCGGGCACTTGCGAGTGATGGTTGCATGCAGAGGTGGTAAAAATATTTGTCCGGTTCGGACCGTACTCGAGCGTTATGGGCTGGGTATGAGCCGGGTCGGTCTTGGGTATCACTTGATAAATCCAGAACCCGAATTTTATTAAAAAAATATTATAAAATATATATTATTTTAAATATTTATATTTATTTAACTCATTTATTATATATATATATATATATAAAGTTTTAAACACTTAAAGTTTATATTTTCATGTCAAATTTTATTGAAATAAATTTAAATTTTATAAAATTACCAAAAAATATAAAATTCGGGTACCCAGATTAAAACCCGGTCCGGACCCAGACCCGGACCGGTTGCATTCGGGTAGGATCCGGTCATTGCAATACCCAGACCCGACCCGGAGTTTTGCCATCCCTAGCTGCGTGCATGTGTGCCAGCGAGCATGCGAAACAGGAGCAGTGAAGTGGCATTGTCGCGACCAAAATAAAGATGTGAGAAAAAAGACAAACTGAAAATAAAAAAAATAAATGGTTGTGATGACATATTCTAAAATGTTAATAGAAGAAACCAAATTATAAATTAATAAAATGGTTAAATAATTGCAAAGTCAAGGTATGATTGCGATAGCTTTCCAGCCCACGTATAAACACTCATTGGATTGTGTTGGTTGATAAATTTAATTAAACAAATTGAGAAACGTATTGTATGTGAAAGAAAGGATTTACAATTTTAAATTTTTTGACCTCATTTTTCGTTAAAAAATATTAAAAATAATTTTTTAATATAAAAATTTAGAATATGTACCCTTTTTTTAAAAAAAAAATAAAATGCCAAGGATACCCATGGGCAAGGATCAATTGGAATAATCGAGGCGAAACCTACATCCTCTTAGATTTCGGAGCAATCTTTACCTACCACACGGACAACTACACCGACAAAGAGCGGACCCACCGGAAGCCTAAGAATCTTTGATGAAGTCGTTGGCAACCTCCCTGCGGTCTACTGGTCCGTCTGATCAGCAAAGACGTCAACCAATTGCCATGAGAAGTCGATGATTAACTTGTAAACGCGGCGGACCATAAGTATCAAGAGTGGTGCTACCGTCATGAAGGTCTTGTGTACCTACAAATTCTGTCCCGTTCAAGTACCTGTCTAGGAAGGGCAATGACATTTGATTCCTAACGCGGTGATTTAATCCATTACTCACCCGGTTACAAGGGATCTTAATGATATTCACATTCTTAAATTTAGGTAAGTCAATGAAAATGCAATAGAGGACAGTGAATCAAAAACCCACTTTACCTAACAGTGAAGTGTCCAATCAATGCAAGTCATATGGCAAAATTGACTAGTATGCCCTCTAGGGTCTCTCTATGTAATATTTATACGGTAGAATCTCGTTTAACTAATACTTGATAAATTTATAATTTTTTATTAAATAATAGTTTATATCGGTGCCAACTCAGGCTAATGTGTTAAATTTATAAGAAAAAAATCTCATTTTTCTATGGGACCGAATTAATACAAAAACTAATAATTTATCAATTTGAAACTAAATACATATGATACGTCTCTAAATCTTTTATAAAATAAGTTTCCAATGTTAGTTGCTTCTTCTTAAAGTTAATTTTAACTTGAATCTCATCTTTAACTTTTTGTAATGTTGAAAGAAGTTCCGGCACAATTATTGCTTTGAAACAAGAAATTATTCAATATTACAATCACTTCTATAGTAGAAATGTATTTTCAACTTCTTCCTCTTTATCATCATTTCCCACTACACTTTTAATAATTTGATCATCACTCAAATTTAGAATGTATCGCATGGCTTGAGAGAATTATTACTCTATTTATACCACCTCTGGACTTCATAAAAATTTCAATTTATGAGTGTGATATTATCTTTATAATTTAATGATTATAAATTATTAGTTTATTATACTAGTATTCCCTAAGACAATAAAATTTTCATGGTGATAAGACTATTAATTTATCAAGTTTCTATTATACGATGAACCCTAGATCAAACGTTCCCTTCTTCTCTATCTGCCTTCTTCTTCAAGCCTTCCATTTTATCTTCCATCAGCTGAAATCTATCCAAACTCTTCGTCTTCTCGATTTTTGAGAGCTCTTAAGACCTTGTCCATCCATGTCTTCCTCTTTAGTCCCCACCATATATCTTCTTTCAAGGGTCCATCTTCTCTACTCCCTGCTAAGGTCCTCATCTCTGTAAGAGAAAACTGCTGTTTTATTACCTCAACAGTGAGCTATCGTCTCCATAAGCCTTCCTACTATCTTCCAGTAATCAGGACCGTCCTTGAAGATGTCTCCAGGAACAAATGCAAAGCTTCCTCTAAGGAATAAAAGAATGAAGAGTAAAGAAATTGTTTTTACATTAGTTATTATTGATTTCGTAAAACAACCTCTCGTAACACCTTATTTTACATAATGATAGTTTGATGAGTTGCTCCGTGGTTGTAGGCCAAAGACTGAACCAAGTCGATCTTGTGTACGTTGTCAGATTTTGTGTTCATTTATCTTTATCTGTAACGGGGATAGAGTTCTATTAGGATTCTTGGATTCCCATTTCCCAAGAGCATTCACAAGATCTCTAGATAAGCTTCCTATGAGCTCCCCCACGATCACATTTGAGACTCCCGGCATAAGCTTCTCTTGAGCTCTTCCGAGCTCCCTGAGGATCGTTCGGATTATCACACAGACCATTGTACGCAATTAGCTAAAACTGTCTTGAGCGTTCTCAGAGCTCCATAGGGCTTTTTAAACCTCGCAAAGTCCCTTCGATTCTCCAAAGCGTGTAATCACCATTGTCCTAGACTGATCAGTGGCTTGTTTGACCTGTACCACTCAAATAAATCCTTAATGTCTTGGGTACTCTCTTGTTTGGACTGACTGAAAAATTGGGTTGAAACAGATTGCATACGTTTTCTTTAATTTAAATAAGTATTCCATTTTTATTATCTAAAAGGGAAAAAGAGAGAGAGAGAATTGGAAGAAGAACGTCCCATTTTCACATAACTAAAATATTAGCAATTATTATTATTTTTAGATTATACAGATTAGAGATCAGTCGTGAATGCGTATAAGATATAACTAAGTACAAGATAATATGTTATTATTGTCTAGTCTAGATTGAATAGTATTAAAAGTTATATTACTGAGGAGAAGTTGGAATCAAACAAAATTGTATAGATGTTGTTTAAAGTGAACAAAGTTTGGCTCCATGTCTATATTAGAAAGTTTCATTATTCAATATGTTTATTAATCGAAAACAAATGCAGACATTTAATTTAATTTTTTTTTTTAAAAAAAAAACATTTGAAAGAAAATTGTATTTCTTTGATTGGTATTTACAAAATTCAAAGAAATACCCTTCATTCTTAATTAACCGTCAAATTAAAGACTTGATCCCCAACTGCGAGACATGCCAATCACAGCTAGAATATATATATATAGATTTCATATTTTAGATTTGCCAACAGTAGCACGTCAAACTACATTAGTGCTCAATCTTAACCTACGCCTGGGGCGAACCGTAACTGTTAATGGACTGGCCATTTCACAAGACAGCCTTAATACTTCTGATAGGTCAACGGTATTCTGAGCCGACGGTAGCCATGCATACTCGTGCAGCAGCGATGCCACCCAGAAGCTGACCGTGGTCAAGCCCAAGTTCTTTCCGGGACAGACCCGTCTGCCTGACCCGAATGGCGCCAGTGTGAGATCCGATCCGAGAACCGAGAATTCCACCCCACCCTCTTTGGGTAAAAATCTCTCGGGTATAAATTCAAGGGGGTTCTTCCACACGTCTGGGTCCCGGGATATGGCCCACATGTTCACCATTGCAGTTGTCCCTCGAGGCACGTGATACCCATCGATAGTTGTATCAGTGATGGCTAGACGGGCCCACGAAAGGAGTGGGCCAGGTGGATGTAACCTCAGCACTTCTTTAATCACAGCCGCCAGATAGATCAATTCCCCAAGGTCAGACTCAGCAACCGCACGTGATCTGCCTACGACCTTGTCAAGTTCATCATGCACCCTTGACTGGACATCACAGTGCAGCACCAGCCTCGCTAGTATCCACTCGATCAAAACCGCCACTGTATCAGTTCCCCTAAATATCATTTCCTGCACCAAAGGCGAAGGCCTATTTTTTCAGGACAATATACTACTTAAAAAAGCAATGAACTTTTATCTCATAAGGTATTAAAGTAGGAAATAAATTAAAAATATACATACACTAATATACTATAAAATAAAATATGATTAGAATATGTATTTTACTTGTTTTTTTAGTTTATAATAAATATACAAGACAAACGTGTTGGATAGCATTTTGTTTGCTTGCTTACCCAAAGAACGGCGATCATATCGGAGTCTGATAGCTTATCTGAACCTTGAAGAGAGAGCAGTACGTCGACAAAATCTAGATTCTTTTGGTTATTACTTTGAACTTTGTGTTGGGCAACAATTCGACCAACAAACCGGTTCACTTTTGGTGCGAGTTTAGAGCACCTAAACCGGATTTTTTGAGGGTCGAAATCAGCCAGCCACGGAAGGTGGTCGGTCCAATTTAGAATCCCTAATATCTCGTAACCTTCATCAACTAGTGCTCTCAGTTCTTTTACTTCGTCATTCAACGAATCTAATTTATATTCTCTTCCGAAAACAGAGCACATCATATTGTTCAGTGAAGCTCGTTTAAGTGCTTCACGTACGCAAAAACCTTGTTTATAGCCGGCAAACGTGGCCACCATCTGGGATGCGATGGCTAGTCTTTGTGCCTCTGCTCCTTTGATTTGCTTCGGGCAAAAAAGGTGAGTGGCCGCGATTCTCCTTAGGGTTCGCCAGTAGACGCCATAAGGAGCAAACCCAATTGCTCTGTTAAACATCAAACTGTAAGCAGACTCCTTAACAGGACGATCGGCAAAGACCGAGCTGTTAAGTATTTCTTTAGCGACATCTGGATTGGACGTCACTATAACGCGGGTATCACCCAGGCTAAAGGCCATGAGCCGCTTAGCCTTGCATGATTCAGCAGCGGCTGCAATCTTGCGGTGCGACAGTGACATCATGAGGTTCATGTTACCAATTACTGGCAACCCTCTAGGACCAGGAATTGGTTTGGCTTTAACAAAAGAAGATGAGCCTCTTTTGAACTTATACTTGCCCCAAGCTGGACCCCCGGGGTGAGCCCAGTAGACAAGAGACATGGCTAGCCAAGCTAAGATCATGATCAAGAGTGACCATGCAACGTTTTCTTGTGTGAAGGCTCTGCATTTGGAAGCAAGAGCAAACACCCAGAGGCTTTCCATGTCACTTCTCATGGTTGGATGAGAGAATTTAGTTTGCTGAAAGAAATTGGAATATATTATATATATGAAGAGAGTACTACTAGTAGTAATGGTACACACACACAACTTTTAGAAGGAGAGAAAATGGCCTGCTCTTCTTTTCTATTTTTTGTGGGCTAAAATGATGGAGGCTGGGTGGTATATATAGCGGGGAAAATAACCGCCATACTGAGGCAGTAGCTGTAGGACCGTATAACCGAAAATTTATAATTGTATATAATAATATGTATGAATTTAGTAGGAAAATCTTTGAGGAGCGCCGCAACCAAGGCTTGATGATACGTAGAAAGGTTAAATTTACTATTTGACTTTGAGGAGCGTGCTTGTCACGCTCCAGTCGCCTCGGATCGTTTGCTTACGTGCTGACGCTTTGTTCTGCCAGAAGTGCACGCCGCCGTATATTTCCCAGTTTACTACTAATTCTCTCTTACATTTTATAATTTCGTTAGCTGACCAACTTAAATCCCATGGGCTAATCATGGATGCTGGTAGAGCTGTATATGTATGTATGTATAATCATAATCGATTAATCATGTTCACATCGTATGTTCATGAAATATGAGTTGACATTGTGTGAACATAAGATTTTATATCAAATCCATTTATTATATGTGGCTATTAAATGAAGAATAAAAAAGAAAACTGCTTAAGATTTTTTTTTTTTTTTTGTCTGAATCACGAAGTGATCTTGAGTGGGGTTTGAACTACTGACCTTTCTTAAGGAGTGAAAGTATCGAATTATTCACACCAACCAACTTTAGTTTAAAAATATTCTTTTAACTATTAATATATTTGAAAACAATGTCATTCCAAACGATGTAATTATTTTCTCCAAAAAAAACTTTAATTTTCATATTGTCCCTTTCAATCCTGGTGCCTATTGGATGATTCGTTGCATATGGATAATCTTCTCATACAAAACATCATTCTCTCTAGACGTCATTTCAACTTAATTAAGGTTGTTCAAATAAATAAGTGAACAAAGCATGTCATATGGGTTTAGTTTTTCCCATCAAAAAGAGAGAGAGAGAAAAAAAACGATCCATATTATGATTCAAAATTTTTATAGTGCATTTACCTCTTGAGTTAGGAAATCGAAATCATTAATGACATTTATTTCGTAAAATACCGACTTGAATAAGAATTGGAATTGTGAAGCCCATTTAAATTTGGGAATAGAAAATAGGAGATTGGTTTCCAAGGGAAATGACATGAATCAATCTTCTATTCTCATATTGATCATTTTGTCCCTCCATAAAATAAAAATACTCATTTTGTCCACAATTAAAAAATTATTATAATTAATCAATTAATATAATTATTCTAATTAATTTATATATTTTGAATTATCATCATCAATAATGGTGATGATGATGATAAGTATATTATTATAATTAATTAATATAATTATTCTAATTAGTTAATATATTAATGTTAGTTGTTGTTGTTGTTAATGATAAATTTTTTTACAATTAATTAATATATTATTAACAACAATAATTTTTTAATAAATAATCACAATAATTAAAATATAAAATTATTATTATGATAATAGTTTATTAAGTATATTTTAGTAATTTGTTAATATTTAACTCATTCTCATTCCGATTCCAAGACATTAACATATTAATGACAATTCAACTCATTTTAAATCTAATTTATATAGTTTGAGTAAATAATTTATTCTAATTTTTATTTTTATTTTAATTCATTCCTATTCATGGTCATTTTAATTTCAGTCGGTAAATACACCATTCAATAAATGTTAAAACTCTCAGAGTCCGGAGTTAGACCCACTTCGTTGGGGTCGCGCGTGAGATTCGTAGTTTCTTTAGATAAATAACTTGGGGGTGCAATTACGTTTGAGGTTGCGGTGTAGGACACGTGGTGGTAGTGTGGCGCGTTATTGTCGGGTCACAAGTAGGCGGGTGCACATGAGACCCATGCACCCGTGCTCTCTAAAATACACCGCTCTTAGCCGTGAATGTAGAGGGCATGGTGATGGTGCTAACAGCTAACCAAATCTTGTATGATTTATGAACCTTTGCAAAATGTACTGACACGTGTCAGTTTCACTCGATGGGGCTATATACATGATGGTGACAATTCAATCATGATACCCGCGCACCAAGGTTCTTTGTCTGTGGTTCGGAAAACGTGGCCTTGACTTACAGTCGCAGACTGTTAAATGTTTTTCAATTTTCGGCCTTTCACTGTGATCTGTTGCAAGGGCAAAAGGGTCATGTTATATTCAGACAACGCACGTGGTGCAGTACGCTGTGGCTCTTCTCTTGTTGCGTGATTACAAAGCTATTTATTGGGACCCATTTCTGACGACCTAGTGCATTGCTGGACCGGGAACTGATTCAACCGCTTGTGCTGCGAAGTTGTACCTTGAGCAATCCCTGACCGTTGATGCTGTTGCTCCGAAAGTGGTCAAAAGGGTTTCAATTTTTCGGAATTTAGAATGAGTCCCTACTCAAAATGGCCAATGCCAGGAATCCAACTATCATCAACGAGGCCAAGAACGAGACCGAGAACAAACTTAAAGGTCCGCATGCAGTGTATTATTGATTTACTTATTTTTTTATTATTATTATTATTATTATTATTATTATTATTATTGTTGTTGTTATTTTCAACATGTTATATTTTATGTTTTTTTTGAAAAGATATTTGGTTTACAAGTTTATATCCTTTTGGCAAGTAATGAAAGCATCGGAGGCCACTAAATTCACCCTGTTTCAACTTATTTTATGCTTTAACCAAAAAAAAAAGGGAGATCTATTGCGTAATCGACTATGTTATTGCACTAATTATTCTACATTATAATCTAAACGTCATATGTTTAGGTAGCTTCTCAGGAGTTAAGCTCTACTAAATTAATTCATCATCAGCATTTTGAAAGAAGGAACCTTAAACAGTATGGAATATCTTGTATATTAAAACTAACCTTTGATTTAAGCAAGATTAAGTCGGAGCATAGATACATAAATCCAATAAAGTAAATTTCATATCTCCAGCAAGGGCTTTTAAATATTGAAAAATTAAATACAATAAACAAAACATAGCTGTTCTTGTTGATGCTTCCCTATATATCGCGCCACTTGTTTTATATAAAACTCCCATAAAAGTTCACAGGAAAACACCAAATGCTATGACATCTGGCCAATTCGAATATTTCAAAGATCGCTGTTTTAGTGGGCATTAGCTCATTCTGATGCTGATGAGTGACGAGAGACTTAATTATGACGGGATTGGACGAGAAATAAACAGCGCATTGAACACGTTATTGTTATAATTAATGATATACATTTTGCTCGTATTAGTAGTAGTTAAAGAGGGCCCTAAGATAGATATCTATTTAGTAAACTCAAATAGACAAAATGTAGCGCTGCAAGAATCTTCCTTAATTATTATTATATATCAGAAGAAAGTTATCGGAGAAATAATAAAAGAGAGAGAGAGAGATCACTCTCAAACCTTTAATTACTATGTGGAAATTAATTTCTTTACGTATTATATAGAATATAGAACTGTTCGATTGCGGGTGTGGCACCAAGTGACCAATGAATCGAATAAATATCAAAATCGTAAAATTATATGTAATGTGGAATAAGACGTTGGCGGCTTTGGCGTAAAACGAGGAAGGCGAAAGTTGATTTAGATGATGATCTACAGCAAATGTTTCTAGCTTATTACGATATGATGATACAATAAATGTACTTAATTCCTCCGGAAAAATGACAAATACACACGTGCATGTAATTAAGGGTGCGTTTGGAATTGAGGTTGGACAGCTGTAACTTAAAAAATACAGCACTAAAGTATTTGGTAAACACTAGCTGCTGTAGCTTTTAAGATATGTTGATATGATTTTTCACTTGTATAATAGAAAATCTATTATGTCTTTAATAATTTCATCAAAATTATTATTTAAAATTTATATTTACTATATATTACTAACTTTTATTTAATACTTACAGTTTTTTTCCACAGCAGTTGTAACTTAAAATTTACAGCACCTCAATCTCAAACGCACCCTAAACTGCCTTTGACATAATTTTTATTTCAACTTAATGAGTTCTCTTCAAGTAATTAAGTCAGAAAGAAGTTCAATTATTGGGTCTATACTCCAAAATTTATGCAGTGTACTTAATCTTAGGTATTATCCTAAGATCAACCTCTTTTGCTGTTGAAGATTTTAAAATAATAAGAAACCCTACACCTTGCAACAATCTATTGGAGAAGAAAAAAAAATCAAATATTTGATCGTCTCCTAGCCAAATCTATCTATCAAATATTTAAGTGGGATAGTTAAGGCCTAACCCACTAGGCCTAAAAAAGACTCGGGCGATGATTGGATTCGATGCCATAATCTAAGTGAAAAATTCCTTTCTAACTCATAACTTCGGTTTGATGGGGTGGGGAAGGTCTAAACTATAAAGATTCTTGACTTTAAATTCCAGATTTTTTTTCCTCTCTTTTTCAAAATTTGAATCTTTGATTGATTATCAAGAATATAATTCAGCTTTGAATCCGTGGTCCTTTCGCTAATTCACATCTTTTGGGTTCTATGGACATGTTCAAATTTGTGGTAGACATATATTGGATGACAACACCAATGCCAATTCTGCTTTTGACTGAAAAGAGATGAACATGAGGAGGCTTTGGCATGTAAAGTAAATTTGGGTCCTACTTGTAGATTTGTTGGTTCTGAAATATCCCATTAAAATACTCCTCATATCTCCACACTCTACATAGTATTTCTCCAACTTGTTAAATTATGAAACTATTTTAGCATTAAATTCCATTCAATTTACTTTGATGGATTCCGGATTCCCTCATTGCTTCAGAGTAAAATGAGTGATTAATGAATTTAAAATGAAAATATAGGTAAGAAATACTTATATTTAAATTCAAATGTGCGTGACTCTTACCCTCTCAAATTTAAGAACATCATACTTAATCCCGTTACACTAACAAAAATTAACATACTCCATAAAATTATAATAAAATGTCCATACTAACCCAAATCAACATAAATTATTTTGCAGATCGTAAATTATAGTTTTCTAAATCTTCCTAAAAATATGTAAAACAATCAAGGACAAAATCAATTTAGAATAAAAAATTTTATTCTATTATTTAGGGCTTTTAGTGAAAGGAGAGTGATATGAATAATACTACTGCACCAAAGTTGTAACTGTATTAACGAGCTTAATAAAATTTTTCCACAAAGGCTAGCAGATGATGAGGATAAGTGTCAATTAAATTATAAACCAAAACCAGTCCTTGAGTTTACTGGTTGTAGAATGTAGTTTTTTTCCCCCCAAAATAATTTTACTCGAATCGCACTATTTCAAGAAATTAATCTCAAAACACTTCCTTTGATTGATTTATCAAGCAAAAGGCACGATCAAAGTCGGTCAATACCATTCCAGTCTCTCCCTAACTTAAACCGTTCAGCATTATATAAGAGAGAGGAAAGAAAAGAAAAGAAAACAAAGGCAAGAAGAATACTAGCTACTGACTTACTTGTAGTTTAAATAGTGTAGGGTTATTTTGGATTTTAAGAGGATTTATATAGTAAAACACTATCGTTTAAATTTATATTAGGGGTTTGTCACTATTTTGATCATTTGATGTAATTGTATGTTTAGTAGATTACCCTTTTCTCTCTAATGGATATATGTTAGTTTAAGATAGTTAAGTGTTATTTTTTCAAATTTGAGGGAGATAAGTGTTACGACACATTTGAATTTAGGTGTAAATATTTCTTACTTATATTAGTGGGAGAAATTTATAATTTTCCCATTTAAAATTTAAAATTAGAATAGTAATACTCAAACAGTGGATGATTTAAATAAAATAATAATAATAATTAATTTTTTAAAGAGCAACCACCTCTATGATAGAGGAAATATAAGGTAACCAAGTGGATAAAGAATAATAGCGTAATCTTTGACCTTTATATTCTCTTTTTCCTCTGAAGATTTTATTCGAGATGGAATTGTTTTCATTAATTTACATAATAACTTGCCTGATTTCACCACTGACGCACAAAACCTAGTCTCCTATTCTTTTATAATTATTCACTTGGGAAAAAATAAAATATTCAACAATCATATTTTATTTTATTTTTTTTATTAATATTTCAAAATTGGTTGTTGCTTAGCAACTAAGTTAATCTAGACCTACCAGAACACATGCTTCGCCTAACAACATATATCACATTTATCAGATATGCAGATAAAAATAAAACAAACTAAATATCAATATACAAAATTCTTTTCTAATGCGGACGCCCTCGTTTTTTTTTTTTTTTTTCATGCGACCACACTTTAAAACCGCAGGATTTAAGAGAGTTAGTTTTTAACTCTTTTAAACCGTATGATTTTATAATTCATTCAATAACTAACTCTTTTAAACCGCATGATTTTATAATTCATTCAATAACTAACTCTCTTAAACCGTACGGTTTAAAAATGTGTTTGCATTAAGAAAAATACGGGCACACATACTTGAGAATAATTTTCAACATACATATGTATGTGTGTGTAATGATTTTTAATATAACTAGTGTATCATGATACTATTTGTGATGATTAGTTACAAAATTTGGTAGTGAAACTGGCTATGGAAATAGTTAGTTAAAGAATATGTAACTTTTTGTTAAAAGTATGAAATTAATTAGCTGGACCGAGAGTTGTGTTGACGGAGGAGTCAATTAAAAAACAAAGGGGGAGTCAACTTGGAAAATAACATTTGATTAATTTTAATGCAAGTTTGTTCGGATGTTTTGAGTCTTAGGGGTAGGTAATCGGCAGCAGTCGCATCTATTCCTCTGTCATTATTTTTATTTTTGTGTGTGCGCGTGCCACTGTGTGTGTGCATTTATAATTATATATAATTTGAAATATGTTGTCCAGCATAACCTACAGGTGTCCCTCCCTTTCACTAAAATTCAAAACAAGCAAGTGGGTATGACTAAACGTCATTATGTCCAACTCGTCAAATATTTACCTAATTCTTATTGTTGCAAGTATAAGTAGTCCAATAACAACTTCCCTTGATCAACAGTTTTCAAAACTATTCCAGGTAAATTGACCTTTCTAATGCTTCAAAGGGTGCATAAATAGAGAATATCCTGTGTATAAACCGTAATTTCAATTTTTTTTTTCCTGAGGGAGTACGAGTATGTGTTGAAATAGTCAATAAAATTGGTAGATTTTAACCCATCGATTATAATTTGTTAAACTCGAATTTGAATTGGAACCCAATGAAGGTGCCAATTTTTTGGGCCAGCGTTCTGTTTTGTTGGGGCCAATTCTAAAGCATTAATTTTGGAGTCGGGCTATTCACATCCCATTGTTAATTTCATACAAAACCATATTCTATAAGACAAATACAAATAGAATTAACTCTACTTACATTTTTTTTTCTTTTTCTTTTTTCATATGTATATGTTATTTTTGAGAAGTTAGTGTTTTGAGTTTTGTAGAGAGAGAAAATTGAAGGAGAAAAACAGAGATCTCAAGCTTGTAAAAGAATTTTAAGGGTAAGAAAATTATTGAACATTGAAAGTGTTTTAAGCAACGAAGATAGTGTAGGGATGGCAATGGGGAGGGGAGGGGAGGGGACCAATCTCCCCATACCCATCCCCGATGTTTTGCATATGTCCCCGTCCCCTCCCCGTCCCCGTCAAAATTGCTTGAGAGAATCCCCATCCCCTCCCCGAATAATAACAGGGGATCCCCGAGGGTCCCCGGTCCCCGAATAATTAATAGTCTAATACATTTTTTATTTTCGATTTTAAATTAATCATATTAAAATAAACTCATACCGCTATTGTAAGCTCGTAACCAACTTTGACAGCACATTAAGGCCTCCAATGTACTTGGATGAAGTTTGTTATGGTATGAGCTCACAACTCTACCACTAGTGTTAAAAGCTGATTCAGAAGCAACTGTTGTAATTGGAATTGCCAAAATATCTCTAGCAATTCGAGCTAATGTAGGATACCTATTAGCATTTGTCTTCCACCAACTCAAAATATTAAAATCTTCCATCCGAGATATAACTTTCTCATCCAAATATGAATCTAATTCATCAGCAACAACTGCACAATCTCCATTGTTTACATAATCATTAAAACCTGTCATCCATTTGGTTGCTTTCTTATAAGAATCCCCTGTAGATCTAGTAGAAGAACTACTACCAGTATAATCAAAGCAATAAACAGTTGGTGAAAACTTCAATTAATACTCTTCAACTAATTCCCGGCAAAGGGTGACCACTTTCCCAACATACAACTATTTTGATATTTATTATTTTTAACAATATTTATAATTTTGTTATTTATTTATTAGTAATTTTAAAAATAAAAATAAAATTAAAAATTAAAATGGGGAAATGGGTAGGGGATGGGGATTCCACCTCATCCCCGTCCCCTCCCCGAATAAAAAGTTGGGTAAAAAATTTTCCCCGTCCCCTCCCCGAAAAAAAAATTGGGTATAAAATTATCCCCGTACCCTCCCCGAATGGGGAAAATCCCCGAGGGTACCCATCCCCGTGGGGATTTTTGCCATCCCTAAGATAGTGTTTGGCATTAATTAAATGGAGTATAATTAAAACATGAGTTGCAAAAAGATTTTGGACGAGTGGCAGTAGTTTAACTCTTAATTTTGGACTATTGGGCTTGTATAAGACCAGAATCTCAATGGCACTCGCCATTAACAGTTTTGAGTTTTATTCATGGGTTTACATTTGAATCTGTCAATAAGAGTTTAGGTTGATATTTGGTAATAACAGGGCGGCCCTTTTATTTGTGTAGAGTCGACACTGCATCTTGCCTTGAGGCTGCGAGGTGGGTTATTGAACCGTCTCTGGTGACACTTGCCAGAAGTATAACCAGACAAAATGATTTGCCGCAAGTAAGCTTTAAGGCTTATGTTCAATTGGACTTGGAAACACAGAACAATAATTGCACGCACCATACAATGTATTACTCTGACTGGAAATGGATTCTGTAGGGCAAAATTTATGTGTTTCGGCATGGTGTGTCCTTTATCATTTGATGAACCAAGAAAGCTCAAGCCAGTTTGCTTTATTTAACTACTGTATAACTGTAGATGAAAGGCTACTATTATATTTTCATAAAAGTTAATTTAACTACTCCTTGATGTGATTTAGGTGATACGCTCGGCTTCATCCTAGTGCTGTCAACTGCAGGATGAACAAGTGTGGACACAGCAACCGGGTGGTTTTTAATTCCCAATTTTTCTTTTAGAATCATTAATCTGTCTGGCTTTTATGCCTTTCTTTCTTCAAAAATATGGCTGACAATCTTCACCTTTTGGTCGTTTAATTGCAGCTGAGGCCAAAGAAGAAGACCAAGTAGAAATGATCCCTAAAAGTTTCTTGTAGTAGTGTAAGTATTGCAGGTTATTGTTTGCAGTCTGACTGTCAGTTAGGAATAGATTTTGAAACAATTAGTTCAATAGTGCGTCTTTTGATTATGAACTCTTAGTGATTTGTATTGAACATCCGACTTTTTCTTGTAATCACGATGCTCTGTGGATATAAATTGTATTCAACTATTCTACTCAGTGTCTCTTTGTTTCATCTTAATGTAAATGCATCCTGTCCCTGTGATGCTAATTTCAGGTATTTTATAGTTGTGATGTGAAATGATAATAGCTGTATGTTTTTTTAATTCTGGACCAGTAAGACAGAAAAGAGCTTGAAGTTTTGTTTGAATTGAGTGCCTTGTGGCCCGCTCTAACGCCCTGAATCTTTTGTAAGAGGAAATTCATCCCGTCTACTTAACTAGTACTGATATTGGTATTCCATTCCTTTTTTCTGTTTGAATTTCTGGTCCTAGCCGATAAATCCTGAGGGCTATAGGCACCCCAGAATTTGAACTATCGTAGACGTTGATGTAATGTGCTTCTTAACTCAGGACAAAAGCAACTAGTATGGGTGCGGACTTGTCTTATATCATATTGTGAACGGTGGTGCATGCTTGAAATTTTACTAATTTCTGCCGCCATAGGTACCAATGTAAGGAAGAGCCCAAATGGTATCAAGCATTTAAATCAGGAGACTTTAGATGCTAACATTTTTAAAAAGGAGCTTTTTCAAGACAGGGATACCATACAAATATACAATTGGATGCATTTAAGAAATTTAGATATTAAACAAAAATTTAGAGCAATACCTGTAAATTTCTAGAGAATATTAGTTTTGTAACATAAGAAAGATATCTAAGTCCTACATATTCCTAATTCCACACAAGTCAGATATCATTGTTGTGGGTGTTGTACGGGACCTGGGTTGGTCACAGGACCACTGGAATCAGAAATCCCCAGGACAAGTCCATCAACATCCACAGGAAAAAGAAGCCTTTGAAATAGACATCCAGTGGAGATGGGCTGTGGTGGCTGGACGATCATCAATAAATCATTATCTTTGCACAACATGCCAACAACTGTGACAGAGCTGCCTTCCTGCACATAGCTGGGGGCAAAAAAAGAACAAAATGCAATTTACAGCTTAGAAGCTTTCTGAATGCACCATGATAGCATCAAGAAGCAAAGCTTCTGTGTAAGTCATTACCCTTCTTCCAGACGTAATAGACGAGCTTCAGCTGGGAGGTTTCTGTCTCTCAACCATTTCCTGAGATGAGTAGACAGTATTCTGCTACATCCAGAAGTTGTTACAATGTTGCTCTCACAGATCAAGGGTAGAACCTTACAACCAGAACCTGCTTTCACCAACACTCTTATACCAGACTTCCGATCGGTTATGTAAAAGTCTGTGGAGAACCTCTGTCCGGTGGAAACCCCAAACAGAATAAAATTAAACTTCCAATCAACCTATGTATCCCTTCATATAGTTCTCTTCATTACGGAGGGAGTAAGGAGCTATTAGTCATAAATATTGATCCTCACTGATTATCAGGTTCATTTTATGTTTAATATTCAAACTAGGTGATGCTAAGAGACAATAAAAAAATTTAACACAGATTGATACTGAGCAAATCCTATAGTGCCTTCAAAAATTAGTAGTACTTCATGACAAATAATGCTTAGCAGTGAAAAGCAACTTATATATTAAATGAGTTCAGTTGGTGGCATAATTGGAGTAAATATTTGGAAAGGCATAATGAAAAATGATTTATCTGAGAGAATCTCAAGGTACCACACTAATTGAAATATGCAACTAGCAATGAATAACCTTTTTTCCATGAGTAGTAACAAAAGCACTAACCTAGGCCAAGAAATTGGATGACTCGTGTTTGCAACAGACATGGAAAAAAAAAATTTGAAGAAAACATGAGGGATTGTTGATACTATGTGTGGAGTAGAGTTCAAAGTTGTAGTCGAAGAACTTACAAACCTCGCAATATGCTAGACTCCACTGACAGCAAGATTTGTTAACATTCACAGGCTTGAGACCCAATCTTCCGTATTCATACAAAAGAGTTGACGTATAGATACATCGGGTAGCCTTTTCATATGAAGATTCCAGGGAGACACTCCCACATGATGCTAACTGAAATTACCAGAGCAAGAAATGTGGTTGGCATTCCATTTATATCATTGACTTAATAAGAGTAGCATATCATGCATTCACTAATGAGAGCAAAGGTTAAACAAAGACAAGTCAGCAAGATGCACCATTCATAGTTATAGACAGAGACAAAGCGGCCTAATGAATTTCTTCAAAATGTAATAAGCCAAGTATAAGCTCATTCCGAGTTTCGCTGCTGCAGTATGATTTCTCAATCAAATTATCAATAATATTGACAGAATTTACTTTGGTATCTGGGGCTTGTGAATGGTGTAGATGATAATAGACTATTATGGTGCAACAGAACAGATGGCTTCGAAATCCAAACTCACATGATATATACATATATTTCAGTAACATAACAGCAATTAAGAGAAATAGAGTGAATCCCCAGCAAAACCTTGTTGCACAAGGGCATAGTAAGCATATATCGCTAAATCCATAGTCCTAAAATTAAATTAAAGAAATATTTTACCCAGACAAGTGGCAGCTGAGTTGATTGGTTTAAAAAATTAAAGAAATGATACCAGTGCTGGGAAAGTAAAAAAGAAATATCTTGCTAATTTGAATTAAAAGGTAAAGAAAAGAAAGGAGAGCCCACCCCAGTAATCTTAACAAGCTGGCCATGAGGTGCGAGGCGAAGGTCAGAGTCGGGGAAAGAACGGACAAACAATGAAAGAGCAGCCTTATGGTTGCGGTTGAGCATGTTCCAAGCGATAAAACATATTACAAAAGTTGAGAGCAGAAGAAAGAAGAGCAAAAACGCGGCGTTGTGGACCACAATCAGGATGAAAACCGACACTGAAAGGCCAATTATGAAGAGACTTAGGAGAATGTATACACCTACACTCGGAATTGGAATGCCCTTCCAACTCCAACTCAAACTCATTCTTCTCTGCTCTTCTATGTCTCTAATACGCCTCCATTCCTCTTCGATTTTCCTTTTCCACCTCAGTACACAACAAAACACACAAACCAGCTGAAGTGCTGCGTTTTGGGTAAAACGGCGACGCCCCGTTTTACCGGTTTCTAGTTCTCACTAGTTTTTTGAAGGAAATATGATCTCATTTGGTCTCTAAGATTAGTGTTCATTTACTATTTATATTTTAAAAGGTAAATATTTTAATAAATTTAAAAAAATGATATATTTTTTAAAAATACTTAAGTAGATGACACGTTAATTTTTGCCATTACTTTTAACTGGCCAAGGGTAAATTAGTCATAAAATAATATTTTTACTCTTATAATTAATTACAAAATAATGTTCCTACCCTACAATTAGTTATGAAATGAAATTTTTACCCTTAGTCGGTTAAAGTTAATGGCAAAAATTAATATAATGCCACCTGCTCTAGTATTTTAAAAATATGTGTCATTTTTTTTAAATTTATTAAAATATGTGTCATTCAAGGATAATTAATCTTTAAAAAAAATACTTTAAAACACCTCTTGACTTTAAATTAGTGTCATCTCTACTATTACTTTTGTTTCTTTTTGTTTGCTTTTACACAAATATTCTTATACAATAATGTTTCTTTTTCTTGGGACATTATTAGAAATTAAGAAAATTAAAATTACCAAATTAACCCTAAAAGATGAAATAGAAAATAAAATATTGTTGCATATATATTTATTTTTTTTGGAGTTAATTTAGTAATTTAATTTTATTAATATCCAAAAACATTATTGTAAAAATAAATAGAAAAGCCAACAGTAAGAGTGTCACTAATTCAATGATAGGAATATTTTAAGGTATTTTTCAAAATATAAAAACTAAGAAAGAACTAATTTTAAAAGTATAAGGACTATACGAGCTTCCATCCTTTTTAACTTTCATTGTAAAGATATGTTTGTAAAATTTATTTGATGTACTATAATTGTCTTTGTTAATGAAAGTCTTCCATTACTCAAATTTAAAAAAGAATTAGCTTTTTGTTGAAAATAATCAAGTGATTCCACACCATCTTCTTTTGCATTGCGCATTACCCCTCACTTTATTACTAATAGGGAGAAGGACACCTACACTTCTATGGAAATGATCACAAAGATCCTCGAGTTTTAAAAAATGGGCATCAAGATTCATTTTTACCCATAATACCTTTTAGCTATAGTAATTCAAAAATTGACTTTAAATGTCTTTAATTAACACAAATTTAATATAAAAAAATATAATCTATCTATTATACTAATAATATTAAATTATTTTTGACATTTAAAATAATATTAAAATTTTAAATTATTATGATACCAGTTAAAATACCAGAACTACAACAGTTAAAACTGTACTTTGGACCAGTAGTCCGCAAGCTCGGGTTTCCAGCCGATATACCTCTGTAATAAAAAATCTTTAAAACATTTTTCTCAAGTTATACAACCCAAAACAGACTTCTCTTTAGTCTAAAACAGGGTACCAAACCAGATAAGAAATGATCAAAAGTTTTCTGATGCACGGGATCCTTACTAGAAGGCAAGTGCAGAGCATACTTCCTTAGGTTTTCAAAATGAACAAATTTAATTCTTTATTCTTTTTCTTTCTTAGAACTTCATTTGCAGAGAGAGAGAAGGGGTTTAGGGATTCATGAAAGAAAACACACGAGTTTTTTTTTTCTTGGAAAATTTTTTTTTTTTCTTCTTCTTATATCTTACAAGCAAGGGGAGAATTCTTTATATAGAGGAGGACTCTTGAGAAGATAGGACAGGACCCCTATCTTTTACAAAAGCAAAAGCAAAAGATAAGATAGGACAAGACCCCTATCTTTTACATAATGGCACAACTTTAATTATTACAAAAGACAAAAGTGCTTTAATAATTAAAGCATGACTTTGACAAAAGCAAAAGCAAAAGCAAAAGCTTAAAGTAAAAGCAAACTTTAATAATCATAAAGCGAAACATCATTATGACAACAAGACAAACTACTTTATGGAGAGCGGAGGTTCATGTACTCGTCTTCGGATGAGCTTTCTGTCTCATATGGGTTGTCAGGGTTGCTTTTTGGGAAAAAGGTCTTGGAGAGCTTTGGATGCTTACAGTGGGGACCACGGCAAGGTGGATAAGGGCAATTATAGTCTCTGGGAGTACACTTTGGAGTATACTTAGGGGAAGTTTGGGTGGCTTTATCAACTTTGGATGGTTGAGCTGGTCGTTTGGAAGATTGGGTTGAGGGTCCTGGTTCAAAGGGGCCAGGCTCATCCATTGTTGGTTGGGGAAACTGGTGAAAGTGTTGGCTCAGAGGGAGAAATGCATCCCATGGGTCTTGGGAATCCTGGAACAAGAAATCAGTGTAATCTGGTTTTTCTTCTTTGATGATGATACCTGTAGACTTTGGTTTGGATATGGCGGATGGAGTGGGGATCATGAGGAGGTCATGTTGTGGACCTAAGGAGGTGTGGGAGATATCTTTAAGTGGCGGAGGTTGGTGGTTCAGTTGGCAAAGGTAGTTGTGCAGGACATCTTGTATGTCATTTTCAATTACAGCTATATGTGGGGCAGTGAACCATTCATATACATGGTCTTGAGTCCAAAAGAGTTTGGTGTCTGGGTGTTGGAAGTATGGCCTGTGAATAATAAAGACTGATGTGAACAGTGGTGCTTCAGGGGCAGGCATACGATCAAGGTTGTAAATTTCTGACAGTTGTTGCAGCTTCTTTCTCCACCATGGTATGGGGGAGAACCATTCAAGTAATGTCCAGGTAAGAGAGGTGGCATTGTCTGGATTAAGGAGATGCTCCAAAGTAGGAGAAATGGGAAGGATTAGCTTAGTGGCATAGAGGACTGTTAAGCACCAGATGTACCATAACACATCTTCAGTGGTTTCTCTGGTTGGATCAAGGGTTAAACCTGTAAGGAACAGATTTTCTGGGTGGAAAGTGGAAAAAGGAAAAGGGTCTGTGACAAGGTAGGCTTTCATGAAAAAGCGAAAGAGAGCTTTTCTAGCAAATTCTTGAATGGCGAAGACAGAAGAAAAGGTTTTATTAAAGGGAAAAGTTTTCTTGGTGAGAGCTTCTGGGGGCAGTGATGTTGCCATGGAGATGATCGGAAAGTGGTATGTAGTGGAAAACAGGGTGAGAGGGTTTTCTGGTTTTGAGAGTCTGGATAGCATATCAGGGATGAGGTTCTGGGATCCCTTTATATGCTTGACCGAAAAGTCGTATTTGGAAAACCAATCTTTTAATCTGAGTAACATTTTTTTCGGGAACAGTTTTACCTTTGAAATGAAAGATATTGGGGAAGGCTGAGCTATCCATTCGGATGAGAAAATGGTGTCCAATCAAATGATACTCAAACTTTTTGATGCCATTCTTCACCTCTAAGATTTCTTTGAACACGCTATGGTAGTGCTTCTGTGTGTCAGAAAAATGTCCACTAGCGTAAGCGATAAAGTTTTCTTTTCCGTTGATTTCTTCAAAGAGTATGGCACCCCATGATTCATCACTTGCGTCTGTCTGTAAGATGCGCTTGCCATCTGTAATCAACTTTAAAGGAGGCGGATTTTGCGCAATCTGCTTTAGGGTAGTGACAGCAAACGTGTGGTCAGCATTTCATTCTGGGGGCTTCTTAGGGATGGCAAATTGCGGGCTTGGGACGGGCTTTTCAAAGCCCAGGCCCAAGCCCACATTAGTTAAACGATGTCCAGGCCCTTCAAAAGCCCGTCCAAATTAAACTCGGGCCGGGCCTAGGCGGGCCTGGGCCGGGCTCGGGTTTTTTAAATTAATTATAAAATATTTTTTAAATTAAGAAAAATATTTAAATTAAAGATAATAATATAATATATAAATAGAATAATAGTCAAATACATTAAATATTAGCAATACAACCTAATAAAATAACAAATACTAATATAAAAAATTAAACTAATTTAATATTTTGATTTTTTTCTTTTTTATTTAAATTAAATTTATTTTTTATTCATAAATTTAGAAAGCCCGGGCCAAGTCCGGGCTTTTTTGTTAGGCCCTTGTCCAGGCCCAACATATGCGGGCTTTATAATTTTTAGGCCCATATCCATGCCCACCCCCTGCGGGCCGGGCTTTAGGCCCGCGGGCCTGGGCCGGCCCGGGCTTTTTTGCCACCCATAGGGCTTCTTTTTCAATAAAGCCGAGAGATGGTGAGTGTAATGATCCACGTGGGGGATGAAATCACGGATGTAGTTGATGATGCCGAGACACTGTTGAATTTGCCTTTTGGAAAGTTGCTGATCTGGAAAGTGAAGCAATTCGTGGGCAATGTGCTTTCCTGGCTGGTAGTGTCCATCTTTTATGAGCATACCAAGGAATTCAACATTATCTGTAGCAATGATGCTTTTCTTGGGGGATAACATGATTCCATGACTTTGGAGAATATCATAGAATTGAGTTAACAGTTGGCGATGTTCATCATGTGAGCCTGAAAAAAGCAAGATATCATCAATATAAATCAATGCATGATGCAAAATGGGTTGGAAGATTTGGACCATGGATTTTTGGAAGATGGATGGGGCAGTTTTGAGACCAAAGGGTAGGACGGTCCATTGGAAATGGGCATTGGGAATACAAAAAACGGTTTTGTAACGTTCGGAGGGTTCAATGCCTAGTTGCCAAAAACCTAATTTTAAATCAAATTTTGAAAAGATTTGGGCATTTTTGAGAAAAGTGAACATGCTTTGTCAACGAGGTAGTGTGAATTTGTCATCTTGTAAAAACATGTTTAATGGCTGGTAGTCAATGACTAGGCGTTTCTTGCCTCGGACAATTTCAGAATGCTTTTCAACATAAAAGGCTTGGCAAGCTCATTGGGAACTTGTGGGCTCAATTAAACCTTGGGCTAACAATTGTGAACATTCTTGCTGGGCTAGGAGTAAGTCAGAAGGACTCATTCGTGGATGGGTAGCTTTAGTTGGGTTAATGTCTTCATTGAGTTTGAAGGGTAACTTAATGAAGAAAGACTTATTTTTCCACAAGGGATTTGGATGGGTGAACTTAGAATGGGATTCTGGACAGAAACTCAAAAGTTTGGTTGAAATATCCTGGTAAGACTGGGGAGTTTCAGACAAATTGTAGAGTTTCAGAATGTCTGTGAATGGTTTGAACATGGACTTGACTCGGATTCCAGTGGGAATGATTTGGAGGTGTTTGATTTGGTGAAGAATGTCAAATCCTAACAAGATATCCTTATTAGGAAGAGTTGAACCAATAACTTTGGTCCAAATGACACAATTTGGGAAGATTTGAATACCAATGAGTTTTTTGGTAATCAAAGAGGTGGTAAAGAGTTTGCCATTGACAGCTTTGAAATGTTCTTCAGACTGGGTCCAATATTCTGATGAAAGAATATGGGGGTTTAACATGCTGCGTTGGGCGCCAGTATCTATAAGACCAATTGCTGGAATGGGCCTTTGGAATTTGGAGGGCAAGATCTGGAGTTTGATGGATGGGATAGGAATTGTAGTATCAAGGGAGAGTAACTGTTGGTGGAAAATCACTTGAGACCGGTCACTGTCTGAATCAGAGGAATTCTGCAGTGCGAATACTGTTTCATCAGTGGGTTCATCTTGTTCAGAAAAATAGAATTCCAGTTCATCGTTGGCAGGGGAGTAGTCTGTAGTTGCTTGAAGATGCGCAACTAACCGGATGGATTTTTCTCTTTTGTTGGGGCAATCTTTGGCATAGTAGCCTTTTCTCTTACAGATGAAACATCTGCTCGATTGCTTTCGTTTGAATTCTCTAGAGGAGGAAGATTTCTTTCTGAAGAATCGGTAGGGCTTTCGGGATCTGCGAGGTTGGGAGGAAAATTCTGGAGGTTTGAATTTTCGAAAATGCCGTTTTTTCTTTGAACTGCAATCGCAATCCTTTTTCTTGTGGCATTTGATCTGTAAATAAGGCTTTTTGCAAGCACTTCGGAAAGGTTCTTTGTCTTTCAACAGTTCTTTAAAAAACTGTTTTTGCTCGCAAAGTTTGTCAAGACAAGTTTTGGCAAGCTGAAAGATTTTGCCAAGAGAGATGTTGTCTAGGGAAAGATTGGATGCTGTGAGTTGTCTCTGGATGTTGGGTTGGAGTTCTTCGGGAAGGGAAGCCAGAAAGACATGCTTTAATGTCGGCTCATTGAATCCATTAAGCTTATAGAACAGCAGGGACATCCGCTTATAATGGAAGTCAAGATCCTTAGCATTGAGGGAGCAGCATTTCATGTTGAGATAATCTCGTCTGGCAGCTTCAAAGACTGCAGAAGGGTCCCCAAGGAATTGATCATGAAGTACAGCAAGAGCACTTGAGACTTCTGGGAGATCAACAAATTGTAGTTGGCGGTATTGTCCTAACGAATCAAACCAATCTCTTAGAGCACCCGTGAAACGAGTAGCAAATTCTCTAAGGACTGATTGAGTTGTTGCTCCTGGTCTTAGCATCTGGAGGTCAATCCAGGCAGACATTTCATTGAGTCGGTCACGCCATTTATGAGATGGAAGATCATCAAAGGTGAACCATGGGCCATTTGACGATTTTTGGCTCGATAGATTGGTCTGGGTTGGAGGAGGTTGGTTTGTGGCAGAAGATGCAGGCGTGTCTTCTTCAACTTCGGAGGGAATATCAACATATGGTTCTGTATGAGAGGTTTGGCCTTGATCAGGTTGAGCCATCAGGATTTTGGTAATATCAGCATAGGACTTTTCAGAGTCACTGGTGGATGCTGAAGATTCTGAGTCGGTTTCGGTATGGCTATCTGAAACAGCCAGATTTGAATCAGAAGTTTGATCGTCTGTAGATGAATGGCTGACTGTGTGAGCAGTAAATTGGTTCAAGGGCTCTTTATCTTTTGATTGGGTAGGGACTGATAATGGAGCTAGTGGTGATGCCGATGTAGAACTAGGAGATGGTTGGCCAGGGATGGTCAATGAGGAAGGATGAAGAGGTGCAGGGCGAGGCTGCGGTCTAGGTTTGGGGTTAGGTTTAGGTGGTGGAGGCAAAGGATTGTCTCTGAAAAGAGTATGAGTTATACCAAATAACTTGGAAGGGTCATATTGTTTAATAGGAGAAAGCATAGAGGCAAAAGGATGATAAGTTGGACCGATGGAAGGGATAGGAGGTGAAGTGGTGAAAAGGGAAGGTCTCTGTTTTTCAGATTCAATCTGGGCAAGTTCAGCTTTTAAGCGTCTGATTTCCCTTTCTTTTTGGTCAAATTCGGGGCCTGAGTAACGATGGGCAAGCATGGCTCGTAACTCAGAGTCAAGTTGAGAAATTCTGGACAGGAGGTTTTGGTAGATCTGCTGCATTTGTGCAGTGATGGAGTCAACTTTTGTCTCAATCTGTTCAGTTCGTAAACTGATGTTCTCAACATTTGAATTGAGATGCAACAAGGTATTATTTTGGGCCCTGGCATTTTGAGTTTGCCAGTTGAGGACTGATTCAAAAGGTTTAGGGGGCTCCAGGTGGCCAGTGGATGTAATAGGTGAAGGGATAAAGGGTTTTGACACAACATTTCGTTGGGGATCTGTGTGGGGTTCCAAAGAAGGAAAGGAAGAAGAGTAATTGGAAGAGGTAGAGGAAAACATCATACAAGCCAGTGGTTGGACGACAAGTGTTAAGTGTGAGAGGGGTGATGGAATCTCAGATTTGCAATGTTTGGCAATCCATTTGAGTTCTTGTCGGTAGATGGGTAATGGAGCCGGTGGAGGTGGAGGATCTGATGGTGGTTTGGGGTCACAGTGGTGACATGGGACAGGAGGTTTTTTCTTTTTGGGTTTCTTTTTCCTTGTGGTTGCGTAATCATCGTCTTCTTCCCAATCATCCCAGCAGGGACAATTTGGGTCACACATACCGGAACCAGGGGCATCCCATAGGAAATGGCCATTGTGCTTGGCTGGATAAACAGGGTAGCCTTGAGAATTAAACCCTGTAATGGGCAGATCTTCCTGCGCTGTCTGAACAACTGTGATCATTGAAGAATAGGTAAAAGAGAGCCTAGGAGGCTCTTGTGGAGCACTGGGAGGTGGTTTAAAAGTCATTCTGACTGTTCCATCTTGTCGTCTTTCAAACATGCTTTCAGAGGTCTGAATTGGAGCTGTATTGTTATGGAACTGTTCATAGTTGGAGATCCATTCAAGAGGCATAAGCTTGATGAGCTCGTGACGAGGAATTTGTCGTGGGATCTGGATGATTGTCGGGATCTGGTCAGATTCTGCTAACACCATGAGGGTGTCAGAATGGTGTTCTGGAGTGGGTAGATCCAAGGCATGATTTTGAAGCCTGTAGACCAGTTGGTGGTGTAAGGTAGCAATTTTGGCGGAAGAAATTTGTTCAGCACCTTGAATTTGGATTTGGACCTTCAAGGTTGTGGGCAAGTTGGGATCTTGGAGAGAAAGGTTGAAGTTGGGATAGAAAGTGAGTAAAACACTTCCTGCATGAAGGGTTGTAAGGACAGTGCCTATGACAGCATCTTGGTATTGTTTAAACCGGGTATCAAGCATAGCAAGACGAGCTGTAACCGGTAATCCTTTTCTCCCATGAAGGGTAAGGATTAATCTGATGCCTCCAAGGTGGAGATGAGTGTAACCTTATCGTTTCCAGTTGGAAATCAACTCTGAGGGTATTTCAAGAGTGACATATTGCTCAGCAGGGGTTGCTTGGAGTGAACACTGATCCAGGCGAGAAGACTGGATGTATTCTTTAGGGTGAGGGCGTCTGGTAGAAATAAGGGTGCGGATACTGCGGGTAAAGGAACTAGGTCGTTTGTACAACTGATAAGGGCTGATAAGAGGGTAGGAGGACTCACTGATTTGGGCTGATTCAGGGATATAGGAATATTCTACAAGGTTTTCAATCTTATTGGTGGTATAAGAAGTGCAAGATTTTGGTAAGGAAAGAGTAGAAGAAAGAGTAACAGGAGTTGAAGGATTGGAAGATGAAGTAGAAGCCATGAATGAGAAATTCTCTCTGCGTGTGAAGGCTAAGGAGCAAAACAGAATAAAGTCATAAATTATACCATTTTGAGCATGAAAACAAGAATTTAGAAAACAAGTTTCAAGGAACGGTATGGCTCTGATACCAGTTAAGAATGTACGTGGCGTTGTTATACCAGAACTACAACAGTTAAAACTGTACTTTGGACCAGTAGTCCGCAAGCTCGGGTTTCCAGCCGATATACCTCTGTAATCAAAAATCTTTAAAACATTTTTCTCAGGTTATACAACCCAAAACAGACTTCTCTTTAGTCTAAAACATGGTACCAAACCAGATAAGAAATGAATATATTTGTAATATTATAAAAAAAATTTGGGTTAAATAGATTTTACAATTAAAAAAATCTCCCTATTAATAATATTATAATTAAATTTTGCATACTATTCAAAATAATTTTAATTTATTTATTTTAATATTATGTTTCTATCTATTATTAAAAATTACTTTAATATAATAAAATCAGTCTAATAGATTGAAAAATATTAAAATATTTTTAAATATTAAAATTATTTTGAAATGTATATATTATTATATCTATTTTAATGTCATTTTCCATTTATTATAAAATTTGGGGTTATTAATTTTTTTTTTGGATTTATAGAGTCAAAGAGCATTATGATAATTGGTAAAAAAGAGGTCTCAGTGTCCCTTATTGAAAACTTAGGGGTCACTATGACCATTTCCCTAAACCTTAAGGTGTAGTTGTCCTTTTTCCTTACTAATAAATAATCACTTTACTACTGATAAATAATTTGAGAATTATATATTATATTTGCTCATAATTATCTACATATATTACTTGATGCATGTCGCAATATCTCATATTTGATTGATAGAGATATGTTGTTTTTAAATTTCATTTACCTGAATATGTTAGACATAGCTTTAGATCCTCTAATGCAATGAGATAGCATTTTACAGCATGATTGTAATAAACATCTTACAAAGAGATTAAATAACGGTTTTATCCAAACGATTCTTCTACAAGAAAGATTTAGATAAATAATTTCCTAAAAATTATGAAAGAGATTTTTATTATTCAAAAGGTCGATCAAACTAATTACATGACCATTTGATTATTGGTTACAACATGTCTTCAACTTGAATTGACTGCACAAATACAACCATTTGATTAGTGGTTGCAACATGTCTTTAACTTGAATTGACTACACAAATTCAATCACTCTTTTAGGCTCAATACTCAAATCAAGAATAAAAGTTGCCTCTTCTTTTATGAAACTTTCAAGTATAGTTAACTAGTTGTAGTCATAAATTACTAGTCCTAAATTACTCTATTATGCTAACACAGATTGAGTGTTTGATAATAGCCATAGAGATGTTTCTGAGATGGAGATTGAAGTTGTGCATGAGATTTCAAATGGGCGAGAGGAAGTGTTTAAAGACATATATTAATATTTATTATTTATACTAATATTTAATATTTTATAATTTAAATTTTATTATTTATTCATTAACAATTATATAAAATTAAAATTACAATGAGAAAATAGGGAATTAGGGAGAGGATGGGGATTCCCGAAAAAGAAATTGGATAAAAATCATCTCCGTCCATTCCTCGAATAATTAAGGTTGAACATTGGATCGGATTTGTGTTAATATGATCCGAACTAATCTTTTTTGGATCAGATTCAAATTTAGCTATAAATTTGATCGGATAAGAGTTTTGCAATATGATTGGATTTGATTCGGATCAGATTGAATCCGGATCAATCTGATTAGATTGCACTTACAATTTAAAAAACACATAACTTAAATAAAAATTAAAATACAATCACAAACCCAGCCGCATCATCCACAAACCCAGCCATTCTCTTTGAGAAAATGTCGACCAACTATCTAGTTGTCATCGCCCCAGCTGCATGCTGTCAACGTCCTAGCCAACAACCGCTAAGCCCGTGAGCTGCACATTGCAAAAGTCCTAAACGTCGCCGTTGCATTTATTTGTTTATTACAAGGGTTTCAAATAGAGTCAGCTCCATCAAAGGTTGTGAGGTGCAGAGGTTGTAAGAATAGATACTTTGGAAAAACTTGCAGAGGTTTGGGTCTTGAATAAATTGCTTGTGAATTTGTTTTTGCCTGCATGTCATTCTCCATGTTTTTTGGTGATTGTAAAATTAATTGTTTATTTAGCTTTCCTGCTTTTGGATGCAATTGTTACTAAGTTCTCAACAAATTGATTGATGTAAAAATGATCACACTTTCATTTTTTTTTGTCTTTCTTATGCCATTGGCTAGCTTGGTGCTTTTTTTTTTCCTTAATTTTTGTAATTTCAATTTTGTATTTCAACTTCAAGTGATCCAAATTCCTCTCTCTCTCTCTCTCTCTCTCTCTCTCTCTCTCTCTTTTTTTCCAAACACATCAGAATATGATTTCAGTATGATATTATCGATCGGAATCTGAATTAATCTAAACTATTCAACTGATCTTAATCGGATCATATATAAGCTGGGATTGCATTTGGATGACTTTATATTAATCCGAACAATCCAAAATCCGATTGGATTGATCCAAATCCGAACCATATCCGATTTTATCCACCCCTAATTATAATAAGATATTTCAATAAATAATTTTGAAGGAACTATGGAAGAGGAGTTTTTATTATCTAAAAGGTTTATTGAATAAGTTATATAATATTTTTTATAATATAGTAAATAGTTTAGTAAAATATAAATACAAAAATAAAATTCTTAGTAGATAATAATAATAAAAAATACTTTATAACACTATAAAATAAGGTTCTAATAAAATCCAATTAACAAAAATTAAAAAATTACTAGAATAATTATTTTATATCATTATGTTTTAACATCGAGGATAGACAATTATAATATTTAAGTTATTAAACTCAAATATTTAGTAAATAGTACCTACGAGGATTAAGTATAACTTATTCTAAAATAAGAATAAATATACTCTTAAATGTATTGCATTGTATCCACTACCCTCATAGTTTTATTGAATTGGATAAAATCGAAACGAAAAACCAAAATAAACGGTAATAGACTTGAAAATTTAAAAACCGCAACTGATCTAAATATACCTGATGAATCAGTTTGGATCAATTTGGTCGATATATATATATATATATATATATATATATATAATTGGACAATCATGTTGGGGGAAGCGATAAGATATTGGTTTTAGTATGGTAAGCGACGAAATCGAGTTCTCCGTCTGCCACACACATGGCTGCGATGCCATTGGTCAGTCCCAGACCATCAACACCTCTAATCGAATTGTGTCCTGCTCTCAGTCTCACATTTCAGTCATCCCTTTCAATTTCAATGAGAATGAACGTACATGTGATTCTTTCTGCTTTAATTGTGTTTTGCGAATATTGTTGTTATGCTAAAAATATCAAACATCTACATCAAAGTTAATGAGCACGCGTTGTGAATTTGAAGGGTCAGACCTCAGAGTCAGATAATGGATCTCTTATCTTATGTTTCTGTAATCAGTTAGAGATGAGGAGTATCTAATGCGCAGAGGCAGGAAAGAAGAGGGTGTTCTAATCTAATTAAATGATTAATAAATCAAGTTGACTCTCTAGTTATTTTCATAATTCAGCTGTTTATTTCTAATTTTTTGCTCTGTTCCTCTGATGAGAAAATCACTTGGAATATTTTTGGCCGTTTCGATGTAGCACCAGCACATCATAGTTAATTGACTCTTCATTTCTGCAATTTCTTTGATCGCCTCACTGCTCTCACTTTGAAATTACTGGCGATAGATTATTAATAAAGCATGTCTCTGATCCTACGCGGAACGCGGTACATATGACATGAAACTCTGTTCTATGTAATATGTATGTGGACAAATAATCATATCAATAACAATACACAAGCCATTAGAAGACTAAGAAAAGAGAGAAATAACAAATTGAAATTTAGGCACCTAAAAAGGAGGGGGCAAGAGAAACACAAACGGAGTTCGTTATCGTGCCTCCAAGGCTCTAGCTGAATGATGTTGGATGACATCTCTCTTAATTTGTTGGGAGGGAAACGCAGCAGAATCAATCTCTCTTTCCTCTGGTTACACAGTAATACGCACCAACCCCAACAAACAAGCGGATGTTTTTCTAATTTAAGCCCTTCAATCCGGCTCTTTGAAGGCTCTTCCTAGCTAGCTATAACTTAACTACACACAATCCTACTAAATGCTTCTCTAAACTAGTCAAATCATCTCATTCCTGGCCCAAACCAGTTATTACAGCAACTGCATATGTAGCAGATTTTGTGAAGTGGGGTTGTTGTTGACTCATTGACAGCTTTTGCAATGGCACCAAAAACTGATAGAGATTCAATTAATGGTCCGCAAAATAATTCCTCCACCTCATCATGGTTCGCTGAGATTTCTCTTCTTAATAAGCTAAAACAAATGCCTTTGGTGGATGATTCATGACCAGAAGTCCCACCACTGATATTCACTACTAGATTGATCGAAGAGACCATCTGACTCAAAATTGCCCCAATCTTCTGGTGAAGTCATGGAACTCTCTGCAGGTTCCACCATAGTCATAAGATTAGGCTCATCTTCATGGAGTCCAAAATACTCTGTCTTAATACTGCTATCATCATCTGACAAAACACCTAGCCTCAGTTCTGCTGACAAGCTTGGCTTCACTTCTGATTCACACTTGTTGGTGTCCCTGTCTCCATTGTCCAATTCGCTCTCCATGCTGTTTACACCTTCAACTTGACCGCAACACTGCCTCTCACTCGGACTCTGATCCTCCCGTCGTGGCTTATTTTGCAACAACTCATTCGTCTTTTGCAACTGTCAAATACATATATTTTGAATTAGCATTTTCATTAGATCGACATCCCCTGGTATCAATTAATTAAGTTGGTGTACCAAGAAACCGAGTACCGACATATATAATTAAATTAGTACCTGAATAACCAAGGCTTGTTTTTCTTTCTTCAGAGCTTCGAACCTTGAAGCAAGGTTATTGAAATTGGCTTGAAGTATGTTGTAGTCTCGTTCAAGCTGCTTCGACTTCCATCTAGCTCTCTTATTCTGAAACCATATTGCAACCTGACGAGGCTGCAACCCAAGTTCTTTAGCCAACTGCAGCTTCTTTCGAGGCTCGAGTCTAGTTTCGTTTTCAAACATGAGTTCCAATGATCTGATCTGTTCATCACTGAACCTCCTCTTGTTCTTGCACTTCTTCTTTCTGGTTGTCGTTGTTGTTGTGATCTCGTTCATGCAGCTGTATGGCTCAGCCGCCGGAGAATATTCGCCCCCATCTAACATCTTTAGTCGGAATTTGTGCTGGTGACTAGATAATTTTTGTATATTCTAATTTTTTAAAAAAAATCATTCAAAGAGGGGGCTGTGTTTTTGGGGGATGTTTAAGCTGTGTCGAGTGCTCTGTGCATGTTTTAATTATATTTGCTTATTGTGTGCATATCACGGTTTTGTTTCTAAGACTGACGGGGGGGGCTGAGTTTCTCACTTTCCATTTATATCCAACCTGATAACGTATGCTATTTCTCCTCTAGTGCCTGGCCCATTTTTCACAAAATTTTAATTAATTAATTAATTATGAATATAATTTTTTTTTCTTTTTTCTGTATTACTTGATAAATTCAATGTCAAAACTCAAATGAAATGCGCCAGCATCGGGTCCAAGCCGTTTCTTCACGAGCTTGCGTGGCCTGCTTATACACTTCATTTCATGAAAAGATGGCGCCATATTTTATCCTTAATTATATATTTTCTTATAATAAACCATATTAAAATCTACATTGTCATCGTCACAGCTTCACCTTCGCTTTGTCCTAAGCCCTAGAGAGTGTCGGCTGCGTGAATCACGTTCTGCCATTAATCTTTCTTTGCTAATATTATATTTATTAATAAATACTTTGCCTCGTTTTCCATTGATATGCTTTAAAAAATTCACATCCTGCCTCATTGGACTTGTGTTGTGATCATTTTTTTGTGATTTTCGTGAGGTAGAAATTTTGCAAATGCTTGGCCAATTCTGAATTCTGATGTCCTAAACGCTTCATTTCCTTTCTTAAACTGAACAGTCGCTGCCCTCCCACCTTGGTATATCCTCCATGTCATGTGCTATGTCTGTACTATAATTACAATTAATGTAAGATGTGGTTTTAAATTATTAGAAAATATAAGCCCTTAATTAATTCTGTAAACCAACAGAAAATGGTTTTTACAAATGACCATTATCTTATAAAGAAGATTCAAGCGAAAAAAATTGAAGAAAAAAAAAACAAGCTCGAATCCGCCTTATACGGACACTCCGAACTCATTGGAAGAGTTTCCGACGCTGGCTAATGATCTAGGTGGTTAAGAGCTCCGGTTGATATCATCTAATAGTTTTATTTATTTTCCCCCAAAACTAATTTGATTTAATTTTTTAATATCATTATTATGAGGAGGTCAACGGCTTCTGCCAGAAGATGAGTAACGCGCTGAATTTTCGCGCACTCCACCGAACAGTTAAGATTTAGGACAAGCTGACGGTAAATCACAGATTCACAGTCATTATCGTCATTAATAAGCCTAACAAAATATTGGGGTAATTTTTAAAAATCTCCCCTGAGATTTGGGTTTGTTGTAAGTAGATGGCGAGAATTGATTTATTTATAAAAAACCCCCTACCATCAGTTAAGTTTAACATTGACCGTTAGTTGACCGTGCAAAGACAATATTACCCTTAACAATAGTTTATAAACGAAAATAACTAAAAAAAAATCAAAATTATTAACTATTTTACACTTTTTAAATTATTGATATTTTCTTAAAGTTCTTATAAAAAATTAAAATTAAAAAATCCTCTTTAAATTATTGATATTTCCTTAAAATTCCTACAAGAAAGATAAAATTAAAAATTTAAAAATGAAATAGTTATAATCTTTACCTATGATATTGTAAATTTTTAGAATTAACAAGGATAAAATTGTCAAAAAATAGGGTTTGTGCTTTTTGCACCAATCATTTTGGTTTTTTTATAGTTATTTTCGTTTACAAACTATTATTGAGGGTAATATTGTCTTTGCACGGTCAACTAACGGTCAATGTTAAACTTAACTGACAGTAGAAGGTTTTTTATAAATAAATCAATTCTCACCATCTACTTGCAACAAGCCCAAACCTCACGGGAGATTTTTAAAAATTACCCCAAAATATTGTTGCCGAATTCTACGCAAGGCCTGAGCTACACGGCCTTTGGCTAAAGGCTAATGCGAAAGCCACTGAGCTCTGACTTCACTGTGAGCTTTGAGCCATGGAGGGTCGTTAGGCTGAGTCACCATCACAGCCCAGGGTCGGAACGCACCCAACTTTGTTTTCCCACGGAAAACGAATTAAAAATTATTTCTTTCCCTCTCTCTCTCTTTTAATACATTAAAGACATGGAATAGGATATTACCAAGAATTAATATTTTTCAGTCAATTAAAAATATTTGCCCCGCGACAGAGATCTATCACCCATCACACGTCAACCAATGATATACTGCCACCTGCCCCCGGTCCGAACTCAGAATCTCATTACGTCGTCTTTTTCTACTGAGTTTTAGGTGGGTGGCAGATGATGTGTCAGGAAACTCTTGGTTCTGCCTTCTGCGTGTACCGATCGGTTTATTATAAGGGACACGTGTCGGAACTACGATGAATATCGTAGCCCGTGGAGAGTCGTCTCGGTGGGACAAGTTTTTTCAAGTAGAGATGTCTTCTGTCTTATTGCGCTTTTTGGCAATCTCTGACTTTCTGCCACGTGGGGTTGCAGCCTTCCACGAGAGACCCTTTCTCACTCTTCTCGACTTTCTAATCTTATCTAATTTTCAAAAAGTATAAAAATTTTGCTCTCTCTAATTTTTAAAAAAGTGAATTTAATTTGAAGGGGAGAGTGATGTTAAATTGATGTTAATTATCAACCTCCAATCATCAGTTAACATTTAGGCTACCCCACGAGTTTATTTTAACAATAAGGAATACATCCAAGATCAAAAGGAATGGGAACTGATGTCTTGGGTTTCATAAGACCGGGTCAAGCCAACAGTTGGACGGTCCAGATTGGACACTTTTAATTCATCAGAAGTACCTGATATTATTGTGGGAAAGAGCGGACTTATGTCATAATTACAGAGTAAAGAGGGGAAAAAAAAAGTGTGATCATATTAAAGTAACGAGGACGTATGACACAGACATCGGTTTTATTTGTATTAGGCAAAGGTTATGATTAGAGATGAGCGCACATAAAATTGCGTCGTGTGGGTAAGTGAAGCTACAGCGAGAGGCAATCGCGAATGAACCTATCTTAAACGCTGGAGTGTCGTTAAATGGTGAAGGAGAGGACACATCACATGGTTTGAGAGAGAGGCAAAGGACCCGTGAAGTGGCGAGATGGCGTGAGGTGAGTGGGATTGGGACGGAGTTGACCGTGTCGAATGACTACGTATGTGGGAACTGGCAGGTCAGGTAATGGATCGAATTGCTGTCGCAGTCATCACATGGAATTGGGAATATGGTCGCTTTGAGTTCAAGGATCAAGATAGTAGAGGCCTTGTTTGTACTCAAGAATGAAAATACTACTACTACACCATCCGGATATTAATATTAATAATTAATTCTTCCTTAAAATTCTCAAAATCATTTTACTAACCCCATCGGATAATCATGAGTTTTTCTTTTTGCACGTCGTACCGTGGGCCGAAGTATGTCCCCGCTGAATGCACACTGGGCAAACCCTGGACACTTCGGTGGTCACACTTGTTTCGCTGAAGCTTCTTACATCTTTTCAAAATCCTTATGAAACTCCATTTTCAATTATGGTTGTTTGAATATTATAAATACACTTTTCTTATCATTATCAAATCCCATTTACTGTGTTTTTCTTTTTTTAATTTTCTCACTCCTAAAACAATTGATTTAAAGGTTTCTTTTTCTTTTTCTTTTTCTTTTTTGGCTCAAACCAACGTGATCATAATGAATTTGTTAGGAAAAGAAAAGAAATAAAAGAATATTTCTCCAGAATGATCGGATAGATGAGCAGTCACAAACATATAAAAGTAAAGAAAATAGCATGTTGATTTGTTGAAACCCATTCAACTAGCCCTTAAGGACAAATGATATGTTGATTCGTTGAAAGAGTTTGTAGAGAAAATAAATAATAAAATGGTAGGATAGAAGACAAAGAATCAGTAGATGATTGGAAAGGAAAAAAAAAAAAAAAGAATCAGTAGATGAGTTTTAAGTAGAATTATATGATTGCCCTTAAAAATAATTGCCAAAATAAAAAGGGGTGTTTAGAGGACAATGAAGGGGTTTTATCAGCATTACTCGGCTTTCTTTTAAACTATATACAGTGGGTCAAGCCTGAATGTCTGGACACTGATTTTGGCCCAAATCAAACTCTTGCAACGGAAGGGTATCCATTTTGCACGTTAAAGGTCATACAGAATTATAATGATAATAATACTAGTACACCTAAGTGCAAATTTCACGGCACGAAACGTCGGCGGTAGTGCGTAGTGCAAGTTAAATTTAAGGGTAATCTACACCATCTTATCTTTTAATGACTTCCAATTCACACATAGATTGATTTTATGCTTGTATTTAATACAGATCCCATATTAAACCTAAAATCCATCTGTGTGTTACTATTGGACATAAGATTTTTGTATATGTGTGTCAACCGAGTTAAATTTAATCGTAAACATGTTATTGTAATTTCCAATCAACGTTGTGTCACGTTTAATTAACATTTCTTATGAATTACACATCCCATTCTTTGAGAGTGGAGAATCGGTCAAAAACTATAGCATGCCCGAGAGTTGAAAGGCATGTGAATTGTGTTAAAAAGTTGTTACCCTACGGCAATTCCCCATCAAAAGGGTTAACAAAATAGTGACCTACAAGGCTAGCGCTCTCTCTCGTGAAATGACACCCCAAGAGGCAAGGGTGCTGAGTGCAGCCTCTTAGAAGCCTTGAGAACCGCAAAAGTTACCATCTAGAGCTACCTATTGTATTTGTATGCTAGGAAACTGGTGATTGAAGACTGAAGCTTTGTTTTACTTTGGAACAAGATTCAACTTTAAATAGCTAGGCTGATCTACCCTTTCATTAAAAATAAAAAATAAAAAATAAAAAATAAAAAAATAAAATGAAGAAGAAGAAAAAAGGGCAAGACTAATGCCATTCGGCGCATGCCCATGCATATATGAGACGCTCCATGTACAGAGTAAGTGAGGAGGATTAGACAAATAGCTTTGAAGTTCATATCCTGCGCGCCTTGTGGAAAACGTACCGGTACAAGAACGCTAAAAATATATTTATGACCAGTTTGAATAGAAGGATGAGTTGGACACAAGGGAAAGGACAAGAAATAAATAGAAAGAGCAAAGAAACAAAGAGAGAAGACCAATTGTAACAACTGGTACTTATCACTAATTACAATGCTACACCCTACAGAGCTGCAAATCTGAGCGTTAAATACCCGATTACAAATTCCAAATTCCCATCTTAATCAAAGTTCATTTAAAGTTGTCAAACATTATGGGGTTGTGTGTGAAAACAAAAAAAAAAGATTTCTTGATTTACTTAAAAATTTTAATTTTCTTTTTGACTCAACAACACCACAAGCAGAACCCGACCCACGTAAGCTTTGTCTTTATTTTGTACGATTGTTTTTGCTTTACAGAGTAATCTCTCTCTCTCTCTCCTTCTCGATCCGGACACCAAATTGACTTGGGTGGCAAAAAGCTATCTCTAAAGTTTTCTCAACCTTTTATTGCTTTTCAACAACTCCTCTTTCTTCTTCTTTTTCCTTTTTCTTTTTTATAAAAATTCTTTTATATCATAAGTCTTAATTTCTCAATGCTTTCAAATTAAATTAAAATAATAGTTAGGATTATAATAATTAAGTCTTAACTTCAATTTTAATATTATATATCATTCATTTATTAAACAATAAAAATAAATTATTTATCTCTTTATTCTCAAATACCACATGAATTAAGATCCTTAACATCTAAACACACACACACACACATATATATATATATATATATATATATATATAGAAAGAGAGAGAGAGAGAGAGCACGTGACCATGCATTTAGATAACAGTGAAACATTATGCATCCAGGTTCAGGGGGTGTTGGAAGGAACCAAACTACTACTTATGCCATACAGAAAATACTGCAACGTGAAAATATACTGCCTTTTTTACTATACATATTTCGAAACATTATGTATTATTATATTATATTTTATTATGCAAGAATGGAAATGGGTATTTATTGTTATTATAGTAATAAAATCGAGGGAGTCGACAACCTGGGTTGGAGATGTGGGATTTGACATTTACGTGTTGTTTCTATCGAGCATTTCTCTCTCAACAGACACAATTTTCAAGAACTTTTAAAAGCGTTGAAATCTGGAGCCAGTGTCGTCCTCTCCGTTTGTCACTCTGATGTACAGAACAGTACAGTACAGCGAATAGAGAGAGAGAGAGAGAGAATTGGTGGAGGCGAGCCTTGGGGCTTCGCTAATTTGCTGGGTGAGGGCGCGAGGCTTCTAGTTATAGCGTTGGCGGCAGCAGCACATCTTGCGGGTACCCCGCTTTAGATAAAAACAAGAGCATATCGATCGATGTGTGTTTAATTGGAATGTGGCTTGCACAATTTTCGCCGATTCTCTCTGATGCACTAATTAACTGTCATTAAGATTAAGACTTATGTGATTCCTGTGTGAGTTAGTTTTATATGGAACCTTCTTTCTTGAAAGTTTTTCGAGTAACATTATTATGGCAAAAAACTAATTATTAGATCAAAAGTCCACCACCTTCGTTTCTACTTATTGATAATTGGCCTCAAATTTGCTTCACTTTAACAAATAATTGAATTCCCTTGTCTACTTTAGTTGATCTGATTGATTATTTGAATAAATTTTGGATCACGTGGAGCATGTAAAAGTAGAAATCTTTTTTTAATTATCAATAGAATAATATTATTAATAATAATAGCATACATATATTTTATATATACATATATGTATGTATGTATGTATGTATATTATTGCACGATAAAAGGGGATGGAAATTTGGATTAAAATTCAAGTTGTGATGCAATGTAATGACAACAAATAACCATAGTCTCCTTTGTGATTCTATTTCTAAAAAAGATGTCTGATAAGATTTTACAATCCAAATTTCATTCACAGCAGTGGTTATCTTTGATTTTCAGTATAAGATTTAAATATGGGGGAAACATATTTGGCACCCATACAATACAATTGATGGGCTATTCTTTAAATTTATTTGGCTACAGTACACTTATTTCCAGCGCAGCAGCTGTTAAAAATAATAAAAAATCTGCTTGATAGTTGATATTTGATACTCCCCCAAAATCTTTTTAAGACATAAATTGGAGAGTTGCATGAACTTAAACCAATTTCATGCGTTAATTTCAATGAACCAACTCAAAGACGGCTTTTGGATTCCCTTAATTCATGCAAATTGAGGGAATTTTGAAAGAGACTAACTGCCTACCCGAATTGAAAATGTACAGGTTCCTTTTTATTTTGTGGAATTACCTAGATTCAAAGGTGTTGGGTCCTCCTAATAAAGATATATATATACAGTCAGCTTACTAAATTAAAGCAATGCCTATAATTCACTCTCACATGCAACTAATTAACAGCATAATAGTTCATGAAGTTTTAAATAATACAAACAATGTTGGTGTCCATTTTAATCATTGACGACGAAGACAAAAAAAAGAAGAAGTTAATTTCATTAGAGGCCATAAGATTAAGTGCCAATTTCAGTTTTATAAAAATAAACAAATAAATAAAGTGAGAACGTAGTCATATTGACCTAACCCAATAGTCGCCGAGGAATTGGGACGAGGGGGTAAAAATGTGAAGTGAAAAGGAAAGCGTGGACCCCTAACCCTATCTGTCGGTCATCGCCTCGAATTCCTCGCCTTCCCTAAAAGTGACCCGCCAGACGAGGGTTGCTTTTTCATGAAAAACAAAAGTTTTTTTTTTAAAAAAATAAGTTGTCAATAATTTATTAACCTAATTTCAAATTTTCAAATTTTTGTATAATATTTATTCATATGACTCCAAAAAACGAAAAATTAAAAAAAAAAAGGGATAAATATTAAATGTGGCTTGCTATTATCGGGCAGCTCAATAACTCAACCACTCCTCTGACTCACTTCTCACCTCTTTACTTTTGATTCCTTTTTCACTCAATTATTTATATCATCATTACAATCTTATTTTGTTTGTTTAGCATCATAGTACAATGTAAAGTGATCCTACGGTCCATAATGGGTCATCGTATCTAGGCTACAGAGTGCAGTTACAGTAGTTTATGTCTGGCGAGTGATGACACCATCCTTCATCACACCCAAAATCTAATGGTGAGAGTTTTTTTTTTTTTTTTAAATTTTTTTTTAAACTTTCATTCAATCCATGTACGAGGTGCTAACATCATCAAAATAAAGGCAAATCCAACGGTGGAAATATGAAGTCCAGAATTCCAAATACATGTATTATACACACAACACACAAATACTTGTAAGATTAGACCAAAAAAAGCGGGTTGCATGGAGTCGTGGTCATTTCTGGAAGTGGGAAAACCAGCTTGTAGGGTCGAGTCTGCACAAATGTTTTTGTCTTTTTCAACGTTGGCTTCCATTTCTCACTCATTTTACTCTTCATATAAACCCCCCCCACAATCCCATTTCATTACCCTATCATTCTCCTCATCATCGCCTTTCCCTTTCTCTCTGGATTTCTCATCTCATCCCCCTTGAAGCTAGCCGAGACTCTTGGGGGATAAAAGGAGTCTCGAGTGGAATTTTTGTGGAGTTTATTATTTTAGTCTCATGTTACAAATGGAGGGGAGCTTTTTGTTTTGAGGGGAATGTTGTCTGGCTCGAGGACACTGCTTGTTGATCCATTAATTTTACGTATTCTCTCATAGATCTAGCATCTGAATGGTGGATAACAATATACGGATTCAGCTTATTTGGCGTCGTCGGACCAGGCTTCATTCCCCCCAATATATTGCTTCCATGGCGTTTTATCGAGGCTGCTGCATGTTCTGGTTTGCTGTGCTTTTCTTTTTTCGGTTTATTTTTATTGATATGTACTATATAATTTAGTATATGAATTTTGGTTGCAGATTGGAGTAATGATGAAGCTCTTTGACCAGTAGTTCCATGAAAAGTTTCATCATTACCCCCGAATTTTTTTTTTTTATTTTTTTTCTTATGATGTTATGATGTTGTTTCTGTCAGTTTTAGTAGCCCTTTTATCTGATTCATTAGTAGGCAGATTTCTCTCGTCATGATGGCTTCTCGAATCTGATCTGTCTGCTTCTGAAACTTTCAGATCTGGCTTTTAACTTTGCTGGTAAAGCCAACAAACACCCTCATCCTTTTCTCTCTCTGTTTGCTAGGGTTTCATCTTAATTCCATGTTACAGCAATTGGATTTGTTGTCTCTCTACTCACTGAATCAATCTTTACAAAAAAAAAAAGGCATAAAGCTGGCTTAAAGATTTACCAGCAACAAAGTTTTCCCCTTTCTGTGTCCTTTAATAGATGGCAATGGATTCTTCTTTTTCTCAATCTCTTTGATGGAAATTAAATTAATTAATTATAAAAGATTTTCCTTTTTCCGTTTGAATTTTGTCTTATATTCAACGATTTCTCATTATACCTCTTCATTAGAGCTTAGAAGTTTGTGGTAGTGGGTTAATTACTTCATTTGTAGTGTGCATCCCTTCCTTAGCAAAACGTATGTGTATGTGCTTCAGTGCTTGCTTTATGTGTTTGATGGAAGGAACTTGCATTTGAACATTTCAGTCCGTGGTTCAAAACACAACCTTGAACGAATGTATGGCTATAGTTATTTTAATTGTTGTTTATTTAACAATGCCTTCCTTTGAATTTTGTAGGCAATGTGCATAAGAGACAATTATATATAATTTTCTTTTGTAAAAGTACATATAAAGCATGTAATTAAACTCGAGCACAATGACAGCTTCTGTGACTGAGTTGTATGAATATGGGTACGTAAGTGTACTCGCCTCGGCTTTATCATCTCCTAATTTAAGAATAAAACCCTAATGGTCATCATCCATACATCATTTGATATGATAATGTGATTACACAGTTTCTCTCTCTTGTTTCATAAAGTGTCTCTTCCCCTCTTGTGTTTGTTTCAGGGTTATTGTACAGGAGTTATAAAGCCGGGGCCTTCCATTGCTGCTGCTTAAAATTTCAACTTTGATTGGGATGACGTGGATAAGTTTCCATTCTGCTTTATCAAAGAGCCAGATTACTAAAGATCATGAATGGAGCTATAGCATTTTGAACTTGCATTTTCTTTTCTAGTGTTTCATTAGTACATAGTTTTGTAAAAACCCAGATATCAAATTTGTTACGAATCTAAGGTTTTATATTTCTTTCAAATTAATTTATTGTGATGGACGAGTTATTAGCCCGCTAGGGCATAGGTAAGCTATCTCTCAAACACACTCAGTTGCACAGACGCATAGAGTAGAGACTGCTGTTTCACTGCGCTGTTCACAGCACTTGCTAAAACGTCAGCAAGAAGATCAGATATGGATGGATGGATGATCTTTTATTCCTATAATGGTTACTGTGACGAGCTTTTGAATTTTCAAAGCAATTTCCAAAGAAAGTTCTTACTATACCAAATGCCTGGTTTGGAATCTAGGAAGCAAGTGTCAGTTCCCTCCCCCCCCCTCCCCTTAAATTAATTAAATCAAGAAATCACCTATATGTATGTGAAATGTTTGTACCTCGAGTGTAATGAAATTAAACAGAACAAATGTGTTGAATTACGTGGATACTTATCTCTCCTTCATCCTTTGCCGAAAAGGGATTGTATGATTATGAATGGTTGTCTCATAAAGAACTTTTTTTTTGGGAAATTGCATCTTTCTGACCTTTGTGAACATAAAGTAAAACTCTTGTTGCTTTGCTTATGATTTTCGAGGCTTTGCTTTTAAGTAGCTTGTTTTTCAAAAGAAAGCGAGGTCTTTCAACATTGGGCCATATCTATGAATTCTTTCTACTAAAGCTCTATGGCCACAACTTTCCATGATTGATTGGTATTTGTTGGTGACTTGGTGTGTACTACTTGACTGTAAGTAATGAAGCGTCAACCCATAAAAAAATAAAAAAATAAAATCGTGACTTGGGATAGCTGGTAATGATCCAGTCACAGTCTCGCACAAATTTTCCCTAGTTTAGATGAAGGTCTTATTAATGGCTAAAAGTCAAAATCATGACCCCAAAAAACTCAAATCTTTTAAATCCTTGTTAGTGTTCTTTCTCATAATTGTTGAGAGTGTGGAAAGTATTAATTACTAATGCATAGAAATAACTTAGAGAACAAGGGATTATATAAAGCTAGAGAGCACTTGATTTTATTAAACTTCGTATTTCAGTGAGCTGAGAATTGTATTGGATACAAAGCTTCACAAATTCATTATTAGCATTAGATCACTCTGATATAAGAAGTATCTTACACTCTGATATAAGAAGTATCTTATCCCCTGCTCTTTTTATTTTATATGTTTAATTAATGAAACTACCCTTATAAGTATGCTTTTGTGGTTGCCGTTAATTTGGACTTCCACATTAGAAAATAAAATTAATTATTGGGGTTTTCTTGTTTATTTTGTTATTAACATTGCCAATGAAGCCTGAAGAATCATGATTGAAGATAGCTAATTTGACAAATCTTGACTTTGATGCCCTGGACATTTCCAGCAAAAACTACTTGCCATGGATCCTTAATGCAGAGATTCACCTTGATGTTATGGGTGCTGGCAACACAATCAAGTTTGCCAACAACACAACTACTCAAGAACACTAAATCAATAATCTTCCTTTGCCATTATCTCCATCGAATGCCAAAGTACATTTATCTTATATGCGGATAAATTTTATGTGGTTGAGATAGCTCATAAATAAACTTGTGAGCTTTATACTCAATACAATTCTTATATAGTTCACAGAATTACGAAGTTTAATAAAATAAAATGCTCTCTATCTTTATATCATCCCTTATGGTCTATATTATTTTAAATCTCATATAAATCCTAAAATAGTAAATTTATTTAAAGATTGTTTTCATAACTCTAAACTTTTATAATTTTCTTTTAAAAAAATTATTTAAAAATTAAGTATAAATTACAAACTGAGATGGGTGTAAAAAATTTGCTAAAAGAATAATTTATGTAAATATTTAATTGAATTTTCATTTGAAAGAAAAAATAAATTAATATGTACCAAGTTATTTAAATAATTTCAATTAAATAATCTCATTTTGTGTAAAATATACATGTGGATGATTTGTAGTTAATAAATAAATAAAATGAAAAAGTTAAATCCTACTGATAGACAATCACTTAAAACACACGGTACAAGATCTTTAAAAACTCATGAGATCTCATATCAAAAGAAGATGTTTATCTATTTTATAGGGAACTTTTAGAGGTGCAAAAGGCATACTCTTAAGAAAAACTTGGTAAAGTGGACGGTGGAGTTGTTGTTGGTATTATCTCGGCGGTGTCTTGCTACCGTGTATTATCTCCACGATGCAGCCCAATAATTGACTGGCTGCACAGGTTACTTCCGGCTTCTTACCCAAGGAAGTGGTGACAGTTATTAGGTAATGAAAACCGTGGGGATTAAAAATATAATACTTCAAAGACGGAGATAGTGCATGCCCGGCGGTGATAACTTGATCGGAGCATTTGGGAAATACGATTATTGGGCCTACAAATTTGGAAGGATCCAAAATGAGGTGAACTTTTGACACCCTCCAGATTTCCTAATAAAACCGCGCTTTTCAAAAACATCCCATTAAAACCTTTAAAAATAAAAATAATTCTGATAACACCCCTATAATGCTAAACACACTCACGTTAATTCATGCATACATACTTTTTCTTTTCTTTTCTTCCTGATAAACCCCATAACTCGTCAATAACAGTTTTTAATTATCTGCACTTCATAGCCTGTTGCTGTCCATATAAGCTAGTTCTCTTTCTCCCAATTTTCAACTTCACTTGATCAAATTGACTGTCCAATATAAAGAAAACACACCAAATGCAAGTTTATTGATCGAAGATAATGCGGAAGGAAAAGAAATTTGGAAAATAGACATGTTTATAAGAAGAGCATACAACACTTTTTAGATTTTATTAAATGAAATCCCAACTCAAATGCAAAAAATTAAACCCAATTAGTTAATAATACAGAAAAAAAATTTCTTTTTTTTTTCATGGAAGTGATTTGCAAACTTTATCTCTCATCAAAAAAAAAATTGAAAAATAAAAAATAAAATGAGGAGGAAAAAGAAGAAGAAGAACGGCCGGGCACAGTGAAAGAGGGGAACATCTACAAGTGTGTGTGATCAGTTTTTTTGACTTGGAAGTGGGGTTTTATAAGGAAATTTTGAGGGGTGTCAAAAGCTCAACTCTTTTAAAGGATTGAACAGCGGTTGCTGGGCCGAAATTACAACATAGATAAAATGTGAAAATGGGCCAAATTGAGGGGTGATATTTTAATTTTTTTTTAATGGAAATTGTAATAATAAACTATATATGCGTGTGTGAGAAAACGAGTATGGATGAATAACTGAAATAATAAAACATAATGATAACAATAATAATAATAATAATAATAACAGCGAATAACACGTCAAAAACATGTTGATATAATAATAATACACAATCCTCCGCTTTGGATTACTTTGCATCTTTGGTTCTTTAAAGTTTAATCCAGGTATAAAATATTAATTATATATCTTAAAAAATCACACACACAGACGGATTGTGGATGATTGGAACCATAAAATGCCATTAGACTTCCAAAATTCGGAAAAAAAAAATTAGAAAATGACAGATTGCTTAATTATATAAAAATAATAATTACGAATATATATTCTTATAGATATTCCAATTTCCAAGAATTCTCATTCATTTGTTGAGATTCCCTTTTTAATTATTCATGCGGTTGTCCACGAGCTTTTTGATTTTGGTCTTGAACCATTCCTTTTAAAATACCCTTATCACAATAAAGTATTCCAATTAGGAGAAGTTCTTTAGTATTCTTAGAGCATTAGTTCTTATTCACTATTTATCATCAATTTATTTCATCAACTTTCAATACTTATCTTTATGTTCAATTTTATTTTTTATAAGAATCGTTGAAAAGTATAAGGTCATTAATATTTCAATTAAACTATTTTTGTGTAATAATAATAATTTCAGACTATAATATTAACCAAAAAATAACATAAGGTGGCATCTTTTTTAACAGAACCAAAATTCAGCATCTTTTGATGTTTCAAAGCAAAATTTTTCTTTTTTCTTTAATTTATGAGCTACAAATATTTCACTTTTTTTTATAAAATTATTTTGATTAATAAATTAACCAGCAAATATTTGGAAATTTTGTTCATTGATTTATAAAATAACAAATGATGAACTAAGTTCAAGCATTTCTTTTTCTTGCATATTTAATTTCAGTTTTCACGAATCTCGAAGATGGTGCAATAAACAATTTCTTTTCTTTTCTTTTTGGTAATTTAAAAGGAAAAGATATATGAAAAATGATAATGAGGATAAATTGGGGTTTATATAAATTTTTTTAATGGGATTAATTAAGAGATGGGGTTGACACGATTATTATTATTATTATTTTTTTTTTGTGAAGGGTTGATTAGATAAATTAAGTGTTCACATTTAGGGATAGTAATGGTAAGGGGAGGGGACTGACATCCCTTTACCCATCTCTAATATTCTATTTATGTTCCCGTCCCATCCTTATCTTCATCAGAATTGCTTACGGGGATCTCTATCCCCTTCTTAAATAATAAAAGAGAATTTCCAACAATCCACGATCTCTGAAAAATATCTGATTCCAAAAAACTTTAGAATAATTGATATATTTTTAGTTTCTTAATTTAATTTAATTTATTAAAATAAAAATTAAATAAAAGTAAAGTTTGACAATATATTTTAGTAAAGTTTAGATGTTATAACTTTTGCTTTTGCTTCACTTTTTGTTTTATTAGATAAAAGCTTAAAACAAAAATTTGGGGCGAGGCCTTTTGAATAAGACCTAATCGAATAGTAATTCAAGACTACAAACAATTAACTAGGCCCGTAAGTTTTATAGTATATTTGTATAAGTATTTTAATATTTGTTATTTATACTGATATTTAATATTTAATAATTTGAATTTTATTATTTATTCATTAATATTTCTAAAAAATTATAATTATAAATCAAAATGAAAAAATGGGCCTCCTCAAATGGGAAAATTCCCCAAGGGGCTCCATCCCCATGGGGATTTCTACCATCATTATTTACATTATAATCATTAACCACACTCTATAAGAAGAGTGAAGCTATTTTCAAGCCTTCATTTTCAAACCCCATTTCAAATAAAATTTCATATAAGGACAAATAAGAATTAAATACACTTAAAGAATTTTTTTAGTAAATTATTATTATTCATAATCAACCCATTTTTTTCTTTTTTACTATTCGTCACTACCATCTAATCAAAATAAATAAATAAATAATTAGAATAATTTTCCTTCTCACCAAAATAAATTATCAAAATTTAAAACAATCTATTGTTCTCTTGTTTCTTACTGATTAAGAATTTTTATACGTAAGATTACTTTCAAATTATAATATAAAGTATGTGGAATTAAATTTAATGATTGACATTCAAAAATTCATAACACATAAAAATTTTTTATTTATATATAAGGTAACAACAAGATTTAAAAAAAACAGTAGAATACTATTTTAAGTTTTAACAAAAAAAAAAAAATAGAAGAGTCTATTTAATAAAAAAAAAAGAAAAAAAAAGAACAATTTTAAAATTAAAAATAAAAATAATTAAAAAAAAAGGAGTTTAATGAAGAGACTAGAGAGATGCCAATAGTCGACTCCGTAAAAAGACTCGTAAACGGGTAACTTCCACAGCAGTTGATTGGTCCCAGGCCGCGCCTGGACCAGCAGCATATCCGGCCGGCGAGATTTTGGATCCCATTAAATTGGTAATTTAAGCGGAAAGAAAAGGGTATTTTTGTCATTCTATTTTCCCCGAATTTTATTCCACTAAAAATGTTAGGGCCCATTTTATTCGGTCCGTGCAGAGTACGTCCTCCGAGGAGGTCGGACCCATTATCTTCTAACCATTCATCGTGGGGCCAATTTCTTTTGTCTACAAGGTAGGGATTCGCTGAAAAAATATATCCAACGGCCAGAATGAAAGATCACGTGCATCCGACGACACAAATGGAAAATCCCTTTCTTACCAATTATAATCTAGATACCCCATTAGAGAAAATTCAACAGTCTCAGATTTAACAATTTTAAATGGCACGTACAAGATTTTTCAATAAAAGCATAGTTTTATTATTAAGGAGGCACTAAGTAACGTAACTTACGGTCTTCTCATAATAACAGTATCACCGGTGGGATCGGGTACTGTTGCTGTGAGAGGTGCCAGCCTTATTATTAATATAATATAATTCAACCGATATATTTATAATTAAAATTTAACTAAAACTCCTTTAGATAATTATATTTTATTATTTTTAAAAGTTTTTATAAGATAAAACAGTCTTTTAATTTATTTGGGGGTAAAATTATTTAATAGTGTTAATGTAAAAGTGGCTAGTTGAAACAAATGTGAAAAAAAAAATGGTGCAAAATATATGTTAAAATTTTATAGTGGTTAGATGAACGTAAGGCAAAATAAAAGTGGTGCAATGATAATTTCCCTTCAATAAAAACATAGTTTTTTTATTAATATAATATAATTCAACCGATATATTTATAATTTAAATTCAACTAAACTCCTTTAGATCAATATTATTACAGAATTTAACTCTAGCAATTTTGGAAGGATATAACAATTTTACTTATACACTAGCTGGAGAAAAACCAACTCCTACCCAATTATATGTATAATTGGAAGGAGAATCAGTGATCTAATATCGATCCAGAGTTTCCAAAATAAATATGAGAACTTGAATAGTACCAATTTTATTTACTAAATTAATTAGAGTAGTATTGCTATCGTACGTTTGTCATTTGAGATTATGTCTAAGATGGCCACCAGTGAAAATATTTTCAAATAATTAAAAAAAATTCTTATTATAAACATTTCAAATCGATAATAGCCTATTTAGAAAATATTCTCAACTGAGATATCTTAACAATAAAAGAAGTACCCATTTCAAATAAGAAAAAGAAAATAAAAATATCTTAGTTATCATACTCAATGTTGAAAATGTAGTTGTTAAATCATTTTTTTTGTTTATTTATAATGGGAAAAATGATTTATTTAGTCGATTATTATTTTTTCAATAACTCTAATTATTTTGAAGAAGCCCAAGGGGACTAGGGGAGGGGATGTTCTAGAGTGTGAAGTACAAATAGAAACCACAAAAAATTGAATTAGGGATTTGATTTTCAAGTACAGAAAAATTGATGGGTTTGTTTGTACTGTACTTGTGTGGGAGCACATGTGTCCTCAAACGTCCGTAGATGCCACATGGGGGACGAGATACCTTTGATGTCTACATGGACATAGTTGAATTCGTGCTATTGGCTGTTAAAGACACCTCATTGTCGGCTATGCTTATGATTCTAAACCCTACCACCACCCACGTGTCCTCCTTCGCTCCGCTCACCGTCCACGTGTCTTGCTGCTTCAAAACTCTTCATTTTTTTATATAACGATTACTCCCTTGCCACTATTGCCCCAAGCCCCCAACTTCAACCTGTTCCGTTGCAGCAAGAACTACAACGACCGTCATATTATTTTATTCCACTTTAATCCAGCCGGGCGTCTAAAACGGCACGGAGCGTAAAATAAACCCTTTATATAAACCCAGTTTATTACGCTTTCTCTCTCTCTCTCTCTCTCTCGCTCTCACGCACTCTCTATCTTCTCTGTTTATGGGTTGGTATATGTTTTAATTTGTATTTGGGTTTTATTTATCGAATATGACCAACCAAGGTCTCTTTGATATTCTTTTGTTGCCCTCTTCAAGCAAAGGTATAACAGCAGACTCTTGACCTTTTTCTTTGTAAAGGTCTTCCTTCTATTCCAGGCAAGAAAATTAAAGAAAACTCCTATCTACGGTTTCTCTCTTCTTTTGTTTTTGTTTTTGTTTTTTGATTATTATTATTTTCAATAAAGGGAATAAAAATAATTAAGAATGGGCAGCGGAGAGAAGAATCTAAGGCACTTTCATTTGCACTTGCCTCATCTTCATCATCATGGGAAGAAACAAGTGATAAGAGATGTTCCAAAGGGGTGTTTGGCGATTAAGGTGGGCCAGGGAGAGGAGCAGCAGCGAGTTGTGGTGCCAGTGATATATTTCAATCATCCATTGTTCATGCAACTGCTGAAGGAGGCCGAAGAGGAGTATGGATTTGATCAGAAGGGCACAATCACAATTCCTTGCCATGTTGAGGAGTTTAGGTACGTTCAAGGCATGATTGATAGGGAAAACTCCCTTCATCACCATCATCATGTTGGCTGTTTTAGGGTTTGATTATTATTATTTTTTTCCCTGATTGTGGTCTGTGGTGGGTGGTTGATTTGCCAAAAAATTAAGGACGCCTAACTCCATTTGTATGAAGATATGGATGGATTTTGTTGGCACTATACATCGCTTGATCTTTGTAAAAAATCTTGGAGTCCTTTTAATATTTGTTACCTAGGTAGGTTTTTTTTTTTTTTTTTTCCCCCGTTTTCTTGCTTGACCGAGACGGTACCTGGGTAGTGGGTAGATGATGATGATGATCAAATTAAATTAAGAGGATATGATGACGAAAACGCTGCTTGCAATTGTACTGATGATGATGATTTTGTTGGGAACCGTAATGAACAAGGTTGAAGTAAGTAAATGCTTTTCTTATCTTATCTTTTTTTTTTTTTCTTTTCCTTTTCTTTGCTTAAACAATGAAGCATGATAATGAAAAATTTGTTAATTTTGATGGTTTTGGCATCATACGGTAGCATCAACAGTAACAACACTGAGAGAGAGAGAGAGAGAGAGAGTGCGGAAAGGGAACAGACAAATCAGCCAACCGACGGTAGGGCCAATTCAATACCAAAGCTTTTGCTTTAAGCCCTACAGTTCGCGTGCACAAGTCAATGATCATTTTAAATTGAATCACAGTCTCAATCTCTAGAATTATCAATCGGATCATAACTTTTGTTTTGCTTAATTACTTTTTTGATCTTCCCTAATCATTCATATCAACGCCAATTTGATTCACTCAAGAAGAAAACGGTTAACGTTTATTTTCTACCGAAGAGTATTTGAAGAATAAGTAATTAATTAACTATAAAAGTAGCATCATTAGTTGTTGTTATTCGTTATTGTTTTTATTTGGGGACCTGAAGAACAAAGGTGCTCAACCTTTTTTTTTTTTTTTAATTTTCAAAGTAGCATTGTTGTTATTCATGGTATAGAATAAATTGCAAAATACGAGGGACCAAAGAAATAAACTAAAAAACTAACAAATATAAAAAGGACCACTTACTCTCTGAACAGAGAATTCATTGAAATGGGTGAATGATGGAGATGAAGGAGAAGCAAGCGAGCTGGGGATCGGGGATTGTGAAGTGAAAGCATATGTATTGTAGATAATAAATATGTTGTTGTGTTGTTTTTTTTTTTTTTATTACATGAGACTATTGCTCAGATTACAACTCATATTACATGAGAATATAATTGATATTTACAAATCAGACTATTACTGGGACCAACTTATATCAATGCTAATAGAGCTCTGCCCAGATTTTAACCCTCACAAATATTCGAGGAATATCCATTCCTCACTCACAAATATTCGAGGAATATCCATTCCTCACTCATGGGTAAAGAAGATGGCTGCCTTCACTCAATTTTTAATTAAAAAAAGAAATACCCCCATAATATCTATTCCTCACTCATGGGTAAAGAAGATGACTGCCTTCACTCAATTTTTAATTAAAAAAGAAAATACCTCCATAATGCTTTTGCTGCTGTTTGGAATTGGAGCGCATTGAATTGAGTTAGGTGATGAAAAAAGAGAGAAGCGAGGCAGCAACATAGTCAAGGCGGAGTCAGTAATGGTGGGTACTGTACAGTGTCCACATACGATCGTTTGGTCAATTTTTCCGTTGGTACCAAGGTTTGTGAGTTGCGTAGGGGACCTAGCAATATCTGCCCTTAAAACAAGCACCGAGTAGAATTGTCGAAAAAAAAAGTAGAATTGAGTTTATAAAACCTCTTTCAGAGTGTATTTATTTATTAACAAAAGTATCTCTGGCACTGTTTATGTAATGTCGAAATTAAGCAGCAGTGCGAGTGTGGGCCTGGTGGTTGCTGGCGATGTTTCACTGGTAGTGATATGCACACTACATACATACCGATCAAGGAGCTCGTATTTTTCGGTTGATTAATATTTGGTGAGGATAGATAGTGACATTTTTGTATTCTTCGTTTTCCAATATGTAGAAATGGAAGGCTGATTGATGTGTGTGATAATGACAGTGGAGCAAATAAATATCATTGTGGAAGTATTCGATCTGGCATTTAATATTTATTTGAATTTTATTTCAATCATATGGTGGAACCGCTCTATCGTAGAGCACTAATGATAACCATCATATTATAACAATAAATATAAATTTAATATTTATTTTTACGGTCATTATCAGTGCTCTATCGTAGAGTAATTCTAACCTAACCAAACTCTTATTGTAATTATAGGAGAGAAAATTTTGTATTAATTATTATTAGAGTAGTGATATGCTTACCTAGTTAGGACATTTGAATTTTATTTCAATCATATGCTAATAATTAATTAATACTAAAATTAATTAATAGCATACACATGATAATAAATAATTATCCCGATTGAGTAATCATAATAGTACTGTTATTCCTTAAAAACGGTTGATTCAATTTTTCTTAACATAAACTACTAAATTTCATTGCACTCCATTCAATATATATATATATATATATATATATATATATATGACATGACATGACAATAATAAAGTCCATAACAAACTTTTAATTCATAATCAACTAAAAAAGATGTTGGATAAACCATTTAAACACTCATCGATGAAAAATGGGCCTACATTAGTGTAGTACATAAGAGTTATATTAAAATTGGATTGTAAATAAATCAAAAGGTTTGTTATGGACTGGTTTTGCTACTAATCTACATTGGTGAAGAAAACTCAGCATAGATATTTTATATGAACGGGAGCACCACTTTTTCAGGTGGTGCGTCTATCTCGCAAAAGATGTTTCGTTTTCATGCCAGAATATGTCACGTATTTACTCTTAGATTTCTTAGCGTTTGGCCACAGTGGCTTTGACGTAGTGGCAGCAGATGCCCCAGCAATTACATTAAGGACGGCTGTTCGAGCACCTCCCATATAGAGGACTGAAACAGTTCATTTCAATTAATTTCTCCTCCTAAAATGGACAGGAGCCGATATCTCCTTAGAGAGAATGTTCTTGGTACTTGGTAGACCTCTGAGCTGTGCTGTATAATTATGCCAATTCAAATTCTCAGAAGACCTCTTGCGTGAAACCATTATCGCACTTAGTAATTGTGGGCCACTCTGATTAAGCAAGCATCCTTTGAATGCCGAGAAACAAAAGGGGCATATGTGCATTTAACTTTATACGTGCCTACTTGTGTTGCCTAATCAGTCTCGTCCCATATTTTGGCATACAAAGACGTAGGTTTCAATCATTCTCGATGGATATATAATTCCATGAGAAATCCACTGCTTTAACTTTTGGAGCTCTCTAATATTATCGCATTCTAAACCCAAAGAACGCTATAATTAAGAAAGTTTGCTGATGGGCCGTTTAAAGGGAACATTTTACCTTTCTTCTCGTCCTCTGTCAGTGCTTCCTTGCCATACCGCTTTGTTTGCAAATATGATAGAATAAATGTTCCCATTAAATTTATGTTTAAAGTCTTGTATAGATGATATTGTCAAAAGAAAAGGGGTCTTGTATTGATTGTACTTGTACATTTTTTAATGTAATAAACCTACGGCAAGTTCCCAAGATTGCGCATTTGATACACGTCTAATTCATCAAAGGACGTGAGTGCAGCTGAAGTGTTAAATAAACTATCAAAAACGGATTAAACAAAACATTTCATCAAGTATTTTTAGATACGGATTGCGATTGGACAATAACTCAATATAAATTCAATTTAGAAAATGTCGGTTTAATTACACAAAGACCAAATCAGTACTTTGTTAAGTTTGAGTTCTCTAAACTTCAGTATGTGAATTATGTCAGATGCACGTGCAGTGTATAATATTAATACAGTATATAGCCTCTACATCCTCATGTTTAATATGGACGTATGACCAGAAATAGTTTTTATTTATTTATTTTTTTGGGGGTTAAAAAAGTGTGCGAGAACTGAGAAGCGTGTCACGTTAAATCATATTTTAGCTAGCTAGTTAAATGCCTAAATAAAACATCATACAAAAATCCTTAAATGAAAAATAACAAGAAGAAAGAAATGTTGGTATTTGATGTCATATATGTTTCTGTGTCATCTTCGTAGGTAACTACAATTTATGTTATGTACGTACTACTCTGTTAGAATTGTAGAGTAGTATTGTGTTCTTATCATTTTCATTCTCCTCTCTTTTTCCATAAATAATGAAGTATATATATGTGCCTTACAGGAAAAATGAAGAAGAAGAAGAAGACGAAGCCTGTAATTTGTTTCATCAACATTTGTCAGTTGACTAGCTAGTGGTGCACCACAGTAGTCATCACCAGTGACAAAACTAACCGACTGCGTTTTAATCTTTTTGAGAATTGTATGCAACGAACTCTTCAAGTTAACAAATATTCCTCGTTAATTGCTTTAGCAAGTGCAACCACCGATTTCTTCAGGGGGCCAAAAAAAAAAATTTCGATGAAGCGCATCCTACTTTGTTCCCTCTAAATAGGTTTTAAAATATTAGGACTTAGGAGGGAACGTACCAACCGTTTAAGTTTTCATCAGAGAGACTATGAATCATAGGAGTAGAGGCATCGTTGAATCCATAATTATCAAGGGATTTTTTTTTTAATTATTGTTTTATTGTGGAAACATCAAACATCTGCCCTGCTTGCCCTTAATTGCCTCCGTCCCCAGTTTAATAATTAATACTACTAGAAAACCGTAATTATGTAGATGATCCATTTGAAAGACCAAAAAAAAAAACCAGAAAATAACCTATAATATCTCGTTGGATACTAATTGCCAGTATTATTTGAGTAAGCAAGCCTAGAAAAGCCAGAAAATAACCATTAATATCTCATTGGCTACTAATTGCCTATGTTATTTGAGGGAGCAAGTCTAATAAAATCTTTAAAAATTAATGTACAAATAAATTAACACAATCTTTCACACAAACTCTTCTTAATTTTTAAGGTATAACTATTCAGCACATTCCAATTAATCTTACATCATTTAAGTATGTAAAAGTAAGATTTTTTTTTTAATTACACAATAAATTAACACCATAACATGTGAAAACATTTATGTAATCGTTTTTTTCTTTTAATTAAAACAATAAAATATAATAATTTTAACTGTTACAAACGAATAATTGATTTTTATTTTTAAAAAATAAAGAAACAAATTGGTTCACGATGTAACATAAAATTAAAATGAATCGTTCTTGCACTCGGGTAGAGGAATTGGATATCTCTTACTGTCCACGCAATAAGAGTAAGTCACGTACTTGCTCCGAAATTCCTTCATCTTGTTCCTTTCCTCTGTGGTTAAACTGTCATCACAGTCTGAGTTTGAGCACGCTTGGAGGACAAAATTGGAATACTGAGAAACAAAAGGGGCATATGTGTAATCAACTTTGTATTTGCCTCCACCCGTTGCCCAATCAGACCCGTTCCATATTGTGGCGTACAAAGACATAGGCTTAGATGGATAGTCCCCTGCCATGGCTTCAACTTTTTGTGTCACTCGAATGGGTACATAATCCACATAAAACACCGTCGTTTTTTCGGTCCAAAGAATACTATAATTATGGAAATTTTCCGATGGGTCAAAGGGAAGACTATACCTCTCTTCACGGCCTCTCCCAATGCTTCCATTGCCATAGAGATTTGTTTGCAGCACCCAACTACCATTGTTAGCATGTCCCAAGAACTCGAAATCAAGTTCGTCGTGAGAATCCTTGTAAACGTCACCGTTTGAGGTGTAAAACGTGACAACAACTCCTGCTGTGTAATTAGCCGCAGGTAGTTTAACGGAAGTACTGAAGAATGCGTATTGATAGGTGCTTCTGGATTTGAAGCCACAGCCGGTGTGTTCATCGAGTGAGATTCGGACTGACTTGCCTTCTTTGAGGACGATCAAGTTTTGATCTCCATAAAGCCTCGAAAACGCTTCATCGAAGTATGAGGTTGTGAATTTTTTTGAAAGAGAATAAGCGGGAATGAACAGTACTACTGATGTCATGAAAAACAGACACAAAATCAACTCTTTAAAAGAAGCAGCCATTAATGTTGTTTTCCAATTCTTTATGTGGGTAAAAATTAAGGCAATGAGAAAAAGATGAACATTGATAATTCATATAGATTAATTAGATGTATGTGTAATGCGGTACTTAAAAATAACAGCGGCCGTGGGTGCTCTCGATCCGGATTGACACAACACGTATAAGGATATTACAGAAGATATGCATGCATATATGGAAGATCATAATGAGCTGTAAATTATAAGTCATGCAAATATATTAGGAATCTGCGATATCAAAGTATTATTAGCCAATAAGTGAAGGGATGATTAGCTATTAAAAAAACGAAGCTAGTATTTGGCAACAAAACAACTTCAAGCTTTATTATAGCTGTGATTGTGAATTAATTATACACTGCCCATGAGGCCATGAATTGAATTAAACTCTAGTATTTGAGTTTTGGCCGCTCCCAAGTTCCAATATTATATGTAAACTAAATTCGTTTCTACGGAATATATAAATCTTGAACTTTCTGAGTTCTATTGGCTATAAGCCCATCATCATTATATACGGGGGTTCTTTTTTTTTTTTAAGGTGAATCTCGACTTGCATGTGTATGTAAATATATAGTTTAACAAGCATGATGTCAGGGTGGGCAGTGGGCTCTAACAATAATAATTTTTTGCGTTTATAGCTAGGAAAAAGAGTGGTTTATTATTAAAGCGCATTAGTTGTAGAATTTATCCAAGTCAAGACACTATCATGTTGCAAATCATAAGTGATGCATGTGGTATAATTAATTTGTATTCCAATTTTTTTTTTTTGGTAAGGCTGTGACGCCCTTCGCTTTACTTTTCTCTATTTTATTAATGCTTTAGATTTTTTCTCTTTAGCTTTAAAATAAGTTTTTTTCGGACGCATCGACTGGTGTTAAGAATCTCCTTTTGGGCAATTACCAGTTTTACAACTGCAACTCAATCTGTGACCGAAAAGATACGTCAGCGAATGGGAGCCAAAAAACTGGGAATACAAACAACAAGGCAATTAATCCAGCCTGCATGCTGCCATGCCATTGTAATCGCAAGGCAATCCAGCTGCAATTGCGTTATTCAGCCTGCGTATTAATGCCTCAGTCACAGAAAAGCATTCAGTGACACAGAGGGTATGTGTAATTTGCTATTTTTAGATTCCTCTATCTTGAAAAGATACGACTACAATATTAAGATAAGAATTCAATCACTATCGAAAATGATTTAATAAATAAACATTTAAACATTCCAGTTATTTTCAGACCCTGATTGTGACTTGTGACATGAACGGCAACTAAACATAAACTTCAATGAATTCAACATTGGATTACTCAATGACCAATTCCAACAGGCGAAGTTCTGAATTTTCTTACCAATAGATAAGCACAGTCCAGATATATACAAGTGCTGCGTTCATCCAGGCTCCACCATATCCCATTTATCATTTTGAAGATCTGAGTGGTCATTAGACGGACTTAGGGTTATATATTTCGGCATAGCAAGTCAACGGTGCAGTTGCAAGGGTCGACTTGTTTAATCCATTTGGCAACACTGACTTGCATCAATAATGGCAGCAGTTGCCGTCTGGCTCTCGGCCCACTTTTTACTTATAATATCTTTTTTTTTTTGTCACTCAAGTTGGATTAAAATCCTCTCTCTTATGATATGAAATTTTAAGAATTTAGGTCACTTATTAATTATTGATAATTTGGTGCGGAGATTTAACTATTATTATTATTATTATACTTTTATCTATTAATTACCTACATGAATTTTTGTATTTTTGTTAAAAATAAATTCAGATCAGAAATAGACTTCTTTGTAAGATTCATGATATTAATCAATATAAAATGTAATTTAAATGTAGGAAAATCACTTGAATAAAATTGGTTAGACTATGCTCTCACGATCATTAATGAGATGGTCATGAATTTAGGGATGGCAACTGGATCGCTCCATAATGGATATCCATAATATCCATCCAATTGGATCGGATAATTTCCATCCAAAATTTTTTAGATCTTGAAATAGATATTTTAAAATTATATCCAGATGGATATGGATAATTATTTTTACCCAATGGATATCCATTTAACCCAACACAAGTTTAAAAGGTTTTAATTTTATAAAATTAAAAATGAAAAATATAATAAACAAACAATTGTAAAAATATTAAAAATAAATAAATACAAAATTGTCCTCAACTAAAATATTTATTGTCAAATATACCCCCACAATAAAATTATAGAAAAATATTTTAAGTTTTGAAAATTTAGAAAAATTCACCGTTTACATTGTTCCACCGCCACCGGAACCACCGCTATTCCGTCGCCGGCAGTAAAACTTCATCCAATGTTGACACCGCTGACATAAATATATTGGAAACTACATGATCTATACAAATATGGAACTGATCAACAACAATCACGAACAACGATGGTGCACGCGCCGCAAACGTGGACAGCCATGTGGTGGCCGCGGATCTTTGCGATGCGCGTGCGCCTCCATCATTTGGTAGTTTCTAAATCAAACACCACCTTTAGATAGATCGTTGAATTTCCGATCTGTTAGTGTGTGATGTGTCGACTAATAGTGATTTTATGGCGGCGGCGGCGGGAGAGACGGCGGTGCCGGCGACGGACTAAATTGTAATTTTTTTTCAAATTTTCTAAAATAATTTTAATTAACTTTTTAAATTAATGATTTTAGGAAATAGAAAATAAAAAAGATTTTTTAATGTAATAAATCATTGATTAATTTTTACTTTATTATTATGTTATATTATTTTTTAAATTTTAGAAATACAAATTTAATATCTATGGACATCCATGGATATCTATATTTATGTGGATAAAATCCATATCCATATCAAATATTTAATATCGGATATAGATATGGACAAATCCATCATGGATAATCATGGATTTACACATGGGTGGACAATATCCATATCCAACTCGATATTTGCCATCCCTGTCTCATGATGATATCGACTTTTAATAATGCGTGGGAAGCACGGCAGCAAAACAATTTAAATAAGCACATTATGATAATTTAGATTAATAATATTCCCTAACATGGATAAATGTAAGCAAATATTAGAGACTATAAAACACACACACTCGCGCGCGCTCTCTCTCTCTCTCTTTATATATAGTTCTATAAGTGAAAACTTAGAACAACTTAATTATTTGGATTCACGTTTCATGTCATTAGTCATTACTCCCCATTTATGGAAACATTCATCATTTCATTATGCCTGGTTAGGCAGGCCGCAGTTCTTGGATGATATTGTAAAGCTAACAAATGGGATGTTTTTGATCCAGAAAGAAGAGACCGCTTCATATTTAATAATACTTCCTAAAAGTGGACTGCTCCAATTTAATTTGTGCAACAACAAATTTAATGAAGCTTATGTAATGATGCTTCCCAATATATATATATATATATATAGCAGTCTTGATTCATGCGAAAAGAAAACTCGCGGGAAGTCAACTTAGACCCACCCCGCTTTCATTCCCAAATTCCGAAAGAATCAAGTGGCCGACCATTGCGATTGCCTCGGACCTGGACCTGCTCTTAGATGTTGGAATTTTACTGTGTTGACATTATCACTACTTACTAGCATTGTGTGCCGCATGCGTATATGTCCATGGAGGTCCTTACTCTGAAGCCCATCATCATCATCCTAATCACAGGATATCAAATTTTAATTATTCAAGTAGAAGAGCGATAATTAGCAAGATTAATAAAAGTTGTGTGTGTTTTAATACAATCAATATGAACTGTTCTCGACGGAAACGATGCAGGATGTGATGTTTTTAGATTATTCTTTAAGGATAAACTAAACTAAATTCAAAGTTGATTGATTGATTCCCTAACCGCTAACTCGGTCAAATCTCGCTGAGTCGATGAATACTGAAAAATAACTAATAAGCAACCTAGAATTCACTTCATTGAAATAATTGATCACTAGTAACTTGTTAAAAACTTTAAAATTCTCTTCCTTCTCATCTGCATCAGAATTGTTATTAAAGAAACAAACAGTTAGAAGTTGATCTATCCTGTTGTCGATTCAAACATCCATCAACAATTGTATAGAAATATTTTTGGTGGTCTTTGTTTGGAATACTCTTGATATATTTTTTCAAAAGAAAAAATTAATAATAACAATAATAACTTTTATATGCATACAGTATAAGGCTTGGGATCTAAACAACCTTCACTGTATGCTGTAGTTTCCAAAATTCGTACAAAATCGTCCCATAGATTTGTGGGCGTTGAAATAACAAGAATAATTCCACATGATATGCAATTTAGGATGAAGGCCTAATAAGTAATACTGTAATAATAATAATGTACAGCAGGTACAGCAACAGAAAAAACTGAAAGCAGCTGTTATGCCGCCTTTAACCATCCGGCATCCACATATTAACCAAATAATCACAAATTGAACTCAAAACCATAATCTATATATGGTTTGCAAAAAATAGGGCATGAGCAAAGAAGAAAATTTTCAATGTAAATTTGCCTCAACATTCTCATAACTGACTTTGACTATCATTCATATTTATGCACATCTTTCTGTACCCCCTCTCCCCGGAAGAAAAAAACAAACCCCCAAGTTCTCCAAACGCATGAATTTTTAAAGAAACTATATGTCAAAAGCTAAAAACTAATGGTGTCTTGTGTTTGAGCTACGGAGGGTCACACCATGTAAAAATTTTGTATATCCATGTAAACTAAGTTTTCCGTCCGAGTTTCTAATCCAATCTTTGAGAAACGAATAAGCTGAAGGACCAACATTCAATTCCTGCAGTAATGAGTTAAAACAAATGGAGATGAATAATAAACATATACATGATGAATAATAATAATACATCAGTCAAAAAAAGTGGGACTTCAATAATTTTGAAATAAATGAGCATACCCTTGCCAATTCCTCTATTGAAATGACTCGGTTGCCCTCCTCCTCAAAATACTCGAAAGCAGTGGAAGCTATCTGTTCCCACCCTTCAAGGGCCTCCAATTGATGCGTGCTGATTGCAGCGGCGCAAAACTCTTCAAAATACATCTTCCTATAAGCAAGAGATTCCATCTGTAAATCAATGGACCAGAGTGAGATGTAGATAATTCAAATACATAGAAAACCAAATATTTCAGCAATATCATTAAAAAATAAATAAATAAATTCACAACACGCAGATAGACAAAAGGAACTCGATCAAAGTAAGTTAAAAACTTCTCTAGATGCGGATAATGAAATCAAGTATATTTCAAACCATCTATTAATGATGAAGGAAAATTGCTTTCATGTATAGAGACCCCCCCCCCCCCCCCCCCCAAAAAAAAAAAAGAAAACTAAATTGTGGTAAAAATTGAAAAATTATAAGATGCCTTACTGAACTAAGAACATCAGGAACCCTTGATTCTCTCATGGCATCAGTTGCATTTCGCCCTAGCACCTGCAAAAGAAAATTCCGATGACTACATATTTCTTTTAACTTCCAGATGAAAAAAATGAAAGACCATTAAAATAATGGTATGCAAATAAGCCATTCAACCAATTTCTTCCATATTTCATAAACCACTCTAGACTGGAAAAAGAAAATATTATAGATGAGCAGATTACCATTCTGAAATTTTCAAGAGATACGCTCCCATCTTTGTTTGGTTCCAACAACCTAAACTGAGCTCTAAGATACACCAACTCATCCTCAGTCAATGCTTTTGAAAGAGCCTGCAAGCACAAAGTATTAACAGAGAGGTGAGTGCACTAGACAATCTATTTGCTCTAACTTTCAAACTTCAGCCCCACGAAGCAAAATGTTAACCCAAAAGCTCCAGATAACCAATTAATATAAAGACCTTTCAATGATAGCAACTCAGGTTATTTCCATATTATTTTCATAAGAAACTCAAGGGTTAGCTCTGTAGGAAAATTGAGATTTTATTTATCATGAAAACAACTAAGAAACCCTACATAAATTTGTGATTAGAAATTATAATGTCGCCTGTTCTAAAAAATCTCAGTGGGAAATGCTAAGGCTCTCAAAATTATATACAATAAGCATGCCACTTAAATCAGCAAATATTTTTATGAAAATTACAAGAGCATGGACACGTAGCTGAATGAAATATCATTCATTTTGTTAAACAATACAATAGGTCAAGAGTCGCTTTGTCATATAATGGTCAACAGGATTAGGTGATTATTACACAAAGAAAATACTCCCTCCTCCCCACAACACCCAGTAAGAAGAAAAGGAGTGTGAATAGTATGATTATGCAAGAATGATACCTTTAGTGCCGCACGTTTGAAAGGTGTAGCATGAAGGTATGACTTTACCAACTTGAAGATCAATATATCCAAAGGTACTGGACGACTATCATCACGCAACCATGGGTGAGCTACAGTTGTACAATTGCTTTTATTAGTATTAAAACCAATTCCACTTGGTACATGAGCGAGCAATATTATGCTAAAAATAAAACATAGATAAATTTAAAAATATCTCAGATTTGAAACACTCCACAAAGGTATAATTGCAATAGCTGTCTTGTAAGCAGTCACACCAGCTATGCATAATATTTGAAAACAATACCATAGAAACAACCAAGCAGCTTCTCAAATAGTCCCCATTTTTGCATGGAGTTTGGGAGGCTATGTTTATCAACTTACCATTTAAATATATATTATATTTACAGATAAGAAGAATCCAATAATTTATAAGGAAATAAAGATGACGGCGATGATGAAGTTGCAAATCTAAATATACGACCAATCATTCAATACCTGCATACTATCCTAAAAGACAATATAGGAACCACCAACTTACTTAGAGCTTGAACGGCAGTCATTCTTTTCCTATAGTCCTTGTTCAGGAGTCTTTTTACAAAGTCCTTAGCCTCAGGAGAGACAGAAGGCCAGGGTAGATCGTCAAAATTGGGATCCGATCTTAGCACTGCTCGGAAAATTCCTGATTCCGTCCGTGCCCAGAAGGGCCGGCTTCCACATAACAAGATATAGCTGATCACACCTATGCTCCATATATCTGCTTCCAGACTATAGGACCTATGCAAGACTTCAGGTGCAACATAGTATGCACTACCAACAATATCATTAAGTCTTTCATCTGCATATACGTAGTAAAAAGTAAAAAGTTAAAAAGGATTTTCAGGCTTCAACTGACTAATATTAGGTAAAAGAGATTGCAAATGCACTCTGGTAGTATGAATCAGCAATATCACAACAACGGTGCATGCCCTGGAATCCATTAACTAAATTGCTAATGCTGATAATTCCCATTTTTTATTGTTTCTTCCTCTTTGACCTCAAAAGATAAGTTAGATATGCCAATAGTTCCGTAGTGCCACATACCATATTCGTCATCCAATATTAGATCCAACCTCTGGGCGAATCCAAGTTTGGTAAACTAAAATTTCCATAATCATGGCCCACAAAGGAGCCAGACCACTGATCCAAAATTATCCCTCTGACAAATTGTCATTTGGACACTGTCCCTCTAGACAGGAAAACTAGTAAGCCTATTAGTAGATTTAACTTCCCACTTACGTAATTTATGACGGAAAGGAGATAATGTGACACGTGCATAGAGAGAAGTTGTGAACTTCAATTACTACCTGGTCTGATAAAGTCAGAGAGACCAAAATCAATAAGCCTCATATCAGCATCATCACGTCCAGAAGTAAAAAGAAAATTCTGTTACAAACATGTGAAAGGTATCAATAAAAATTTATTAAATAGAGTGAGGGAAATGAGACACAACACACGACCTCTTTGCACACCCTCCAACCCCACCACACATGCTAAATAGAGAGCAACAAAAGCCCAAGTGTCACAATTCGAGTAACTTAAGAATGAATCACATAAAGACCTCTGGCTTTAAGTCACGGTGTACGACGCCTTGAAGATGGCAAAAGGCAACCACACTTAGAATTTGCACAACTATAGCTTTTGCATCCTCTTCTGTGTACCTTCCCCCCCTGCAGTAGAAAAAAAATCACCTAAGAATTTGAATGTTACAATTTCAATTATACACATGCCCATTTTCTTGTTCATAGAAGCTGAGTTGGTTCATTATGTTTAGAATATAATTTGCAAGTAGTTCTTCAATGCAGTCATAGAATACACAAAGTGCTAACTACATCATCACTGAAAGAGAAATATGATCAAGGGCAATTGTAAATCTAAAATCTGATATATCCCATTTATAATGGTATTTGAATCAAGTTTAGCAAATAGCTCCATCCAAGATGATGGTTCGGTGCTTTAGATGTCCATGTTATATACATCACTCTTATAGATTACTTCAGATATTATAAGACTGAAATAAAATGCAACGAACATTTGTACCTTGCTAAAATTCTATCTAGAAGTTCTCCACCCTCACACAATCTGCCAAGAGGAAAAATAAACTTTGTAAAGATTGCTACTAAATAAATTGTGGCAACCAAGAAAATGAGATCCTAACGTTGTTAGATAATATATCTGTAGCTAACTTCAGATAGAAGAAAAGAAATGACATACTCCATGACTATGTACACATTGTTCACATCCTCACAAGCATCACAGAATTTGACTAGATGCTTATGTCCTGACAATGCTTTCAATATTTTCACCTCCCTCCGCACATCCTCAATTGATATTGCTGTCGTCATCTGCCAAATAATTAAAGTAAAGATGTTGCGGTATCAACAAGCAATTATTAATAAATTTGAAAAGAGAAACAAAACATTTCATAGATTTGGCTGGTGTAAGAAATGCAATGTTAGATGGAAAACATCATTAATGTCTACATTTACTGATATATGCACACATTAATAAATCATTGATTACCATTAAGTAGAAGAGGCACAACTTCCGAGTTGCCCAAAAAGGGTGAAATTTTAATAAATTGATGACAAGATCCGTATATGTATTCCAGGATTTTGAGTAAAAGGGAATTCAATAAAAACCAACAACAGTACCCAAGCTGTATGACACTAACGTGCGAAAACACAAAGCAGGGTTTATAGCAATCAGTGAGAGACTATCTGAATTTCACAATCGGATAGCAAGGATCAGCTTTGGGTAGGGATGCCTTTTGAGTCATGCAAACTATGAAACATGAATTTTTTTTTTTTCCAATTAACTATGAAAGTTATGCCATAAATATTGTATCATGATTCTCATTTATTTACAACGATGAGTATATTTTAGGTCCATAACATCTCTCCATTTGAAATATTGAGAGAAATGAAAGCGAAGTTTAGGTAAATATTTATTGGTTCGTGTATGGTTGGCCAATAACTCATTATATGGTTATTATATAGATGGCCAATAACTCTTTCAAGCATTATGAAGCTAATAATCTGGTAGTAAAATATGCGATATATAAGTGAAAGGTTGACAACTGTGCATCAAGCAACATCATCACTCAGAAACAAGCAAACAGCATCCATTTTATGCTGCCATGTATTGCAATCAGGCTGAGACATGTCATTATAGTACATTCTCCCCCTAGCATCTAACACAAATTTGTACAGTATAATCTCGAAATGTAGAAAACAATAAACTCCATAACCTAGGTATTGCAAGAAAGATGCACCCAAAGCATCATCAAGAGATCCACAAACCACAATGTACTAATAAGGTTATAGCCAATTCAATCTCAGCCACCTCAACGAAATTTAAAAAAAAAAATGCAGCCCCGGTATGCATCTTTATTAATTTGGAAAAATGTCAATCTAGATCTACTGAGTTTGAAATAGTTTACAATGTCATACGTGATTATGCCATAATTTCCAACTTAGCAACTGCAGCTTCCGTCTAGAACGGAATACTACGACAACACATGACAAGCTCCAATTTGTGCTTCTTTCAACTTACGAATAAATTGAAATAGTGACCACTTGAATAACATCTTATTATGTTAGGCTGCAGCTACAAAGCATAGAACCTACCAATATAATTATCCATCAAAACTAGTTAGTTATCTTGTTTTACACTTTTACCTGAAAATGTATCTTAGATAACTAGAGGCTCTTATTTTTCACCAACTACGATAATAAGCCAAAATGTTGTGGAAGAAGTAATGTGCTTATTCTTTACTTTTACTCAATCTTATTCTTTTCCTTCCACTTCCATCAGATGCTCACTACCAATGAGATAAGGCACTTTGGATAACAACCTTTTTCTTTAGGAAGAATTTCACCAATGTGTCAACACGATACGAATCACATCAGATAGAAATATACACCATATGAAGCATCTCAGGTGCTTAAGGAACCTTTTTCTTTAGGGTGAACTAATGAGTTCCAGGTCATCATTTCTTTATTCTTAAAAAAGGAACTAACTAACCTTGTTAAACCTGGCATCTAGTTTGCTTACACTACTTAGCATACATACTATTTTCAATTATTTGCCTGTTTGTATTAAAGCTCCATGGCAACCCACCTCTTAACTATAACAGTCAGCTACATCTTAAATGAGAAAAATAGTGCACGAACTAATCTAGTGTAGTATAGATCCATTTCATATGTTTTTTCCCCTAGGATACCACATGCTCAGTAATAGACATTAATGAATTCCCAAGATGCATTCAACTTTTTCCCTTTCACATCTACTGTCCAGGTTTGTCAGAAAGAACCTGAGTAAATTTCAAAAGAACCCATCCGGCAAGGTGCTTATGAAAGATGCTTTAACTTACAAAATAAATGACAAAGGAAAAAGAAAAGGGACTTCAAAACAAATACGAGATGCAATCATTTAAGGTGAACAATATGTCATACTTCAGGGATGGTCAACAGGCATGAAAAATGGTTCTATCACAATTCCGTTTGTAAACTAGTACAATTAGATAATGATCGCCCCGGGGGGGTTGGGGCTGTTTAGATCTACACTACTGAACAAGGCTTTTTTTTGCTGTGTCTGCAACACTTGACCATGTGCATATCATGAAGCAACATGTCTATATTGCCATAGCACATTAAACCATTCATTATCAAACGTCTTTGAATCCAAGCCCTATATTCTCTTCAGGTAACGCAGGTCAAAATCGGACCTCCAAAACCAAACAGGGTTCCGATCTTCATGTTTGAACTTGCCATTTCAGTGACAAAAAGATACTGCTGAGTAGCACACTTGAAACAGAGTAAGCTCTGTAATATCTCCACATTGAATAACAAGCTGCCAGTCGCCCTTACACTTTTAGGCAAAAGATATCCTTGTCAAGCCAACAACAGCTTTGATTGTCATCAATTTATATACCAGTCAATTTATTTAAGTTTGTTCATCTAAAATTATTCACACTGCCACCATGTGCCCCAAAAGTTGGCAACATGGATAAAGTTACATAGCATTTGTCCGAACAAAAAGATCTCCACGTATACCAGTTATTCATCAAACCACTCCTAGCTTTTTTCTCATTTAATATTCTTATCAGTATATTTCTTCCTAAGCACATAAGGCTATGGCTCATTTAAGGAGACAAGGAACTCTTCAGAAGCTATTTAAGGTATGACATATTGGGAGTTGCAGAAATCTTGGATTTACCAGAGGTGCCGTTAATTTCTCAGATTCAGACAAAAGTGCTAATGTTTGTGGTGTCAACATTATTATCATTATTGATCACAATTGATGATTCTAGAGCTTCTAACAGCAGGCATAAACTTCTAAACTTTCATCCATCATTGTTCCAAAAAATTTTAAAACTAGAGACAAATATCTGAAACAGGAAATTCAAGCACAATCAAATATATCCTAAACAGACTAGTCTACTATTGGTATCAGAACCAGTCATTTGCATACATAGTTTTCACTTCTGATACAACCTGATAATCACATTGATAAAAGCGCACCATATTTTTGCTGTAAAAATAGTTAAATCCCCAAACAAGAACCAAACAGCGTATTTAACAAACTAAATCAATGTCTACAAGCCCGTACAATAACAACGGGAGCAATATTTTCAAATAATTGAATAAGAAAATTGAACTGAAAAACAAATGGACAGTAGCATTGTATTGTACCTTGGCTTTAGATATTATCTTGACAGCAACTTGCTGATCCTTGAGCTCACCCTTTTTACCTCTAGCAGAGCAAGTATGACCAAAATGGCCTCGCCCTACTTCCTTTCCAAGCTCATACTTAGCCCCAAAATTCTTGTTGTACCCGAAGCTCTTGTCGAGCGACTGCTCCGGTTCGGTTCCTCGCTCTTCGGGAATCGTACTTTCTTTTGGCTTCCCACCGCCAAGTCGCTTAGCTAAAGACGCCTTAATGTGTTTCGCCGGAGATGGCGGAGGGAACGGCCTTCTAAAAAATCTCCTCGGCGTCGACGCTCTAGCCGGAGACGGAGAGACGCCGGCAGGCAGTGGACTGGCCGAAACGCCGTGAGGATAAGGACTCGGCCAGGGGCTCGGGTGAGAGGACCGTCCCGGGGTATTCTTCACCGGCATGGAACCGTTACCTGGAGTTGACGGCGGTAACGGCGTTTGATTTTGATTGGCGGATACGACCATAGTCGTTGTGGTTGCGCTCGTTGTGGCGTCATTTTCAGTTGTTGGGATGGTCTTACCGTAACACTGCCCCATCGTAAGGAATCCAGCACCGGCTTCTCGTCCGATCGAGACTCAATCAAAGTCCACACATCGGACGGTACAAAATCTCCAACACGGATCTGATGATCCCCGGAATTTTTTTTCTTTTGAAGTAGCAAGAAACACGATAGAGTATAATAATAAAACAGAGAGAGATCTACGGCGAGAAAACGATAAAATAAGAGAATTTTTGAGTCAGAGAGAGAGAGACTGAGACAGACAGACAGGGAGAGAGAGAGAGAGAGAGAGAGAGAGAGAGAGAGAGAGAGAAAGCTCTGCTCAGAGAGTAGAGTTAAACAGGTCGAGCTGAAAAATTAGTTGGGGAATTATATGCAACATCACGGCACACAAAAGGGAAATAATCTACCGACGTTAGATTTTTAGAATCACAATTGGAAAGTGAAAATCATCCAAGCGAAGTTCATGATCTGCGACGTGGATTTTCTAATTAGGAAGCTTCAATTTCGGTCATAATGTCTTCTATAGTGAATGTTTCTATTTTCTTTTGTTTTTTTTTTTTTGTTTTTCTTTTTCGCTTCCTTTTGTTTACAAAGTACTTTTCATTTTGTCTTTTGCTACTTTTCTTGCCGTTATTTTATTTTTTTATGTTAATTAATTTAAAAAAAAAAAAAAAGCGATGGTGGTTTTCTATCTTCTGTTGTTTAGTGTACACATTGTCCTCATGCACTGCCATTTTTTACCATTTTGTTTTGCCTACGTAGGGGTAATTGGGTAATTTCAGTGACAAATGGGCATCCTCAGTTGGTTGTTGTTTTACTTAAATGCCGTGTTGGACACGTGGCGCCTTGTGGGTTTAAGTGCGCATGGCAGACCCGTGGACCGAGTAGCATAAACAGAGTCCGCTGATTGGGTGGTTTTTTGAGAGAATCGGAGAGCTGACGAAGACGAACATACACACCCTGAACCGAAGGTTCTAACTTCTAAGCGGGCCAGAATTAAGTGCTGGTGAAGAAGAAAACTGAATCCAATATGACAAAATCACAGCCGTTGATTTCTTTCTTCCCTTTCCCCTTTGTTAGTCTTTCAATGGGAAATCTAATTTGATCGGTGTGTGATTTTGCCCTGGAAAGCACTTTATTTGCAAATTTGCATGAATGGATGACGAGAACTTATGGAAACTTGTCTTTTTTTCCACTATTAGGCATTCAATTTTATAAAAAGAATCTTATCTAAATATGACAAGTCAATAAATTTGCTTCTAAGCAATTAAAAGTTTTCCGCGTGATTTGAATGTGTCAAAACAAAAATAGGAAAATGCGAAATAAATATAATAGCACAAAGATGTGACGAACATTATGATGATGCAGCCATATATGATTATAAGGCTGAGAAAATAAATGAGTTAAATCAAATTGGTAAATTTTTGTTTTATTCAATTTATTTTTTAGTTCAGTAATGTTGAAATTGATTCACAGTAAAATACTGTTGATAACCGTACAATCATAAACATAAATATTAAATTTACACTTATTGTTATAATCTTATAATTATCATTTGTGCTTCACGGTAGAGCATCTCTACCATAACTAGTGTAGATGAATGACACTTCATAGTGTGTTTTGTCCCGAAAATATGGCTCAGAGGCAACAAATATATTATATTAAATTGATAACGCAAAATTAATTGAGTTTAATTTAATTCCCCCCAACACACAGACATATAGAGGGAACTGAAGATAAATTAAACAAAACAAGAATTTAATGGCATGACTCATGAGCATGAGCTAACTTGATCGACAAGAGGATTTGATTATTTTAATCAGAGTCTTTATACCCTAATGTTTGTTTGTATTAAATGCTACACATAAAGTTACAGGGAAGAAGAAAAACAGAAACAACGAAGTTGTAAAACCTACCCTCCTGGCTGTATTACATGGTAGTAAATTTTATTACTCAAGTCGGTTAAGTCTAGCCCTCAGGCTTATTTATTAAATGTTTGAATTTTAAAATTTTATTAATTTAAATAATTTTTAATTTTATTTATTTTCTTTTATAAATTATGTTTAATTTTTCAAACATTAACATTTGAATAGAAAATGTGAACTTTTATAATTTTTATTTGAATGAAAAGTAAATAATAATTTATTTCAAAAATATCTATGTTAAATATACTAATTTTCTAAACTATAAAAATCTAATCATTTCTTTATTTATAAGGATATGAATGTCAACTATATTTTTTTAATTTAAAAAATAAATAAGATGTCACTTATATTTAAATATTACTAAAAAAAAAAATCAAACATAACATTCAAACATTTGTATTCAAACTTAAAAAATATTCAGATTCATAAAGATTTTAAATAAAACAATAAAGGCTACCTAAATTTCTAACCCAATGACTACAGACCAACAAACCAGCCTGGAACCACTGCTATATCGTGTGCATTCAATATACGCTGCTGTCAAAGTTTTATTGCACTGTTTTATACAATTTCGGGAAAAAAAAAAGGGGGGGGGGGGGAAGAAGAAGAGAATTAAGGTTTAAATTTATTGTCTTGTTTGGTCCAAAAAAAAAAATAATAATAAATGAAAAATAAATTGGACAAGAAATAAAAAGACTGATGAACTGAAGAGTGAAGACAGAAGTGGGATATGAAAGCCCAGCCGCAGCAGATAAAGCTGGAGGACACTCTTTCTTACGCTGCAATGAACTGAAGCCATGAGAGGCTCAGCACTTTTACGTTACGCTGCTCCTCAGTCTTTACCTGTGGAAATTTATTGCTATAAATGAAGACTGGTAGAGGCTGCTGAAGTGAACAAGCAAACTCGAGACAAATAGGGGAGGGGCGGGGGGACCCATTGTTTTATTACTTACTGTTAATTGTGAATATGGACCGAACCCAAAAAAACCAAAGAAAATATCATTATTATTTTTTTTTTCTTCCCAACATAGATAATGCTGCAGCAAAATACGAGTAAGTTTGTCTTGCGAATAACAAATCAGGAAATGTGTTGACGTTACAGTTGTTGGTTCGACCGAGATGGGGAGATTTGCACGATCAAATTCTTTCTATTCGCAGCATTATATATATCCGACCGGACCCATCCAAACACAAACAGCCGATCCAAAAAAGAACTCATGCCAATTGCATGCCCAGATCCATGAATAAAGAATCTATTCGCAGTAAACCCATCAACGTTCAAATCCAAGACCTGGTCGTTTTGTCGAGTTTTGCCCCCTTTTAAGCTGGTCTCGTCACTTCTCTCGTGATGCATGCGCGAGTTTCGATAAAATTTCAAGAGTTGAGTTCCTAAAAACCCCTTATAATCCTTGTAAAATCTCACTTCTTATTTCAATAGCATCAACTTTATTAAAATTATGAAAAAGGATGAAATATTATAATATAACTAATTATATTTTAAACATACTTTTTAATAATAAAAAATTGGGTAATTTATTATTTCATTGTGTCAAAATTAATTTGAGTTTACTCAAATAAAAAATTAATCATATTACAAATCAAAATTTAAAGATGGGAGAGTTCATAATTTATGGTTGTGAACATATTTTAATTTAGTTAAATTCAAAACTGTCTTTTTATGTAATTTACTCTAACGACAGTAGCATGATTTAAAAAAAAAAAAAAAAAAAAGCTTTACAAGGATTTTAAGGGAGTGAGAAAAGTAACACTCGTTTCTCAAGTATAATATGGGTCAAAACTTTGAGGCCCATTAACACAGGCCGATGATCATCATTTATTGGCAATAAGAAGAGTAGTGCTACTCACCCCTCAAAAATCATTTTGTACGAGTAGAGTTATTGGCACCCCTACATTATTCTTACAAAATCTCACTTTAAATAAAATTATAATTAAGAATAATTAAAAATTAAACACATATAGATTTTTTTTCCAGCAAATTACTTAATTCATTATCAATCATTTTTAAAAAAAAAATCTATATGTTACTTCCTATTTAACTAAAATAAATTGTACAAATTTAGAATAATCTATTGTTCTCTTTTGATTTCTTATTGATTAAATATTTTTATACTTCAAATTTCTCTGAAATTATAATTTAAAATATGTGTTATTTCGGCCAATGATTAACACTAAAAAAATTATCACCCATATAAATTTTTAATTTGTGTGTACAGTAATATAAAATTGAAAATAATTAAAAAATAACACAATAATACTTTTAAGTTTTAACAATAAAAAAAATCAAATGAAAATTGAGAACTTAGAAAAGTGTATATAAAAAAAGGATATTTTCGAAAATAAAATTAATATAACTAAAAAGGAGATTTTATGAGAATATCATATGGGTGCCAATAGTCCAACTCTTTTTGTAAACCGGTAAAGTGCTCTTACGAAATGGATAATTTTTAAAAACCTCCCCTGAGGTTTGGACTTGTTGCAAGTAGATGGCGAGAATCTGTTTATTTGTAAAAAATCCCCTACCGTCAGTTAACTTTAACATTGACCGTTAGTTGACTGTGCAAAGACAATATTACCCTCAACAACAATTTGTAGACGGAAATAACTAAAAAAAAAATTTAAAATTGTTGGCGCGAAAAGTACAAACCCTATTTTTTGACAATTTTATCCTTGTCAATTCCAAAAATTTACAATATCATAGGTAAAGATTATAACTATTTTATTTTCAAGTTTTTAATTTTATCTTTTTTGTAGAAACTTTAAGAAAATATCAATAATTTAAAGAGAATTTTTAAAATTTTTAATTTTATCTTTCTTGTAGGAACTTTAAGAAAATATCAATAATTTAAAGAGGGTAAAATAACCAATAATTTTAATTTTTTTTTAGTTATTTCCGTCTACAAATTATTATTAAAGGTAATATTGTCTTTGCACAGTCAACTAACGGTCAATGTTAAAATTAACTGACAGTAGGGGGTTTTTTACAAATAAATTAATTCTCGCCATCTACTTGCAACAAGCCCAAACCTCAGGGGAGGTTTTTAAAAATTACCCCTTACGAAATCTACTAAGCCCAAAAAGGAAAAATAAGGGGCTTTAAGAGGAGTTTTAAAGGGTGCAAGTAATAGTAGTTCCACTCCACTAAGAATAGCCCATCAACGAAACATTGCCCAATCGGAAACCAAAATCCAAGATTGCAGAAGACGGCCATGCCAATTGCTAATGTTCCTTGATTAATTTGTTAATATTTAGTGCATGTTTGATATAACTTATCTTATGATCACAGGTATTTATTTAGATTCTATTTGGTATTAAAATGCTGTGAAAAAAAATTATAACTATAAAATAAAAGTTAATAATAAGTAGTAAATATAATTTAAAATAATAATTTTAACAAAATTAGCAAGAGATAATAGATTTTTTTTCATATAAGTATAAAGTTAAATCTATTTTACTTTTAAACTACAATTGTCCAACCTGAATTATAAATGGGGATTTAATCTCAAAAACTCTTTTTAAAATTATTGTTGTTCTTTGATTTTACTTTGAATAAATATTTTCCAAAAAATATTTGGTCACTACTAGCAAAAATCCAGAGTAGAGAGAGCTTTATTAAAAAGTTAAATTATTTGAAATGTCCATTATTTGGTTTACATTCTTATTTCGTTCATTTAATAACATAATTTTAAAAACTCGACCCCTAAAGTAATCTTACAATTTTAGGTAAAAACTCTCATTGACAACTAGGACAACTAAAAATGGTAAAATCCTCTATGGGTTTGGAGGCCCCGCCTAAAATGGGGTAAATTTTGAATAATTTTTAGAAAATGAAGTGAGGAATGAAGAATAATCCCCAAATTCTTAATGGAGTGGGGTTTGATTTTGCACTCCCTACCCCACCCCCAACCCAATCCCTATTATATATAAATTTTTAAAAAAAATTATTTTATCAATTACGATGATGGTTAATAATTTTTTTAATTTTTATATAATATAAGTAGGATATAACTAAAAGAAAATCTTACAATAGAATTCTTATTTAACCTAAAACATTGTTACATTTTTTTTTTCTTAAGGCGGTGCTCTCTTCAAACATTTTTCAGTTTTGATATTATTTCAATACATCATTTCAATTTTTTGGAGACTTTTTAAAATAATTTAAATATTTTATAATATGGTGATGATTTTATTTGTGTCTCTAATCTTTAATTTACTGAATTCATGTATTTATACTTACTATAAAATAAGTAAATATGGAATGGGGTGGGGATGGAAAAATCATTCCCCACATGGGATTTCCCTCTCCCACCCCACCCCATTGCCATCCTTATAGACCACTAAAAAAAAAAAAATTGGGTAAAAACTCTACATGAATAAGATATAATTAAAAAAAAATTAAACCAAACAAAGTGTTAATACAAAATTTCAGCAAAACCATTTCAAATTCAATTAGCCGATGCCAAACCCCTAACATCATCATACCTTAAAAACTTAAACCCTGTCGCTGTGAAAATATTGCTGGTAAAAGTGCCAGAAAAAAAGTGTATTGACAAGTTATAGTTTCTTAAAATAAATAATTAATCAATCAAAATTTTAGCAAATTAATCCACTGGTTATCTAGCTTTGACTAATAACCTAATTAATAACTTGTATAATTAAATGGCTTAAATCTCAAACCAAAGATTCAGTAAGAATGAAGTTCATTTTAGTTGATGTTTTACTTAAGGCCATACACGGATGATATCATTTAACCTAACCTCCCAGTCTCACGCCATAAAGGATCATAGATTGTGGAGTAGCTTGAAAGAAACTGATAGAAAACTAACCCGATCATAGAAGAAAATGCCTCGCTTCCTGTCCTTTTACATCTTCTTTTAATTTGCATGTGTGAGTATGTATCTGCTATGATTTGATGACATCAAGCAAATAAACTAAAAAATAAAATCTTTTTTAACTAATGCAAATACTATGTAATTTGGTAGGATATAGGTGTGAAGCATCATAATCGTCATCAATTAAATAATTAATCGATTTGTAATTAAATGTCGAAATATAAACCCAAGTAAAGATATTAGACCTCAGGGCATCGGTAATCTTTTATATTACAAGTTTCAACTGAATTTGACATCCATCGTTTACCTGACACGATTTCTTGGAAGTCGGATGGAAACTTTCAAACTTAATTTGCTGTGGAGATTAGTCCAAAAATACATATACATAGAGATTAATTATTTAAAGAATTAAGCCCTATTGGTCCACTATATAATTAATATATTATATTGTTTTAAACGTAATGGCCTGTCACAAATATCATATAATTAGAGCTAGCAAAACAAGTCATCGAGTCGTGTTCGTGTCGTGTCAAATTTAGGTCGACCCAAACCCGACCCATTTAATAATCGTGTTAAAATATTGAGACATAAACCCGACACGGAAAAATAATCGGATTACCCAATAATCCGCTTAATATCTATACATTAAATAAAATTTACATCAAACATTTACACATTGTCATACGTACATAATTTATCAATATTATAAAATGTACATATCTACCAAAATATTACACATTTACACTATTGAAGTTTTAATTTTATATATATATATATAATGTTATATATCGATATTATAAAATATACATGTCTAACAATATTTTACACATTTACATTATTGAAGCTCTAAACGTATATAAAATTTTATAAATAAAATATTGTGTTTATATTCATCTTTTCAAAAAATAAAAATAAAAGAGAGAATCATCTCTAATATTTGAGTTTTGATAACAAGTACCTACAAATTATTTAAAAATAAAAAATATAATCGGGTCATTTATCGAGTAAATGGGTTAAGAACTTTAACCTTAGTCTGATACGGAAAAAATCGTGTCGACCCGAACCCAACCTATTTAATAATCGTGTTAAATTCAACAACTCATATCTATTTATTCATGTCGTATTCGTATCAAGTAATCGAATCGTGTCAAATTTGACCAGCTCTGCATATAATACAGGTCTCCCCTTTCATTGTTGTCATTTGGAAGCATGCAGCATGGGAAAACATTGAACGGATTAAAGAGTCAAATCCATGAGGTCAAATTGCCATGTTTGATCGATTACTGATTCATCCTGAACCTGAAGTTATGCTAAGCGTGGGACTAAATAAATAAATAGAAATTTTCCAGAAGATAAGACAAGCATTCATAAGTACTGTATTATTAGGATCTGCCGGCTTGTCTTATCACGTGTTATTAAGGAATCTAGTACTACAAGATCAATGTGTTTTGATTTTGGAAGACAATTGTAACTTGTAAGCATTCTGAATAGGTACTTTCTGATGTAGGATTGAATTATAAATAAAAACAATACAAAGAAATGGGCAAAAAAATATACTCTAATAATTATTAGACCAAATCATGATTGTAAGTGCCCGAGAGACAGAATGACTGACAATCTATCCCTGCAGTTATCACATAATACCCCCCCTATATCTCTTATATCGAAATTTTTTTCTTCAGAAAAAAATAATAATCATTTTATGGCCGAGATAAGGATTTTAGAAAAATATTTTGGCATAAAAAAGTAATTAATATAATAAATTATGAAAACTACTGGAGAGATATTCGACAAAAAGCTAAATTAATAATGAATTACGATTCTTTCTTTCTTTCTTTCTTTTTTCTTTTTCTTTTTACCTGCATAATTTAATGAAAAAAAATGGCTTAATTATCAACGTGAAACATAAAATTCACTGCAAACAAACAAAGAGTGGATCCTTATTCAAAACTAATATAGAGAGAAATTAAAATGAAATAATCTCCGAGAGAACCATTCGACCGGGTGATTGATAAATTAATATTTAAAAAACTTTACTTACGAATTTAGTTATGAGGATATATAAAGTGGCCACCGCAACCATCAAATTGAATCCGTGGTCCCACTCGCTCTTGGGAATTGGGGACCGCAGTCCCGCAGTCCATATGTATGTACGTGTACAGAGTTTACAAAAGCAAAACCCACCGTCAGATCAACGTCTAGCAGAGGTGTCGGATAGCTGTGGGTTGCATGAAAATGTTCACGTGCCAATATGCCATGACTGTTTTTCTACTGCTTATTCATTACTATATATATTATTGGATTGGTTATTATCGGAATACGATGAGCGATTTTATGTTTGGAATGATATGGAAATAGAATGGCATCAAATTTATGGGACCTGAAGCTGGAGGTTCTTTTATTGCATTAATTAATGGTGAAACTGCACGATGATTAAGTGACTGCGTGAGCCCACGGTGAGTTTGAGTTTGGGAACAAGAAAGGAACAATTCACATGTGACCGTCTAATATAATGTCAGGATTCGGGAACTAGATAACAAAACAGCGAAAAGCCTGCCAATTCTTCATAGACCCTAAAATTAAAATATACAGATCCGGACCCTCGTTCCCAAGGCGACTTCGTACACGTGTGTTGTTTATTGCTCAGTGCTCGCAAAAAATCTTGAAATCTCTTCTATAAAAAAATCTTACCGAAAGTAAACAATTCTTTTCCCTTTCAAATATATATTTATATTAGGGTAATGCTAAGTTACATGCATGTACCTTACAATCCTCTCACATAAATAGTATATGGATACTATTAATGTAAGATGGTTGTAAGGTACATGCATCTAACTTAGAGGGATCCTTTATATTATTCGAGAATCCAAGCAAAAGCTACGCTCGCTAGCCTTTAATCAGTCCAAAACTGAAAACCCACGTTACCACCACCTTCTTATTATATTCTCTTGAATTATTAGCAGCAATAAACTTTCTTTAATTTGAAGTCCATATATAACATATAACAGCACCTCGAGATCGTGTACGTGTATATATAATTAACTAACAAGAAAATTAATTAACTAATTGCCATGCATATCCACGTTAATTTGTAACGACCGATCTTGGAACAATCGTTCTCGCTTAAAATTTAAGAAAAAAAAAAGGAATTAAAATCGTCTCTTTAATTGCTTGAATCACTGAATTTCATTCTACCAGCCAAGAAGAATAGAGACCCGTGACCGGTTGACCACAACAGACCCTTAAATTAACGTAAAATCACCACTTTGTAGTTTAGTTACTTATTCACCCTCCCTCGAATTCGATCGTAAAGCAAAAACACTTAACCGAAGAAGAAGAAGAAGAAGATAAAAAGATAAAATATTATTTGTATCTTTGTTTCAACTTGGCTACTCAAAACTCTGAAAAGATAAAATATAATTTTGAATAAGAGAAAAAGGAAAGTTGTACTGCTAATTATTAGATAAGCAAACACGAAGTAAAAAGCAAACGGAATGTCTCCATCAGCACTCATCACCATAGCCATTAGCCACTGGCTGTCTATCTATCTAGTACCTCCTTCTGCCAAAATCATTCCTCTTTCTCTCCTTGAAGCAATCTCCATTGAATCTCAGTTTCTTCACCCCACCAAACCCCGCCACCTCACCCCCTTCTTTATAATTAACTCTTTTCAGTTATCACCCACATTCATTGTTTACTATTTTCATTTTCATTTTCATATTCCCTCCTCATCCTTTCACTGCATGTATACAAATTAAGTAATTAGAGTTTCAATGACTCGACACTTTCGATCCAAATCTTGCGGATTTGTTGGACTCACTGAGTTCAACTCCCCTCCTCCGAGTCCTTTCTTTCACCACAGTAACAGGAACAACGACTACGACGACGAAGAGGAGGAGGAGTTCGAATGCGATACTGATACTGATAATGATAATGAGGGTTATGATAACATTTCGGGAAGCCCTTTATCGACACCGTTTATAATAAACCCAGGGTCAAGATTTGGAGGAGTAAACGGAGATGGGCAAAGTGGTAATTCCACCTCGACTCACCACCACCACCACCACAACAACCAGTTTCAGATTCGTGATATTTTGGTAGCCGCTTTGAGGAAGTCACTGGTCACGTGCAGTGTTGAGGGAGAAGATGAGGCTTCCATGGATATTAGTTGGCCAACCGAAGTGAGACACGTGTCTCATGTGACTTTCGATCGTTTCAATGGGTTTCTCGGTTTGCCTACTGAGCTTGAGCCCGAGGTACCACGAAAAGCGCCTAGTGCCAGGTCCGTCTGTAGTATTTGAATTTCTTTCGATTTGATAGGTGCTAGTCTTTCATTATTTTCCAGTTATATACATATATATACACATTTTCTAATGCTTATCATATTTTGAAATGTTGTTTGATAATTTGATTTTTTTTTCTTTATTATTAATTAGCCAGAATTGTATATAAATAATTCTGATATGCGGCATCCAATTTACTTCTGTACAGTATCATTATTAATACTCTAACAGATTTGTGAAAGGAAGGGAATTAACCGTTGAAGTTTATGTTTAACTATCAGTTGTCTTTAAGCACTGCTCTGCTCATCAGGATAGATGCAAGAGTGGGAACTGTACAAACCTCAATGGAGCGGTTGAATTTTCGTGGGACATCTGATTATAAACCACATTAAATATCTATATAGTTTATAGCTGTATATTCCTTATACGCCATCCAATTAGAAAGAGGGATTCCAACTGTATCAGTGGGGTTAGCTAAGGAAATTGTTGTACATCATAATGGTTACTTCATGACTTTTGTCTCGTATGTACCTGCATATTTGCTTTTAATTAATTAGTGTTATGTAATCTGCTGTATTTCCTGTTGCGGTTTGGTGTCAATTGAAGAATTGGATAATTTAAGTGCTTTTATGCTTTCCTGGAATATTGCCTCTAAACAAGATTATTTATGCGTTCAAGTGCTCTATTTATATCGTCTCTCCACACATGTCCTAACCGCGAGAAAAATTAGAATACGTTGAAGGTATTATATCAGTTATATAACAAGTAAATGATGTTATGTCGTGTGTTTGTTTATTTTGAAAAATTAATATGGAAATGGCAGTTATATTAAATTTTATTGCTCATGTAACATGTGCACTAGTTGGTTATATAATCTCAGATGTACCGTAGACTATCTCACTAACCTCTGCTGGTACTATATGAGATTAAACTATAATGTGTCAGATCGACGCAAGACAGTTACACAGAAACAAGTCAGGGATTTATGTAGCCTGTGCCTGTAGGGATGTGTCGTGTGTGCATGTGGTAATGATTTTTGCCTTAAATTATCTGCCGTAATGATTTTTGCCTTCCAAGAATAAACATCCAATAAACATATTTTTTTTTAAATAAATTTGATTCTTAATGGCGGATCTGGGTAGGTGGTTTGTTATATGAATATACTGGAAGTTAATTTCTGTTTCATCGTTTATAATCCTCTGCATTCATTTTCTTTTTTTTTTTTTTTTGACCCAGCTGGCCAGCTTCATACGCGTTTTTCATCTTTCATTTAACTTACATCATATTCTTCTTTTTTTGGTCCAGTGTAAGTGTATTTGGAGTTTCTGCAAAGTCTATGCAATGTTCTTATGATGACAGAGGGAACAGTGTGCCTACAATTCTTCTCATGATGCAAAGGCATTTGTATTCAGAAGGCGGCCTTAAGGCATGTTTATGCTTGTACATCGGTTTTAACTTTTATTGGTACATGTTATACAAAGTTAAATGGTTTTGATCAATGCTTTCTTTATTTCATGCAGGCAGAAGGAATATTCCGAATAAATGCTGAGAATAGCCAAGAAGAATATGTGCGAGATCAGCTTAACAAAGGTGTAGTACCTCACGGAATAGATGTCCATTGCTTGGCAGGTTTGATAAAGGTATGCTTACATGATCATGCTATATCTTGCATTTATTTACATTTAGAATTGATGTATTTTGCTAAACACTAGAAGGAACATGTCAGTTTATTGGATTTGAAAGAATTAATCTTTGGTCTTGACATAATAGGATAGAAAGTTCAATAGACAATTTTAAGTTTTTGATTTAAAATGGAACTTTTGATAGATTTACTCTACATCATTGTTCACGATTTTTTATTCCTCAATTGATTCATATTTGGGTTGATGGGTGTTTGTTTCTCTGATTCTTCGCAGGCATGGCTTAGAGAACTTCCTACTGGGGTACTTGATTCTCTTACGCCAGACCAAGTAATGCACTGCAACACAGAAGAGGACTGCACTCAACTTGTGAAGTTACTTCCTCCATCAGAGGCAGCTCTGCTTGACTGGGCTATCAATTTGATGGCAGATGTGGTGCAGCACGAACAGTACAACAAGATGAATGCACGCAACATTGCTATGGTTTTTGCGCCAAACATGACTCAGGTTAATTTCTTCATTGTTTCATAACTTCCACTGTTTCATTTCATCGTTCCGACTCATGAGGTGTCGCTAGTTGGTTGCTATAATGCCACACCCATCTACAGAAAGAACTTCTTGTGCTTCTGCCAACAATTTAGCAGCCTTATTTTGTGATTATAGCCATCCATGCATTACGGCTGTGGTCTAATGTGGTCTCACAAAAGAAAGAAATATTTTTGATGCAGATGGCTGATCCTCTGACAGCCTTAATTCATGCCGTGCAAGTGATGAACTTCCTCAAAACACTTATCTTAAAGATCCTTCGAGAAAGGGAAGAAGCAGCTGCCAAGGCTCGGTTGCTCTCACCATGTTCAGATTCTCCCAACAACAAGAATGATTCACATTTGTCAAATATAAAGACAGATCCGGAGGTGGAGGTTCCATTAGAGCTAACTGATCAGGATTCTTGCACCCCTGAAGGACCTGAAATTAGTAAGTTCTCAAGGGCTGTGACTTTGGGTAGACTGGAATCTGATGCTGAGGAGAAATTTTGGAACTTCCATGAGAAAAGTGTTGGGGAAGAGGACATTGAGTCAGTCTCAGACAGCAGCAAGCCTGCTTTATGCGAGAGAGAGACGGGAGCATCAGAAAATGGGTTTGGAGTTGGATACAACAATGGGGACTGGCTAAGCTTAAGACGAGGAGTGAGGAGACTATGCAGGCATCCTTTATTTCAGTTAGGTAAGCCAGCTAAGAAGACTAGAAATCTTGGCATTGTAAATACTGAAGAAGGAGGTGAAGAAGAAACATGTGCATGATTACATACACAGTTGTTCTTCTCTTGTTCTGTACCATTTTCTGTGTTTGTGAGTGAGTCTTTGTCTGTGTAAAAGTTAATGTAACAGAATAGATGTTTTAGTGTTTTGTCTAAAGTCTAGTCAAAGAGCTAAAAAAGGGAAAATAATGTTGTATGTTTAGTGACACTGACTTATGCTTTAGGTTAAAATGAGCAAGTACATTTGGGGGGTTAATCCTCTTCTTGTCTGATTTATTACATAGTCAGCCTCAATTAGGATCAATATTGGCAACTGGAAAGCTACTGCTTCGCCACTAAGCCAAACGGGTCAGTTGGGCCTTGAAAGTCGGCCCAACTTTTTTCAAGAAAAATAATTGGCTTCGAATGTTTCAAATATAAAATTATTCGGTGAATTTTTATACTTAGGTTTCGAAAGTCATTGATTTTTATCCTATAAGCTTTAATTTTACCAAATACAATAGTTATTACAACCTTTTTTTTATAACAATTATAACTAAAAAATTACAGTACCTCATTACCAAACAAATACTTAATCCATATAATTTAAGCAAATTATCTAATTAATCTGTGTATTTTAAAAAATTAATCAAACTTGAAGATTCTAATTAATCTAATTAATTATTCTCTATAAGAGAAAATTCTCATTTTACCCTCAAACTTGAAGATTCGTACCTCAACCTCAATGATGATTGGATTGTGATGGCATGAAAGTTATTTGATTGTTAGTGTACCGTTATGACACAATTGGTCTTAATGAGTGGGTGCGTACATTGAGGGCACCTTTCGCTTTCAAGCCTGCTGTATGGTCGGAAAATTGAGCAAATACTATAAAATCCCATATCACAACAATAAAATTTAACGTATTTTATTTACACTCCTCGTATCAACTAACAGAGTAACAGAATCAGGCTACCGTGCTACAGTTGCATCTAATCGTTGGATGCAGTTAAATTGGTGGAGTCTACTGACATCCAACGACTAGATGCAACTGTGACACGGTGCCACAGTTGCACCTAAGGTTTCCCCCCACTTTTTTCAATTTTTTTTAATTATTGCTTGAATCACAAGATTATATTAAACATAAAAAATTCCTATATACGTAAGTTTAAAATTCTTAGATTAGGGTTTAAAAATGAAAAGAGGATTTATGGTACTTGTACCTGTTTGAGAAAAGATGAGAAAAACTATGGGTGTACAGAGTTTTTAGAGTGGGTCTAAACGGAAATTACCATTTTGCATAATTCTGTCATTTTTTAGGCTGGTGTTGTTAGTTGGGGGAAACCTTAGGTGCAACTGTGGCACCGTGCCACAGTTGCATCTAGCCGTTGGATCAAGTCTAAGTAAGATTGTTGTATCAATGGAAGTGCCAAAAGAATTTAATATTACTTGTAAATATTTTAATGCGGTAAATAAGAAGATGAGTTGGGGCCTAGGGGTGCCAATAATTCAACTCCTTTTTCAATGGTGTTAAATTAAACGGATGGCAAGTCATTTGGCACGAGTATTCTGTGGAGATATTGCAAAATATTTTATTTGGAATTGGTCAACTTTGTTCTAAGTTCGGCTTTCACACTTTTATCAGTTACCACAGAATGTGAAATGTTACACACTTACAACCACCACCACTGAAAGTGAAATGTTACCTTTTTTTTTTTCAGCGAAATATCATTTTAATATTACGTAGAATATAAATAAATATACAACTAAAATCTAAAGTAAAGGCCCAACATGGGACGTCCTCAAAAATATATTCACACAAATAATGTATGAAGACTCAAATTCTTTATTAAAAAAAAAAAAAGAAAGGTGTTAACCAACTCACTTATTAGCATATAATTTTTTATATATATAAAGATAAATATGCGCATGATTAACATACTTTAGAAGTAACGGAGATTTTTTATTTATTCTATCTATTTCTCTTACCGGTCCCCAATAATCATTTTAACATTAATTTTTATATTCTCCTAAATCAAATTAGAAAGAGATTTCTCTGGTTTTTTTTTTTTGTCTTAACCACGAGGTATTCTGAGGAGGACCCCAATTGTGAGAGACACCTTTAAGTCCGTACCACAACCTAGACTAGAAGTTCCTGCTCGAACCGGGAGGCACAAGTTCTCCCAACAAATGCGACTTCCTTGTGACTCGAACTGGGGAGCAAACTCAGTCAAGCCACTTAAGAAGACTCCGTTGTAAGTGGAGCCAACACTTTGTTGGTAGATTTCCCTTTGTTGGTAGATTTCCCTAGTTAATGTAAGTTATATTCATTCACAAATTGAGTTGCGGATCCCACTTGAGCCCACAATAGATAGAAAAGACTCTACCTTAAGTTAATTGTAAGGTAGCATCTCCCTTACAAATTGTAAGAAGACAAACAACTTTTGAAGTAATGATTATTATATATTATGTTTTTCAATTACTGGTAATGCTTATGCAACTCATTCATCATCCTGGTCCTAGATCCACGATCATAGCGAGCTTGTTAGTCAGACGATATCTATCTAGTTCGTCGCATGATCATGGGCAATTTCTTAGACGGAGATCTTTTGGGTTGCCATATATGCCAGCACATGAGTCAGATCAAAGTCATTCTGAAGCAACAATTGCAACACACCATATTCGTTATCAGATCCTCAATGTTTCGCTTCTCAACGAGGCTAAGATCAATAAGATTCAACACACACATTTGAGTGATCTTATCTGCAGTGATTGGTTGGGTTCATTGAACCAATATAAAACGAATAATGTTTCTTTCATATGAATTCTCAAAATCTTATTTCTTACTATGTGTAGCATGGTCCATACTCTTAATAGTAGCTTTGTTTTTTTCTTTTTTAATAGCCGCCGCCCGCAAGTTTATTAATTGCTGTGACATTATTATTAATTAATGGTCATATTCAAACTTAATCCTCCTTCACGTGTTATAAGCATTTAATTATTCTTTCGTATCTAGTTAATAATCTTTACCGTAACATACAGTCATATATTTTCTCAACCAATTATATATGCACATGTCGTATGCAAAATACTTCCATGATTCATTTGATTTCTCAAATTCTCATTTTCAACGAAAAACGAGAAATTGAATTGATAAATTGCCCATTTAATATAAAATTTTACATTTGGCCCCCTCATGGTTTATACAATTATGTTATAGCCTAAACATTATATAGTTTATCCATTATAACCCGTAACGTGGTGCGCTGCAATTTTACAGATTTTTTTGTTATAGGTTAGCCAAGTTTAGAGTTTCTCTGTTTTGTCCCTATCAAACCCAACCCAAAGCTTAGTTCTACTACTGCCTAAATGGATTGTTTGCATTATAGAATATTAATCAAGTAGATGCATTAACCAATAAAATTCAGGTTTCTATATATTTTTTAATGTGTAAAAATAATATAATAACGTGGAAGCTTCTTACGATTCGGCCCCTCTTCATTTAAACTTCTTTATTTCTTATGCTATGGAATTAATGAGGACATAAAATGCAAAGGCAGTGACTATAAATTCGGCGACATTGAGCTGGCAATTTTGTACCAACAGACACAGCTCAATGAACGATTGTCATCAATATTGGCCCTGCAAGAAAAGGACGCAGTGATGTTGAATGGTGAATTTTTAGACATCAAAAGTTGATCTTAAATGAAATGATAGCAAGGCTAGAAATGGAATATTGGCGTGATTTGTTGACTTGAGATGTGTATAATCTAGATGCACGTTAGTCGTTAGGCGAAGTGTGCAGACCCGAGTTTTTTTTTTTCCTTTTTTATTGTTCCCTTCAATTCCGTTCTTGAAGAAGATGTTAGTTAATCCTTTTACTTGCATATTATGATTGAGAAATTTTAAAGTGTGTTTAGGATTGAAATTGGACAGTTGTAGTTTTTAAATTATAGTATTAAAGTATTTGGTAAACACTATCTACTGTAACTTAAAAGTTATATTGATATGATTTTTTACTCGTATAATACAAATATATTATATGTTTAATAATTTCGTCAAAATGATTATTTAAAATTTATATTTATTATATATTATTAATTTTTATTTAATATTTATAACTTTTTTTTACAGCAGCTATAGTTTAAAAATTATAACATCTCAATCTCAAACAAGACCTTAATATATAAATTTGGGTGCCTTCTTCTTCCTAACCCTTTTTGATCTGTTGATTGAATATTGCAAATGGAAGATCATAACTCTTTTGTATTCGAAGAAGTTGTTTAGGTGAAAGAGGAAAATTTCAATGGAGTGTAATCAGTATCTATACTAGGGTTGGCAATGAGACGGGATGAAATGAGATTTTCCAATTTTAGTCTCGTCCCGTGTATGCAAGTAGGATGAAAAAACGTCATATTTCCGTCTCTATATTTTTGTGGGACAAAAATATGTCCTGACTCATTCATAGTCAGCAATGAGACGGGATGTAACGAAATTTGTCAATTTAACTCCTGTCTCGTATATGCAACTGGGATAAAAAAATATCTCACTCTCGTCCCTAAATTATTTTATGGGATAAAAATATGTCTCAATCCCATCCCATCGAAAAAAATTACCATCCCTAATCTATACTAAGATTTTGTGTGATAATTAATTGTATTATTTTAAAGTCGTTTATTGTTTCCTGCCCAAGCGCCTTCGATTGTTTGCATTAAAATAGTAAATGTTGCTGTATGTCTTTCGTAAGTGATGAAACGTTTCCTTCATTTAGTTCATTCGATTCTTCAATTAATTAACGATGGTGAAAAGCGAATTTGCAAGTTGGGTGTCTCAATTGTGTTCGAGAGAGCAAGTTGTGGACGTGACCTTTCAATTATAACGCTATCTTATTCTAATCAACATAACAAATTAATTAAGAACCGGCCAATTAGGTTGGACGGCTTGGCCAGCAAATTAAAAGATTCAGTATGTTTGTCGCAGGGGATTGAAACGATGTTGTGTGTTATTTTACCAAACCCAATAATGCTACACATCCCAAATTTTTTATCTTAAAAGGTTTTCCCAAATGATGTGTCATTAATTGAGTGGTTGATAATTCTTTACAAGATCTAAGTGAATTAATTGCATTATCTCACCAATTAATTGATAAATACCACATAATTTAGGATAACTTTTTAGGATAAAAAATTTAGGATGTGTAGCATTATTGTTACCCAATATTACATGCTTCACATTTATAGAGGAAGAAGGAATCCAAGAAAAGAGCAGATATTATTTCATATTTTCACTGCGAAAGTGATTAGAACTCCATGTTGTTCAATAAATGTATCGTTTTCCAAACCCATCAAAATCCTCCTGTAATTTAAAGAAAAATAAATTTATTGACTTCCATTTTTTTTCAATTATATTTTTCCTCTGAAATGATCAAATCCACAATTGATCAATAAACAAATAAAAGGAGCAAACGGTCATGTCAAAAAGATTAAATTATAACAGAATTTATCATTATTATTATTATTATTATTATTAACAGTAAGTGTGTTTGAAGACATGAGAGAGAAAATGATATTATTGACACCATACGTATAGAAAGGTTTTTTTTTTTGGATTACATGAGACTATTGTTTAAGACTACAACTCATATTACATAAGATTACAACTCATATTTATAAATTAAACTATTATTGGAACTAATTTACATCAATTATTATGAAGCACAACTTAAATTTTTACCTCCTCTAATATTCAAAAGACGTATACTCTACTTATATTTCAAAGAGGAGAAGATTGCATATTCTTATAAAGTACAACCCAAATTTTTATCCTCTCTAATATTTGAGTGACGTCTACTCCACTCACATTTTGAATGGGAGAAGACCGTCTATTCGTATAAAAGGTTTAGTTCAATTTCACCTTGACAAATTTCTTCTTGGCAAGGAAAACAAATCTTCAGTCAATTATCTTTCCCATTAAGCATCAAATAGTTATTAAGTGGAAACATATATCTTTCTGGCTGCTATTTTGTAACAAATAATTGTCTTTGTAATTACATCTGTTACCCCATGACAAGTCATTATAGAATGCGAAAATGAACATACCTAATAAAAATAAATGAGCCGCTAGTTTTTGGGTACCGAAAAGGCAAAGTGGAATATTAGTAATAGCTCGCAATAAAATGATATCACGATCATCCAGTGAACGACAACTTGCCTTGTTTTTTTAAATTGGACATAGGGGATGGACTCGATTCCCTTTAATTTGTTTATTGGTTTATTGGGTAAAGCATGAAATTGGGTAAATTTCTTTATATAAATTACTCGCATCTACTATATTGTTCATGTGTATATATGACTATTAAAATCAAATCTCCATAATTGGATTTGTATTTATCGATTGGGTCAGTCGATCGAGCCCTGACAATTAACTAAGAGGAAATAATTACCCCATATTGTGGAACATACGTAGGTCCAATAATTTTAATCCATATATCTCAATAAATTGGCATCGATTCGGACGTATGAGATGTGGCAGTCTCAACCAGCACCGCATGTGCGTAATTCGGTAACATTTATCATATTTTTTATTACTAAGCACAATTTTTGTTAGCCTATGGTTGAAGTAGCAAAAGTAAACACGGTAAGCATAATTATTTCAAACTTTGAGATACGGAATAGAAATGAATATTTAATGCAAAACTAGTTATCAAATTTGGGATTTTTTTTAAAGAGTAACTTTCAAAAGTTTAAAAAATATTTTTTTTTGCTTAGTAAAGTTTTATAAGAATTGCTTTTATTAAAGTCACTCATCCTCCAATAAAATTTGAAAAGTATGAAAGGAGTAATTTTTTAAAATTTAATTTTATATTTAATACAATTCTATATATATATATATATCCTCATATATGTTAAAAAAATTTCAAAATTATCTTTATTAATTAGGAAATAAAATCACTAAGTTTAAAGAGGTTATTATTATTGCAAATTATATTGAGACAATAAAATAAGAAAATAATATTAAAATACTTATTTTTGTTATCAATCATTATACATACACAATAAAAAGTATTTTGCACATCTATTTATAAATGTGTAAATAAATTTTATTAAATATTATTTTTAATTTAATTATTTACATTCTTACAATAATTTAATAGTAAAATTTACTAAATACATAAGATTTTCAAAATAAGAAAGAGATAGAAATAAGAATTTCAAAATAATCACTTGTATATATATATTTGGGGTTAGGTGTTAAAGGCTCGGAAACTTATGATTTTTTGTTGTTTTACCACAATCTACAGGGACTTCTGTATAATTGAACTAGAGGATGGGTGTATTGTACACAGTGAGCAACATAGTTTCGTGCATATAGATGGTGGAAAAATAATTGAATGATCTCACATATATTATTTTTGTGTGATGTTACATCATGGCTTACTACAATATCTTTTATTTGCATAAAGATGATTGGCAAAAGACAACATTAATTTATGGCAACCTGCGAGGTCTTGTCATCATGATAAGTTTGGAAAATAAATGATATTATTTCAATTGAAGTTAGAAATTTAATGAATCGTATTGCGTACTACGCGGTATTAATTAAAAAAGAGTACATTGTTCGCTAGGAGCAAAAAATTGCCATCGTAGAAAACGAATCGATTGCCCCCCAAATTCGTAACCCTGCTTGTTCATATGGTTAATTATGTATTTATTCAAAGCGTACATTTATCCTGGTGGTTTTTTATTCGTTTGTTTGTTTGTCGAAAACAATATCAACTCAGCGGCTATAATTAATTAATTATTCATCCGAAAAAAAAAAGGAAAGAAAAATGATATACAGGCTTGGCGTGGCCAAAAAAAGAGCTGGATCACAAGTCCGGAGAAAACGAAAAGAAAAATGGGAAGAGAAAATATAAAAAATCAAAACGAGTAGTATTTTTTTCGAAGGTGGGGAAATTAAACAATGATGTGCGATATATATATGTCTAGGCCAATGCTGCAGGCGTATAATAATAACGAAAGTCTAAAGATCAATGTTTTTCTGAATCAAACTCCGCCTAGCTACTAACGTCCTCTGTCTTTTAAAATTCTACTTTATTCTTTAGGGTGTGTTTTTTTTGTGTGTTTGTGAGTGTATGAAAATTATGAATGTCATCGTCGTTATATATATATATATATATATATATATATGAGTTCGGCTATTTGTCATGGGTCAAATTCCACAAGTAATAAACGACGTCGTTTCAATCTTTTTTTTTTTTCCCCTTTCATTCAAGCTAAAACGACGTCGTTTTAGCTTGGTTAAGGTAAAATTGTTACAGTCCCAAATTGCTTTCTCTTTCTCTTTGTCTCACAACCTTTCTCCTTCTATTTCTCTGTAAAACCATTGCTTTCTCTTCTCCTTCGTTTCACAACCACCATCACGCATACCCAACCATCAACACCCACCATAAACTAATTATATTTCTACATAGTTGAGTGTTCGCAAACTGTCACCATTTTGCCATAACATAAATCGGCCATACAATCGAAGCTAAGATTGAAGCATTACCTTAAGCTGCCAGGCGTGATGGCTGTCAGTGGTGGTGGTGCCGATGACTGGGTATGTGTGATAGAACCCTGGGTGATGGTGGTTGCCGAGCTGATGGCTGTCGTGGTAGTGGGTGACGATGGTTGGGTATGCGTGATGATGGCTGTGAAACGAAGGGAGAAAGAAACATAGAAATAGAAGGAGAAAGGGGTTGTTGTGATACTAAGAGAAAGAGAGCAATTTAGGGCTGTTGTCCACAAGTATTTACCAAGGTAAAACGATGTTGTTTTAGGGAGAATGAAAGGAAAAAAAAAAAAAAGAATTGAAACAACGTCGTTTATTGCTCTCGGGGTTTGACCCGGGGCTTGACTCCAAGTAAGTAGCATTTTCCTATATATATATATATATATATATATATATATATATATATATATATATATATATATAGACACACACGCAGACAAGATATACATGCCAATTGTATATTAAGCTAGCTATAAGATATTACTCTTGGGCTTCTTAATTTGTTGTATTTTCACAATCAAATTAATTATCTTCAACTAGGGTTGCTATTGTAGTGTTCTACCGTTTAAAATAAGGGTAAAACTTATTTAGTCATTATATTATGAGGTTAATGCTTGTTTATTTCTTATATTTTTAAAAATACATGAAAATATTTTTGCTGTTAAATCATTGACATCCCTTACATTACTTTTGTTTCTTTTAACTTGCTTTTACAATATTATCTTCTTATAGTAATGTGTCTTTTTTTGGACATTAATAAAAAGAAAAAAATTACCAATTTAACTCTAAAAAATAACATAGAATCAAAAAGAATATATTAATTTTTATTGAACACTGTATTGAGGAGTTAATATATTAATTTTTTTATTAATGTCCAAAAAAATTAGTAATTTAATTTTTCTACAATATTAATTTTTTTGGACATATGTGAGATTCCACATAAATTAATATACATTCTTTTGTTTTTATTTTATTTTTAAGGTTAAATTAGTAATTTAATTTTTATTTTCATTAATGTTCTAAAAAAATAAACATTATTATAAGAGAGTAATATTGTAAAAATAGATTAAAAGGAACAAAAAATAACAGTAGAGGTATCAATAGTTTATTGACAAGAATGTTTTGATGTACTTTAAAAAATATATAGACTAAATAGGTACTAATATCATAATATAAGGACTAAACTAGTTTTAACCCTTTAAAATTATTATTGTTAACTGTAGTGTAGAAATAATTAGCTGTACGTAGAATTAGTTAAATATTTGATCAAATTTATTTTCAAAAATGCTATGAGTTTTAGAAGCAGCTTATGTGTTTGGTACATCTTATTGTTAAATTGTTGTAAAAATATAAATAACTAAATCATAATGATTAATAAAATTTGCTTACACATTTGTAAACATGTATATAAAAATATATTTTATTATGTATATGTAATAACTGATAATAAAATAAATATTTTTATATTTTTAATTTTATTTTTTTTGTTTTCTTATCTCAATAAAATTGAAACTAATAATAATCCCTTAAACTTAATGATTTTATTTCCTAATTAATAACGATAATTTAAGATTTTTATAATGTATGATTATTTCTCAAAATCAAATTTTAAAAAACTACTATTTCTCTATCTTTCAAAATCTATTGTAGGATGTGGTGACTTTGCCAAAAATCATTTTTTAAAAAAAAAATTTACTAAATATTAGAATTAACTTTTAACTTTTCAAAATTATTTTTGAATCTTCCAAAAGTAATCAAGTTTGAGGCACTTAATTGTTTTCAACTATAAAAATAAATTTAATTAACTTTGTGATTAAAGCTAATATTGGTGGACTCTTACTTTACATCTTAATGCTTGGATCAAGAACATAGTTGATAGAGAAGAATCAAATAATGATAGAAATAAAACCAACTAATCAAAATAGACAATTATCTCCAACTCTATCAACGAATATAAAACATTCATCGTCAATCAATAAAAAAGATTAATCGACTTAATCTTTTGTCAATCAATCAAATTTTCTAATCACAGTTGTATCATTTCTTTTTATCATATATATTTTCAATCTTTATATAAATTCATGAAACAATAAGTGAAATTTATCTTCTCTCTTTATATCAGTCTTTAAAACTTATCCATTTCTTTGACTATGTTATAAGAGAAAAATTTCTCTATATCATTCATTTTAAGATCCAACTAATCTTAACATAGAACTCATCATATATGATTCATGTGGACCGTAAAACTCTCACTTAACGTTACTATAGATTTCATTTGAATTATCTATACACCTTCTTTCACATAATTAATTAATGTACATCCTGTTACATTTGATTAATTAATGTCCATGCAATTTGACTTTAATGAATTAACATAATTTTATTATTCGTATGGAAGTGTCTAATAACCTTTTGGTTCTCAAAAACTACTACACGACAAATCAAAATAACGAGACAAAATTCCGTCCAGTTCGTTGTCGTTGTATGCCTATTGCGTAGTTCGAAGCTGGAATCCGAGACATCGTATCGTATGAGTGGCAACACAGAATTCAACTCCAATTTGTATATTTTTTTAAATAATAAGATACAGAAATTAGAAAAACTGATATTTAATATATATATATATATAGAGAGAGAGAGAGAGAGAGAGAGAGAGAGAGAGTTGGTGCCATGCATGCGGTCACTAGTCTCTCACTTAATTAGGGCATTCGTTAAATTCGTCAGTATCTCGGCCAAAGAATAAAACAAAACTTTGTTTTATCACAAGTGACTCATAAAATAAGAGACGAGCTTTATCAATTAAATTTTGTTGTATCGTCAATAGATGATGGATGTGGATCACATTAAAAAATTCAAAGATGCATGAGGGCAAATCCCCCAAAAAAGATTGCCAAATTAAGAGAGCACTTTAAAAAATTATACAAGTAAAAACTGTTCCTATATCATGCTATCTTTTTATTGTTATTTAAACAACACTAAGGCAAAACCACGGAATCAGAAGCTACGAGAAAGCTGATGTGTTAAGATTGGGATACAACTATTTGAATATATTAAATTTTTTTGTGTTCATTAGTTCTGGTAGGTGTTATTTCTCTTAATTAGTAATACCGATTATTTACAGTTAAAAAAATATATCTAAATGAACTTATAAAAATAAAAATAAAATTAATTAAACAATCATTTACATAATAGAATTTTTAATTAAAAAAGATGTTGAGAAAAAAAATTAACGGCACAAGTAAGCGTCCACTTTGCAACATCTTAAAAAAACACGTTACAAAATGTTAGCGTGAGTGAGGACCACAAATGCAGTGCAGCACTTTAAAAAGAATTATTATTATTTTTTTTTAATTTTTTGTTATTTTTCAAAGAAAGAGGACATGAGTTAAAAAAAACAAATGATTGTACGGAAAAGCCTTCAGAGTTGCGGTAGGTAGTGGACAGACGATTCACAGGCATCAGAAAAAGTAGAAAATGAAACACGAAAGCGACGAAATGTCTGACGTCAGCACATCGGGGGTGCGTTGATACATTTTTTTTTTTTAATCGGATCACCTATGTTACGTTTAACCGTAACATATACACACTTACAGTAACTATATTTATTGTAATTTATAATTAACAAAAACAATGTAAAAATGGGTGAAATGTAAGTGGATTACGTGGGGTTAATAATTTTTTTTACCTTATTTTTAATGGTTGTAAGGAACATTAAATATAATTTAAGAAGACTTCTTTTTTTTTTTTAATTTTGAGCATGTGGGATTTTATTTTATGGAGACACTAATTTTTATTTTTAATTATTTAATGTATTTAAATTTTGAGATATGGGTACTATAATTGAATTATTTTATGAGTAATAATAAAGTTACAACCATATTTTATAAACAAATATATATAAATTGATATGACATGAAGAGATTGATTGTATAAAATTATTATGGGCTCATATATAATTAAAAAAATTAATTATTATTCTTTTTCAGTCAATTTTTATGCCACAGTCAATGTACACACAGTAATACAAAATTATTTGTGATTGTGCCACTATTATTGTTTATTGTGGTATTCTTCAACTTTTTACTGCATATGTCAAGTGTTTTAAATCAATTATTTTATTTTATTTTTAAGTATTTAGGAGCAATGATATTTAGATAGAAAAATATGAGAGGACATTAGTAAAATCAATTGTAAAACAAAGTTATTTTACACGTAATTAAAAAATATCATTTAACACGATAATATAAGTTTATAGCACAATCGTTTGTATCAACACTTAATCAGCCGTTAATTTCTTTTATCATTTTTCTTAATTATAAAATATTGTACTTTTATAACTCAAAAAAAAATTAAAAATAGAGAAATTTACCTTTTTTAAAAAAAATAATAAATAACAAGTGTAGTCAAATACCAGTGATTGATTCAAGGGAAAGTGCAAAAGGTCACCCAGCAGGGCCCGAGGCTCGGAGGCATAGAGTTGCTAATCAATAGTCACTCAGGCTCGTCGCTATCGGTTCACGTGCTAGTGGTGACTGGTGGCCAACAGTGGCACAGTAAGTAAGCGAATTTGGACGGTCAGGTCCCACCAACACCAAACTTTACTTCTTCTCCTCACCAGTATTTATGGAATAATGTTATAACTGGAGATTTCGGACGTTATTAAAATATGAGATCTTTTATAATTTTTTTTTTTAATTTCAAATTCGAATAGATTTGATTTTTTTTAAAGTTTGGATAGATATAAATACAAATATATGAATAATATATATTTTTAATATCTGAATATAAATAATATTTTATTTTATTTTATTAATAAATAAATCTTAAATATAATTATTTGACATTTATATCTTTATAAATTAAAATAAAATAATAATTAAATTTTATAATTTAAAAAATAAATAAATATTATAGAGATAACTTCATAATATAATATTTACTTTACATTCAGATCTTTTTCTATTTAGATAAAATTTTACAAAAAATTATTTTTTTTATTCACATATAAATATAACATAAGTTACAAAAAAAATAAACAAAAAATTTTCTGAAAAAATCTAAAATTCATAAAATTTCAAACTTAAAAGATATTTAACAAACAACCCCAAAGAAGCCACCTTCACTCCACTTCCTTGATCAACACCTCATATCCTGATCTCTTTTTGTTCCGTTGTATTTGTTTCTACTGTAATTTCTATTTAGTTCTAATTAGGGTACAATCATAAGGCCCCCACGTAGCTGGTTCACTCTGTTCTGAGGCGAGTTATTTAATTATCAAAATTAATAGAGTATAATTAATTAATTAATTAATTATATTTAAACTTATATTCTACAGTAGTACTTCGTGTTCCTTAACAGCCCTCTATATTTATGCTCCCAGCACATCCACAAATTCTGTAATATGTTGGATACAAACCTTGTTTCACTACTTATTCCAGTGAAATTAATTAAACAAGGCTAGTCGGCCATGGAAGATCTAATAATATCTCCATCTTCATCTTCTTCTCTGGTATCTTTAACTCCAGAAACCCCACCACCAACACTACAACAAAGGCTTCAATTCATAGTGCAGAGCCAACCAGAGTGGTGGGCTTATGCCATTTTTTGGCAAACAATATCAAACGACGATAACGGCCAACTTTTCTTGGCTTGGGGAGATGGCCATTACCAAGGAACCAAAGACGCATCGCCAAGAGCAAGAATAAGCATGCCAGCGCCAGCACCAGGTGCAGCCTTAGATAATAACATGGAGAGAAAGAGGGCCATCAGCAGCATCAGGGGAATCCAACAATCATTCATGGGCCATGAGATGGATTTGTCCATGATGGACGGCGGTGATGTCACTGACACCGAATGGTTCTACGTGATGTCGCTCACGCGGTCTTTCGGTGCTGGGGTTGGCATTCCAGGCAGGGCTCAAAGCTCTGGTTCTTTGGTGTGGCTAACTGGCAGCCACGAATTGCAATTTTACAACTGCGAAAGAGCTAAAGAAGCACAATCGCATGGCATCGAGACTTTTGTTTGCATACCCACTTCTTGTGGTGTGCTTGAGTTGGGCTCCTCTGATTTGATCAGGGAGAACTGGGGTCTCGTCCACCAAGTCAAGTCTCTGTTCGGCTCCGATCTAATTACCAAACCACTGAATCCGAATCCCACCCCAGCTGCACCGCCGATGCACTTCCTCGACAGGAACATATCCTTTGCTGATATTGGGATCATAGCCGGAGTACAACAAGAACAAGAAGAAGAAGAAGAAGAAGAAGAAGAGCTGAGCCGGCCGGAAGAGGAAGACCAAAACAAGGTCAAGAAACCACGCAAAGATCAAGGCTGCACTGTTAAAAGTAGTACTGGACAATCATCTTATACAGTAGATTCTGAGCATTCGGATTCCGATTGCCCCTTGCCCCCGCCAGTGAATAATATTAGTGCTGTGGAGAAAAGAACGCCAAAGAAAAGGGGAAGAAAGCCAGGACTCGGCAGAGAGACGCCACTGAACCATGTTGAAGCTGAGCGGCAGAGGCGTGAGAAGCTGAACCACCGGTTCTATGCACTGCGAGCTGTGGTTCCAAATGTGTCAAGGATGGACAAAGCATCTTTGCTCTCTGATGCTGTGTCTTACATAAGGGAACTCAAGGTCAAGATTGATGATTTGGAGTCACAGCTGCTTCAAAGGGAGTCCAAGAAAGTGAAGCTGGAGATTTCTGATAATCATAGCACCACCACATCCGTGGACCAAGCTAGGCCTAGTTCCGCTGGTTCAGGCGGTGGGTTCAATCTTGAAGTTGAGACCAAGATTATGGGCAGTGATGCCATGATCAGAGTCCAATCTGAGAATGTGAACCATCCGGCTGCTAAGCTAATGAGTTCACTGCGTGACCTGGACTTGCAGTTGCATCATGCTAGCATGTCATGTGTTAATGATCTCATGCTTCAAGATATTGTGGTTAGGGTTCCTGATGGTTTGAGAACTGAAGATGCTCTCAGATCGGCTCTTCTTAGGAGACTAGATCAGTAAGATTGTTATGATCATGTATGTAATAGCTCAAATCATAGCACGAGTTGTGTTCTTTGGATGCTTTTATGTTTCTTTAATCATCTTTTCAGTTTTCTCCTCTCTTGGTTATTTCCACCTCTTGTAATTACGGAAATCGATCAGCTGTTTTATCTAAAGAATGTTGGGATCTTGAGCCTTAGCTAATAATACTACTGAGTTAAACTTTTGTTATGATATATATACGTGTTGTTTTAATTTCTTCCCCAAATTTATCTAGCACAGTAACTGGCCCTCGGTATATATAGATGTTGTGATCATTATTTGTGCACGTTTATATTAGACCAGTTATTCAATAAAGAAAACAAAACTTGTGGAAGGGCAATCCTCGAATGGGAAGGGATAATTTTCGTTCCCGAAATTATCCAATTTTGTCCCTCATGTTGTGGACATAATAAATTGATAAGAGGGTGCTTTTGGGACCTGGGAATCTGAAAAACTTGGACCACATAGTACGTGTACAGTAAAATATATTATTTAGGTCAGCAGTCAGCAGTGACAATTTTCCCATGTGCAATAATGAAAGGCTCGCCAGGGGGTGTTACAGACTTTTAGCGATGGCACAATCATGAAACCCAATGGGAACGTACCAGGTCATGCAGTTGGTAAATGAAATATCTCCTCACATCTATATTCCCAGTTCTTTTGTTTGTTGCGATTGTGGACAACCTGCAAATGAATGTCTCATTTACAACCCAACACCAGGCCAGTGGAATAATCGATGCTGGTTGACTGCGTGGACCAGATTCAGCAGAAGTAAAATGAACGAGTTGCAAAGGACCCTAGAATAATGAAATTACACGCAAAAATGGGGGCCAAATTTAAGAACACAGATAAAGTTTAAGGGCGTAGTCGGATTGTTTGTAGTGTAACTGTAGCCTCTATTAAAATTTAAATTTGATTCTTGGGGGTGGTAAGGGGTGTAAAAATTATATTTGAGTTTGCTCACCTCCTTTACCTTTTTAAAAAAAAAAATACAAATCAATACAAATAAAATATATAGTAAATTAGCTAATTTTTTCGACACGAACCAAAAATGGGGACAAAAATGATGTTTATTATACACGCTGCGTGTGTTAGACTTATTGATATTTTGTGCTCTAAAAACATGCCATAAAATAGTAATAATTTCTAAATTAGATGAAATTTATTCATTCATTATTTATTTCATCATACATTATAAGTCCTTATTTATAAAATATGTGATTTCTATATTGGGCATATGATGCTGATACAAAGATATAAATCACAAACTTTTTATAAATAAAAAATTTATTCATAGTTATGAATGAAATAGACATTTCATTATATAAGGTTGTAACTTTCTACTTTTATATTGAATGATTTTATTTTGATCATCAAAGTGGAGATTTCAAGTATAATAGTTAATATGTATATGTGATATGCATATTGAAAAAGACTATATTGAATTATGATTTGGTTTAACAAACGTTGTTGATTATAAAATCTCACGAGCTTTAATAAGCTTAATCGACCTTAATCTTGAATGGGCGATGAACTTGCATTCACGTACTATATATTTTGAGTTATCACAAAATGAGATCCATATAACAATCAATACCTCAATAGTTTAGAGATATGATTTAATGGATCATAAGAACATAAACTTACAAGATAAAATCTATACAAATGATGCTTACAAAACTAGTTGTGGCCGTTGTTTCTATAAATTGTTTATTGAATGATAATATTTGTTTATGATTTATTTGCAAATATAAATATATTAAAAGTGATCACTACAACAAATAGTAACTTAGGGATAAATATATAATTACATAGGCACGATATTTATCATGGCCTAACTTTAATTAAGAGTATCAAATAGAGATGAGAGATCAATTAAGTGGTTATTATTAGTCTAAGACCAAGCTTAGTTTTGATTAAAAAGAGTTCTAATTAATTGTGATTTTATTTATTGCATCCATCACCAGAGAGCAGCCTCAGGCTTTTAGTGAAATAACTTAGGTTAACTTAGTAGTTTTGGTGTGTCATGAGATGATGTGCATTAACTATTAAGGTAGAAAGCTCATGAGTCTACGGTCCCTCCACTAATTCAATTGTTAGTCAAACTCTGACTCTAATATTTAATTGCCTATATGAAGAAAAGGAAATTAGAACATAACTAATATTTATATGCAAAGATTTTTCTCTTAAAAGAGAGAGAGAGAGAGAGAGAGAAAGAGAGAGAGAGAGAGAATGTTATAAGATTGTCCTCTTTTATACAAAAATTAGGATTTAATGTGTGCCCACACTTGTGAGAGAGATAATTGAGGATAATAGAGAAGACTATAATCATATTCTACAAATCCTAGCAATTGTGGTGAAAAATATTAGAAACGATGAGGTAATATCATTGTGCATGAAAGCTAGGTCATACAACAAAATAACCAAAGGAAAAAAAAAAAAAAAGAGTAAATGTGAAAACATTAACGATTTCGTTTCTTTTAGATAAATTATATGCCCGGGATAATGGTCGAATATTCCTTCAAATGTCGCGAAATAATTAAGAAACACAAAATGAAAGTGAATATTCCAACTTAAATGATAATGGTGAAGTTAAGGAAGAAAACGATTCTTAAATTTTGGCGTTTTCGAATGATTTTTAGCTTTGTTGTTTTGTTATTGTTACGTCGGGTGTGAAACGATGGAGTCATGGAGCTAGCTAATTTATTTGTCTTGCTTTCAGATAATTGCTTCAATTTTTATCATTTTTAAAAAATTTCAAATTACTCTTAATTTTTATTCAAAAACTAAGAAAAAAAAACGAGAGTGATTGATTTTTTTTTTGTCTTCTTAAAAAAAATAAATTAAAATTTTTAAAAATAAAGGCAGAATTTAAAAATAGTCAAATTTTTAAGAAAATAATCCAAAATTAACCCTTTATAAAAATCAAAATGACCATATTATTAATTATTTTTATGTCCAAACAAGAGACTTTATGCATATGGCAGTTAAAACAAAAGAACCACTGTTGAGTTATCATAAGAAAATGTTTTATACAACGCTTATAAAATCCCTCAAAAGCTAAGCAGGGGTAATAAAGTAAAAGTAACATACATGCTACAGTGTTGGACGACAGTGACAAGCAATGGTAGTAAACTGGTGTGTCTTTGAAAATGTCTAAGCGAGACACGTCAGCGCTTAGCTCATCCGCGTTCTTCTTTATTTTTGTTTGACGTTAATGTTTCAAACTAATTTTATACAATCAACGTTAATTCGATTTCCCTGTGTATTGTGTGCGCGGGGTTGACAACGCCATTAGATCCTGAGCATTTTTTTAATTATTATTATTTTCTTTTTCTGTTAAAAAAAAAAAAAAAAAAAAACTTATTGTGACGCATTACACTACAATTGTTTGTAGAATAGAAGAATGCACGTGCAAGGAAAAAAAAAAAGTGATACAAAAAAATTTTCCAATTCGCACACGATTAATTTAAAGAATATGACGGAGACATGATGGGCAATAACCAATTTTTTTTTTTGGGTAATTTTTGAAAACCTCCCCTGAGGTTTGCCCTTGTTACACTTAGAGTGAATGTATGCATATATTGACATATAGCACCCCTGACCGTGTATCAGTGTTAGACTGTCGTTTGCTCTGTTACCGAAAGTACAATAATGCCCTTCACTGCACAGTTCAATAACTGACAATACTTGCAGCAACGTGGAGTTGCAGACTTGACGATGCTTCTTGCATTGCAGAAGATAACAAAACAGAAGCTTTTAACTTAATTAAAAGGCCTGGTGAATCAAGATTTTGACATGATTTTGTGAGGATCTTAGGGTTTGATTGAAAGAACTGTGCAACACCGTTTGCAACACACACGCAACGTTCACAGCACACCCTCTCTCGCTCTCCCTCACAGCTCATGCCACTAATCTCACCAAGCCACCAATCTCCCATTCTTCCTCACCATGCTTCGTCGACAGCTCTCACTCTCTTTCCCCTCCAAATCCAACAGTTGTGGGTCACGGGTCACACTCTCTTTCTCCCCTCGGATCTCCAAATCTAACACAAAACGCACGGTTCACTCTCTCTCCCCCCTTCAATTCCAGCCGCCGTGGGTCACTCTCTCCCCCCTCCAATTCCAGCAGCCGTGGGTCACTCTCTCTCCCCTCCAAATCTAGTAGCCGTGGCCCGTGGGTCAAATTTGTGGAGGTAATTTGCCCCCGAGGTTCCACTTGAAGGAGCAAAGAATCTCATTTTTGTTGAAAGAATAAAAAAGGGAGTAAATTTAGGAGAAAGAGAAGAACCTGGAAAACACTCGGCCACAGTCAGAAGAATGGCCTCTAGTACCACAATTTTTTAGATGTGCTTTATAATTAGATTGAACAGCATATAAAAACCACCTCTCATCTGGATTTATGCGTGTGTGCGTATCAAACAAAAAACGGAAAAACAAAAATTAAAACTTGCAATTCGCCTTAAAAGAATTGAACCCATATACAAAAGAAAATTGAAAAAGAAAGCTACATGGGGTGCCTGCTGGTTTTCTTTCTCTTTTGTTATGAATAACTAGTGCACCATTTTCTAAGGAGGTGAAAGAATCATAAGAAGAAGAAGCATTAATACTGATGTTATTTTTTAACATGGGGTTAGAATTTCTGTTGACTAGCAAAGCAATACGACAAACTGGTGGTGATGCAGGAATAGTGGCCTTTGTTTTTCAGCTTTACTGATCAAAGAACGAAATGGGTGGAGAGGAAGGGGGGGAAAGAGAAAGAAAATAAGAATTTTTTTTTTTCCTTTTCTGCCTCCAAATTCTTTTGAGAGAGAGAGAGAATAAGAATGAAGACATGGAGAGGAAGCAAAAGCTATTGCGTTCTTTCTGGAGTCAGCCTCTTTATTTTTGCAATTACGTTATTGCCCTTAACAACTAAACGGCACTCTAACGCTCATACACGGTCAGGGGTGCTATATGTCAATAAATGCATACATTCTCTTTAAGTGTAGCAAGGACAAACCTCAGGGGAGGTTTCCAAAAATTACCCTTTTTTTTTTTTCCTTTCCTATTTTATGGTCCTGGGTTTAAGACATTTGGCTTTGAGTGAAACAGAAAGCTCAAAAGAAACTTAATTAATAGTTAATAGTGGATTTCCAATCATGGATTTATGGTTTTATTAAAAGTTAGGAATAAGATAAAATATAAAAAAATATAAAATTTAATATATTATAACATAAAATATAATGCATTAGAATATATTTTAATATAATTAAGGATTCCAGATTGAAACATTTCTATGGTAGTTAATAAATAAGAATCATTATTTAGTAATGTATGAGATAAGTTAAAACAAAAAAAAGAAAAATATATATATTAAGATATTATAGAATAAAATATATTAGTTTATTATCTTTAAATTATTTCTTACTTTATTAAAGGATAGAATTTTTTTATTAAAAAATAACTCAACATGTAATAACTTAAAAATCAAAAGCCAAGAAGCTGGAGGTGGCCTTGTTTTTTTTAATTTCCGTCTTTAGAGCATGTTTTTAACACTAGGCAATGTTATTTTATCACGCGTCACGGCGGCGTCACTACCATTTTGAAATATTTACAGACTTTGTATGATAAATCTGGTATAAAAGGACCAATGCAATGAACCAAGTATTTTGTCACATGGTCCATATTTTTCTACGTAACCATATGGTTCATAACTGACACGTCACAGAATGTATTTTCTAAATAAAAACAAAAAATGTACATTTCATTCAAATGCAAATAATGACCGTATAGCTTGTAGTTAAACACCACCACCCACAACGTAGATAATATCACAATCATTCGATACATTGAACAATTACACATATATTTTAAAAATATCTCAAAATACTCATACAATTAAATATAGGGTAAATGCTCTTTTAATCTCTATATTTTGAGTTAAGTGTTTGTTTAATCTTTATATTTTAAAAAATGACTCTAAGGCACTCTCTGCTGTTAACTATGTTATATTTTTGTCCTTATTATTCCTTACTTTTATAATAATATCTTTGCAAGAATATTCTTAGTGACACTAATGAAAAGAAAAAAAAATGTCAATTTACTAAATTAACACTAAAATAAAAATAAAAATTAAACTAAATTTCTCATTATTATTTTACTTTTAAGGTTAATTTACTAACTTTAGTTTTTTTTTTATAGAGATTTACTATCAAGCGAGTAGAGTATTTAAATGTAGCTTTAACTTGGCTAGTATTAAATTTTTTATGAATAATTATTAAAAGATTGTTGCAAGGGTTTAAAAAATACTAGTTCTTTTAAACTAACAATTATTAATCAATTTGTTAATTAACTTTTTCATGAATGAATTAACTAATGCTCTCAAGATTGTAGGAAGAGTATTATTATTGTAACGATAAAGGAAAAATAAGAGCGTCAAATATTTAACAAAAGATGTGTCTTGATGTATTTTTCAAAATATAAAGACTAAATGAATACTTAATTCAAAATACAGTGACCAAAAGAGTACTTACGTGTTAAATATATTATATTCTTACATTTATTTTTTTTCCTTTCTTTTTACAATGATACCTTTCTAATAAAATTATTGAAATTAATTAATTTTATCTATTAAAAAAATAATCTAACAAATTACCCAATAATTATTTATTAGTAAATTAATATTTGAAGCAGATGAAAATAAATGAGTGCACTTCAGGTTTACTCAAAGATGCCTCCATCTAGATTACACAACATTTTCAAGCTTCATATGCTAAAACAAGACAATCATCCTCGTGTCTAAAGAAGGAGGAGGCGGCTAAAGGGCAAAAAAAAAAAAAAAAAAAAAAACGTTTTCCTCCGGAGATAAGGATAGAGAAAGAAGAAATAGGAAAGTGTTTGGGTTGCAGAGGATTTTTCGAGAGACAGAGACAGAGAAGGGACGTTGACAAATTTAATTAATAGAACGTGGACGTTGATGACCACGTTATCCAATCCAACGAACATTGCTTATTAATTGTGGCCATGATAATTTTATGAATACAAGTAAGAAAACAACAACACTTAAAAGGATTGTTTGGTCCCAGAATTGTAATTATCGTAGGATTACAAATTCGCTTTAAAAAACAAACAAATAGTAAAACTATGACAACTATTAACTTTTGCTGTACCAGACGTTGCTTTAATAATATTATAGAAATTTGTTTCTTCCATAACCTGGCTTATAAGTTTGTTGGGTCCCTTGGCTTTGTTTGTGTGGAATCAAGAACCTCGGTTGAAACAAAAGAAAGAACAAAATCAAAGCGATCCGAGTAGATGATATTAAAACCAGCGCTGGGTTTTCATACTTTCATGATTGGGAGGTATGAAAGTAATATGGGGTGAGCGCATACAACAAATCTAATCTGACAAAACAGGCCTTAGAAAAAATAGATGCTTAAATACAAGACCGTGGCCAATGTAGAGTTACTTTATCACAGAGTATTGATGATGATGACCGTCAGATCATGATAATAATTATAAATTTAATATTTATTTTTATAATTTGATATTCATTGTAACAGTTCTAACATAACCAAATTCTAAATACAATATTTCGATTTCCTATACACCCCCACCTTTGCTGAGGTAAACGCTTATACCTTAACGCTAAAAAATGAAAAATGAAAAATTGGCGGGTGTTTGAGAATATGTACGGATGTTCATAGGAAACTCTAAGTGATGTGTACAACCGTACAAGCCCCGTCTATACTTTTCCCAGACTCACTCTGGGTACGAAAGCCCAAAAATGAACCAACTCTGGATTTGCTCAATAAGGCCCGTCGTTTCTATGTTGGACTATTGGCACCCCTTTCAAAATCTCATAAGCCTCTTTTATTTATTTACCCTATTAAAATGTTTAATAACAACATAATACGACCGTTAATAACAAAACAACCTTAATAAAACTTATTTATCATAAACTCCGTCCTTTCCTTTTTTTTTTTTTTTGGTATTGTTTAAACTTCATAATTGTAAACTAAAAAAAAAAAAATGCTCATATCAGTGTTCAAAAATCATGAAAGAAATTTTTTTTTTTTCATGATGTCTCTCTCTATTTACATGATTATCTTACCCTCAACTTTTTTACTGATATGTTGGGCTTCTGGTACTTGGTGTTAATAGTTGTTAAGAAAAGAAAAGAAAAATTATGAGTCTAGTTTTTAATAAAAGGGAGCGTGGGTTAATTAGAAATCATTCTTTTTATGTAATTTTATTAAAAGTAAAAAGATTGTAAAATATCTAAAAAGTTTTTAAGAGATTTCTAAAAAGGTGTCAGTAGTCCAACTTTTTATTTTTCATTTTTCTTCATATCGAAGGATACTAAAACCAAAACTGTAATAAGTTCAGGCCTTTGGTGTATGCCACGGGCTGGACTGGTCATTAGTTTACATCTTTGAAAATCATGGACTTCTTCATCATATCGCCATCCACCTGTCACATGAGCATTAAAGATTTACTAGTGGAATATACTTCTCCGTCTCAAACTCCTAGAAAAGTCTCAACGAAATAGAGGACTGAAAGACATTTGACAATTGACAATTTGTCTTTGTTAACTTATTCACATGTCAGCATCTAATTAATTAAATTGAACGAAAATGCAGTTGAATGCGGAATTTTTCGTCATTCACTACGTTTCCATATTTATTTTTGCAATAATATTGTATTTATTTAGTTAGAACACTTATGGTGTATTTATTTATGGGTTTAAAAAATTAGAATGAAGGAATGAGAATTAAATTATTAATATTTATCATTATTATTATTTATTAAAAATAATAATAACAATAATTAATAATAACTAAAATAATAAAGTTAATAAAATTTAATAATAATAATAATAACAACAACAAAAACAATAATGATAATATTGTTAATAATGATAAATTAATTACTATTAATATGGGTATTTTGGTAAATTAATTATCATTCTCATCCCTTATTCCTATTTATTTTGCCAAGTAAACACATCAATGACATTTCAGCACATTCACATTCTTATTTATTTTTGCCAAGTAAATATTGAAATCTCATTTTCATTCGTCATTCTCATTCCAACCAATTCTCATTCTCAGCCCATTCTCATTTTACTCTATTTCTATTCTCATGAAGTAAACACACAATTAAATTTATATCTTAATTGATGTAATAAATAACTTACTATTATTATATAATTAATTCAAGTGATGAATAATTTTTTAAATTTTTTTATTCAAATAATAAATCTCTATTTATGATACACCAATTAAAATACAAACAGACTAAATATTCCAAGTAAATAAAAATAATATCACTCTTACTTTTCAAGAGTTGTTATCTCATAACCAGCAAACAGACGGCAACAACCAATAACGGATCAAGCAACCCTTTTTTTTCTGGGGGGTGTAATTTTGAGTATCACATGACGGGACGGGAGATGACAGGTATACACGAGATACATATGTGAAAAAAAATCTAAGCATTAACAGCAGAGTGGATGACCCAGTGCTGCCCATCAATTTGAACTTTCAGACCGTTAATCTTAGCAAACAAATTTACCGCTCTCCTTACGCCTCTGTTATCCGCAGCAGTAAAATAATCGTGGCCAAAAATTACCCCACCGGGTCTCAAGATCCGCCAAGCCCGGTTGATATCCGCCCAGGCCGAGTTAAAGTCATGGCCCGCGTCAATTTCTATCAAATCACCCACCACTCCCCACTCACAAAGTTTGGTTAAAGCCGAGCCGCTGGAAAACGGCACGGGCAAAACCGAATCGATGGCGTTTTGGTAAATTACATTCTGCAGGAACTGGAAATAAAGTAAAACGTTGCCGTTTACCATCGGAATTTCCTTGAATTTATCGCGAAACCCAGGCCAGCCACGGAAGTCGTCGATACAGAGAATCTGAGAATCGAGTCCCAATTGGCGGGTCAAGTTGGCCATGTGAAGAGCTGAGGCGCCGAGGAAGGACCCTACTTCGATGATGACACGCGGCCTGACTTTATCAATGAGGTTTCCGAAAACGGCACCGTAGGAGCCCCACCCCTTGATGCGACGCCGGCGAAGTAGGTGACTAATATGCGGCGGCGGGAAATTGACGTAAGGGGAGGTGCCGTTGAAGATTCGGTCAATGATGGTTTGACGGACGAGTTGAGGAGGAACTGAGTCGGCGGCGCAGCGAGTCGTGACTCGGAAGTTGTCTAGTAGACTTGGAGGAAGCTGGATGGTTGAATTTGAAGTGGCTGTGGCTGTGGCTGTGGCTGCACCTGCACCGGCACGTGGACGTGATGGTGGTGGTGGTGGTGGTGTGTGGGGTTTTGGGGAGGATAGGTAACCCAGGGCGTAGGATAGCAGGAGGAGGATAATATACGCCGTTGGGTTATTGAAGAGTTTCTTGGTTATGTACATGTTTACTTTGTGGTGGAAGCGGTGGTGGTCTTCTTTTGCTCACATGTTTTGTCGTTTATTTGGTGAATTCTTGATTGTTAAGACTAACTAATTACTTGATACATACGGTTGATTTAAAGAGAACAACATCAAGTAATCAACTACCAGCGGTGACTAACAATATACAATTATCTTTTCCACAATTCTATCTGTGTTTTAATAATAACAACTACAATAATAATATTAAGGTATGCTTATGAAACGACTGTCGACTAGGACTACAAAACTACCGAGAAAAAAAATGGTGATGATGGTTAGTGTTTGTGAGAAGGAAAGAGGATGGATCTGCTTCTGCTGTGTGGGGTGAGTTAGTAGAAATTGCGTGTTTACTACACGGATGATCATGAAAAGACTCGAAAACTTGTTGATTACGATTTCAGAGGCATTGTAAAATACGGGTTGAGTTTTACAATTCAGCTCAAACCTTTCCCAACCTTTGATTGGAATGAAATGGTATAAGCTATGATGTATTGATGAGGGAGATTATAGTCTATTATATATATATATATATATATATATATATAAATATATAAGAGGTATTACATACATGTGTGTGTGTGTGTGTGTGCATTTTACAAAATTATAATGTAATTAGTAATTGCATATATTATATATGCATTGACCGGTTATAGTACCTATAATATACTCTATAATGTATCATTCGTTATTGTCAACATGACCTGATCTCATTTCATCTTTATTAGTATTTCATCACATATTTTACAATCTAATTATGAGAGACTGTCAGTTCTCCCGTACTGAAATCAATATATAATATTAACCTTCTACTAATTTCATAATACCCAATAACCCCTAACATCATAACTTTATTGTATTATCTTTATTTTCAAATACACTTTTATTCATATTGATTGTAAATTAAATAATTCATATAAATTGAAATTAAAATATAATGATTTAATTACTAAAATAAAAAAAATATAAATTTCAGTACGAATAAAAAATTAATAATAAGACTTTTTTTTATTTTAGTTTTTTAAAACTTTTTTAATAAAAAACTGTTATTTTATTATTCATAAACTAAAATATCATCCAAATGACAAACTTACCCCCTCTTTTCCCTTAATTTTTTTTTTATTAAGAAAATTTTTAGACATTATAAAAACAGTAGAAAATAAATAATATATATTGATTTTAGTAGAAAGAGAGACCAACAAACTCCTCTACTGAAGATGACAACTTCAAGTCATATAATTGTGTACTAATACAACATTATTCGAAGCAATCGGTTACTTAGCAACTTCAAGTCACTATTGAAGCAATCGTGTTTATCTTTTTCCCAGTGAACGGAGGATATTCTATATTACATACAGTTCGGATCATACGAAACGGAGTTTTATATACGTATATTTTGCGACAACCTATCAACGTTGACTACGAATTTTATTTACTTATTAGATTCGAAAATTTGTTTAAACGATCAATACTATTAGACGACTTCAAACTTACTCTTAGGCTTGTTAATTTTTATTTCTGTTATGACTCGGAACTTTAATGTAATTTTGTAGTCCAGAGATTCCTTGCAATGTCACTCTCTCTTCTTTTTTAGATGCCGATGGAGATGTCTTTCTAGCTGCTTCTTTCTTCTACTTTTTCTATTTCTCTCATCTCTTTCTTCAAGTTCTTCTCATACCAATTTCTCAATAATTCTGTTTTCCTAATTCAAGATAACTTCAAAATCTGTAGTTTTTAACTACCCACCCCAAAACTCAGAAGAAAGCACTAACTTTACTTAACATACCAATTTTATATTAATTTGGAACATATATATATATATATATATATATATATATATATACGTCACCATCAGTAATTGGTAAGTCTATGTCATTTTTCCCATTCCCTTTACCCAGCTTCCTGTTCCTGATTGAAATTGGAATCAGAGGATAACCACTTACCACAACAACAGTCGAGAGGACGCCAACTTCCTCTTCATAAACGCACCACGAAACTAAACACAAAGACACAGCTCATGCTTGTTTGACCTACTTGTCAACTACCCTGTGGCCCCGTCTGCCGTAATTGTGATTCACAGACTTTTAAGGCGCCCATTTAAATACAATCTCCCAACGAAAAGTTCAGTTGGATAATCACACTGCCAAACATTCAGTCTGAGACTTTTTGTGATGTGCCAGACTGTCAATTTCTACCTCTGCTGGGAATCTCATGACACAGCCACCAATCAAAATCATGCGTTCTGAAACAAAAAGCATGCATTTCAACTTGTTACTAAATGACAGACATGGGAGGCATCCAAGCAAACCGACTGCCACTGTTTCACCACTTGTTTGAGATTTGTATATCAGCATGCCAAGACTAACAACAAAACTTACCTACCTAATCTGTTAGATTTAAAGCGCAACAAAAAACTTCCAATCCTAAGCTCCATCTATGAAAAAGCACGAGAACATTACTATTGTTATAAGCATCTACTATGAACAGTCAAAGGCATCCAAGCACACTGGGCCATGTCACTTTGCCTCCTCTCCATCCCCACCATGCCCACCAGCCGAACTGCCCTGGCCATCAGCACCAGTAGTCCCAGCCTCCGAGGCATCTTGCTTATTTCCACCACGTATGTCACCTGGGCCTGATGCTGAAGGGGGTCCTCCACTGCTGCCACCTCCAAGAGAGCTTTCAGCATGCATGGGATGCATACCATTGTTAGTGGCACCCGGTCTCATTCCCATTTGTGCTTGCATGGCTTGATGTTGGTGTAGCTGCTGTTGAGGATCCTGTAGTTGATGAGGGTTATTGAATTGTAATGGCATCTTTTGGGGAAAGATTCCTTGTTGCTGAGCCATTGCTGCCGCCTGAGGATGTTGCATGTAATACCCACTAGCTTGCATTGCAGGATGTGGAGCCATCTACAAAGTTTAAATGCAAAAATGAGTAAACAGTTTCAAGGTGGATGAATTAACAAAAGAGCCCTCAAGTTCCTTGCCCACCTGAGGAGGCATTGTTGGTGCTTGTGGTTGTGCATCAGCAATTGCAGCTAAATACATTAAATTCTTTTGAAGCTGAGCTTGATAGCTGAATCAACAAATTTTTACAAGTACACAATATTGATGGCAATTGGCAAACACATAAGCCAGCAAACGAACATGGTTAGATAAGGACAGGTGTTTTATTATAACAATAAAGAACAATTCCAATCAGCAAATTCCTAAAAACTTTATAGCAGAAGAAAATCATTATATCTTCGGACAAAAAGCGACAACTGACTTCTTTTTGGCTTCTTTTATTCACATCTTAAGTTTCATTTATTATAACGGTATAAAACAATTCCAATCAGCAATTTCTAAAAACTTTTTAGCAGAAGAAAATCATTATATCTTTGGACAACAAGCAACAACTGACTTCTTTTTGGCTTCTATTATTCACATCTTAAGTTTCATCTTTATCCCAGACCCATTATCACTTCATTTTGGCCCTCAATCAACTCATATTGCTTAGAGCCCACAAATAAAATTATATAGCTCCTCAATGAAAAGAAAACACAAAGATGGATAATATCTTTCATCTTTGTGTTTTTTTTTTAAGCAATTTCAAATATAAGGGTTCAAAAACCTAAGTTCTTGTATACATCATTCATCCTCTTTGAAATGACACTGTTAAAGCTAGCTTCAGCAAATGACCAATAGGAAGAGCTGAAAATAAATGTGAGATTGGACTCCTGACACCTTTCCACCTGATTCATAGCATCAGTAATTATATGATGCCAATCATTTAAAATATAGACTTCAAATGAAAGGAGCAAGTGGGATATTACACAGGCAAAAGATTGTGCAGCATTTAAATTTATTGTTAAGTACACAAATACGGGTCAGAAACAATATTTACCATAGGTCCAGCGTTAACATGGAATAATTTATAAATTTTATGATTTCCAGGCGATCATGCATTCATCTCAAATTTGTCAAGAGCACCACCAGAAAAAAAAAATATTCTGCTGGCTTGACAGAATTGTAAATCAAAATGCACACATGGATAATCAAAAACTAGCAATCCAGCTTCCTCTTATTTTTGGTTAAGGGAGGTGGGGAAAAAAGAGAGAGAGAGAGAAGGTTGATAAGTGACTTACTGGGCACATTCTGTAAGCTTTCCAAGATTTTGATTGTCCAAAATTGCCAAAATCAACTTTTTGTTCTCATCAAGGTACTGCATCAAGCATTGAAAAAATATGAATCAAACCTCTAATATGAGGTTGTAAAAAGGTAGGGCTGGCAAAAAGTGAAACTGCAGCAATAGATCTTTGATGAAAAATGGGAACAGACATTCAAACTTCTTTGAAAATTACATAAAACAGCAAAGGACGCAAAATCAAAGATACACACTTCATTCCAGGAACCAGCTGACGAGCCATCCCATTCCCATAATTTGAAAAAATATCCTCAGAAGGCTAGCAAAAGTCATCTCAACTATTCCCCCACCATGGGCATGCAAGGAAGGCTCTGTCCTTCAGAAAAGAACCATCACACTCTCAAAAGAAATCTGCTAGCTTAGACGAAATTTGACAGCTACAAGAAACAGAGTGCATCCACGTGTCAAACAACCACAGTTACATGCGACCCTGAAGACCTTTTAGTTCTACACTTGCAATGCTACCAGAAATCTGCCAACATTGTAATGCATTGATAAATGCATAGATGACAGATACTGCAGTGGGTCTTTGAGGTTAAGTCATCCAGATCTTCAAACATCAACACCATGTATCATCATCATTCCCATAGGGTAAAGTCCATTTCTAAGGAACAAGGGATGATTTTAAAGAAACGTAAGAGAAATGAAATCTCCTTTCTTCATTTCTCTCATTTTCCAAAATGGGAAGTGGTAGGTAGGATAAGACCTATTCACAGGATCACACTTGGATATATACAATCATGCACGTGATACAACACCACGTGTTTATTGCAGATCGAGTCGCCTCTGCCTATGAAATCACATGAGGCCCACCAGCCCCACTGCAGGAATCATCGTTGAAGACCTTTAACAACAGAATCCATATAATCAGATGCCGCTGTAACAGCTGCCAAACAGATTTTGGAGGCTGCCCGGACTTCTAAATTTGTGACATTGGTGCACAGAAAGATGTCGTATGGGAAAATCACACACCCGCAGGGTGAAAAAAAAAAACAAACAAGTGCAAATACATTTATTGTGTTCTTTATCCCATACTAAATACTGCCATTCATCACCAGACACCATCCTATATGATATGGCACACATAAGTACACGACAAAAGGGAATACGCCAATAATAGCCAGCAATTGTGACACATAAAATTAAACACTCTATGACAACATTAACTACATTCCTTCTTTCAAGAATAGTTTGCAAAATAGTTGGTTATCTAGACCGATCAGCCACTGAAATCATAAATCTTTAAATTGATCCTCCAAATCTTCTTTTTCCTTTTTTTAACTCACCATAAGCACAGCCAAATCCAGGTAAGTCACTAACAAAATGTTATACACAGAGAAGAACTTGCATATAGCGAAAAGGCAATTTACCAGCATAATAAAATAACCAGATATTCTTCTATACTCAAACCACTAATCGCTTATGAAGATTATAAAAGTTTGTTTAATATCAATATTTTCCACTAAATTGGATTGACAAAATTGGCTAAGCAACAAGTTCAGAGCACCCACTTTCTTTAATAGAGAGTCATGTTTAACAAGACTATCACTTCAACCAAATCACCAAAAGCAACTCCTCCAGCTCACTAATATCACACACGAGATATATGTTTATTTTGTGAGAAGCAAATAAACAAACAAAGAGAGAAGAGATTCTACCTTTTGAATCTGCTCTGTGGTGATGTTGGTGGGTGGAAATGAAGGCATAACAGGGATCATTTGCGGTGGCTGCTGCATCTTGTAACAAAAACCCTAAACCCTAAACACACCGGTAAAATAGACAAAAAAAGAAGAAGAAAACACTATTAAACTTCCCCAAATCAACAAAACCCTAAAACAGACAGAAAATGAGAAAAGCATGAGAGAGAGAGAGAGAGAGAGAGTACCTGAAAGTAAGTGAAGAAGGTAAAGAGATCTTTTAGATGTCGACGAGGTCTTCTGGAATTTAAGAGGAAGTCGAGAGAGTAATTTAATTTTATAAAGTAATCTTATAATGTCTCACCGAAACATAAAACAATGCTAGATTCGGTCTGTCTCAGCCCTTAAAGACAAAACTAGGGCCGTTTTAATTTAACACCCCCCAGCCTTGTTGTTTATTTGTTTCGCACGCACGAATGCGGTGTGATCATGTGTCAGTCAGTCGCTTAAGGGCTTCTTGGGCTTTACGTGGGCAATTGACAGCTTGCTCGCGGTACGAATCCTCTAGATGCTTATGAGTGTAATCTTCTTGCAAGGGCCTTCAAATGAGTTCAGGCTGTTCAGCTGTACTGTATACACCATGCACATCCTATGTTATAGATTTTTTTTTTTTTAATTTAAAAAAATAAAATTTACAAACGATTAATATAATACTAATGCACATTTTACAGAGTCAGTTCCCTATTGTTTCAATAAATAAAATAAATCTTTGATTGTTGGTTTAGATATCTATATGATGATAAATTAAATTAAAGTTTCGATCAGTTTTAATTATTTTTGGGATTCGAAACAAATATATATATATATATATATATATATATATATATATATATATATATATATATATATGAAAAAAGATATAAGACATGTAACTCATACTTTACAATGGTACGTAACATTGTTGAATTTTATTTTTTTTCTAAATCTTTATAATTTATAACTTCATTAGCTCAAATTAAGAAGATAACCTTTCTCTATAATGACAATGTTTAGATAATTCTTATTTCATATGATCGTCAATATATTTAATAGCTCGTATATGATAAACCCTAAATCCCCTAATGGTAACTTTTTTCTTTTTCCTCTTTTCTTCCGTAATCTATAATGAAGATGCTAAATTGACATTATCTCAAATTATTGAACAAAATCAGAAAGTAAATTTTTTAATTATGTTACTTTATATATCAATAATTATAATGCTAATAAGGGCATTATTTGAAAATGAAATTATTAAGTTATATACACGTAGGATTATTTTATAAAATCATTTCCCCCATTTTATGGCGGTGGAAGAAAGTCCCACAAAATCTCAATAAAAAGTTTTCAATAGATGTAGAAGAGACAGAAGAAATTTGGATTTTCCATAAGATTATCTTATGACAGAGAAGTTGAATTTTGAGAAAAAAATTATAATTAATTGTTTTTTAAGTTATAATTAATTGTGGTTGAATCTTCATATATCTTTTAATTTGTACTATTGACTTTTTGCTTGAGTTTTTTTTTTTTTTTTTTTTTGCTTGAGTGTTAAGATAAAATCAGATGGGCTGTCTTAGGAATTGTTATTTATTATAAAATTATTTATTAAAAAAAAAAAGACTCTAGGTTTAGCAATAACTATGACTGACCTCAATTCTCAATTAAAATTGTTATTAGGATTTCTTTATGATGCTCTATGTGCTTTCACAACACGATAATAATGTTATTGTGGACCTTAGATTTAAGTGTTTTAATCTTAACAATTCATTTAATTTGATTGATAAATAAATAATAATAATCATGTAAGAGCATCACCAAAAAACTTTTCAAATAAGAATTTATTACTTATTTGAAGAGTTACATCAACATTTAAGGTTTCAAAAAACACTCCAATTAAGATTTTTCAAATAAGAAATGATTCCCTCTCTTTAAATTTGAAGAGTTACTTTCTCCCTCTTCAATTTATATTTTATTACTTTTTGTTGAAGAAAAAGAGAAATGTGATTTAATTACTATTGACTTTTCCTTTAAAAAAATAATTATTTAATTAAAATAATATTAACTCATTTCTATTTAAAGAGTATTTTGGAGAACAATATACTTTTTCACTCATTTATTTGTCACATAGGTAAGTAAATGAATATTTGAAGAGTAAAATTTATAGAGTCTTTTGGAGATGCTCTAACACATGACTTTCATTGCAGGTAAATGTAAGTTTTTTTTAAATTTTAAATAAATAAAATTAGTTTTGAGGTTTTATCACCAAATAGGCAAAATTAAATGAAAATTATTTTTGAATTCTTTTTTTTTTTTTATTCAATTGGGAAGTAGATAAAACATTCTCAGTCGTTACTTTTGCCCTCTTTTGGTACTATTTTTGTACTGCCACAAAATTAATATTAACTTTGTGGCTTATTTAAACTACTATGATATTCTATTCACATATAGCACCAAAAAATGGTACTGTATAAATGCAATTAAATGTAATATTATTTTGTAGCATTTTTAAAGTGTCATGTTATTAAAAGTTAAACCTTGCAAAAGGTCTTACAATAATTTATACTTTATATAAGGATATTTAAAAAGAATTTATATTGTATAAATTTAATTACAAAATTATTAGTACTTACTAATGATCATAGAAGTCACTGTAATAAATTATTTGATATATATTACTAATGGTGCACTGTGCACGCTATATGAGTTGACAACAAACGAGAAATATTTTAATAAACAAAAAATTTAATAAATTTTAAATAATTTATATTTTTTACAATACGAATACTATGAATCTTCGATTAAGCTTATTAATGCATAATTATTAAATTATTGATAATATCAAAAAATTAGTGCATTTTAAAACTGGCGTTGTTTTAAAAGTTTGAGCGGTATTAAAGTGGATCCCAGTACAAGACAAGCGTGCTCTGTTCCCAGTACAAACTAATCTCGAACTGTGCCCTAATTTCTCTTCTGAATTAAAGTTACCGGGACACATCAACTCCAGGCAAGAACAGGTAAAACCTGGCTTCGGATATCTGGAAACGCCTGTTCCCACCGCGATCCAGAAGATACCAACCAATCATCCCCGAAATCAACTTGGGCATGGACATAAACCTTTTCAAGCTCTGTTCCGGCCTCAAAGTGCTGGGCTACTTCATGATCCTGCTAGTGGCCGCAATTATCGCTGTGTCGTACTACGCCGTCGTTGTAATTACCTGTGGCCCACAGTTGCTTCGCGGCGGAGTCCACTCTTTTTTTGGGTTCTCAATAATTATTCTATTCCATATTCTGGTAATACTCCTTACTAATGCATTACTTTATCTTTCTTTATTTATCTATTTATTTATTATTTTTGTGGGTGAGGCGGAGGTATTATATGAAGTAAATTAAACCGAATTTTTGGTGTTTGTAGCTTGTAATGTTGGTATGGAGCTATGTTATGGTAGTGTTTTGGGACCCTGGTTCTGTGCCTGAAAATTGGAGGTCAGTTTCAGTATCATCATCATCATCATCGGGGGTGAATTTAGAGGCTGGTACTTCTTCTCAATCATTAGATAACGTGGGACCGGATGCACGGGGTCCTTCACGGTCGGTAGGCTTCTGTGATCGATGCCAAAATGGGAAGCCTCCCCGTTGCCATCATTGTTCTGTTTGTAAGAACGTTATGGTACTTTTGTCTTTGGAAGTTAATTAATATGCATCTGTGGCAGCAAGTTAGTCAACTGAATCTCTCTTACCTTCTAACACTATCGATTTAGTCATAAAATATCAATAATATGAATTTATATATGCGTATGTTTGTGTATTCACTATAAACCCTGTCTAAATGAATCATTTTCACATTTCTCCCCATTTTTAGACACCATTAACATTGTTGGAAAATTGCTGGCATACTACTGGCATACACGGGAAGTTATTGCATTCTGAAATTGATTTTACAAAATGAGGTGGTTCTATGTTTTGTTTATTTCCTGCAGGTCAAAGATGTGTTCTTAAGATGGATCACCACTGTGTTTGGGTGGTGAATTGTGTTGGAGCGCGCAACTACAAGTCTTTTCTTCTTTTCTTAGTACGGCCACATTTTCTTTTCTATGTATATCTAGTGAGTGTGTGGGGATGACTGGTGTCTAACTTTTTCCCTTCTTTTGTCACTTGGCTCAAAGCTGTATACATTTCTGGAGACAACAATGGATACTCTGGTGTTGCTGCCTAGTTTTATCAAGTTCTTTGGCAAAGCAAAGAACCATTCTTCCTCTCCTGCCAATCTAGCTATCGTTTTTCTAGCTTTTGGTAAGTTGTTCCTGCAAATCAGTTAATTATGTATCCACCGTTTAGATCTGCACAATAGTTTCTTCGTTTCTTACAAATCCTAATGTCATAATGCAGTTATTAATTTGGCTTTTGCTTTGAGTCTTCTTTGTTTCATTGTCATGCATTCGTCGCTTGTATCAAGCAACACGACATCAATCGAGGTAATTGGCATGATAGCCACTTTCATGTATTTATATCTGTGAGTTTTTGTGTGTAAACTTGTTTGTATTGATTTCAAACCTGATGGGCGTGGGTGATGCCACTTTCTAGTAATTTTCTTGGTCATTGCGATCTCCATTGTCTTGAATTCCATATTCAAATGTGACAATACTGACTAGTTAAGTAGCATAGACCCACGTCCTCATTTGATTATTGCATATTACCTCCAGAAAAATATGTTGCAGGTTTATGAGAAGAAAAGAACAGTCAGATGGAAGTACGACTTAGGCAGGAAGAAGAATTTTGAGCAGGTGATAACCTCTAGGCAAATATCTTTACTTTGTTTCTGCATTTTGAACACCATGTTATTGCACTTGCATGTGAAAAGTAGTGTCTTGTAAATATATCTTATGGCTCACTTGGGTTGGGACACATATTTTCAGGTTATATATTTTCCTGATATTCCGAAATAATGAACAAACTAGGCCACTTACATATTTATCTACAATAAAATTATAGGTTTACCCTGTTCAACTGCATCTATGGCTACAAGAATTGCAAAATGAACAGAGAAGGTAGAATTTATATCGAATTTCATGGGTATCATTTGAAAAATATGCGATATGCTGAAAACATAAATCCTTGGATGCAATTAATCCTATTTATAGTGGCAAGTTGAAGACATCCTTCCAGGAACACCAAAGTAATCTGGGTTCTTATGTTGTCATTTTACCTCCTCTGTTGAAGGTTTTTGGTACAAACAAGGCATTATGGTTCTTTCCATTATTCTCAAAAGAGGATTCGGACAGCATACCAGCACTTCATGGTCTAGATTTCCCAACATGTTAAGATGTTTAGGCTCCAGACTTCGCAAGCTTACTGCTGTCAGATTTACTGTAGATGGTGATGTATCATACAGTATTTTTTTTATTATGTTTAAGCATAGAATATGCAAAAGGTGTTGATTTAAAACTTTATTTTTGTTTATCTTTCATTAGAAGATGTAAAAATTGAAGTCTTTACCTATAAATATATTTACAATGCAACGCGGAATTCAGAGGGGTCTTCCTATTTAGTAGGAGCCAACAAGGTTTGATTGTACAGTATGAACTGTTGCGTTACTCGATGAAATTTAACCGTTTCAGGAAATTGATTTGGCTTCTTGTTATGTTGTGCTATAGTTGGGTTGTATTCAGAGGGGTCTTCATTTTCTTTTTCCCCTTTAAGATAGAAAAATTTCCCATCATTAATGATTTCGATCTGCATATGCAACCGTATATTTTTCGGAAATCAGTTCATTCACAAGTTGTGTGGGCGCCTTACTGATGTGTGCATGTTTTAATTCGAATAGATGAACTCATTTGGACAAATGAAACAATATTGGGTTTATTTGAGATTAAGGTGCTGTGATGAATGTCAACTGACGTGATTAGAGCCGGCAGCTTGAAGTGTGGCTGTTTTTAGCTGCAACTGCTTATTCCGATGGGTTCATTTATAAATCCGTTATAATTTGAAGAGCTCTATTTTCATGTTTAACTAATTAATAACATGATAATTTTAAAATGGTGGAAACTGAAGTTAAGCCAGCCTACAACATTGGAATTGGCCTAACTTTAGAAGTTTAATTAATTAATAACATTGATAATTTGTGCATCATTTTTGCTTTACCCTCTGTGTGTATGGTGCAGGTGTTGCGTAATACGAAATAGCCCCGTACGTTCTTATGGAAATAAGATTGCACATGGCGGTAGGTGAACGCTTGAAGAATCAGTTCATCTATTAGATTAATGACGGGCGCACTCAGTATAGTAAACTATTATTATTCATTTATGAGGATATCAATCAACTACTGGTGCAGGTGCACATATTTGGGAGCCAATATTCTTTCTTGCAAATAACCTCCCTTACCTTTTATCATAATCTCGATTCCCATATACACCCTTCCCCACGTCATTATATTCCTAAGTAAAATATTAAATATACCAATTGGTAAGTCACTGCCATCAATCATGCTTTCCGATTTTAAATTATAAAATTACTGAAAAAACACCGTCCGGTGTCTTTCATTATATATTCATAGAATCATTCTTTAGCATTTTTTTATTACAAATATATTCTTAAACTACGCGGTTTAAAGGAGTTAAAAAATTAATTTCCTTAAACTCCATAATTTAAAAATTATACCCGTGTAAAAAAATAAAAATAAAGGTGTCCACACTAAAAAAGAACTCCGTATATATATATATATATAGATATACACACATTCCTGATTCATACTAATTGGTATGAATAAATAAATGAGAGAAATTGTATCACATATATTATTGTACAAATGAAATTTCGACAGAACCAACCATATAATTATATAATCAAATAATCACACTTACTGACGTAAAGTAACTTCTTAATTTGATCATCTCTCCGGGTCATGAACTGACGAGTGGTCACCTAATGAACGAACTGACTGATGACTCATCGCTCTCCTAACATGCTCCTCATCTAACATACAGAGCTCAGAAATGAAAACAGCAAACCAAACAATGACAGGAGTAAGAAATAGAATAAGACCTAAAGGCACCATCCATAGCTGACCATACGTTGGATGGTATTCGTACTCCCAAAACCCTAAAATTAGGCCTCCTGTCATGCTTACCAAGAATGACCACAAACAAGTTATGTATGTCTTCGCAGCTTTCTCAGCCTCCTGCTGCTTTGCTACATCTCTCTCTTCTTTGTATATTCCCATATCAAAAGAAATTGATTAACCAAAAACAATTCTTGGGTTTAGCCTGAAAACACCAAAATTAAGTTAACATTAACAGAACTTGATATTACATACTTATATATAAGCTAGTGGGAACAATAATGACCTTGATCTATATATAGAGACATACCTAATAAGCTTTGACAGATATGTTGAAGAGATGAATCAGATTGGTAGACTGTTCATTTATAACAGCAAGTCTTGAGTTGGGAGCTAAGAGGGCAAGAGATCCATGGCTCAGGCCTTAAGAAGAAAAAGATTTTGCTACTGAGGCAAGTAATGACTGATTGAGCTACCCATCTGGCGTGCCTTTTTATCTAAGGTGTTATTTGTTAAAAGTAAACGATTACGTCAAAGGTTTTAACACTATTTTATTTTTGTTGCCTTGATGCAGCTATCCTGGGAAGATTCAATTTGTTTTTCAATGTGGGCTTTCCTATGGTTTATTTGACAAGTGGCTTGTTTGATTTAAGGAAATAATAATGAACTCATGTTCACAAAATTTTAGAAACAAAAAATGGAATAATCTTGTTCGAAACTAAATTAATGAAATTGTTTAATCAGAGAATCGAAAGTTCTCGCGGACTTGGAAGAATGAGATCATACAATGCTTGTTCTTCTACCACTAATTACTAAGAATAGTGATACAAGTCTCAATTTTTTTATTTTAAAAAATTATCTCAAACGATGTGACATTCATCAATTAGTTGGTAAGATAATACAATTAATTCACTTGAATTTTGTAAAGAATTGTCAATCAATCAATTAATGGCACGTCATTTGGGATCTTAAATTTTTTTTATCTCAAATAATGTGACATTCATCAATTAATTTGTGAGATAATACAATTAATTCACTTGGATCTTATAAAGAATTACTAATCAATCAATTAATGATACATCATTTAGGATCAAATTTAGGATAAAAAATTTAGGTTGTCTATCATTGCTCAATTATATATGTATATATATATATATATATATAGTTAATAAAACAATACTACGTGTAAAATGATTTTTGAAACCATGTTCTTTCACTCATCCCCATTCTATAGACAGTAATTCTTTTAAAAAACAAATACAACAATGATAACGTGCTAATTCCCGTTGACAATTTTCTTTATTTTGTGCACTTCCAGTTGTGATTTATTTAGTCCAAGGGTTGCTATCATATTATATTAACTAAATATTGGGTATATGCTCGTTTAGCCCTTAGATTTTGACTTAAATACCTCAAAACACCTCTGCAGTAAAATATATTACATTCTTATCCTTACTTTTTTCTTTTCTTTCACAATTATACCCTTCCAACAATATTCTTGACATTTATTAATTTATCAAAAAAATTAATTCGTAAATTAATCAATAAATATTAGTATTAAAGTAGTAGTATTTTTTGTACGTGTGCAACAATTTTATTAATATTATTTATAAATAATTAATATTAGCCAACTTAAAGCTATGTTTAAAATCCTTATAACAATCTTACCAATAATTATTTTATAAAAAATTAATTTACCAAATTAATCCTAAAAATAAATAATAATATAAAATTTTATGTATATTTTTTATATTACTTTTAAAGTTAATTTGATAAATTATCAATGTTTTACATTAATATCCTAAAGAATATTGTTGTAAGGATATTATTGTAAAAAAAATAAAAGGTAAAGATAAAAGTGTAATATATTTAATAGCAGCCTAGTAGGGGTGTGTAAACGTATTTTTTTAATATAAAGATTAAATGAATACTTAACTTAAAATAAAAGGAGTAAATGAATATTTATCCATAAATATTTCTATATGAGTGTTGAGTGAGAGTGACCTACTTCTTCTCTTGATGTAGGCTGTATTTCAGATAACATAACCCAGATATTAGTGTTCTAAACTGGAAAGATAGATAATAGTTGCTATCCAGTAAGTATCCACAAACAGGTTGTTACTGGACAGCCACCACTGGGATAGTTATGATCTAAAATAAATATCTAGATTTGGTAAAAGCATGTGGCTTTTTTCTATTGGCCCTAAGCTCTTTCAGTTTCAGGGGGCATACGCAAATGGGTTTATTTAACTTGGAACCGAACCAATGCAACTTTCCCCAACTTTATAAATTAAAAATATGAACCATAACAATCAGGTAATATTTGCAGTATTCAACATTTTGTGTTTTGCCACTAAAGCGACTGATGGTGAGTCAAACGATAAAGCAACTTGGAGTGTTACCTAAGATACCTTGGGGTAATTTTTAAAAACCTCCCCTGAGGTTTGAGGCTGTTGCAAGTAGATGGTGAAAATTATTTTATTTGTAAAAGACCCCCTACCGTTAGTTAAAATTTTCATTGACTAACTGTTGACTTTAAAAAGACAATATTACCCTCAATAATAGTTTACCCCTAATAATAGTTTACGTCAGTTAAAATTTCCTTAAAATCTTAAAAAAAAATTACAAACTTAAAAAAAATTATATTTTTATATCAAATAATTAAGATTTGTAATTTTATTACAAACTTTAAAAAATTATATTTTTATATCAAATAATTAAGATTTGTAATTTTATTACAAACTTAAAAAAAATTTACGTCAGTTAAAATTTCCTTAAAATCTTAAAAAAATTAAAATTACAAACTTAAAAAAAATTATATTTTTATATCAAATAATTAAGATTTGTAATTTTATTACAAACTTTAAAAAATTACATTTTTATATCAAATAATTAAGATTTGTAATTTTATTACAAACTTAAAAAAAATTATTTTAAGATTTGTAATTTTATTTTTTTAAGATTTTAAGGAAATATCAATAACTTGATCATGGTGAAAATAATTGTTTTAATTACTTATGAAATTATAAATATTTAGAATTGTAAATATTGAGGGTAATATTGTCTTTTCAAAATCAACAGTTAGTCAATGAAAATTTTAACTAACGGTAGGAGGCTTTTTACAAATAAAATAATTTTCACCATCTACTTACAACAATCTCAAACCTCAGGGGAGGTTTTTAAAAATTAGCCAGATACCTTGAGGGTTAATTAAAAATTTAAGGTTCTTGGGTTTAGGATCAGGTTTTTTTTTTTTTTAAAGAAAGAATTCTCTTTTAGCAATTTTTTTTTTTTTAAAAAAATTGAGATGCCTATTGTATTGCGCGTCAAAATCCATAACACTCGCCGAATAAAGAAAAGCCCAGAACAAGATCATTTGAGAAAATGAGCCCAAGTAAAATAGGCCACACAGTAGCTGGCTCGTCTTATAAAAAATCTGCCCAGTCAGAGAATGCGTGGATGAGGTTCTATTACTGCTCCACGTCCGAAAGTAACAGGATAAGGGGTGTGATTGTCAATTCATTAAATAGGAAGGTTATCAATTATTGAAGAATACTTCAGGGTGCATGATTCATTTTCATTCACTGATTCACTGACTTCTTTCTGCACGCATCTGTTGTTATTATATAAAATAGAGGTCCGCACCTCAAATTACCTAAATAACCTCTTCTTTGTTTATAAAACTCCCTAATCTATCGTCCTCGATTAGATTAAGAGTGATCCCGCATGCATGATGGTTGATGCATCCATCTTATTGCGCCAGTATTTTGCTCATTATTTTTGTGGTTTTGATTTTTTTTTTTTAATTTTTTCCCATAGAACAATGCCTAGTTTAAAAGAATATAAGGAGAGAAATATGGAGGATAGTAATTTGCTTGTTTTGATTCTATTTTCCGGTCAAAATAATTAAAAATATATCATCACTACATTTGTGTGTTCGTATAATTAAAATAGGGGCCCTTATGTTACATTAAATATACCATACATAACCTACAAGAATCACACAAATTATGAAATCCACATAATTATGTGGTTCTTATTGATTGTGTATAATACATTCAATGTAACATAACAAAATCCATTAATAATATGAATTAATGTGAACCAAAGACAAGATAGATTATCCTCGTAACTAATTACACGACGGCAGGCTGGCTGGTTGGCTGTTTGTTGTACCGAGTCAGTTTGGTAATTTGAGGACTCAGGATACGGTTGTTATTAAAAAAATTTCAAATAAGGCAAAATCATAAATCAATCAGGGTATACGCGCAAATTACACGGCCCTATATGATTGGATGAGAGGGCGGAATCTGGGACCCGAAATTCCTTTGTGGGACCCACTTCCCCATCCTATTTCCCGTACACTGGATTTAGAACACCATACAAATTTAAATGTTCATTCTATACAAGACGTGAGGAGCCAAGCAACTGGACCTCCTTCAAATCTTCGTTCAAACCAACATTTTCAGGCAACAGAGGAATAAAGCCAATCTCCTTCGTGTATCCATAACTATATATATACGCGCGCGTGCACAGCGGTGGTGTGGAATTGACCGCTATATATCGGACGGCGGAGGTTGAGAAAATGAGCGTGAAAGTACCGGCATCGAGGACACGTGTAGGGAAGTACGAGTTGGGAAGAACCCTTGGTGAGGGTAGCTTTGCCAAGGTCAAGTTTGCAAAGAATGTTGAGACCGGAGATTTCGTGGCCATTAAAATTGTTGATCGTGATCAAGTCCTTCGTCACAAGATGGTCGAACAGGTACCGTGCTTCAGTTACATGTACATCAACATGCATGTGTAAAATATAAAAGTGCATGCATATAATATAATATGCGCTTACGGGTTCGTAGTCACTGGCTAGAATAATTTGGTTTTGTTCATTTTGATTGAAATTAATTGACCAACTATTTATTCTTAATTTTATGTTACCCGGAAACGGGGCCTACGAGAGAACGCAGAGTAAAGATTCATTCTTGTTTTAGTTATTGCTGATTTATATTATTAAAAATATATTATATGCTCTTGTTTGCAGATAAAACGTGAAATATCAACAATGAAGCTTATCAAACATCCGAATGTCATTAAAATTATTGAGGTAACAGAGAATAATCTCTTGAATTTTCTCTTTAATACTGTTAAACGTAACCCATAATTTGTTCTGTGTTGTTTTACTTGTGTACAGCTTTCTGTTCTTGTTTTATGAAGATTATTATTACACGTGCTTATATTTAAGCGAGTGATTTTACATTTAAACTTTTGAATCAGTCATTCATAATGGAATTTGCGTTAGCAAATGTGTGTATGTGGCTAATGGACTGATTTACAGGTCATGGCTAGCAAAACAAAGATATACATTGTTCTCGAATTCATTGACGGCGGCGAGCTCTTCGATAAAATTGTAAGACATTGATCTTTAGGAGCTACACGGAATTCACAGTTTTATACATACATTTTTCTTTTTTCTGGGTAGTATGTTTCGTGTGGGTGAATCAGCTATTTACATATTCCCATTCTTTAATGTACTGTATAATTTTCTAGGCGAAGCATGGAAGATTGAAAGAGGATGAAGCCAGAAGATATTTCCAGCAGCTCATTAATGCAGTGGACTATTGTCATAGCAGAGGGGTGTTCCATAGAGATTTGAAGGTTTACCAAATTGCATTTCCTTAAATTTTATCTCATAATAATGTCAAGGGACTCCGGTTCATAATTTCATATGTTATTCGCTTGTTTGCAGCCAGAGAATCTTCTCCTAGACTCGTATGGTGTTCTTAAAATTTCAGATTTTGGTTTGAGTGCAATTTCTCAACAAGTACGGGTAAGTAATCACGCCTACAAAGAATGCCCAGAAATTTTACCACACCTGGAAATTATACTGTACTAGCATCGGATAGTTCATAGTAATCACTTAGTTGGGGATGTTTTATTCCTATTTTTAATGAATATATGATTTACTCGACTAAAAGTCTAAAATTGAGAAAACCCATTTGAGCTATACATACAATGAAGGCAGAGCCCGAGCTCACTAAATCTTCTTATTGTAGGAGGATGGGCTGCTTCACACTGCTTGTGGTACACCAAATTATGTTGCTCCTGAGGTATCTGTCAATAATTTTATGGAGATAGGAAATTGCAACATTACAACTATTTGTATTTGTTCTGAGTGACATTTTCCTTTTTCTGATCAGGTGCTCAATGACAAGGGATACGACGGTAGAGCATCTGATGTTTGGTCCTGCGGGGTTATTCTCTTTGTACTTATGGCTGGGTTCTTGCCTTTTGATGAGTCGAATCTTATGGCTTTGTATAGAAAAGTAAGTACATTCCATTTCCTTTCTGTGTATGGTGAGAGTTACAAAAAATGCACTAACAAATATTCGTATACTTTGCAGATTTGCAGGGCTGATTTCTCTTGTCCGTCATGGTTTTCATCTGGTGCCAAGAAACTAATCAAGCGTATTCTTGATCCAAACCCTGATACAGTAAGCTCCAAAAATCTTACCTGTCTCAATCTTCATAAGTATTTTCTGTATCTCCCTCCTGTCTGCCATTTCGTTGCTCAGGAGTGTGGTTGGATGACGACTATGTGCATTTGACTTATTGATTGGGTTGTTTTAAAATGCACGCGTTCCTGTTAACTTGTGACTTATTTTGTTGCAGCGAATGACTATTTCTCAAATGTTAGAGGATGAATGGTTCAAGAAAGGGTACAAACCACCACATTTTGATAAGGAAGAGGAAGTGAATCTCGATGATGTTGATGCTATCTTCAATGACTCGAAGGTAAGAAATCGACCGTATTTGTGTTTCAATTCCTAGAACCAAATAAATTGTTTGAAGATTATTACAAATGCATTGTATTAAGGTGATTACTTCATTATTAATCTTCAATTGCAGCATATTACTTATCTACCCTGCAATGCACTGTACAAGATCAATCTACCTTTTATTGCAGTGTATTAAGGTGACACTGGTTGATTATTCAGTTTGTTGAGATTTGACACGGGAGGTGGACTGTGATCATGATTTTGTGATCTGAAAATTTAGTCAATATGGAAGAAGAAAATCAATAGAAGTTTAGGCTGGGGTTATTTATTCATTTCCATATTATGACAGGAAAATCTTGTAACTGAGAAGAAAGAGAAGCCTGTATCAATGAATGCTTTCGAGCTAATCTCTAGGACCAAGAGTTTCAGCCTTGAAAATTTGTTTGAGAAACAAACGGTACGTATTATTAGATTTATGCTTTTTTTTTTTGTGATGATTATCGGTGAAAAAAAATTCAAGTATTACTTATTTGGAAACCAATGATTTACCAAAAAATAATTTTCAGGGGGTCACTGTTCCTTCTAATTTCACTTAATCTGTCGTTTAATTACCCAAAAACTTGTATAGATTGCCTTTTCCAAAATTGTTCCCTACCTCTGCAAGTTCCATTTTATATTAACGTAAAAACTATCATTCATCCAAAAAGAAAAATGGGAGCCCTCTTATTCCTTTCCTGCCTGATTATATCTCTCTCATATGTCTGGAAATTGTATCTCCAGGGCCTTGTGAAGCGAGAAACTCGTTTTACTTCCCAACGCCCTCCAAATGAAATCATGTCTAAAATTGAGGAAGCTGCAAAGCCTCTTGGATTTAATGTTCGCAAGGGAAACTACAAGGTAGACTTATCCATTGTTCTTGGTGCACCTGTTGACTTTCTTTGCTTTGCAATTGGCTGCCACTTGTATAATTCGTCTTTTCCAGATCTCATTTCTTGATTTATTTGAACCAGATGAAGTTACAAGGTGATAAAACTGGAAGGAAAGGCCAGCTCTCTGTAGCTACTGAGGTACAGAACATTGCCTTTGTAGCACACAGAACATTCTATGATCTTATGAAATCTCACCATTCCAATTATTATTCGTGTATGATGATGGTTCACACTTGGAATTGAAGATAATGGAATTTTGAATTTGAAATTTCACATATCATGCTGCAACAGATGTCTGTTTAAAGCATGGACAATTAAGACCACCCATCTTTGTTCATATAGTAAAAATTTCATACCAAAAGTTTGAATAACGAAATGGCTTTCTAACTTCAGGTGTTTGAGGTGGCTCCCACTTTGCACATTGTGGAGGTTCGCAAAACTGGTGGCGACACGCTAGAGTTTCACAAGGCATGTTCCCGTTTTCTAGCCTTTATTTGTTTTTCATAATTTGCATGTTAAGAAAATTAATCATATCTCCCATTCTTTGATCATATTGCAGTTCTACAAAAAATTTTCATCGGGACTGAAAGATGTTGTCTGGCAAGCGGAAGAAAATAAAGAAGAATTAAGGTGGATATATTTGTATACATCTCTTTCTCCGCATGTCTCTGTTTTTATAGCACATCTCTTTCAAACACATTGACATTGTATTGAATCTTTAACTCTTTTGTGCAGGGCGTGACAACAACTGCAGATGGGTCAATTATTAGTTAATTCTTCTAATTTGTTTTGGTTTCTGTAAGTGAATGCGTACAAACACATTTTCAAGAAATAGGAAATGAATGTTATTCGCTGGCGAAATGAAGTGGACATGAACTAAAAGCCCCACTCAAAAGAGTAGGTCTTGGTTCTGTTTTCTGGGCCCTCTTTCCCCTCAATTTCGCATCATTTTTTGTTTTCCAACTGTATTTCATTTTCTTTTTTCTTTACAAAAGTCGTTAAAAAGTTTCAATAAATGGAGGTAACAAGGTGGCGGCATCATATTTGCTGCGCGCGTGTGAAATTTTTAGATTAGAATTGGGATTAGGATTAGGAGTATATCTTAGGTTTCATTTTTTGCTTTCTGTTTTATTAAACCAAAACTTCAAAAATTCGATGCGTGAGAAAGGGGAAAAAAATGTAAAAAATATTTGTATCATTTATTAAACATCTGCTTAATGAATAGGAATTAATTTGTTTTTCCTAGAATTTCTTTTTTATCAAGCTTTGTAGCATATCTTCTCTTTGAGATAAGAGTCTCCGATCGCATGTTATCTTGTGGTTAATTATTCAAAGAAAGAAACAATTGTCAAAAGGTGTCGAGACTACCGACGATAACCCTCTAGTGCTCGAGTGCGTCCATTGCACTCAATTTTTAAAGAGAGAGAGAGAGTTTAAATAAAAGTGGACAATATTTTTATAATTATTTTACGTCTCCCCTCCAGATGTATGAGGCATTTGCCTTTTTAAGGACAACTTTGAAGTATCGAGGTGGAGTTAAAATGACATGTGACATCGCTATTGCGACAAGTGTCCACAAAGCCCATACATAATAACATCTATCAATATGTGTCAATACTTTTTCAGAACAAGTATTTTTTGGACACTTGTCTTGATTTTTTACTCTTCATCTTTAATGGGCTTGGGCTTGACTTTGACCCTTATATTGATTATTTATTGATGGATCGGTTTAGTTAGCGGCACATCATCTACAAGTAAATTTTTATAAAGTTTTTATTTGTAGAAACTTAGAATGTTTCTAAGTAATTGGCCTTAGTCCATTTTTGAAGAGAATGGCACTAGGACAATTTTTTTTTCCTAATAAGATTTGCTGGTATGCACTTCACGAAAAGTGTTTGTTTGTCCGTAAGCACATTTTGTAGAAATTTTATTTTTTTATAGGCTCATTTAATAAAATGTGTATTTGTCCATAAATTCATTTCATATAATATATGTTTACCTTGGACGCGCATCCTATAGAATGTAGTTTTGGCCTGTAGACTCATTGAGTATGATGTTTATCGATCTATAGACTCACTCTATAGAATGTTTATTTACCCACTTATACATTTTATAGAATATTTATTAGCTTATAAGCTCATTTCATAAATTGTATGTTTGCACGCATTAATATTGATTATTCATAAAAATAAATTAAAAAAATTAAGAAGAATATGCACGCATTAATAAAGATTTGAGAGAATCTCTCAATGTTAAAAATGCTCTGGGCATCATCCAACTTGGCTACTATATGGCCTTAAATTCAATAGTAGGTAATAGGTGGGTTACTCCCAGGTCCCAAGATTGTCACTTCATGAGTTCAGTTTGCCTAACAACCTTTATGTACGTAATTATAGGTTGACAGGCGTGGTTATATATGGTCAACAGGCAATAAATTAAAAAGGCCCAAAAAGAAAAAGAAAAAATAAAGCTTTAATTTATTATGATGAGAAATGCCTACTCAGATGGCGTGAATTTTTCAAAATCCTCTGTTTGAGTAAAAAAAAAAAAATGATAAATAACACGTACAAATGTTTGGTCTTAATAATCTTGCTCAAGCAACCTGGAAACGTCACATGGGGCATTTGGTCAATGCCAACTCCATCAATAAAACAGAAACTACACTTCCTTCAGCCAGATTTTGAATTTCTGGACTCTGTTTGGATCTAATAGTACCTACTATATTGTTTCAATTTTACGTATATTTTTCCTATATATGCACAGCAATCCCGCTGGTGGTTGACAATGGAATAGTAGCCAATGACTTGATTTTTACTTTATAAACTGTTTACTGTGTACCAAAAAAATTTGGAAGCCGATATTGAAAGATTTATTAAAAAGAAAATGAAGATTAAACCCTAAAATCTGGTTGAAGTAGGAATGTTAATAGATGAATCCGAGTGAGGCCTTTGCCCATGCTCCTGCCTCTAAACAAAACGTTTGATGAATTGTAGGGGTGGGCAAACGTTTGGGGGAAGTTAGAAAGGGAAAAAAAAAATAAATTCTAAACATTGGAGTCGACGTTAGAAATTCAAATTATTATTATTTTTTTCTTTTTAATAATTTTTAGTAGTTTAATTGTCAATTCCACTTGGGTCGGGACCACTCCCATCCCAAGTATGAACTAGTTCAGTTGGTTTAGACTCGTACTGCTGTAGGGATATCACTGAATACCATCCATTGTGGATTTTAACAATTATCAAGTTTATTCACAATTTGTAGCAGATTTTTCGCAAGTTTTCTCATTTAAAATTATAAATATTAAAAGAATACTTTTAATAGTATATAAAAACTTCAATTATATCATTCAAACTATAAATTTATAACAATAACCTAAAAAATCGGCACACAATATTGAATTCTAGATTTTATTAGTGTAAATAAGAAATTAAAATTTCAACATGAAAACAAATATACAAAATATATTAATAAAACACAAAATATTTATATTGTAAGTAAATAATGATCACTAATATTAATGTCTTGATCTATTTTTTAATCAATAATATTAACAAGTTAGTTTTATAAAACTATAGTTAACAATTAATTAATTCTATGTTAAAATTGTGTACTTTTTATTATAGACTATGGAGTCCGCAACTTGCAAGATTACCCACCCACAGTAAGCGAATTTTTCCAGACAAGTTTGGGCAGGTTTGTGGATTGACGGGTAAGTTCGCTATCGTTATACACGTGCCAATGACAAGCACTTTTAA